>NC_045627.1:54081388-55331388 GCF_009829155.1 Mustela erminea | reverse complement strand
GGCTCTTTCTTATGTGAAAATATTTTATCTAAATATTACTTCTAAATATTGCTTCCCAAAGGAGTTTTAGCATCTTTTTCTTTTAAGGATAAGAGCCAGAGCTAAACTTAGAGCTCTAAAAACAAGTGGATGAGCAGATTAATGAGCTCTTCATGTGATTCAGCATTATTTTGGGTACCACTATTACTCTTAAGTCCTGTATTTTATGTAATCCAAGATTTTTCTTAGATATTCCATACATTGTGTTGTGTTACTTTTACTACTGAGACTCTGTCCTATGTGCTATTAATCAAATCATAGTTTTTTCATGTCACTGTTGGTCTTGGGGACTCACCTGCAAAGCCATGCATATATCTCTCTGTGCATCCCTGCTGCAAAGTGTTTGCTACCTGCATTGGAAAAATAGCTCTTGGCTAAGTGGGGTATCAAAGTAAAGTAAGGAAATACGGGTTGGGTCCGTGTGCTTCATCTGAACAGGTGATGAAATACTGACATTTCAAAGAGGAAAAGAAGCCTGTGTAAGTACAGGATTCTCCTGGAGTGTGTAGCAATAAGAAGGGTAAAAATGAAATTTGGGTTTCAGAGTACACAGTGCACTGGATGGCCCTATAGTGTCATATGCAAACCCTATTCATGGAGGACATTTGGTTGTTCTTTTCCCAGAAGAGCTCTATGGTGACTTTGAAGACCTGGAAACAGGGGACGTGCACAAGGGAAAACCAGGTGCAGATACTCAGGTATGATTTTTATCATGGCTGGCTGTCAGTCACTAGTCCTTGATCTGTGGTCAATATGTAATGAGAGAGGCCCATATTAAGCAATGTGAATCTTACTTATTATCTCTGTAGATTACAGAATAAATGGATTCCTTCCTAAAAATATGGAGGTTGGGAACAGATCAAAGTTGTTGCTTTGTTACTTTTGATCTTTTGGGTTTACTACCTCTTCTTGTGTTTATGATTCTTCAGTCGTTTAAAGTTTAGCTCCTGAGTCACCATCTTTCTCTCCACTGTTCCTTTTGCCATCATTCTCCTCTATTCCCTATTCTCCCTAATATTTCTTTAGAACAGTGTCTAGGGAGAGTCTGGGTGGGGACACTTGCTTTTACTTTTATTTATATTTGACATTCCCAACCAGATAAAGGAGTGACAGTGTATCACAATGTAGATGTCTAAATGTCTCGTGTCATTTAGAGCCAAAGGCTGTGTTTTGCTTTGGCTTGTTTTTTGTTTTATTTTCATGATGATCATAACCAAGATTTTTGCAGCCCAGACAGAACTTTAAAAATCTCCTTTTATGTTTAAAGAAAAGATCTCCACAAACTTTTACAAAATTTTCTCTTCTGGAAATTTAAGATTGAAGACGCAGAAGAAGTTAAGGAAGAAACTGACCCCAGTGCAGAGGAAAGTGCCAAGAAAAAGCATTTGGATAAGAAGAGAAAATTGAAGGAGATGTTTGATGCAGAATATGATGAAGGAGAAAGCACATATTTTGATGATCTTAAAGGAGAAATGCATAAACAGGCACAGGTGAGAACACTGGGATCCTATCAGCTTTATTTCAAGGCTGTAATACAGTGTTGTGAATACATAATTTTGTTTAGGTCTCTGCTTGCTGACCTGCTTCTGTGCCTCAGGTTTTGACTCCTAGGTCAAGATGCAGATAAGTGTGTTTATTCATGCAGTCATCTGATTGTTTTTTCAGTCTGAAATTGACCAGAAAGATTATCAGTGTCTGTTGTATATGAAGCATTGAGGAAGCAAAAATGGCTGAGATAGGCAGCAACTGCTGAGTATCTCTCAGTGGAGTGATTTTTTTTTTAAAGATTTTATTTATTTGACAGACAAGAGATCACAAGGAGGCAGAGAGGCAGGCAGAGAGAGGAAGGGCCGGCTCCCTGCTGAGCAGAGAGCCCGATGTGGGGCTCGATCCCAGGACCCTGGCATTATGACCTGAGCCAAAGGCAGAGGCCCTAACCCACTGAGCCACCCAGGCACTCCTGATTTTTTTTTTTTTTTTTAAGATTTTATTTACTTATTTGACAGAGAGAGAGCACAAGTAGACAGAGAGGCAGGCAGAGAGAGAGGGAAACAGGCTCCCTGCTGAGCAGAGAGCCAGATGTGGGGCTCGATCCCAAGGACCCTGAGATCATGACCTGAGCTGAAGGCAGTGGCTTAACTGATTGAGCCACCCAGGCGCCCCAGTGGAGTGATATTTAGATGTAGGCATTGCCTTAGCATTCTGGTTACTGCTCCCTGGAAATGTAATTAAATAATTTGAATGGGTAGATGATTCTTACATATACTGGTGCTTATGCACACACCAGTGCTCTCCAGGGAAGCTTTTCTAAAAACTCACCTTGGTCAGAGTTCAGAGGGTATTTCAAGTGTCGGGTCAGATGTGGAGATAAAGGGAACATGTAGAATGCTAAAACAAAGATGGTCTGGCCCCCCTGCCTGAGATGCTGAACAGACTGAGTTGATGAACTCACTCTTAAGGAGACACAAAGATATGTATGCAGTGGATGGTGAGTGTTTGAGTTGTGTTTTGACAAGGGGGACACCAATAATTCCTGTAAGCTAGAATATACTTTAATACATCTTATGCAGGTTAAGCATATGATTTCTAAAAATGAGGTTGGTGGACTTTGCCCAACCTAAGCTTTCATCTGTTTAAAGAAAGTATCTCCCTGTTAGTCATTAACATAGTGGTTCTAAGTCTGTACTGACTTTGATAGAAGTAACTAAGACATGTAAAGCTAGTTCTGAAGTCTTTGCTTCAGTCCATTTATAACTTAAAATCACCTAGCATCTTGTGTCCTGTTTTACACTTGATCTTAGCCAAAAGGCCTAGAAGTGATTTGTGTCCTGTTTTAAAGGACTTTGAATTTTTTACTCTGAGTGAAATGGGGACCCATAGGGGGTTTTGAACAGAGGAGAGACATGTATGACCTGCTTTCCTTTGAAAGGATTGCTGTGGCAAGAGTTCAGTAAAATTAAGTTGACTCACCGTGGGGAGTGGGGAGGTGTTGGAGGTGAAAGAGAAAGAGTCAAATTCTGGATATACTTTTTAAAGGTAGATCAAAAGTAGATTAACTCTGGGGTGTGTGAGAGGAAATAAGGATGACTTCTGGAAGGATTGAGTTGTCAGTAAGATAGGAAAGCCTCTGGTTGGTGCAGGTTTGTCTAAAAAGATAAAGTTTAGAGCTTGGGTTTGAGATCTCTTTCAGACAAGTGGAGCTTCAAGTAGTCAGTGAGGAGCCCTGGAGAGAGGTTGGGGCCAGGGACTTAGATGTATAGTCTTCAGCATCTAGATGCTACCTAAAGCCATGAAGTGGATGGGATGCTCTGGGAAGTGAGCATGGTGTCCGGAGAGGAGAGGACTAACACTGACGGCGAGTACTCCACTGTAGGAGGCTGGGCGGAGAGGATGAAGCAGCAGTGGGGATTGAGCAGTCAGTGCTCAGGAAAAAGAAGAAATTGAAGAGAACATGAGGAAGCCACTATAGAAGGAGGGATAAATTATTTTAAATCCTGCTGATGTATTAACTACAATGAAGACAGAATTGACAACTGGGTTTGAATGTGGAGGCCCTACATGATTTTGGCAAGCATTTTTATGGAATGTGGCTTAAAGTCCAAGCTGAGATTTAAGAGAATGGGAGCAGAGGAACTAGAGACTCTGAGTATAGAAAACTTAGAAGCCATTTTACTTCAGAGAGAAGCAGAGAAATGGGGCAATAGTTGGAAATAGAATCAAAAGAAGATGTTAAGATGTGAGAAAATAACAGACAAGACCTCTTGGAATAAAGTTCAGTAAGAGTGAATGATATCTAGCATGCAAGGCAAGTTTGGCATAAAATAAATCTATAGCAGCTGCCCAGTAGTACTTTCCGCAATAATGGAAATGTCTGTCTGTGCTGTCTTTTTTGTAGCCATTAGCCACGTGTTGATACTGATCACTTGAAATGTGACTACTGTGACCAGGGGACTGAATTTAAAATTTTTGTTTAATTTTAATTAATTTCAATAATAAATGATAAATATAATAATAAGAGTAAAAGGCTGTGTAAACCCTGGAAGGAGAGATGGCTGCAGAAATTCTTGTAGACTGCTTAGTTTTTGAGTGAATTAAGAAACAGTCAACTGCTGAGTGTGAGGATGACGGAGGAGGAGATACTGAGTATCAAATATTGTAGAGTAAGAAAAGAAAGTGGACTGGGAAGCTGAGAGTATTGGCTGACCAGCATTAAGGGTTGCTTTCAAAGTTGTTTGCATTTGCTGTACCTTGGAGCAACAAAGGAGAAAAGAGTTGGGACATATCCTAAACAAACTGTACAGATAAGAAGGTATGTTATTTTTAAATGGGATAAGGCGTGATCACGTCTGTGTTCCTTTATGAGAAAGTGTTCATTTTTTAAAATGTTAATCTTAGATTTATTAAAGACAGTAGCATTGTGAGTTTTTATTGTTTTTTTTTTTCCCCTCTCTCGTATATAGCTTAACCGAGCAGAATTTGAAGATCAAGATGATGAAGCCAGAGTTCAGTATGAGGGTTTTCGACCTGGGATGTATGTTCGAATTGAAATAGAAAATGTCCCCTGTGAATTTGTGCTTAACTTTGACCCCCATTACCCAATCATTTTGGGTGGTTTGGGCAATAGTGAAGGCAATGTTGGATATGTACAGGTAGGTACCCTTTGCTGCATGCTTTGGCAGTTGGGGTTCTGGGGACATACTTACACCACTAATCTTACTGAAATCTCTTCTTCCCTCAGATGCGTCTGAAGAAACATCGTTGGTATAAGAAAATCCTCAAGTCCAGAGATCCAATCATTTTTTCTGTAGGGTGGAGGAGGTTTCAGACTATCCCACTCTATTATATTGAAGACCACAATGGGAGACAGAGACTTCTAAAATATACCCCACAGCACATGCATTGTGGAGCAACCTTTTGGGGTACATGATTGGAACAACTTGCTTATAGGTTAATTTAAGCCATTATAGTTTTGTTTTTCTCCATGAAATTCCAATTCATAAGATTTTTCTCTCTCTCTTTTTTTTTTTGATTGAAGTACATATGTAAAACAGAATTCAAAATTTGTGATTCACTGTATTTACTTTCTTTTTTTTTTTTTTTTCCTATTCTTTTTAAGGTCCGATTACTCCACAGGGAACTGGATTCTTGGCAGTACAGTCTGTCAGTGGCATAATGGTAAATATTTTGAATGTTTTATTTTCCAGATTGTGTTTGAGAAGTATGTCTTGAATATGGGATATGTACATGAAACTTGAAGTTCAAAATGACTCATTTCTAGTATTTGTAGCAAACTTCTCTTTGCTTTTAATTTTCCTACATCTTTTTAAGTAGAATTTGGGAATGAAGAGGTAGACCTATTATGATTCTCATGACATTTTATATTTTTATGCATTTTTTGGACTTTTTCTTTCTTTTTTTTTTTAAGATTTACTTTAGAGAGACTGTGTATATATGCATGAAGTGGGGAGGGCAGAGGGAAAGAGAAAGAGACAGAAAATCTTCAAGCAGACTCCCTCCTGAGCTTGGAGCCTTGATATGGGGCTCAATCCCACAACCCTGAGATCATGACCCAAGCTGAAATCAAGAGTTGGTTGCTTAACCTACTGAGCAACCCAGGCACACCTTGTTTTTCTAAAAATAAGTAGTGCTCACCATGTGCTACGCACTGTACTAGGTTCTAAGGATACTTTGGACACTAGCTAGACATAAGACTACCCCCTAGTAATGCTGGTTGGGCAAAGTATGTTCACATAGTCTTCATTTGGTCAATCAGAGCAGGTTTTATTGGCCCTGTTCGACAGAAAACAGAATAATGAGCAGATGAAATTTGCCCTGGGGGTCCACAATTTACTTCCTTAAACATTGTAACCAAATTTTCATATTCCTTTCCATTCCAAATTGGTCATTGTTTTGAAATTATGTTATTGCAAAATCATCCTCCAGAGAATACGCAAGACAGCATTAGTTTGGCTTACATGTACTATAGCTTTAGATTGCTTTTGTTAAAATACTGCTTTGCAAGTTCAGATATTCTTTCTTAGCTGGTTCTAAGTAGAAATGCACTTTGGTGATTTATTGTATCATAGAGAAAATAATAGTTTTTCTCTTGCTGATATTATTCCTGTATTCAAATTTTGGGTGTTCTTCCCAGCCTGATTTCCGGATAGCTGCTACGGGAGTTGTCCTAGATCTGGATAAATCCATAAAGATTGTGAAGAAATTAAAGCTAACTGGCTTTCCTTATAAAATTTTCAAGAATACGTCATTCATTAAGGTCTGTATATCTTTATACTCACGTATTTTACATGTATATTTTATTGAAGGAGGAATGAAATACTTCTAAAATATAGTCTGATGTTTTCGAAAGAGTGAAATTTTTCATAAACTTGGTCTTTGCTCTTTTTGGTTTCTTTGTATTGGTCTCTATGTCACTTAAATATGCTCAGAAAATTTTAAGGTGACATTAATAGAGATACATACTAATGGAGGCTATTCCTTATGTCATGTGAGACTGTGACAGAGCTAATATTGAAAATAACAATCTCATTCACTCTTTTTTTTTCCCTGCTTTTTTGGATTGTGTTAAGAAAGGGGGAAAATCATAGGTTTGTTAAACAGCTCAGTAGAAAAATGGACAGAATTTTTAAAAAAAGGAAAATAGACAAAGTATTTTTGTAAAATACTTGTTGACGGGGGTATGGAGAAGTGGATGCTCTTTTTGCAGTATAATGTGGGAGGGTAGTTTGAGTCACATTTATTGAAAATCTTATTAGTGGGTATTTCCATAAAAGCACAGAATTAAGATGATCATAAAATATTCTTATAATATCAGGTAATAATGTCACTGGCATTTATCCAGCTCTCTTTATTTTCTGAACATGTACACCTAAGTCATAGGATATGAGCTGCAGCCCAGCCCTGGTTGATGATGGCAAAGGCTCTCTAGGCCAGTTCAGTCCGATAAATATCTTTTTAATATTTTCTTCTACAAAGATACCGGTGATGAACATGCTAATGAGTCTACAATAGAATCTTGATTAATGTTTTTTTGGGGAAGATGAAATCGAATTGTATTCCATTTGACCTAGTAATTCCACTGTTAGTGGGGAAAAAACATTTTGATTATTTTATCACTATTAAAGAAGTTTTTTTCTTTTTTTAACCAAGGACTCATTTATGAACTAAAAAGTAAAATACCTGATTTTGTGTGTTTTTTTTTTTCATTTACCTATAGGGAATGTTTAATTCTGCCTTGGAAGTGGCCAAATTTGAAGGTGCTGTGATTCGAACTGTCAGTGGCATAAGGGGACAGATCAAGAAAGCACTCCGGGCTCCAGAAGGAGCTTTCCGGGCCAGCTTTGAGGATAAGTTGCTGATGAGTGGTAAATATAACTTCATGGTGTAATCGTAACAGCATGTTACCGTTCACTATTGATTTCTAGTCAGTGAGTAGTAGAGGTTGTAGTTCAGGTTTTAAAAACTTGGAATTGAGTTCAGCTTTCCCCTGTTGGAGCATCTTAGCAGTATGCCGAGTTACGCTCTGTGCGGAGCCGTGTGATTCATAGCCAGTAAAAGTTTTGTGATATTCAAGAGTAGTTTACTTGGTGAAGTCTTATTTCAAAAACCATGCCGCCAACTAGAGAAGTTGGGGGTGATTGTTTTGTTCTTTTGTTTGACAAGATGGTTATAAGTCTTCTTTTGAAAATGTTAAACTGTGTCTTTTTCCAGATATTGTCTTCATGAGAACCTGGTATCCTGTCTCCATTCCAGCCTTCTATAACCCAGTAACATCTTTGTTGAAACCAGTTGGTGAGAAAGACACCTGGTCAGGAATGAGGACCACAGGTCAACTCCGGCTTGCCCATGGTGTCAAGCTAAAGCCCAACAAGGATTCTTTGTATAAGGTATAGTCACTTAACACATGAGCTCCATAGATGGGGTCATCCAGATGCTTTGTACATAATGTTTTCTGTGTTAAGAATTTTCAAGTAGGGGGGCGCCTCGGTGGCTCAGTAAGCTAAAGCCTCTGCCTTTAGCTTGGGTCATGATCCCAGGTTCCTGGGATCCTCTCTGCTCAGCAGGGAGCCTGCTTCCTCCTCTCTCTCACTCTCTCTCTCTCTCTGCCTGCCTCTCTGCCTACTTGTGATCTCTGTCTGTCAAATAAATAAATAAAATCTTAAAAAAAAAAAAAAAAGAATTTTCAAGTAGGAAATCTACCATTAAATTGAATGAACATGTATATTCATAGAATATTTTGGAAAGAATTCCAGAAGGTGGTAGTAGGGGTTTTCATGGGTTGGAAAGGAGACAAACTTTTTTTTTTTTTTTTTTTTTTTAAAGATTTTTTCTTTATTTATCTGACAGAGATCACAAGCAGGCAGAGAGGCAGGCAGAGAGAGAGGAGGAAGCGGGCTCCCTGCAGCGCAGAGAGCCCGATGTGGGGCTTGATCCCAGGACCCTGGGATCATGACCTGAGCCAAAGGCAGAGGCTTAACCCACTGAGCCACCCAGGTGCCCCAGGAGACAAACTTTTCATTATATACTTTTTTAAACTATTTTTTCCCCATCAGATACACATATTACTTTAAAAAAATTTATGTGCTAATTTTTATTAAAGCAATGAGTGGGTTTTTTGGGAAAATTTTAAAAAACTTTGTAGTGAAGTGGTAACATAAATACAGAAAAATACACGGATCACAAGCATACAGCTCATGAATTTAACACACCCAAATTGCCATCACCCAGACCAAGCAATAGAGTTAGCAGCACAGCAAAAGCCTGCTTGTGACTTCTAATCACTACCCCACCTCCACCTCAAAGATAGGCATTCTCTGGACTCCTGACATGTACATTAGTTCTGCCTGTCCTTGAGTTTTATAAAATACAGCATATACTATTTGCCTAGTTTCTTCTCCTTCAGTTTTATGAGATTGATTCATGTGTTTGTAGGCATTCAAATGTTGTTCCTGTCAAGTAGAAATTTATTATGTTATACTGTCAGTTTATTCATTGATGTACATTATTTCCAGTTTGGGCCATTATAAATGCTGCCCCGAACACTTACATGTGACTTGTTTGGTGTACATGTGCACACATTTCTTTTGCATTGCTCGCCCCAGGTTGGGATTGCCAGGTACGGGGTATGCGTGTGTTTGGCTTTCACTGTATGATGCCTATAGTATTCTGGTATAGTAGATTAGGTTAGATTCCCACCAACAATAGTTGCTCGTAGTTGGCATTGTCAGTATTTTTAAAATTTTAAGTTCTCATTGTCTTTCAAAATCCCATTTCATTTGGAATTTGGTCTTTGAGAACTTTCATTATTTTCTACACAGGTCAGCAATGCATTTGGAAAGATTTGTTTTAATGCAGGATAAATATAAATTGTTTTATAATAAGAGGGGATTCAGGATATCAGTCTGCCATTCTGCCAGAAACAAATTTTCAGGCATTGCTTTTTAAATAAAGTAATTAATAATGAAATTTTTAATCATGTTACATGAATTTCTAATAAAATATAGGACATGGTACCTACAAGAACTACCTCTAAGCTTGTGGTGGTGCTTCCTCTTTTTTTCAGAATGTGTTTTCTTCGAGTACCTTCATTCTAAGCATTTTAGGTTGCTCCTAAACAGAGTACATTGCATATTATCGTGGATGATGTCTTTGATAATAAATTTAAAGACATACCAGAAATATTCTCTATATAGTTGGTGTTGAGCTTGAGGGTAAAGATCTAGGGCAAGACTTTTCCACTTACTATTTTTGAGGCGGTTAAGAATTTTGGTCATCTCAATTTAAGCACAGAAATTAGATTACCTTAAAAACTGAATGTAGAGAGTGTTTGGCCTTTATATGTCATTTAAATCTCATTTTACTCAGCTGGCCTTCCATCAAAAACAATAAAGTTAAACTTTTTAATGAGAGTCACGGATGGGAACACTTGAGCTGCTGCTGATTAGAGGAAGTGAATCCACAGAGGTTGATAGTGAAGATGAACACCTAGATGATTATTATTAGCCTAAAAGAAACTACCTCAGTGCCCCCAAAATAAGTTGTGGGTTTTTCATTAAAAGAAACTTTGGATATATTCATTTGCTCTCTTGAGATCCCGATAGTTCATATTGTAGACATGGATACAGTTGATTTTTTGGGAGGATTACAAGTATATTCTGTGTTTCTCTGTTTTGCCCAGAGCAATGTACATCCATTGAGGCAATCACGTTTGATGGATGATTGAATCCTCATTGCTTATGGTCAGCAGACTCGTGTTACTGATGATGTGGAAAAGTCAATCCATTGAGAAGATTTTAGGCAAGTTTTAGATGCATATAGAGCATAATTTAAATACGTCACTGTTTTTATTTTTCCTTTCAGCCAATTGTGAGGCAAAAGAAACATTTTAATTCAGTGCACATTCCAAAAGCCTTGCAGAAGGCCCTGCCATTTAAGAATAAGCCCAAGACCCAAGCAAAGGCAGGCAAGACGCCGAAGGACAGGCTGAGACCAGCCGTCATACGGGAACCTCATGAGAGGAAGGTACTGTCAACAGATGGCTTCCTGCGCGTTGCGTTTCGATGTGAAAATAATGCTTTCTGTAGCACAGTTGATATTTCTGTTGCGTTCTCATTTTTCTTCAGGAAAGGATAAGAGCCAGACTTATTTGAGGTGCTAGAACTGGAAGTTCGAGGAAAGGCCAGAGTCCATTTCCCTTCTGTTGTTTAGTCATGCTGTGTCTTATGCATTTTAATGGGGATTAATATGCACCCAGTTGGCAAATCACTCTTGGTTTTATGTAGTATCCACAGTGATGAACAAAGGTAGTTTTGTGATGAAGGCCATTATTTAAGTATTTTACTCAGTAAATATGCTTCTACTTATGCTTTCATGCAATTATGATTTCCTAGTTTAGGATAAATTTTCCCTGAGTTAATACTCATTTGGATCATGGATTGATTCTAGGTTTGATACATGAGCTGAGGTGTTTATGTCCCCTGACTCTTAGAAGGAAAACATGATGTCTGAGTACTCTGATGCTCACTGGGTTTTGTCCTTGTCAGATCCTTGCACTGCTGGATGCTCTGAGTACAGTGCACAGTCAGAAGATGAAGAAGGCCAAGGAGCAACGACACTTGCACAATAAAGAACACTTCAAAGTGAAGCAGAGGGAGGAAGAAGAGAAACTGAAACGACAGAAGGACCTCAGGAAAAAGCTCTTCCGAATTCAGGGTCAGAAAGAAAGGAGAAATCAGAAGGCCAGCCTGAAGGGGCCTGAGGAGCCATCAAAATGAGCTTCAGACAGACACTGTCATTTGGATCTGCAGAGATGGATGGTTTCAAATATTCCAGTACTTGTAAATGACCACAGGGCATTGAAGCCCAAAAAGAACTCTTTGTTGGATTTATTGTCCAGACTGTGCCTTTGAGAAGAGAAATGGAAACTCTGTTGATAGGACACCAGTTCATTCTCAGCATCTAGGTTATGTCAGGATTTAAAGGAGTATTATTTATGGTTTTGTAGATTCCTTCCTATTCCTCTTACCTGTCTTCAGTTTAATTATTTGTGCTACAAAAATATCATTAAAATACTTTCCTGTTAATTTTGGCTTAATAGTTTTCATTAGGGATGAATGCTTGATTATTGTGGATAATTGCTTATTCTGTCACCTTTATAATGAGTCTTCCCGGTTGCAGGGGGTGGATATTGACTTTAAAATTTAGAAAAGAGCGTATGGTCCAGTGCACAGCTGAGTTTCCCAGAGGCTCTGTGATGTGCAGTAGTGCAGTAGCCTCACTACAGATGAGAGAATCCAGCTGCTTCTATTAATTTATGTTAGCCATGTAATGGGCTAGTTTGTGTTCTTTTAAAACAAATTAATGAAAATACTTTAAAACTTTCATTTTTTACATAATAAAAATTGATAGAGGCAACCTACTTGAAAAAAAACTTTAAAGTCCTTGGTCATTTTTAAGAGTCTGGCTCTATAGTGTAGGAGGTCTGAGAAGGCTTCCTTAAAGGAAGAAAGTGACCTTTGGTGCATGATCTGAAGAAACAGGTTAACTTGGCAAAAGGTAGGAGTGAGAAGAAGAGTATAATCAGCCAGCAGGAATTGAATGTATCTGCAAAGGCCCTGTGGCATAAGGCAGCACAATAATGTATAAGCCAGTGTGTTTGGAGCCAGGATGGGCAGAGGGTTGTAGGAAGCTACAGAGGAAGATAGAGAAGGAAATGGGGAGGCAGGTGATGAGGTTGCATTAAGATACTGTCTTTATCTCAAGATACTGGAAAGCCCTTTGGAGGATGTTTAGCTGGGAAAACATGGTCAGATTTGTATTTTTGAAAATTCCCTTTATTGGTGAGTAGAGAATAATGTGGAGGAAATCTAGAGGTAAATACTGGAAGGAAGTTAACACAGGAGTGCTAGAAGATGGTACAGAGAGGGAGCTTCAGCAAGTAACATTGGAGGTATGTTGGATCTGAGAGCTGTGAGAACAAGGAGTTTCAGGAAAGATCCCTGGACTCCTAGGTGTCTGGCTTGCACTGAGGATTTTGGTGGCTGCTCCGCTGGGTAGTGAGGAACTTGCTTTTAGGGCGTGGTACCTGTGGGCAGTCACATGGAGACATCTGAAGAGGTCCTTAGGAGTACTGTCTGAAGCTCAGGTTGACCTAGTATCTGGGCTTACATGCATTCCTAAAAGACATCACCACCTTCCTGGAAGTTGATTGAGTTATCTAGGGAAGGATCAAAATTGAACACAGGTGGGTCTTAGTCTAGCATGCTTCCCATTGGTTCAGTATTTTCAGAGACCTCAAAATCAACAAGTCCAACCCATATAAGCAGAGCAGTGCTGCCCAAGAGGCCCAGTGATTGTGTTGCAGTTCACTTGACTAGAGCTGAGCAGGTGCAGCTCAGCAAGACTGTGGACAGAAGCCAGACATGTAAGTGACATCAACAAACAGGACAGCCTCTCTTTCCCAGCCTCTTACACTACTGCTGGCAAACTTGACCATCCCAGTGTTGAGGTGTAGGAAGGGTCTGGGTGGTGGACTCCACGTTCTGCCGCTCACAGTGATAGGTCACAGGTAAGTTGCTGAGTATCTCTGAGTTTCAAGTTTCTTGTCTGTAAGAGGGGGTTAATAACCAATCTTGCAGTATTAAGGATTTAATGAGATTACATGCAAAGTGACTGGTACAGAACAGAGTTTCAAATTTTTATTTCTCCGCTGGTCCCATTTTTAAGAGGTGTGTAAGTCTCTGTATTTCAGCACAATATACAATATAAATTTTCCTAACCCTGGGTTGAGAAGATTTTCTCCTGTTTTCTTCTAAAAGTTTTAAGGCTTTATGATTTTTATTTTGATTTTTTTGTGTAAGGTGTAAGATTTGGATTAAGGTGGGTTTTTTTTTGGTTTTTTGGTATTTTTTAAAATTTACAACCAATTTTTCTGATGTCATTTGTTGAAAGACTAACCTTTCTTCATGGAAATATCTCTGCGTCCTTATGAATATTTATATTGTGATTTACAATATAGATTCATGTAACCACTACCACAATCAAGATATCAAACAATCCTTTCTCCCAAGCACTAACTCATGCAAGGAAGCCATCCCAACCATCCCTCCCCCCACCCTGCTAACTACTGACGTGCTATTCCACACCACAGCTTTGTTTTGAGAGTGTCAGGTAAGTAGAACCCCATAAGACTTGTAACTCGTGTAATAGCTACTTTCTCTAAGCATTGTGCCTTTGAGATTCATCCCTGTTGTTCTGTGTATCACTGATGCTTTCTGTTTGGTTACTAAATAGTATCCAACTGTATAGGTAGGCCACAGTTGGTTATCCATTCACTAACGGAAGGACTGGTTTTTTCCAGTTTGGGGCAATTATGAATATAACTGCTATAAACATTTGTGTGGAGGTTTTTATGTAACCATAAGTTTTCATTACTCCAGGGTAAATAGCTATTCATAGGAGTTGGTCATATGGGCTAATAGGACTGTCAGACTTCAAGAATGGCTGTACCATTTTTTTAAAATTTGACATTCTTTTTTTTTTAAGCTTTTTTTTTTTTTAAAGATTTTATTTGTTTATTTGACACAGAGACAGAGAGATCACAAGTAGGCAGAGAGGTAGGCAGAGAGAGAGGGGAAAGCAGGCTCCCCGCTGAGCAGAGAGCCCGATGTGGGGCTCGATCCCAGGACCCCGGGACCATGACCTGAGCTGAAGGCAGAGGCTTTAACCCACTGAGCCACCCAGGTGCCCCAACATTATTTTTTTTTAAATGAATAAACTTACATGTCTTTATTTATTTTTATTTATTTCTTTTCAGCGTAACAATTCATTGTGTATGCACCACACCCAGTGCTCCATGGAATACATGCCCTCCATAATACCCACCACCAGGCTCCCCCAACCTCCCACCCCCGCCCCTTCACAACCCTCAGATTGTTTTTCAGAGTCCATAGTCTCTCATGGTTCACCTCCCCTTCCAATTTTCCTCAACTCCCTTCTCCTCTCCATCTCCCTATGTCCTCCATGTTATTTGTTATGCTCCATTTTTGCTTTCCTGCCACCAATGAGAGGGAGAGAGTTCCAGTACTCTTCCTCTTCATCATCACTTGGTACTGCCAGTACTTTTCATTTTAGCCATTCTAGTGGGTATGTACTGGTTTTAATTCACATTTCCTTAATGATCAATAATAATGAGTATCTTTTAATATGCTTATTACCTTTCATATACAGTGACCTCTTTGGTAAAGTTTGGTTTCAAGCCTTTGCCTTCTTTTTATTTGGATTGTTTGTTTTTTTAATGTTGATTTAGAGAGTTCTTTATATATTTTGGGATAAGTCCTTTGTCATATATGTGATTTGCAAACATTTTATCTTGGTCTACAGCTGTCTTTTTGTTAGCAGTGTCTTTTGCAAAGTTTTAAACATTTGTCAAGTCTAATTTATTATTATTTTTTTCTTTTATGGATTGTGTATTTGGTGTCATGACTAAGAACTCTTTTCCTAACACTGGGTTAAGAAGATTTTCTCTTGTTTTCTTCTGAAAGTCTTTTTTTTTTTTTTTTTAAGATTTTATTTATTTATTTGACAGAGAGAGATCACAAGTAGGTAGAGAGGCAGGCAGAGAGATAGGAAGGGAAGCAGACTCCCTGCTGAGCAGAGAGCCTGATGTGGGACTCGATCCCAGGACCTGGAGATCATGACCTGAGCCGAAGGCAGCGGCCTAACCCACTGAGCCACCCAGGCGCCCCTCTTCTGAAAGTCTTAAAGCTTTATGATTTTTTTAATTTTTTTTTTTTTAGAGTTTATTTATTTATTTATTTGCCAGAGATCGCAAGTAGGCAGAGAGGCAGGCAGAGAGAGGAGGAAGCAGGTTCCCCGCTGAGCAGAGAGCCCGATGCTATGTGCTCAATCCTAGGACCCTGAGATCATAACCTGGGCCAAAGGCAGAGGCTTTAACCCACTGAGCCACCCAGGTGCCCCGAAGCTTTATGATTTTTATTTTGAATTTTTTGTGTAAGCTGTAAGGTTTGGATTAAGGGTTTTTTGTTTGTTTGTTTTTTAAGTTATAACCAATTTTTCTGATGTCATTTGTTGAAAGACTAACCTTTCTTCATGGAAATATCTTTGCATCCTTATAAAAAATCAGTTGGGCATATTTGTGAGTGTATATTTCTGGGTTTTCTATTCTGTTCCACTGATCGATGTGTCTAACTCTTGGCCATACAGTTGATTATGGTAGCTTTTTTTTTTTTTTAAAAAGATTTTAAAAATTTATTTATTTGACAGACAGAGATCACAAGTAGGCAGAGAGGCAGGCAGAGAGAGAGGAAGGGAAGCAGGCTCCCTGCTGAGCAGAGATCCCGATGTGGGGCCCAATGCGGGGCTCGATGCGGGGCTCAATCCCAGGACCCTGAGATCATGACCTGACCTGAAGGCAGAGGCTTTAACCCACTAAGCCACCCAGGCACCCCTGATTATGGTAGCTTTATATTGTCTCAAAAGGGGTGGTGGGATTCCTTTAAATTTATTCCTCTTTTTCAAAATTGTTGGAGCTCATCTAGGACCCTTTCCTTTTGGTATAAGCTTTAATAAACTTGCTTACATTTATAAAAAATCCTGTGGTAATTTTGATTGTGTTAAGTCGAAATCAATTTGCAGAGAGTTGACAACTTTGCTCTGCTGTCTTCCTGTCTGTGAACCTGCCATATCTCTCCATTTACTTAGGTCTTCTTTGGTTTCTTTCATCACCATTTTATAGTTTTCAGCCTACAGATCCTATGCATGTTTTATTAGATTTATGTCTAGATTTTTAATAATTTAATAATTTGGAGCCATTGCAAATAATACCAATTATTTAAATTTTGCTTTTAAATTGTTCACTGCTAGTTTTTAGAGAAATGTTTGATTTTTATATGTTGTATTTATATCCTGCAACTTTACTAGACCCATTTATTAGTTTTAGGCTTTTGTTACTATTGTTTTTAGATGATTTCTTAGGATTTTATACATAGACCATAATGTTGTCTGCAAATAGGGACAGTTTTTTTTTTCTTCCCAGCTATATGCCTTTTTTTTTCTTGATATATTGGACTATTAGGACTTATCATATAATGTGAAATTGGAGTGATGAGTGTGGGCATCATTGTTTTATTCCTAATTTTTTTGTAGATGCTCTTCCCAGTTTGAGGAAATTCCTCTCCATTCTAGTTAGCTGGGAATTCTTTTTAAATCATGAATGGGTATTGAATTTTGCCAAGTGCCTTTTCTGCACCAATTTATATAATCATGTGGTTTTCGTCTTTAGATTGTTAATATGGTGGATTACATGGATTTCTTTTTCAAATAGTGAACTAACATTGCATTCTTGGGATAAACCCCATTGGGTTATGGCATAGTATTCTTTTACTGTTTTGTTATATTTGATGCACTGATGTTTTGTTGAGCATTTTTATATATGTGTTTGTAAGAGATACGGATCTACAGAGTGTTTGTGTCTTTATCTGATTATGGTGTCAGAGTAAGGCTGGCCTTATAAAATGAGTTAGGAAGTGTTCTCTCCCTTTGTATTTTCTGGAAGTGATTAAATGGAATTGGGGTTATTTCTTTAAAAGTTGGATAGAATTTGGCTGGACTCTGAGAAGCAAACTGAGGTTTTTTTTGGGGGGGGATGGGGTAAGCCTGGTGGTGAGTATTATGGAGGGCACATATTGCATAGAGCACTGGGTGTGGTGCATAAACAATGAAATTTGGAACACTGAAAAAAATTAAAAAAAAACAAAAGCAAAAAAAAAAAGAATTTGGCAATGAAGCATGTAGGCCTATAGATTAAAAAAAAATGTTTTCTGGGGCGCCTGGATGGCTCAGCCATTAAGCATCTGCCTTTGGTCCAGGTCATGATCCCAGGGTTCTGGGATCGAGCCCCACATCGGGCTCCCTGCTTGGCAGGAAGCCTGCTTCTCCCTCTGCTGCTCCCCTGCTTGTGTTCCCTCTCACTGTGTCTCTTTCTGTCAAATAAATAAATAAAATCCTTAAAAAAATGAAATAAAAAATGTATTCACTATCTTTAATAGTTATAAGGCTAGTCTTATAACTTATCTATATAGATAACTTATAACATAGATAAGTCTATAAGTTATAGATAACTTATAGATATAACTATAACTTATAGATAAGTCTATAACTTATCTATTTCATCTTGAGTGAATTTTTTTATTATGAAATGGAATTAGTTTATTTCATCTAAGTTACCAAATTTATGGGCATAGAATTATTTGTAGGATTCCCTTCCCATCATTTTATCATCTTTTGAGGTATGTAGTGAGAGTATCACCTTTATACCTGATATTAGTAATTTGTATCTTCTCTACTTTTGTTCTTTGTCAGTCTTCTTAGGGATTTATTAATTTTATTGGCTTTTTTTTTTTAAAGAATGAGCTTCTGGTTTTGATTTTCTCTATTACTCTTCATTTTCCTTGGTTTTTGTTCTTTATTATTTCTTTTCTTGAGCTTGCCTTGATTTTATTCTGCTCTTCTTCTCTAATATCTTAAGGTTGAAGCTTAGATTAATAATCTGAGACCTTTCTTCTTTTCTAATACAAGCACTTAATGCTATGCATGTTCCTGTAAGTGCTGTTTAGCTGCAAGTCCTAACAAGCCATCTGTGAGTTCTGACAGTTGTTAGTTCCATTTACAAAGCTCTGGTGGTGTTCTTTTGGTCAGTTTCATGTGTGCATTATGCAGTAACCTATATGGGATCTGGACATTGATCTATCTCTTCAGTGATAGATTCATTCTCTAATGAATGTCTCTAATGGCCTTTCCTCATCTCTCCTAGAAGAGCCCCAACCTGATCCCTGCTCATTCATTTTTTCCTACTCATCTTTAAACTTCTCATCAAGTTTATCGTTTCAGTACTTATATTGTAAATACACAATATCTCCAGCTGGTTCTTCTTCATAACTGTCTCTAGCCTATTTCCAATATCCTCTAATTGTTTAGGGTCAGACCTATAGAGTTCAGGAGGGAACTCAGGAGTTCATAAACACTGTTCTGAACTTCTCCTACTCCATGATTTCCCTGGTACTTTCCTGTTGCCTGGGGCTCTCCAATTCCCTAAGGCTAATGATGTTGACCATCCTTTCATGTCCTTATTTGCTGTCTGTATATTCTCTTTGGTCAAGTATCTGTTCATTTCTTTTTACGGTTTCAATTTTATTTGTTTAATGTTAAGAGTTCTTCATATGTTCTAGACAGAAATTCTTAGGTATATGATCTTCAAATATTTCATCCTCGTCTGTATTTTGTCTTATCATCTTAACAGGATCTTCTGCAGAGCAATAAAAAATTAATTCTAATGCCATCCAATTTTGCAATTTTTCCTCTTATGGATTGTACTTTTGATATCAAGGAATAATTTTGCCTTGTCCTTTCTCTACCTTCTCCTCTCCTCTTCCCTCCCCTTCCTTTACTTCCCGCACCGTCTACCGGCGCCTTCATCGTAAACTTCCCAGCCTCCACAACTGTGAGAAAGAAACTTCTGTTGTTCAAGCCACCTAGTTAGCTTATGGTATTTTGGTTATAGCAACCCAAATGGACTAAATGGGAGATAAAAAGAAACTCAGAAACATACTCCTAAAGCCATTCCTCAAGTCCTGTGCCTCCTGGCCAGTCTGCTGTCCTATTCCACCTCATAGCATCCTTTTATGATTGCCTGTTAGATTACTTCTAGTGTATTTAGTGATATTAGAGGGAAGGAGCAGACAGGCAAGTCTACACCATCTTATTTATAATGGAACATCCAGTCTATTTTTTGTCATTTGAATATGTTGCCATAATATCTGGCCCTTGAAGAGTGTAATGCTTCATACTCCCACCAGCAGTGTCTTCATACATCCATTTTCTTTACCCATGAAAACATCTGATGATACGACTTTTGTTTGTAAATTTGCTTCTGGTTCCTAATAATAATTATTAATAAAAATTAATCAATATGGACTGCTAGCTATCCTATGAACCCAAACCTTAGAGATGTCACAAAAGGGATAATTAATCGATAGAGCCCAGAATCTAAGATAAAAAGCCATGAGAAAAACAATCTGAGGGGTTTGAAGTGGCGGGGGGGTGGGAGGTTGGGGTACAGGGTGGTGGGTATTATGGAGGGCACGAATTGCATGGAGCACTGGGTGTGGTGAAAAAATAATGAATACTGTTTTTTTGAAAAGAAATAAATTAATTTATAAAAAAAAAAAAAAGCCATGAGAAATCCCGAGGGAGATAGAGGATGAGAAGAGTAAATCCGGAGAGGGAAAGACCACAAACTGAACACCAGAGGGAGCAGATAAATAGACAAGACAGGAAAAGCATTTACATGTGCATAATAAATATCCTCAAGAGGATATTGGAAATAGGCTAGAGACAGTTATGAAGAAGAACCAGCTGGAGATATTGTGTATTTACAATATAAGTACTGAAATGATAAACTTGATGAGAAGTTTAAAGATGAGTAGGAAAAAATGAATGAGCAGGGATCAGGTTGGGGCTCTTCTAGGAGAGATGAGGAAAGGCCATTAGAGACATTCATTAGAGACATTCCTCTCATATAACTGCCAGAAGGAGAAGAAAAGATCAATAGATAAGAGGAATTACCTGAAAAATAATTGAGAATTTTCCCAATTCCTGCCAGTGGTAAATGTGCTCAATACTTTTAATTTTTGCCAGTCTGTCAGACACAAGAAGTATTTCATTATTGTTTAAATTTGCATTTTTATTAGATAACCAGAAGGCTCCAGCATGTTTTCCAGTGTTCATTTGCTATTCTCATAATCTTCTGTGATTTGTGCATATCCTTTGCTCATTTTTTTTGTTGGGCTGTTTTGCCATATTAATTTTGAAAAACCTCCTTATATATTTTGGATATAAATCTTGAGGTTGTTTATAAATCTTTTATTTTTTTCCTAATATGACACATACTAGTTTTTCGACAAGTCCATGATTCTTTTCTTTATACAGAAGTTTTAAATGCCCGTACAATCAAATCTAGTATTTTCCTTTATGGCTTTGAGAGTTTGTGTCCTGTTTGAGTGATTCATTCCTACCTCTTTAATATAAAAAATGATCTTCAACTTTAAATATCCTCCTATTATAAAAGATCTTTCCACATGTTTTCTAAATTTTTAATTTTTATTCTTTAGCCTAAAAATAATTAGTAATTGTTAAATTATTAGTTTTCTTGTGACACCTGGCTGGCTTAGACCACGGAGCATGTGACTCTTGATCTTGGAGTTGTGAATTCAAATCCCACATTGGATGTAGAGATTACTTTAAAAAAAATCTTTAAAGACACGATTTCTTCTCTCTTCAAGTTACTATTACAAGTTATTAGTTATTGGTTTTATTTACTTTTATTGATTGATTTACACTTAGTTTAGTTATTTTGAAAAAAGTAATTATTTTGAAGTAATATATGAATATATTCAGTTTGTAAACATTCCAACAATATAGGAAGAGTGTAAACAGAACCAGTTCCCTCTGTTATTCTCTCCGGAACTCTCATCTCATTATCTTCCCCACAGCTGACCTTGCTGATCTGATATGTATCTTCCAGATCTCTTTTAGACACTTAAATTTTCCTCCGTGGAGTATCTAAAAAAACAAACACATAGAACTGTTTTGTTTGGAAACTTTCTATTTTTGCTAGTATACACGTCTTGGGAGACCTTTCTACATCATTGCAACGTGTCCCTCCTTGTGTGTATGTGTACAAGCATATGTGTGCTCGCGTGTATGCTCGTATGCAGACGTGTGTGTGTGGTCCTGTAGAAAGTGTGTTGATCTTGTAGAGGGAACTGGGAGCTTCCTGTTTTCTCCTGTGCTTTTGTAACTCCATGATGACAATCCCCTATCCCTGAAGGCTCAAGGAGCCCCGTGATGCCTTCCTTAACTGTTTTGTTCATTCTATGTTTATTGTTCTTTTCAGATTTTCTGCTTCCTGGTAAGCCAATTTTGGTGATTTATGCATTCCAAGAAAATCTTCTACTTCCTCCAGGGAAAACAAATTCAACCACAATGAAGCTGTATCTACTTTTTGTGGTTTAAAATATCTCCTTCATATCTAGTCATGTCACTTTTTAATCTAATGTTTTCATAGTTATACCTTTTCTTTTTTTCTTTTGCTTGACTTCCCAGAGGTTTGCTTATTTTAATGACCTTTTTAAGGAACCATTTTTGGATTTTATCAAGTCTACTTTTATTAGAGTTGTTTTTAAGTTAAGTGACTTTGTATCTTGTTTCTTCCTTTTTAAGGAAATCTTCTTGTATTATTTGCTTAATTATACCTTTCTTATACTACTTAGGTACATGCATATATACTTAAGACTATTCTGAATACTTCTTTGGACATATCCAACAGGTCATACTTTTATAGCAGTCTTTTTTTTTTTTTAAGATTTTATTTATTTATTTGACAGACAGAGATCACAAGTAGGCAGAGAAAGAGGAGGAAGCAGGCTCCCTGCTGAGCAGAGAGCCCGATGCAGGGCTCGATCCCAGGACCCTGAGATCATGACCTGAGCCGAAAGCAGAGGCTTAACCCACTGAACCACCCAGGCGCCCATATAGCAGTCTGTTTCTAAACTGTTTTTCACTTTAGGTTCTTTTTTCCCCCATCAGCTTTTTGCCTTCAGCTTTCTCTTCTGTCTCTTTCCATCATGCTTATTACAAATTCATTTAATGATATAAATTTCTCTCTAACTACCAATTTTGTGGAAGTCTATAATTTTTATATGAATACCTTATTGTCATGGAGTTCCAGATGTTTTTATAATTTCCATTGTGGAAATTAATTTTGTTTCCAAAATGTATTTTTAACCTTGTCTTCTTAATGTTTCTCATTTTATTGAACCTGGCGAGAGACTGTGGATTGTGAAAGGTGTGGTCTCTTTGCTCCCCCAGCACAGGGCCGGTGTTTCCAAAGGCTCTACATGAGCTTGAGAACACATCTTCTCCGTTGGGTAGGAGTTCACATGTTTCTGTAATTCGAGTTAGAGAGATTCTGATTTTTAACAGCCTCATCTCTTTAGTTGGCCCACATCTTTGGAGCTAGTGAATCTTTTAACATATCCATGATGTTTCTCTGTTTGCTTAGGCTGAAGGGAGTGGAGAGAGGCCAGAGATCTGTTTGTCCAGGCCTGGAACATTTTCATCTGCTGTTATTGTGCCTTGCCAGGTAAGTGCTCCTTTCTTTCAGAGAGCACAGTGAGTGCAGCTGGCAGTCAGCTGCATAGCCAGGTGCATTTGCCCTAGGTGGGAGGGCATCCTGCCTCTGTTTGTCGTTACTGCTGAGACGCTGTCCACTTCTCTGATAGATTTTGCTGGTCAGCTGCCTTCCCCCTGGCCTGGGCTCCTGGCTAGCCCACTGTGTGAAGATGAGCCTAGCGGGAATGAAGAGGAACACAGGCTTCTGCAAGCTTCCAAGACCCACCCCCCATCTTTGGGGCAGCTGCCACTCTGACACGGAGGGTGTCTCTGGGAGGTAGGCCCCACACCGCTTCCTTAGCAGGCGTTCCTCCCCCTGTGGTGTCTCTCAGGGCACCTCCTCGACCTGTAGCTCTTTCTCTCGCACCAGATCTTGTCTGGCTCTCTCACCTCATTTCCTGCCCTTCCATACTGATACCCATTTACCCTGGGGTTTATGTGAGGTGATTCTGCACGGTGCTAAGAGTGTGCATTTTTTTTAAAGCAAGGATATTTGGGGGCGCCTGGGTGGCTGAGTTGGTTAAGCATCCAACTCTTGATTTTGGCTTAGGTCACGATCAAGGCTCATGAGATTGAACCCCACACTGGGCTCTGCGCGCAGCAGGGAGTCTGCTAGGGATTCTCTCCCTCTCCCTCCGCCCTACCCCTGCTCTCACTCTCTCTCTCTAAAATACATAATCTTAAAAAAAAAAAAAGGAAGGATATTTGCACATCCATGTCCATAGATAAAAGGTGGACACAACCTAAGTGTCCATCAGTGGGTGAATGGATAAACAAAATGGGCTATATCTAGACAATGGGATATTACTCAGCCTTAAAAAAGGGAAGGAAAATCTGACACATACTACATCCTGGATGAACCTTGAAGATATGCTTAGTAAAACAAGCTAGACTGAAAAGGACAAATGCTACATGAGTCCACTTGCATGAGGTACCTAGAATAGGAAAATTCATGGAGACAGAAAGTAAAACAGTGGCTGCCAGGGGCCACAGGGAGGGAGAAAGGGAAGCTTTTGTTTAATGGCTTTGGAGTTTCAGTTTGGGAAGATGAAGTTCTGGAGATAGATGGTGATGATGACTGCAGAACAGTAGGGATATACTTAATAATACTGCTGAACTGCACATTTAAAAATACCTAAAATCATAAGTTTTATGTGTATTTTACCATAATTTTCTTTAAAAAGAGGGTAGGTTTTGGAACCGGTCTGCCTGATTCAAATCCTGCCCTCACCATTAAGTTGTATAGCCTTAAACAGGTTTCTAAGCCTCCCTGTGCTCCAGTCCTCATGTGTAAAATGGGAATCCTTGGGGGTTCGCACTGGCAGAGGTGTGGGAATGCTCCTGGCCCTGTGTTAGGTGGTGGCAGCTGCTGCCTTCCCTGGGTGCAGGGACTGAGGGAGAAGGAGCTCAGTTCACCATCCTGTTCATCCCTAGCCTTCTTCCAGGGGACTTTTCCCTGCTGCTCTTCCACCTAAGCCTCAGCACTGTCCTCCCTGCCCATCGTGCCCTGCTTGTTTCTTGATCTCCAGTAACATCTTGTTTTTCATGCTCAGCCCCGGAGTCCCCTCCATCATCCCCTGACAGCTGGGTCCTGCTTCCTGCGGGCTCTGCAAAGGTGTCCATCCTTTCTCTCATGATTCTTTGTTGTGTCTGTTTGTTAAGACACCTCCTTCTCCCAGTGGATGCTAAGGTCCTGGACAATGTGCTTATTGGTCCCTGGGTGCTGTTTTCTGAACTGGAAACTGACCACAAATGGCATATTCCTTGCTACCCTAACACCTGGCCCTGGTGCACAGTCAGCAAATGCCAAGTCCTCTTTTGGGGCCTCAGTTTCCCCATCTATACAGTCAGCAAATGAAGTCATGGGGCGCCTGGGTGGCTCAGTGGGTTAAGCCTCTGCCTTCAGCTCAGGTCATGATCTCAGGGTCCTGGGATCGAGGCCCGCGTCTGGCTCTCTGCCCAGCAGGGAGGCTGCTTCCCTTCCTCTCTCTCTGCCTGCCTCTGTGATCTCTCTCTCTCTGTGTCAAATAAATAAATAAAATCTTTAAAAACAAACAAATGAAGTCATCACAGCTCTGATACCGTGTGTCTTTTTTTTTTTTTAAGATTTTATTTATTTATTTGACAGACAGAGATCACAAGTAGACAGAGAGGCAGGCAGAGAGAGAGAGAGAGAGAGGGAAGCAGGTTCCCCGCTGAGCAGAGAGCCTGACACGGGCCTCAATCCCAGGACCCTGAGATCATGACCCGAGCCGAAGGCAGCGGCTTAACCCACTGAGCCACCCAGGCGCCCCCGTGTGTCTTTCTGATAGTAACTGGTACCAAGCCGGATACAAGTCTAGGGGGCCCGCCCATGTGAGACGAAGAGCACAAGAGTGTGTGCACATACTGTGGCTGGGCGTGAGTGTGTGCCTACGTGTGTTCAGGTGGGAGACAACCTCAGCTCCCAGCAGTGCGGAAGACTTGCTTCCTCTCACGGTCCTGGAGTAAAGGGGGAGGACCATTCCACCTGTCTGAGTCCAGTGTCCTGGGGTAAGCGGGCTGCTGTGCTTGGGCTCCCCTCCTAGCCCTCATCACTGTGAGTTACACGTAGCGGCCAGGAGGGGACACCAAAGACAGTCAAATGCGGAAGGACGGCAGCCCCGCCTGCCTCCTGCCTGACAGGGATGGAGTGGGCGGCCCATCCGTGTCTCTAGTCCCAGCCTGTGGCTGACAATGACCATAGCAATCATTAGTCCCCACAGTTACTGTTTACATAGCACTTACACTCCCAGGCACTGGGATGACTGCTTAATGTGGATTCTCTCATTTTATTTCCCTGTTACGGAACCTTGTATTTTTGTAAATCTGTGATTAAAGAACACCCAGAGTAGAGGTGAAAGCACTAGAAATCTGGGTCCTGCCACTCAGTAGTTGTCTGACTTGGGACACATCTCTGAGCCTGAGGTTCTTCTACATAAAATAGATGTCTTATCACAACTGTATGTGTTCATACATTTGTGTGGGACTATGTGCATGAATGCTTCTACACGTGCATGCCTGTGTGAGTGTGTGTGCTCACACGTGTTCATTAAAGCCCCAGAGGATGGCGCTGAGGAGTGAAGGGAAGAGCCTCACTAGGCAGTCTGGTGCCCAAGAGAAAAGCTGAGATCCAAAGGGGTTGTGTTTTAGGAGAGAGCACCTTTACAGTTCAGAGAGGGGAGCACGGAGGGCAGGCCTAGGGCAGCCTCATGCCTCAGGAAAGGTGGAGCATAGCTGAGAAGATGGAGAGGGAGCTCAGAGAAGGAAGGGAGGACCGGAAGCCTCAGGAAATGCACAGGCTGCCAAGAAGGCATCTTGGTGCCTGGGCGGAGACTGTCCACAGGGTGGAGCTCAAGGGATGGACCAGGGCCTTACCAGGAGTACCATGGGGTATGGACCGGTGGGCAGACCACAGTGGTGGGGCCACTTCAAGGTCCTACGGAGACAGGAGAGAGATGAGTTATTCAACAGGTGTGCTTGGGACAACTAGTGAGTCCACTGGAAAAACACCAAGTCACTCCTCATACTATAAAATCAATTCCAGCTGATTAAAATGTTAATTATAAGAAAAAGAGAGAGGAAAAAAAAGGTGGATCAAGTGTTTGTGAGTGATCCCAGGAAGCAAGGGTGAGGGAGTGGACGCAAGCAGGGGTGGATAAGCCGCTGACCTTGGTGCCTCTGTCTGAGGACCACACAGATCATACTGATGGCTGGGGCGGTGGCTTCTCCTGTCGCTGCCCCAGGAATTCCTCCGAGGCATGGACGCCTTGCACATCCAGGCTCCCTGAGTAAAGAGAGAGAGGAGCACAGGTGACACAGAACATTTGAAATCACAGGGGCCACTGAGACTGTCCTGGACACAAGCAGCACAGACAGGTTTGGGAAAGAGAAAAGTCCCCACTCCCAGCCCCCCAGTCTAAGGACCTCCATAGACTTGCTTAGACCTTCTGTGCTTTTTTTCAGGCCTGCACATTTGTCCTTAGTTGCAGTTATAGAAAGGTGTGCTTCTAAGTGATCTTAACATACCCACTTAATTTTCTTTTTAAAAATTTTTAATTAACATATAATGTATTACTAGCCCCAGGGGTATAGTCTGTGAATCATCAGGCTTATACACTTCTCAGCACTCACCACAGCATATACCCTCCCCAATGTCCATAACCCCACCACCCTCTCCCCACACCCCTCCCCCCAGCAACCCTCTGTTTGTTTTGTGAGATTAAGAGTCTCCTTTGGTTTGTCTCCCTCCCAATCCCATCTTGTTTCATTTTTTCCTTCCCTACCTTCCAAGCCCCCTACATTGCCTCTCAAATTCCTCATATCAGGAAGATCATATGATAATTGTCTTTCTCTGATTGACTTATCTTGCTCAGCATAATACCCTCTAGTTCCATCCATGTCATTTCAAATGGCAAGATTTCGTTTCTTTTGATGGCTGCATAATATTCCTGTGTGTGTGTTGTGTGTGTGTGTGTGTCACAATGTACCACATATATACACCTCTTCTTTATCACATATATACACCTCTTCTTTATCCATTCATCTATTAATGGACATCTAGGTTCTTTCCATAGTTTGGCTATTGTGGACATTGCTGCTATAAACATTCGGGTGCACGTGCCCCTTTGGATCACTACATTTGTATCTTTAGGGTGAGTACCCAGTAGTGCGATTGCTGCATCATAGGGTAGCTCTATTTTCAACTTTTTGAGGAACCTCCATACTGTTTTCCAGAATGGCTGCACCAGCTTGCATTCCCATCAACAGTGTAGGAGGGTTCTTGCACTATTCCTACAATTTCTTTCTGGCTGGCATCTGTCTTTTCCTGACTTGTTAATTTTAGCCGTTCTGACTGGCATGAGGTGGTATCTCATTGTGGTTTTGATTTGTATTTCCCTGATGCCGAGTGATGTGGAGCACGTTTTCATGTGTCTGTTGGCCATCTGGATGTCTTCTTTGCAGAAATGTCTGTTCATGTCCTCTGCCCATTTCTTGATTGGATTATTTGTTCTTTGGGTGTTAAGTTTGATAAGTTCTTTACAGATTTTGGATACTAGCCCTTTATCTGATGTGTCGTTTGCAAATATCTTCTCCCATTCTGTCAGTTGTCTTTTGGTTTTGTTGACTGTTTCCTTTGCTGTGCAAAAGCTTTTGATCTTGATGAAGTCCCAATAGCTCATTTTTGCCCTTGCTTCCCTTCCCTTTGGCGATGTTTCTAGGAAGAAGTTGCTGTGGCTGAGGCTGAAGAGGTTGCTGCCTATATTGTCCTCAAGGATTCTGATGGATTCCTGTCTCACATTGAGGTCTTTCATCCATTTGGAGTCTATTTTCGTATGTAGTGTAAGGAAATGGTCCAGTTTCATTTTTCTGCATGTGGCTGTCCAATTTTCACAACACCATTTGTTGAAGAGACTGTCTTTTTTCCATTGGACATTCTTTCCTGCTTTGTCAAAGATGAGTTGACCATAGAGTTGAGGATCTATTTCTGGGCTCTCTATTCTGTTCTATTGATCTATGTGTCTGTTTTTGGGCCAGTACCATACTGTCTTGATGATGACAGCTTTGTAATGGAGCTTGAAGTCTGGAATTGTGTTGCCACCAACTTTGCCTTTCTTTTTCAACATTCCTTTGGCTATTCAAGGTCTTTTCTTGTTCCATATAAATTTTAGGATTATTTGTTCCATTTCTTTGGAAAAATGGATGGAATTGGGTAGGGATTGCATTAAACATGTAGATTGCTTTAGGTAGCATAGACATTTTCACAATATTTGTTTTTCCAATCCATGAGCTGAGCATGGAACATTTTTCCATTTCTTTGTGTCTTCCTCAATTTCTCTTATGAGTACTTTATAGTTTTCTGAGTACAGATTCTTTTCCTCTTTGGTTAGGTTTATTCCTAGGTATCTTATGGTTTTGGGTGCAATTTGGGTGTAAATGGGATTGACTCCTTAATTTCTCTTTCTTCTGTCTTGTTGTTGATGTATAGAAATGCAACTGATTTCTATGCATTGATTTTATATCCTGACACTTTACTGAATTCCTGTAAAAGTTCTAGCAGATTTGGAGTGGAGTCTTTTGAGTTTTCCACATAAAGCATCATATTATCAGCAAAGAGTGATAGTTTGACTTCTTCTTTGCCTATTTGGATGCCTTTAATTTCTTTCTGTTGTCTTATTGTTGAGGCTAGGACTTCTAGTACTGTGTTGAATAGCAGTGGTGATAATAGACATCCCTGCCGTGTTTCTTACCTTAGTGGAAAAGCTCTCAGTTTTTGTCCATTGAGAATGATATTCGCTGTGGGTTTTTCATAGATGGCTTTGAAGACATTGAGGTATATACTCTCTATCCTTACACTTTGAAGAGTTTTGATCAGGAAGGGATGTCATACTTGGTCAAATGCTTTTTCAGCATCTATTGAGAGTATCATATGCTTCTTGTTCTTTCTTTTATTAATGTATTGTATCACATTGATTGATCTGCGGCTGTTGAACCAATCTTGCAGCCCCGGAATAAATCCCACTTGGTCGTGGTGAATAATCCTTTTAATGTACTGTTGGATCCTACTGGCTAGTATTTTGGTGAGAATTTTCACATCTGTGTTCATCAAGGATATTGGTCTGTAATTCTCTTTTTTGATGGGGTCTTTGTCTGGTTTTGGGATCAAGGTGATGCAGCCTCATAAAATGAGTTTGGAAGTTTTCCTTCCATTTCCATTTTTTGGAACATTTCCAGGAGAATAGGAATTAATTCTTCTTTAAATGCTTGGTAGAATTCCCCTGGGAAGCCGTCTGGTCCTGGGCTCTTGTTTGTTGGGAGATTTTTATTCACTGTTTCAATCTCTTTACTGGCTATGGGTCTGTTTAGGTTTTCTGTTTCTTCCTGGTTCCGTTGTGGCATTAACTTACCCACTTAATTTTCATAGTTGGATCTTTTTTTACTGACATCGCATGGTCTTGATCCTGCCATTGCTGGAGTCCCTGATGGCCGGACATTCCACTGTCATCAGCATTCTGTTCTTCATGTTGTGAGACCCATACTACTCTTTGGGTGGCTGGCACAGCCTTCCCTGGTGACTCTTGCTGTGTGCTTTGCTGCCATGTCCATCCCGACCTTCTTCGCCCCACTCACCATCACTGCTGGTCTGGACGGGGAACTTGCCATACACCGAGCCCAGCTGCAGGTGTTCTATGGGCATGTCCTTTCAGCCCTCTCACCAGAAAGGGAGGTGCGGTGTCACCCCACTTGCCGATGAGGCCCTGCAGCTTACAGAGGCTAAGTAACAAGACCAATGGCTCACCATTTCTCTCCTCTCCTCTCCCATTTGCCCCCAGACCCACCCTTCTCCCTATGCTTCCTCTCAATCTTAACAAAAACACCACTGGGGTGCATCCAGGGGGCTTAGGATGCTCCATTGGACCCTCAGCTGCCGGGCTCCCCTGAGGTAGTGGAGCTGAATGGGCTCTCCCAGTGCTGAGGAGGTGACTGCCACATGTCTTGTCTTTGGGGTTACCACAGGGCCTGGCCCAGAGTCTGATCCCAATAAGGGAACCAAAATGGCTATGGAAGAGACACCTGCCCGTCCCATTGGCTTTAGGCTTGGGATGAAGTCCTGGAGAGCTCTTGTTTTGTGAGCCTCACAGTGTCCTTAGCCCCTGCCCTGGAACACACGGGCATGCACACACACCCCACAGCCTCTTGGCTCTGCACCTTGAACTACAACCCCCTGCCTGCTTGCCCATCCTTCAAAGCCAACTCAAAACCCATCTCAGAATCTCTGGTCCCCTTTCCTCCTCCTCCTCTTAGAAGAAGTGATGCTCTCCTCAGTCAGCAAGGATTCACTGGGCCCATCTGTGTCAGATGGGCACCTTCTGAGTGCCACGCCCAGACTCCTATGTGAATCCGGGACAGATGGAGAAACTGAGGCACAGAGAGGCCATCCAGCAGAGCTGGGTTCACACTCAAGCTCCAGAGCTGAGCCTTCTCCCAGAAATCAGGTGGGGAAGGTTTGGACACACATCAGGGAGGTGTGAGGCTCAGAGGTGTGGGAGCAGACAGCAGGAGACTGTGGGTATCCACAAAGGATTCCTGGAGGCCCAGATCTATATGTGGTCATACATGCGTGTGGGACTTGTAGGAGGAGGGAAGAGAAGAGATATGAAGGAGGCTGGGGGTGGAGGAGGGCAGGGTGCAACTGGCCCAGGGGACAGAGGCTCTGCTGGACAGGACGGGGAAGCTAGGAGTCCTGCCAGGTATGGAGGCCCACAGTGGGTTGCCTCCGTGTGCATCAACAGGTCAGCTCAGCTGCTCTGCGTCATGGTCCTTAGGTGCATTCTTTCGTCCCTGCATTTGTATGTTTGGTCAACAAACCTGTGTTGAGAAACTCTCATACATACTTTCTCTCCATGGCCCAGGGCATAGGGATAGAGTTAGTTGCTCTGGGAGTTATTATAAAATACTCTTAGAAAAGAAAGCAAGGTGTAGGATGTTGGCACTGGGTGTATCCCTTAGTCTTCTGTGGTTGAGGTAGAAGCAGTTATGCCCTGAAAGTACTGAAACTGCTAAGTGAAGGAACAGACTTTGAGATCACCACACATGCCCCAGCCACTCGCTCTGCTGAGAATGGGCCTGTCTTCTCTTTCTAGTAGCAATAAACTTCACAATAGCCGCTGTCATCTACAGGATACTTTCCCTAGGCCAGTCTCTGCGTTCTGTGCTTTATATATATTCTGTTATTTTGAAACTTAGAACAACCCTATGATTATTCCCGTCTCATGGACAAGGAAACTGAGCCCCAGGGAGGTCAAATAGACTCCCCAAGGTCTCTTAGCCAGAAGGTGGTAGTGTCGAGGTTGGCCCAGCCCAAGGAACTCTTGACACTTACAGCCACAGTCCCAAATCCTACAGTCTCTGAGCCACAGTTTTCTGTGTTCCGCACAGGAATTTTGACAAGCAGATGTGATTGGTCCTGCCCCACTGAGGCACAGATAGGCCAGAGCTGGGAGCGGGGAGTGGAATTAAAGTTGGCTTTCTCCTTCCCCAGAGCCGGAGCTCATTTCCCCGAGCTGTGTGCCCATGTCCTGGTATGAGAGGGCACCTGTCCCCACCTGCAGCACACAGCTTTTCTCGGCACCCTCCTTACCTGCCAAACTAGGAGGGCCTATGACATGGGGCTTCTGCGGGGAGGAGCTGAGCCTTCATATGCCAGGTGCCTGCCCATGTTGGCTGGGAAATTCTGCCTCCTGGTGAGCACTGTTCATGGGCTATGTGCTACCCACAGGGCATGAGGAAGTGGCCCTCTACCCTTCTGTCCTGCATCCCAGCATGGGACTTCTCTCATGTGCTCTGTCTGGCCCCGGTTGCCCTAATTCTGCCATGTGTGAGCTGCAGCCCTTCTGGAAGCCACGTTCTCCAGGGAGATTTGATTATGTCCTGGTGGTGCCACCTCGTTAATGCAATCAGGAAGTTTCCTCAAGACTTCAGCTGCTTTGCTGGCAGCCGGGCCTGGCTCCCGGGACCTCCATGCTGCTCTTCTGCTTGCAGCTTCTCTCAGAAACCCTCTGCTGGCCACACCAGGGCCCCGGGGGAAGGGCCGGCTGCCTCCCTGGAGTGGCCGCTGTTGGCCTCCTCCCTTCTCGGAGAGAGGCCCTTGGCTTGGATTTTATTCAGAACCATTGAGAATCTTCATCTGTTTAAAAAAAGTACTCAGCAATGAGGAATCAGCGCTTTGGAGAACATTCCAGAAAATGGCCATTTTCCATTAAGGTTAGGCTCTTAATTGAAGATTTTAAGAGGAGAGGAAATTTGAGGACAGTCCAGAAATTCTTTCCATTATGGTAATAAGCTGTAATCAGAACCGAAGAGTTGTGTTAATTCTCGTGGGTTCCCTCCCCAGGATTGCCTAGAGTGTGTCATCAAGAGACACTGGGAGTTGGGCTGAGGGAATTAATGAGGTCAAATATTCCAGGAAACAGATATAGGGAGGGTAGGGGGCACATCTTGCTCCTTCATTTTCCTACATCCCCACCTGTTCACCCCAGGCTGTTCCCGGAACTGACCTCAGAGGCAGCTCAGTGTCACACAGTTTGAAAACATGGGGTCAAGTCCTTCCAGGCAGATGGCAAGCATGAGTTGTGGCCAGGTGACCCGGGGCACTGGGGACAGTGCAGGGTGGGCAGCGGTCAGGGTCTGCAACTGAGTTGAAGATCTGGGTTTTCCAAATAAGGCAGGGACTAGATGTTGAAGGTCACCACAGGAAAGGAGTCACTGAGGGGAGGCAGGTGGTGGCCAGAAGAAGCACTTCTCCAAGTGCATCTGAATGGCTGGTGTGGCTCTTAGGGGCGCATGGTGTCTCTCCTAGCCCTGTGTGGGGTCAAGTGGAGTTCCCTCTAAACTAGCCTCGCCTCTTCGCCCTTGCACCTTCTGGCTGTTGTCCTGTGGTTTCTGTGAATGGAGTTGTCAGGATGGCAATGCCCAGCCATGTCAGCTGTCCCCATGGGACTTCATGGAGCCTAGACCCTGGGACTGGATCTGGCCCATGGGCTGAGGGTCCCCAGCCAGGTCTCATTGGCTTCAGCAGAATTCCCCACAAAGTCAGCCCATGGGCCCACTGCCAGACTCCCCAGAGTAGCTATTGGTTGGACGCAGAATTGTCAGGGTCTTAGACGTGGGGGAGATAATGACAAGGAGGGTGATGAAGACACAGCCACATGGTCATGAATTTCCTCCTCTTCAAGGCCCACCTGCGACTTTCCTCCCTTTCCTATTTATTACTCCTTGGAGCTTCCCACCTGCAATGAGTAGTTGCTCTCTCTGTTGGGTCAAGGTAATCCAGCAAATTAGAAAAAAATACCATTAACGCGTGTTGAGGGCCTACTGGGCACCAGGAGCTTTACCTCCCATCAGATCCCTAAAACAGTCTTGCACGTTATCTGCAATTGGCCCCTGGTGACACAGAAGGAAATGGGGCTCCAGGATGCCCAGTGACTGGCCACAGGTGACTTGTCCCAGATGATAACAGCCTACTTGTAAAGAGGCTGGGACTGGAGCCAGGTGTTTCTGGGCCCCTACCCTCCCTCCACGGAGCTGAGCCAGGAACTATGTCTATAGAGGCCAGGGCTGACTCTCTTGGGACAGCCGTGTCCTCGTGTCCTGCCAGCCCCTCTCCTTCCTGCTGCCTACCTGAGTCCTCTGGGCACCTTCGGGCCACATGGTGGCAAGGACTTCTGTGACTCAGGAGGGACCAGGATCCCTGAGAGGTAGACATCCCCCCACCTCCTGGCCCAGGAGCCTGGGGACTCTTTGCTGCTCCAATCATTTCATTCCCCCCTTACCTTCATGCTTATCATGGAACAAAAAAATAAAGCTGTGGTCAGGAAACCAGGGATGGTGGACAAGATTGCCATCCATTCCCGACAATATTCACTTTTGGAATAATTCAGAAAGTGACCTATCTTGATTACCTTATGGAGTTTGCACAGGAATGGTCAGAGAACCAGAACTTGACAGAGCATTTGAATGAGGCTGGGGTGAGATCAGGTCACACAAAAAATGTTCCTGGATTCGTTGGGAAACCATTGGAAACCCTGAAATATTTTCAAGACCTTTAGGTGAGCAAACATACAGTAACAGGTCTCCAGGAATAGGCTAAGAAAACACGGGTCTTTTCCAATGTATGATTATGGCTTTCTGTTCTGGATAACGAGGGTTATATAATACCCTGTTTTCCTTTTTACCTTGGCTTCTAGGAGGCTCAGTTTTGTGTTCACCTCCAGACCTACTTTCCCTGGGCTGGTTCTCTGGTACAGACCCTGGTCCCTCTCCCCTCCTTATCTCATGAGCCTGTTTGACTTTTATACATTTTTCCCATTAGGGCTGATGGTAGGACATCCTTTCTGGAGAGAGGTGCACCATCACGAGTGGGTAAGCTCTATGTGTGCTTGGGTCTTATGCTACCTCTTGTTGGGACCCATTTAGATCATCACTGTTTTTTTCTCCCTGATGAAGATAGTGCTGAAGATGAGCCTGTTCATGCATGCTGATTTTTCCTTCTCTTAAATCTTCCAAATTTAAGGATCCCCAAATGTGGACCCACTGCACCAGAATGTGAGCATTTGAAGGGAGTGTTGGGGGCTGACCCAGAGGATCTGGCCAGCGCCCCGGCCACCAGCCCTACATCGTTTTTTCCTGTGCCCCAAACTTGTCACTGTTGGGTTTTCCCTGAAGACATTAATTTGCTACAAAACTGCGCCTTATCACTCAATCTGAATTTCTTTGACTGCTAGGTGGTTGAACAGTTTGCTGTACTTTTTGTTGTCTTTTTTGTGTTTGCCTTTTGTGTCTCATTCTCATGAACCCTCTGTTCATGCCCATCGTACCTTTATCGGTCAAGGATGTGATGAAGTCATTAACATTTGAGGGAATTTTAAAATGCAATAGTAGCTATAGTTTTGTCATGTATAATACAAGTATCTTTCTGGCCTGTGTTCCTTCTTATTTTTTTTTTTTTCTCTTAGAAGTTCAGACTGTTTCCTAGTCAAATAGTGGCTCTGATTTTGCTGGTGAAAGGAAACTGGCTGGTTGTTGTTCCTCACCCTGAGTTTGCCCTCCACTCCAAGAGGCTGCCAAGCCCGGCTGGGAGTGGGCTTTGGGGGCATAGCTTGTGCACATGAGGTCTGTACCTGGACACCACACTGTGATTTATTACCACTTGGGCCCCAGAGGCCGGGAGCTGGGGCAAGCCCAACACCTGGGCAAGGGTTTCTGGCAAGGCAGCAACCTTGTGTTTGAAGGACCAGGGTAGGTGAGCTCCCAACTCAGCCCTGGAGCGTGTCCAGAACCAATCCTGTCCTGGGCCTCAGGGCTCTCCAAGACCCGCTCATACCTGAGAAAGGAGGTCCCAAGGACATGTCCCTTCATGGCCATATGCCACCCTCCATGCTAGTACGTGCTTGGTGAGCCCCTGGGGGATCTGGTTGTGGCTGCTCTGGGGATGTGATGGGAGTACCCACTTCCCCTCTGCAGAGGGTTTTGTGCAGGTAGAGATAGGGAGGGGCTATGACTTATGTGCTCATCAAGGCCCCTTCTAGATCTTTGCGTTCTGCAGACCCTTACCTCCAGCATCATCTCAGCCTCCTGCCCACCATGCTGTCCCCCTGGGGTGCCTTGGTCACTTGTTAATCCCACAGACCATGCACTGTCCCCTCCTCCAGGAGCCTTCCCTTGCTGCCTACTACAATCAATTCCCAGGCCTCTGCACAGCATTTCCTGGAGGGCATCCTGAGGACTTCCTGGAAGAGGTGTCCCCACAGACACAAGCTGGCTGTTACCTGGCCTACAGAAAGGCGCAGTGGATAATTGTCAGACTGAATGTGTTGTTGGCTGATTGGGCCCCAGGCTCTGGCAGACAAATGAGGTGTCTGGGAACCCCTGGCCTCCTTCAGATGGGAATGTGGAATCTCAGGATGCTTTGGGGGGTGGGGGGAAGGGGGGCTCCCTTCCTGCCTCACGGCAGAGCCTGGGCAAATCTCGGGAAGGCAGCCAGTCGTCCCCTGTCTCTGGCCTCCTTTGTGTGTGAGTCACCATCTGGAAGTCGCCCTCATTTGTTTTAATTTAGCGGGAGTCGGCTCTTCTTGGGAGTACTGCCACCGGCTTGTCCTTCCTTCCACTGTGGTTTCATGCTCCTCGAGGAAAGGGGGTGGGGTGCAGAGTGCTTTGCAATAAAGCACTTTCTCCTCATCATCTTAAAAATTTTTTTTCCTTAGCAGAAGCAATGGGAGAAATTTACTGGCCTGTCAGAAAAGCCATTTCTCATCAGACTGGAGAAAGGAAAAGCAGAGGTCATCAATTCATGGGCAATGTCTCAGGAAGGGATTAAATCATTTAGCAACATGTCCTTAAGAAATCATTGAAGCCTCATACTGTCATTCTCTCTCCCTGGGCCTTCCCATCAAATACATTTTCCAAATGCAAAGTGAGTCAGATGCTGATGGTTATCGTCCCAGTGGTTCCGAAGGCTGTGCCTGCACCATTTCTGCCAGGAGACCTGGCACCTGTGTGCGGTGGCGTGGGGATGACACACACAAACAAGGAGGTGTTTATGTGAGATGGTTACATAAACATACACACACAACCGTTGCTTAGTGTGACAGTGTTTGGTTTTCTTACGTTTGTGTTACGTTGGGAATTGCCACCATTTCATTCAGATAAATCAAGGTAGAAGTATATTCAAGCCCCTGGCTGCAGGATTCCAGAAGACTCATTAGTGTTCCCTGGTATGTGTCATCTGGGCTGTGCACAGGGCTCTGCAGGGCCTGGTGCGATGTCCTCGGTGCCTGGAGGGACCTGTGAGTGGCCCCAGGCTGTTGTGCCTCTTGGGAGTCCGTAGACCAGCGGTTGGGAGCTTTGAAGCTGGCTGGACCTGAATTCACAGGACAATTCCCCACCATCAAGTGGTGTGGCTTCTCCTCTCAGAGTCGTCCTCTAGGGCCATGCGAGCCTAGAATGTGTGGTGCATTGAGATGGATAGATGAAGGGTCCTTTCTGTTGTCTGTATGCCTGAAATTCTGCAGCCTGTCTCACCAGGACACTCGACAGGACGCATGACATGTGGATAACTAAGACGTCATGGTGGTTGATTTTATATGTCCACTTTCCTGGGCCGCAGGGGACCTAGCTTATATATGATTTCTGGGTGAGCCTGTGAGGGTGCTTCGGGGAGAGATTAGCATTTGAGTTGGTAGACTGAGTAAAGCAGATTACCTTTCCCGCTGTGGGTGGGCCTTACACCATCAGTGAAAGGCCTGGATAGAACAAACAGAACAAAAAGTGCAGGAGGGGAGGATTATTTGTTCTGTTTCTGCCTGGCCGAGCTGTGCCTTGTCTTCTCCTGCCCTGGGCTGGGGATTCTCAGGTTTCTGGACTCCAAACGGAACGACCCCACTGACCCCACCGGCTCTCCTGATGGTCGATCATGGAGCTTCACCTCTGTAATTGCCTGAGTTGCTTCCTCATAATAAACCTTTTCTTGTGCTGTAGAGAACCTAATACAGCTATGAAGGTGGTCCATACAGCTGGCCAGTCCTGAAAACAGTCAACACAAACAGGAAACATCCTTGTTGGAACTCAACAGGAAGACTGGCTAGGCACTAATCATCCCCTTTTGCCCATCTCACAAACACCTGACCAACAGGCGCCCTGTGTTGGGCCTGGGCCAGGGATGCAGGGGCGAATCAGCCGCCTCTCTGGCCTCACGGGCCTCGGGTACCTGTGGGAGATGGCTGCCACTGTGAGCAGGAAAGTGCGGGGGGGTGGGGGGTGGGCGCTGTGCTGGCAGCAGCAGGGCTACAGCCATGGAGGCTGAGGGCGGATACTCCCCTGCACAGGGCATGGAGGCCAGAGCACCGTGGGCACCGCCTACTGCTCAGGGAAGGGGTGCCCAGTGGGCAGTTGGGAGAAGCTCAGCAGGTCCGTGGAATTGCGGGGAGTGGAGGGCTGCCAGCCCCCACTGAGATCACCCCCCTCCCCACTGGGCCAGGCTGCCAGAGCTTAGCTGGGCTGGCAGGCTGCAACTTCAGAGTCTTACTTCCATCCCATCTTACAAAAGACACTGAGGTCTGAGACAGCCCAGGGCAGAAGGGCAGGGCAGGTGCACCCTGAGGCCCCACTAGGGCCTGGCACTCTGGCTCCTGGACTCCAACGGCCTGGAGCTCAGGCTTGCTCTCCCTGGATTGCCTTCCATTTTCCTCTCCACGGGACAATATCCCACGCCACCCCCACTGACCTTGGAGGGCCCAGCATATGCTGGGCTGTGCTTCCAGACCTGGTTCCCCCACAGTGTTCCCTGCAGTCTGCCTAGGTGTTGGGGGGCGTGGACCACACCGAGGGCCTGGTGAGAGTCCTATGGCCCAGCCAATGGAAAACTGAGAGACTGCTAGGGCTGCTGTAGTACTTGGAGATGAGCCTGATGGCCACCCTCGGCTGGTATCACCTGGGGACTGGCCTAGCCCCTAGTCCATGAACAGCCTGGGAGGTTCATGGGGCAGCTCCTGTCTGCCCTACCCCTGCCCCCTCCATGCCTCTATCAACTAGTTAAGTGATGAAAGCTGCAAGTGGCCCTCGGGCGGTTGGAAATGGTGGTGGGCGGCCCTATGGCAGGAACTGGAGGTCAGGGTCCTCTGGGATGGCGGGAGCGTTCTCATGTCAGACGACAGTGGGGTTGGTCTGGAGCTGTGGGACTGTGCTTACTCTCCACAGGGACAAGGGGCCCTCTGTGCTGTCCACAGGCTCCATTCAGGCCTGTCCTTGGCTGTGGTCAGGGCAAGAGGGAGAGGATGAGGCCCCTTAGATACACACCCTTTGTCTGGTCCCCCTGTTTCCCCCAGACCTCCTTCTTGGAGCTCTGAGTCACCGAGTGCTACTGCTTGCTGGAGAGGCAGGTGGCTCTGTCCTCTGTGTGTCTGCCTCGCAGACACAGGGACTTAGCCACCGTAAGATACAGGGGCTCCACCGTCAGGCTCCCTCCCCATGCTTTCAGGGGCTGCCATCATCCTTCAGATGACAGGCTAAGAGCCTCCTCCAGGGGCATCGCCATTGTCCCTTTCCCCACTTCGCCCTCCTCCTGTAGGTGGATGTAAGTCCGTGAACCCGGCACTGATCTTTACCACATTCTCTGGGGTTCTGCTTCCTTTAACAGAGGCTGAGGGCAGAGGTCAGAGAAAAACACACCAGATCTTTGTGCTGCCTTTTTTTCTTTTTTTTTAAGATTTTATTTATTTATTTGAGACAGAGAAGGAGAAAGTGAGCATGAGCTGGGGGGAGGGGCGGGGGGAGAGGGAAAAGCAGGCTCCGCACAGAGCAGAGAGCCCAACACTGAGCTGAAATCAAGAAATCCAGAGTCAGACTCAACCGACTGAGCTACCCAGCTGCCCTAACTTTATGCGTCTTAAACAAGCTGTAAGTGAGGATCTCCCTGCACCTGCAGGCCAACTAGATGGGGGTGAAATTAATAGCTGTGGTCCCTTTCCGCCGGAGCTAAAGCCTATGGAGGCACGTGCTAAGTGTTCAGGGATGCGGGAGCACACAGGGGCCTTGCCCCTGGGTGGAGTGGGTACCAGGCTCTAGAGCAGCAAGAGCAGGCCTCGAGGGAAGGGGGGCAAAAGCTAGCACAAGACCAGGGGCAGGGAACATGGTGGGTGTAGTAAAACCAGCTTTCTAGCCAGGGCTTCCCCAGCATCAGCACCAAAGGTCCCACAGGCCAGGAAAGCACTCCATCCTGGCCCAGCTGGGACTGTTGGTCCTACTGCCAGGAAGGGGATATGGGCGTAAGAGGAAAGGCCAGAAAAGCAGGCCAGGCTCAGAGCGTGACAAACATGCCCAGGAGCTTAGACTTGGCCCTTTGGGTGGTGGTGGAGCCACAGAAGGGTTTGGTCCAGCCGCTGCCCACAGGGTCAGATTGTGCTTCTGAAAGTTCTGGAAGCTGCACTCAAAAACATGGGCAGGGGAAGGCAGGGGTGAGTCAGGAGGCTTCTGGTGACAGAGGCCGGGGTTTGAAGACTTTTAAACCGGGCTGCATTGGGGGAGGGGAGGCATGGAGGAGGCATGATCAGGAACTTAGGACCCAGTAGGCATTGGGTGAGGCAAGGGCCCTGCCCAGGACCATGGCCTGGGCCTGAGTGTCCAAGGGTAGGTAGGTGGGATCCATTTCCCCAGAGGAGCTGAGCAGTTCTGTTTTGGACCTGTGGAACAGGAGAGCCGTAGAGGCGACAACAGATGAAAGGTGTCCTTTAGCTTTGCAAGTTTGCTGCCTTACAAGCGGACGAGTATGAACCAGTGGAGACCGTGGGTGTGGACGTTGGTTTCCCCCGTGGATTCCTCGGGTCAGAAGGGCACTATGTGGGACATGGCAGTGAGATCAGTTAAGTCTGGAAATACTGAATTCATCTTGCTAAACAAGCCTGCTCGCTGGCTGACCACCCAGAGCTGGACCTTGGCACCACCATGGGCTCCACAAGAGTTGGAGATTTAGTGTAATCAAGGCACAGGTGGAAAGTGCTGGCACGGACTCTGCCGGAAGTCGGCCGTTATAGGATGAGGAAGTGGGAGTCAGAGAAAAATGGGGGACTGAGCAAGGGCCAAAGAGAGAGGAGCAGGCGATAGGGGCACTGAGGCCCCTGCTCCCTTGAGGCCCAGCACAGTCCAAGAGATGAGGAGACAGGCCAGAGGATGGAAGCCACACCTGCTCCCAGGCCTCACGAGCTTTCCTTTCTCCTGATCTACCCTCTTCAGCTTCCAATTTCATCCCTGGTTTAGTCTGTGCATCTTTTCCTAACATCTGGTATAGAATGCAGAACTCATTAATTTTCATTCTATCTTTTCCTTAACATAGCACCTAAGGTTATACATTTCCCTCCAGTGCCATTTTACCTGTATCCCAGGAGAGTCATATCTGCTGCTTCCATTATTGCTTTATGTCCTTTGTATATTTCATTATCATTTCTCCTTTGGCTGATGAATTATTTTGTTTTCCAGATATATCTGGGTTTGGGGCTTGACCTGTGATTGACTTTTAGTATCATTGTGTCTTAATTAGAAAGCCTATTCCAGGGGTGCCTGGGTGGCTCAGTGGTTTAAGCCTCTGCCTTCAGCTCAGGTCATGGTCTCGGGGTCCTGGGATCGAGCCCCGCATCGGGCTCTCTGCTCAGCGGGGAGCCTGCTTCCCCCCCCCCCTGCCTGCCTCTCTGCCTACTTGTGATCTCTCTCTGTCAAATAAATAAAAATCTTTATTAAAAAAAAAAGCCTATTCTGTGTATCATCTTTGGTATTTGTTGAAGCTTTCTTTGTGGCCAACTACACAGACAATGTTACAAATATTCCATCCCTGCTGAGAAAATGTGAATGTCCAATACAATGTTTGCAGAGTTCTGCATCTGCCCAATAGGTCAAATGTAACAATTGTGCATTTCAGATCTCCTTATTTTCATGATTTTTATTCTGCCTGATGTATCACCTTTTTGATGGTGGTGTGTTAAATCTCCCCACCATGCTGGTGAGCAGGTTAATTTCTCCTAAGTGTGTCATTGTCACTCTGAGGTTCCATTATTATTTGGTGTTATTATGCCTCCTGGTATGTTATCTGTGTCATCGCCACTTTGCCAATTACTGTGTCACTGGAGTGCTCTTACCCCCACTTTTACTTTTTCTGAAATGGCCTTCTTTGGGGTAGCATTGGCTGGGTCCCTTTTCCTATCACCTCACTTTTAACTTTGATTGGTCATTAAATTTCATATATGACATAGATTTGCTTTAAAAAAAAATCTAGCCAGGGGTGCCTGGGTGGCTCAGTGGGTTAAAGCCTCTGGCTTTGGCTTGGGTCATGATCCCAGAGTCCTGGGATAGAGCCCCGCATTGGGCTTTCTGCTCATCGGGCATCCTGCTTCCCTTCCACTCTCTCTGCCTGCCTTTCTGCCTACTTGTGATCTCTGTCTGTCAAATAAATAAATAAAAATCTTTTAAAAAAATCTAGCCAGAGTATCTGCTTTTAAATTTTATATTTAATTATTTATTAAATTATTTAACGAATAATTATATATAATTTTTAAAAATTAAAATAATTAAAAATTAAATAATTTAATTAGTAATTAATCATATAGGTTTAAAGATTTATTTATTTGACAGAGAGAGAACATGTGCAAGCACCCATGAGTGGGGGGAGGGGCAGAGGGAGAGAATCTTCAGCAGGTTCCACGCCCAGCATGGAGCCTGATGTAGGGCTCCCTCATGACCCTGAGATCACGACCTAAGCTGAAACCAAGAATCTGATGCTTAACCAACTGAGCCACCCAGGCATTCGTTTTTTTAATGATATATTTGAATTACTTTTACTCTCTTATTTTCTATCTACCCTACTTTTGAGCACTTTTTTCCCCTCTGTCCCTAGTGGATTCCATTTTCTTATTCTCTTTCCCTCTGCTGCAGGTCTAGAGGTTGTAAAAACTGTTTCTGTTTTATGCACTTCATTTTTTGTGTTTAGTGGCTTTCAGGTGTACAGACTCCATGGAGTGCATCCCTTTCTCTTCTCCTCCCTCTCCCCTCCTCTCCTCGGCTCCTTCTCCCTCCTCACTATCATCAGCCCACACTGGGCCCGCTTCAGTACTGGATATTGTTGGTGTTTGTTCCCCTTTGACTCATCATCTCCAATCCCACTCCTCAGATGTCCCAGACACTCTCATGCATTTTGAGTGCCTTTCCAGTCCCCATGCCACATATTTATTTCTATAGATCGGTAGATAAGAAAAATACAAAGTAAAAAAAAAAAAAAAAAAGAAAGGAAAGAAAAATACAAAGTATCATATCATATGTGTGGGCCTCTGTGGTGCACTTTCATGGGGTCGGACCGTAGGTTTCATCCTTTGTCGGGGCACTCCTGTGTCCCAACCCCTCCTGCTTGCTGCACCGTCTTGGCGTCATGTCACTCACCCCAGGCCTGACGCTGGATGGGCCTCTCGTGGGGCCTTGAGAGGTCTGAGGGCACTCTTGTTTCTCTGTAACAGCATTTTCCTCCTGAATTCTAACTCTGCTGCTGTTGGTTTGTTTGACACTTGACAAACACTTTCATGTAAAGTCTTATGTCTTTCTGTAATGCTTGGAACTTCTCTGTCAGCATTCCTTCAAATATTTTCTTCCTATTTACTCTTCTTTCTCTTTCCAGGATCTAGGGACAGGGACACTTCTTTTTCTATCTTCCACACCTCTCAACTTGCCTCCTGTGCTTTCCCCCTTATCCCTCCTGATCCATTCTGGAAGAGTCCCTCAGTGAAATCTTCCAGTTCATTTCAACATCAGTCCATTTTTCACACCCAACATCTCCAGCTGGTTTACCTTCATAATTACCTTTGAGCTTGTGTTCCCAATATGCTCCCTTATGATTCCAAGCACTTCAGTTGCTTATCTCAAGTTCCTGTTCTGTCTATCCACATCAGTCTGTCTCCTTTGACATAGGTGGCTCCCTTTGCGTTCCTTCTGTCATAGGGCCTCACATGTGTGCATGCATATTTTAGGTCAGCAGTGGGGGGTAAAAGAAAGTGGGACTAGACAGACCGGAGTTCCACCTATCAGCTAGGTAACCTTTGGGCCTTTGCACAGGATACTCTTTCTACCTGAAAGATGCCCCCACTTCTCCTGGCGTGGCTAATTCCTATCCATGAAGTTTTGAAGGCTTCTTTCACACCCACTCCCACCTCTGGTGGGTCAGGTGCCCCTTCTCTGATGCCATGCATCCTGTCCTTTCTTCAGTTGTCACACTGGTCAATGCTGTACTGTGATCACACACACACACACACACACACACACACACACACACACACCCTTTTTTATATGACAATGTGTAAAATATACATATGGAAGAATCCATGCAATGCAAATGTACTGTTCACATTATAATAACACAGTGAATACCTCTGTACTTGTATCCAGTTTAAAAATGGATTATTTTCAGGCTCCTGGGTGGCTCAGTCATTCAGCAGCTGCTTTTGGCTCAGGTCATGATTGCAAGGTCCTGGGATCGAGCCCCGCATTGGGCTCCCTGCTCAGTGGGAAGCCTGCTTCTCCCCCTTCCATTCCCCCAGCTTGTATTCCCAATCTCTCTCTCTCTCTCTCTCTGTGTCAAGTAAATAAATAAAAATCTTAAAAATTAAAAAAGAAAAGAATGGATTATTTCCAATAGCCTGGAATATGCCCTTCTCCTCCCAGAGGGAATCTCTGTCTTGCCTGTGGTGATGAACATCTTTGCTCTTCTGTTAGTGTGTATAATGAACTTTATAATATTGCAATTTAATTACATATATTCTGTGATGCTCACTCTCTATGAAGCTTATGGAATTTATCTCCGTTAATGCATGCAGCTATCTATAATTCATTCCCTTTCACTGTTGTGAAATTATATCCTATCTTATCTATATACTACAATGTATTTATTTATTCTATTGCTGAAGAGCATATAGATTGCTTTCCCTTGTTTTTGTTTTTCCTATTGCTGACAGTGCTCCCACAAACCCTACAGGACACATGGGTAAGAATTTCTCTAGGGTGTATGTTTATATATATTTGCAAGAAGTGTATCTATTTGTACAGTGCCTTTAGAGGAGAGAGTGTGTTAGGTTCATCTCTTCTAGGTCATGCCACCCTGTGTCTCAGAGTGGTGTGTGCCAGCTTCGCTCTACCAGCAGCGAGGGAGAGATTGCCAACACTGTATTTCCAAACTTAAAAACTGTCCATTCAGAGCATGTGAAAGGGTATCTTAGTATGGTTTTCATTTGTGTTGCTCTTCTCGGTAACATGGTTAAGTATCTTCTCATATTTATTATTCATGCAGGTTTTCTCTTTTATGACTTTAAAACAGTCTTCTCAAGCCTTTTATACATTTTCCCATTGTGTGGTTCTTCTTTTCTTACTGGATTTTGTGATGAAGCTGCTCATACCAGACTCATGAGAACCAACTGTGCCCATCTCTTCCTGTCTCTACACTTCATGACCTCACATTGGTGGCTTGAAATTGGTCACACAGGAGTATTTACATCATGAAGATCAGCAAATGCTACAAATCAGGACTTTCATGGGTCTGGAGAAGCTGTTATTCAACTTTTTCCAGTGGACCCCTGCTTAGAAGGGTTCTCTTTGTATCTAGGTACTAGTCATTTGTTAATTATACGTGCTATACATATTTTACCCCACATTGTGGCTTTTAAAAACATATCCTTTGAGTAAATTTTGATTAACAGAAGTTCTTAATTTTAATGTGGTTTATCTTTAAATTTTTTCCTATGTGTGTAGTATGTTTTGTGTCTTATTTAAGAAATATTTCCTATCCTGAGGATATTAAGAGATCCTCTCATGTATTCTTCTGGAAGTTTTGGAATTTTGCCTTTTACATTGGTGTCTTTAATATACCTGAATTTGTGTGGGTTGTGGGATCAGGGGCCCAATTTATTTATTTACTTGTTTTGTAAGCTGAGACCACATCTTTCTTCACAGGCAAGAAGGGTACACTTTATTGAGAGCTGTGCTGGATTGGGGGAGATAAGGCAAATATCCAACAAGGTTAGAATCAACTGTAGTGAGAAGACATCCATACATTTGGTGATTTTATGTGTGTCATTTGGATGCATTGTCCCAAGACACATATCTATACGGTGCTCGGTTGTGGTAGATTAATTGCAGAAACAGGCCCTGTTTCTCATGCTTGCCTATGGCCATTCCCTTAGGAAGGGCCCTCCCAAACTGATGCTAGGCATGGTGCCATGTTTTGCTTTGGCCCACAGGGCAGTAGCAGAGGCTTAAGAAAAGCAAACGTACATTTTCATTCTTTTTTTGTACTTCTGCCACCACCTTGAGAACAAACCTGGCTTAGCCTGCTGGAAGGATGCAAGTGACAAGTGACATGTGGAAGAGAGTGGAGTCATTCCAGTTGAAGCCATCCTAAGCCAGACAGTTCCCAGCCAACCCATCAGCAGGTCAGCCACAGTCATGCAAGTCTAGCCCAGAGTGCAAAACGGCCCCACCGACCTGTGGACTCATGAGAAATACCAGAGGTTACTGTTTTAAGCCACTGGAATTGGAGGTGGTTTGTTACACAGCAGTGTCTCACTGATAATATTGGTTATTTGAGAGTAATCCACATCCTGAAGCTTTTCAACAGCATTACCTTATTTATTCAGGCTGTAATATTTTTTGAGTACCTCCTATGCATGACTCCTTAGGGATGCCCTTTAAGATTTTGGTCAAAAAGGGGGTGCCTGGGTGGCTCAGTGGGTTAAGCCTCTGCCTTCAGCTCAGGTCAAGATCTCAGGGTCCTGGGATTGAGCCCCGCTACGTGAAACTCTGCTCAGCAGGGAGCATGCTTCCCCCTCTCTCTCTGCCTGCCTCTCTGCCTACTTATGATCTCTCTCTATGCATCAAATAAATAAATAAAATCTTCAAAAAAAGATTTTGGTCAAAAAAAGGGTTATTTTGCCCTTTGTTTTAATAGATAAATCAAGGTTGGTCTTATTATAGTTATGTTTTTGTCATCTCCTCCAAGGTGCCAAAGTGCTCTGTCATTTAAGCAAGCTGAGAACTTAGCACTTTGGAAGAAACAAAATGTAATAGTAATGGTTAATGAAAATCTCTTTTAAGATTTAAAGTTATCTAAAACTATTAATATACTACTGAGCAAAGCTTTGGCATTTTTCCTCTGGCTCTGAAATATTTTGTCATTTTGATATTTATCATTCAAATTTTGATATTTATCATTCATTATTTTATTCCAAATTTGCTCTTTGATGCAAAAATTATTAATAAGGGAGTCTCATTCACTCTGGTTATCTAATAGTAATTGAAGAAAAATGGTGCCAGGTTCAGCATGTCACATGGGTCCCTGTGTCCTCTTTTCTTTTTTTTTTTTTTTTTTTAAAGATTTTATTTATTTATTTGACAGAGAGATCACAAGTAGGCAGAGAGGCAGGCAGAGAGAGAGGAGGAAGCAGGCTCCCTGCTGAGCAGAGCGCCCGATGCGGGGCTCGATCCCAGGACTCTGAGATCATGACCTGAGCTGAAGGCAGTGGCTTAACCCACTGAGCCACCCAGGTGCCCCTGTCCTCTTTTCTATTCAGGTATAATCATTTTGCTGCTCTCTTTTTTTTTCCTCTGTACTGCCCACCTCCCTGGCTTAGCTCCTCTCTAGGAAGGACATGTAGATGATCCTGGCGGGACTAGAACCCAGCGTTTTAAAATTTTTCCAAAATTAAGGAGGACTTACTCTCTGGGATGGGGACTTACCCAAAGTCTTTGAAATAATATAGATTGGAAATTTTAAATCACTAAGAGATCGAGAGGATTAAAGTATTCTTTTTGTTCCCTCTCTAATTCATAACAAGTATAATAATGAGCATTTATGTCTGCTTACAGTATCCCAGGAACTCTTGAAAGCACTGTAGATATACTGACTCATGTTAATCTTCAGAACAATCCTAGAGGACAGCTGCTACTATTATACCCATCCCGCAGATGAGGGGACTGGACCAGCCTAAACAGTTAACAAACTTGACTGAGCTGACATAGCTTGTGAGTGTAGTAGGGATCCAATAATCCAGTTCCAGAGTCTGCATCCTTAGCCCAGAGAGTAAGTAGTAAGCTATGCTTAGATATTACCTGCGCTGCTTACAGTCCTCTGAATGAGAGATGGCCTCAAACATCCAAGCAGCCTGGGACCCCTGAGCTAGCATGACTCCCTGGTTTTAAGATTACCACAGAGAAATTGATTCACAACCCACATTCCATCTCTGTATACCCTTCACCTAGAGTCACCAGCTAACATTTTGTCCTACTTGTTTTCCCTCCCTCTCTCTCTTTTTGCTGTACTTTTTGAGAATAACTTGTAGATATCACAACCATTCCCAAGTATTTCAGTGTGTCTCCTAAAACAAGAACATTCTTTTATATAACAGTATATAATTATCTAATTTAACATTGATTTTTTTTGACATTTCTCAAGAGTACAGGCTAGTTGTTTTGTAGACTGTGTTTTATTTGAGTATGATGTTCCTTCATGATTAGATGCAGGTTATGCATTTCCTGCAGGAATATTCCAGGAATGAGGTTATATCTTTCTTAGGGCATTCCTCAGGATGCTGGTTTATCCTATTACTAGTGATATTAATCTTAAATCAATGTCAACCTAGTATCTGCTAGATTTTTCTATAGTAAAGGAGTTTTTCCCCTTTAAAATTAATAAGTCATCTGCAGAAATAATCTATTCATTAATTAGCTTCCATGTGATCAGTTGTTGTAAAAGTTCCATGTATATCCTCCATTATAGGGTGTAATAGTCATTTATCCATAAGATCTGCCTCATCAATTATGTTGGTTATATATTCTATATTCCTCGTCATTTTTTGGTCCACTTGATCTGTTTTGTATGTTAGAGTCTCCTACTGTTTGTATTTTCTTATCTCCCCTTAAAAATTTTATCATTTTGATGAACACAAATACATTAACTTTTGTATATGACTTGTGATTTCAGATATTGTTTAAGAGGTCCTTTCTAATCATTAGGTCATAAGACATATTCCTTTATGTTTTATTTCGTTGTCTTCAGAGTTTAACATTTTACAGTTTTTCTATTATCCATCTGGGCTTCATCTTTATAGACTGTATGAAGTAGTAATTCAATCTTTTCATTTTAATTTTTTCATTTCCATAATAGTTTTCCCAATACTCTCTGCTAAACTCAAATTGTTCATTTAAATTTTCTATATATACATGGGTCTCTCTTTCTCTGAGATTTCTATTCTTTTCCCTTGGTCTGTCTGTCTGCTTCTGTATCAATATCACAGTACATATATATTTTTTAATTTTTTAATTAACATATAACATATTAGCCCCAGGGGTACAGGTATGTGAATCACCAGGTTTACACACTTCACAGCACTCACCATAGCACATACCCTCCCCAATGTCCATAACCCTACCACCTTCTCCCAATCCCCCTCCCCCCAGCAACCCTCAGTTTGTTTTGTGAGATTAAGAGTCTCTTATGGTTTGTCTCCCTCCTGATCCCATTTTATCTACTTAGTAAAACAAATTACACTTTATTGCTCCTTTATAAAGTCATCTTACTCATTCATATCCCTTTATTCTTTCATACAAATTTTATATTGTTTATCCACGTTTCTCAGAAAATGTAACTGCATTTTATTGGGACTGTATTGAATTTGTAGCTTAGCAGAGAAATGACATTTTAAAACTTAATATTGTCTCATCCAAGAGCTTTAATTATCTCTCCGTTTTTCAGATCATCTTGTCTTTTGATAAAGTTTTTAAAAATCTTCTCTGCCTCTGTCTCTTTCCCTATTTATATAAGAAAGAATGTACACATTCCGGCAATGATAGCTTTATATTTTGCCTTCTAAGCATATACTTTTTACTTCTCTTTATTTCCTTATAGTCTAAAACAGGAACTTCATTCTTTTCTTATTATTGGTATTGAAGAGCATGTATAAAGTTTGATGTTTGCTGCAGGATTTTAATATGTAATATTTGCCAAGTTAATGAAATTCCATAACACTCATAGATTAAACAGTGTTTTTTTTAGTTGAACTTAATCAAAAGGTTTTTCTCATCAATTTAAAAAATCACATATTTCTCTTTCAATTTGTTAAATGTTAAATTACACTGAAAGATTTTATATTGTTAAATCATCCTTGCGTTCTTGCAACAGACTTTCTAGGTTATGCTGCTTATTTTTATAATACATTACTAGATTTGATTGTTTCATTTAAGTTTATAATAAATGTCTTTATAATTAACTTTTTTAAGGTCATTCTTTACTAGTTTTGACATCAAAATCATATTTGCCTCACAAAATGAGCCAGGAAGCTTTATCTCTTTGGCATATTTTGGAGCAACTTGTGTAACTTGAGCATTTGTATAAAATTGGAAAAATTTGTAGACTTTACCTTTAAAACCAATTTGGCCTGGACTTATTTGTTTTGGGGGTGGGGGTGGGCTTAGAAGGAATTTTGACTACCGATTCAATTTGTCAATATTTCTGGTTAACTTTTCACATTCTTCTCATGCAACTTTGGTTTTCTGTATTTTTATGGGATTTTATTAATTTCATTTAGGGTTTCAGATTTTTTTCACATTATAATTAAGTACCCCTTTATTATTTTAAAAATATTCATGGTTCACAAGTGGAAGTAAGAGTTAAGTGGAGGAAGTAGGAAGTTTTTATTTCTTTTTGTTCTGTCTTTTCTCTCATGTTTTGCTTTTATACTTGTCTTTTTTCCTTGATGAGTATCATTCATTTTTACAATATTTCCATTCTTGTTTTTGTTAACCTAAAATTGTTGTATTTAATCGACCTCTGTCCTAACAGTTACAGTTTTTTTCTGTCCTTTTTTTTTTTTTAGCTTTACTTTGTTGCTCTTTTTCTAATTTCTTATATTGAATGCTTAGCTTGTTTGTTCTTAATCTTACTTTAAAAAGAAATGTACTTTAAAAAAAAGAAATGTACTTAAAGTCATAATTTTCCCTCTGAAAAATGCTTTTTTGATATATTGTGCTTTTATTATCATTTAGTTTTAAGTATTCCTTAAGTTCTTTTTTAACCCAAGGTCTATTTGGTAATATGTTATTTATTTCCCAAAAATGTGGGATTAAAGAAAAATCTCTCTTATGTTGTTTTTAGTTATATTATATTATGTTTAGAAAACATAATATAATCTGTGTCATACACATCTGTGTCAATACATCTGTGTCAGATTCATCCTTTGGACTTTATGGGGGCTTCCTTTACATCCTAATGCATGGTCAGTCTTTGTACATGTCCCCTCTTGTGCCCTAAGTCAATGTGTACCATCTATTTGTTGGGTTTAGGTAGATTTCTCTGTGTATCTATTGTAGTGCTTAGGTCTTGATATTTTATTTTGTCCGCTTGATTTATCAGTTTCTGAAATGGTATGTTAAAATATCCTGGCATAATTATTGGTTCTTGTATTTATCTGCAATTTTGTCCATTGTTGCATTATATATTTTGATGCTGTAATGGTAGGGACACATTTTCATGATATGCATATATAAAATATGCATATTTTATTTTTCCTTTAAGTAGTTTATAACATCCTTATTTTTTCTTAGTATTTTATCCTAAATTCTATTTTGTGAAATACCATATTTCATTGTTTCTAAGTCAGGCATCTTTCCACATTTTAACATCTCTAAATCGAGTTGCTTCTTACACTTGCTGTCAGAGAGGCAGCAGATGTGACCTAGTTGTCATTGCTGGTGCTTATGTGAACATAATGATAGCTGTTCTTTTTGTCATTACTTCAAATGAATTATGTGCATTGTTGGTACTCTCTGTGTTTAGTTTAATTGCTGTTTAAAGTGTTTTCAGAAGCTTATGTTATGATTCGGCACCAAAATGAAAAGTTATAAACGTTATAATAATATAAATCAGAAAGACATGAGAATAGGGCAAAGGGCATACGTTTGCTGTTAAGAAAACACATTTTTGTCGCTGGAGAAATGCCTGCAATTCTAAACTTTTGTGCAAAGCAATAATCAATGCTTTACGAAACCAAGAATCAAAGATACCCACAAATAGAGGGAGGTATGTCACTTTTGTTACTCAGATTCATGCAGAAGGAATGTCTGTTGCACCAAGTGCTCCAACCAGGGGGAAGACTGTTCTTCATATACCCTGGCAAACAACACGAGGCTGCTGGGCCTGGTGACATGTCATGAAGAACTATAGTCAAGGGGTCAGATGGACTCATACAACTTGTGGTCGTTTGGGACTGGCTTCTTCGGCACAGCATTGTGTTTTCAGGCTTCAGTCATGTCGTAACACACGTCAGGGCTTCATTTGTTATCACCAAGTCCTAGTCCATTGTACATTGTTCAGCCATACCACACTTTGCTTACCCACGTATTAGCAGACAGACATTTGGGTCATTTCCACTTTTTGGCTACTATGAATAATGCTACTATGAACCTTCATATACAAGTTTTTGTGTGGATAGATGTTTTTAATTCTCTTGGGTATTAGAGGTTCTGGAATCAACGTGTGTGTGTGTGTGTGTGTGTGTGTGTGTGTGTGTGTGTGTATTGGAGGGAGGGGAGGTTTTGGTTTCCCATACTACCAAGCTAAGTGTCCTACAGTCCAACTCAATTCTGACATTCTCTACCCAGAGAAAGCATCAAATTCTGGAAGGTAAGGGCTCAGTCCTGCAAGACTACGCCCTCCTCCCTCCACCTCAGCTGCCAACTACAAGTCCAGATTGTCACCTGGGCTTTGGACCAATTGGCTATAGATGGAGGCTTCCAGTGACCCCTTCCTGTGTTTAATTAATTTGCTAGAGTGGCTCATAGAACTCAGAGAAACATTTTACTTACTAGATCACCAGTTTATTAAAAAAGAATATATAACTCTGGGGTGCCTGGGTGGCACAGTCAGTTGAGCCTCTGACTCTTAGTTTTGGTTCAGGTCACAATCTCAGAGTGGGGGGGCCAATGTGGGGTTCCGTGCTCAGCTCAGAGTCTGCTAGAAGTTTCTCTCTTGCTCTTCCTCTGTCCCTCTACCCTTTCTCGCAAACAAATAAATAAATCTTTAAAAAGATTAAAGGAAATAAAACAGGAAAAAAACAAAACAGGAAATAACTCATGAAATATGCAAGTCAAATTGACCAAGTAAATCTTTGTGACTCTTTTAATTTTCTGTTTCTGGTTACTTCTCCCATATTATTTCTTCTTCGTGGTGTTTTTAAAAATTATTTTTCTCTAAGTGGCTAAATGCAATTATTTTAAAAACAATTATACAGTAAAAATAACTTTTTTATCCTTTTGGTGGTTATGAATTATAACATACAGATAGATAAGTAGGTAAATGATAGCTAGATCCATGTAAATACTCCCAGATCAGTTGTTCTATTCATAACCAGAAAGTTCTATGATCTAAAAGAACAAAGCTCTCACGCTATTTGCACTTTACCCTCCGTTCCTAGTCCCTGTCAATCACTGATCTGTTCTCCATCACTATGATTTTATCTTTTAGACAATTACATATTAATATAATCATATGACATATAATAACCTTTTGAGATCAGCTACTTTCACTAATCACAATGCCTTTGAAATTCATCCACTTTGTTCCGGATACCAACATTTTGATCCTTTTTATTCTGTTAAATATTTATTTAATATTTATTCTATTAAATTCTATATAAATTCTATTAAATTTATTCTATTATGTAATATTTATTCTATTAAAATAGTAGTATTCTATTTTATGGATGCACCACATTCATGCACTGGAGAACATTGGGGTTGTTTTTGGCAATTATGAATAGAGCTGCTAGATACATTTGTATACAGGTGTTTGTGTGAACATAAATTGTCTATTTTCTAGGATAAATTTTCAAGAGTCGGACTGCTGAGTCATATAGTAAATATATATACAGCTGGTTTTTTTTTTAATTGAAGTAGGTTGACACTCCATGTTACATTAATTTCAGGTATATAGCATGGTGCTTTGTCAAGTCCGTAAGTGTAGCTACCATCTGTCACCATACAATACTCATTGACTATATTCCCAATGATGTGCCTTTTATTCCAGTGAGTTATCCATTCCATAACTGGAAGCCTTTGTCTCCCACTCCCCTTTACCCATTTGCCCATTGTCCCACCCACCCTCCCCAGTGGGCAACCCTCAGTTTGTCCTTTATTTATGGGTCTGTTTCTGCTTTTTGTTTGTTTGTTCACTTGTTTTATTTTTTAGGTCCCACATATAAGTAAAATCATGTGGTATTTGTCCTTGTCTGACTTATTTATTTAGCATAATACACTCCAGGTATAACTTTTTAAGAAAACACTGAACCATTTTCTGAGTGGCTATACCATCAGAACTACGAGAATCCAATACTGAACACAGTATTTTACAGGGTGATGTTATGGGACATATTTAAACACTGCACGAGAAGATGAGCCTAGAGCCTTCTCTGTGAGGCACTGTGTTTAGAAGTGTGTGGTTCTTGTAGTTCATTCTCCTGTGAGACATGTTTAAAGAATATCCTTAGCAGAGCTAAGTATATGAGGATAGGATTTTATTTATTTATATTTGCCTAGTACATTTGTCCATATTTTGCTGTTTCTCTTGTATTCAGTGCTGAGTTGGGTTTTACTTTGTGATTGATTCTGAAAATTCTTTTCTAAAAAACAGATGGGAGAACTCATCTGTAATTATTTGTAGACCAGATATGTTAAGTCTGAGCTCCGTCTCAAATGCTTCTTTTCTCTCAAATTCTTTTGACTCTTTCATGAGTGTGTCATTTTGGTTGCCCATCTCATTTTTAACCTCTATATCCCTTTATGTGTCTTATTCATGTCTACACTTTCTTTTATTCTCTTTAGTTTTCTTACATCTTGTACTTCTGCTTTGTGATCTTCCTTCATGTATGCTGTTGCTTTATAAAGTTTTTTTTTTAATTCATAGAAAGATGTTTTATGGGAATATTTTCCAGGTTGGTATTCTTTGCCCGTTAAGCTTTGCTGATCTTACTCACTCCCCCCCCACCCGGTTTTATCTTTGAATTGATGCCACACTAGCAAACTTTTGGCTTATCATGTCTTGAGTCAGATTTCCTTGCTTAGATATCTGAGTGTTTTTCATTGACAGTTTCTGGGAACTGCCAGCCTCTCTCTCTGGATGGTTTTATAGCATTTCCTCCTTTGTTCCATCCATTGCCTCCTGCTCATGCTCCCTCCCTTCCACAACGATTGTTATGGGTCTAGATGTAGGTGTATCACTTCTAGTGTGTCCCTTACCCATAGGAAAGGAGATATTGTTATTTTCTCCTGAGATCCTTGCTGGAAATGACTCTTCTCCAGCTCAACTCCACCTGCCCTTGCCCCCATGTGGTTTTTGAGCAGATGTCAGTTAATTTGATAGTCCTTACAAAGATTTTGAGTCTATAGATCATTACCATGTCCTACTTCCCTGGAGATGAAATCCACATCTTTTTCCCCATTACCTTGTAATTTTTATAGTCTATCACATCCATCCACCCACAGCCATCGTTTCTAAACTAGGTCCACAGTCACCCACAATGGCTTGTCTCCAACCATCCATTTCATATGTCCAAGCATCACTTTTTAAAGAGATTTATTTATTTATTTTAGAGAGCAAGCATTCATGTGCAAGTGGGGCGAGGAACCTTGGGAAAGAATCTCCAAATAGACTTCCTGCTGAGCGTGGAGCCCAATGGGGGGGGGGGGCTCCACCCCATGACCCATAAAATCATGACCTGAGCTAAAACCAAGAATCAGACGCCCAACCAACTGAGCCACCCACGTACCTCTGTCCAGGCATCATTTTGTGTAGTCTCAACTATGCTGTCATTCCTAACAACAGGTAGATGAATTGGCTCAGATTTTAGAGTGTAACTCCTATTGTACATATTTGTTTTGTTGTGTTAATTCATCCACCATTAACATTTCCCTTCCTTTCTCTTGACGCTGTGATTTTCCTACAGGCCTGCCAGGTATAGAAACATCGCTTAGAGGGTTTCTGAGCAACTAATGCAAGGGCGTGGCTGCCCTCTCTAGGATCATCTATTTCCTGGAGAGTGACCCTTGTTCCCAGTCATATTTACAGGCTCATCTACTTCCACAGAACACATCCTCGAGCACTCTCCATACTTTCAGATCCTACCAGAGCCATTTGCTTAAGTGCCATCATCATCCTATGACATGTTTTTCCAAACTTGTCAAGCACCTTCACATAATTGTTTCCCCTGAAGATTTATTGTCTTAGAACATTGCCCCTGTTATGGATTGCATAACATTTCTGCACCCCCACAAATTTATATATTGAAACCCTCATCCCATAGGATGATATTAGGGTGCGGGGGCCTTTGGGAGGAGATTAGGTCACGAGTATGGAGCCTGCATGATGGATTAGTGCCTTTATAAGAAGAGGAAACAAGTTAGCCTTCTTTCTTTCTCTGTCCTGGGAGGATACAATGAGAAGTAGCTGTCTGTAAACCAGGAAGGCGGCCCTCACCAGAAGCTGACCATGCTGGCATCCTGCTCTTGGACTTTCAGCCTCCACAATGGTAAAAAGTCAATATGTGTTGTTTAAGTCACACAGTCTGTGGTCATTTGTTGTAGCAGCCCAAACTGACTGAAATAGATGTCAGTGGGCGATTGCCCCTGCTTGGGGCTAGCAAACACTGGCTGAGTTCTTCAGGGTTCCACCCCTGCTACATTGTCTCTGTCGCCCTCCTTGGTGGTCAGCCTCTGAGTCTGCTCCTATCCCCTGATGAGGACCAGGATGTTGCTAGGCTGGAGGCCCAGGGAGAGCTTGGCTGTGGTAGAGGAATGGGTGTAAGGACTCGGACACCCATAGGGCTAGTCTCATCTGGGGCTGCCTAGTCACCACTGCCTGCCCAGCCACCTACCTCTGAGTGGGCCAAGTGCTCTGGCTCTGTAGTCTCTAATAGAAACCTCAAGCAACAAACAAGCATAATTTCTCACAAGTTCTTGTTCTCCTCCCTCATGGCAATATGCACAGTTTATCTTCTGGGAAGGAACACCCAGCCTTTGGCATAACTTCCTTACAACTCCCAATTTGTCATCCACTCCAAGAGAAAGGAAAAATCATTCATTAGAGAGGGAGTGCCAGGAGCGAGGTGAGATGGGGAGTCTCAACCCTGGAAAAGGTGATTTGGCTGAGGGTCCCCTCATTGTCCTGGAGGTGTGACTTCTGGCTGCCTGCCCTGTCTCTACACCCCTTGCCTGATGTTAACCCTATTTTATGGTCCTCTGGTGTTCCCGTGCCCTGACTCCCCAGCACGTGTAGTCAGAGAGCCCTCGTGATGCACCCCATGGTGGTTCTGCTCCATTTTTAGATGGCTCGGCCTATCTGCAGCTTTTAACTGTTTTTTACTTTTTCTTACTACAAATGTAATACAGGCCAGTTACAGGAAAATGCAACTAATATGGAAGTATATTTAGTGAAATACACAATTTTCTTTTCCCATTGCCTTTCTCCACCCCTGATTTTCATTTTCAGGGATAACTACTGTTGACATCTTGATGGATATTCTTCCAGATTATTTTCTGTGGATCTGCAAACACACACACACACACACACACACACACACACACACACACACACACACACACATATTAGATGCTGCTGGTGCTGTCTAGATTTTCTTCCTCCGACCAGTGCACCCAGCTGAGCTCCTACTGGTTCAGAGCTGCACCCTCTTCTGGAGAACCACCCTCAGCAGAGATGATCTGCCTCATCCTGCAATGTCTGAAAATTCTTGCCCCTCCTCTACGGCAGCGCCCAACTAAAAAGACTGAATAACAGTTTCAAAAGCTTGACCTCCTTGCTACAAGGTGGGACGCTCTGCGGTGTCATTCATGGGCCAGATCTGCTGGTGAGATCAGGTGAACCTGGGCCCATGACCTTGCATGGCTTCTTCCCTTGCCCATCCTTGCTTCCCTCATCCCTGATGGGTTCCACCTGGGAGCACAGGACAAACCCCTTGCACATAAATGTACCTGTATACTGTATAATACATCAGTATAGATGCATGTATACACAGAGGTATTTTCAGAAAGGAGCCCATGTTTATCCAAAGCATTTGGTGATTTGCTTTTTTCACTTTGCAGTAGACCATAGACACCTCTGAATATAGGTCAGCTTTATTTTTTTTGGCCGCAGAGTTCTCACTGGAATGGATTTCCCATAATTTAAGTAACCAATAGTTCTATTAATGAAATTGAGTTTGTTCTTCATGGAATGAATGGTACAAAACCCTATTCGTGCCAGGTGCTGTCTTAAGTACTGGGGCTGCCTCCAATTTTTCTCTTTTACAAAAAATATTAATATTTTTGTCAGCATACTCAAACATGTGCATAAAAGTGGTTTTGAAGGGCAGGTCCTCAGAAGTAGATATGTGGATCAAGAGGAAACTGCATTTACAGTTTTCATGGGTCTTTTTAAGCCAATGTTCCTCCTTCAGTTCTGGTGATAGCTCCTCACTATGGATCTACTTTCTTCTTTCTGTCCTTCCTCTGCAACCTGTCCTCTTGGGTGGTTTTCCACCTGCTCACCGAATGCCTAGAAACCCTCGGAGGGCCAGGACTTTCTGCTCAGCCCTCCTTGCTCCCAGGCTGCTCTATCCCTGGCCTATGTCCTCGCCTACTTCCTGCTACACCAGGCATTCAGATACTAAGGGCTCCTAGACCAGCTTTCTCTCGGGTCCCATTTTACATAGGGGGTCATTGGGACTCCCAGAGGGTAAGTGGCTGTACTGGTCCGTGTTCTCCAGAGAAACAGAACCAGTAGGAGATATATAGATATGTAAAGAAGAGATTTATTATAGGAATTCGTTTATGCCATTCTGGAGGCAGGGAAGTTCCACAATCTGTCATCTACAAGCTGGAGAACTAGGAAGGCTCAGTGGTATAATTCCATCTGAACCTAAACACCTGAGAAGCAGGGGGCTGGTGGTACAGGTTCCAGTCTGAGTCTGAAAGTCTGAGAACCAGGAGCACTTATGTCCAAGGGTAGTTGAAGGTGGATGTCTCAGCTCAAGCAGAGAGTGAATTCACCCTTCCTCCACCTTTCAGCTCTGTTGTGGATTGGGTGGATTGGGTGGTGCCTGCCTACATGGGAGAGGGCAATCTGCTTTATTCAGTTTACCAATTCAAATACTAGTCTCACAGACACATCCAGAAACAATGTCTTATCACCTCTGGACATCCCTTAGCCCAGTTGACACACAAAACTAACCATCACAGTATCCACTTTTCTAGATCCACTTGTCTAAGTTTCTACCAAGAATTTCCACTTGGCTGTCCTAGAGGAACTTCAAATTCAGCATGTCCCAAAGTATTCTCTTAGCCTCTGACCCTAAACATGCTCTTTCTATTCCCTATGATACCCAGGGGGAAAGTGTCCCATCTCCTTGGACACCTTGCTCTCCCTTGCCACCATGTCAGGCATAGGTCTTCTCGGCTAGCCTTTGTGGCATTTCTAAGGCTCCTCTCCTGGCTGTGCCTCTGTTCTGTCCTGGTCCCGGCTCTGGTCTTGAATCAAGGCCTCTAACTGCTTGCTCCCTCCACTTGTAAGTCATTGGGGAGCTCATACTCCTCCTTGGCTCCTACAGCTCTGCCTGGGTCCCCTCAGCTGACTGACATCATGCAGGCCCCTCTAGCCCTCTCCCTGCAGTCTTCACACTTAGCCCCCCACACAGCCTCGTACCTCAGCGAGATTCACCAACAAGCCAGTAGGAACCCTTCCTGCTGGAAGACGGGTGAGGACTGAGATGTCCCCTTGTGAGGGGTGCCAACCTGGGGTGGTGGGAAGGGAAGAAGATGGACAGGCAGTCTGTGTGCCATCCAGGAGTTTGTGACAAACGTAAAGCCTCCACCCAGCACAGCTACCAAGGGATCCCCATGCACAGCAGAAGCCATGGCTGTGTGGGGGACGGTGAGGGGTTTCTAGCTCTCCTTTCTGCTCATTTATAGGTGACAAATGTATATTATTGGCATGATGAGGAAAGGAGAGGGACAGATGTTCTCTATAGAGCATATTGGTGGGCTTCACTGTCACCGAAACTTCCTTGGCTCTCTCCATCTGAAGGGAGGGCAGGGTGGCCAGGTCGCTGCAGGCCGGGTTCCTGCTGGGCACCCCATTTTCAGCCTCATCCCTTCTTGGGTGTGTTTCGCTCTTCCAGGTTGGCTCTTGGCTTAAGAAGTGGAGTTTTCAGAACTGCTGCTGGGCCCTCCTGCTTCCAGGGCCTCGGCACCCAGGGACCCAGGCACAGACAAGGCCCTTTTCCCAGCCTTCCTACCCTACTGCAGGTCTTCCCATTAAGATTCAGGCTGGCTTGGTGGAGTAGGTCATTTCTTTTCCAGTAAGCGAGCTGGCTAGTCATACCTTCTCCTATGACACATTTCTCAGTCCTCTTCACTGGTCAGACAAGGCCGTTTCCACCTTCCTTACGTCAATCTGTCAGACTGTGGCAGGTGGCTCTCTGGGAAGGGCACCGCCCTTGTGCCCAGCTGTCCAGGAGCGCGTCTGCCTCCAGCTCCATGATGTCAGGCAAACGCTCCACCTGCAGAGAACAGCTGCCTCTCTGGGGTGTGAGTCTTCTGGTCGGAATCCCAAGGCCTTTAATGAGAGCATGACAGTAGCTGGCGGCGCTCAGCATGTGTTTACATGGGATGGTGATGTTCTCCAAAGCCTCTGACACAAGTCAGAATTTCATCTCCCTGGCAGAGGAGTAACCTTTCTAGTTGAGCAAGGAGGGACCTGGGTTTCTGTCCAATTGGAGTTGTGACAGCTGGTGACCCCAGAGTAGAGTTGCCAGCACAACTATTTGATTACAGCTTACGTTTTCCCATAATCAGAGTGACCATGGTTTTTCAGACCCTAAGAAAGGGCCAACACCAGTTACCTGCTCTCACCTGCTTTATTCATTCCTTACTGAGCACTGATCTCCCTTAGGGCCAACTTGGTTTTGGGGAAGACAGAGAGAATCAAGATACCTAAGATGGGTTTGTACCTGAAGGAGCCCGTCACAGGGATGGAAGGGTCACACTGGCTGAATGGCACCTGAGATCAGCCCTTCACACAGTTTTGCCCACAGATCCCAGTGGATTCTCAGGGACATGCAGATCCAGGGAGTGGGCTGGGCTCACAGGGCCAATGATTTGGCTGCTCCAAGGATACCCCCTGAGGACCTGAGAGGACATCTGGGTTCACAAGGTCTTTTTCAGAAGAGCCCACCAGGGAAGGGGAGGTTCCACGCACACAGCTGTGATGGGAGGAGGGCTGAGAGTGGAGGTTGGGTGGGGTCAAAATGTCTCTCCTGCTCCTCCTTCTCCATCACTGTCACCCTGTCACCTCTCTCGTGTAGCCCCCCACAGCTGGCAAATGCTCCTATGTGGCCCATGTTGGCCTGAGGGATAGTGGGGGATTTGCCCCCCTCAGCACTAGTATGGCTTGTCCTTACCGTTTACTCTAGGGACCAGGTCCTACACCACAGTCCTCAGGGCAGGACATGTTATCCCACTGACCTCACCAGAGCAGAGTGCATGTGAAGCCAGCATCATCAGAAAAACATGTGGAGGGGTGTCCTGTATTGTTCTAGCACTTTCCCTTATGCTACCAAAAATGTCTGACAATGGACACTGGGTGGCTCAGTCAGTTAAGCATCTGCCTTCAGCTCAGGTCACGATCAGAGGGTCCTGGGTTCAAGTCCCACATCAGGCTCCTTGTTCAGCGGGAAGCCTGCTTCTCCCTCTGCCTGCTGCTACCCCTGCTTATTCTCTCTCTCTGACAAAGGAATGAATAAAATCTTTTTAAAAAATCAATCTCTTTAAAAAAATTATTGACAAAACCAGAGGATGTCAGGATTCCTTGGTGACTGTTCCTGTCTCCTCTCTGTGCTCTTTGATTTTATTGTCTGTTGCTTCCTTCCATCCCAATTTCTTACCACCCGTCACCAAAGACTGTGCTGGCCCTCAGGGTCCCAGGTCCTTGCACAACTTCATTAATTCCTTAGATGATGGATTACCTCAGGGCTGATGCTGTACTTCATTAAATACATGATTCTAATGGGCCCCAAGATGTAATCGGCAACACTCCTAACCCTGATAAGTATGACCCCTTGTGACCTGCACATGACAGCTCCATGATCCTGGAGCTCCTGTGAGAGGAACTTCAGGCATGTGTTCTTCTGGGCCTGCTGGGGTTCTTCCTAGAGGCAAGAGGGAGGGGTGGAAAGAGTGATTTCAGCAATCCATCTATTGACGGCTTGATAGAATTATCATTAGACCGGGCTTGTGTGGTGTCAGGATGAGGCGGGATTGGGAGGGATAAAGGACCAGGTCAGACCTGGAACTCTCCCTCAAGGATACTCTTTGAGGGAGATGGAGAGTTCCCGGCTGAAGGCAAGAGGGGATGTGATAAAGAAGCAATGTCCCTCTGGAAGGAGTCATCCTGACTGTGAGACCAAGAAAGGCTTCATGGAAGAGGCAGCATTTGAGACCGATTTTTCTCATTGATAAGCTGGAAGTGAATGGATGCAAGAGATGGGAGACGGCCCTGGAGCAGGACTGAACAAAGGCTCAGAGGCCTACAACTCACGCTGTGTTGAGAGAGTGTGTGTATACCAGGCTGTGGGCCTGGGTGACAGTATGGTGGCACATGAACCCAGGACGAGAGTTCAGGGCCAGGCTCGGGAGGGCCTGGAGGGCAGGCGAGGACTGTGTCCTGAAGGCAAGGCAGGAATGATGAAGATCACTAGGATGCCTGTCTCGGCCTGAAAGGACCAGTGCAAGGGGGCACTTCAGCGCTGAAGGGAGAGACGATCAGACCTATACTTTAGTTAGCTTTTTTCAAAATGTGTTGGATGACAAAGGACCCCGTGATGAAACAGATCTAGAAAATGCTGCATGACTCTCAATTAAATGTGTTTATCTGCTGCAGATCCTCTCAGAGCCTTTTATTTAGTGAATCTATGTTAGAAAGTGAGAAGCAAAGTTGGCAGTGAGTAGAGGGGTGGGGTGGGCCACAGCTTTTTCCATTTACATGGGACTTTGTGGGTCACTGGTCCACAGAACACACTCCCATGGGGGCGCCTGAGTGGCTCCGTCAGTTAAGTGTCTGCCTTCAGCTCAGGTCATGATCTCAGGGTCTTGGGATCGAGCCCCATGTTGGGGCTTCCTACTTAGCAAGGAGTCTGGCTCTCCCTCTGCCCTTCCCCTTACTTGCTCTCTCTCACTCTCTCATAAATAAATAAAATAGTAAAACAAAAACAAAAACACACTCTGTGAACTGCCACTCCCAGGGATCGTCCCTCCAGGCTGTTGGTGGGTAGCCTAAAAGGGCCCAGACCAAAGGTGGGGAGATGAGGAGGGGTGATTTGGGCACTGGGGGAGAGTCCAGATCCTGTTCAGGACAGTGGCCCTGGGGATGCTCGGGAGGTGAACGGTCAGTGGCCAAAGGCGGATTCCTCCCTGGGGTGACTTCTGGTCCTTGTGTGCTTCCTGCCCCTTGGTAGGCCCAGCATCTTGGAGTAAGGCAGGGAGACCAGGAGGCTGTGAGCTAGGGTGGGAGTCCCAGAACACCAGCCCAGCAAACCCAGGTGGAGATCCTATCCCTGCTGCTTTCTGTCTTTCTGGCCCCGGCTCTCCTCTCCCAAGAGGCAGAAGCAGCAGCAGACTGTCCTGCCTGGGTCATACAGGGCTCCTTCCTAATAGGGTCCTGAATGCCCAGCACCAGAACAGCCTGTTGGGGGTCATCTCCCATGTGTCTTCAGCGTCCCTCATGTTGGCAAGCTGCTGTGCTCAAAGAAGACAGGCCTCCACACGAACCCGATACTAATCTTGACCATGTCTCTCCAAGTCTCTCTCTTCCTGGTGATACCCTGCTTCCATTCTCTGATCCTTGGTCCTCTCCTTCGACCCCAGGGGAACCCCATCCCAAGCTGTTCATCTTCCTGTCACTGCTTCTCAGAGCACACAGGCTTTCAGTCTTTCTAAGCCCTTCAGGTCTGCCATTCTCCACCACCAAAGGCAGACGAACCAGGTTAGCGAGAGGTGGGGAGTGTAGGGGCGGGGCCCGCGCGGGGCTGGGGCGGGGCAGGAGGCGGGGCAGGGGTGTGTCCCGTGGCAGCCTAGAGAGCAGCTGGTGCTCCCGGTCTCCTCCATCAGCAGGTAACCGCTCACCCTAGAGCCCTGGTGGAATGTTCCGCCCTGGTCCCCGCGCCGGCCCGCCCGACGTTCCTGCCCACAACGTGTCCCGCACAGTTGCCCTCTGTGTCCCCCTGCAGCCTTAGTCACTGTCCGAGTTAACTGCTGCCCAGGGGCCTCGGCGCACCCTGTGGCCGGGTCTTGACGCTGCGTCTCCGCCCAGCCGCGTGGCCCCACGCTGCGTCAGCCCCGCGTGGCTTGTGCGCGCGTGTGGGTTTCCGCTCACATCCACGCGCCGGGGCCAGGCCGCTGTGACCCGGCCTGAGCACGCCGCTGGGCGCCCCTGTGTCCGTCCCTATGGGCGCTGGCGCCGAACCTGCCGCGGCCAGCAGTGCCATCCTGGGCGGTGACATGGCTTCTCTCTGCAAGAGGCACGAAGGTAACCAATCAGGTCCCCGAAGCAAAGGGAAGTGGAGGCCAAGGTGACTTCTCAGGAGGGGTCTTGGAAAATCGGGGCAACCATGCCTGTGAGGGGAGCTGGGGCTGTGAGGCCGAGCTTTATGGGACAGTAGGAGGGACAGCAGGACATGTGAGCTGCTGGCCGGGAAACGGTGGGAGAAAGTAAAGGCCGGGAAGGGGGGGCGGTGCGCGCTCCCTTGTGGGGGAGGGGGAAGCCCAGGTAGCGCTCAGGCCATGGAGGCCACCACCGCCACACCTTACCTTGGCCCTATGGGTTCAAGGGGATGTGGAAGGACATCCTCAGAGCAGCAGGATGGCCAGCTATCTCCTCTCTGCGCCTGCCCCTACCAAAGGGCAGTTGTCAGAGCTCCTATGTGGGTGTGGGTGTGGACTTTTGCTTTGCAAATCCCCCCCCCCCACTCCAACTTTTCCAGGGGAGAGGCTGGAGGCAGGAGCAGGGGAAGGGCCTGAGGGTAGATAGGAGACACCTGTGCTACAGAAGGCAGGTGGGGGCTGACCTCCAGCCCAAATATGACAGGGGGTGGGGTCTTACCTCTGTATAAAAAGGAAAGTGCCCCCAAGCCTTTCTGCAGAAAGGATACACCTGTGGAAAGTTTGATGTCCTTCACCTGCAGTGGCCATGTGGACCCACATGCTGGGGCCCAGGCACACCACCTCCCAAAATACTCACACACTCAGAGACAGCCCAGCTGTGCACAGACCCATCCCGAGCACAGAGCTGGGGTCACAACCTCAGACAGCTGCACAGAGCTTTGTCCTCCCGCCCAGGCCCCTTCAACAATCAGCAGGAGTGTTCCTGGCACAGCCCCTACTGTTGACGCCATCCCTCTCCCCCCTCCCCAATGAGTTATTTGAACTTCTGACGCCCTCCACCTGCAGGGCCAGCCCGGTGATGTCACCAGCTGATGTCACCACTGTAGAGGAACAGCGCACACTTCAGTGTCCCTGTCTTCCTGCACCTGGCTAAATGCCCAGGTATACAATCATTCCCCCACTGCTGCCGGAGTGTGATGGGGCTGGTGGGCAGTCTGGAGGTGGCTGATGGCACCCAGGTTGGGACTGCATGTGGCAGATCTGAGCTAGACCTCAGAAAGGGCACATGCCTGCTGCTGGGGGGCACCGGGAGGTCAGGGACAAAGGTTGCCCCCTCCTCTTCCCATCCTATGGATGGCTCCAAGGAGCTGGGCTCTCGGCATATCATCCATGCACATCTGTCCCGATGCAGCCTCCCTGCAGTCTCCCTCTGGCTCCTGCTCAACTCAGACATTGGAATGTGCCTGCAAGAAGCAGAGAGTGACCAGGGAGCATTTCTTTTCTCTGTTCTTCTGTCATTGGTGGTTGGGACCCTGTACCAAATGTCTAGCTTCTGTCAAACCCTATCTCCAGGGTGACAGCTACCTACCTTTGTCCCTTTACTCCTCAAGAGGTCACTGGTCACTGCTCTTTTGGTCTCCTTAGCCCCTTCCCTACCTTTATATATAGACTGTCAGCTGCCCCCCCCCCCATTGGACTGCACTGTCCTGCCTGGTGCCGCTGGCTGGATGCTCTTGTTCTTACACGGCTCTTGTATTCCATCTCGTTATTCATTCCATCCAATGCTCAAGCACTGATTGAGCACCCTCTGGGTACACCGGGACTGTTTAGGCTCCAGAAGACTTGTCTTACAATAGGCTAAACCCAAAGTAGGGGATGATGTGGTAGGGAGCTTCGGGTGCCTGTGAATCCAGTAACCTCAGTGGGCTCCCCATCATCCCAATGAATCTCAGAAGAGGGGAAATAGTAACTGTTGGCAATGGTCTCTAAACTGGCTTTATCAACTGAGAACATCAACAGAGAACGTAAGCCACAGTCCACATTATATTTCATGATAGTCCAGTACTATTATTTCTCATCTTTTATCAAGATGGTCAAAGCCATCCACAAAAAGGATAGATCGTCCTCTTGTCATTTTTGTTATGCTCTCTGCTTCTGCACACAGGAAACGCACACACCACAGTTGATGCATGCATAGACATACCCAGGCACCCAAAACAGCATTCTGTAGCTCTGTGGGTCTTAATATATGTACAAAAATCCACCAAAAGTTCTGGAAGGATCCACACCAAACCTACACCTGTGCGCCCTCTAAGTCTGTGGATGGTGGTAAAGGGGAGATTTAGCTCTATGTATAAGGTCTGAATGTTTACCAAAAAATACATTAATATATTCCTTGGGTAATTGAAATGTAACTTAAAAAAATCTAATGAGGAGGGCACCTGGGTGGCTCAGTGGGTTAAAGCCTCTGCCTTCGGCTCAGGTCATGATCCCAGGGTCCTGGGATCGAGCCCCACATCGGGCTCTCTGCTCAGCTGGGAGCCTGCTTCCCTCTCTCTCTCTGCCTGCCTCTCTGTCTGCTTGTGATCTCCGTCTGTCAAATTAAAAAAATAATAATAATTAAAAAATTAAAAAAAAATCTAATGAGGAAGAGATGTTATTCAAAGTTAGGATCTTGTAACATTAAAAATATATAGAATGCTTAGGAATTGTTGAAAAGCCAAACAAATAGCTGGGTAAGTCACTAAATAGACAGATAGGTGGACAGATAGATAACTCAGTGCCTTCTTATCCAATCAGGTCTGTTCGGTCTCCGTTCAATGAGCTTATGGTCTGAGGAGAGGAAGATGGACATCAGCCGTCTATCATGGTGTGTCCCAGGAGGGGGCCTCTGCAAGCCCTGTCAGGAGAATGCAGACCAGGCTTCCAGGAGCTACTCTAAGCAGAAACCAAAAGGCAAGCAAAGCATAAATAGGGGCAGGGATGGGGAGGGGAGAGATGGTCTCGATAGAGGGAGAAGCACAAGAAAACCCTATGGCTAGAGGGACCCAGTGCTTCCCTCACCTTCTGGTCCTGGAGGAGGGGGCCCACTCCCTGCCTGCTATGAGCCCCCATGGTTGTCAGGGAGGCAGGCCGCAGGCAGGGTGCTGTGGGCTGGGCCGTGGGCCTCACTTTACCACTCTCTGGCTGACAACGGTGCTCACTCCACCTCTCTGCGTCTGAAGGAAGGATCTAGACTGGATGATTTCTAGGAACCTCTTGTTCCTCTCTGGAAGGGGCTTGAATCTTCTCAGGTTGTCTACAATCCCTGCAGTGCAGTCCTCTTGGGACCATGCTGTCCCATCTGCCATGTCCGTGTCCCCCGCCACCCCCGCAGCCTGTGGTAGTTCAGCGCAGTTTTGCCAACTGCGGCCCCTTCATGAAAGATCAGAAGCTCAAAGAGCATCTGTCTGGTGGATGGAAATGTTCGGTCTTGGATGGTGGACTTGGCCCTCCATGGAGGCCTTCACTGTGGGGTCTTTGGAAGCCTGTGTCCTGGAAAGGAAAGCTGGGCCCCTCAGCCACCTTCCTTCTCCAGGGATCCTGTAACTGCAGCTGGAGATAAACCGCTATTTTTCCTAATTAGCACTTTAATACCTCATGCAAGCCATTAACAGACTGGTGCAGTGGGTACACATCTTTAGATGTAATTAGTAATGTCGTTAGCCTAATCCATAATCAATACGCAGGTAATTACTTCTGTGGGTTTTTATTTAGTCCTTGGGGTCTTGGTGCCACGAGGAACATCCATCTGCAGATGTGCTAACGTGTGTGCGTTGACCACTGACAGCCCAGCTCGCCCAAAGACCCCTTGGGGGCACGGCTCAGCTGAGAGGACGCTGGTGGTGGGACAGTGGGCTCTGGTCCTTGCACCCACTGGGGACCCTTTGGAGGCTGTGGTTGGAATGCCTCCTGGGTCCTTCAAAGACCTGGGCCCTTGCGCTGGGATTACACGGTCTGCTTCAGAAACGAGGTCAATGGATGGTCCCGGGGCCTGGGAGATCCCAGACTGTGGGCAGTTCCCCTGCATTGCCGCCGTCCAGAGGCGTCAGAAGGGGGTACTAACAATGCCGAGACATCTTTAGTCATCCCACGGTCCTCCTCTGTGTGCTTCCTCAGCTCTCACCGTAGCCCAGCAAGGCTGTGGCCAGGCTCCTCAGCTTGTCGGGAACCCAGGCTGCGCTCAGTGAGGCTTCCTGCCTCTCCGAGGCTGGCGGCAGTCATGGTGGCTCAAGGTCAGACCAGAGCGACAGAAGAGGAGGCTGTCGAAGGCCATCCTTATGAATGGGCTCTCATCTGACTGTAATTGGAATTAATATTGAGGATCGGCTTCCAGGAACTTCCCCAGCAGACGAATCCAGGCCGCAGAGGTCTGGGCCGGAATGCTCCAAAAGCCAGCCATAAATCTCTCCCCAAAATGACGATGCACGAGCTAATTGCTCTGGAGGCCCACAGCATGTCATTCTGCGTCCTTCCAGTCTCTGTCCGCTGGCTGGGAACAGGGCCAGGGAGAGGTGGACGGGAGTTGGCAAAGTCACCGTGAAGGAAAACATTTTAATTCATTTAATTATGAGCCTCTCAGAAAACCAAGCTCTGTTTCTTCTTGAGCTGGTCAAAGGAAATGAGAAATGACACTTTCCCGCCCCCACTTTCCCTTGGCTGAGGAAGCCGAGTCGGAAGTGTTGGGTGTGGACAGTACCAGGCTGTCCTTGTACAACCAGGAGCAGGGTCCCGGGGGGCTAGTAGTCCCGCCGGAGCAGGTCAGTGTCCCCAGCCTCTGACCTACGCTGTCCCCCTCCCACCTCCATCTCATGCACACACACACGTGCACACACACACATATACAGAGTCAGCATCATCTCCTCTTCCCCCCATAATGCACAGGGTTCCGTGTGGGGTCTACCCTTCCGTAGCGTGAGAACTTTCCTCCTTTTCTAAGCGTGTGTGTGATAGCAAGATGGCTACAGATTCCAAACTTCAAGTAGGAGTCACAAACTTTAATGGTCAATAAGCCTTTATTTTTTTTATTTTATCTTATTTTTTAAAGATTTAATTTATTTGACAGAGAGACAGCAAGAGAGGGAACACCAGCAGGGGGAGTGGGAGAGGGAGAAGCTGAGCAGGGAGCTCCATCCCAGGACCCTGGGATCATGACCTGAGCCAAAGGCAGATGGTTAATGACTAAGCCACCCAGGCGCCCATATCAATACGCCTTTAAATAATAAGCCCTTTCCAGGGTATCTTTACCTCTAGTCACTCCATCTATCCATCAAGTGACATGTGTCAGCATCCTATTTGGGTACTGGGCACCATCAGTTACAGAGGATGTAGGCAGAGCCCCTGTCACCCTGCAGCTTAGGTTCCCGAGGGAGGTGGCCAAGCAAAGACACATGTGTAAGCAGTGAGTGTGGGACAGTGCAAATGAAGCTGCTCCTTAGCCAGCACCTGAGCCTGCAGGACACCCAGCCCCTTGGGGCAGCAGGGGACAGACCCCATGGTACCCCATTTCGTTCCATCTCTTCCCCATGGTACAGATAGGAATCTGGGGGTCCAGGAAGGGTATGGGCCCCCTCTCTGAGTTCAGAGAGCACCAGTAGAAGAAGGCTGATCTCCCAGATTCTCCCCCGGGGGAGTTTCCCAAACCACATTGCTGCATTTTAATGAGAAGTTGTTGGGCCTTACTGCCTGCCAGCCCTGGGCAGCCTGGGGGTGGCTCCAGGGCACAGAGCTCTGCCTGGGCCGTGGACTCTGGGCAGCCTTAGCAAGGGCAGCAGGTGCCGCGGGTGCCAGAAGGGCTGTGGGAACTTTCCGCCTCACTTTCTGGGGCAGCTAGTAGAGGCCAGCAAGGGCAGGACATGTGGCCCGACCGTGCAGGAGCCAGACAAGGAGCCAGGTCTTGGTCCCACCCTGCACTTATGGGGCTGGTCGGCCCTAGAAGGGACGACAGCGCTGTTCTCCCGTTAAGGCTGCAACAAGGAGGGACAAATGGACTCAGTTCCTCTGCCTCAGTGGGTCTCCCGCTGCCAAGCCTGGCCCTCTGGCCTTGTGCTGCTGCTCCCCCAGGGCAGAGGCCCCGGCCAGTCTGGCCTGCTCCCGATGGGCCGGCGAACGGCACCCAGTGATGTCTGGGAGGCTGGAGCCAGCCGGCCCTGAGCGCACACCCATCTATTTTTTTTGCTTACTGAGCTTAGGCTGAAAGCAGACAACCCTGTCCCATGGGAGCCCAAAGAGGAGACTAAAAATAAACATATAAACAAATAAATATATCAGAAAATACAGAGTGAGATCCATGCCATGAAGAAAATGAAACAGCGCCCATGGAGCAGAAGGGCCAAAGCTTGCTTGATCTTGATTCTCAGTATGAAACAGATTGTGAAAGCAGGGCCTTGTGAAAAACAAATAAAAATTTTAAAAGGGAAGAAAAAATGAAACAGTGTAGCGGGAATGAGAGTGACTGGGGCTGGCAGGGTGAGGGCATCAGACAAATGTAGGTAGGCCTCTGAGGCAGTGACAGGGAAAAGCCAACAGTGCAAACAGCTGTCTGGGGTGAGGGAGCAGCAGAGCAAAGGCCCTGTGGCAGAAATGGGCTTGGAATATTCTAGGTGAGGAGGAGAAGGAGGTACAATAGTCAAGTGAGCCAGGAAAACACAAAGTCCAGGGAAGTAGGTGGCTGGCTCCACGAGGCCTGTGGCTTAGGTTCCATTCTAAGTGCAAGATTCTAGGGTTCAGAGCAAGCATTGACCTGGTTGACCCTTTTATTTTTATTTTTTTTTAAAGATTTTTAAAAATTTATTTTTACTGGATAGACAGAGATCACAAGTAGGCAGAGAGGCAGGCAGAGAGCGAAGGAAGGGAAGCAGGCTCCCCGCCGAGCAGAGAGCCCGACGTGGGGCTCCATCCGAGGACCCTGAGATCACGACCTGAGCCGAAGGCAGAGGCTTTAACCCACTGAGCCACCCAGGCGTCCCTGGTTGATCCTTATAGAAGAGTTAGTCTGAGCAGCCCTGGATGCCAGATTGAGGAGGTAAGACTTCCCCCTGGAGGGGACAAAAAGCCAAAAGTGGCTTTTCAGCAGGGAACTCATGGATTGTTCTTGCTCTTCTTTGGCCCCTTGCCCTGCCCAAGCACAGATCCCTGCAGGCAGCGGTGGGAACCAGCCCGTCCTCAGGGATTTCACGGACCTGTGCAGGTGCTGGGTGTTGCTGTCAACACAGCTTCATTCCTCCCAGCTGGAAGGCCTGGGACAGGAGCTCCCTTTTCCAATTCTCCATTTCCTTCTCTGCAAAACAGAGAGAAAATCCAAGACAATAACCAGCAACTCCAGCCAAACACTGCACAAAAGATGGTGGTTTCATCGCCACCCTTGTCATCAAAGGCCAGAATTCTGCTGTTATGAGGTGCTCCCACCCCTTTAGAGGTAGTGTAAGAGAGGGTCAAGTAGGGAGCCGGGACAATCATTCCCACTAGGCAGGAATTCCTCTCCATCCCATCATGTCAATGGGGGCCACACAGGGAGATTCAGATTCAGATTCTCATAGGTCAAAGAGGAAATTCCAAAGAAGTAAAACTGTGAAATAAAAATGTAATGTATTAAAATTAGCTGGACATAACTAAGTAGGACCAAGAGGAAAATGTATAGCACTAAATGAAAAGAGGAACCACGGGTTCCTGGCTGGCTCAGTTGGTAGAGCATACAACTCTTGATCTCAGGTAGTAAGTCCAAGCCCCACGTTGGGCATGAAGCTTACTTTAAACATAAAATAAAATTGGAGTTAAAAATTAAAAAAGACAGAAAAGAGGAACCATATTAAATCAGCAATCTGTGCTTCTTCCTCAAGAACCTAGAAAAAGAAGAACGAAATAAACCCAAAACAAGTGAAAAGAAGAAAATAATAAAAATAAGAGGAGACATCAATGAAGTTGAAAACAGAAGAACTTTAGAGAAAAGCAATGAAACAAAAAGTTGATTCTTTGAAAATTTAATAAAATTGATAAACTTTGAGCAAGACTGACAAAAAAAAAAAGAGAAGACACAAATTACCAATATTATGAATAAAATAAGGTATCATTACAGACCCTGGGGACACCAAAGGATATTGAAGAAATACTGTGAAAAACTCTATACACAGAAATCTGACACACATAAAATGAATGAGTTCTTCAAAAACCACAAACTATCACAACTCACTGAATATGAAATAGATAATTTGAATAGCCCTATAACTGTTAAATAAATTGAAGTCATAATTTAAGACCTCCCAGAAGGGAAATCTCCAGGCCCAGATGGTATCACCAGAGAATGGTATCAGTGCTTAAAGAAGAATTACCTCCAATTCTATACAGTATCTTCCAGGAAATAGAATAGGAATTCTTCCCAATATAATTGCTAGTATTACCCTGATACAAAACCAGACTTAGTACAAAAAAGAAAGAAAACTGCAAGCCAATATTCCTTATGATATAATATAGATCACAAAAATCAACATATTGGCAAGTAGAATTTAGTAATACATAAAAGCAATTATACCCTATGACCAAGTGGATTTTGCCCCAGAGATACAAAAGCTGTTTTTCTATGTGAAAACAAATGTAACCCACCTTATTAACAGGTTCAATAAAGAAAAATCATGTGATTCTATTAATTGAGGCAGAAAAAGCATTTGACAAAATTCAACACCCTTGGGAGAAAGAGGATATGGAGAATGTCTGCTTAATGGGTATGGGGTTCCCTTTCAGCGTGATAAAAATGTTCTGGAAATGGATAGTAGTGATGATTGCACAGTGGAGTGAATGTCCCATATGTCACTTTAGAATGCTTAAAATGATAAATTTTAAGCTATGTGTATTTTATGACATTAAAATTTTTAAGAATTGAATGCTCATTATTGATACAGTTCTTTTTTTTTTTTATTGATACAGTTCTTAGAAAAATAACAGAGGAGAAATTCGTCAACTTGACAGAGTATCTACAAAAACCCTATGGTTCTCATCATACCTGATGGTGAAAAACTGGATTCTTTCCTCCTGAGATCAAGAAAAAAAACCAAGGTTGCCTACTCTTGCCACTTCACTTCAACATTGTACTGAAGGTTCTAGATGGTGCAATAAGGTAAGAAAAAGAAATAAAAGGCATTCAGTCCGGGAAGGAAGAAATAAAAGTGTCCTGTTTGCAGGTGACATGATTTTCTGTATAGAAAATTATAAGAGATAATAAAAAATAGCCTTCTTCAAGCTAATGAGTGAACTTCAGCAAGATTATATGACACAAGATAAACAAATAAAACCCAAAGTGTATTTCTATATACTAGCATGAACACAGAGACACTGGAATTAAATTAAAGCTGAACCCAAGATCCAATAAACCCACTTCTGGGTTTATATCCAAAGGAAATGAAATCAGTATCTTGGCATTGATATCTGTACTTCCATGTTCATTGTAGCCTTTTTTTTTTTTTAATATTTTATTTATTTATTTGACAGACCACAAGTAGGCAGAGAGGCAGGCCGAGAGAGAGGAGGAAGCAGACTCCCTGCTGAGCAGAGAGCCCAACACGGGGCTCGATCCCAGGACCCCGAGATCATGACCTGAGCCGAAGGCAGAGGCTTAACCCACTGAGCCACCCAGGTCCCCCTGTTCATTGTAGCTTTACTCACAATAACCACCCTAAATATTGTAAATAAAGAAAATATGGTTTACGTATATACAATTATTAAGCCATAAATAAGAAGGAAAGCCTGTCATTTGCAACAACATGGATAAGCCTGGAGGACATTATGCTAAATGAAATTAGCCAGACAGAGAAAGACAAAAACTATTTGATCTCACTCATGTATGGATCTTCTGAAAAAAAAAAAAAAAAAATCAGACCCAAAGAGGCAGATAGAAGAATGGTGGGTGCCAGGGGCTGGGGCTGGGGGTGGTGAAGGAAGTAGGGAGATGTTGGTCGAAGGGCACAAGATTTCAGTTACATCATGAAAAAGTTCTGAGAAATCTAATGTACAGCATAGTGACTACAGTTAACAATACTGCCCTGTGTACTCTAAATCTGCTGAGAGTAAATTTTAAGCTTTCTCAGCAAACACACATGAGAAGGTAATTATGTGAGGTGATAGATGTATGGATTAACTTAGTTGTGGTAATCATTTCAGAGTGAACTTCATGTTGTATGCCTTGAGTATATACAGTTTTATTTGTCAATTATGTTTCAATAAAACTGGGAAAGATAAAATACCATTTACAATCACTAACATAAATGAAATGCCAAATGCAGTTCAACAAAACACATACAGGACTTGTGTGCTGAGACTACCACACATAGATGGAAGAAAGGACAAAGGATCTGAATAATGGAGATACATACCGTACTCATGGGTTGGAATACTCAGCATGGCAAAGATCACAGTTCTTCCAAAATTGATCAGGTTTAACATAATTCCTATCAAAATCCTGGCGAGGTTTTTTTTGTAGATATGAACAAGATAATTCTACAATCGATACAGAAATGCAAAGGAACTAGAATAGTTCAAACAATTTTGAAAAAGCGAGCATAGTAGAAAGAGTCACTGTTTATGACTTTAAGACTTTATGTAATATGATAATCAAGACTTGTGTAGTCTTGATTACAAGTACCAAGACTTGGTAGAGAGTTAGTTACATATATGACTGGGACAGAGTATAGAACCCAGAAATAAACTCACACAAATATGTCCAACTGACTTTTGACAAAGGTGCGAAAGTAATGCTATGGCAGAAAGATAGCTTTTTCAGCAAATGGTGCTGGAGAAATCAAACATTATAGCCACTACCCCACTCCGCAAACTAACTGAACCTCAACCTCACACCTAATAAAAAATTAACATCAAAAGGACAATAGACTGCAGTGTAAAACTTAATGTTATAAAGTTTTTGGAAAAAAATTAGAGAAAAATTTTGGGATCTAAGAGTAGGCAAAATATTCTCAGACTTGACACCAAAAGCACAATCCATTCAAAGACCGGTGAAGTGGACTCATCCAAATAAAGTTTCACTTTGCAAAAGATCCTGTGAAGAGGATGAAAAGACAAGCTACAATCTGGGGAAGTATATTTTCAAACCACGTATCTGACAAAGGAATAGTCTAAAACATACAAAGAATTTTCAAATGCAACAGTGAAAGAAATAATCTAATTAGAAAATGGGCAAGGACATGAAAAGACATTTCGCCAAAGAGGTGGCAAATAACTGCATGGAAAGATGTTCAACAGCCTTGACCAGCAGGGAAATGTAAATGAAAACTGCCGTACACCAATCCAAAAGGCTAAAATAAGAAAATAGGGACAACACCAAATGCTGGTGAGGATGTGGGGAAACTGGATCACTCATACACTGCTGGGGAGAATGGAAAAATGGTACAGCCACTCTAGGACATGGTTTGGCGGTTTCTTTAAAAACTAAACATGCAAATACTATATGGCCCAGCGAGCTGCATTCTTGGGCATTTATATCTCTCTCTCTGCCTGCCTCTCTGCCTGCTTGTGATCTCTGTCAAATAAATAAATAAAATCTTTAAAAAAATACATTCATATTTTTCTGATGCGAAGTGTCACAGAGGAGCAGTGGATGGGGTGCCAAAGGTTCTTCCATAATAACCTAATTGCAAGGTATTATATAATAGATGAGTTACTAAGAATTCACTACATCAGTTATAAAGGGAACATGTCAATACAACAAATACTTACTGGGCATCTACTGTTAGTCTAAGTGCTGTATTGGAATCTGATTACAGTTCTTGCCCTAAGGAAGCCCACAATATGAAAGTAATTCTCTGCATCAGATATTTCCTTGAGGGCTAACAATTACCAATCATGTTATAACTTCCTGTGTGAGTCAAGAACACTGCCCCTACCAGCACCACCTAAGGGGACAATTTGGCCTTTGTGATGCTTTTTTCTATTAATTGCCACTTTTTCATTTTTCCAAAATTATTCAGTGTCTCTTATTAGGGTGTTTAGTGGAGCTTGGATTAAAATGGTTTTTTTGCTCTTGCAACAGACACAAATGTATTGTTTTCCAGTTTACATTGTTTTCCTGCAGTATCAAGAATAAGGACTAAAATAAACCGAGTTCATTTAAAACAAAGGTGACAAGGTAGAGGAAGAAGGGAGAGAAAATGGCAGTTCTCACATAAAAGCGCATAAGAAGCATCTGGAATTTTTTAGAAAGGCAACAGAGGGGACTATGTCTCCTAAAAGCACAGTAGTCCCCCCCCCTTTATATGTGGTTAGGCTTTCCGTCATTTCAGTTACCCAAGGACGACCATGGTCCAGAAGCAGATGACCCTCCCTCTGACTTAATGTCAAGAGGTCCATATTAGCCTGATGCTACCTCGCAGTGCTTATGACCTTCACCTTCACTTTCTCATCACGTAAGCATTTCATCCCCTCACATCATCACAAGAAAAAGGGGGAGCGCAGTACAAGATATTTTGAGAGCAAGCAAGCAAGACCACATTCACATAACTTCTTTTACGGTATATTGTCATAATTGTTGTATTCTATTATTCATTATTGCTGTTGAATTCTTACTGTGCCTAATTTATAAATTGAACTTTATCATATGCTTAAAGGAAAACATGGTATACATAAGGTTCGCTACTATCCATGGTTCTGGGCATCCACTCGGGGTCTTGGGTAAGAGCAGGGGACTACTGTACACACTTGATCTTGACTTATACCTCAGGTATTATTCTTTCAGCCAGTTGGCCTATGTATGTACTTCATGTCACTGTGTCTCCACTCCCCTGGAAGCGTTTATCCCATGAGCTTGTCCCAGAGAAACTGAGGCAGTGGAAATCAGAAAAATAAAAGGATCACCAGTGTCATAGCAAATCCAACAGTCGGTTGGAGGTCTGATTGCCTTCCTTTGCAGTGGTCTGAGATTTGTGAACAATGGCATTCTTTCCAGGCCAGTGCAAGGCAAAAGGTGGACAAAAGAATCATAAAAACTTTCACGGTGTAAGAAGTAGGAAAAAGGTGGCCAGAGAGGGAAGAAAGAATGGAAGGAAAAGTTCCTGATCTGAGGTCTTAGGAGGAGGCGGTCTACGTCAGATTCAGCTACTTCTTTTCCTGGCCAATTTGATTTTGAGGTCTTTGGCATTTGTACATTTTGTTCACTGTCATGTGCTTATATATTAAAGATGTGATAGTGCCTATATATTGGAATAGAGCATGGCTTGATCTAAAGTGAAGCTAGAGGTGCCTGGGTGGCTCAGTGGGTTAAGCCTCTGCCTTCGGCTCAGGTCATGATCCCAGGGTCCTGGGATTGAGCCCCACATTAGGCTCTCTGCTCAGCGGGGAGCCTGCTTCCCCCCACCCTCTGTGCCTGCCTCTCTGCCTACTTGTGATCTCTGTCAAATAAATAAATAAAATCTTAAAAAAAAAAAACGTGAAGCTAATTTCTACTTTAAAAAGAGAAGAACAGACCTAATGTTCACGTATTGGACATTTTAAGAAAATTGCCTGGATTAAGTGTTGAAGACCCAAAGTTCACCTTGCAGCAAAGAGTTCAGGGAACAGGACTACTGAGGGCAACCGACCCTCAGATCCGTGCGGTGTGTGTGTGGAACAGATGGCAAAAACAGACAATACTATAGGTGCTAAAAAGGGAACAACATTTTGCACCTTGTCATCCTTTAAACAAACATAAGGATACAGAACACAGAATTGAAAACTTGAAGTAGAATTTAATATTTGTGCAGTTATTTCCTTTAAGTGATATTAAAAGCTGAGATACAGGAGTAAATCGGTGCCGGGAATAAAGTAATGGTTCAGATAAAATGCTGCTGACTGTAGACTCATTCATCCCAGCCACTTTTTGAACCCTCTGCGGGCCTCTCTATAGAGCCTTACTGACCACTCCCAGCATCAGCTAAGGAGGGCTTCCTTCTCCTCAAAGCTGTCTGAGGAAGACACACTGAGAGGCAAGTGCTGGTGAGCCCTGTGGGTTTCTGGAAGAAGATTCAGCTGGGCAGAAGGAACAGCCAGTGCAAAGGCCCTGGGGCAGAAGGAGTAAGCTTGGAGTTTCCCCAGGCCATGGGAGAGGGGGAAACTGGAGGTGACAGCAAAGAGCCAGTGGGCAACCAGCTCACACCCAGCCCCTTGTCACTCAGGGCCCCTTCTTCCTGGGAAGTTGTTCTTGCTTCCCTCTTACTGATGCCCTGTCCCCTACACCTTGGCAGTAGCTAAGTACAGCCTTTTCTATTCGGTGCAGTCAGTGACCACCCATCTTCCCGAATTCCCTCTTCCAAACTTCCATGACACTGCCCCTCTGCTCTCTTGTCTTCTCCGCACGGACCTGCAGCTGTCCTCTCCTACCGCACACCTCCTGGGGTGTGTGCCCCAGCTGAAGGAGCCGTGGGTGTGGCAAGCCCGGGGAGCCCACACAGCGGCTGAGGCGGGGGCACAGACTTCTCTGGGGGAAATGGGCCTGAGCTGAGTTTGAACGAGCAGGGAGGAGGTGAGGATTGCTGCCTTCTTAACAGCTGGGATGCGTCGTCCTTGTCACGCTCTTGTTTCCCAGCCCAGGCTATTTTGGGTCAAGCGGTAGGGACCCGCTGCGGCGGCATAGTGGGTGGTGAGTGGCAGGCTCACCCACCTCCTCCAGCTGGCTGGGAACGGGGCCAGGCTGGTTCCCGCTCAGGCTGGGTGAGGGGTCGCCACCCCCTGGAGGAGTGTGAGGAGGATCCCCTGGAGCCAGGGGTAGCAGGCCCTAGCAGGAAATCATGTCCTGGTTAACACGGGCATCTGCGGGGCTTGTCCATCCCGCGGGGCTTGTCAGGGGAGGGGACAGATGTCTGAGCACACACTTGCCAGGCCGGATGAAGTGTGCACAGACACATGGGCCACCCTGGGGTCTCTGGGCAAGGCTGGGGTCTGGGAAAGTCAAGCAGCCATTGGCCAGGGTCTTGAAGGCTGATAAGTTTGTCAGGCTGAGGGCTGCTGCACGAAAGGCTCTGGGGCCACTGGGGACACGGGAGCCTCTTCTGGGGCTGCTGAGCGTGATGGGAGCCCGTGCTTCTGTCACTTTCATGCAACCCTCACAGCGACCTGGGAGGTGGCCTTCCACCGCACTGAATGTCCCCCAGCCAGTCTCACCCTCTCCATCTCAGCAGTCACCACCCCTGACAACTGGATGAAGCCCTCTTAACATAGGTCATGGGAGTAGTCAAAATGCCCCCTCCCTGGGTGCAGGGAGCGATACTGACAGTTGTCCACTCCGCTCTCCAGCACCTACTCCATGGCAGAAACACCAGAGTCCTGGGGCAGAGGCCACATAGTATTAACAGCCGAGGGACAGGAGCAGGCACCTTCGTCCTGGCCCTGCCCCAGCCCAGCCTGCTCTCAGAGCTCCACGGGGTGTGACAGCTGCGCTGCTTGGAAGACTGACCCTCACTGTGGTCACTGGAACAGAACCTGCCGCTGTCCCTCAGAGCAGGGACTCGTCTGCCAGTGGTGGAGCTCCTCCTGGAACTCAGCAGAGTTGGGGCCCTGGCCCCTGTGGCTCAGTGACAGAGGGACTGCCGCTGAATGAATGGGCTGGACTACTGATCACCGTGTGGTAGGCTCTGATGCCTGGGTCATTCTCCTCCAAAGCAGGTGTCCCAGCAAAACTCAGAATAGCCACATGGTCCTGTTTACATGGGAAAAGGAAGCAAAACAGGGGAGAAAGTATCTGTGGGGAGAAAGGCCCTTCCTTAGGCTGAAACCTGCTTTACCATCTTTATAAATCGCAGCGGGAGCTTTAAAGTCACGTCTCCGGCTTTGCCCTGCACCTGCCGCGGCAAGCAGGTGAGGACGTGTGGGTGGACACATTGCCTCCCTCCCCGGATGCTAGGACGCTCAGATGCCCCTGCCAGGGAGCCTCCCTGCCCTGCCACAAGGGTGGGAAAACAATGCACAGAGGAGGTTCGAGGTGTCTAAAGCCAGTGGAGAGAAAAGAACCCAGGAGAAGGGCCCCAGATGCTACAGCCCTGGATCTGGCTCACCCCCTACTTCCATCAGCCCACATCTTCCTTCGGTGTGAGGAAGGTCCGAGGAGCACGAGTCTGAATATGCGAGGGAGGGGCTGCTCTGCTCTGAGCGAAGCATCTCAGAGCTCTCTCTCCTCACTGCCCAGCCCGGGAGGGCGCCATGGGGACCAGCACCCAAGGGAAACCCAGCTGTTTTTAGATGTGCAGAAGGATCCTGGGGAGAATTCTGTGGGGAGGAGCCTGCACCCCGCGTTCCACCCCACATCGTACCCTCCCGCACATTCACTCAGCAGGGCCAAGTGGGAATGGCTGTGAAGTGCTCTGACCCCCAGGTGGGATTGGGAAGAGGACTTAGCCCTAACCTGAGCTGGGGTGCCCAGGGCCAAGTGGGAATGCAGCCCCACTCTCCCAGCAGGTGGGCCTTGAAGGAGGGTCCATATAGCTGTGCCCAGCTCCCCTGCACCCTGGGGTCCTCAGGCTCCCAGAGCAAGCTGGCTCTCAGACCTGTGACTTCTGCAGGGCCCAGCCTTGGCTGATGTCCCACGTCCCGGAAGAAGGGCTGTCTCTCCCCATTGACTGCACCTTTCTCTTCCACTTGTGGGAGCAGCAGCTTCAGCCCCTGGCAGGAGGGTGCTCGCTTTCCCTGCAGGAGTCAGGGCCCGGCTGGTCGGAGGGAAGGTGGTGCTGAGTGCCTTGGACTCGGTGTGGTCTCTGCTCTGGGTGGCTGTGGCCTGCCTGCCTGCGTCCCAGTCCGTGGGGTAGCGTGGCCCACTCTTTACCGGCTTGCCCACACCGTCCCAGCCCTGCTGATTAATTGCATAATTAGCTAAAAGCTACATGTTGCCACTCAGGAGGAATTTGGTCTAAAAATATTTGCGTAGGAAAAAGACAACAGAACCTAAAAATATCCCCTCTGCAGTTGCCCAGGGATGCCTCCTACTTGGGCCACTCCAAGCCGTGACTCAGTTTCTTGGAGAGTCTGGATTCCAGAGGCAGCGGCTGACCAGGCACCATTTCTGTCCAGGGTGGGCAAACGGGGGTCATCCCACCCATCCTGGTGTTGCTGGTCTCAGTGGTGTCTGCTTCCCACAGTGGGCCAGAGGCCTGCCAGGGCCACCCAGGCTCCTGTTTGTGGATGACACTTGTGGACCCCTGACTCGGGGAGGCCGTGGTGGGGCCACCAGGGAGCCATGGGCCACATGGTATGGGATCCTGGGAAAGGGCTTCCTCACCCTATCCAAGCCATCAGGGAAGGCCCACAAAGGGACTAAAGCTATACCGGGTGTGACTGCAGGCCAAAGACAGAGGTGTGGGTGATAGGCCAGGTGAAGGGGACAGTGGTGGCAAAGCTCACAGGGAGAAGTCCCTGCTGCCCTGTGTAGGCACTTAGGGAGGGAGGGATGGGCGGAGGGTGTGGCGCTTTTGCCATGAAGTCCCTGGGTGCCTGGCTCTATGCCCACATGGGACTTGGCCTACTGGCTGCATATCTGGTGGTCAGGGGGATAGGCAAGAGTAGGGACACTTTGAACATGTGTGCTTCCCAGGCTTTGGGGCATAAACATCTGCACTCCCAATCTGGTGTATGTATCCCTTCCCTGGGAGGGCTTATCAAGGGGGTCTCTCTCTTGCCCTTCTCCTCTTCCCTTACAGTCTACTTAAATGTGGACCACCTTCTGTTGCTGGGGCCATGCGAAGGGCCCCACTTACCTGCCCTGGCCAGGCCCTGTGGGTCCTCCATCTGATCCCAGCGAGGCGGCCAGTCCTCTGTGCCTCCAGCCCTTCCTCTGGTTGAGTGGAGCACCTGAATACACATCCGGGCCCTCCTCTCTGGCATCATACCCGCTCTGAGTGCACAGAGACATGGGGGCCAGCTCCCTCGGGAGGTTCTGCTTTCTCCTGAGCCAACTCATGAGCAGTCTGGGGGCCCCTGGATGGACAGAGTGTATGGGGGATCCCTGCCACCTGCCCAATGCTGAGTCTTTCCCAAGCCCAGGGCGGGGCTTGAGTGGGGGACAGAGGTGGGTGTGGAGGGGGGCCTGCCAAGGAGCCCATAGCTCAGGAGTCCCATCTAGCCGTGCTTGGCTGTGGACAGTGGCCTCAGCTAGCGTGTGACCTTGGACACATCATTTATGGTCACTGAGCCTCGTCTTCTCCATCCGTGCAAATACTGATATCACCTACCACTCAGGGTGTGTGAAGATAAAACGGACAGTGTATATAAAATGCCTGATGTTGGATAGGTTTTGAGAAATGGTGCTACGTAGTCGTTAGCTGAGGAAATCTGCTCTCTAGGGATGCCCATGGAGGTTCAGATGCAAACATTTACGAAGATGGAAGAATAATAGCTCAAACTGTTAAAATCTTAGCAAACATGGGCGTGATTTTTCATGCACTCAGATCAGGCAGTGGTTTATTAGATATGACATAAGGCAGGAGCCAGAGGGAGAGACTGCAGAGGGAACTGCTGGGAGAGGTGTGGTTGAGTTTTTATCTTAATTGTGGTGATGGTTTCATGGGTGCATACATCTGTCAAAACATCAAATCGTATGCTTTAAATATATGCAGTTGATTGGATGTCAACTTTATCTCAAGAAAGCTGTTTAAAAAAAAAAAAAAATCTGAGCATTCAGATGTTTGTATCAAGCCAGACAGGGGACTCAGTTTGGAGGAGAGTTCCTCAATGAGCCCATTTACTCTCGCCTTCACATATTCTCGACTCCAGCCCCATTAGAGGAGCTGCCTGAGAAAGACAGACTCACTGCTAACAGCAGTGACTGTAGATGCAGGAGAGCGAACAGAGAGCCGTTAAGAGCTGTCTTGACACATAAATCAATGGAACAGAATAGAAAACCCAGAAATAAACCCACAACAATATGGTCAATTAATTTTTGACAAAGCAGGAAAGAATGTCCAATGGAAAAAAGACACTGTCTTCAACAAATGATGTTGGGAAAACTGGACAGCCACATGTAGAAGAAAGAAACTGGACCACTTCTACCACACAAATAAATTCAAAATGGATTAAATATCGAAATGTGAGACCCAAAACAATAAAAATCTTAGAACTTCTCTGACATTGGCTGTAGCAACTTTTTCTAGATACTTCTCCTGAGGCAAGGAAAACAAAAGCAAAAATAGCTATTGGGACCACATCAAAATAAAAAGCTTCTGCTCAGTGAAGGAAACAATCAACAAAACTAAAAGGCAACCCACGGAATGGGAGAAGACATTTGCCAATGACATATCCAATAAAAGGTTAGGAGCCAAATATAAAAAGAACTTAAAAAACTTAACTCCCAAAAGACAAATAATCCAATTAAAATGGGCAGAAGGCATGAACAGACATTTCTCCGAAGAAGACATCCAGATGGCCAACAGACACATGAAAATACGCTCTGTATCACTCACCAGCAGGGAAATACAAATCAAAATACAATGAGATACAACCTCACACCTGTCAGGATGGCTAAAAGCAACAATACAAGAAACAACAGGTGTTGGCAAGGATGTGGAGAAAAAGGTACATTCGTGCACTGTTGGTGGGAATCCAAACTGGTGCAGCCACTATGGAAAACAGTACGGAGGTTCCTCAAAAAGTTAAAAATAGAGCTACCCTACAGTCCAGCAGTCACATTACTAGGTATTTATCCAAAGAATACAAAAACACTCATTCAAAGGGATACATATTTGTAACAGTATTATCAACAACAGCCAAGATATGGGAGCAGCGTAAGTGTCCACCAATTGATGGGTGGATAAAGAAGATGTGGTATATATACACAATGGAATACTATTCAGTTATGAAAAAGAATGACATCTTGCCATTTGTAATGATATGAATGGAATAGAGAGTACAATGCTAAGCAAAATAAATCAGAGAAAGACAAATACCATATGATTTCAACTCATATGTGGAATTTAAGAAACAAAACAAACAAGCAAAGGGGAAAAAAAGAGAGAGGGAAACCACAAAATAGACTCTTAACTGTAGAGAACAAATGGTTGGTCACCAGTGGGGAGGTGGCTGGGGGGATGGGTGAAGTAAGCAATGGGGCTTAAGGAGGGCACTCATGATGAGCACCGCTGATGTATGGAATTCTCAAATCACTGTACTGTATACCTAAAACTAATACAAACCTGTATGTTAACTAACTGGACTGAAAATTAAAATTTAAAAATGAAATTAAAAATAAAAAAATAAAACTGTCTTGAGAGGAAGGAAAGTCATGGGGGCTGTGTGGTATAGGGCTATCAGTTTGATAGGTCTGGTGTGAGTATCGGTGTTATTTTACATGATGAGAACATAACTGTGGCTCTGAGTGCCCAAAACAGATATGCATTCTAGGAAGGAAACTCCTTAACAAATTATTAGATGAATGCCTTTAAAAATCTATTAAATAGAGAACTATATCTGGAACACCAAGGATGATCATTCTTGAAATTACCAAAGGTATCATAAATGTACAGCATCTTCTTTTAGTTGGTAGTTTTTATCCCAAAGACACCTTTTTTTCTAATGACACCTTTTAATGAAGAAAAGTTCTTGATCTTCATATAGTTGAATTTCTCAATCTTTTCCTTTACAGTTTATGATTTTTTTTCCTAATTAAGAAATCCTTCCTGGCTTGAGTTCATGAAGATATTGTACATATTCTATTCTAAATTTTTGTATTTCTTTCATATGTAGAATAAGTTTTTGTAATGATATGAAATAGGGATATCATTTTACTTTTTTCCATACATATTTGCAACTTTCTAAGGACCACTGATTGAAGCATTAGCCCATTCCACACAGATCTGCCCTACCGGCTCAAGCATATAGCCAGTTTCCATCTTATATGGTTTATTTCTGTGCTCTCATGATCTGTGTTTGCGTATAGTTATTTTTGACTGTGAACAGTTCATTTTCTTAGTGTCTTCATTTGTTTGGGCTCCTATAACAAAAATACCACAGACTGGATAGCTTATAAACAACATTTATTTCTCATGATTCTGCAGGCTGGAAGATCAAAGAAGAAGCAATGGAGGATTCAATGTCTGATGAGGGCCCATTTCCTAGTTCATAGATGGCAATCTCTTTAACCTCACATGAAGGAAGGAGCAAGGGAGCTCTCTGGGGTCTCTTTCATGAGGACACCAACCCCACTCATGAGGGGTCCACCTTTATGAACTGATTACCTCCCAAAGCCCCACTTCCAAATACTATCACCTTGGGGATTAGGTTTTAATGTACATATTTCATGCAGGGGAATGCAGACACTTGGTCTACGGCACTTGGAATATTTTATTTGTGGGTTCTTTGGGGAGAATTTGCCTCGTATCTTCCAAGTACTTGGGGGTACCACCACTCTGCATGCTGAAAATTAAGTTACCAGCTTGAAGTTTTCAGACCACCAAGATCTTGTGAATTAAAGCTGAGAACCTACATGAAAGCCACTAGCTTCTGTTTATAGATTCTATGGAGGGATTTTTAATTTCTTTGCCTGTCTCTTCTCAGCACTGACGGTCAAGGTGCCTGATTTTGTTATTCTCTTGGGAGAAACTGGGTTTACTTCTAGTTTACCCTTCCTTTGAGAGTGTAGCTGATCAGGGTCCTCCTTTATGGGGGTCTTCTATAAGATCTGAGCCAGTCATGGGCTTTGACTTCTGTCCACTCTCCAGGAAGTCATGAAGTTCAACGTTCAAGTTCACTGTGTTTGGCAAATTCCCTCAGGCCAAATGCTGGCTTGCCTTTCTGGGTTTTTGTATTGTCTAAATGTTTTGACTTGAGAAGTTCTTGCTTTCTTGGCTAACTCTTTAACGCAGTTTTTTTTTTTTTCCCTTTAATGCATTTTAGAAGATTCTTTTTATATTTGTCCATGTTTTCAGGGGAAAAGTTGATCTAGGTACCCAGCCAATCATATTACCAAAGTGTCCAGAATGATCCAATTTTTAAGATTCTAAATTATAATTTCAAAATTATGTGCGTTTTGTCTTCTAAGAGCTTGAAATATTTGCAAGATCTGTTTCAGCCACAGAGGAAACTAACATCCCTTCTTCCTGCCTCCTCCCACCCACCCTACCCAACTCCACCCATAACATATGCCTGCCGCCCATGCAGGGCCAGGGAGTCCTGTAGCCCTCTGTGTCCTAGATCCCAGTTCTGACCTTCTTTGGGTCATGGGTCTCTTTAAGAAGCCATGAAAGCCAGGCAAGGATGTACAGACCACAGCATAGCTGATGGTTTTCATTGGCTACAACTACAGGTGGCTTGTGGATCCTCTGCAGTGAGGCCAGGCACCGCCCCGACCCCTGTGCACCGCATACGTGGTATGGCCACTGGCCGGGCTGGGGGCAGCAGGGGTTCAGGGGTGGGGTAACCAGCTGCGTCTTCATCACTGCCAAGGCCATGATTAAGGGCTGCTAACGCAGAGTCAGAGGTGGCCCAGCTCTGGCCCCCAACTCCTTCTGGGCTCCTCTGAGTCTCAGCAGAGATTCTGGCCAAGGAGTGAGGTCTCCAGCGGACATCTGGACATGTGAGCCATCCAGAGCATTGTCCTTGGCAGTAGCAAGGTGGTCAGGTCGCCGCCTGGGCCCTTCCCAGCACACATAAGCTTTGGTCGGGCTAGGACCTCTCTTGCACACGCAGCAGCTGTGCCTGGCATGAAGCACCTTTCGAGGGGCCTCTCTCCAGCAGGGAGTCTCCTCCCTGCTCTGGGCAGCTATCTTGGACTCGATGAGATCACATGGTGGGGAGGGGGCCTCCATTTCTGGAGCCCCAGGACAGACTCTTGGGAGCAAAAGGCCACTTTGGGTGGGCTGTGTGCCCACAGGCCCCACGGAAGCCAACAGGCCCAGTTGAAGGAGAAGGCCTCTCAGAGCCAGCCCAGGAATGGCCAGCATGGCTTCCCAGCACCTTCACCCCCCGCCTGCTCTACGCCTCACTTACTGGGAAAGCAGCCACCCTTGACCACCTGCCTGCTGGCCCCTCCTGCAGAAGACACTCCAAGAAGCAACTGTTAGAATTTTCTCAGGGCTAATAGCTGTTGCTGGCTGTCTCCAAAGCACACTCAGCTGTCCTTGGGGCTCAGCCAGCCCCACACACGGGAGGGACGGGGCCCACAGAGGCAAAGGCTCAGCCTTTCTGTCCCAGCTTTTCTGTCCCAGGGCCTCCTAAACCTCTCTTCCGCATGTCTTTCTGTTTGTGCAGTATTAGCTTCGTGATTGTTTACAAAGGTCGTCCTGATGGTATATTAAAACCCGCCTATTGTTTCTCCTATTTAGACTCACTCAGAGGTGGTCCAGGCTCCAAGGGATGCTTCCAGAGCTGCTGCCTGGGCGCCTGAGAGCAGACCCTGACTCAGCCTGCTGACAGAGCCATTCTCCTCTCAGAGGAAGTTGAAACAGTATCACGGGGCCCTCCACAAGTCCCCTGTTCTTGTTGCCTGATTTTGTTATTCTCTTGGGAGAAGCTGCGTTTACTTCTAGTTTACCCTTCCTTTGGAAGCTGGGGGATAAGAAGGCCAGTTTGGGCCATTTCTCTGTGCCTTGAGCCCAGTGCTTTTGGCCTCATGTATTGATCAGCACTGGACCAGCCTGGGAGCCTGAAACTAGAGCCTACTCTGTGCTGGGGCGGGGAGGCTGGGTGCTCGCCACCAGCTGAGTGAGTTTCCTCTGGACCTCAGCGATGCTTCCCATGGCCCTGGTCTCCAGGCTCCCGCCCGGTGTGCCCACAAGCAGAGGCCCCACTGGGGTTCTGTGTCTCCCTGTCAGCCCCAGTCTAACGCACACAATCCCTCCTCACAGCTGGGCCCCCTCCCCTGCCTCATCTCCCATGAGACCCCTGTGCCCTCCCCTCCCTCCTCCTTGCACTGGGCTCTCCACGCATCAGAGCTTCTACATCTTTCCTCTTGCGGCAGGCCCGGCCAGGCGGGGGTGGGGGGGTGGAGGGAAATGGGGTGAGGGGCTGCAGCTACAGCTGCTGTGTCAGGAGAGGGACCAGGAGTCCCTGAGAGAGAGGTCTGCCAGGCAGGGGGGCGTTCCTACAGTGCATTGGGCAGATGCGTCACCCTCAAGCAGAGGTTTCCCGGGGACAGCAGCCACGGCCAGGTGGCCGGCTGTGCTGGCTCGAAGGCTCCAAGAGATCGAGGGAGTACTGACGTAATGGGGCTCGTGCCCGGAGGCCCCCCATGGAGAGGTGCCTGCTCTGGCACTCGGGTGACCGCCAGCCTGTTGTGGGGGGGCACCCCTCACCCCAGACCCACAGGGAGGAAAGTGCTCTTCTCCCTCTGGGCACCCTTCTTGGCCGTCCCGGGTCTGAGGTCCCCAGGACCTGCCTTGGCCCTCTCCACACAAAATAGCAGTGATCCCCACACAGAACATTTCCAAGAGCTCGCTGCTGCCAAGGCTCATCCCACGCGTCATCAACGCTCGGACTCTCCTCATCGCACAGCCAGAGGGTCCTATGGAAGGAAGACTGGTTCATAGCCTCCCTTCTCCTGTCTGGGGCTCCCCGTTCAGAGTAAGAGCCAGATGCCTGTGTGGCCTTTGAGGCCTGGCAAGGCTACCTGCAGCCACTCACTCCCACACCAAGGTGTGGCTCCCCCAGGCACCAGGGCCAGAGCCCAGCCCCAACTGCTAAGGCCCACACGAGCCTCCAGCACCCACCATGCCTACTTCCCAGGAGTCCCCTTCAACATGCAGCTGGGGCAGCCCAGGGAAGGGGAGAGAAGGACAAAGGAGAGGGACCACAGGGCCATCTGAGTGGGCTGGGCTGTGGACCCAGAGGAGGCCTCCCTGAACACGGGCCAGCCTGCCTGTCCAGCTGATTTCCTGCACATCAAGGAGCAAGACAGGTTGAAGGTTGGCATGGAGAGCTCACCACAGCTGGGGAATGCCCTGGCAACCATGGGGACAGCAGGGCTCAGCTGGCCCAAAGTGGGGCGGGGCCTTACAAGCTGGGGCAGCTGTGTAACCAGAAAGACAGAGGGACTCATGACACCTTTAGGGCCGTCATCAGGTCTGGGTAACCCATTAGCCGTGGTGGTAACTTCGGCTCTCACAGAGCTTGCTTACCAGAAAATGGGGATGAAATACTTGTCATAACAGATTTCTGGGCAGACAAAGTCTTCTTGTTTCAGAGCACGGTTCCTGCACAGAGCAGACCTTCAGCAAACCTTGCTCTTCCAAAAGAGGACTGTTCGATGAACTTACAGATGGCATTTATTTCACATGATTATAATAAAGTCATTACAGTTCCATTGAAGAAAACTTGGAAAATATACAAAACTGTAGTGAAAATAATATATTTAAAAACCTTGCCCCCTCCACCACTCCTTATGGCCACCCACTTCAGGGAGATTTTTCTACGCTTTTTGGACGTGAACTTTTTTTTTTTTATGAAGTGTTTACGGGTTTTGAAAACATTTTCTTTCACTTATAGTAGTAACTCAAGCATTTCTTTGTGTTATTAAAGTTTTTTTTTTTAAATATGATTTTCATGGGGCTCCTGGGTGGCACAGTCAGTTAAGCATCCAACTCTTAGTTTTGGCTTAGGTCGTGATCTCAGGGTCGGACGATGGATCCCTGTGTCAGGTTCCACGCTCAGCATGGAGTCCATCTGAGGATTCTCTCCCTCTGCCTCTCCTACTCATGCTCCCTCTTTCTCTCTCCCTCCCCCAAAAGAAGTAAATAAATCTTTAAAAATATGATTTTTCTATATGTGGATATACTAGAATCCCCCATTAATATACATTTAAATTTGTTTCTGATTTTTGCCAATGTAAGTTGAACTACTTGTGAGTAAGTCCACCCATAATAAAGTTTTGGGCATATTTCTGATTGTTTCCTTAAGATAAATTTCTAGAAGAGGAATTTTTGTGTCAAAGGATGTGATCATTTTTAAGATTACCCTCCAGAAAATTTATTCCCAAATTCTTCTCACCCAGAAGTATGCCCTATGTTCTCATACCGTGGAATATTCAATTTTTTAAAAAATATTGCATTTGCCTTTACTATAAGTGAAATCTTATAATTTATTGTTTTCATTTGCATTCCTTGCTAGTAAAACAAATATGACTCCCAATGCATAATTGGGTGTGCTAGTAAAACAAATATGACTCCCAATGCATAATTAGGTGTGAAGAAAGAGCTCATCTTTTTTTTTTTTTTTTCCTCTTAAAATCCACTTGATTTCATTGCAAGCTTGGACCCTTTGGGTGGGGCAGCTCTGAGGTCCTGCGGTCTCTCAGGGACTTTCCAGATGCAGTGACTAGTGGGCTCTGGTTATCGCTGAGACCCCCGAGATCCTAGTATACACACACCCTTCAGGTTTACAGTCTTTGCTGCTCCCTGCCTTGGCTCTAAGGGCCTCTGCCAAAACCACACAGCCCCCTCCTCTGAGCAGGAGCAGGGTTCTGGATCTCTCTGCTTGTGCAGGACCCAGAGCCCTGCACACCTTCCAGGCTCTGTGGGACCCTTGCCTCCTTTCTGCTTCTCCAGTGCTCTCTGTACCTGCTCCTCTCAGGACACCAGTGTCATGGGTCAGGGCATTAGGGTCTTGGGAGAGTGGCTATTCTTGGGATTCTCTGCAGTTCCAGAGAAGGCAAAACAGAAACCCAACATACAAATCAGGAACTCAAAATCACCTTGCAGCTCTAGCCAGGATCTCCTGATCTGCCGTATTTCTGAGGCTGCCTGCCTGCCCCTCCATGATGTGGCCACTTCTGTTCCCCACTCCCATTCACCATCTCCTTATTGATTCATAAGAGCTCTTTATACAGTAAGGACAACAATCCTCTGGTTATCATACATGTGACAATATTCCTCCCAAGGGTGGCATCATTTGCCTTTGAACTTTGCCTGGGAGACTTGTGTGTCAATTTTGTTTTGCGTTTTAGTTTTGATGTAAGTTGAATCCTTCATTTTAAAAATGGTTTTCCCCGGGCTTTTGTGATGGGAAAGGCCTATCCCCACCCTCACTGTTTAGCTTTTTACAGTTTCTCGGTTAGTTTTATAATTCAAATTGCTCCAGAATGTGTTTGGGGGCATTGGGGGGCGGGGGCTCTCCCATGTTCTCACTGGATATCCTGGGAACCAGCACCCGCTACAGAAACGCCTTCTGTCAGCAGTTAGTGTGTGTTGGGCTGAGTATTAGGCCCTGGGTCTCCTCAGGGGGAGGAAGGGGATGGTGCCAGAGCCTGAGGCACCAAGGGGGTCCCTGGGACTTCGGATCCCCCCAGCACGTCCCATAGTGCTGTCGGCCTGTGGGGACTGAGTTCCAGTCCCCACAGACGCACTGAGCTCTGAGAAGGCCCCTTACCCCTTCCTTCCTGCAACATAGAAGATGAGGGGCTTACCCTCCTCCTGACAGCAGGAGCCGCATGGCTGACTCCTCTTCCCCCCAAGTAAAACCTCCTGAAATAGTTTCCTTCTCAGTGCACTGCAGAATTTGTCCTAAATAAAGGGATCTGGTCACCTAGGACCTACCAGAGGCCATTAGGTGACGGCTCCTCAGCAACCAGGGCTCAGGCCCTCCATCTCCTGGCTGTCAGGGGCTGTGGTCCCCTAGGACAGGGAGCCCGTCTCCCTTCCTGCTCTGCTTCTCGCTTGAGTCTTCACCAGAGCCGCACGTTGGGCAGGGCGGAGTGAGGGGATGGGCGAGGGGCTGATGAGAGACAGAGGCTGAAGACAGAAGCTGGGGTCTTTGAACAGTGGTGGAGGCCAGCACTGTCTTCCCAGGGCCCGTGATGGGGAGCGGATGCCATCCTTCTTAAGATGTCATCTGAGGGCCCTAAAGTAAATTAGGAGGCACTTTCAGTCACTGTAATTAAAGGGGAGACAATTACCCAGACAAGGAGCCCTTAACCCCACAGAGTTAGTCGGTGACACGCGGCTATGCCCCGGGGTCCCGCCAGCGCCGTCAGCTTCCCTGCTGCTGCTGGGACTGAGCTGCCCTCCTGCCCTTGGCGACTGCTGCCCACAGTGCTCCCCCGACGGGGCCCAGCCCCTCCGCTGAAGGGGGGAGGTGGTGGGGCTGCACCCCCAAGCCCTCCATGTGGAGCAGCTACTTGCTGACCCCGGAGCACCAGCTTGGGGCTCCGATGCAAAACGGGGACAGCTATCTTGTGTCTGGCATCTGAGCAAGACGAAGAGATCCATCAAGTGCAATTAGGAGAACAGCTCCTTCCTGCTCTGTTTCGCTGACTAATTCAATAGGAGCCAAACCAGAGGCCTGGGCCGGGAGAGGCACTCCCAAATCGAATGAAGGCCTCGCTTCTGCATGCCCAGCACGCCAGCATCACCGTGTCAGCTTCCGCTCGGCCCCCTGCCTCGCCCCCTGAGTCAGGCTGGGGCCACCTCCGCCTCCAGGGGTACCACCCGCCGGGACTGCTCCCCAGAAGCGCCCTTCTGTCAGGCATGGGGCGCAGGGCCACAGGCCTGGGGAGGGAGGGAGACTTGTAACGCTACAGACAGGGCACCTCAGGGACCACAGCCCCTCCCCAGGCCCATCCACAGCTCATGTCCTTGTCTCCCAGGCTCCTTCCTCGTCAGAGTTCGTGCTCTCCGTGGCTCTATCCCAGGGCAGTTGGAGGGGCAAGTGGAAATCAAACTTGGGTGATTTCTGCCTCCCCCTGATCGCGATGCAACCCCCAGCCAGTCCTGTGGAGGGAAGGCACGGGAGAAAGGATGTGTGCCTGTCCTCCTTGGGCTCAAGCCCAGAGCTGTGTCCCAAACACCGCGTGTTGCTCAGCACTCAGCCTAGGTGTTCTGTGTTCAAATCTTAGACCCAGCACGGCCTGGCCTCTCAGAGACCACCAAGTCAACTCCACCCTTGACATCCTGGGAGGCCGTTAAGACCAAAGTCCCACCTAGGGGCCCCAAAAGCCCTGAGTCCATCTGGGGCGCAGGGCAGGAGGCCTGGAGACAAAGGACATCTGTGACTTACTAAGCATAAAGCATTGTGATATTTTCTAACTTCTTAACATGCGTTTTAGAAATCATTTGAATCAGAGTGTCTTCCCTGTAACTCATTCAATCCCACTGCATTTTGGAGGCACTTTCTGGAGAGAAAAGGGCAGCATGACTCTCACCAGGGGGCCAGGCCGGTGCAAGAAAGAGCCATTCTTTCCTCACACAGCCAGCCAGTGAAGGTCCAGCGTACCCCCAACACCTGCTCCAGTATCCCCCCAGGCCCTCTGGAGCCAGGGCTCGCTGCTCTGAGTACACTCATTCCATCTCTGGACCAGGCTCAGAAGCTCCTGAAATAATTTACTATTCGTAGCCTTAGGGGAAATAGGCCCATACTTTTGACACCTTCTGTTGAAGTAATGGGGGGGGGGGTTATTGTTTTGTTTTGTTTTGCTTTGTTTGTGAGTTTTTATTATTGTTTTTATTAAAAACAACACCTGCACGTGATGAATTTCAAACAAGATCTAATTGGTGAACTATGTACAATTAAAGTCATTTTTAAATCATTTACATAAAATGAAAAGTAAAAGTCAAACCCTTGTCAGTCCCTCCCAGAGTAATTGCCGTGAACCACATACTGTAGCCACTTTCAGAAAAAGTCTTTATGCACCAGATATACAGTCTTCCGAATCATGGTACAAGTGTGACATCTTTTCGTAGGATCCACAGTGAATTGATTCCCGCCTCTGGATCCCTGTCCCTTGGCTAACCAGCTTCCCACTGATGGACGCTGAGGCTCTTTCCAAGTGTCAGTCCCTGCAGACAACACAACAGGATATTTCACTCATACGCATTTTACTTGGCAAATTTTGTAAATGTGTTCTTAGGATAAATTCCTGGTAGTACAAACCAAAAAACCCACCTGGGACCAAGGCTACATGGAAATACATTTGGAAAGGAGCCTGGCCAAATTGCATTTGAAATAGGCTGTACCAATTTGCATATCTTTCAACAGTGCAGGTGATCAGTGCTTTCAAATAAAAAGATCCTCTCATTCTATTTTGCATTTATTTAGTTCTGAGTGAGGTTGAGTGCTTTTTAATATTTTTTTTAAGATTTTATTTATTTATTTGACAGAGAACACAAGTAGACAGAGGCAGTCAGATAGAGAGGAAGGGAAGCAGGCCCCCTGCTGAGCAGAGAGCCCGATGTGGGACTTGATCCCAGGACCCTGAGATCATGACCCGAGCCGAAGGCAGCAGCTTAACCCACTGAGCCACCCAGGCGCCCGCTTTTTAATATTTTTTCCCCTTTTTCTAGTAGACTGTCTTCTTCCTACTGGTATCTGAGAGCTCTTGGTCAGCTTAGGAGATTAGACCCCCTGGTTGTCATATCTGTTGCAAATATTCTCCCTTGCTTATTTTACCAAACCAATGTTTTAATTTTTTTTAAATTTTACTTATTTATTTGACAGAGAGAGAGATCACAAGTAGGCCGAGAGGCAGGCAGAGAGAGAGGAAGGCAGAGAGGAAAGGAAGCAGGCTCCCTGCTGAGCAGAGAGCCCGATGCGGGGCTCAATCCCAGGACCCCAGGATCATGAACCGAGCCCAAGGCAGAGGCCTAACCCACTGAGCCACCCAGGCGCCCCTGTTTTAAAATTTTTATATGAACAAATATAGCAATTGTTTTTAAATCAATTTTGTTTGGTGTTTCTTAGAAAGTGCACAAATACTTTTTTTAAATTTAGCTTTTAAATTTAGCTTTACTAAATTTTTTAAATTTAGTTTTATGCTTAAGTTTCTTTATGTTGGGAACTGAGTTAGAGTAAAATAACTTCATTCTATCCAAAATATAGCTTAATTTTTTCCAAATGACAAATCTGTTGTCACATCATTATTTTTTTTAAAGATTTTATTTTTTAAAAGATTTTATTTATTTATTTGACAGAGAGAGAGATCACAAGTAGGCAGAGAGGCAAGCAAATAGAGAGGTGGGGGGAAACAGGCTCCCTGCTGAGCAAAGAGCCCCATGCAGGGCTTGATCCCAGGACCCTGAGATCATGATCTGAGCCAAAGGCAGAGGCTTAATCCACTGAGCCACCCAGGTGTCCTACTTCACATCATTACTTATTGAAGGGACGCTCATTGCTCTAATGCAATTTTATCTCCTACTAAATTTCCATATGTTTTGATGTAATTTTGGACTCTGCTCTGCAAATTTCTTATGCAGTATCCATCTCTCCTAAGAACTGGAATCGCAGAGTGGATATTACTCTTCTTGTATAATCTATTCTCTGTCTTTCCTCAGCAGTTGAGTTTTCTTCACGTAAGTCCTATACATCTGTGGTTACAACGCTTTCTAGATATCTTTCTTTCATGAATTTATTTTGTGTATGGAATGTTTTATTCATCATAAATCTTTATTTAGTTACCACTTCTGTACTGGAAAACCCTGATCAGTGTATATTATTTAACAGAAAGAACTGTCACAGGAATAAGTAACAGTAGCAACCTTACAGAATTCTCTTCAGCTGACTGGTTTTGCTCTGCCGGACAGCAGGTCCTAGGTCAGCATTAAGGATCACTCTGGCCGCCCCCCCTTCTCCTGAGTCCCGTTCCTCCCTCTTGATTGGCTCCCTCCAGGATAACACCGGATTTTAGCAGGGGGTCCTGGCCCAGACTCCAACAGACTCCCTGTGGCTCGGAGTCTGTTGCCTTTTGGGTTGGTGCATGTTTGCATGGATCGCTGTCCATTCCCCGTCTTATCGAGATTGTTGGCTGTTGAATTGTGTCAAATGGGTCTGTAACATTTACTACAGCTTTTGTGTTCTAAGGGGCTAATGTGGGGCATTTATATATTCCTCGGCAATCATTCTCTTTATCTAGGCATTCAAGTTTGGGTAGCAATTTGCAAGGTGCTTTTCAGTTTCTTCTGCCTCTGCAGTGATTTGTCTTATTCATTTCTACTTTTCTCTCTCATCCTGCTGCCACCCACATGTCCTCCTTGTCTTCTCTGTTGGGAAGAAACAATCCCTGTCCTGGCTGGCCTCTGGTCCCAGTCCCTGGCTGGGCATGTGCTCCGTTCCCCCCTGCGCTGGTCTGACTCCAGCCCCGCACAGTCCAGGTGGGTGAGCCGGTTCGGGGTTGGGCCGTGGGAGCAGGGCCACGAGAACTGTGCCTGCGTTGGGGAATGGGCTGGAAAAAATGCTGCCAGGGGCCATGGAGGAACGTCCCACCATCCGTTTGGGCTCTGCCTCACTTCATTTGAGTTTATTAACTCTTTATATGGATGATCCAAACATACATAGAAGTGGAGGGAACTGGCTGATAAACCCCTCCACACCATCACCCTGCCCCAGCGACCAACCCCCGATCCTTTGTGCCCTCTTCACGCCCCAGCTACTTCCCCCCTTTTATTATTTTGAAGCAAAACCAAGATAGCACATCATTTCATCCGCAAACACCTCACTGTGTATCTTGAAAAAAAAATAGACGCTTTTAAAACTTCACCACAATACTGTTACCACATTTGAAAAATTAACCACACTCCTTTATTTTCATCAAATATGCAGTCACTGTGGAAACTTGCAATTGTTCCTTCTTATAGTTTATTTGAACTGGATCCAAGTAAGGCCCATTTTTTCAATCTATCCTTTGCTGCCCCTGCCCTCTCTTCGTGCTCTGGTAATAGTCACTGAAGAAAGGTTTGCTGGTAGCGTCCCTCCATCTGCCTGTGGCTGGTTGACGACCTGTGGTGGCCCGTGACAGACTCCCCTGTCTTCTGCAAATTGGCAGTTTGGTCCAGAGGCCACAGGACTTTCAACCCTATGATGCTGTGTGCTTCTAAGACGGGGCTGGCAAACTTCTCGAAGGGCGGACAGTGTTGAGCTTTGCAGGTCCTGCAGATCTATGCTCCAGTTACCTAGACAAAACCAAGCATAGACAACCTGCAAACGGATAGGCCTGGCCACGTTCCAGGGAAACTTCCGTTATAAAAACTGCCAACCCATAGAAGAAGCCCGTGGGTTGTAATTGGCCAGTCCTTGAGCATCAGTCACGACAGCTGGAAAAGTGTCCTTGGCCCTGCATAATGTGGCCGCAAGCCAACTGGGAACGGCATCCAGCATCCAGTAGGAGGACATGGGGTCCAGCCTGTCCCCCCTGCACAGAGGGGACATGGAGTCCCCACAGTGCTTCCCAATTCCCACATCGGATGTCTACCTGCCAAAAGGACCGCACAAAAAGAAAAGTCTCTCTCTGGACATATTCCAAGAGCAAAGCTAAAGCCTGGCAAGGATCTCTCTTGGTTGGGCAAGTTGACAGTGGTGACAGGGACAAGAGACTGAATCCCTGGCCTTGTCCCCTGTGCTCTGGGTTGGGCTGGGGGTGGTCGGGCTGGGGGCTCTGTCAGCCTTCCCAGGGCTATCACAGGCACTCAGGCTGGGGCAGCCACTCCTGGGGTCAGACACCAGGGGCCCTGTGGGTGCCGCTTCTTTGGAGCAGCAGCCAGTTGCCCTCTGTTGGCTCTGCGGGTTCTCACCAGGTGCCCCCTCAGACTATGAAGTCTAGCTGTCCTACTACCTGTCCTTTAGACTCCCTCCCTCCTGCAGCTGCCCAGCAGCCCAGAGACCCACCCCCCTCCCGCCCCCCGTAACCTGGATCCTATTGTCGTCATGGATGGAGGACAGCTTAGGCTGCTCAGGGAAGTCCAAGGAGTGTCCCAGAGAAGTTCCAGGCAACACTTTGGTTGAGTTGTGCCCAGCAGCATCCAGGATGTCCCAGGGGTAGGCCTGCCCAGGTGTTGAGGCCTCTGGGGACAATCACGGTCCAGGTGGGCATGCAGGAGGCAGGAAGCTGGCAGTGGTCTCTCCCTGGCATAGAAGTCTGTTCCAGAGGGGGTGGGAAGGGCCAGTTCACATGCTGGTCCACTCCCTGCATCCCTGTGCCCTCTGGGGCCCCAAGACGAGGCGGGGAAGAGCCGCTCCTTGGGAGTCCTGACCTCTCTTTGCTGGCAAACAAGATGGTGGAGGAGCCCCAGCTGAGCAGCTCAGGGGCCAGTGGGACCCCCAAAGGTCTCATTCAGCTAGTGCTGGAACCTGGCCACCCAGGCAGCCTCTCACAGGCAGCTCAGGGCACGGGTGGAAGCTTCTGACTTTATTTGGGAAGGACTGTGGATTCTGAACCCTGTCTGAGGAGGACATGGATGGTATCACACACACACCACACCTGCATATGTGTACATCACACACACGTGTACACACCACACACACACTACATGTACCATGTATACACATGCCACATGTGGAGCAGACGCTTGTATATACCGTGTGCAAACACACATACACACGTGTCCCACAAACCACACGTGCCACATATACACCCAGCACCCACACATACACACACCACACATGCCACACACCACACACAGAACACTCGTGCCACATATCCACATGTGTGTGCCACACACAAATCATTCAGGCCATACAAAGACATGTACATAGCCCCCACACACTACCACACACATACACATGAGCCATATACACACTCACAGACATCTACCACACACACACACACTGCACACACATGCACACCCCAAGAGGGGAGTGAGGTAACCCCAGCCCCAGGGACCCTCACAAGAACACGCCAGGCCAAGGGAGGAAGCACCGGACTCAGAATCTCACACATCCCCCGAGGTGATGCCTCACATCTTAGACCTGACTCTCCAAGCCCCGGGTTCTTTGCCTGTGAACTGGACAGGGCCTGGCTTTGCCCCAGAGCCATCATGGCTGTGAATAAAGTGGAAATGTGCAAGGCTGACATTTCCTAATGCGCACACCTGCTCACCTTTCCAGGATGCCCCCGGGCAAGGAGAGGCGCCCACTGGCCAAGCCCCACGCCAACCAGCCTTCAGCACAGGAGGAAAGTGCTTCTCCAGAGAGAACGGTGGAGGGCGGGCACTGGGGTAGGCCTCTTCCCTTCTCTCAGGGGCCTGTCTTCAAACGTCTCTCCACTCTGCTGTCCCTGCGGGACTTAAGTTCCACCACAGTGACCTGTGTGAAGAGAGAACAGGGATCAGGGAGCAATTTTGCCATTGCCCGCAGGCCCAAGGTCAGGCTGGACCCCAAGTTTGCCCAAAGAGAGGAAGTAGCCCTGTGTGACTCGGGCCTGGCATGTCCTCCAGGGGAGCTGAGTGGGCACCCTTGGGGCCTGGAGCACAGGCTGCCACAGCAGGGCTGGCTCGCCTGAGATCTGGGTGGTGAGGCTGAGGCTCCCAGTGCCGCAGAAGCTCAGCCCACACCTTCTTTCCCACAGTAACTGCAGTTCTGGGTGGGCCTTTGGCCCCTGTCATTCAGAGACTCCTGCAGTGAGAACGGGCGTTGGTCCAGGGTGAGCCCTGGGGCACTTCCTCACCTGGGGTGTGTTGTGCTAGGGGCTGTACATGGTTCACCTCAGCCAACACTCCTGAAAACCTAAAGAAGATATTGTTCTGGTTATCCCCCCTTGCAGATGGGAGACAGAGGTTCAGGGAGGTGTCCTGGGGTGAGCATAAACTGGGGCTCCCTTGCAGAAAGCCCCAGGGGCAGGTTTCTGGTGACTTAAAATCTGGATTCTTCTATTGAGCAGAACCCAATCCAACCTGAGTTAGAACAATTTTGAGTAAGAGGAACCGCCTGTGAGTTAACTCAGCGGTTCACAGTAAACCATTAAAGCAGACCCCTTACATGCCCTCTCTCCCCAGCCCTGAGGAAAGAGGGCCCAGGGCCCCTTTCCAGCTCACCAGGAAACCAGGAAGCCCGTGCTCTGAGGCCTGGGACCCTGCTGGCCCTCCTGCAGCCACAACACCCCAGCTCTGACCAAACTTCCCACATGGCCAAGGGGAAGCCCTGCAGAACCGAGGAGCCGCGAACATACCCGAAGGGAGGGGTGAATGCCTTGAGGTGAGATGACAGCCCTGAGGTGCCAGGGCTCAGCACCCTGGGGTCGCAGATGGGTGGGGCAGGGGAGGCGTGGGCTGGGGCCCCCGGGGCCCCAGGGCAGACCGCACCCAGGCTGGGGAGCTGGGTGGCCAGTTCAGTGCCGGGATCTGGAACTCTTCCTTCTTTATCAGAAAACAGCCTCGCCACAGTCTCGGTAGGAGGGACTGGACATCATCAAATACAGTTCTGTTGATTTCTTTTCAGAACATATTTAATTTGTGCCAAGTGACAAATACCCTTGAATAGGGGGCTGTGCCACGTGGAGCCGCACTTGGGCCCGCCAGGTGCTTTATGGGGAAACGGGTGGCAGCCCCGAAGAGCCCCCCTTTCACCTTGGCTGGGCCAAGGAACACCAACTACCTCCGTGAGGGACGGGGAGCCAGCGCGGGTGGGCGGGTCCGGAGCCCAGAGGAGCAGGGCTTCCTGAATCCCAGGACACACCTAGACGTTTCATCCCAGTGTGACCCAAGCGGGCTGGCGCTCGGTCTTAAGAGCAGCTGCTATCAGGAAGAATATGACCAGGGCGGGGAATGAGTGAGGCCAAGGTCAGTTCAGTTGCATTGGCCTGGGGAAAAGACAGAAGCTACTGAGAGGGAAGGAGCCCATAAATGCTGTGGGCTGCCTCCTCCCAGCATCCCCAGTCTCTCCAGCAGACCCGGCAGCTGCCATCAGCGGTCCCCAGACATCAGATCGTGGCCTGGCAGACAGCAGGCATGGCTGGACACAAACACAGTCTCTGCCAGTCTGGTGGAGAATAAAGGGGACATCAGTGAGAAAGGACAAGACCCTGCAGTGGCCAGCAGGGCCTCCTTGGTGCAGTGATGCGCACACGGGAGAAGGGTGGGGTGGGGGTGATGGGACAGGGCTCCAGGCAGGGCACAGCAGGATGAGAATCTGAGGCCAAAGGCCCCAGCTACACACAGCAGGCCTGACAGGCCAGGCATGGCAGGTGGGGCAGCAGGAGGACAGCAGACAAGCCTGGTGCGGGCTGGAAGAAGAAGGCCACCCTGGGGAAGAAGTGGCCAGAGGTGTGTGCCCTTGGAGGGAGAGCTTTATGTCTGGTAGGGCTGACCCACACTGGCACTTTTGTACCCCACTTTTTATTGTGAAAATGATCAAACACAGAAGCTGGAAGAGTTGAAAGAATAGTACAAACACAGCTGTGTGAACAACTGTGAAAATTGGCAACGTTTGCCTTGTTGGCTTTTTCTCTCCCTGCCTCTGTGCACGCGCACACGCACGTACGAAGACGTAGATGCACCGGAGAACTTTACTGAATGATTTGAAATTAAGTTGCAAATATCATGACACTTTAACCCCTACCTATTTCGGCCTGCATCACATGAAAATGAGGACATTTCCTTATATAACCACAATTCCGTTGTGATACCTAAGAAAATTAAGAATCATGCCAAAATATCACAGAATTTCCATGCCATATTCAGACCTCCCAAGTCAACCCAAGAATCTATTTTATGGCCTTTTAAAAAGTCCAAATCACTCTTGGACTATGCTGTCTTTTGATTATGCCTCTGTGGTCTTTTTAAGTTGAAAACAGCCCTTTCTGTGATGCAGTCTTTTTGAAGAGTCCAGCTTCACTGACTCATTAGAAGGCCTATTTCCTGATCATTTCTTCATGGTGTCATCAAACTTGTACCTCTGTTCCCTGTATTTCTGTTACCTAGAAGTTAGGCCTGGTGGCTTGATGAGATACTTTCTAGGCCATTTAGGGGAAACTGTCTCATAGGCAGACACTTCCTTGGTATTGACCAGGAGTTTCTCAGTGTGACTGCCCACCCTCAGTCCAATTGCCTGGTGAGAGACTGACTGTCAGCTCTCCCCATTGTGAGGGTTGTCTCAAAGGGAAGTTTTTTGTCCCCTTCTCTTGGCCTGACAGCTGTGGCCCAGCAGGAACTTTCAACTTGGGATATTGACCTGCCTGACAGTTTCCAAGAATCAGAGCCTCCACTGACAACTACCCAAGGACACCCCGCAAAGGGACAAGAAGAGGCCGAAATCCGGCCGAATGTTACTCTCCAAGCCAGTGACTGGCCTAAGGTTAGCTTAATCTAGGTAGCGCCAGATCGGGATGGAATGTCCTGTCCACTGTGGACCACACCATTAGCTCTGACACCCCTGCTTTTTCTTGAAGGCCAGGGGAGTGGTTCCCCAAATCCCCTGCTCCCCACTTTCAAGGCTTCTCACATCATCAGTGGACTCATCACCTCTGGAGCCCATGCTTGAGATATGACACCCACCTCCAGGGAAGAGTAGAGTGGCAGGTAGCAGGGAGTCAGAATTCCTTACTGCTCCACTCACCACCCCCCACCACCCCGCCATTTCCTCAGAGGCTCCTTCCCAGATATACACAGACCTGGGTGGGGTGAACAAAGGCAGGGCTGTCAGGGGGCAGCAGAGAAAATCAAGGAAATGGGCCTCCAAGCTGAGGCACCCAGGAAAATGGAGAGGCTGCTGGGGTCTGCTATTTGGGGTCCTCTCTTCCCCTTTTTCTTTCCATATTCTCACGCACCTGCAAGATGGAGACTTGGCCACTAAGACCATGACACCTCCTGTCTCTCTGTTTCTGCCTCTGTCTGTCTGTCTCTCTCTGTCTCCACACACACACTGACACAGAGGCAGTATGGGAAAAACACGGAAGCTCTACTCACATTTTACCAAAGAGTCTGAAGTTCTGGGGAGGTAGCCTCACCGAGACTTTGCTTCATACTCCACCATCCCTGACTTCCCAAACCCATGGGCTTCCCATTGGCCCCCCTGACAACATTCTAGAATCTCTGTCTAAGCAAGCCAGGAGGTGGGGGCTTAGCCCCCTCCCTGAATGAGCAATAGAGAAAGGGGAACACAGAAGGTCCAGTCCCCTCATCCTTGCTGGGCTCTGAGTGCCTGGAGGGGAGCCGGGCACCCTGGGAGGAAGCAGCTGGGCCCCAGGCACACTCCAGGTGGGCAGCCTGTAATGGCCGCCAGACCACTCCCCATGACAAGGCCAGGACTGAGGGGCCTGTGTGGGAAGAGGAGGGCCGGATTCTCCAGGCAGGGGTGCCAGCCTCCCTCCAAGCAGCCCTAGGCTAACCCTGAGCCATTTGAAAGGGCCCCTGAGATTTCCTGTCAGCACAGGCCCTGGAGCTGAGCACAGCCCAGAGTAATCAAGCAGGCCATTCGTCACAGGAGCCTGGAGAGTCCCCGCCTCCTCCAGCCTTCCCACACAGCAGCCCCCACCTCTGCAGAGCCCTGGGCACCCCACATTTCCACCCTGAGGCCCTGCACCTCTGATAGCCTCCAACACCAGTACCCACATCAGCTCAGAGCCACTTTGCAGGGACAGGTATGGGGCTTGGAGGGAGAGGTTCTAGGATCTCTGGGATCTCAGATGTTCTGGGAGCAGAGGGCAGAGGGAGGCACAGGTGAAGAGGGCCCCTGCCCCGGGCTTCGAATCACAGGTTTCTCCCAGGCCTACCCGGGGTCCATGGAGACCTACACGGTCTACTTCCCCATGCCAGGCACCCCAGGAGGAGACTGGAGCTATCAGGGCTAGCAAATGACAGACTGGCCAGACCTCGGTCCTTTTGAAGTCTAGAGAAGGGACAGCCATGTCAGGATCAGGGCAAATTCACCGACAGCAGACGTGGGGACTAGGGGTTCCACCTCATTTTACAGATTTAAGGATGCAGAGACTGATCTGAAGCGGGCTGAGCTGAGGGGGCCTAGCTGAGGACATGGAGCAGGATTCAAAGCCAGGACACCCGCACCCCCACCCGCAGTGCCGCTTTGCAGGGCTCATAGATCCCTGGGGACACACGCAGCATCCCCAGCAGCCACCTCAATGCCCAGCATCTGGCTCGGGCACTGTGGAGGAACTGACCTGGCTGGGGCTGGCACCTGCCTGAGAGGAAGCTTAGGGGGTGCATGTTTCCTGGGCAGAGGTAGAGGCTTTCTTGTCACAGCCCAAAGATCTGGTGTTCCAGAAGGACAGGGAACTCAGCACCTCCTGTGAGCGTAGCGAGGCCATTTTTACCAGGCTGCGATATGGATGGGGCCGCAGATTGGACCTATTGATTAACATTCACTTTGGGGACACATCAGGAACAGATGAAAAATTCCCAATGGCTTGATGGTCAGGGGCCCCGGTCTCCTATATATCAGGGGGAGAGAGATGGATTTCCCCCACCGCCCGCCTGCCTGCGGCCTCCCCTCCATATGGGCATGCTGGGCAATTGATGGCAGCTGTGATGGTGGCCGCCACTGCTTCCCGAGCCGCCGGGAAGGCGCAGGGAGGACCCCAGGCTGGAGCTGGGGTTAATGCAGCGCTCCTTATCTGCAGCTCCACTGGGAGAGGACGCTTTTCTGCAATGCAGCTGCCAGCTCTCCCCTCTGCTGGCAGATGAGATTGATACGAGGCTGCGTCCCTGCAAAGCGGAGAGTGTGGGGGTGGCCCTGAAGGAAAGAGACAGTGACTGTGTGTCCCTGCTGATCAGCAGAGCCTGGGCCAGGGGGCAGGGGCTGCCCTTCTGTCCAGAGGTTGGGGGAACCAGGGCAGAGCGGAGCCAGCGCATGAGGGGGGATCTCGGAGTCTGAACGACAAGTTCAAGCCCCCACTTCATCTTATGACGCTGGCTTCCTGGACAGGTAATTCATCCTCTCTGAGCTTAGTTCCCTCACTGGCAGAGTGAGGGTGACCCTGACGGTATCTTCCGGTGACGGCTGAGGAGGAAACATGCTCATCTGGGAAAGGATTTGCTGAGGAGCTTGCCGCAGGGGACATTTCATGGAAGCTCTTGTTACTAGGAAGTCCAAGGAAAGGTCAGGGGAGTTTGGTTTGGTCCTGAGAAGACCCCAAGAGGGCAAGTGCCTGAGTCTGGGGGCCGCCCCTTTCTGATTCAGAACCTCCAGCAGGAACTTCCTGTTCTTATGATCCCTGGATTTGGAGCCCCTGGTTAGACTCTGGGAAGAGCTGGAGGCCGCAGCTGGACATCACCCTGTCCTTGGAGTCCTTTTTCTTGAGGAGCAGCACATTCCCCATGAAGGGGGACTCTTCTTCACATTTTGGGGGACAAGAATGCAAAATCCGGGTTCTACTTCCCTCTTCTCTAGCCTGGCTTAGCACATGTCAGGTGCTAATCCAGCAAGCTGTGTAACTAATTGTATTTGCATGAAACTTCTAACATACCACTTGACATTGCATCTTGTCTGTTACATGGAGCTTTGTGGCTGACCAGGTGCTCGGGCATCCCTGACTCTCTTCTGCTTACCTTATATCCCTAGGAAGAAGGCAGGGTAGAGACAGGCAGAATTACTGCTGCTGCTTTATGAGCATGGACGGTGGAATTGCAAGGTCTAGCAAGCAACCAGGGGCCCTGAGAACTATATGTGGCTGCTCTGCCAGACTTAGAGACCACCTCTAGGCAGAGGGCACCTGGGTCCTCAGAACAAGGTTCCTTCCTTCCTTATCAATTGTGTTAGTATTTATAAGCACTAGAAGTAACTTTCAGCTTTATTTGTGTTCTTGCTACTTTTAAAAATTTACATTAATTTCTGCCTTTTAGCACTTCTTTACTTTTCCTGATTTTTTAAATTTAAATACTTTAAAATCTTTGTTCCTGTCAATTAATGTATTCAAGGCTATGCATTTTCCTCTAAATCCTGCTTTAGCCACATTCCGCAAGTTTTGAATGATTTGAAATTTCTTGATTCCCATCATTGAGGAGTGCATTTTTAAAATTTCAAACATACTTTTATGAGACTACTTCTTAATTGCTGATTTCCTGTTTATTGCACTGTGGTCAGAATGCAGGCTAAAAGATATCATTCTTTGAACTTTCATGAGACTTCCTTTCTTTTTATTTACCATTTTTTTTGTCTCCTTTAGCTATATATTTCTGATTTAAAATTTTTTTTTAAGATTTATTTCTTTATTGTAGGGGGAGGGACAGACAGAGAGAGAGAGAGAAAGACTCTCAAGCAGACTCCCCACGGAGTGCAGAGCTTAATGCAGGGCTAGATCTCACCACCCTGAGATCATTACCTGAGCTGAAATCAAGAGCCAGATGCCCAATAGACTGAGCCACCCAGGCACCCCAATATTAAAGATGTTTTAAGGCTTCCACTGAGCTGGAGAATTTGTCAGTTTTATGCAAATTCTATTGAATTTACAAGATTGTATTATCAAGTGTACACATGTTAATCTTATTGATAGACATAATTGTAGTGTCCTTTACACTCATTAATGCCTTCCGCCTTACGTTGGTGTGTCTGCTATTACTATTCCCATGTCAGCTCTTTTCACATATTGGACGGGATTTTCTGGATGTACCTTTTATCGCTTTACCTTTCTCTATGATCTGGTTTTAGATGCATGTGTGGTGTCTGTTTCATTCATGAGGAACCAAGTTCTGCTTTGTTACAGAGAATTTGACTGGTCCCCCATCCTTAGGAACAAAGAACCTAGAAGTATCCATGCTTGTGTTTGTGCTACACTTGTACATCCACACCTCACACACACACACCCACACACACACACACACACACCTTCCCACACTCACACATATATTCTTATAGCATGTATACATGTATACACCAGGCACTCATAGACATGATAACAGGTATCCTGATACCCACATACACACACACTCACACACACATGAAGCAGTTTTAATTACTAGGAAATTTCAGTTTCAAAAAGCTAAAGGTTCCTACTTTGGGTATTATAGACTCTAGAAAATATGAAGGAGGTGACTTTCATTAGAACGATTCATACACACCAAAGGAGCCTCGCTGAATGGGCTGGGTTCTAGGCACTTAGTGTGACCCTGACTGGTTGGGTGAGGCCCTTCTCTCTGGGACTTTGTTTTCCTTTCACTGGATTTAGAGGCTCATAGGAAGGCATTTCCTTCTGAGTAGCTTCTAGCCACCCTGAAGGGGCCTGCTGGGAGGGGAAGTGCTCCCTGGGTGCTTTCATTAGAAGGACATTAACTGGGGAGGAGGGGGTAGGAGGAGCCTTTGGAGCAAGTGGCCAGTGGGCTCTGTGGTCCCCTTATCAGTCTGCCACACACCATGGACACAAGGACACAGGGTTCTGCCTCCAGGTGTCAGACCAGGCAATTTAATTAAATAGAAAAAGAGCACCCAGCAACGTTGACATCATAGTTCCTGGAAACTGAATTGTAACCATAACTCTAATGGCTCTTTCTGTCCTTCAAGAGTTTAAAAATTTATTTTTTACCTATTTATCCTTTCAGTGCTCTGGGCTTCATTTGGTTACCTTTGCAGAGGTTGGCCTTCACAGGTTAGGCGCACCTGCTTGTTCTTGCTTTCCTGTGGTCCCACCAGTGATTAAGCCCATTTAAAAGATGTGGGAGCTTCAATATCAGTAATTCAATCTCCCTTATTTACTGATCTCTGCCATTAGGAGGGTTGAAAGCAAAATGTTTTAATTAAAAAGATTGGCAATAAGTTGGTGTAAAGCCATAATTTGCGCCGGGCCCCCTCTAGAAAATGACTTTGCCCTGTCCTGGTTGCTATGACAACTAATGGATGCGATTGTTCCAGTGAGAAGCAGCGGGTATGGTGGCAGGACAGGGAGGTGAAAGAGGGGCTTCTGCAGGGGGACAGAGCCGAGAGGTGAAAAGTCCAGACCTCTCAGTAGGCACGGGGGGTCTTGCAACTCAGAAATTCAGTCTTGCATTTTTGCTGCCTTTTACCTTTGGCTTGGAGAGTCCATACCCTCGCTGGGGGACACGTTAGAGTTTCTGGGTGCTGAGGCTAATGCTGTTGCTGGCCAGTGTCGTCTGGGCTGGGTGTCCAGCCTGGAGCAGAGGGTGAGAGCAACAGCAGGAGAGCCTTCCTGCCTCTGAGCTGTGCAGATATGTAGTGGGACAATGGCAGGTTTAGGTAAACACACTCTGTGCTGCGCCCGCCCACACCCCTTCTTCAACTCAGGGATGGCAACTGCCAGGTAAAGGGATGCCGGCCCTGGTACCTGGCCTCGGTGTGCTGAATCGTGGCTGGAACAGGCAGAGAGCTAGGTGGAAAGATCTGGTTGGACAGAGCAGACTGGTCCAAGGGAAGATGTGTCTAAGTGTCTAAGTGTCTAAGAAGTGTCTAACCATAGAGGCATAACCATAGGAAGAGGTAAACTCCTTGTGAAGCAAAGGAAGAGAGGCATCATGGAAAGGGACCAGGAGGTTGAGTGAGTGGGGAATAATTGTCTCTTTCTCTTGGTCCCTCTAAGGATCAACTGAAAATCCCTTGTGCAGTCCAATGTATTCTACAGCTCTGCTGGTGGGTGCCTTGGAGGGGAGGGGTGATGGGGGCCATCTGCCAAAAAGACTCTTAAGTCTGCACTGAGGGCTACTGGGAAACTGGGGGACTCTGAAAGAGCAGGATGTAAGCCTCAGGACACCTGGGCTTGAATACCAGGAGAGTGATATGCATTCTGTCCAACCAGGAAAGGGCAGAGTGTTGGGGAAAGGTAAATAGAATGTAAACCAAGGTATAGCCACTTGCGGACTCTGGTTCTGTGGCTTCCAACTTGAGGGCTGGTCGTCTGTCTTGAGTCACAGCTCAGACTGAAATGGGGGAGGTACTACATTTTCATGCCCTGCCACGCCTCTCCCCACCCTGCTAGGGCAGGGAGCTCTACTCTTGACAGTTCCAGGACAGGTGACACTTGCCCAGGGGCAGCCCTGACAAGTGAGGTAGTGACCCCATGCACAGAGAGGTTGACTGAGGGGCAGGGGGTGGGCTGTTTCTCAATGGTGAACTCAAGTGTGGGGCCCGACATGTCAGAACAAGTAGCTCTCACTCAGGAAGGCAATAAGAGGTGACCAATGGATATCAGGTATCCTAGCATCCTCCATTGTGCCCAGAAACACCTGATTCCCAGACCAGTCCCTCGATCAGAGGCCAGGAACAACTGTGTCCCCACTCTGTGCTGCTCACGGCAAATATTCAAGAAAATTCACCTCCATTCCCTTCCAAGGGCTATCTCAGAGTGTGGGGGGTGGACTGGCTGAGGGCAGAGCTTTCTGGAGCTGGGACCGTGGGGAGGCAAGGAGACCAGAGTCCTCAAGCCCTGGCGCCCGAGGGCTTGTCTGACCGAGCCAAGAGCGCTCCTTATCAGCAACCACGAGGGCGATCGATCATGTGCCGCAGTCCTGGTGTGGAAGGACAATAAAACAGATATTGACTGCGATCCTAATCTGGCGCGCTTGTGACTCCAGGCCCCACAGACTAGAGTGCGCTGACTGATGGATCCAGATCCAAGTGAAGGCAAGCCCACTTCTGAGCAGGAATGAGATAAGAAAATGCCCTGGTTTATTTAATTTAATGGATCAAGCATTCAGAGCGTCTATTATTTGCTAAGTGCTATGGGGGTACAGAGACATATGAGATACAGTCTAGTATTTTCAGACAGGCAGGTGCAGGCCCCACCCTGATGGGGATTAGAGGGGGCATGGTGACAAATGTCCAGGGGATCCCTAGGGGCCAGACTCAAGGCGGGGAAACGAAAGGCAGCATGTGAGACGGGCAGAGCTGTGTGTAGCATATTGAAGAAGCTTCAGTCCTGGCCCAGCCCAGATGGAGTTGGTGACCTGGAGCTTGGGGCAGTCAGACCTTCCGCCAGGAGACAGCTCCTTTGGCACCCCCTCCTTGGCCGACACTGCCCTCCTCTCCTTCACTTGCAGAGGCAGGGTACCTAGAGACGGTCCCTCTCCTGTGGTCTTATTCATTCCCTCCATGTCCTTCACCATGCCTTGGGCTGGCCATTCAGACACTTGCCCCTGGCCCCGCCTCTCCCTGGCCCCGCCTCTCCTGGGATCCTCCCCCCGGCTCCGCCTCTTCTGGGCCCCGCCTCTCCTCAGCTCCAGACTCATTTGCCAACTGCTTATATACTGCATCTGCTTGATGCCTATAGTATCTGGTACCCAGGGGCCGGAAGTGGATAAGGATCCATCCCAGGTCTCCCTGAGCTGAAAACTGCGTTGAGTGCCCTCATCACCATTCTCTCACCCCACCCCCCAACTCCAATCTAAGGACTGTTGCCTTGTTGCCCACCTCCGAATACCAGAGCACACCGTCACCTGGACCTCTCCTAGACCTGAATCCCTCCCTTACCTGGGCCCCTCTTCACTTGGACTCCTCCCCTTGATCACCTCAGCTGCCTCATTAGTCCAACCAGACTGCCCTGCCCCTTTCCACAGCATTGGAATCTTTTTAAGTGCGTGCCGGGTCCCACAGCTCTTGCCTTAATCCACCAGCGGCTGCTATTGAGGCCAGGCCGAACCCACCCTCCTCACTCTGCTACATCACCATCAACTGGCCCTTCCTCACCCTCCAGCTTCATCTCGTCTCCTGCCTCAGCTCCTGTGTCCCACGCTTCAGCCACGGCTGCCCTTGTCAAGCCCACCACAGGTGTCCTGTCTCGGGTCTTTGCTTAGCTGTGCCTTCTGTTGGGAACCCTCTGTCCTGCATCCCTGCGGGTTGCCTCCTTCCCTCCACTCTGACACCCATTCAGGGGCTTTTCCTCCTGTCCAGCCAGCACCCCTCCCTGGAGCTGTCTCCCTACCTATAGGGTTGACCTAAGGATTAAGTGAGGGATGCATCTAGGTCTTTAGGACAATGTTTGGTGTGATTACTATTGATGTCATGGATACTGAGCTGTTGAATCTGTTTGGGACGATGTGGGGAAGCCAGGGAGGACAGATGGCATGGGGCCATGAGGCCACCATAGATTTGGATCTACTCAGAACAGACTGTGTCTTAAACAGAATCCCTCTTTCTCATGTTTCTCATGCCTGCCTGTCATTTTTTCCCTTACTCAGCAGTGTCCTTGCTCACCCCACCTCTGCTGGGTGGGGCTCCAGTCTCCTTGGTTTGGGGCTGGGGGATTGACAGGGGTGGCACAGTTGGGGGCCCAATGGTCCACAGGGACCCCAGTGCCAGATCCATCTCTGAAGACCCAGGTCCCTGATTTGATTTGGCTCTGGCCTCCTGGCACCTCTCGCCCATATCCCAGGGCCTGTCTTTTTAGAAGATAATTGTAGGAAGTAATTCTATTTGAGGAACAATCGCTCCAGCGCTATGATGGTGCACTCAAAGCTAATGGATCCAGCGTCCTTGCATACTAAGGACGAGTTTCAGCTGAACACAGGGTGTTCTTCAAGAAAGGTCTCATTACCCATCAAAGCTCTGCTCTCATTGAACTCTCAGCAGGCAGGCAGAGAACCAGAGGGAAGATGGAAGCTCAGAGACGCTGTGCACATTCGGCTCCTTTCGGGAGACCAGGAAAGACTGGGGCAGGGGTCAGCCTGCAGGGAACACGGGCTCTGGGCATGGGCTCTGCACACTTGCTTCATCTAACCTCGGTCTCCTCTTAGAAGAGTCTCATTGTGAGCCCAATGTACAGGTGAGGAAATTGAGCATGGGAAAGATAAGGGAACATGCCCGAGTCTTCACAGGTGGTGAGTAGGGAAGCTGGGATCTCTCCAGGAAACTGCTCACATCTTCCCCCACTCCTGCTTTCCTTTTGTTGACTCGGTTTCCCACGTAGGCCTGGCTTGTGACACTGCCTCCTCACTGTTCTCCCTGCATTTTGTCTCCCCTCCAATCTGTCCCACACCAGCTTGACTTACAAAATCCAAAAAGGATGTTGTCCCCCTCCCCCATTAAAATTCTTCACCGCATTTTGAGAAATGCTGGGGGGCCATGATGCTGTGCCGACACCTCAGACCCCCACTCCCAGCAGCCCTCTCCTGGCACGCAGCCCCGAGACCAGCTGCTCTGTGTCCCTCATGGTGGCCTGTCAGGCCCAGATGCCGCCTGCCTCCCAGCCTTGGTACCAGCTGCTCTGTCAGGATGGAAAGCCTTCCCTGTGTCCTGCCCTGTTAACATTCCCTCATCCTATGGGCAGGCTTCCACTGGGGCATTTCTTCCCCGGGGCCCATGTCCCTGCCACTTCCCTCTCCCAGGGAGCTCTTGCTTCAAGGGGGCTTCTCGTCTGTACCAGGAGCTCCTCCAGGCCAGGAAAGAGTGGGGCACAGGTGCTCGGAGGGCAGCTCCTGGTGGTCTGTAGGCTCATGGTTGTCACAGTGTCTACTCAGCCTGCTCCGGCCTCTCTGGTCATTCAGCAGAATGGACTGAGGACTCGCTGTGTGTCAGGTATGGCTCTGGGGCAGGGCCACAGTGGCAGCAAAACCAACATGAATTCTGCCCAAAGGTCTGCAGCATTCACCAGACATCACTGAGGTGTGAGCCAGGGGTGAAGGATCAGATCCAAGACCCCGGCCACAGGTGGCCTGATGGGTTAGAGATGAATGAGGGGTCAGCAGAGCCAGGGAGCCTGCAAGAGAGCACAGCAAGGTCAAAGAGTTTGCCATGGGGCAGCATGGGTGGCCATGACAAGGTTCTGACTTAGGCCTCAGAGGGACCACTGTGGCTTCCGGGAAAAGATTGAGTATAGGACAGGTAGGCACAGAAGAACAGGTATAGGCCAGCGTAGGAATTGAGTAAGAGATAATAGGGGCTTGGGCAGGGTGGGGTGGGATGTAAGCAGAAGCCAGATTCCAGGTGTATGTGAAAGGTACAGGCCACGGGATCTGCTAGAAGGTAGGATTGGGGGGATAAGAGAAGGAAGACTCCAGGGAGACAGCAGGACTTTTTGCCTAAGAAACCAGAAGGAAGGAGGTGCCTTCAGCTGGGATCAGGGGAAGGAGGGATCCTTGTTGGGGAGGAAGATCAAACTGGTGACTTTTGAATACCTACTAGGTATCCAAGGGGAAAGGTCTCTGCTTGGACGTTGGATCTGTGAGCGTTCCATGATGGTCCCATCCTGGGTCCCTGTCCCTGGCCTCCTTACAGGGTCAGCACTGCACCAGCAAGTGACAAGTGCCTGCCAGACTCAGTCCTAGGGCTCCTGACAGACTGTGGTGGGACCTGGGTACTGCACACACACACACACACACACACAGCAGTCACACAGGAGTGACATGTACATGCATTGTCCCCAAGGGCTGTCCCCTGCTTCAGTGAACATTTCTTGGGAGTCAGGACAGTGGCCTATGTGAAGTGAGGGACATGTCTTAGCCTTTGACTGGAGCAGGGGGTGGGCAGCTGGGAGGCCTCGGCCCCCATGCTTCCAAGCCTTCTCTCCCAGGAGAGCTGCTGTATGCCTTCCCTGGAATCAGTCCCCTGAGGGGTGAACTCCCTGCCTGTCACAGCTGTTGAAGGATGACTCTTCTCCTCTCCACAAGCCAGCGAATTAATTCATGCCATCTATTTTCCTGACTCAGATCAAAGGTTGTCAAATTCCTTTACCCACTTAATGATCTGTAATATACCTTTCCATTTCCTGACCAGGCTATTAGATTAAATAGAATTCATAATGGCCTCCCAACAGCATCTGTGCACCTGTGTACATGTACGGGGTCAGACAGGAGACACTAGGAGCCTCTGCAGCCGGGATCCAATTTTTTTCAAGAGATTCTGCAAATAAGGCCTCAAGCTGGATGGTTCTCTTGGTGCCAGACTGATTCTGTGGCTCACGTGAAGCTGAAAATATATGACGTACGTGCCACCACTGCCCCTGTCATAGCCATGGCAGACATTACTAATCAATTATAAGCACTCTTCACCACTGAATTCAGATATGGCTTCCCTATACAGCCATCAACAGATGATACCTAGTCCCAGCCTGGACAAGGAAACCTGTTGACCACCCAGACAAGAGAAGTTAACTGATGGCCCTCACCACACTGCCCCTCCCCCCCTCCTTCCTTCCCTTTCTTCTTCCGGCCTTCCTGCCCTCCATCTTTCTTTCTTAAAGAAAATGTACACTGTGGCTTCTAAGCATGGATAAAATGAGGTGACCAGGATCCTCCAACTGATCCTCTAGGCTGTTCAAGTGGGCCCAGCCCAGGAGCCTGTTCCAGGGCCAGGAAAGAGTAGCCCAAACCTGCTAACCTCTCACTTCCTACCTTTGTGCAGACCACCCCAGCTCCCATACCTGCAAGCCCCTCACCAGACAAGGCTGGTCAGCAGTGAACTAGGCGATCCTTAGAAGACACACACACAGACATCAGCCACATTCCACTTGTTTTGTGACACTGAAGAGGGAACATCAAGGCTGATAGTTAAAACTGAGAAAAGCCCACCTCACCTGGCCTTCTTTCCCTGTAAGGTGGGTTTGCTTTCTGGCCTGAATGTGACACCTGCTTGGGGCACAGATTTCTGGTTGGTTCCCTGATTGTTTGTCTTCAGAACAGTCTGCACTGACTTCCCGTCAGTCTTGGCCTCTTTGGGCCTGTCCGCTCCCTTCCTTCTCTCCTGGCAGGCCTCCTCCCTGCCTTGACTCACAGTCAGGGCCTCCTCCCCAGCTCCTCTGAGCTCAGCTCATGGAATGGGCTGTCGAGAAGAAAGAGGAGGCCAGGATGGGCTCCCTGAGAGTAGGGTAAAGAGAGATGCCTCCAGAAAAAGCCAGGACCTCACTGTCACCTCAGCTCCAGAAGACTTCAAGAAGGATTGGGGAAAACAGAGTTAGAAGGAGGATTGGGCTTGGGGGTGATCCTGACCTGATTTTACCTCAGAGGCCATCAGACTTGCCACACGTCCCTTTGTCACCCAGCCTCTCCCAGACCCTGGTGAATTTCATCAACCACAGTGTGGTCCTCCAGGACCTTCAGTCATGCTCTCTGGAGCAGTGAGGCCCGCTTCCCTTACCCCTGCCTCAACCTGAGCCTTTTAAGCAAATCAGCAATGTAATTATTGATCTGTAAAAGAAAAGGAATTAATACGGCCGCCCACATCCTTTGTACATAAGAGTATTTAACAATGAACTCTGCTTAAACTTCATAAAAGCCTCTTCAGCAAATCAGCACACCAGTATTGATCTGGAAGCCTGCCTGTGAATCCCAGCTGTCTGCCTCTCCCACTGAACGACCATTAGTTTGTCTTGCTGGACTCTCCTTTTCACGTTTATGGCCTGGCACTTACTCCTGGGACAGTTTCCGCTGCCTCTCAGCAAGGGCTCGGCTCCCCGGTTTTGCTGAGCCTCCCTTTCCTGGAGTCCAAGGCATCGACTCCAGAGCTCGCCCGCCGGGTACTGGCCGGTTCGCCTTCTGCAGGCTCATGCTGAGCCCAGCACCCCAAGGACCAGCCTGCCTGGGAGACCCGTCTGTCACGCAGCTGGACGTGCATCTTCACGTTCACCCTCCCAGTGACCCTAGGCATCCCCATCTCCACGTTGCTAAGGAGAAACTGGAGACTTGAAGTATATGGACCCCCCAAGCATCACACAGACGGGAAGGGCCAGGCACCAAATTCAAACCAACAGCCTGAGCAACTTCCTTCTTGGACGAGTAAGCCAGGGGCTGGCACTGCCCACAGTAGAACAAACTGGGACAACCATCCGTGATACCACAGACTCTAGGGCCAGATGCAGCCCCAAAGGACTGTGGGGTCTCCACCGTAGCTCCCCTGGACTTGCTTCCCACAGGAGGAGTTTGGCCCTTAACACCTTCCTGTCTCTTGACCCGGGCTATCAGCCCACCCATCTGCCTGTGACTATGTGCGCAGGACATGGGGGCCCCGACCTGTCTATGTGGGGAGTGGCAGGGGTCCCCTGTGAGGAGGGTCAATCCTACCTGCTTGATCCCTGGATCAGGGTGGCCTGAGTCCCATGGCCTCGCATCTGTCCTCCCAGCTATGGCTTTGGAGCCTGGATAAGGAATCGGGGTCTCTGGGTCTTGTCTGGCTCGGGCTCATTTCTGGGGGCCCCCGGAACTGCTTTTCCTCTGGCTACAGTGGCTGCTTCTGTGAAATGGGCATTGGCCTTGGTCTCCAGGGGCCCTCTGGCTCCAGGACCCTGAACAGCAGCAGAACATGAGTCCCTCGGACAGGTCTGGTGCCTCAAGGTGCCAAGCCCTGACACAGCGGGGACAGGCTGCAGCTGTGCGCCCTCAGCCGCCAGCCTACTCCTCGCCTCTCTCATCTTGGCCCAGGCCTCACTGCTCCTCTCCCCTCTGCTCCCTCTCCTCTCTGTCTGTCTTTGTTCTGTCTTTGCCTTCTCATCTCCCTGTTTTTCTGTTTCTGTTTTCTTCTCTGCTGGTCTCTGTTTTCCTCTCTCTCAGTCTTTGCTTCCTTTCTGACATTTTCTTTGTCTGTCTAACCCATCCCCACCAGGACTCCTATCTGGCGCTCCCTGGACCTAGACTGGTGATGGTCATGGCCAAGTCTTGGGAAGGCCTTTGGTGCTGGGATGCCTGGGACCTGGAACAGGAATGGGCTGGCCTGTGTGGGAGCTTCTGCCCCAGCGGCTCAGAGTGGGTGTCTCCCAAGAGCCCTGCTGAGGCTGGGCCTCACTCCTCTTGGGGGACAGGGGCCCCGCTGGGGTCTCCTAGCCTGCCTCACTGCACCTGGCAGGGGTCTGCACCCAGCAGGGCTCCTCTCAGATAAGCTCGAGTGATAACCTTCCGGCCCATGCAGGTCTCACTGGTCCCACCACCTTCCGCCATACCCTGAGGACCTACATAGTTGAGGGGTTGGGGTCGGCTCTGCTCAAGAAGATTCTGGGGAAACTGGAGGACCCAGTGGGTGCCATGTTTCACAACATTCTCTCCTCACCTCCTGTGACCAGGATTCTGCCCCTGGATGGACCATCCAGGACCGAGGGTCACTGTCTCCTTTCCTCCAGCCCAGGCCTGGCCAGTAAGGTGCTGTCCTCAAGCTCAGACAGCTTTGTAGAGTGAGGGTCCCCAAAGGCATACACTTTGGTAAGAGAATATTTCAGGACCACTTGTGCTGTTTAAGCCTTTTCAGAAGCTGAGGTGTGGCAGCTGAGGGGCCTGTTGGCAGGAGAGGCCCAGAGGTTGAGGCCCCTCACTCAGCGGCCCCCAGGGTAAAGTGTGAGGAAGCACTTTAAGGAGCCTCAGTCCAGCCTGTTCACTTTCAGGCTCCCAAAGGTTGTTACTGTGGCAAGGGCAGGGACTGTTCCCAGAGGGATTCTGGAAAATGAACGTTCCCATCTCCTGGAGCTGACAGCACCCACAATTGGTCAAGGCACACTGGGACCCAGTGAGCTCCCTCTGGAAAACCCTCCCAGGACCACCCTAAGATTGTGCCCTTCCTCTGCAGAGAGCCCCACCCAGGTCAGGGCCCTTCCCCTCCCCCGCAACCATTGTCCAGCACCCCCCCCCTCATCTGCCAACCCCTAGGTCTAGGACACTCAGAGAGCCGGCATCACAGGCTGTGGGCTGTCGGAAGGGTAGCCCCCCCCTTCCTGACCCCTCTGCTTCTGCTTCCTGCTGCCCTGAGATCAAAGGGTGTCTCCAGGGTGGCAGTTCCTGTCATCAACCTTAATGGACGCTTTCCCTATTAGTGCAAGGGCTGGAAGGAGAGGAACCAGGAGGGAGGTGGGAACATCAGATCTGGGCTCCAGAGGGGGAGGGAGAGAGCAGGAAGGCTCATTCTCACCTCAGGTCTAGCACTGGATTTGGTAGTGCTGGTACCATGGGGCTGTGGGTGGGCCTGCCCCTCCCCCGGCCCCTTTAGAATATGGGCTAACTATGTTAGGCATAGTTAGCATGACTATGCTAGCTATGACTGCTCTGGGCCCCCTTGAGTGTCTCAGAGATGTGGAGGTGATGTGGGGTGACAGAGTAGGAGGATGACACCTGGGCTCCAGCTATGTCCTGCTTCTCCTTTCCACATCCTCAAATGGGTGGCCATGCCCCACAGGGTCCCTCAGGAGTGTCCGAGGAGCATGGGTGTAGCCAAGAGCCCAGGCCAGGGCCTAAATCTCTGACCTAAGGCCTGTGGTCCCTCCTTCCGAAACCATTCTCCTTTTTTTTTTTTTTTTAACATTTTATTTATTTATTTATTTGACAGAGAGAGTGTCACAAGCAGGGGAAGCAGCAGACAGAAGGAGAGGGAGAAGTACATTCCTCACAGAGCAGGGAGCCCGACGCGGGACTCGATCCCAGGACCCCAGGATCACGACCTAATCTGAAGGCAGATGTCAAGTGACTGAACCACCCAGGTGCCCCATAACATTCTTCCTTATGGGTGCAGCACATGGGATGACGAGTCTGCCAGGGAGGGGAGCCCAGGCCCGGTAGCAGAGAGATGGCCAGCTAGTGACTCAGGTGTCTGCAGCCTGGCCCACTGGGCTGGCTCTGTGGCTCGGGCCAACCCCCCGGGAGTCAGTCCCCTTGACAGGGCATGAGGGTCTCGGCATGACCCCATTCCATGGACACTGTGCTGGCCCAGTGGGGCCCCAGCCCTTTGTCCTTAGTTCCTTCCCCCTGGTCCAGAAGGTTCATGTCTGTCAGCTCCCAGCACTTAGCTGGCCCTAGAAGATCCCCTTCATAATTCAGTTTAATGAAATATGGTGACCCTTTTATTGACGATGCTGGTAGGGGGAGACTGGGGAGGGGGGTGATCAGCTGCACCTTCCTCCCTTTGCTGGGCCAGGGGCCTGGCATGCAGTTTTCACCGACCCCCGGGGCACCTTCAAGGACAGGATGTCAACAGAAGCCTGGGTGGTTATCCAGTTGTGCCTCTTTCCACTTCTGGGAAGTGTGGCTGGGACAGGGCTGCCGCTGGTCTCTGGCTTCCCAGAGTCCAGACAGTCTGGACCCGGGCACTGGGCTGGCCAGAGGCTTGAGCCCAGGGACAGGTGGGAGGAGCTGTACCCTGTGCAGAGGGCCAGACGGAGCTGAGACCCTGGGGACCCAGAACGCCTGTGCAAGGTGAGGGGGCAGTGGCTAGTTGCAACTTTGCTGTGGGGTGGGGACCATGGGCTCTTGTCAGCCCTTTAAGGAGGACCCCACATGTCCACTGCGCAGGCAGGCACCAGAGCCCTTGGACCCCCTTCCTGCATCCCCAGCTCACACTGCTGCATGCTCTGGGCCACCTGGTGACCCCCATGGGATTCAGGGTCCCAGCATCACTTCCTCTGAAATACCAGCTCAGAGATACCAGCTGCCAAACTGCCAGCTCAGCAGCATGTGAACAGCCCAGGGAGGAACCAAGGGTAGTGTAGGGACCCCGTGGCATCTCTAGGTGAGAGTAGGCCCAGTGCGGCTCCCCAGGGATGGGTAGATGCATGCTAGTCCACAAGAGAAAGGAACCCCACTCAAAGGCCACATTCACCTGTGGGCCCCAGCCCCTCACCTCCTGTGCTAGTCACCCTAGACCTGGCTTGTGAGGAAAGATCATGAGTGGAGGTTGGGGCCCACACCCCAGCAACATAGACCTCTCTCCAGCTCATGTAGGTTATGTACCTAAGGACATCCCTGCCCATCCATCCTGGGCGAGGCCTCAGAGAGATGAACAGAGGGCAGGCCCGAGCAGCTTGAGGAGGCCAGGGACCCCCCAGACTTGCCCGTGTCTTTCTACCAGGAAGCAAGCGCCCACCTTGTCTCTATTAAAACAGGTCCAGGAACAAGGCAGTTCCTTCCTTCCTTCCTTCCTTCCTTCCTTCCTTCCTTTCTTTCTTTCTTTCTTGATTTTATTTATTTCTTTGAGAGAGAGCAAAAGAGCATGAGTGGGGAGAGGGAAAGAGGGAGACAGAGAAGCAGACTCCCCACGGAGCAGGGAGCCCCATGTGGGGCTCAATCCTGGGACCCTGGGATCATGACCTGAATCAAAGGCAGATGCTTAACCGACTGAGCCACCCAGGCCCAACAAGGCAGTTTTTAACTGTGGGAAATGTTGATCCGGAAGCATGCTCTGTAGGTCACATGGATTGTTCTGGACAGAGTAAAGCCTACAGGCTAATACACCTGTGACAGCTCCCCTCCTGCACCAGGTGAGACCAGCTGTGTGCCAGGCACTCATGAGGACAGTCTGTGACACATGTCATCTGAGCTCTCTCAAGGTGGAGGTGAGAGTCTGTGGCTAAAATAGTGTCTGAGGGAGGGCAGCCAAGTGGAGGCTGGAGGGGTGGCAGAGAGGGGTGCCGTCCTGGGCAGGAGTGGATAAGGTGACTCAGGTCAGAACAGGTCACGGTGGGCTGAGGCCACCAATCCCAGGGAGTGGAGCTCGGAGCCAGGCCTCATTCACCCAGCTCTGGGCCACCAGCTAGGTACAGCTGTGCTCTACCTCACAGAGCGGGTGGCTCAGGTGGCCTCAGGCAAGGCTGTGCCCATGAGCTGTGGCCGGGGTGCAAGGGAAGACATTCCTCCCCACACACAGCATTCAGGGCAGCAGCTCTGCCTCAGCCCCGTGAGGCCTTCCAGAGGCGCAATCGACCTGCCCTACGGAGCTAATGGGACCCTCTGGGCACTGGGTTCCGAGGCGGGGTTGCCTGTAAGCAAGAACAGCGGGTGCTTCATCAGCAGCCTGCCTCATGCAATATGCAACAGCACATTAACCTGCTCTCCGGGAGGGAGCCAGCACGGCAGAATCTGCTGGTACTTGGAAGAAGAGGTACAAGAGCGGGCCTGGGGGGTTCCACCCCATGCCAGGCCGGGGATAGGAGGGGGGCCCCTTGGCAGAACCGGAAGGCCCTGTCCTCGCTGCGCCTCCGTCACTTCCCTCCGTGGAGCTGCCACTCACACCCCATCCCTCCTGCCTTCCCCACGGAGGACATGGGAATCACTTGCAAAACCCCCTCCCACTGAGCCCAGATGGGTCCTCAGGATCTTTCTCAACCTAGTGCTCCAGGCAGCCACACCAAGCTACCGGAGTGGACAAGAAGGTCAACGCTCTTCTGACACTATGGCCCTTTCCAGTTCTGACCCCCATCCCCCATAATTCTAGGAGTTTCCTGATAGTCACCACAGCCACATCTTCTCCCTGCTTCCCTCTCCTGACATCCACAGTGTCTGCACCTTCTCAGCACCTGAGACCCAGAAAAATCTGCATTTAAGACACAGGGCAGGCAATATGATCCTGTTTTATATGCCAGAAGACTGAGGCCCAGAGAGAGCCTAGTGTTGTGCTGGTTTGCCCAGACACCAGGGGTGGGAGTCCAGATTGGAGGTGTCTTCCCGGTCTAGCTTCAGATTTTCCATATAGGGTGTGCCTAGGTGGCTCAGTCAGGTAAGCATCTGCCTTCAGCTCAAGTCATGATCCCAGGGTCCTGGGATTGAGCCCCGCATCGGACTGTCTGCTCAGTGGGGAGCCTATTTCTCCCTCTCCTCCCCTCTTGTATTCTCTCTCTCACTATCTCTGTCTCTCTCTCAAATAAATAAAAGTCTTAAAATTTCTCATATGGATTCCCAGCATCCCCTTTTCTCAGGCCTGTAGGAGGCACCCCTACTGCTTTTGCCCTCAGCGATGGAGATGTCTCTGCCAACAGCTGTTGCCCCCTAGGCCTGAACACCCCCTGCTGTCTGCCTCATGGGCCAATTTGTGCCAAAGTCTGAGACATGGAAACACACATCACTCTGAAGGCCACCAGTCTAGGAGTCAGGGGAAAGGAGGAGTGTTCCTTCTCTGCCCTTTGTCAAATAGGGGAAGATGGGAGCCATTTTGGCACTTGGAGCTTCAGTTACGTTGTCCATAAATGGCACTGCTAGTGCAGTATTACACTTGCTGTGAGAAACCACTGGAAGTGCTGTCCATCGTAGATGTCCAGGGGCCTGGCAATGGGGAGAGTTGACACCTAGAGAGCCCTGGAGCCATGGGGGTTCACATCCCCTCCTCCTCAAAGCTACTTTGTGAACCAAGAGGAGTACTCAAGTATTCAAAGGAAGACCTTTGCCACGAGCTCAGGAGGCTGGGGGAGGCAGATCTGGGTTCAGAGCTCCACTCTGCCCCCAGGCAGGGCACAGCAGCCGTCAGGTGGGTTTCCTGCCATAGGCCTATGCTTCCTTGTCTACAGAAAGGGCACCATGGGCTCTATTTTAGCAATGTTATATCCTGGAGATACTGTAAATCCCTTGTATACACCCACACCCACCCCACCTCCACACACGTACCCCTTAGAAAGCTGGGCAAAATATAACAAGCAACATTTAAACACAAGGCTGAGCTTTTGAGAAAGTGATGAACATTTCCAGGGACAGAAATGGGGAGTAAGAAGTCACCAAGTTTAAGCCCCATTCATTTATCCAACCCTGCCCTGACAAAGAGGGGAAGCAGGGGGGTGGTTTGGGGCAGGATTGGGGATTGCATATAGTCACAAAAAGACTCACTGCACTGCATGATCTTAGCATCCAGCCCCCTGAACCTTTCCTAGAGGGCTGCCATGAAACCAAACACAGCCACAAATGACAAAAATCAGAAGTAAGCGTGAGGACATTACTATCAACCAGAAATGAAAAGGTTGTAAGAAACAATGGTAAACAATGAGACAACCTAGAAGAAATGAACAAACTCCTAGAAACACAAAAATTAAACTGACTCAAGAAGAAATAGAGAATCTCAACAGGCCTATCTTAACAGGCAAAGAGATTGGATCTATTATCCAAAATATCCCAACAAGGAAAATCCAGGAAGAGATGACTTCACTACTGAATTCCACCAAATATTTAGAGAAAAATTAACATTCAGTCCTTCTTAGACTCTTTAGAAACTAGGAGATGACACATACTCTTTCTATGACACTAGCATTACCCTGATACCAACCAGATAAAGACATCATGAGAAAAGAAATTATAGACTAATATTCTTTATGAATATAGATACAAAAACCCTCAATAAAATATCAGCAAACCAATTTGAATGGTATATTAAAAAGATTATACACCACGACAAGTGAGATTTATGCCAGGAATGCAAGAATTGCTTAATGTAGTAAGATCAATCAATGTAATACAGCATATTAGTAGAATGAAGGGAGAAACAACTACCATGGTCATCTCAATTAACACAGAAAAGGCATTTGATGAAATTCAATACCCTTCAACAATAGAAACACTCAGAAAACTAGGAATAGAAAAGATTTTTCTATTTTTTTTAGGGCATTTATGAAAAACCCACCGCTAACAGAGTCAATGGTAAAAGCCTGAAAGCTTTCCTCCTAAGATTAGGAATCAAACAAGGATACCCACTTTTACCACTGCTAGTCAACATTGTACTGAGCTTCTAGCCAGAGTGATTAGTCAAGAAAAAGAAACAAGGACATTCAAATTGGAAAGAAAAATAAAACTATCTCTATTTACTAGAGATAGTAAAACTATCTCTATTATGTATCGAAAGTCCTAAGGATTCCACAAAAAAACTATTAAAACTGACACATGAGCTCAGCAAGGTTGTAGGATACAAGATCAAAAGAAAGAAATCAGCTCTATTTGCATATTCTTGCAATGGGCAGTTAGAAAATAAGATTAAGAAAAAATTCAATTTATAATAACAAAAAGAATAAATTAGTTAAGAATAAATTTACTGAAGGATATACAAGACTTATTCACTAAAAACTCAAAAACATTACTGAGAGAAATTAAAGACCTAAATAAATGTTTAAAATGCTCCACGTTCATAGGCAGAAAGACTTAATATTGTTAAGATGTCAATACTACCCAAATATTGCCCTATCAATCCAAAAGCCTTACTTGCAGAAATAGAAGAGTAGATACTCAAATCATACGGACTTGCAAGAGGCCCTGCATAGTCAAAGCAATATTGAAAAAGAAGAACAAAGTCAAAGGACTCACACTTCATTATACCAAAACATACTGCAAAGCTGTAGCAATCAAAACAGTATGGAACTGGCATAAGGACAGATGTACAAACCAATGGAATAAAATTAAGAGGACAGTAGATTTTTAGCAGAGGTGCTAAACCCATGCAGTGGAGAAAGAATAGTCTCTTCAACAAATGGTTTTGGGACAACTGATTACACACATACAGAAGAATGAAACTGGACCTTATACTGTATGCAAAAAATTAACTCAAAATGAATCAACAACCTAAGTATAAGAGCTAAAACACAAAGCCCCTAGAAGAAAAAATATGTAGTAAATCTTCATGACCTGAGATATGCAATGGATTCTTAGTTATGACATCAAAAGCATGAGCACCATCACCACCAACAAAAAAAAGAAGATAAATTGGACTTTGTTGAATTTAAATTTTTTTGTGCACCAAAAGACATTGTCAAAAAAGCGAAAAGACAGCCTACAGAATAGGAGAAAATATTTGAAAATCATACATCTGATGTAGAGTTTAATATCCAGACTACATAAAGAACTTCTAAAACTCAACAACAAAAAGACAAAACAACCCAGTGTAAAAATGAGCAAAGGACTTGAATATATACTTCACCAAAAAAGATATACAGATGCCAATAAGCACTTGAAACAATGCCCAGCATCAATAATCATTAGGAAAACGAAATCAAAACTTCACTTAGTTACCACTTCATACCTCCTAGGATAGCTATAATTACGAAAAAACAAGCAGACAAAAGATGGAAAATAACTGTTGGTGAAGATGTGGAGAAACTGGAATCCACTTATACTGCTGGTGGGAATTTAAAATGGTGCAACGTCTGGAGAAAATATTTTGGCCACTATTCAAAAAGCTGAACATAGAACTCACATATGACCCACTAATTCTATTCCGAGTTATATACTCAAAAGAATTGAAAACAGGGACACAAATATTTGTATGTTAATGTTCATAGGAATATTTGCAAGAATCAGAAGTGGAAACAGCCCACGTGTCCATCAACAGATGAATGGATAAACACAATGTGGGGTACACATACGATGGAATAGTTTTCAGCCTTACGAAGGAGGTTCGGATACATGCTATTACATGGATTAACCTTGAAAACTTTAGGCTAAGTGAAATAAGCCAGACACACAGGGGCAAATATGCTTCCTCCTAAGGGTTTCGTGGAGAATCCTTCCTTGTCTCTTCCAGCTTCTGGCGGCTGCCTGGGCTTATGACCCAGCATTGCAATCCCTGCCTCCACCTTTCCAAGGCCCTCTCTTCCGTAGGTCAATGTCCAGACCTTCTCGGCCTCTCTGGCATAAGGATACATGTGACTGTATTTACGGCCCACCTGGATAAGCCAGGATAAGCTTCTCCTCTCAAGACAGTTAACTTAATCCCATCTTTGGGGGAAACAATTACCAGCCTACCACCACTTCCAAATCTCAGGAGGAGGAAAAGGAAATAGAGAGAACTCGTCATTCAAGTAGAAGTTAGGAAAGGAGAGGGAAAATAGAAGTCTAGAAAAATCCAGGACAAAAATTAAGTGGTGGAAAAAAATTCTCATAGATCAATTAAAACAACAAGTACAAATGGTACTGAGCAGAGCCTGTCAGGTCAGACACAACGGCAAAACCTAGCCATACGCTGCTTACAAAATTCACCCTGGAGCCCAGAGAGGCAGAAGGCTGGAGGATGATGAAAACCCCGCTCATGAATACAAGTTGTGGTTGTGCTCGTCTGTGGACAGCATGGACTTGACACCAAGTGTCCCTGGAAATGAGGGCCACTCTAGAGAGAGGACCAAACACAGCCTAATCTACTGCACTGAACCCTTATTCCTAGGAGGCCAAGAAAGTTAGAGCAGACAACCCAGCGTTATGAAGAGAAAGGCCTTTTCCTGAAGGGTGTGGGTTGTGTTCAAGACCAGCCCAATTGGACTTGGTTCCTGGAGAACAGCCAGACACTGTCCTGGGGCTGGGGCGGGGGGCTGCCACTGACAGCCTAGGGACAGCCCAGTGACTGACCACAGAGCCTGCCTTGACTCCCCAACCGCCCAAATCGTCTCCATGGAGACTGTGGATTGAGCAGGGAAAGAAACCCAAGCACACTGAAGGTATGGTTTGAAGGCTGTCGTTGCCAGGATGACACCAGGTTAAAAAGACAGTGGATTTATAGGCCTTGATACTTGGACAAGGCAGAAATGGAGAAAGAAGGGTCTACTCCCAGGCTCCGCTGTGGGGCAGTGACCAGAGTCTGGCTTGTCTTGCTGTTAGGGGCCTAGTGAGATTCTGCTCCTTTCCCTTAGGGCCTCATCCAAAAGACAGGGGTGCATGAGGACTGGGGAGCATGAGGTGTGTGTGGAGTGGAGTCTCACTGCGAGTGGCCCTAGGCCAGGCCTGTCCCTGCCAGGGATGCTCCTTCCTGATCCCAGCAGCCTCTGTCTCTTGGTCCTGAGCAACAGGGACCCTGTCAAGGGTCCACCACATTGAGAAGGATTCAGATGTGCCCTTCAGGACCCCACAGGCCATCCTATGGACTGGAAGGCTTAGCAAGCCTTTTTTAGACCATAGCCTCTCTCCAGGCTCACCAGCACCCTCAACTCCATGACACACGCAAACGCACACATGTACCATTACTTTGGACTCAGTTCCACAGGTCTCAGCATGTATTTCAGAATTCTAGGAGCCTGTATTGATTTTTGGAAGAAACCATTTTTAAACTGCAAGTGAAGACCATTCTGTCTGGAGTCTGATGCCATGTGAGGGTCCTCTCACCAGGGCATGGGGAGCCTCACCCCTTTTAAGGCCATCCAGCAACCCTCTGACTGCCTTTCCTGGACTCCCTTCTCCAGGCCAGCCCCTGGTGGGTTCCCAGAAAGATGTGGTCCCCTGTTGGCAGGAGAAGGTCAGCTTCATCACCCTTAAGACTCCCCATTCAGCCTCAGCAGCATACTGTGCACCCCAGCCTGCTCCAGGGACTCTAGGCTGGCAGGCCGTCCAGCTTCAGAAATAGCCATAAACCAGCAAGTGTTCGGAAGCCACATAACCCCGCAGCGGGGAGCAGGGGGCAGCAAGGTCTAGGGCTGGGAGCCAGATGGTCTGGGTTCAGATCCCAACAGTACTTCTGACTGACAGCGGGACCTCTCCAAGCGCCGGTGCCCTAGTCTGTACTCTACATGGGTCACTGGCTATGAGCCGTATACACAAGGATGGAGGAGAAAGGAGGCTCAGAGTGTGAAGGCCATGCCTGGGGGACAAGCTGCTAAGTGGTCTCATCCACATCCAGGCCACACAGCCAAAACTTGTCTCAGAGCAGGGTGTATGAATGGAAGCTGGGGCACACTTGGGGCTTCTGGACCTATCAGAGACTGTGATAGTTAATTTTACATGTCATCTTGACTAGATGATTGATCAAATAGTATTCTGAGTGTTTCTATAGGGGTGTTTTTGGATGACATTAACATTTGAATCTGTAGACTGAGTAAAGCAGATTTTCTTCCCAAATGTGGGTGAACCTCATCCAATCAGTTGAAGGCCTGAATAGAACAAAAGCCTGACACTCCAGGAGCAAAGGGGAACTCCCCCAGCCTGACTTGCTGGAGCTGGGGCATTGGTCCTTTCTGGCCTTCAGACTCAAACTGAAGTAATGGGTCTCAAGTCTACTGGCCTTCATACGAGAACTCACACCATCAGCTTTCCTGGATCTCCAGCTTGCCAACTGTAGATACTGAGATTTCTCAGCCTCCATAATCATGTAAGCCAATTCCTTATGAGAGAGAGAGAGAGAGAGAGAGATTGAGAGAGAATATCCTCTTGGCTTTCTTTCTCAGGAGAACACTGACTAATATGTAACCCAAGGATTATGGGATGGTGTGGCCCTGGGGCCACTGTGCTGGGAAGGATCTGCTCCTGTGCTTCCAGGCAGCGCCCCTTCCTGCAGAATGGGACCTGCTGCCTCTGTCAGAGCTTCTGTGATCCTGGGAGTCAGCAGTCATGGGCTGAGGAACCCTCCCAAGTTCTGCGCAGCTGTGAGGAGAGGCAGCCTGGGCTGTGAAACTCAGTGGGTAAACCCAGGTGTCAGCCTGACTCTGACACTCAACCCGCTCTAGCCTGGGGCACATGGCCCACACTTCATAGGGCCCAGTTCCCGCCCTGTGAAATATGGAATATTTTTATTTTATTGTATTTATTTATTTGTTTATTTTGAGAAAGAGAGCGCACAAAAGAGAGGGAGAAAACAAGCTAGGGGAGGAAGACACAAACTCCTTGCTGAGTAGGGAGCCCAATGTGGGGCTCGATCCCAGGACCCTGGGATCATGACCTGAGCTAAAAGTAGATGCTTAATCGAATGAGCTACCCAGGTGCCCCAAATAAGGATTTAAAAATACTGGTCTTGCCAGACTTTAAACGCCCAGCACAGTGCTTGGCACACAGCTGACATCGGATAAGTATTCACTAGTGTCACAAAAAGTGGAGAGCAGATAGCTGACTGGCACTGAAAGTGCCAGTCCTGGCCTTGGATAAAGGGTTGTGCCCCATATCTGAAGGATCTGGTGCCCAGGGCTGTATGTCAAGAGGCCCCTGGCCTAGAAGAGCTTCTCAGAGTCACTCCTTAGGGGTTGTCCCACAGTGCTCAGTGCTCAGTGCTCAACCCTCCTGAGACTGGACTCCAGGCTGCCCTGCCTGGTATGGATGTTCGCCGGGGCCGGCCTAGCTTGTAGCTCCAGGCTAAGGGGAGGTGTGGGGTTGAAAGTGGTTAGCAGGGCCTACCTGCACCCTGTGGGTCTCTGAGCTCTCCTCCTGCTGAGGCTCTGTACCCAGGAGTCCCTTCGGGTGGGGCCAGTCATGGCATGCTGGGCCGCCCCCCGGAATTCACTTGGAGGGAGCTGACAAGAAAGAAAGCCCCTGGCCACGGGCAGAGCCACAGCCCTTGGGGTCCCCCATGGCTTGTGCACAGCCAGAACCATTACCTCCTTGCAGAAAGCTTTTTGAAGAGAGAGGGCTTCAGAAGGAGTTTCCCAGCAGAGATTTCAAATCAGCCCCTAGTGTGGCATTTAGGTCATGGATTTTATTGATAAACAGAGAAAACAGCTTGACAAAACAAGGGAGGGCTATTATAAGTACATGAAGGGGGAGCAGAGCCAGTTCTCTGAAGGCAGCAGGGCTGTCAGACTTGGGTGGGGGTGCACCCTGCTGCCGCCTGCCTGGGCCTGGGCTCTGTTGGGGGAGAGGCGGCAACCCAGTGCTGGGGGCCTGACTTCCTCTGGTGGCTTCACCTTCCTCCCTGGGAGGCCTTCCAGGTCAGCTGCTCCCTTGGGGAGCACCTTCCCTGTGTGGGCAGCGCTTGGCCCTGGGCAAAGATATACGGAGATGCCGTGAGTGCTGGCATGTAGCAAGGGGGAGGGCGCTCAGGGAGTGTGTGCCACAGGGCCCTGGGCATGCTGAAGGGGAGACCTGAAGCCATGGGCTAGGGTGGTTCCAGAAGGGCCAGGTGGGGGTGGACACACAGGGGAAGGGACTTCCCAGCAGGAGCTGGGTCTTGGCAGAGGAGCGTGGCCATTCACCCCGAAGCCAGGAGAGGGCTGGGGCAGGGTACCCATCCTCCAACCTGGGATCATGCCCCCCTCCCAGGGCCCCACGAGGGCTAGAGGAAATTATTGTGTTATCCCGGCCAGGATGTGAGAGGACCTCCTGGTTCTCTGTATTTTCCCTATGATGAGATGGTGTCACTGCTGGGAGGAGAAGGCCCACAGCCTGACCCCAGGGGGGAAGAGACACTCTACCTCAGACTCACGCTTCCTGATTTCAAAACTTACTGCAAAGCTACAATAATCAGACAGTGTGGCGCTGGCTAACAACAGACATATAGAAAATGGAATGAAATTTAAAGGCCAAAAATAAGCACTTACATTTGTACTCAATCGATTTTCTATGAGGGTGCCAAGAGCCACCATTCAATGAGGAAGGAGTAATCTTTTCAATAAATATTAAAAACAAGCTTAACTGGATATCCACATGCAAAAGAAAGAATTTAGATCTCCACCTCACACCATGTCCAAATTTAATTCAAATGGATTATAGACCTAAATGTAAGAGCTATAACTATAAAACTCTCAGGAAAAAAAACTTCACAGGATTAAACCTTCCTGACCTTGAATTAGGCAATGGTTTTTTAGATATGACATCTAAAGTACAAGTGGCAAAAAAAAAAAAAAATAGATAAATTGAATTTCCTCTAAATTACAATTTTGGGGGCTTCAAAGGACACTATCAAGAAAGTGAAAAGACAAGGATGGAGTAAATATTTGTAAATCATAAATCTGATAAGGGACTGGATTCTAAAATGTATCTAAAATAAACTCTGACCAACTCAATAATAAAAAGACAAACCCAATTATTTATTGGGCAAAATAGACATTTCTCCAAAGAATACATACAAGTGAACAATAAACACATGAAAAGATGCTTGACAGGATTCATCATCAAGGAAATACAAGTCAAAATCACACTGAGAGACATCTTCACACCTGTGAGGGTGGTTGGAATCCAAAAGTCAAATAACAGCAAATGTTAACACAAATGTGGAGAAATCAAAATGCTCAGTACACATGGTTCAGCTGTGTTGGGAAGCAGTCTGGTAGTTCCCTAACAAGTTAATATACTACAGGATCCTGGTACAGATGTGGAGAAAAGAAGGGCCACCTGTACCCCAGTGTTCATAGCAACAATGGCCACAGTAGCCAAACTGTGGAAAGAGCCAAGATGCCCTTCAGCAGACGAGTGGATAAAGAAGATGTGGTCCATATATACAATGGAATATTACTCAGCCATCAGAAAGGATGAATACCCCACTTTTGTATCAACATGGACAGGGATGGGGGAGATTATGCTGAGTGAAATAAGTCAAGCAGAGAAAGTCAATTATCACATGGTTTCACTTACTTGTGGAGCATAAGGAATAACACGGAGGACATTGGGAGATGGAGAGGAGAAAGGAGTTGGGGGAAATCGGAGGGAGGGGGATACGAACCATGAGAGACTGTGGACTCTGAGAAACAAACTGAGGGTTTTGGAGGGGAGGGAGTTGGGGGGGTGGGTGAGCCTGGTGGTGGGTATTATGGAGGGCATGTATTGCATGGATCACTGGGTGTGGTGCATAAACAATGAATTCTGGAACACTGAAAAAATAAATTTGAAAAAATATACAACAGGATCCTGCAATTCCACTCCTAAGCATCTACCCAAGAGAACTGAAATATATTTCCACACAAAAGGTGCACAGATGTTCATCGGCAGCATTATTCATAATAACCAAGAAGTGGAAACTACCCAAGGGTCCTTCAAATGATAAACAGATGAACAAATCGGGTACATCCAGACAATGGAGTATTATTTGGCCATAAAAAGTAGTGAAGTACTGATGTGTACTGCAATATGGATGGACCTTGAAAACGTGCTAAGTAAAAAGAAAAAAGCCTGTCACAAAAGACCACATACTGTATGTTTCCCTTTATGTGAATGTCCAGATAGACAAGACCTGGGGAGGTGGGGGGAGGAATGGGGGGCTGCTTATTTGGTTAGGTACTTATTTTGGGGCGGTGATGAAAATGTTCCAAAACTAAATAGTGGTGGTGGTGGTTGCACCACCCTGTGACCGCACTGGAAACCATGAAGTTACACACCTTTAAGAGGGTGAATTCTAGTATATATGAATTATATCTCAGTAAAGACATTATTTTAAAATGCCACATGTTTCAACAATTAGTTGAAAATTCCATTGCACTTTTTAAAAAAAGGATTTATTTATTTTTTTGAGAAAGTGAGAGAGCACGAGCAGTGGGGGTGGGCAGAGGGAGAGGGAGAAGCAGATTCTCTGCTGCGCAGGGAGCCTGATGCAGAGCTCGATCCCAGGACCCTGGGATCATCACCTAGGCCAAACGCAGATGCTTAAGCTACTGAGCCACCCAGGGCCCTCCACTGTGCTTTTAAAGAAAAACATTTTTTTTCTTGGAATCTGACTAGAGCCCAGCGGAAGTTGCTAGCTTCTGACTCATCATTTCTCTTATTCTCCTTGCTTCTTTAGGTCAGGTCACTAGTGACTTTTCAAAAAAATCCCTCCAAAAAAACCCTAGGAGTCTGGAGTCTCCCATTCTGCAGCCTTGGCCTCTGCCATCTCCCTGAGCACACACTGTCCCAGAGAACCGTCACACGGAGGTCCCCGAGCTAACCTGAGCAGCAGGGAGCAAAGGGGTTTGGGGTCTGGCCCTGTCCTGGCTCCACCCTTCAGCCCCAAATGCCTACCTGTCCTACCCCAGCACCAGGATTGCCCACCTTCCAGCTCCAACACTGGCAATCTACAGGCTTGTCACACCACAGACCTCCTGGACTCCAGGGATTCATTTTCAAAGGCCTCTGAGTATCCATATTTCTCAGAAATCGTTCTCAGAAATCCCCAATTTTCCCCTAACGAATGAATGGTCCTGGCATCTGCTGGTGGTCGTGCAAGGGGTCAAGTTGCTGAGAGACCCATTTGCCGCCTCTGTCCTGACTTCACGGGGGGCGGCAGGTGAGCGGGTGCACTGGGCATCTCTGCCCCCTGAGGATGGGCCTGGGCCTGGGGTCCGGGGTCCAGCCCGACTCCTCGGAGGACTCCGGAGGGGACCTTCTCTGTGTATATCAGAAGGGAGTCTCTGAGTTCTAGTCTCCCAAAGGGCAGACCCTGAAACAAGGATTTATTCCACGGTGTCTATATGGAAAGTGTTTCCGGGAAGCGCAGTGCGTGAGGCAGGAAGTGAGGCAAGAGGGGAGGAAAGCTTGGGATGCCTGAGAGCACTCAGGACACCAGGAAGTCTGGCTCAGGAGCCCGAGGGTGTGACAGCTGTGCCCACTGTCCCTCAGTCAGTTAAACTCCCGGGAAGATCGGAGAGGAAACACTGAAGGTCTCTGACACAGCGTCAACGCTCCGGAGACAGGAGTTGCTCTGACCATAGGAGAAGCCGCGTGAGGATTAGCTAAGTGAGGCAGCCCACAGAGAGAGCCCGGTGCTGCAGCCTTTCGAAGGAAGCCTGATTTCTCTTCCTTCTCACTTCTCTAGCCACCCCGCCCAGCCCCACCTCGCTGGCCTCCCAGAGCTGCAGCCCTTCTCACAGAAGGTCGTGTGTGTGTGTGTGTGTGTGTGTGTGAGAGAGAGAGAGAGAGAGAGAGACAGAGAGAGACAGAGAGACAGAGACAGAGAGACAGAGAGAGATTGGGCCTCCCCCACTACCCCAGCCTGCCTGGCACCCCTGCTGAGGACCTGGAGCAAAGGCACAGGGGAGGCCGCTGTGTGCCGCTTGGCCCAGGCTAATGGAGCCGCTTCCATCACCACCGGCCCAGGCTTTCATCATCCCTGCTTTCAAGTGGAAGTCGGCGCTCCCCAGACACCAGACAGGCCATCATCTTCCATCTGGGGGTGCAGAGCAGGGCTGATGAGCAGGAAAGACGCTGGACCTTCCCTGCCGACAGACCTCACTCAGGGCCAAGATCATCTCTGGGCTGGGGGTGGGTCATGACGGGTGAGTCTGTGAAATCTGTCCCTTTCCATAACCACAGCTCCCACAAGGTGAGGAGCTGTATCCCCCACCTCTAGCGGGCCCTGGGATGCAAGCCGGGCCAGGCACAAGGTCAGCCCTGAACGCAGCCCGGGGACTGCCTGCTCCACAGGTCTCCAAACACTTCTTGGTCACAGAGCTTGTTCAAGTGAAACTTACAGGAAGGCCCAGTGCATAAAATTGTCTGGCTGACATCAGCCAAGGGGCTGCTTCCTTTCTGCCCTGAACCCCCACCCCAGACTGTCCCCAAGAGGGTACTAAATAGCACACGTGAGTGGCCCACTGTCACGCTGCCCCACCTCTCTACAGTGACCACAACATGTCAGACGGCCACCATCTCCCCAGACCACCCGGGCTCTTCTCACGGCCTCCTCCCGACCCCTCCCTTCTCCCCCACAACCCTCACCTGCCCTTTCCACCTGCCTCCCCACAGGGCCCAGTGCAGAACCAGGAGTGGGAAACACACTGTTCAAGGTACCAAAATATAAAGCTTCCTCCTTTCTTTGTCTTCCTTTTGTTCTCTGTTTTCATTTGATATTTAATGTCATTCTAAGTAAAAAGAAATTAAAATGTTTAATTGTTAGTGTGAATTTTACCCTTCATCTTTCTATTGTTTAAGGCCAGTTTTAAATGCAAATATAAAAGCATTTATCTCATATCTGTAACTCGCACATGCATTTTACAGTGTGAATACTTCACACAACTAACTCACCTGTTCCAAACCCACTTCCAGACCCCAGGGCACATCCGTCCTCCCAACGCTCTCCACCTCAACTTCCTGGCCAAAGGTAGGAAGGGACGAAGGAAGGAAGACCACTCTCTTTTCTTCTCCTGTCATCACTGCCCAGCAAGTCGGGTTCTTACAGAAAGCGGGGCCTCTGGAGCTGCCCCCACCCCGCCTTCCTCCGTCGTCCACGTGACAAGCTCTCCTTGTCCTCGCCGAATCCCGGACCCACACAGTCCCCCAGCGCCCTGTGCTCCAGAGATTTCCTGAAGGCCTATGCAAACAGGTCTGTGCACATATTTGCCTATCTCCCCCTGATCACACATGCCCCCTTTCCCAGGATGGCACTTAGGGAACACAAGTTCAACGATAAAATTAGTAAGATTTCGGGACTGCTACAGCCAAGCGCCGAATCAAGCCCAGGCCCTTCTGAGCCCAAGCCCACGTGCCACACCCCGTGTGGCCACCAGCCCATGAGCCAGGCCTGCTCCCCACTTGCTTTCCCCCTTGGCTTACCCTGATTCCACATTGCGGGAACCTCTCAGGGCAGGGCCCTGCCCAGTGTCCCAGAGCCTCTTCTCTCCCGGGCTCCTCCTGCTACCCCAGCTGCTGTTTACGGGTCTGGCTGTCCCTCTAGAACACGAGCTCCCAGGGGCCAGGCTAGGTATGTCGGTCCAGCCGGCCACTGGCCCCATTCCTGAGCCCAGCACAGCCACTGGATAACTAGTTGCTAAATGAACAAATCAACCGTTCGCTTAGTATCTATCGGCTGAGCACCTAAGATGGGGCAGGTGCCTCCAAGGCCCGGAGATACAGTCCTCAGGGCCTTGAGCCTCGTTCCCACCGGGATGAATGGGGTCTGCAGGAGTTACCCATCCTGCTGATATACAAGCTGAGGCCACACAGGTAAGACTTGTCTGCAGCAGCCTGGGTGCCGGGGGTAGACCCCGAGCATGTGACAGCTGCTCTGGGATCCAGGCGCCCCCGGGGCCTGGGACTGAGAAGGGCTAGGCAGGCCCTTGAACCCGTGGGACTCTCTCCTAGCCCTCCTCCACCGCCCTGGGACTGCTGCCTTGGGGAGGAGCAGCCTGTCCCTGACTTGGAGCTGACCTGCTTGTCCGGCACAATCGATTTTCAATTGACCTCCACCTTCCACTTTACACTTCAGAGCCTCTGAGGCCTCACGCCTCTCTGAACAGACCTTCACAGCCTGGGAAGGCCAGCTGGGTGCCCAGGTCGCGGGGCGCAGCCCTTCCTGGCTCCCCAGGGGATCCCCAGGCCGTTGGCCATCAGCACTCGAACCACCATTTTTTCCCTTTCCCTGCTTCTCATAATCACACAGATAGCATTGTATTGACGACAACGGGCACTTTCCTTTTTTAACTCTTTATTTTGAAATTCTACAATTTTACTTCTACAGAAAAGTTGCAAGAACAGTACCTCTACCCTTAAATCTACTATCTACCCTTAAATTCAACAATTGTTAGCAAGATACAGACCTTATCGAAGGCGGGAAATTTAACAGTGATGCAACCATGTTTTCTAATATTCAGTCCATATTCAAGGTTTCCCAATATTATCCTTTATAGAGTTGTTTTTCTTAGTATAGTTCCCAACTCCAGATTAGGCATTTCATTTACTTATCATTTCTCTTCATTAAGGGACTTTCCAGAGAAAGAAGAGTAGCATGGCCCTGCTATCCTTTCTCAGTTCTCATCCCCACGCTTCCCATGCATGTATACACACACACACACACACACACACACACACACTCACACACATACACACACTGGCCCAGGGCGGGGTCTAGATGTCTGCACACCAGGCCCTGGGTCTGCCACCTTCTTGCACATGTTACCCCATCCAGCAGGTAATTCTCCTCTTGTGCCTGAATTACAATCCTTATGGGAGATACTCTTGTGCTTTGTTTGCAGATTTTTCTGGAGAAGGAGGAGTACCCCTGCCCTTCTTGATCCCTTGAAATCATAAGGCCTACTGGCTCTGTGAGGGGGTTTCTCCGGGTGGCCTCCCTCTGGGTCAGAGCCTAGTCATCCCTGCCCTGGGTATTCTCATCCAGGCCAGCCTCATTCAGGGCCAGAGACATTTCCCAGAACTGAAGGAATGAGACTAGGGCAGGTAGCCCGACTCAGCAGGAGGCCCGTGAAGATGCTGTCTCATAGCAGGAGCCTCCATCTTTGGGAATGCAGCTGAACCCAGTGATTCTGGGTCCTCAACTCTGTGTGATCTTGGGCAGGTTCCCTGACCTCAGGAAGCCTCAACTGTCCCCATCTAGAAAATGGAAAGAATAATACTACCTATTATGGGAAAATTAAATAGGACGATGCTGGAAAAGTCTTTCCTAGCATCCTCGGCATGTATTAGGTGCTCAGTAAAACTTGGCTACTGCTACCATCGTTATCCCTTTGCTCCTTTCTGAGAGCACAGAACCCAGAACAGGTATGCTGTCCACAGAGCACTTTGTGCATCTGCCCTGCTTTCTCTTTGTGCCACTTGAGGCCAGGACTCAACTCTTGCACCAGCAAAAAAGTTTCTCGTGAAGTTCCCAGGTCCTGTGAGCACCACACCTTCCTCTAGCAGGTGCAGCAGACTTCTCCCACTGGCTGTGTTCCCCTGCTTGTGCAGGGGCTGAACGAGGGACAGGGCCCCAGAGCCATGCGCTCAGTAGCCCCAAGGCATAGGGTCCAGCCTGGCCAACAGCAACATGAAGCCCGAACCCCCTACTCTTGGCACCAAGAGGAGGCATCCTTTGCATGCTGTCTGCCCTTGGCAGCAGAAAGGCCCTTGGGGCAGGGCCCGGCACAGTGACGCTGCCCAGTTCATGTGTCAAGCCCTATAAGTTGTACCCAGCCCCTGCTGACCCTGGGGACTCTGAGGCCACCTTGCTCTGCCCAGGCCTTTCCTGATCATAACCCAGATGGGCACTGGTTTTCTTCCAAGCCTGCTCAAGACAAGACTGTGGCTCTCCACCTGGAGCTTGTAAGAGATCAGCATTTACTGAGAGAAGACTTGGGCAGTCCAGCCACCCTGTTTTTCCCAACCATATACTGTTTATTTTCAGTGCAACCTTGTTTTCCCAAAGCTGATTATGACTATTTCTAATCTATTATTTCAACTCAAGCACACTAATTTGCATTTACCAGATTTACTTCTCACAACTTTGTTTTGAGACACCAGGCATGTAGATGAGATCCCGCCTGAGATCAGAGAGCCCGCTTCTTGCAAGGGCAATCAGACAAGCAGACATCCTGGGGACTGCGGCCTTTGAGAAGGATCCTCTGACTCAGAGACAGGCATGCTGGGAAGGGTGACTTCTACAAGCACAGGTGTGAAGGTAGGAATGAACACAGGGGGAGGGGCAAGAAATGTTTGAGGGGCTGGTGGGAGCCAGTGCTGGGAAGATGGATGGAGCCAGCCCCAGAAGGGCCTCAGCCATGACCAGGGCTCCCTGTCCAGCTGCTTGCTGGGGTCACAAGGCATGAACATGATACTGTGACAAAAGCTCTCTGCACACAGTCTTGTGGTAGTGATTGTATTACTGTCCTTTCAGGCTGTCCCCAGCAGGCTCGGTGACTTGGAGCCTCTGGGGTCCACTGTGAGCAGACACCATGCCTGGCTGCTTGGGGTGGGGGTAGGGGTGCAGCCCCAGAAAGACAACCCCAGCTCCACCATCACTGCTCTCTGACATGCAAACATAGACAGACTCGGGGAGGAAAAATCAGACCCAGCCACAGAATTCTTTGAATCCAGAGAATGTCAAGGGCTGTGGAGAACACGGCATGGTGCGGGTCCCTGGAGCTTACTTCTGGTCATATGGAGTGCTCGTTAGAAGCCCAGAGAGAAGCTCCTGCCCACTGTTGTGACGGCACACCCCTAGCCCTGGTCCCCGGGACTTGAGCAAGCCAACCGGGGGATCCTCCGGGGAGCCGTGCCATGGGATATGACGAGAAACTGGAGAGGCACCTGGGTGGGTAAGCTGGTTAAGTATCTGTCTTTGGCTCAGGTCATGATCCCAGGATCCTGGGATCGAGCCCCGCATCAGGCTTTCTGCTCAGCAGGAAGTCTGCTTCTTCCTCTCGCTCTGTCTCAGCCCCCCACCCCCCACTGCCTGTGCTTTCTCCTTCTCTCTCAAATAAATAAAGTCTTTAAAACAAAGAGAGAGAGAGAGAGAGAGAGAGAGACTGGAACTGGCAGACAAGGGGACTAGCAGGCGATGTTCCAGAACACTCTCTGTGCTCGAATTACTCATCCAGGGTGCTCCTAACACCCCTGGTCTAGACTCTGCCTTTCCTGACCCTAGGACAACTCTTTTCCTCCTGTAGCCCCTTGTTCTCAAAGCACAAGGCAGAAAGAAGGGAGCCTCCCAACCCTGGGAATGGGGGGCCCACTGGGGTCCCAGCTGACGGTTCTTACCCGTTCTTAAAACCACTCAGATATGAGCTCATCCTATCTTCTGTACAACAGGGACAGAATCCAAAGGACGTCAAAATAATAGTACTCCCTGCCTTTTCCCCACCTTCTGTCTGTTCTGGGTTCTTTCTTTGCTCCTGTGTCTTGACTGGGCTGAAAAGAACATGGACCTCCCTTGTGAGGCATCCTGGTCTCTCAGCGTTTGCTCCCACGGAGGGTAGCCGTGCGGGCTAAAGCCGATGATGACAGAGAGCAGCCAGTGCCTGCCTGGTGAATTCTAAGCACATGTTAAGTGTTCACTGATATTTTTATCGCTCTGGTGTAAACCCAATTCCTCGTCCATCCCAGAACAGAAGGGTGTGTGGAGGGCTGCATGCCACACTGAGCTGGCCTGGGGTCTAGAATCAAGGGTAGGTGGGAGCAGACAGGGCTGACCTCTGGCGGGGGCTGGAGTCACCAGATCCCCGAGCAGCTCCCTGGATGTGGGTGAGCTGGAGACCAGAGGGGCTGCCCCAGGCCAGAGCCAGACCCAAAGCAAGGGCCCGCACAGCCTGATCCAAGGTCCCCATGGGCACTGTCCTCTGAGGGCAGTGGGGAGCCTTTGTGGGCTCCAGGCCAGTTCCCAGCTAAGCAGGTTGGCAAGTGTGAACCCCTAAGACTGGGCCCTTTTCCAGGGACTTCGCTGCTATCTTCTCCAGCTCCACATGCCTTTTTTTTTTTTTTTTAAGATTTTTTATTTGTTTATTTGACAGACAGAGATCACAAGTAGGCAGAGAGGCGGGTGGGGGGGGAGTGGAAGCAGGCTCCCTGCAGAGTAGAGAACCCGATGCGTGGCTCAATCCCAGGACCCTGGGACCATGACATGAGCCGAAGACAGAGGCTTTAACCCACCGAGCCACCCAGGCGCTCCTCCACATGCCTTTTTTGAAGAGTTTTTCCCCAATTAAGTTTCTTGGTTTTCTTGGTGAATTTTTTTTTTTTTTTCATTTTCCTGCTTCAAGTTTTAAGACTATAGAAAAATACAAAGCAACAGACACCAATGTCAGAATTTACAAATGTTGACATCTGGTGTCACATTTACACCAGAAGTTTTCAATTCATGTAAAAACAATAGGACATTGCAGATGACCTTCCCTCCTGACTCAAGGGACTCGCCCTCTCCACCTGGCAAATGTTGGCACAGCCTCGGCTGGTCTCTTTGCTGTCCATGTCTTCATATTTTTGAGACCTCGAAAATCACACATGCACACACAAACATGCAGGAACACCTACACGTGCACATGTGAGGCAAATGTAATCTATTTTTGAGCTTATCCATGTTGTTACATATAGATCTAATTCATACACTTGATCTTGTCCAGGAAGACTCTATCTCACAAATATCTCACCATTTGTTTATGGTGAGATATTTGTGACTTAAGTTATTCCCAATCTTGTGCCAGAACAAATGATATCATAATGAACATCTTTATTCAGGCTCCCAGTGGTACCCAAGGCTGTGTGCCCAGAATGGCATCTCAGTGTCTTCTGAATTGCATTGTCTCAAGTTCACACTCTCCATCCCTCCAAGTGGTTGGATTAATTTACACCCCTGCCCATGGGCGTGAAATTTCCCACTGTTCATCATTTTATCCGCACTTGGGATTCTCAGACATAATTTTTTTTTCCAAACTGATGGATAAAAAATGATATTTCATTTTTACTAATTTGTATTTCTTGATAATCAGTGATGTTGAACATCTGATTCCAAATTTTCATTGGCCATTCATGTCCCCTCTTCGGTGAATTATTCATTTTTATTTTGCCCACTTTTCCTATAGGTTATTTGTAATTTTTCTTATTGATTTTTTTTCTTTTCACATTTTTGTTTAAATTCTAGTTAGTTGACATACAAGGCAATATTGGCTTCAGGTGTAGAGCTCAGTGATTCACGCCACATCCAACACCCAGCACTCATCCTAAGAATGGCACTCCTTTTCTTACTGATTTTTTTGTTGCTGATCCTCAATGTGGTGCATATATGGCAAACACTTTCTCCCAGTTTGTTGCTTTTCTTTTTACACTGTTTTTGAACACCGCAGCGACTGCATAGCTCCTAACCACACGGCTGTATGAATTCTCTCAACTGTATGCATCCATGTCACCCCCGGGGCCAAGAGCATTGCCAGACCCCAAAATGCCTTCATGCCCATCACTGTCCACTGTCTGACCCATTAATGAGCGGATTCTGTTAATATCTTTCCTAACAGCGTACACCTTTCCTCACCAGGGGGACGTCCTCCCTGTTATGGAGTATTAGTCTCCTAATGTGCAGTTGATTCTATTTGCTGATGATTCCCTTGAGGTTTTCGCACCTGTGTCCAGAACGGAGCGTGGTCAGTGGCCTGGAGTTCTCCATTTTTTGCTGTCCATCAGGTTCAAGTATTCATGATGGACTGGCTCTGTGATAACTGTTTGCCAATATGAGAGTATTATTAATCTTGGTAGCTGTGTTAGGGATAATAGAAAGCAGCAAAGGCAATGAGGTTCCAGTAAGGGTTTCTTGGTGGTCCCTGAGGCTGCAATATGGCATCAGGAGAGTCAAAATGGGCCACACTGGTCACCTGTGCTCTCTTCAAGCAGGGCTTAGACTCCCCTACACTTGTAACACCCTTAACACCCTCTGCCCAGTGCTGCCCAAGGGCATCTCCAGGACTGCTGGCTTTATAGGATATTAATAGGTGTGGTGTCACACTCCCTTTGTTTTCCATGGGACACACTGGAGGGTGGTCTGGGCTGGCTTGGACATTTTCTCCACGCCCATCACTCCCCCGTCTCCAAGCTCCATCTTCCCTGTTGGAGGCCACTCACCACCCCACCCCAGTCTCTCAGAGGAGATAGTCCTGGCCCATCCAATACTGGACACAGAATGATGGCTCTTTTACCTTGCATCAACAGTAGCCTGCAGTTAGCCAAGCTCCAGAGCAGGTTGGGTTGGGAGTTCAGGCCTCTGGGCCTGTCCAAGAGCGGAAAGGGCCACACAGGTCCTGCCCCTGGGCTCCGGAGCTCTTCTGTACACATGATCCTTCAGGCAGACAACAGGGACTTAGCCTGCCAGATGGAGTCTGCGATTCTGACCTTGTCACCAGGTCTGTGGCCCACCAGCCCAGCCCAGCTGGGTTTTGGAGAGGACAGACACCTGGGGTCTGGGCATTCATTCTTTCACCTGCCAACATGAGCCTGGAGATTGGAAAGGCGACCTGCAACCCCTCCCTGGAGAACAGCTGGGAGACACAGAGAGGCAGGGAGCTGGCCTCTTCCTTATAGGCATTCACAGGTCTTCCAGAGGAGGGACATCTGGGGGTACAGAAGGGACAAGCAGAGGGCACAGCAAAGACAAGGCACAAAGCCTGAACCAATGAATGCAAAGTTGAGAGAATGGGATGACCGAGGATTCCAGTGGAAGGGGTCCGGGCAGTGGGCTGGCCACGGGGTGGGAACCTTGTAGGGTATGACGGGACACTGACCCCACTTCTGGAGGAGCTGGGGTGGCCTCTTCAGTGTCCATGTCCTGCCTCTGTTGGCTCAGCCTCTCTGTGCAGGGGCTCTAGGGCTCAGAGCTGTGGTAGGAAACACTGGGTGTTCATACAGCGTGCAGAGGTGTTGGGTGGGGAGGGGGTGTCAGAGGTTGGTGCCCTTCTCAAGGAATCGCATCAAGAAGACAGCATATCCAGGTAACACTCAGGTTGGTAGCTGGGCTCTCAGGCCCTGGGGGATGTGGCCAGGTTACGGGGAAGCACAAGGGATTCAGGTTACAGAATTCTCCATGCTCCCATCCCCTGAAAGGACATGAGTAGTGAGAGCTGGAACAATCCATGCCATGCCTCAGAGAAAGCCAGCTGGGGAAGACCCCAAGGAAAAAGGAAAAAGCACCACCCAGTTGAGAACAGAAGAGAGCTCTGAAGCAGCCCCATGCCAGCTCCTCATTTCGTAGGAGGGGAAACTAAGGAAAAGAGGGTGAGGCTTATCCACAGTCCCACGGGCAGGGGCTGGGGGGCCACAGGCCAGGTTAGAATTGTGGAGTCCCAGACTCGGTTTCTGATTAGCCGCACATATGGAATAAACTGCCAACATCTCATTACACAGAAGGCATTCAGCTGAGCCCAGAACCAGCAGAGTAAGAACAAGGACACGGAGGGCAAAATAATAACACAAACTGGCTGGTTTTTATTGTTTTTATTGTTTTTATGACTTCCATCTTTCATATAACACTGTCGCTTGGACCCCACTGGCCCCAGGAGCAAGCAGGGCAGATGGTGCTCCTGTGAGACATCTGGGTCCTGGGGGATACGGGGGGCTGCTCTGACCCAAGGGTCCCCACTCCAGGTAGCTGGAGAGCCTTCCCTGCCACTGCTCTTGTATTTAATCCTTCCCGCATGCCAAGCCCCGCTGCTGATGGGGAGCGGGAGCACCTGGAGAGCATCATGGGCCCTGAGCTCCCTTGGACTGCCTGCCTAGAGGACACAGCAGCAGGCAAACTGGGGTCTGTGCAGAAGACACTGAGAGGTTGGTCTGTGATACCTGCTACGGACCCCCTCCACCCCCCACCTGAACCCGCCTGGATGCGCGGCTAGCGCATGCTCTCCCTGCAGTGACAGGCAGGTTTCAAAGATTCCTTCTTCTCTTCAGCTCCCAGAGATACTGCAGGATTCCTGAGGGCTGCTACACTGCATCTTCCCGGGCTGGAAAACCTCAGGAGGCTCCAGGAAAAAAGGCAGATCCCTCAGATATACTTCCAGCCAGCAGCTGAGGCCAGAACACAGCTCAGGTTTTAGCCATGACAATACCTGTTTCTCCAACTCCTGGCACCCAGGAGGGCTTCTCAGACCCACATCGTATCACAGGACCTTCACAGCTCTTCCCGAGGTAGGTGGGAAAGAGAAGATGGCCTGCCAGGGTACCAGCTTGCCTGAGGTCCCTCCGCTAAGAGGCCAGATTCTAAGGTCCCCCTTGAACCCCTCCAACCAAGTCCACTCAGTACAAGCCACTCGCTGCTCAGCAGGAACACTTTCCAGCACTTTCTCTGGGTGGATGAGGCCTCAGCCCTTGTCAAGCAGTGAAATCCTCACAGTGAGCCTGAGAACAAGGTAAAATTGTTATCCTCGTTTTACAGGTGAGGAGGTACTAAGACACTAGAGAAGTTGAGCCATTTATGAGAGTCATGCACCAGGAAGTGGGGCCTCGGAGTTTCCCCAGAGCCCAGGCTGTCCAGGATGCTGTCTCTTTAAACAGCAGAGCCAGCTGTGCGACATCTCTGCACCAGACCCCTCTTTCCCAGGGGAGCTGCAGGCCCGCAGACCTGCAGGGGCAAGCAGAGGCACACACACCTGCAGCCCCGCCCCCCCTACGCCCGCCCACGCCTACGACAGGCGTTCCCCAGGCTCCCGGGAGCTAATTACATCACAGGAAATCGCAGTGTGAATCTCATATCATCGGAGATGTCCCCAGCCGATGGTTCGAGACAGAACACATGTGGCAGAGGCGCTGGCCAGGCCCAGCTGCAGCAGATGTCCGCCACAGCTGGAGGGCAGCCAGACAGCGGCCCACGTGTAGCTAGTCCGGGGCGCCTCCCGCCACGCCCCGTGGCCAGGGGTCCGCAAACAGTCGGAACTCAGGCCTTCAGGCTTCTCCACTTCCAAGCGCCAGCTAGCCTGCTGCACAAGGTGCAATGTTTCCTGAATGCTCCACGAGGTCACTGTGAGCCTTAGCGAACTGAGCCTCTTCGTGTCAAGGCATCACACAGTGCCCAGCAGGAAGGCAAAGGGACCAGTGTCCATGACAACAGGAAATCTGGCCTCTGCCCTGCTGAGGCGGGGGACACGGTCTGCCAAGCAAGGAACACTGGAGTGCATGGGCCAAGCAGGTGAGCCTCTGCCTCTCTTAGGAGAGAGGTAGCAGCGACCAAGTCAATAGGGAAGATTGCTAGCTGACTGTGACAAGCAGACCAGGCGAAGGGGACAGGTAGGGCAAGGATGGCGGGCGTGCTCAGGGAGTTCCCCTCTGGAGAGAGACACGGAGCTGAGCAGAAGAGAAGTTGAAGGAGAAGAAAGGGGACCCGGCAGAAAGAAAAGTAGAGGGGCCCCAGGAAGCAAAGTGCTAGAAGGATGGGCCAGCATGTGGTCCCAAGGAAGGAGCTGGGGGTCCTGGAGCCCGCAAAGGACCCTGGGGGCCATCGGAAGGAACTGGCATTCTCTAGCAACAGGAAGCCACTGGGGGGCTGGGCACAAAGGAGTGGTAGGATCTGAAGGTGCAGGTTGGGGGTGGTGGGGGGGCTCAAGGGAGAGAGGCTTCTGGTCCAGCATTGAGATAGTGATGACTGGATCAGGGCGGAGAAAAGGGAGGGGCCTAACCAGGTGGGCTCCGTGCTGCCCCGCTGCGAGAGCAAGAAGGGAGCAGCTTAAGGCAGGGAATTACGATGGAAAGAGGAAGGAGAGGTTCAGGGAGGGAATCAGAATCAGACAATCACAAAAGTTGAGTGGAAAAGGCTTCTATGGTTTCCAGTCTCCTGCAGTGCGATGAGAGGCAGAATTGGCCCCCAACCTCTCGTCTGCTATAACCCATCCCTCTATAACCCCAAAGCTCCTCCGGAGGAACCACTAGACTCCACGGGACACGCTTTGGAAATGCTGGTGTAGGCCAGCCCTGTCGGTTTGGAATTCCCCTGCCACGGTGTCCAGGGAGGGAGGGGGAAGGGAGTAGCCCAGACCGCAGTGAGGTCGAGGCAGGGCAAGGGCTATCCTAGGACAACAACGTTCAGCCCAGGGCTCCCCCTTTACCCACCAGAGTTGACTCCCACTCCTGGAGTCTCCCTCACCTAACACCTGACCTGAAGTGTCTCCCCTCTCCCCCTCTCCCTCTCGGTGGTCCCTGGGTGTGTCACCAGCTTCAGGGGCTTCTCGTCTCTCTTCCTCTAAGTCAGAGATCCAGGAGACAGGTGGGGAGGCAGCCCTAGAAGAGTGTATCAGTGATTGTGGGAGAGGCCTAACCCTTAGGAGTCTCCAACCAAGTGATCTTTCATCTCTGAATAAGCACCCCCACACACGTTCACCTCTCAGCCTTGAGGCCCCAAGGGCCACTTCCCCAAGGTCAAAGTAGACAGGTATAATGCAGGCTTGGCGATCCCCACAGAACTCTGGAAAGGGCAGAGCCGGCTGGCTCCCTGCCACCCGCCACCATGCCTGGGAGGCTCACATCGAGCTGGGCTCCCAGCTGGAATCCCTGCAGGAACATTCCTGAGCCCAACGCAGGTCAGACCTGGAGGAATTCTCAAAAGTCAAAATTCCTCAGGTCAGACCTGAGGAATTCTCAAAAGATAAGGAGGGGGCTCTGCCTTCTTCCCCCTGGTGGTGTACCTGCCCCAGCTATGACCCCATCAGCATCGACTCCTAGTCTCCTGAGCAGCCCACATCCCCTTGTCCGACCAACCTCAGCCACTGAAGGACTGAGGACCCCAGGTCCTGTCCCTGCAGTCATCTGTTCGAGCGCATGGAGGGGTGACATCCAGCAACCCCTCACTCTGGGCAATCCCTAGAGCCAGGACAGAAGAGGCAGAAATGGGGCAACTCCTGCTGGCCCCCCACTGCTCCCCCTGGGCCCAGGGCATGGAGGCCACTTTCAGGACGGAGATGTGATCTCCATGAAGCAGCTCTCAGGGCCCTGACCCTCCTTTCTCCCTCTGACCTACCCCACCCCCAGCGATGCAGTGACTTGCTAATCTGGGTGTCTGTGAGGATCCTGTCGCTGTCCCAGGAGACAGGTTGGCCCCACCTCTGGTGCACCCTGAGGGGAAATCAGGGCCCAGAAATGAAAGCTCTATCCAATCAGGCCTTATCTCCTAGATTCTAGGATCCTTGCCAGGACCTCATGGGTCCCATTCCTTGGTCAGAAGCCAAATGGAGCCTCAGTCACTCACCCACAGGACCTCTGGAAGCCCAGGATATGCAAAGTTTTCTGACCCGCACTTAGATATGTCTTTCCCCTCTGTTCCAGGTCCTGGTTCTACCCCTAAGTGTACCCAGAACCATCCATGCCTCTCCTTACAGGCCTAGGACCTACCATGTTGTGTTGGCAGTCTCCATCATGGTACATGCCTTCCTGTTCTACCTCCCAGCCTTTGACCATCCTCCTATAGCCAGGTCCCAGACCTTACCTAAGGGCCTGAGAGCCACAGGCAAGACACTTTTAACTCCCTGTGTTATGTGGCACTGTCTGAACAGATTCCAGATGGGGACTCTAGCATCTGGAGAGACTCCTATTGCTCCGAGAGACTACTCTGACTTCTTTCCTTGTCCCAGAGACTTCAGTGGTTCTGCTTCTGTATGGAAAGAGAGCCCAGGAAGGGACAGGCAGGGTAGACACTGGGCCTGTGGGATCTTCATTCTCCTGGTCAGCTAAGAAATGCTCCACTCACTAATCCAGGTAGAGGCCTGTGTCCCTCCCTCTCTCTCCTCCCGTGTTCTTTTCCTCTCCTCATCCCCTTCCTCCCCCACCTTTCCTGTGAGGACACTGCAGGTATCAGGCCTGGCCCCCAGGCAGGCTCTCAGCAGCTCAGAGCTAGCATTCCATATGACAAAACTTTGCGAGCCGTCAGAGGTGGTTCCTGGCAGGAGGGGTCTGGGCTGGGGTCCCACAGCTTCCACAGCCCACCCCCACCGGCTCAGCCAGGCCTGGCAGGGGCCCCCCCCGGGCAGCCCAAGGCCCAGCTCAGTCCCAGGAAGAGGGTGGCTGTGCTCTCCTGCTCCGCGAATGCGTGGCCCTTCCGAGGTGACTGAGGATGACGATGACTAATTGTGTCAGCAGTTGGTCTTAACCGGAACCTTGCCCCAATTAAAATGGAAACGCTCCCTGTGATTTGCAGGCGGGAGCTGGAGTGGAGGGTGTGGGGATGTTTACACGGATTTGCAAGGATGCTGCCTGAAACGGGTCCGTGGGATAAAAGCAATTTATCTCAGCGAGTCGGGGCCTGCGGGGTGATTTAATTAAGGCCAAATCAGCCACAGTGTCTGGCTCTTCGGTGCCCAGCATCACTGGGTGGTGATGCTGAACGGGCCCTCCGTCCCGCTTCTCCAGGACTGAGAAGGTCAGAACGGTCTCCTGGGCTGTGCGGGTGCTCCCTGCTTGTCAGGCCCCAGTCCAGGACCTTGTATGTGGACTGCGCCCCAGGCTCAGTGGGGAAGACGGGGACGCCTGCAGGGGGGAGGAGCAGCCCCCTACAGTCAGCTCTCTGGGGCTTCCCGCAGGGATGCTCTTTACGCTTCACCCCGCAGCCAGGTCCGCAGCAGCAGCAGCGCCAGGGCCCATGACATCACACAGCCAGTAAACAGCAGATCCCCGACCCACACCCTAGTCAGTGGGACTGCGACACCATGGTCTGGGGCTGGGACAAGGCAAGACTTAGAGCAAAGTCACCTCCTCAGAAATGTGGGTGACGACTGAAAAAAAGAATATTCTGCGGGCCTCAGGTGGGCCTGGCTGGGGATGCCTCGGGAAGGATGTCGTCTTCAAGATAGGTCCTAAACAGGAATTGTGCTTCTTAATAATGGTGCCCACCAGGAGCCTTCTCACTCCTGGTAGACGCAGACACAAAGACACAAGGGAGAGGAAAAGACACAGCTCACTAACGACCAGGACAGACTGATGCAGAATGCAGCTGATGGAGCCAGACAGGAGACCTACTTGGAGGGCGGGGGGCTGCCACCCCTCCCTCTCAGGAAAGAAGGAGAGGGGGCGAGGCTGGTTTCCCAGCCAGCTTGCCTGCTCTTGATGTGTGAGCCCTGCGCTCTGGGGCGCTGGGGCCCAGAGGCAGAGGGCATAAGCTCTGTGCAAACATCCTGCCTCCTCCCCAGGATACTTTCTTTAATAAAAGCCCTGGAAATGTCAGCTAGTCTAAACAAATAGCCAAGTTTGATGGGGGATGAGCAGCCCGCATCCAGGCGCCTCCAGGGCCTGCTTTCCTAGGTGGCTTTGGAAGACTGTGTGCCAGCAGGAAATGTGGATTCCTTCCTGTTGGGGTGAGCATTTAGGATCATGACAACTGAGCCCTGAGAGGTAAGGCTTGCAAGGTCCCTGGAGAGGAAGGGGCAGGCGGACCTGGGGGGACTAGCCGTTAAGAACCGGGCTCCCATCAGATGCGAGGTCCCTCTTGAAGATCCTCAGGCAGGGCTGACTGAGGCCTTGGGGGCAAAGGGGTAGCCCAGACAGGCACCTCTCAGGCCTGGTGTCCCTTCCTCCCTCCTCTCCTCTCCTGTGCAGGAGTCTACTTCCTAGAGCCGCATCTGCCTTCTTATCCATTATGCACAGCTCTGTGTTAGGGGGAGGCTTTCGATCCTCACTGGACCCACTGAATGGGGGAGAAGGAGGAGGTAACTTACAGCCAGCGCCTGACTAACTCAGGCCTAGACCCAGCTGGGAGCTGCAGAAGCAGCTGCTAACTCAGCCCCCAACAGCAATCAGGCGGCCGAACCCATTCAGGGTTCAAGGTGTCCCTGAGATCTGGCTGCAAACAGCAGGTTCATTCCATGACACACTGGTCCAGCTGCAGCCACGAGCAGGGTGGGCATGCAGGCTGATGGCAGTCTGGAAAGGTTTCCAGGGTGCTGGGCCCTGTGTGGGTTCAGACGGCCTCTGTGGATTGTGACCTGGTAGGAACCACTTGCAAGGACTGCCACCAAGACAGCACTGGCTCAGGAGAGTGAGGCCCTGAGAGTAAGCCTTAGGCGGATAGTGGACCACGTTTAGGCTAGTGCTGAGGGCCATCCACATGGCCTTGGGGCCTCGTTGCAGACACCCACCTCCCCATCCCTGAGGACAGTGGTCAAGCCCACCACAGGCAAGGCTACCAAGGCTGTGTAGGTGGACAAAAGGCAGGACCAAAGTCAGTGGTGGGCTCCCCAGCCAAGGCTGGGCCTCCAGGGTGGCCATACAGGGAGAGGGGCAGGGCTGTCTAGTCCTGAATCTCAGCTCTGCTCCTCTGGCCCCGGAAGGGGAACCTTGAGCAATAAGTCAGGGAGCCATGCAGATTCCCTGTTTCCTCCTCTGTGGATCTGGGGAATGGTTTCCACCCCACGTGCTTGAGGAGAGTGGGCGCCAGGTGCAGGGTAGAGAATTCCATCAGCAGAGGTTGGTCCCCCTCCTCAGGGTCCCTCAGAAGGGACTGCCAAGGCAGGCTCTTCTCACCGCTGAGGACTCTAGTCATGGGACTCTGGGAGGGGGGTCCAATGTGGCAGATGGTATTTTCCAAAAATGGCCACAAAAATAATTCCAGTCCCACATACTCTCTCAGAACCTGCCACTGCCCTACCAACAGGGGGTCTGTTTCCTCTGCCATGGAACACAGGGTGAGGTGTGGGGTTGACCTTGATGGCTGCCTGGATGAACAGAATTCTCCAGAAGTGACACCAAGTGAAATCAGAGACCAGGCCAGACAAGGCAATTTGTTTTCCGCCCAGTTCTCTCTCTCTCAGGAGTTTTACCCTTGATGGCCTCCATGTTGTGAGAAACCCCAGACCTCCTGAGGGGCACATGGAAGTGGTCAGGCTGGCAGGATCCCAGCACAGGTCCCAGCAACAGCATCCATGGCCAGACCTGGGAGGCCCAAATCTTCAGATTATTCCAGCTGCCCCAGCTGGCTTGAGTAGGGCAGAGATAAACTGTCCCCACCACACTGGCCTATTTGCTGTTTTGTGAACTCTATCAACATTGTCATTTAAGCCACTTCTCTGTGGGGTGATTGGGTATGTAGTAAGAAATCATAGAGCAACAGCATTCTGGGGCTGGACCTTTTCTCCTGAACTCACAGAGCCGGGGCCTCAGCGTGGGAGGCTGATGTCAATGTCACCCATTCGGTCTCTCGCCAGAGGAACCTGGGAGCCCCTGACCATGAGGCCTGTGTCAGGAGACAAGACCCCAGCGACCTTTCCGACCTTTCCGTCCTTCCTAGCCCAAAGCCCTGGGACAAGGTCCCGCTTGTAGTCTAGAGCTCTTTGACCCTCAGAAATACAGCCCCACCTGTCGCAAGCCGGAGGCCGTGTCACTCACCATTCATCCTGTCTCACCTAACCCACAGGAGAACCCTGTGCAGTTAGGACAATGATTTTTCACAGGACGAAACTGAGGCTGCAGGATCAACCGCGTCCCTTCTCTAATGCGTCCCCATGTGACCTTGGAAGAGGCACACTGGGGAATGATTTAAAAGCCGCTGCTCTTGATCACCCCCATGCCAGCCGGGGCCCCGCATCGCTGGGGCAAAGCAGCAACTCTCGGCTACACACGCCCCCATCAATCAATATTTTTAATTACTTACATGATTGACTAATAAAATTCTCCACTGACTAATTGATTTTTTTGATTAAGCGGGAGCCTCTGTTTTTATTAAAAGGCTACTTAGATGATTTTTTTCCCCCACTAAATGGGAGGTTGTATGTCTTTTGGTCATTTTAGAAGAAGAAAAATGGGAGGGAGCAAGACCAAGGGGAGACCTGGAGGCCAAGATTACAGGCCCAAACCAGGGGGCCTTGTGATAAATAAATCGACAGCCCTGCCCACCATCTGCCTGGCCGAACATCCGGAGGCCCTAGCGGTGGGCTAAGGGCTGGCCGGAGGGACCCTCAGATTTGGGCAGGCGGGCCCAGAACCACACTTTACCTAAGCCAGGCTTAGCCAGAACAGCTTCCAGTGTTGTTTAAAGTGAACCACAAACTTGCCTTTGCATTTTAAGTAAAGTATTGGTGTTTAAATTACAGAAGTAACTCATTCTTCCTGCACAAGTTTGAAAAGACTAGCAAATCAAACAAAACAACGAAGCGGTCTCTCAACTTTGGGCCGTGGCCTGACAGGGCAGCTGATGCAGGCGCTGTGAGAAAGACCCTCCAGGCCAGTTGTGCTCTCCCAGAAGTCTGAGGCCTCAGAGAACTGTCACCATAGAAACCACCCATTCCTGGGGCCCAGGGAAAGCTGCTTAGTGCCACCACATCAGTGGACTTTGTGCTTTTTTACTTAGGACACATTTAAAACTGTGTTTTTAAATGGATCCAGGGGCCTTGTCCTGCTGAGGAGCCTTTGCCTGTGACCTGTCCTTGTCCTCCCTGGGCAGTGACAGGTGTCCATAAAGTGAGGACCTTAGTACAGATGGTTAGAGAGAGAGAGGATGGTCGTTTGGTGAAGGAGGGACAGGGAGCAGAGAGCAGGGCTAGGCCTTGGAGAAGGACACTCATCATGGCTTTGGGATGCCCCTTCCCTCTCCAGGCCTCAGGTACCTCACCTGGACCTCAGTGCTCCTGTGCGGGGTCTCCAGGGCCTGGCCACTCCCAGATCTCAGCTGTGGGGACACACTTGCGATGCGGAGGTGGCTGCTCTAGCTCAGGTCCTGGCCCCAGACCCACCCCCCACCCATCACATCCAAAGTCACTACCACCCCACTTGTCCTGCTCCCACTACCACCTCATCTGTGTTAACTGCTATATACCCAGCAACCAGAACAGTGGACAGCACAGGGTGACTCTGTGACTAGGTGAGTGCTTAGTAAAACCACCTTACTCTGAACACCCATTCCTTCCGAGCTGACCATGGAGCTGTAAGATGATGATCCAGGCATCTACCCACTTATTATGGTCATGGTGGAGATACAGAATGGTGGGTGATGGTGTCCCCTCTGCCCCCACCAGCCCTGTGCACCAAGGTCCCTGTGATAGCCTCAAGGGCAGAAGCGGGGATGACCACCCTGAGGTCATGTCCCACCTAACCAGTGCCCAGGGGACCTGTCCTCAGCTGGATGTGAAGCCCCTAGACCCGTGCAGGGCCCAGAGACTCTCAAGTCTACCGCTGTGTCTGGGGGACCCAGAATGTCTTTGGGATCTAACTCTACTTTAAATAAAATGAAATTCACTGTTATTGTTGTTGTTTTCTTATACAAAAATAACATCTGCTCAAAGACAAAAACAGGAAGAGGTCCTTTGTCCTCCTTCCCTAAGAGCTAATGACATGGGAAGGAAAAGTGGGGGCATTTCAGGGATGCGAAGGCCAAGGAGAGTGCCAGGCATTCCTCCCTGAATCCCTGTATGCCCAGGGGACACATTCACATCCAGGTCCCCTTGATCTCCCTGGGGCTGGTTACCCTCAATGCAGTGAGTCACTCTCTCCTGGAAGTTCTTCCCTCCCTGGCCAGGACCAGAGAAGCTGCAGCAGGTGGCCACCGGGGGATCCGAGCCCATGGAGAAGGCCCCAGAGTCTCACCTCACCTGTCCCCCAGTTCCAGCCTCCGGTCCCCTGACTGGCTCCACCCTCATCCTGATGTGTGGACTCTGGAATGTCCCGGGATCCTCAGTTCTCAATCCTCTTCTCTCTCATACTCTTTCCTCAGTGATGTCCTCTGAGCTGGTTTCAGCCTCTGTGTGCCGATGCCACCCACCAAGATCACTCTGACTCTCTCGAAGGCACCTCAAGGGTAAGTTGAACCAGCTTCTGATGTATCCCCAACATTCACAGCAGTCTCCCCAAATCTTCTACCCATTGCAGTGGGTGGTAATCTCGTCCTTCTAGGTGTTCAATCAAAAGCTCTGGGAGCTCGGTGACTGTGACTCAGCTGTTGTCCTTCACCCTCCCTCAGCAAACCGTCCAAACCCACCCAGGGTCCCCAGCCAGGCCGCTCCCTGACTAGAACACTGTAACTTCTCTGAAATGGTGTCCTGACCTCTTGGCCCCTGGCTGATGACAACAGTTAACTCCATGATCCAGAGAAAGTGGAGGCTGCTCTTGAACTGCTGACTCACCAGCCTTTGTGCTCTGCACCCTCCTCCCTCTAAAGGAAACCTATCACCTTCTCCATGGCCTTCAATGCCCACGAAGCCTGGGCCCTGCCTCCTCATCAGCTGTGTCTCCTAAATCTTCCTGCTCCCTGTGCTCCAGGCACAGTGACCTCCCTGAGGCTCGTGGAGCCCAGCTTTCATGTTGGTTCAGACCCTCAAACCAGGGCTCAAGGCAAGGACTTGGGGCACGTGCTTGATCTGGAAGGTGATACCAGGAGGCAGGACTGGAGGAGAAAAGCCAATTAAGTAGTATGTATGTCACTCATGGTAGCTGGGGGCTCCAGGTACCCTTTGAGAAGCTCTCAGAACCATCCCCTTGGAGGATATGCAGCTGGGGCATCGTCCATGCTCCTGCCCTACCACACAAAGGCCACTGCAGCTTTGCCTCCCCATGCTCTGAGTCTGCCTTAGGAAGACCCCAAGGCAGGGCTCGAGGGGGACACTATAGTGTGGGGGTGAGTCTGAGCACACAGAACTGTCTCCAACAGGTGTGAATGAAGACAGACAGGCCAAGGGCTGGACCAGGGACATCTGAGATCTTTCCTGTCTGAGTGTGGTCTCAGGGCCTGGCCCAGAATGTCTTATTCCCCAGTGACCTGCTTCTCACTCCTGATCCCTGCTTGAAGTCATCTTACCCAGAGCCATCCCCAAGCTCCTATCAATGGAGAAGCCCAGGGCTACCACTCTCTATCATCCTGATTCTGCACTAATAGGGATATGAGAGCAGCTCTTATCACCTCCTGATATAGTTTATATTTATCAGTTTAATTACCAGCCTCACTCACCAGCTCCCCAGAGTGAGAACAGCTCTGCTGTGTTTTGTTTACTATCCCCAGTGCCTAGAGCAGATCTACACACAAGAGACACTCATTATATCCCTTTTGATTGGACAAGTGAATGAACTTCAGCCAGATGAAAAATGTGTCCAAAGGAAAGATGTAGAATATGGGAAACAGCACTGGACATTTAAGTAATTTGTAGGCATTTATTATGGAAAAAATTCAAACATACAAAGTAAACAGAATAGTACAATGAACTCCCATGTACCGCCACCTAGTTTCAACAGTTATCAGCCTTTTGTCATTCCTACACCATCTATAACTCCAACACCCCCTCACTCTATTCAATTACTATTTTATAGGTAAAATGTGTGTATATGTTATAGAAATAAACGAAGACCACACAGATGAGAAAAACGAGTTATTTATTCTGAACTTGCTATAGCAAGGGGGTCAGCCATGGTCACTTGTGCGTCAGCAGTGACTCAAAGGCAAGCAGATGGGTGGGAAAACGTTACAGTGGAAAAAAGAGAAGGCTTCAAGTATACCCTGCTCAAAGACTGTGGCTCAGGGAAGCTGTAGGTGAGCTAACGGTAAGCGAGGCATCCTACGTGATTGGTTAGGGGAGCAGATTTGGCTTCCTCTGGTTGCCCCTAAGTTGTAAGTGGGAACCAAAATTAGGCAAGCTATGTGTTATTAGTCAAAGCCTTGCCATTTTGGGTCAATTGTTATTGAAGTTACTGTTTAGCTTCCTAGATTGTTACTAGAGAGAGCAATCTGTCTTCATATAAGTCTGACTCATAGCAGGTTGGCTTTCTGGGCTGATTATTGCAAATAAGGACTTGGTTTCCTTGTCAGGTTGCTGCAGGTTGTGGGTCAGAGTTCTATTTTTATATACAGTCTGTTCATTGTCTATTTGCATATTCAGTTTCTCAATTGATATACAAATATTAGCTATGTAATTTTGATAAATGGGTATACCCATGTCACACATACTCCTGACATGATATAGAACAAGATTTAAGTCGTTTTTAATTGCTAAAAAAAATATGAAACTTAGTAGATGTTCAGTTAATTCTGGGTGCATGAAAGGAGTATGAATGAATGAATGAAATTTAAATCCTAGATTGTTGCAGTATGGGAGGTTGCAAGAGGGAGAAGAGGAGAGTAGAAGCATACCAGAATCCTTGTCTCTTGATAGAGGAAATATGGTGTTGATTAAATCTAGATTTGATAGAAAAAATATAAATTTAAATATTTATATACATTTTAAGAATAACTACTAGAAAAATAAAAGTTGAATAGGTAGCTTTCAACATTCAAACAAAGATAAATTAATTCAGTTGTTTCTTTGAATAGTTTTTGAGGTCTTACTATGTTCTGGGCACTGTTTTACATATTGAAGTACAACAAAGAACAAGACAAAACTTCCTGCCCTCATGGAGCTCACATCCTTGTGAGAAAAATGAAAATAATCAAAATAAACAAGTCAATCCATAGCATATTAGCCAGTGATAAATGCTATGAAAATCAAGTAGGAAAAGGGATGCGGAAGTGCCAGAGGTGGTTTGCAGTTTTATTTTTATTTTAGATTTTGTTTATTTATTTTAGAGAAAGAGAGAGCACACACAAGTGGGGGGAGGGACAGAGGGAGAGGGAGACATCTCAAGCTGACTCCCCACTGAGTATGGATCCTATGATCCTGAGATCATGACCTGAGCCAAAATCAAGAGTTGGATGCTTAGAAACCGATTGAGCCACCTATGTGTCCAGTTTGCAGTTTTAAAAAGAATAGTCAGGAAAGGCCTCCATATGAGTAGATACCAAAGGAACTGAGGCAGTAAATTATGTGGATCGAAGGGAAGAGAGTCCCAGACTGAAAGGGCAAAACCTCTGTTGTGAGGCTTTGACTATTGGAGAAAGGAGGCCAATGTGGCTAAAATGGAGTGGGTGAAGGGGGTATCAGAGGACATTTGGTGAAAGAGAAAACAGAGGGGCCAGGATTTTCTGGCAGATTGGATAAGGAGCATATGGTAGGCAGATCTGAGATGGCCCCCAGTGATCCCTGTGTCCAGTGCAATCCCTGCCCCTTGAGTGTAGGCTAAACTTAGTGACTCACTTCTAGAGAATAGAACACAGCAGAAGTTATGATATGTCACTTCCAGGGTTAGATTATAAAAAGACAGTGGCTTCTGTCTTGATTATTCTCACTTCTGACATCAGAACACTCAGGGCACTTATGGAAAAGTCTGAGTGGTACTGACTGAAATCTCTGGCCAGCAGCCAGTGAAGAGCTGACATCTGCCTCATGGGTCAGCTCAGAAATGGATCCTCATCCAGTTGAGCCTTCAGATGAGACTGCAGCCCCAACAAACAGCTCAACTGCATCTTCATGAGAGACTTTGAGCCAGAACTTCCCAATTAAGCCACTCCTGCCCCAAAAGAAATTATAGCATGTAAATGTTTGTTATTTTAAGCTGCTTAATTTGGGGGTAATTTGCTACATAGAAATAGGTATTTAATACAAGCTGTGTGATTTGACCAACTGGACAAATGGAGATTATTGATACTCTTGACTGGAACAGTTCTAATAGGACCATGGGGAAGAAAGCAAATGTTATTACTTTGAGTAATCTTGCTCTACCAGGAAAAACAAAAGTTGGATTGTAGCTAGAAGTCTAAAAGAGGTCAAGATGGGGTTTGTTTTTTAGGGTAAGAGAAATTATTTTCTATTTGTATGATTTTATAGGAAGTATCCAATGGAAAAGGAAAAATTGATGATGCAGGAGAGATTAATTGGAGTAACATCCTAAGTAGATATAAAATGTTGAGGTCTAGGGAACAAGGAGTCTCACTAGGAACAAAGATAATTTATCCATTGAAGCAAATGCGGAGCATATCAGAACCAGACATCAGTAGGTGGGTAGAGGTGAATGGAGCTAGGGGACATCACATATTGCTTATGCTTTCTCTGTGAAATATAAGAATACATAAAGCAAGATATATAGTATCTGCTGAGAACATGGCACTTCAAGTAGAGAAGAGAAGATATTAAACAGCTATCTGGGAGAATGGAGGAGAGAATGAAGGAAAGACTAGAGTGTGACTGCCAAGCAACTCTGTGAGCCCCTTGAAGTTGATGACTATGGATCTGAAGTGAAATTAGCTGCATGGTCATGGATTTTTCTCCAGTCTGTTAAGGTGGGCACAGATACAGGCAGACAGGATAGGTTTCACCAGGATGGGTCTTTGCCATGGGCAAGGGCATAAAAAGGAAATGAATAGTGAAGGGACAGTAAGAAATTGGTAAGCTCAGTGGATTTTAGGTTCTCATGAGTTTGAACAAAAACTGTTAAAAAAAAAAAAAGGAGGAGAAGAAGAAGAATGGGGGAAAGGAAATAAGAAAGCATAATAATAAAGAGAAAACCTAAAATAAGATGATAGGAGTAAATCAAATCATATCCGACTTCACAGTAAATCCAAGTGGGTCAAATTCTACTATTGAAAAATGGACTCAGACTGGGCAAATACATGTTCCATCTATACACTGTTTACAAGACACAGGCACAAAATATATTACATGAAAGATTTAGAATATAGAAATAGGAAAAAATGTACTAGATAAATGTTACCAAAAATGTGGGCATTCATGTAGAAATTTCAGGCAAAATAAAAATCAAGATAAAAAGCATTAAAAGAGACTAAGAGTTATAATTCATATTCATGAAAATTATAATCTACCGGGGAAAGTGTGATAGTCATAAATGTTTATGTAGATAATAATTTAGTTTCATAGTCTGTTTCTTTAACTGAAAGACACAGAGAAATTGTGAAATTTACAATCACAGTGGAGAATTTTAGGATATATTTTTCAGAAGTCAGAACATAAGAGACACCGAAGAGAAAAAAATGCAAAAATTTTGAATTACTATAAACTTAACCACAAATGTGATAAACTTTTACCAAAAACAGAGAATTCATATTTGCTTTAACCACAGGTACCACATATTAATCCTCAAAAAATTTCCATTGAATTCCAAAAATCAATATTCCTAGTACTACTATTTATAGCAATGAAATAAAAGTTGAAATTTAATAATGAGGGAATTAAGCTCCAAAGTCTACCAACTTAAAAATATTTTTAAAAGCTTTCTATGTAACTCTTGAATTATGTAATGACAGATATTGTTATAAAACAATGCCATTTATATTTAAACTGCCTCAAAACATTGCCACATGTATTTTATGAGTATATATGCCTGTCCTAATTGAGCAGACAAAAATCTGAAAGTATGCCATTATTCCTCCCACTGAGTACAAATCAAAGCCCTGGACATTAAATATAAAACTAGTATAAGAAGACTCAAAAAAGTGGAGTGAGGAAGACAAACTGGCTAGGCACCTCAGGACCCAAGGAACAATAGTGGTAGTTTCCCTGGATTTTCTTTTGCCTCATATATCCCAGACTTGGAGCTAAAGAGTCAGCAACCTAGAAAACCCAAAGAGCACAGACCAAAAAAGCTCCCACAAAAGGTGTTTAGTCTAGCCCAAGGACAGGAAAGAAGTAACCCACTAAGAGAGAAAACTTTAGACATTCCCTGCTCTCTTCCAACCAGACATCACAGAAAAGAACTGTGACCTCAACCACCCCTGCTCCCGCAAAGACCTAGACTTCTACCAACATCAGAGAAGGCCAAGTGTAATGCTGAGGTCTTCCAACCGCATTAGCTATGCCAGTGAGGACCACACAGAACCAGAACTCCCACTCCCACCTAGCCCCCACAAGGATTCTCGCTTCAGGTGTCGACAGAGGCTGAGTGAGGAATCTGAGCTTCTAATTCTACCAGGTTGTAAGGAGGAGCTGCCCCCCACCCTGCAATTTCCTTACTAGAGTAGTGGCAGAAAGACCCAAGTAAAACAGAATGTTTGATTAAGATCCAGAATTTTACAACATAATATGAAAATGTCCAGGTTTCTACAGAGAATTACTAGTCATACCAAGAACCAGGGAAATCTCAAACTAAATGAAAACAGACATTCAACAGATGCTGACAGCTAGATGACAGAGATGTTAGAATGATCTGGCAAAGATTTCAAAGCAGCCATCATAAAAATGAGTCAACAAGCAATTACAAATATGCTTGAAACAAGTAGAAAAAACAGAAAGTCTCAACAAAGAACTAGAAGATATAATAAAGACCAAAATGAAATTTTAGAACAGAAAAATATAATAAGTGAAATAAGTGGATAGCCTTAATAAAATGAAGAAGACAGAGGAAAGAATCAGTGAACTGGAAGTTAAAATAGAAGTTACCCAACCTGAACAACAGAGAGAAAATAAAACAGAGCCTCAGGGACCTTTTAAACAGACTATAACAAAAGATCTAATATTCATGTCATTCAAGTCCCAGAAGGAAAAGAGAAAGAGGGTAGGCTGAAAAAGTACTCAAAATAAAATAGGGGCTGAAAACTTATCAAATTTGGCAAAAAGGATAAACCCACAGACCTAAGAAGGTGAGTAACCCAACAGAATAAAAACAGAGAAATCCAAGACACATGATAATTAAACTTTTGAGACATGCAAAGAAAAAGAAATCTTGAAAACAGAGAGAAATATCCCCTTCAAATGACAGTGCATTCTTCCTCAGAACCATATAAATGAGCAGGAAGTGAGCACAGTACTCTTCAGATGCTGAAAGAAAAGAACTATCAACACAGAATCACCCAGTGAAAAAATCATTCTTACTCTTGTTCTCAATCTCTGATGAAGAAAAACTACTAGAGTATTCATCAGCAGCAGAACAACCCTAGAAGAATGACTAAAGGAATTTTTCTAAACAGAAAATAAGCAATAAAAGAAGGAACCTTGGAATATCGGGAAAGTGGTAAAAATATCAGTAAACACAATAGAGTTTCCTTCTCTTGAGTTTATTAAATGATGTTTGATCACTGAAACAAACAAAAATAACATTTGGATCTAGTTCTAAATGTATGAGTAGGAAATATTTCAGGCAATATTATATATGAGAGAAGGGAAGTAAACAAAGGTGAGATTTCTATACTTCATTCAAACTGGCAAAACAGTAATACCAGTAGAAGATGATAGGTTATGTATATGTAATGTAATACCAAAAGAAACCACTAAAAAAGCTATACAAAGGGATATACTTAAAAACATTAGTCATACATCAATATGAATTCTAAAAAATGTCCAAATAATCCAAGAAACTCAAGAAAAATAAAACAAAAAATTTAAAGCAGAAAAAAAATAGAATGGAAGACTTAAGCCATAATGTGTCAATAATTACAATTAATGAAAACAGTAGTGATATATGACCCAAACAACAGAATTGACAGAGTGGACTTTATGACCCAACTATATGTCATTTGCAAGGAGTTCACTTCAAATATAATGATATAAGCAGTATGAAAAAAAAAAAAGACATACCACATAACCTTTGATCAAAAGGAAGTAGTAATGGCTATATTAATATCAACTAAAGTATTCTTCAGAGCAATGAAAATTACCCAAGACATAGAAATACATCACATAATAATAGAGTCAATCCATTAGAAAGGTATAGCAACACTAAATGTATACACACCAAACAACAGAGCTACAAAATACATGAAGCAAAATCTAATAGAACTGAAAAGAGAAATAGGCAAATCCACAATTATAGTTGGAAACTTCAACACTCCTCTTTCAACAAGTCATAGAACTACTAGACAGAAGATTAGCAAGGATATAGAAACAGAATACTAGCAAGGATATAGAACTCAACAACACCATCAGCCAACAAGATCATATTGACATTTATAGAACACTCTAACAACAGCAGAACATACACTTTTTTTAAGTTCCTGTGGAACATATACCAAATACATCATATCCTAAACAATAAAACAAATCTCAATAAATTTAAAGGAATTGAAATCTTACAGTATTTTCTATGACCACAATGGAATGAAACTAGAAATCAGTAACAGAAAGACAACAGAAAAATCTAGAAACATTAGGAAGCAAAACAACTTCTTTCTAACTAACTAATCCATAAGTCAAGGAAGAAGTCTCAAGGGAAAATGAGAAAAATACACTAAAGTGAGTGAAAATAAAATCATAACCTATCAAAATTTGTGGGACACAGCTACAGTAGTGATGAGAGAGAAATTACACCAAATGCATGTATAATAGAAAAAAGTTCAAATAGATTATCTGAATTCCCCCCTTGTATTAGTTTATTAGGGCTGCCATAACAAATACCATAGATTGAGTGGCTTCTGGGGCCTCTCTCCTTAGCTTGAAAATGACTGCTTTCTCACTATGTCCCTTTGTCTGTGTGTGCCTGTGTCCTAACCTTCTCTTCTTACATAACCACCAGTCATATTGAATTGAAGTACCATCCATATGACCTGATTTTACCTTAATTACTTCTTTGATGTCCCTATTTCCAAATACAGTCACATTCTGAAGTACTCAGGTTTAAGACTTCAACATATGAATTTGTGGGGGGAAAACATAATTAGCCCATAACACTTCTCAAAAACCTAGAAAAAGAATAGCAAAATAATTGCAAAACAAGCAGAATGAAGGAAATAATGAAGATCAGAATGAGTCATTGAAATTGAAAGCAGAAAAATAATAGAGAAAATCAATGAAACAAAGAGTTGGTCCTCTAAAAAGTCAATAAAATTGAGAAATTTCCAGCAATACTGACAAAGAAATAGAAATAAAGAGAGAAGTCACAAATTACCAATTAGGAATGAAACAGGGGGTATCACTACAGACCCTGCAGGCATCAAAAGGATAATAAGGAAATATTGTGAACAGCTCTATACACATAAATCCGAAGGGGACAAAATGGACCAACTCCTTGAAAAACACGACTACTATAACTCATCCAAATAAAATGGATAATTTGAATAGGTCTATACTTATAGACTGTTGAATTTTATCAAGGGTATTTTCTCCATCAATTGATGGGATCATATGATTTTTAGACTATACCTATTAAAGAAATTAAATTTATAACTTTAAAAACTCCCCCAAAGAAATTTCCAGGCCCTTATGATTTCATTGGAGAATTCTATCAAATGTTTAAAGTGTTAGCACCAATTCTAAACATTCTCTTCCAGAAAATACAAGAGAAGGGAAACATTCTCCATTCATTCTATGAAACTAGTATATCCCTGAGGCCAAAACTAAACAAAATACAAAAAAAGAGAAAGCTATAGACCAATGTCCTCCATTACTATAGGTGTAAAAATCCTAACAAAGTAATATCAAAGAGAATTCAGTAATATAAAAAAAGAATTTTAGGGGTGCCTGGCTGGCTCAGTAGAACACGTAATTCTTGACCTCAGGGTTCTGAGTTTGAGCCCCATATTGGGTATAGAGTTTACTTGATTAAAGATAGATAGATAGATAGATAGATAGATAGATAGATAGATAGATATAGATAGATAGATGATATTTTAAAAGTAATAAAATAATACAATGATTTTATACAATGATCAAGTAAGTTTATTCCAGGAATGTAAGGTCAGTTGAACATTTGAAAATTAGTCAATGTAATCCACCATATTAACAGGTTCAAGAAGAAAAAATCATATGATCCAATCAATTGATGGAGAAAATACCCTTGATAAAATTCAACATTCACTCCTGAAAAAGAAAGTTTCAGAGAAATAGTAACAGTGGAGAACTTTCTCCACTTAATACAGACCATCTACAAAAAAATCTATAACTAACATTTATACTTAATGATGAAAGATTGAATGCTTTCCCCCTAAGGTCAGAACAAGGCAAAATGTTCATGCTCACCACTCTTATTCAATATAGTGCTAGAAGATGTAGTCAGTACAATGAAGGGGTGGGGGAAGGATGAAAGAAGGAAATAAAAGACATAGAGATTAAAGGGGAAAAAATAAAACTGTTGTCCTTATTTGCAGATAACATGACTGTCTAGGTAGAAAAGCCCAAGAAATCAAGAAAAAAATCTCTTAAAACTAGTAAGCAAGACCAGCAAGTCTGCAGGATACAAGACAAACATACAAAAAAAAAATCCAAAACCAAAAAAACCCACTAAGAATGTTATTTCTATATACTAGCAACAAACATGTGGATACCAAAATTTTAAATATGCCATTTACAGTAATTCAAAGAAAATGAACTATTTAGATGTAAATCTAACAAAACATGTTAGGCTAAAAACTATACAAAACTGCTTGAAAAGATCAAAGAATATCTAAGTAATGGAGAAACAGAATAAGAGACAGCATACTAAAGATGTTGGTTTCCTCCAAATTGGTCTATATCCCTAACACAATTCCTACAAAAATATCACCATGATTTTTTGATATGTGTATATATATATTCATATACATATATGTATATATATATATGATTTAAGATTATTACAAAGCATATAAAAAGACAAAAGACCTAGAGTAGTTAAAACAATCTTGAAAAAGAAGAATAAAATGAAAGAAATCACTCTACCCAATGTTAAGATTCTTACATTGCTACAGTTATTAAGACTGTGTGGTCCTGGCAAAGGGAGAGACACATAGATTTATGGAACAGAACAGAGAACACAGAAATAGACCCATAAAAATATGCCCAACTGATTCTTGACAAAGGAAAGATAGTCTTTTCAACAAATGGTACAGGAATAATTGGACATCCTTAGTCATAGAACTGAACCTTGACCTAAGTTCCATATCTTATACAAAAGTGAATTCAAATGGATCACAGAGAGAAATGTGAAACTTAAAACCAAAAAAAAAAAAGAAAAAAAGAAAGAAAGAAAAACTTTGAGATCTAGGGCTAGGCAAAAAGCTCATAGACTTGACATCAGAAGCATGATCCTCAAAAAGAAAAATTAGTAAGTTGAGTTTCATCAAAATTTAAAACTTTTGCTTTGCAAAAGACCCTGCTTTGGGGATGAGAAGTAAGATATGGAGTGGGAGAAAGTATATGGAAACCACATCCATCTAAGAACTGATAATTGGAATATATATAATTTTGTGTCATTTTGTAGGACATTTTCCTACTTAAAGAGCTCCCAAAACTCAACAAGTGAAAAAAATTTTCAATTAGAAAGTGGGCAAAAGACATGAACAGACATCTCACTGAAGATGATACATAGGCAGTAAATAAGCATCTGAAATGTATTCAACATAATAAGCTGTTAGGGAAGTGCAAATTAAAACCACAATGGCATACCATCATCAGAATGGCTCAAATAAAAAATAGTGACAACACCAAATGCTGATGAAGATGTCGAGAAATTGGATTACTCATACACTGTTAGTGGAGATGTAATATGGTACAGCTGCTCTGAAAAAGTTTGACAGTTCTTTTAAGATGAGCAAAAACAAAAGGCTAAACAGGCACCTACCACACAATCCAACAATTGCACTCCTAGGTATTTATCCCAGGAAAATGAAGACTTATGTTAACACAAACACCTGTACACAAAAATCTGTAACTGCTTTATCTGAAAAGAACCCAATGTCCTCTAATGAGTAAATGGTTTAAGCAAACTTCCAGACAACTATCCCGTAGAATACAACTCAGTAATAAAAAGGAACAAGCTATTGGTACAGACAACAACCTGAAAGAATCTGAAGAATTATGCTGAGTGATAAAAACCAACCCCAAAAGATTACTTGCTATATGATTTTATTTCTATTAGATTCTTAAAGTGATAAAATTTTAGAAATGGAGACCAGATTACTGGTTGCCAGGGGTTAAGAAGGGAAGAGGTGAGAGGAAAGTGAGTGTGATTATAAAGGGATTATAAAGGGATGGAAATGTACTATATCTTGACCGTGTCAACGTCAATATCCTGACTGTGATACTGTGTAGAGTTTTGCGAAGTTGTGCTGATGGGGAAAACTGGGTAAAGAATATAAGATATCTTCCTGTATTATTTCTTACAAATGCATATTCATCTACACTGATCTCCAAATAAAAATTTTTTTGGTATTTATTTTTTTTTAATTTTTAATTTTTTATAAACATATAATATATTTTTATCCCCAGGGGTACAGGTCTGTGAATCGCCAGGTTTACACACTTCACAGCACTCACCATAGCACATACCCTCCCCAATGTCCATAACCCCACCCCCCTTCTCCCAACCCCCTCACCCCAGGAACCCTCAGTTTGTTTTGTGAGATTAAGAGTCATTTATGGTTTGTCTCTCTCCCAATCCCATCTTGTTTCATGTATTCTTCTCCTACGCCCTTAACCTCCCATGTTGCATCTCCACTTCCTCATATCAGGGAGATCATATGATAGTTGTCTTTCTCTGATTGACTTATTTCGCTAAGCATGATACCCTCTAGTTCCATCCACGTCGCAAATGGCAAGATTTCATTTCTTTTGATGGCTGCATAGTATTCCATTGTGTATATATACCACATCTTCTTTATCCATTCATCTGTTGATGGACATCTAGGTTCTTTCCATAGTTTGGCTATTGTAGACATTGCTGCTATAAACATTCTGGTGCACATGCCCCTTCAGATCACTATGTTTGTATCCAAATAAAAATTTTAATTTTAAAAAACAGTGAGGGGTATCTGGGTGGCTCTATCTGTGAAGCATCTGTCTTTACCTCAGGTCATGATCCCAGGGTCCTGGGATCAAATCCCAGCTTCAGGCTCCCTGCTCAGCAGGGAGCCTTCTTCTCCCTCTCCCTTTGCCTGACACTTCTGCTTGTGTATGCACGCTCTCTCTGTGTGTGTCAAATAAATAAAATCTTTTTTAAAAATTTTTAAAAATAAAAAATAATGAAATTAGATGCAGACTTGAGCTCTAGCTACACTGTTCATTTACTAGAGATTACACATAGTTTATACTCTAGCAGGGGGGAGGGAAGGGTGATAGATTTGATTAATAAAAATATAAAACACCCACACAGCTGAAGACACTATGAACATCAAAAGAAAAATAACAAAATAGGAGAAATATTCACCATGTACAAAATAGAAAAGAAGTGTAATACAAACTCAGAAAACATTTCTTTTAGTGAAACAAAACCATCCAATAGAGAAATGTGCAAAGCTTATGAATAGGTGATTCACAAAATAACTAGAAATGACTACAATGTGAAAATATGCTTGGCATTGCTTGTAATGAGGTGAACGCAGATGAAAGTCCCTGTGAAATATGATTTGTATCTAACACATTGGCAAAAATAATTTTTTCCTTAAACCTTTTATTTGAAAGCAGCTTTCAGCTCAGTGCAAAAGACTCCCTTATACTCCCTTATACTGGTATTCACTGGGCTGTTCACATTTGCTACATTTATTTTCTTTTCTCTACCTCTGTGTGTGTGTGTCTCATATATATGTATACATATGTATTTTTATATAGTTTCTTTTCTGAATGATTTGAAAATAAGTTGCATATCTCCATCCCTCCTTCCTTCTAAATATTTAAGACTTTGTCTTCTATAAACAAGGACATTTTCCTACTTGACCATAATAGATGTATCAAGTACAGGAAGGTTAATATGGATATAGTTTTTATCTGTTAGTCATACTTTCATATATTATCTGAAGTCATACTTTAATTTTGTCAGCTGTCCTGATATTGTCCTTAATAACATTTCTTCGGGATCATGTGTTACATCTAATTGTCATGGCCCAATAGGTCCCTGTAATCAAGAACAGCCCCCACCTTTCTTTGATTACATGACATTGACATTGATGAAGGGAACTGTCCCTTGCTGTTGAACAATGTGCCTCAAGTTGGGGTTTGTGATGTTTTCTCAAGATTAGATTCAGGTCATGCATTTTCGGCAGGAAGCCACAGAAATGCTGTTATGCCCCCTCAGTGGGTCACACCAAGATGGACATGGGAATAGATTCCATCACTGGAATATTAACTTTGATTATTTGGTTAAGCTGATATTCACCAGGTTTCTCCATTGTAAAGGTGCTCCTTTTCCTCTTATAATAAAGAAGTATTTTTGTGGGAAGTTACCTTGAATCTGTGATTCCTAATTGAGTATCTTCTGACGATTCTTATCTGGTCAATTATTTTCATAATTGTTGATAAATGATGCTTTTTCTAAATCCTGTCTACATATAGCTGAAATTCTACAAATACGAGCTTTTCTTTTTTATTTATTTAATACCACTATAGACTCATGGGGTTTTCATTTCAATTGCTATAATTCACTGCTATCATTTATTTTGATGCTCAAAATGTCCCCATTGGGTCAATGGGAACCCCTTCAAATTAGCTTATGTTCCTTTGACATGTCCCCCATCATATTTTGAAACTTCTTACTTTCTGTCACATGGAACTATTCTTAGCCCTTTTTGTTGTTATTGTTCCCTGCCCAGCCCTATAATCAGTCATTTCTCCAAGGAACCTTGTTCTTTTTAGTGGAGATGGTATCTAGAAACCAAGATTTGGGCACTGAATGTTGCTACTGGTGTGTTTGCCAAATTTGTAAAGATTAAAATTATCCAGAATTAGTGAAGGCACAGGGAAAGAGCACTTTTGTTCTCAGTCAGGGGGACAGTAACTGGTGCAGGAGTTTAGGAATGACATTTGGCCACACCTGTCAAATGCAGATCAGCATGGGCTTGGACAGAGCCAAGCCACATATAGGAATCTCTTCAACCCAAACTAACATACTAGTACATAAAAGCAACACAGTGGAAACAACCACAGTGTCCAACCACACCCATTAGCTAAAGAAATCATGATACCTCCTTCCTAAAGAATTTTCATCATGTGTTGGAAAGGATGAGCCAGGCTTAAGTCCATGATTTATTATTGGATAAGAAGCAACTTACAGACTGCCATGTGTAGTCTGAATTTTTTCTATTTACAATAAGATGTGTGCATCTTACATAATGAGTGTGTATGTGTGGGGAAAACTCTGGAAGGACATACTCGAATCTCCTAGGCAATGTTATCCCTCCAAGTTTTGGGGAGAGGGATGTGGAGGTGAAAATAAGAGAGCAGAAAATTACAGTTTTTATTTTGTACACTTCTGAACTATTTGAAGATTTTTATAGCAGCCTTGTATCTCTTTTGTAATTTTTTTTAAAAGCATTAAGAGATAATAGGGGAAGAAGAGACAGCCAGCTCCCAGCCTAGAAGACTCGCCACTATCGTTGAATAGTAAAGTAGCTTCATAAATAAAGAAAAAGATGTTCATCAGAAGTGGGGTCAAACAGCTTTGGAAACAGAGGAAGAGAAGAAGAAAGAGAAAAGTTTGGCACCGTTTGCTCTCATGTGCCCTGGAGCGGAAGCGGACATGGCCCAAGGTCTTGGCTCTCCACAGAATGGACCCATAGGCTCTCCCAGGCTATTGAACATTCCCAGTATCTACTCCCCAGCTCTGATCCTGGCTCCCTGCCCTCCTTCAGAAGGTAAATGGCTTTCCCGGAGTGCTGCATGGTAGGAGGGAATGTGGTGGCCAGGAGGCTTAGGATGAGACGCCTCAGACCTGGGTTGTGTGGTCCCTTCCCGAACTTACAGCTAAATAGTACAACCACATGTGATTAAAAGCACCTGAAGCCACACTTTCTGAATCCACATCCTGGGTTCCTGCTCAACAGCTTGGACATGCTCTCTCAACCACTCCATGCCTTAGTTTGGATACCTATAAAATATCCCCCATGCAGCTGCAGGAAGATCAAATGAGTAAATATGCCAAGTGCTTAGGAGAGTAGCTGGCATGCAGTGAACACTTGAAAAAACGTTATTTGTATTATTATCATTCCTAGCAGTTACAGTGGGCACACCCTTGTCTCAAAATGTAATGGAAATTCAGCTAGGGTTTCAGTGTTCCGTGTGATGCTCGCTGACAGTTTGCCATCATGGTGTGCATTAGCTAGGAATGCTTTCTGCTCCAAGAATTCCAAACACAGAAGCTTAAACAAATAAGGTTTTGTTTTGCCTCAGTTTACAAGAAGCCTGTAAGGAGACATATGCTGGCGTGTGTTCAGCACCTCAGCCATGTTTGGGCCTGTCTCAGCAAGTGCTTAGCCTCTCTTTCCTGCATTCTGCCTCAGTGTTGCAATATGGCTGCCCCAACTCCTGGCATCACACCCACCTTCAAGGTAGGAAGAAGAGAAATAGAGAGAAAACTGGAAGCACCAACTGCATGTGGCTCTTTTATCAAGAAAATGAGTCTTCCCAGAATCCCCCAGCTGGCTGCCCAATTATGTCTCATTTACCAGAACTGTATCATTTGACCACACTCGGTTCAAGACAGCCTGGGAATATAGTTAGCCTTTCAGACTCAACAGTGCGGATCACAAGGGAGAGGAGGTTGGGAAGGACCTCCGCAGAGCCTGCCACTGTTTCTTTTTCCTATTAAGGAAACATCCGTGTGACCATGTTTTAGTGAATCAGGAGCAGGTGGCAGCATTCAGCATTTCCTCAGCGGTGAGACCTTTGCAGTGTCTCTGTCCCTCTCCTGTTCTTGGGATCCACCTAAAGAGAAGCTCACCTATTGTGAAACAGAAGGGGAGCATCTAGCTCTGCAGGCCAGCTGGGAGCTCCCTTCTCTCTGGAACTCAGCAAAGCTGAGCCTCATGCAGACCAGGTTCCAGGACATCCAAAGTCCCCAGATCCAACTTCTCAACTTGGCCAACCTTCTTCCAGAAACTGCCATTGCTGCCAGCTCCAGGCCGGTGAGGGGGACCAGAAGCAGCAAGGCGGCTGGCCCCAGCCCTCGGCAGCAACGGTGCCTCTGCTCCTTTCCTTCTGGACTGTAACCTGTTTTCCACTTTCCGAGATCCCAGGAGCTCGGGGCAGGCGGGCCTGGAATTAGGCGGCTCCCATGTGTGACAGCCACAACCTCCCTTCACATCCGCTGGCCAGGCCAGGCTGATGGTATCTAGTTCCTGAGACCCCACGGTGAACTCAGACCCCAGATACTCTCTCCTGATAACAGCTTCACCTTCTTCATCTCTTTGAACAAATACCAACCACTGGCTGAAACCCAAACTTCTGGCTGAATACCAACTCCTGGCTGAAAATGCCTCTCCCTGCTTCCCAGAAACAAGCCTGGTCTGAGGCAGATGGTGGAGGAGGGGCTGTGGGCTGGCCGCCCAGGACTTCCTGCATGCCCTGGCCAACTGAATGTCTTCTCTGGGGCCCTGTTCCACAGCAGGAAAGTGAAGGGAGCGGACCAGAAACTTCCTGGGGCTGCTCTCCTCCGTGCACCCCGGCGGTTCCCCAAGTGCCCACTTGATGGCCCCTGGGCTCTCCACCAGTGCTGGGCCTCGGCTCTGTGGCCAGCCACGGGCCACCTTTGGCAGGAGAGCCACAGCCATGGGCCCAGGCCTTGGGGAAAGGCAGTTTGTTATTTCTGAGTTTGTGGGAAGTGCACTTTGAACACATTTGCACCAATGGAGGAAATAATATCTCTCCCAGGAGACCAGGAAAAAAGGGAAATTCAATTTGCCCTGACATCCAGCCCTCTTTCTGCTCTTACTACCTGCGTTCTTGGCCACTGAAAGGCAGCAAATCCTCTGGGGCCTGGATGAAGAGGAAAGGAACCAGATGCTGTTTCAAACAGGGATTTTTTCCCTCAATTCAGTAGCAAGTTGATATTTTCTTTCAGAATGATTTGAACCGTGGCCCCCTCCTCCTACAGAACAGTATGTTGTCTGTTCAGGGTACCTCGTGTCCTGTTGGCACCATCTTGATTCCTCTCCTAATGGAAGACTCATCCCTCTTCTGCACAAAGTCACGGCCCCACGCAGGCCTCTCACACCCCTCTCACACCCCTCACCCAGCCTCTGAGATTGTGCTCTCACTCACTCCATTTTTCCAGATGAAGAAACTGAGGCTTGGAAAGGCAGTCCCTTGCCTGAAAAACCGTAGCCAGAGCATGGTCCTGAGCCTGATCTCATAGGATATCCCCTCACAGGGATGTCTGGCTGCCCACTGTTCCCTCAGCAGGGACCAGCCGCTGTGCCCCCCAGAGCCATGTGTTCTGCCCCCAGTGCCTCTGAGGGCAGTCAAGCATGTCTAGGGTTGGCCTCTACTCTCCCTCTGCAAAGCTTATCAGGCTTTATTTCTTTCAGCTTCTCGAAAACCACATGAAACAAAGCCGTAGATGCAACATGAGATTAAAGGCTGAACCTCGTCCAGGTCAGGAAATTCCAAGGGCAGTCTCCCAGCTCGGCCCCATCTCTCTCGGTCACCCCCAGGGCAACTTGTCTGCCAGCCAGGATGGTGGGATGTCTGGGGACTCGTGCGTGCCGCAGGGGCACCTGCATCCTCCGGAACTTCCTGTGGAGGTGATGCTCTGATTTCCCAACCAGCTCCTAGGGACATTTCCAGCTCCTTCTCTGGGGACAACTTGCAGCCGGTCTCCCTCCCTCCTGTGTCCTGGTGTTTCCCTCTCTAGCCAAACCTTCCCTGTTGGGTTTATATACTGTTCTTTCCCCATATTTAAGACACTCCTCTGCTGAAATCACTTTGTGCTTCAGCTGCTGCCCTATTCTTTGTTCCTCTTGGCAGAAAAACTGGTTCAGATTGTGTTCCTCTACCTGGTTTACCCCTTGAATGCTCTCTCAAGCCCTCTGAAAAGACTTCAGGAGACCCCTGCTGCCAGTGACCTGTGAGTTGCTAAACCCAAGTCAGTGCTTGCCTGCCCTTACAGATGTCAGGGAGGTTGACCACCTCAGCCCCTGTTCCTCCACGTTGTCCTCACCGGCATCCCAGCCTCCCTCCCCGGCCCTGCCATGCCTGGCCCTCTCCTCCACTCCCTCCTGTCTCCTCTCTCAAGGCCTGAAAAGTCTCTCCATGCTGCCTTGTCCAACCACTTCCTCAACCCTCCACCTCAAGCTTGGATCGGAGTTTAGGGCTCAAACCCCAACCTGCAGGCCTCCCCAGACCTGCCTGCCTTCACCTTCCTTCTGATGCAAAACAGCTCTCTTACCTTATATCTACCCACCATCCGGTTGCCTATAAGGGATACCCGGGACCCAACAATTCTGATCATCTTCCTGCTACCACCTGCCTCCCCAAACACTCTTATCACCCAGCTGGATCCTGCTACAATGTGCAGCTTTTCAAAGTCTGAAAGGCTCCCTTTTCCAGAGCTCAGAGCAGAAAGCCAAATGCTGGCGTGACACCCCCACTTCCTCTCTGCTCTCCCCTGCCTCATGCCCCTCTCGTTCTATTCCTACAAGCCCTGTCACCTGAGCTCCCACAAACACATGTCCCCAAATCTAGCTCTGCTCCTGGGGCACCATGGCCCTCTCTCCCTCGAGTATTATCTCAAATAAGTCCTTCTCTGCACCCCCTACCCTGACACTCTCCGTTCCTCTTTGTGTTAGTTAGCTATTGCCGAGTAACAAGCAAGCCTAAAGTCTTAATGGTTTGAGAAAACATTGAGAAAACTTGCTATCTCACTGTTTCTATCATTCAGGAATCTAGGTGTGGCTTAGCTGCCCCTCTGGTTCAGGGTCCCTTATAGGCTTCAGTCAAGATGTTGGCTGGGCTATGGTCATCTCAGCTTTGGATCTTCAGGCTCCCTCCTGAGGCCGTGGGCTGGAGTTACCTTCTTGTAGGCCAGCCTCCATCCCTTACCCAGGGGCCCACCACAGCACTGCTCAAACATCAAAGTGAGCGAGGGAGAGAGAGGGAGGGCCAGTAAAACAGACTCCCCATCATTTGCAACCTCATCTTGGAAGTGACCTCCATCGTTCTCCCTTTTCATTCAGAGCAGGTCCTAGGTCCATCCCATCCTCAAAGGGAGAGGATGGCACAAGTATGTGACCCCTGGCATGTGAATACCTGAAACCACTTCTGAAACTGACTACCGTGCAGTTCCTGCTGTTTTTCTCATATAGCATTGGTTCTCATCTAACACACCATGCAGTTGGCGTGTGTTCTGTTCATGGTCTGTCTCCCCAGGTGGAAAGCAAGCTCTCTGCGGGCAGGGATTTTTTGTGTTGTTACGGGCTATATCCCTATCACCTGCAACAGCATCATCATAGAACAGAGCAAGTACTTGTTGGGTAGGTGCCGGTGAACTTCGGGAAGCTCTGTGCAATGCAGAACAAGGAAAAAACATCCACCCCTGTGCCCCCCATGCCAGTACTTCCCTGGGCTTACAGAGAAATCTGGGGATGGGCACTGAAGACTGATTCTGTGCAAGTAGGACAGGCTGGGGCCATCCTGATTACCACAGCCTCAGCGGCCAGGAGATCACAGTCCCACACCCTCCATGAGCCTGGGCTGTGCCCCGGTGAAATGAGACTCAGGCCCAGAGCTTGATCTCATCATCTCAAGGGCTCTGTAATGGAGGGGTGCCAGTTTCATTCTTTTAAAATAGCCATTTTCAAATATTTTTTTTAAAATCATAGTTTGTTATAAAACAGGCCTAGGGGACAGTTTGGCACTATCTACCAAAGCTTTAAGGGCACACACTCATTGACCCAGCAAGTTCAGAGCCAGGAATATTGATTTTTCACTACAGCTACACATGAATGCAAAGACAGGTGTACAAAGATGTGCAATGAAACTCTGTAGTGACAAAAGAATAAAAACACTATGTGTCCTCCAGGAGGGGCCAGTTCAGTAAACTGTGGCATACCCACACCGCGGACCAGCACATGGCTGTCAGGAAAACCATGGTGAGCCAGATGTCCCAATGGAGGTGCCTAACCATCGCATTCATTCCCTTAACCAACCAGTATTTGTTGAGCACCTGTTATGTCCAAGCATTGTTCTAGGCACTAAGGACACAGAAGAGTAAACTCCCTGCCCTCAGAAGCTTACTTTATAGCGTAAAACTGGACACGTGCAAATAAGCATGCCTGCAAATACACTAATGAAATATAACAGGGTTCTTTTACACTGTTGGTGGGAATGCAAGCTGGTGCAACCACTCTGGAAAACAGCATGGAGGTTCCTCAAAATGTTGAAAATAGAACTGCCCTATGACCCAGCAATTGCACAACTGGGTATTTACCCTAAAGATACAAACGTAGTGATCTGAAGGGGCACGTGCACCTGAATGTTTATAGCAGCAATGTCTACAATAGCCAAACTATGGAAAGAACCTAGATGTCCATCAACAGATGAATGGATCAAGAAGGTGTGGTATATATACACAATGGAATACTATGCAGCCATCAAAAGAAATGAAATCTTGCCATTTGCGACAACATGGATGGAACTAGAGCGTATCATGCTTAGCGAGATAAGTCAAGCGGAGAAAGACAACTATCATATGATCTCCCTAATATGAGGAAGTGGTGATGCAACATGGGGGCTTAAGTGGGTAGGAGAAGAATACATGAAACAAGATGGGATTGGGAGGGAGACAAACCATAAGTGACTCTTAATCTCACAAAACAAACTGAGGGTTGCTGGGGGGAGGGGGGTTGCGAGAAGGGGGGTGGGGTTATGGACATTGGGGAGGGTATGTGCTTTGGTGAGTGCTGTGAAGTGTGTAAACCTGGCGATTCACAGACCTGTACCCCTGGGGATAAAAATATATGTTTATAAAAAAATAAAAAAATTTAAAAAAAAAGAAATATAACAGGGTTCTGAGGAAGGCAAAACAGGCCAGGGACAGTGTGGGAGCACTGCCTTATATATCATGGCCAGGAGAGGCCTGCTGAGGAGCAATGTCTGAGGAGACACCTGGGCAAGTAAGGGAAGGGCAAGGCATGTGGACCCAGTGACTCCCAGATAGAGCCAACAGCCAGTGCAAAGGCCCTGCACATGAAGAGCCTTGCTCTGTTCAGGGAAGAGCAGAGCAGACCAGAGGGGGCCCAACTGGAGTGAGGAGAAGGAGGAGGGTGAGGCCAGGGAAGTAGGGTGAGCTGGGGTAAAGGGGCGACCATCTATCAGAGTGGGCTCCTGACCACACACCCCTCGGGCTGCAGCCTTGGGTCAGGCAAACTGGTGCATGTTGATGGAATATCAGCCCCTCCCCCATATTCCACCTCCATGTGATGGGGCCCTGCTATTTTCCAACGTCACTCTGGGCTCAGGGGGAGGACAGATTAGGAGTGGGTGAGGACAAAGGCAGGAGCCCTGGGGGAGCCAACATGATGGCCTAGAGAGGACAGCAGCTTGGATCAAGATGGCTATGACCAAGGTGAGTGGGTGAGACTCTGAATATGTTGAAGAGAGAACCAGCAGAATATGCCCTTGGATCAGATTGGGGAATGAAAGGAAGAAAGGGATCGTGGGTGACTCTGGCTTTTGTCCTGAGAAACTGGGTGAATATGGGAAAGCTGAGGGAGAAGTAAGATTTGGGGAGTGGGAAGGGTGGAGTGTCCACGTCATGCCCCTTCCCCAGGATCCTCGCCAGGGCCCTGCTCTGTAGGTTTGCCACACCACCACCCTGGGAGGGGTACCACTTTGAACCGGTTTTGCAGCCACGGACCTGAGGTGTGCAGCTAAGTTAGAGAAGCCGGGCTCTCCTGAGCGGCAGCTGGGGAAAGCTTCCATAAATGGGCAGGTCCTCCATGAGGGAACACAGGGATTGCAATGGGGCTGACCTGCAGGAGAACGTGGGGCTGGTCAGGAGTGAGAGAGGCCCCAAGCGATCCAGGGCTCCCCCTTTGTGAAAAGTTCCACATGTGGCAGGGTTCAGATAGCGTTTACTGGCTCCTTCTTGTTTTCTAGACCTGGAAATTGCTGACAACCCTTCCAAGTCTTGAACCCAATAGCCCCAATCCAGAATACGGACATGCAGAGAAAACTCCAATCAGCTGCCAGAAAACAGCAGCCTTGCCCACTTCACCCCATCTCTGACACCCCGATGTACCACGTCCTCCTCCAGTGCTGGCAGCCCTAAGTTGTGGCCACAAGTCAGTTCTTGTTCTGCGAATGACCAGGAGGCCAGAGGTTGCTGACTGAGGACACCACGAGTGCCCAGCACTGTGCAAGGCCTCAGGGGAAGCGTGAGAGAGGAGGAGAGGGTCCCCCTGTTCCCCTGGCACCCAGGACTCCTGGGCCTGAGTCCTTTGATGCACTTTGTTCCAAGGTGGGTGTTGCCCACGTGACAGGTAAGGAAGGAGGCCTCAAGCGGGCCTGTGAACATTGTCCCCCAGCAGACAGCAGAGGAGCAGGGTGTGGGCCTGGGTCCTCAGGGGCCAGCTGCTGTCCTTGTACCTTCATACTTCTTCCTTCATGGTGGGGCCCAGAGGAGCCGGCTCAGGATACGAGTCACTTGCATAGTCCCTTGCACAAGTGTCACAGTTGGAGAAGTGCAAGTTTGCTGAGGGGGCAGATCCCAGCAGTCAAATATGCTGGCCGGGAGGAACTGACTCTCCAGGGTCTTCTGCCCCCACGCACCAGGGCCGGGGGGCTCTGGTGGCCCCTGCTAGAGAGAAGGCAGTCAGAGCAGAGGGCCCATGTCCCTCTCCGCCTCCCCTTGATCGGAGTCTCTGTCCTGGGAACGTCACCTCATACTGGCTGGGCTGTTACTAATGGAATCCCAGCTTGCCAGGCAGAGCAACAAGATTTATAAAATGCCCCAGGCGTGACAAATCCTCCTTTAGACTGGGTCATTTGCTGAAGTAGATTCCACTGATGACTCATTTCAGACTGGAGAGTCCTGGCATCACAGACGGTCGGAGCCGAGGGAGCCGAGGAGCCTTGAGGGAGGCTCCAGGCTGGCCTCTCTGTGCTGATGGCCCCACAGGGCCGGAGGAGAACGCAGGCACGCCCCAAGAAGTATTGGCTCAGCTCACTTTGGTGGCAGTGGGGAGGCATTTTTGGACTGTGTCTGCAACGCCTGGTGGTGAGTTGTATTTGGGACCTGCCCCCCTTGATCCAGAGTCCCTGGTGTGACCTGTGGCCCATGGTGTGGCAAGGCCACATTTTCCAAAAATAATCAAAGCAATATTTCTGCCCTCCATGCTCTTCCAGAACCTTGCCTCCCCCCAACTAAGAAGATTCTATTTCCAGTCTTCTTGCAACTGGGCAGGCCGGTGTGACCTTTGTGGTGAAAAGAACATGGTAGAGGGATGCAGGGTGACTTCTGAGGCTAAGTCACCCTATGACTTTGACCGCCACATTGTATGGAAGACCAGACCCTGTGGAGCCAAGCATCCGTGTCCTGGCCAACAGCTCCTGCAGGTGTTGAAGTTCTGGGCTGACAACCAGCTCCAGCTGGAGTCCCATGAGGGAGCTCTCAGCTGCTTCCAGCCCTGCCTGCAAGCCACCCCAGGCTCCACCAAGTGCAGCAGAGACAAGCTACCCTGGCTGAGGGTGCCCCACATGGCAGACTCATGAGAAAAGGAAGGATGGCGTTGTATGAAAACACAGTTTGGGAATGGTTTGTGGTTCGGTGATGGATCTGAACACAGTGGCCTCGATGATCCCGCAGACTTCCAAGGATTTCTGTCCTGGGGATGTGGCAGTGACTCTGGAGATGGCTCATGGAAGACTCTAGGAGAGTGGAGGCCTCCTCGTCCTGGAGGGACTCCAACCAGTCTGGGTCTGTGGGAAGGGTAGAGGGCCACGTTCAACCCAATCCCATCCGCCGTGCCCGGGATGCCGGGGAGGGCCTCATGCCTGGGAGCTCTGACCAGGATTTTCTATTCAGTGGGAACATGTTTTCATGATAGTAAAATGCTAAGCATTACCCTTCTGAATTCGATGTTTGGTCATTTTCCCCAAGCTTGTGAGGTTTCCACGTCCCTTCTGTGAACCTGCAGCGAGCTGAGTTCCAGCCTGAAGAGAAATGGCTTATTTTAAGCCTCCACTGAAAGCAGCAGTAATGGGACTGCTGTAGGAACGAAAACTATCACTAAGCTGAGTGGGTCAGAGGGGGCTTTAAACAACACTCTGGCATTCTCTGGAACAAGCCTCACCAAGCGAAGGTCTGTGATTTTATTTAAAATACATGTTGTATGAGGACGCCTACACCTGTAATGCCTGGGAAGTTCTTTTTGTTAAAACAACACTGACCTGCTATTATGTCAAAGGACAAGCAAGCCCTCGGTAGCCCATTCCCTCCACCGCTTTGGCTGCATGGCAGTGCCCTATTTGGGTCACCACAGGGCTCCTGATCAATGTCACTGCCACTGGGGACATTGAGGGTGGAAGCAGAAAATGGAAAATGTCACCGAGACGGCAGGAGAGGTGGGCTGTGGGCTCTGGCTCCTTCACCCGCTCCGTGCCTCAGCAGCCAGCACATCTGGCACCTCTCTGACACCCGTTCTCCAGCAGCTCCCCCAAAACCCCCCACCTCCTGCAGGGGCCACTGCCCCTAGAAAACACCAGGCTGCCTTCCCTCTCAGCCTCTCCTTCTAAACCACGGAGTGTCACTAAATGCACTCTGATTTGTGAATCCATCAAAACAAAACAGACTAAAAAAATTAGAAGCACAAAAAATATCTGAAAGACCAATCTCCCTGCCAACATATAAAACAAATAAAATAGCTCTCTAAGTCCATGATCATGAACTTCCTTATCATCGGTAGCGGTTTCCAGGGACAGCGCAGGACCCCAGATTGGGTGGCTGGGACACCATGAACGTGCTCTCTCACAGTTCTGGACACTGGGAGTCTAAAATCAGGGCTGACTCCTTCTGAGGGCCCGGAGGGAAGAATCTATTCGAGGCCTCTCTCCGCAGCTGTGTCTCCCCACCCCATCCCTCTGGCCGTGTCTTCATGTCTCAATTTCCCAGTTGTTGTTGTTTTTTCAAGATTTTATTTATTTATTTGAGAGAGAGTGAGAGAGAGAGAGCGTGAGAAGTGGAGCGTCAGAGGGAGAAGCAGACTCCCTGCTGAGCAAGGAGCCTGACGAGGGCCTCCATCCCGGGACTCCAGGATCATGACTTGAGCAGAGGGAAGCCACTTAACCAACTGAGCCACTCAGGTCCCCGTAAATTTCCCTGTTTTTAGGATGGCTTTAGGTTTACCTCCTTAGTATGACTCTGTATGACACTGTGGTCAGCCCAGAACAGCCTCATGGGCAACCCTGCAGCAATGTCCAGCAGGCAGAGGGCAGAGGGCACTCCCCTGGAGGCTGGGAGGCCTGCTGTGTTCTGTGGCCTGGGCCAGTCCCTCCAGGGCCTCAGTTTCTCCATCTGTCCCATGAGGCTTAGATTGGGTGTCCCCTCAGGGCCTTTCTCTCCCTGAGGTTGTTCAAAGTCACCTGTACATAGCTTCAGGTGACAGCCTGCCCTGGGTCAGCCCAGTGTGATCATGTGTGGGGGACACACAGGCTCTCTCCTGGGCTGCTCAGTGTGGTGCACACCAAGGAGGCATTGATAGGCCTCCCTGGGAAATACCAGGTTCTCGTGTCATGAAGAGCAGGAAACCTGTTCCTGGTTGGCTCAGTTGGTTCAACATCTGACTCTTGCTTTTGGCTCAGGTCATGATCTCATGGGTGGTGAGATCGAAACTCAAGTCAGGCTCTGCACTCAGTGGGGAGTTTGCAGGAAGATTCTCTCCCTTTACCCCTCTCCCTACTTGCTCGCTAGCTCTCTCTTCCTCAAATAAATAAAGAAATCTTTAAAAAAAAAACAGGGAACCAGGCCTTCCTCCATGAGATTCCTTACTACTTGCCCTGCAGGAATTTTCCCCGGAGAATGCATGGTCAGAGCTGGGCAGATGCAGAGGGCCCACCTGAAGGGCCCTAACTATGGTTCAGGGTAAGAGCAGAGCGGGGGGCAGGACGTGGGGAGAGGCCAGCATGGTGGGGAGGTGGTATCCCCGACCCCTGGCACCTGCTGCAGGTCCAGATCTGACAGAGTAGAGTGGGGAGGTAGGGGCTTGGCAGGGAGAGGCTGGAGGATAAACCCTCTGCCCTCCTTGCATCACTCTCCTCCAGGGCCTTGGTATCAAGAGACACATGACAATGCTTTCCTCTGCCCCTCACGAGCAGGTCTGAGAAGGTTGGAGAACAGGCAGCCAACCGGAGGGCAGACAGCTTCACGAGAGGCTGGAACCCAGCTAGCCCTGACTCGACTTATCCACCCGGCTGCCTGGGTGCTACATGCACACAGAGTGGGGCAGACGTGAGCAGTATGGCTCTTGCCACGAACTAGTGAGGGTACCTCAGTGCCCACCTGGCACAGAAGGCCGCCAGCCAGGCCGGCAGCTGCAGTGAGCCCCAGGTAGAAGCTTCCCTGCAGAGAAGTACCCCAAGGACTGGCTGAAGGGCATCTCCTGGAAAGAAAGAGCAGACTCCAGGTCAGGGGTCTGGTTGGTTTCTAAGTCTATGTCACCTAACCCAAGAGTCTGGAGCAATAATTCTCACACAGCAAAAGGTGGGTGTATGATTGGTTACCGGGAAGGGGTGTGGGCCCTACTGCTCTGCTCTCAGCCAGTGCCCGGTCCAGCCTCCCCTGCCCTCTCCTCCCCGGCTCCTTCTGTAGCTGGGGGTGGGGGGGGGGGGAGTAGGGGTGAGGTGAGGCCTAGTGAGAGGGTGTCATAACCCAGACCTCCCAAAGCCTGTCAGCCACTGTCCTGAAGCTCTGCAGAGAGACGGAGGAAGGGGAAGGTGGGAGGGTGAGCGGGCTTAGATGGACCCGCTGCTCCCAGCAGCCTCTGAGGCAGCCATGTGCTCCCCTGGGCTCCCTTCCCGAGCCCTGAGGCAGGCACCGCTGAGTGGCCCCATTTCTCATCCCTATCGATTATGCCACAGAGCCCTACAGCACAGAACGTAAATCACCATCCCTGGGGTATTTAACCCAAGGAGGGTTAGTTAGAGGTGGCCTCCCTTATAAGTCCGGCATCTGATGTTTTTATATTAATTCCTATAGTGGCCAGATTAATTTTTATTCCACTGACTGTTATCTCTTCTTCATTGACTAGGAGACATTTCGGAGCAGTGCATATCTTGTTGGGTATCAGTCATTCGGTGGGGTGCTTCCCCTTGCTGCAAGGTTTTCATTAAAGAATGAAAATTCCTTTGCTCCAAAGCCTTAGTCTTTGGAAATAACATTGCACAGACTGGCTGGAGTCACTGCCGCTGCCACCCCTGCGTATGCTGTCCTGGAGGGGCCTGGTGTCCCCATCGGAGAGCACGGCCTCCCTCGCCCTCCTCTCAGCCCTCGGCTTCCCCAGGCCCCAGGGGCCATACAATGCCCCAGACCAGCCCTTACCAAGTGATCACAGCTCATCCAAGGCCAGCTCTTGTCGAGGTGAGCACAAAGTCATTGGGATGATGACAGCAGCTGTCTTGCTCTACAGAAGAGAAAAGCGAATCGGCTGCAGATTCCCTGAAGCCTGATACCATACAAGTGTCGGTGCTCAGATCACACGTTCAATCCTGTCCAATCACGGCAATGACCACCCTCTTTGCCTGCACAAGTGAAGGTACTAGATGCTGCCCCCACCACGTGGACTCCAGGGGGTCTGAACGTGACGTAAGGGGCCTAGCGGGAGAGGTGGGTGTTAGGAGGAGACAGAGCTGTCTGCAAATGCGGGAGCACCTCAGGCGCGTTCAGGATGGGTCCCCAGCAAAGCCAAGACCATGGGCATAAGTCAGGGGTAAGTAGAGGCTGGAAACAAGGAGGTGATGTCGGGGAGGGGGGAAAGCCCGCCGCAGAGGGACTGCACTGGCCACGGGGAGAGGAGGGTGGGTGCCTTCTACTCTAGACTTTCTTCCTCCTCTCTGCCATCCCACTTGCTCAGCAGCAGTGGATCCCACACTGTGGGCCTGGAACCAGCAGCACTGGCAGCCCAGCGACCTGGTGCTGAGCAGTCTCTCACCCCGGCCTATATCCAGACTCTGAGCCTAGAGGGCAGGCCACGTTGTGTTTGACCAGACCTCCACTAGAGTTCGGGAACCAGGAGCCATGTGGGGGGAGGGCTCCAGAGGAAGAAACCCTGGGCTTGTGCCTCAGTCATCTCACCTCTAACGTGGTTACCGCAGGTACCATGACCTTGAGAGAGGTAGAGGTTCCCTGCCAGGACTACCTACAAGTAGGTTCCCAGTGGCTGTGGGCCATTTTTACTCAGAACCCTCAGGGCTCGCTTCTTGCTCTGGGAGAAATGATTCAGGCCCCCGAGATCTGCATCCCAGAGAATCTCCCTCGACCTTTCCTTCAGAGGTCGGACAGGCGTAATCAGACCCTCCACCTTTAGGATTCGGAGAATGCTGATAAGTTACAGATGTAACTAGGAAATGAGTCAACATCCATGATCCCATTCTCGGTGTCAGCCCGGAAATAAAACAGAGGTCATTGCCTTCTGCCCTGCACAGGCAAGGTCGAAAGAGCCCTCAGAGATTACACGTAGTTTATGGGCTGCTTTCAGTCCGTGAGCAGCTGCTGTTCTGAGACATAACTGTGGAAAAACAAAAAAGGTTGTAAATGGTGCTAACACATCAGCTACATCCAAGTGCCTGGATCCTGCAAGGAAATAAATTATGAGACAGGAGTGAAGCTTTAGAAGATTGTGGGTACTTTGTCTGAACTGTTCTCATCTACCTATGAGATGGACTTGGCAAGGCCCAGGGGCTGGGGAGGTGAGTTCAGGGACCTCGTGGGGGAAGGTGACCTTTGGGGATGGAAGAGCCACCCAGGTCCCAGCCTCTCAACACCCACCTCCCTGTCCATTCACTGCCCAAGACACCCAGGATAAAGCGACAGGGACTGCTGGCCACACGTGATCACATTCACACAAAAACTCCCTTCCAGGAAGATGGTGACATTCTCACAAGTGGGGTCCAAAGTGGGGTGAGGGTCTGAGACAGGCTCCTGAGGGCCAGGGTTGGGAGGAGGGAGGTGGAGGGGCAGGGTGGGTGGGCAGAATGTCTGCAGAAACGGAAAAATCGAGGCCAGGTTTCTCCATTACAGCAGCTGGAACTATTGGAAACGTGGTTCCACGTGTCCACGAAAGTCACCTGAGCGATCGATGTGGAGTCTTAGCGTATTGATTGATGAGAACATTTCTGCTGCCCCCGGGAGGACCGCACAGACCCAACTGTCCCTTCTCCCTCGTTCCTCACCACCCCCAGTGCTCATCACACAGCTATGCTAGGACGTGGCCTGCCTGTGCCCTCAGAGCCTGCAATGCCCGTGAGCCCAGTGGGATCCTCCTGCTCCTGTCTAGGCTCTGTGTGCCCCCAGCATACCCACTCTGATGGGAAGACAAGCCTGAGGTCAGTCCAGCTTGGGCAGGGACTACCCCCCACCACCCCGCCAATCCACCGTAGCCTGAAATCGCATTACAGGTGATCAGGGTTAAAGTTCTTTGGTGCTGACCTCTTTCAAGGAGGGGTTGCAACTCCAAGAGGGGATCCACCCCCTCACAATGCAGCCCCTGTCCTGGAGGGCAGGGCTGGGACTGAGAGGGGGGCAGCACACACAGGGGTAGTGGAAACAGTCCCACTGTGGCCACTTGGTGTCCAGGCCAGAGCTGGGCAAAGAATGGCTACAGGACCCAGGGGTCCTGGAGGTGCTGGGGCAAAGCCTGGGATGGGCAGGTGGGGGCCTGTCTCTGAGCCAGAAGGAGAAGCTTCCAGACATGACTGCATCTAACCTTCTTCTCCTGTCTCCTCTCTGGCGTGGGGCCCAAGGTGAGCTCAGCTCCTTCGTACTCCTGGATGTCAGCGTGGGGAACTTCGTATGGTTTCCAATCCACTGAAAATTGCCAACTTCTAGAGGCCTCAGGAAGACCCACATCTTCCACACCGATCCCTTCTCCTTCCTGAGGACCAACCATCCAGACTCCTCCAGGGTGAGGTGGGGAGACCTGGGCGGGGAAGGGGAACTGCTCTGAATGAGGAGGGTACTCCTAAGCTTCTCAATCAGTTTCCCAAGAGACCCTTTCCCATCCCCCATGCCCACTGGGGTACTGGAGTACTCCCTGGAGTACTGAGGTCTTCAGAACCTTCCTGAACATCCTCAGTTGAGCAATCCCAGCCCAGGGCAAATCCCCAGGGAACCTGGAAAAGGAGAATGTTCCCCTGGCTGAGGATCCTTGCATCCTTAAGTTTAAATGGCCAGAGGGAAAAGAAGGTTTCTGAGCTTTTTAAGAGGAAGTCTCTCAACAAAACTCTTCCTGATGCTTGTCTGACACTAAAAACCTATTAAAGTCATAAACTTCTCCTACGGAACACTTCTCAAAAATGTATTTATCTAAAGGGCATCTGTGTTTGGTCTCAAACTCAAACGCTCCAAATGTCAGGCCCCAAATGATTTATTTGGGGCGCCTTGTTCTCTCCCTGCAAGTTGTTTTGCAGCTCAAGTCCATGGTCATGTAGCTCCTACAGCCCGATTTTTACAGATTGGCTTCTATTCACACCAAGAAAGGCAGCCCAGAAGAAGGGGCACAAGGGACATGGGGGTGCACAGCAGGAATGATGTGGTCTCAGCTTACAGCCTCAGCTCCCCCACCTACCTGCCTAAGCATACCTCCTTGCCTTTGCCCAGGCCGTCCCTGCCACCTGGAGGATTGTTTCTCACAGTGGGACCTTTAACCAGCACTTTGAATCATCACTGGGTCCCCAGCCAAGGGTCCAGAGATAAACCCAGCACAGTTAGACCAGGAGGCACACTGGGTCTTCTTCAGAGTATCTCTGTGGCTTAGGAAGAAGGATGCCTTGGAGCTAAGACTTCTGAGTGACAAATAGGAGTTGAACAACAGAAGGGGCCAGGAGGAGGCGGGAAGAGTGTTCCAGGCAGAAGGAACAGCCAGTGGAGGCCGGTGACCTGGGAACATGCAGGGAATCAGAGACTATCGTGGGGCTGGGGGCTGCTCACCAGCAGAGGGATGAGGGCCAAGGAGAGGGGCCAGGTGCTGAGCTCCCAGTGGCAGCGAGCAGGCCCTCGGGTCTCTGGCTGCCGCACAGAGTCCCATGACAGCCCTTCATCACTGCATCTTAATATGCACGAGCTCATCAGCCCCTCTCGGAAGAGGCCCCTGAGAGCTGGGCATTGCTGCAGTGGGGCTGTGCTCGCTCTGGGCTTCACGAGGCAAGGTCAGGCCTGGGGCTGGGCCTGATGGGGAACAGAAGTTCCCCAAGGCAAGAGGTGCTCAGGGTGTGCCCCAGCAATGCTGCCCCTCTCCTTGGGACTGTGGCCTCTTCAAACCACTGGGAAATCAGAAAACAGAAAGCCACTGGCTCAAAGAGCCCACTGGGACCACACTGGGCACCCACGTGGCCTCAGGCTGAGCGGCTCAGCTAGCTCTGGTTTCTCTGCCCTCACTCCTGTAGAAGTGGTTAGTGCCAGGAGGTCTAGGGAGGGGCTGGGGGGCTGTTTCTTAAAGCTTCACTGCCTGGTAAGCATACCGATCACATGTGCCTCTTTCATTTCTCAGTATTATGAATTCAATAAAATTAAAAATTCAGTCCTCAGTCCCACTAGCCAAGTTTCAAGTGCCCAATAGCCTTACCAGGACAGCAGAGAGGAGAACGTTTCTACCATCACGGAATGTTCCATCGGAAAGCACTGTTCTAGGGGAAGAAGGCCAGACTGGCCAACTTCTCAGCAAGCAGAGAGGGGACCCCATCTGGTCTGTGTGAGGGGTCCGCAGCAAGGGTGGGAGCTCCGGGCAGGCCTAGGCTCTGGAAGCAACCTCGGGAGGTGTGGGAGTGGAAGCAGTGATCTACCAGAGACAAGCCTGGGGCTTCCGAAATAGCCGGGTGAGTTCTTGTGGCTTCAGGCTGGGGGCTAGTTGGTGCCATGCTCCTGGGTCCGCCTGCTACACTCCCCAAGCTCTGCACACGCCACAGGTAGGTTGCCAACCTCCCCCTCCAGCCCTTCCAGCTCACAGCATACGGCCTCAGCACCCACACCCAGGCCTGAGATGGCCCTAGAAGCTGCACACCATCCCTGGAATGGCAACCCACGCCATCCTGGGCACGGATGCCTGTAATGCCCCGAATGGTGGAGGCCATTACAGCACATTAAGTCAATGGACTTCCTGTTTGTCAGCATTCCAACCACACGGCAGGGTTTTCTCGGCTCCAAGAGACTGCCTGGGCCAGAGTATGTGCTCTGCAAATTCTGCACGCTTTAACCGTCTCAGAGGAGAGCTGCAGCTTCCAGAAGGCAAGGGTGAGGCGGCTGAGGAGGCGCTCTTCTAAGAAGACCCAACGAAGGCATCTCATTTCTGCAGGGACAGTGTGGGCTCCCTCCAAGGCCCCTTCCCACCTCCAGCACCATCTCCAGGGAGAGCAGTGCTGTCCCCGACAGCTTGCCCCACATGGGCTCCCTGGAGCAGATGTCTGGCCCCACATCCTTCCCCGTGGGGGGTCACTTTAAGACGCACTGCCTGTGTTGGTCATTGTTTGCAAGAAGCACTGGGAAGGGAGGGGGTCTTTGTTTCGTTCACTGTAGGGTCTCCAGGGCTTAAAATAGCACCTAGAATAGAGTATGTGCCCAGGAAATGTTGGTTAAATAAACGAACTCTTCGAGAAGGAGGGTAAAGGGGAACTATGCAGACCGGGTCTAGAGTCGCATAGGAGTTTTTAAGCAAAAACACATCTCAGTGTTACACTCAGTTGATCATTTTAGGTTCTGTGTCTGGGGAGAGAAAATAATAACCCTGGGGACGTGAGGGGCTCAGGCAGCACCTCTCCCTGCAGACCCTGGGACCCTTGGACCCTTGAAGGCTTCCTGGTTTGCTTCTTCCCTCTGCCTCAGCATCCTTCCCATGGAGCAGGCTTCCCTGCTGGGCCCTGGGGCTCTGAGGACCTCCTCCTCCTTGGCTTTGTGATTCTGCCCTCCTGCCACCTTGCCACCAGTTCTGTTTTGTTTATTTTCCATTTTTTTTCATCTGATTCATAGAGGCATCACCCATCCTACCTGAAGGTTTTGCTATTTTAGTCTTGAAACCAAAAGGGAAGTCATAAATAAGTTTTGTTATGGTAAAGATAAGCTTAATTTTTCATTCGCCTCCAGCTAATAACTGATGGGGAGTCCTCCCTCGCTTTCAGAAGCAAGAGGGAAAAGAAAAGGCTTCCTAGTGACAGGATAATTTGTCAGAAAGTTATGAGTGAGTACAAGCAGGCCTGTATAGGAAGTGTGTATTGAATAATATGACACACTGCCTTCTAATTGCTGCTGCCTTTCTGATCAATAATACATGTTTTCAAAAAGCCTTCTGTTTGCATTTACACAATGGACTGTAACTACTGCAAAGGATCCATTAAGACCTATTTTAAAAAGTGCATTCGTAAAAACTTGTCTAAATCTGCATTACAAGGCAGATTATGAAACTGCCTTGGGAGATGTTTTTTTCTAAAAAGCATTCAGGCCACATTTGCTGGACTTGCCAATTTGAGGCCCCTCGCATCTCTATGGCTCGCCTGTGAGCCAGGATGGCCCTTCTCCTTGGCGTCCACGTGACTGACGCGAGAGGCGGGCACTGCCGAGGTCCCATCAGGCTCTAGCCGCCTGCGGTGCCCTGGAGCTGGGGACTCGGTTGAGGTGGAGAAGGCATTAATCAACACAGCACTCCAGAATGTGTAATTACATAGCCAGATAAGTGCGCCTGCAGCAAGAGGGCTCTGGGGTTCTAGGGCTTTCTCCCGGCGCTGAGAAGGTAGTGTGTCCTGAGGGTGGGTGAGTGACAGGGCCCACACTCCCGTTTGACTACCGTCCCCATGTGGGCATGATCCGTTCCTTATGCAAGTGGGGAGTCAGGGCACAGAGAGGCAGACGGCTCGGGTTTAGGGAGCACCCTTGCCTTTCTGTGCTACCTTCGCTATGTCCGCTGACCTCTTTGGCCTCTCAGCCCCAGCTTCTAGAGCAGATAGGAACCCATGGTACAATGACAGCTCATACTGATCGTGTGGGGACTCACTTGTCCTCAGACACCTCGGGGAGAAGGAACTCTGCTCTCCCACTTGGGCCCAGAGATGCCGGCTACATGCTGCTGGGAACATGCCAAGGTCTTACAGACAAGGACACAACTCAGAGCCCACCTGCAACCTTCACATCACGCCAGCGCCCCCGGCCAACCACCTGGACGGCTTCCCGGGCTTCGGAGGAGCCCTGGAAGAATAGTGGGGGAAAAAAAACTGTCCATTTCCTGCTAAGCCAGGAGCTGGGCTGACGCTGTCAATGCTTCGTGTGGGTTTAACTTCGCCGCACTGCAAGAAGTTACCATGTTATTATTATCTTCCTGACACAGGTGAAGAACCTCGGGCCCCACTGATGCAGCCAGCCCCATTCAGTGGTGCCAGGTGAAAGGAATTTCCAGAGGATTTGCTTTGAGAGGATGGGGTGGGGAGGGGCAGAGAAGGGGAAGGGGAAGAGAGAAGGGAAGAGAATGGGAGAGGAAATTCAGAGGAAAAAAATAAAGCTGTGGAGGGGGCCCATGATAGGGTGAGCTGGGGTCAGGGCCTCTGGGTGGGGGTGAGCTACAAAGGGTCTGCGTCTGTACACGGCTCCTGCCCCAGAGCCCTGGGCTCGGGCCTCAGGCACCTGCTCTTTGTCAGTCCAAGGGAGGGTCCTCTCACCAGCCAGGCTGAGGCCCTTCTGCAACACCAGCTCTGGGGGTAAGGCAGGCGAGTGGGCCTGCACAGAGTAAGGTGAGGAGTGTCCCTGTACCGTGTCCTACGAGCCGAGTCGTGGTGTGTTGTGAGTGCGATGTGGCGATAGCATGTTTGACATCCGGGTGGGTGAGTGGGGAGCCCTGCTGTGGGGCCCCTCAGAGCCCACTGCTGGGCACTGGCTCTTCTTGCAGCTGTGCCAAGAGAAGGGCAAACCATGGCATGATAGCAGACCTGCCTCCATCTTGACACTCCGCTGGGGTTGCAGAATGTGGTGGTAGGTACTATTATGACCCCAATTTACAGACGGGAAACTGAGGCTCCGAGAAGTTAGCTAAAAGTACACACAGTCAGGCCTGGTCTACACTTCCAGCCACTGCAACACGTGCCTGCAGGAGGGGTTGAGACTCCCTCCCATGCTCACTCTGAGTGGTCCTGGCCCCCAGGCAGGACCTGAGAGGCCTCTGTCAGTAGTTGCAGGAACTGCTGCCTGGTCTTTCAGTGACCCCAGCACTGAGCAGTGTTCCCGTCTTTGTTTCCCCTTCTAGACAAGGCCCCCGGGGGCAAGGTTTCCTGTCCCTATACTCAGCCTCCACTCCTAAGACCTGGCCTTCTCAGCTCCCCTGGACATCCCTGAGTCCCCACAGTCACCTGGGTCATGATCACAGAGCCTCCTGCCTTCCTTTGGTAGCAGTTCCTCCTTAACTTGGGCAAGCCTGTGCTGGCTGGGATCTGTCTCTTTGCTGGGCTTGACCTCCACCCTCCCTTCCCTGTGCTGTGTTTCGGAGCAGATCCAAGGGGCTCCAGGTAGGTCTCACCTGCTCAGAAGCCAAGCATGCAGCTGGGATAAAAGACGAGCAGCCTGCGCACCGAGCACCTTATCCCGTGCTGGGGATAGGGCCTTGCAGACACTACTCATGCCTCACAGACATGGGCATGCAGGGGGACACTACTACAGCCCCCATTTTACACATGACAAAACTGAGGTTCAGAGGGGTAGGGTGATTTGTGCAGTATTATGGCATGGCTGTAAGTGGCAAAATACAAACTCAGGTCTGACTCACTTCAAAGCAGAATCTCATGTCTGAATCTCTTGGGGCACTTGGGGAGCTATGTTTTTCACTTGTTTGTTTGTTTTTAAAGATTTTATTTATTTATTTATTTGACAGAGAGAAACACAGAGAGAGAGGGAACACAAGCAGGGGGAGGAGGAGAGGGAGAAGCAGGCTTCCCGCTGAGCAGGGAGCCCGAGCAGGCTCGATCCCAGGACCCTGGGATCATGACCCGAGCCAAAGGCAGCCCCTAACAACTGAGCCACCCAGGTGCCCAGATCTGTGTATTGATGGAAGGTGCTCTGGTGATACTCCAAGGGGGTCTGTGGGCAGCAGTGGGGAGCACTGACGACACTGTAATGCACCTGCTCCCCACATCCCAGAGAGCCTCTCAGTGCCTGTGGGAGCGCACATCCATCAACACTGTGGTCTGTCAGGGCAAGGATACTAAGAACAACTCCTAAACCTGGGCAAGATGATGGCCATGATTTATTGAGCACCTACTGTGTGTGTGGAACTGAGTTTCTATCCTCATATGTACTCCTCATATGTACTCACTCTTCCTTCTGAGAGGGGGATGCTTACAGTTAGGAAAACTGAGGCTGACAGAGAGATGACTAGGAGAAGCCAAGACAGGGAGCAGGAACCTCCAGCAGACTCTTCCAGGCAAATGTCCCAGGGCTGCCCTGGGACAGAGAAGTGAGAAGAACTTCCTGAGGATAGCAACCTGACATATTTGAATTCTACCCTAGCTTGGCCTCTGACCTCCTCTTGTGGGAACTCAGGGAGGCCATATCTATTTCCTCTCTGCGGAGTGAGGAAGATCCCTCCTGCTGCTCTGATGTTAGCGAGCGTGAGCCAATGCCCAAGCCCCCACAGGACTGAGTCACTCCCCTCCCTGCAGTTCTCAGGTGTGCAAGGCCAAGTCTTCACCTCTGCCCTCTACTGGATGCCACTTTGGTCAGGTCCCTGGGCATGCAGTGGAAGAGGTAGGAATGTCCATGTCTGTGAACATAGGCACATACCCACATGTACATGTGTGCATGTGCACATGTGTCAGAGGTATACATGTGAAGCCTCCCAGAACTTTTCTTCTAAGAAGAGGGCAACGCCCCTACCATGATGTCAGGTGTCCACTCAAAACCCTCAAAGGTGGTGCTGGAAAGAGGGTGGAAGGGCCTGAGGGGGTCTAGGCAGGACCACAGCCTCAGTTCTCGAGATGGCCACACAGAGCACATCCAGCCTGTCCAGTGTCAGCCACAGCTTGGCCAGGGTGGTCCCTGAGAGGTGTGGGGATGAGGCTGGTCGGAAGAATGGGCCAGGCCACCCCTCTTCCTTTTGTCCTGCCATGGGAGATTTGCAGTGAAGAAGTCCCCCTCAGCCCCTTCCTTCCCACTCATGTCTGTTCCCTGAGAAGAGGCCCGAGGATACAGCCTTATTAGCACCAGAAAGTAGGGCTTGTCTGCACCCAAGGAAGCCCTCCCATGGCAAACTCCAGCCTCATAAATCCAAGGGCCGGGGCCCTGGTGGTGTCTGGCAAGCAGCACGAGGTCTGGTGGCCGCAGGGTGGCTCTCCTGAGCTGGCAGCGCTGTGCCCTGGCCTCCCGCCAGCAGGCCTGCTCTGGACATCTCCGCTGGCAGAACCCCCAGCCAGCTTCTGTCTTGGCAGCTTCTCCTGCCTACCAGGGTGACTTCACTTTGACTTCATATCTGCAGAGGGATGTGCTCATCTCTTATTCAGCCCTGAAGAGGGCGGGGCTCTGCACCGCTGGAAAAAGAGACGCTGAAGGAGGGGCACCCCAGGCCTCCTGTGCTGGACCCTCCCACCCCAGGGCTCCATGGGCTTCTATTCCTCCTCACCTAAGTGGAGGCCAGACCTCAAAAGACAGCTAGGGATGGGAGAGAACGTTTGCCTCTTCTCACAGAGACCTAGACTCAACTCCAACTCCAACCTCACCCCAGGTTCCCCTATGTTAGGGGCCCGGAGTCTCAGTTTCCCCCTTTATTGGATTGGATGTGTTTATTGGCATCACTTATTTGGGCAAAAAATTACATTATTTGGAGTTCCAGCTAGTTGCTCTCCTACTCAGTCCACCTACTAAGAGCTTTCCTTTTGGGAATGGAGGACGCTCACCGTCCAAGCACCCCATTAGGTTGCCAGTGCCAGGCCTCCTTGAAGGCCTGAGCCAGTGTCCTGCTCCCATCGGCTGGGCCGGTCCTAAAGTGAGGGGGATCACAAACTGGCCTCAGGAGATGTCACTCTGTCTCTCAGCGCGGCCGCGGACATTGCCAGCCACATGCCAGGCTCGCTCCTGGAGTGCGCAGGAAGCGCTCAGACTCCCCTTCCCTTGCCCAGGCTCTTCCCTCCTCCGGCCTTGGGCCCCAGGAGAGGCCACGCTCCCACCGCGTCTCCCCTCCTCTGAGAAATGGCGGAAGATGCGACCCGCGCCGAGAGCCTGGAGGCGGGGCGCCCGCCTAGCCTCCCGGTCCGCTGGGGCGCACCCCTCGCCTGTCGGCCCAGACCCGGCAGCCCTGCGTGGTTTCCCAGCCCTCACGGGGCAGACGGAAAGGGCGACGCGCCGGGACCGAGAGCGGACGCACAGGCTGAGGAAGAGTGGCTGGGCGAGCTGGGGGTGCGCGAACTGGGGCTGCGGGTGGCAGCCCCGCAACCCGCGTCCTGCACCTCGCTGCTACTCGCACGCGGCCCCACCGGCGTCCCGCGACCAGCACCAGTCTACTCTCTGAGCGAGGCGGGATCCGCACCAGCACCCCCAAACCAAGGCGGGTACCCCGAGCCCCGCCCTTACCCCCGCACCCCGCCCGCACCCTGGCCCCGCCCGGCACGCCCCCGGCACGCCCCCCTTACCGCCCCGCCCCGCCCCTGCCCGCTCCGGCGGCGCAGCCCGCGCGCGCCCCGCCTCAGTCCCGCGACCAGAGCCAGGCGCGCAGCAGTGGAGAGCAGCCGGAGTCGGCGCCCCGACGCTCTGCGCCCCCAGTGTCCCCCGCGTCCCCCGCGTCCTGGGCGGGCATGGGGCGGCCAGGCTAAGCACCGCATCCCGCCGCCGAGACCCGGGCCCCAGCCAGCAGCCCTCTTGCCGCGGCCCCGGCGCGCACGGGCCATGGCGAAGGCGACGGCGACGGCCGGCGCCGCGGGGCTGCGGTTGCTGCTGCTGCTGCCGCTGTTCGGCGAAGGTGAGTCCTGCCGGGGGCCGGTGCCCGTAGAGACCGGGGCGAAGTTGGCGCCTGGCGCCGGGCGGCGGAGCGGACGCGCTCGGAAACGCCTTTCTCTTGGCTGCGGGCAGCCGGCTGCGCAGTTGCCCGCTGCCCGGGCTGAGCCGGGAGCGAGGTGGGGCGGCAGACCCGGCGCTTCGAGGCCCGGACTGGGCGGGTCTCTCGCCGGAACGGGTCGTGGGCCGAGCGGCCGGGGTCGGTGCCCAGGGCCTGAGTCGCAGCGGTGCGTCCCAGCCTGGTCGCGCCTCGCGCCCGCGTCCTGGAGCGAACCGGACGGACCTTGCTGCCGTTTCGGCGCAGGTCGGGGAGGCCGGGTGGTGTAGCCCGAGGAAGCCCGCGACTTGAGCGGGCAGCTCTGTCTCTGCAGATTGTTCCAACTTGGTTTCCTTTCCTCGTTCCACGTCGGTGTATTCCTCCTCCAGCTCGAATTCCCTGGCCCGCCCAGGGGTGCGAAGGGCACCTGCTGTTTTATAAAAGGTTGCTTTTCCCTCGTGCGCTTTTACCACCCTAGGCTTTAAAAAGCCGAAAAGCCCGTGGTTTCTGGGAGGCTGCCCTCGAGGGCCCGTTCAGACTGGCCCAGCGCAGCCGGGGGAGGGCCCGCCGCGGCCAGAGTTCCAACAGGGAGCTTTCGAGTCGTGCGCCAGGCTACCCGAGGCCTTTGCGACCAGGAAACCGCTCTTGGCCAAGCGCTTTTGACTGTCCCTCGGTGGGGCAGGGCTATGTGCCGCCTTTCGGCCAGCGTCGGTGCTGGGAAGATTGGCTGTGGCCTTGCAAAGGCTGGTCACCACCCCCGCCCCAAACTCGGACAGAATGAAGCCTAAGGCCACAGAATCTTTGACCCGTTGGCCATGCCTTTTAGTTTTTTTGAACCGGCCCTGACTTGATCTCCTACTTCAGCATGCACCAAGTTTCTCTCCGACAGGGAAAGCTGCCCTCTCGCACTGCTTACAAAGGGCCTTCTCTCCCTGTGGCCTTTGGGAACAGGAGAAGCAGTGGTCCCCTGCCTCTAGCCTCTGGTCTTGCAGATTCTGGGTTCACAGACTGGCCCCAAAGGCTTCATTTGTGTGGCTGAATCCTGGGTTTCCCTGGAAAGATACTGAAGCCAGAATGGGTTTCCAGCCCATCATGGGGAAGGCAGGGGAGAAGTCCTTCCCTTGCCCTGAGGAGGAATGAGGGGGAGGGAGTCTGTTTCCGGAAGGAGAACTCTGGGGTCACTGGGCTGCATGGGGGAAGACCCCAAGGAGGCTGCAGTCAGGACAGAGGTAAACACAAGCTGAATGTTCTGAAGATCTCTTATAACTCTGAGTTGTAACTTTGTAGTTGTGGGTGTGTAGTTAGGTGTGAGCCGGAAGCTAGTGCTGCCTGGGCAGCGTGTGCCAGCCCCGCTGCCTGCAGAGGCTTTCCCCATGCTCTCCCACAGCCACTAGCCAAGTTGGGGTGCCTGGAAGGCTTTAAAGGCTAGACTTTGGAGCCCAGGCTGCAAGGGTCAGCCTGTGGCACTTGGCCTGAATGCAGGTGGCTTTTTCACAGCCCTGGCCCACAGAATTTGGTGGCCAAAGACAGGCTCTCCGAGCAGAGAAGGCGGGCATCCCACCCCGCCCACCCTTCCCTTGGGATAACCAAGAAACCATGATTGGTGGGTGCTGAGAGTGGGGAAATGGCCCTGCAGCCCCCAGGAGGACACAGCTGGGGCCCTGGGAGAGGCACAGGGGCATCCTTCGCTTGGAGCAGCAGCGGAGGAGCGGATGAGCCTGCCTCTCCTTGAGCCGAACCAGGCCATCACTGGTGAGCCCTGCGGCGGCTCCAGGACCCACCCAGGCCGAGAGCAGCTCAGCCTCTGGGCGCCCTCTTGTGGATGCAGTGCTCCGGTGGCCAGGCCTGTTGCCCTGAGGATGCTCTGAGTCTCTAGAGGATGAGACTGTCCCCTGATTGGCCAGACAATTCCCCCAAGGCAGGAGGCTCTCTTCTGTGCTGGGGGACTGGCAGGAGGGGAGTAGAGAGGCGACCCAGACGAAGAGGCAGGGGCCTAGACCAGCGCGCAGAGGAAAGAGCCCTGCTACCTCAGAGCTGGCCAGGAAGGGGGGACAGGGATGTCTAGAGCAAGGCCATGGGACATAAACAGATGCCTGCAGCTTGGTCCCCCTCCATGTGTGCACACTGTCGTAGTGTGTGACCACATACACCTTCAGAAAAAGGTACTGACACAGACTCTTCTCCCACATCATGGCATCCATGTGTGGTTGCAAGCTTGCACATGAGCGCGTGCTCGCACACACACACACACAGGGTCTCTCTCTCTCTCTCTCTCTCACACACACACACACACACACAGAATCTCTCACACACAGTATCTCTCCCTCTCCCTCTCTCTCCCACACACACAGGGTCTTCCCCCGCCTTTCTCTCTCTCTCACACACACACACACAGGGTCTCTCTCCCTCTCCACATACTGGATCTCCTCTCTCTCTCTCTCTCTCTCTCTCTCACAAACACACATAGTATCTCTATCTCATACACAAGGTCTCTCTCTCACACACACACACACAGGGTCTCTGTCTCACTCTCATACACACACACACAGGATCTCTTTCTCTCTCACACACACACATGCACACACACACTCACTCATACTCATAGCTGGTCTTCACAAGACACACTCCTGCCCCTGCTCAAGGATATGTAATCATGACCCCCATGGCCACACACACACCCCCTAGTGAATGAGGCTCGACCCGACTGCCCCCCCATACTCCACCCTCCCCCAGGGAACCCAGCCCCTTTCCCTGCCACTCACACATATCCACCCCCTCATACACTCATGGACATGGCCCAATGGTCCCAGGGAATCCTAGAACCTGGGAAACGTCCATCTAAGACTTATTCTTAGCAGAGTTTCTAGCACTTTGTTGCTCAACACAGATATAGCCCCTCAGCAATTTGAGTCCCAGCTCTTGGGCCCTGCCAGGCTGACACCTCACCCAGCACCATCTCCCTGACTCCCACAGTCCCTCAGCAGGCCTCGAGTCTCTTGTCTTCCTGGTCTGGCTTCTTGGGTCCCATTTTGCTTAGCACCTGTGGCTTCAAGGAAGGACCTTCCCTCTCTCCCTGCAGACCTCTGGGACTTTCACTCCCCAGCACCAAAGAAGGGAAGACTTGCCATGACTTGGCAGGCTCCCTCTCCGGGATGCCTGGCCCAGGCCTCTGCAGTGTGGCCTGGGCAGGCCACTTATGCCTGGACCAGATGTCAGAGCCGCCTCTGCTGGGAAGGCTGCCTCACCTACTTCTTATTTTCTTTGGGCCCCTCCCTCTCTTTTGCCACGGACTGGTAGAAAACAAGTCCTGCTTCGCCAGCTTACCTGGGCCTTGCCCTCTTTCTCCTCTACCCTAGCCTGCATCCCTGCTAAGCCCCTCCGACCTCTGGGGGCCCCAACAGAGTCTAGCCCAACCAAGGCTACAGGGGATGGGCTGGCTGGTGGGCTCCTAAGGGTGGAGCCTGCAAACAGAGAACAAATGGGAAAGTTTATTGAGCCCATTGCTAAATTGCCTTTATTCTGCAGAATTGCTTTAAGGATAGCTAAGTAAATCACTGTTTCCTTGGTGGTGTGAACAAAATGGGATGCATTCACCTAATGGGGAGCTAATGGCCTTTTAGCCAGGGGAAGAGAAAACTAATTAAAAATCATGGTATCTGTTAAAATGGAGCCCAAGGTGCCAAGGGATATAGAGGGCCCGGAAGCTACCACCTCCCCTGAGGCCTTACCCCTCTGTGACCTGAGAGAGGACTCCTCTGTCCTCTGGTCTTAGCTGGACAAAGCTGATGTCAGCAGCAGCTACCCCAGGGAACTCATAGCCTGCTCATCCCTTGCTGAGCACCTCCTGTCAACTAGCTTCCTGTAACCTCCCAGAACCCTAAGGGACATGACCTTGGTTTCCCATTTCATAGGTGAGGAAACCGTGCCCCACGTAGCCTGTGGACTACAGCCTGTGGAGAAGACTCCCCACCCCCAGGCCTCTGGCTTTCCTCAAGTGCCTTCTCCAGGCCAGAGGTGGTGGGGACCAGGGATGGGGCTGAGGAGGGATCCTGGAAAGGGAAGGTAGCCCTGAGCCCTCTCCCGCACCTGCTCAGAGTTCCAGCCCGGCCCAGCTACAGGAGTGAAGTGTGCGCTGTGCTTGAAACAGCAGCTCTCCTGGGTCATGGCTGATTTCTCAGGTCAGACCATTGCTTTAGCCGATGTTTGGGAGTCTTACTGTTTTGGAGACCGCCCCCTGGCATGGCCCTGGCATAGCTGGACCTAGGACAGGGGTGTGTGTGCTCTTGTGAGGCAGGAGGAGATCTGTTTGAGGGTGTAGGCTCTGCGTGGGGACCCAGCACCTGGTAGAAGCTACTGTGCTGGGGTGGGGTGGGGTGGGGTGGGGTGGGGTGGGGTGGGGTGGGGGCTGGGCTTCAGGGGCCGTGAGTGCAAATGTGTCTCCTTCTCCAGGACAGGGCCCTCCTTCCCAGGGCCCTGGGGAAGCCTGAGAGAAGAAAGCGCCCCACCAGGGACCCAGGAAGAAAGGCAGAGTTGGGGAGGCACTGCCCTACCCTCCCAAGCAGTGCTTCCGTCCACCCTGTGGAAGCAGCTACTTTTCTACTGTGGAACGTCCTCCCTGTCCTGTGGGTGTGGAGGAGGCCACTCCCTGCTGGGAGGGTAGTTCAGGGGCTCCTGACCTAAGCTTACGTCCCCACGCCCTCTTCCTTCTCCCCGTGTCCTCCCTTCCCTATGTCCTTCTCCTCCCTGTGTCCTCTTCCTCTTGGTAACCTCCTCCTTCTTGTGTCCTCCTCTACCCACTGTCCTCCTCCCCGTGTCCTCCCCTTCTTAGGTCCTTCTCCTCCCCACGTCTTCCTCTTCCCCACGTTCTCTTCCTTCTCTCCCTGTCTTCCTCTTTCTCCCATGTTCTCCCCCTCCACCCCATGTCTTCCTCCTTCCATCTCCTCCTCTTCCTCCCAGTCCCTCCTCCCCATGTCTTCCGCTTCTCCCCAGCACTGTTGTCCTCCTCCCTATGTCCTCCTCCTCCCCATGTCCTCCTCCCTATGTCCTCCTCCTCCCCATGTCCTTCTCTCCATGTCCTCCTCCTCCCAGGGTCCTCCTCCCTATGTCCTCCTCCTCCCATGTCCTTCTCTCCATGTCCTCCTCCCCCCCATGTCCTTCTCTCCATGTCCTCCTCCTCCCCATGTCCTCCTCCCTATGTCCTCCTCCTCCCCATGTCCTTCTCTCCATGTCCTCCTCCTCCCCATGTCCTTCTCTCCGTGTCCTCCTCCTCCCAGGGTCCTCCTCCCTATGTCCTCCTCCTCCCATGTCCTTCTCTCCATGTCCTCCTCCTCCCCATGTCCTTCTCTCCATGTCCTCCTCCTCCCCATGTCCTTCTCTCCATGTCCTCCTCCTCCCAGGGTCCTCCTCCCTATGTCCTCCTCCTCCCCATGTCCTTCTCTCCATGTCCTCCTCCTCCCATGTCCTTCTCTCCATGTCCTCCTCCTCCCGGGTCCTCCTCTTCCCCATGCCCTCCTCCCCATATCCTTCCCCCACTGTGTCCTCCTCCTACCTGTGTTTTCCTGTTCCCCACGTTCTTCTCCCCTCTCTGTCCTCCTCCTCATTTATGCAATTGTTTCTCTGAGTGAGTGATTTAATAGTAACCATAACAGTAATAAAGATCCACAAGTACTCCCCAGGGGACCATCTGCTACCTAGGGAGCTTCTCCAGGGCAGGAGATGCCCTCGGGAGACAACAGAAGGGCCCTCTGACCTCAGAACTGTCACTGTGCAGGGAGGGTCAGGCAGTAAAAGAAGCACTAAGCCATCACTTCTCCCAAATGCACGGGTGTGATTTCCGAGGAGGTGCTCAGCAAGAGGCAGGCTAAGGGGCGGGGTAGGAGAGGGCCTTGGGCAGCCAGGCAGGCAAGTGACCCTCCTGGCTGTGGGCTTCAATGTGGTGATGGCAGCCGGGGGTCCCCCAGTCCCCCTGCCCATCTCCCTCCTGTTCCCTTGCTCCCTCTCCTCAGCCTCCTGTAGGTCTCGGAGGGCTCTCTTCCGTGCTCTATGGGGTGATGCTCCTGGAAAACTGGGGCATCAGTGCAACTCAGAGAGGCCAACCCAGGAAGGCCCTCTGGCCTGGGGAGGGTGCTCCCGGGATGCTTGTAGGGCTAGGAATGCCCAGGCCTCCCAGAGCCCACCTGGCTTTCCCTTCACCACCCCAGAGTGGCAATCCAGGCTGGTGTTTGGGGGTTTAAGGGAGGCTGTGACTTCAGAGGCAGGACCCCACCTCATGTCGGAAAACCTTAGCAGGTGACGCTGTCTTTGGGCCAACGCTCCAGGACACCTGTAGACTGGGCCTTCCTGCCCTCCCTCCCCGTTCTAGTCTTCCTGCTGCCCACCTTTCCTCAGCTCTGGGACCAGACGAGGCCTGGGCTCCCCGCAGGCTCAGGCTTCCAGCTCTGTGGTTGTCCCCAAGGCTGGAGCCCTGAAGCCAGTGGGCCCTGCACTGTTCTGTCTGAGACTCTAGGCAAGGAGATGGTAGACAAGAGGAGGCAGCGGTATGCCTCTCCCCTTGGAGCCAACACCCCTAGAAAATGAGGTTGTGGGGTGGGCGATGCCAACAGGACCTTGTTCAGGCACCACCTGGTTCCCCAAGGAGAGCAGGTGTCCAGCCCCAAACAAACACCTCTGTTTGCTTTTTGCCCTGTGAGTGGCTCCACAAAGTACAGCAGCCCAGGCACCCCCGCAGGAAAGTCACCTGTGTACCTGTGGGCTGGCCCGCTCGACTTGTCCATGACAGTCTCACAGTGGGGGGTGGGGGGCAAGCCTGGGGTACTGTGACAGGCAGGGCCCCGTTCCAGGCCCAGCTCGGGGGAGATGTCTGTGTCCCTGTAGCCCAGGTCCTGGGGCCCCAGCCCCCCTCTCAAATTCAGGCGCTGGCAGCTGCCCCTCATTGCCATCTTGGGCCATTGTCACATAGGGGCGCTGATGTCTAGGTTCTGCAGGGCCCAGGCCTCCAAGAAGTGCTTAGAAGGCAGCACAGCCCAGTGCCGGGGGCACAGGGGAGTCAAAGCTCTGGCCCAGCCCCAAGCACCAGCCTGACCTGCTCTCTGATGGGAGACAGGTCTCTGCTGCCAAAATAAATCAGAAAGCCCCCAGCAGGATAATGACCCTCAAAGCTTGCGCCTCTTAGGTGTCTATATGATCACCAGCAGATTCCAGTGATTCTCACTCTTTTTGAAAGGGGAAAAGAAAAAATGCAATTTCCTAAAATTTAATTAGTAGCCTAGCAAATGCTGGGGAAAATGTGGTCTCTCTGTGCCAGGACCTGAGGGTAGGGTGTGTTGCGGGGGTTGACTCGGAGGTATGCAGAGTGACGGCAGCCATCTGAGAGTTTCATGAGTTGGTTCCTTAAATTCCTCTTGCCAGTGAAATAAGCAAAGACACAGAAATAGTGAAAGAGCTAGAGCTGGTCCTGGGTGGGTGCAGGTTTCCTCCTTGCCTGCTCCCCCATCCTGCCCTTCTGACATTGGCCGTGGGGCATCTGCTGCTTTCTCTCCTTTCTGGGGAGGAGAAAGGGTAGAGTCGGGGCGCAGGGCACTGTTCCAGCAGCCACTTAGCCCTGGAGTCGCCGCCCTCCTCCTTCTCCCTGGCGGAAGCAGGGTTAACATGCACTTAGCGCTGCAGGGACCCGCTTTGCCCCCCGAGGGTCGCGCCTGGTCAGGTAGGCAGCCCCGAGGGTGGTCTTCACAGGCTACTCATCCAGAGGGACCACAGACATGACTCCACAGAACCTTGAAGGGTCTTGAGTGAGAGCCTTGTGAGTGGCTCCCACCCACTCCTATCTTTGAGGGCAGGTGAGGATGTACTTGGTAACGGAAGCTCCCGTAGTCTCAGTGACTCAACACGGTCCTTGTGTCTCCTGCTGACCGTGCCCCTGCCAGGCACTCCATGCCCAGCCACGTGCTCAGGGAGGGGCACGGAGCCAGGCCTGGAGGGGCCCCCGGCACTCTGCCCAAGTTCTGCGGGCTGGAGTCCCGTTGCGTGGCCCTTCCCTCCTCAGGAGAATCCCCGAGTACAAAGGAGAGTGTGATGGGTCGGAGGGCACATGCCGGGGCACCCGGGGACACCCTTGGGGACCCCCTCTCCAGATTCACACCCTTGAGCCCCACCTCTTTGATGTCGGCTCTCCTGGTCAGCACAGCCAGGGCCTGCGTTGGGCTCAGGCACTGGGGAAGGAGGGATGGTGGATAATTACAGTTTGCTTTTTTGTGGGGAGGTAAAATTCACACAACGTGAAATCAGCCATGGTAACTGAACGATTCAGTAGCATTTAGTGCTTTCACAGTGTTGCCTCAGTATTTCTGCTGTGTTGAACATTTTCACCACCACAAAAGGGAGCTCTTAGCCCCTAGACGTTGCCCCCCTAAGCGCCCCCACCCCCAGTCCCTGGTAACCACTGCTCTGCATCCCGTCTCTACAGGTTCGTCCTCTCTGGATGTTTCATATAAATGGACCTTTTTATCTGGCGTCTTTCTCTTAGCGTCGTGTTTTCAAAGTGCATGCACATTGTGGCACACATCCATATTTCATTTCCTTGTGAGGGTGATACTCCTTTGGATGTAAATATCAGATTTATTTATCCATTCAACTACTGATGGACATTAAGATTGTTTCCACCTTTTAGCTGTTGTGACTAAAGCTGTTATGAACATTCATGGGCAAATATCTGAGTCCCTGGTTTCAGTCTTCTTAGATACATACCTAGGAGTGGAATTGCTGGGTCATCTGATAATTCTGTTTCATTTTTTGAGGAATTGCCAAATTGTTTTACACAGCAGCTGCACTATTTTACATTCCCACCAGCAGTGTGTGAGAGCTCTGATTTTGCCACATCCTTGACAGCACTTGTTATTTTCTGGGTTTTTATTTTGCTTTCTTTTAATTATAGCCAGAGTATGTGGTACAATGTGGTATCTCATTGTACTTTTGATTTGTGTTCTCCTAATGATTAGTGAGGTTGAACATCTTTCATGTGCTCATTGGCCATTTGCATCTTCTTTGAAGAAATCATCTCTTCAGGTCCTTCACCCATGTTTTAATTGGGTGGGGTGTCTTTTTGTTGTTGGGCTTACCTTGCTTTTTCAAACCTCCACCAGGTATTGCTGAGAAGCTGTTTTGTGTCATTAACATTTCACCGTGTCTGTGACATTTCTGACAGTGTTTGAGCCCCTAGGTCTCTTTTGAGGAGGACATGGGTTCATCAGATATTCAGTGGGGGAGGCTGAGTCACCATAACCCCACTGGGACCCTGAGGACCTTCTCCAAAGACCTGGACCCTGAGGCCATGTGAAGCGTGAATGCCCCAGAAGCAATGGTGTCACAACTCGTGTGTGAGATGCCCGTGCCCGGGGGTCACCTTGTGAAGGACCAGGGAAAGGAGGGGTGCCAGGAACCAGCAACCCACCCAGCCCACCTGACAAGGCAGGACTCAGCAACAGGAGGACCCAGGGCCGCCCTGTCTTGCTAAACCTCAGTCCTGACTCTAAAAATAGCCAGGCAGATCTGGTGTAAGTTGATTATCGTAATTGTGGCTGTGTGATGTCATGCTGCTAGTCCCTTGAAGCCATTTTCCTGGGACAGCAGTGTGCACTGAAGCATTGCTCACCCTTGTATCCAGAAGCTACAGGAGTGCTGGGCAGAGGCATGGGGGTGGGCAGGCCGTGACTGAGGAGTAGCTGGAAGGCTCTGTGGGCCCCAGACTGCTCTGGTTCCATAAGAAGGGGGAGGAGAATGGAGGAGGGAGAACAGAGAACTGGCTTCCGTCAGTGGGTGCTCTGCACCTGGCTTGTCCCAGCCATGATTCCAAGGAGGCATTTCTGTCCTGGTTCCCAGCCAGTCACACAGAGAGGCAGTGAAGGAGTGTGAGCTTGGGCCCAGCTCTGCCCTTGTCTTTCTGTTTCCTTGTGTTGCCCTAAGACTCTCCTTTGGACCTAGGTCATGTCTTTTTGCCTTATCATTGGTGGTCTAGGAAGGCACCTGTGATTGTAATCTCGTTGCATCCCATGGCCCACGCCCCACTCCCTGAGACCACCCCGGTTTCCATCATGCCCACCATCCTGCCACTTGTCCCTGCTCAGAAAGTTCATTCTGTGACTGCTTCTGCACAGACATCACATAGACTTGTAGGGGAATCAGAATGAAAAGGAGCCTTAGCCTCAGGTGGAACCTTGTCATTTTATACATGGGGAAACCATATAGATGGGGAAAGCCCTCGGTGTGCAGTGGGCCCTCAGGACCTGCCAGCTTGTCTGGCCACAGGCCCATGCTGTGCTGAAACCGCCTCTGTCAGAGGCTTCCCCAGCTCCCTTCCTTCCACCCTCCCAGCAGAGCAGACCCTTAGGCCTTCTTTGAGGCAACCCCCCACCATCTCCAGAGAGAACCCAGACTCTGGTCCAGGGGGTGTGGTGGCCCTGCAGGGGGTCCCCTCTGCTGTTCACCTGATCGCACCTACCCTTGCTTTTAGTGGGGAGTAGGGAGGGGAGGGGGCAACAGGTCCCAAGCTGCAGGGAGGGAGCGGGGGGGGGGGCTCCCAGCAGCAGCACTGTGACATCCCAAACCTGCCACACATAGAAAGGAGTGTGTACTGGAGGCATGAGGCAGGCCTCTTCCCAGAGCCCCTGGGAAAAGGGCCTTCCTTTGACAGGGCCCCTTCTGGTCTTCTCAGACTTGACAAGGAAGCACATCCAGACCACAGGACAGCCTTCCAGCCCCCCCATCAAGCTAGAGCAGTCCTAGTAGGCCCTTGTCTGACTGACAGGCTGCTGCTGGCTCATGGGGGTGCCTCTGTCCCAGTCACCCCATGTAGACGTTACCTTCCTGACTCCTCCCCTACAAGTCATGGATCACTATCCCCATGCAGAGCTGGAGCCCGCTGGTTCCACCTTTTTGAGTATTTAGTTATAATAGGATCCAGTGGGATGGAGGGAAGGATCCCTCGAGGCTCACTTATGTGTCCAGCTGAGATAGACATGTCAGGCCCCTAGCATTGGTGAGCACCTGCCAGGTACTTCGTCTGCACGCAGAAACCATTACTGTGTCTGTCCCTGGCAGACAGATACTGGCTGAGCAGACTGCCTGCCAGTCACACATACCTGGGCTTCACCCCATTTCACTGAAATGTTAACAGTGTTTATACCAGGAGACTTCTAGGGGCACCTGCTTTTTTAGAAGAGGCTAAGGGAGGTATGGATGGGTATCTATGATGGCATTTTCAGCCTGGTCTGCAAGCAGGTGGGTGGGTGGCCCAGAGTCCCAGGGCCCAGGGCGCTGGCTTATCTGCACTTGTGTGCACAGCCGGCACTGAGCAGGAGAACTTGGTGGCCACACATACAACCCCAGACAGGACCCTCAGCTTAAGTCCTGGCTCACTGTCTGAGTGGCCTTGGGCAAGGTGCTTAGCTTCTTTCTGCTTCAGTTTCCCCCTCTGCAAGATAGGCACCATAACCAGCCCTACTTCTGGCAGTTGTGTTAATAAGTGAACAATGCATGTGAAGTGCTTTAGAACAGAGCCTCTCACAGAAAATGCACTGTAGACACTTGGCCTGTTAATGTTGCACAAAGAGGGGCTCCTGGTTGGCTCAGTCAGTTAAGCGCCTGCCTTCGGCTCAGGTCATGATCCCAGGGTCCTGGGATCAAACCCTGCATCAGGCTATCTGCTCAGCAGGGAGCCTGCTTCCTCCTCTGTCTCTCTGCCTGCCTCTCTGCCTACTTATGATCTCTGTCAAATAAATAAATAAAATCTTTTTTTTAAAAATGTTGCATAAAAAGTGCTGGGGCAGGGCAGGGGTGGTGGTGGACAAAAATGGGCAGGACCCTCTGTGTTCAGGGAGCTCAGGTTTGGTGGGGTGACATATTTGTTTAAGTCTGAGTCATATTTGTTAAGTCTGGGTGCATGAGGGACAGTTCTCCCAGCAGAGGCACACAGGGTCCAAGCCGGTAATGTCCTGGCCGGTCATCCCCAGGCCGGGGCCAGCGCGACCAAAGTCAGCTGGGGCCTTGGGGCATGAGAGTGCTGGAGACACAGGGGCCTGGTGACCCGCAAACAGTCATCGGCAGGCCACTTGGGTGGCCGGTCTTTTTCTAGCCAGGCCTTGCCCTGGGTAAGAAATTAATTGTAACCTAATTGGCAGTTTCCTTTGCATAGAAGCCGGAAGGAACTGCCCGTGAGGCTGGTGATTAGCTTAGCGGCAGCTGGGAAATCACATTTGAGCAGGAGCGTCCATCATCTCAGGCCACTGCAGCTGGCCTGGACGGGTGTGGACATGTGGGCGGTGGTTCGGGTGCAAGCAGGGTGCAGCCTGGGGCCCGGACCCCTCAGAGCAGAAGGCTGGGGCCTGTGAGCAGAGGGCGAGCGCAGGCCCCTGGCTCCTCGCTGCCTGGGCTGTAGAGCTCAGTCATGACCTCACTCCCCCAAACCCCAACCACGCCCAGACCCCTTTTCCACGCTCTCAGGGGGCTCCCTGAGTGATGTGGCCCAGTGACAGGAGACCTGGGGGCTGACTGCTTTTCGACCATGCATATGAGAGGTGAACCTCTGCATCTGTTTCCCATTGGGGTGTGCCTGTGTGTGCAGAGTGGCATCTCTGGGGCAGGGGCTAGCCCCCAGTTCTCTCTTTCTCCATCTGGCTGCTCTCCCAAGGTGCCAGCCACATTTCCCAGCCAAGGCCCAAGAGGACAGCTGTCTGGGGGGATGCTGCACCCACATTGGGTCCCTTGCCCTTCCCCACCGTGAACCACACAGTGAGGACTGAGGCGGGAGGGATGGTGGTGGGCCCTGAGAGCTGAGCTGTGTGTGAAGCCCTGGGCCAGACAGGCAGGCAGGAGCCCTGGGTTCTGTGCTGGACACAACCTTCCAGAACATGGAGAGCCCCGGATCTTGTTACGGGAAGCTGAGGGCCCCAGTGTGGGCCAGGGTGCCCACTTGCTCCTCCCTGTGTGTGGGCCTATTCAGCTGGCCCTTGCCGTGTGCCCAGCCCATACCAGGAAGGCCACTCTGCCTCGTGGGCATTAGTGGCACAGGCCACCCACCGTGGGCTGCTGGCAGCACTTAGGGGAGAAGCAATGGAGGACTGGAACTGAGGGGGCACTGCTGAGATCACAGTGACTGACGTCCTTGTTGGGACATTAAAATAATTAAGATGGTGAATTGTATGTGTGTTTTACCACACTTAATTTTGAAAACTGGGCTTCCCTTTTATGCCTCCCCCCTAAATCTGTTAAGAAGTTTGATTTACCAATTTGAGCTCTACTTTCTTCCTAAAAGCAGATGCATTATAATCCCTTATAAAAGCAGAGCCTCCCACTGAGACAGAGAGTAGCGATGGCAGGGAGACCCTGCACGCACGCGCATGTGTATGTGTGTAAGTGAGCACACACATTCTGACCACATCTCCATCTTCGTCACCAGTAGGTCACTTCCTGAGCAGGGATCCAGGGTTTTGTTCTCAGCCTGGGGCTGTTTGTTCAGCACCCACCCCCGGCCTCACTGAGATGCCTCGTGCCCTAGAGGAGCCCACGTGTCCCTCACGAGGCTTGTGAGCACAGGAGGGGCATCCATGTGGCTCTTCTGGCTCATTCTACTGCTGGTTCTCCACCTGCGGCTCTCAGTGCCCATCAGACCAAACCAGAGAATCTTAGCTCCACACCCCCATCCCAAATTTGGACCATTTCCCAAAGTCTCCAGTGCGCCCCCCCACACACACACTCCATGAAACCATGTGTTTATTGATTTGTTCCTTCACTGTTGCCTTCATTGGGCCACTCACTATGATGTCTGTTCTTTCAGCTCATAGTGGTGAGTTGGGTGATGTGCCTGGAATGTGGGTGCCCAAGAGAGTGGGAAGGAGGTGAGCTGGGGGGAGGGCATTTGGGCCCTCACCCCTAGTGAGGAGCTGTGTTTTATTCTGCAAGCAGTGGGCAGCTAATACAGGGCTTCAGGCAGAGGGTGAAGTGGTCCGAGTGACCCTGCTGGTTCTGTACATGTGGCCTGTGGGGTTAAGAGTGAGCTCAGGAAGGCCCCTTGAGCAGTGTGGTTTCATGCAGGTGAGGGAGGTGTGGGAGCGTGGCGGCTTGGACTGGGGATGGCAGAGAGCACCCTGTGTTTGCTCTGCTGGAAGGGGTGGAAGATGGAAGAGCTCGGGACGAGTCTGAGGCGTGTGGCCTCCGCAGTGATGTGGCTGGTACCCTGACTGGGGCGGGCAGGTGGGAGGGGCAGGCGGGGCTGGGTGGTCCGGGTCCTCCTCTAAGTGGACGGAGACATGGGAGGGGCTGGAGCAAGACGATGGAGATTCGCGCCTGGCACCGGGGATGAGGTCAGGGCCGGCGAACGCGGCAGACGTGAGCACAGAGGCTCACGAACACGGGGCACGAGTGCCGTGGGACCGGCTGCTGTTTGCTTGGAGGGAACAGGGAGAGACAACGAGGAGCTTTCGCCATTCAGAGGGCTCCCAAGGGGGAGGAAACCCGCACAGATTGACAGGCTGGCTAATCGTAGTGCAGCCGGAGAGAGCACCAAAGACAGGAGGTCCAGGCAGCAGCCAGAGAGAAGAGGATACCAAAGAGTGAGCAGTAGATCGGGTACAGAGTTCTCTGAAGCAGCAGCAACAACAGAAGAGTCCTCTGAAGGACCAAGAGAAAATAACTTTGCCACAGAATTCTCCATACAGCAAAAGTACCTTCCAGGAGTGAGGTAGAAGGGTTATGTAAAAAAAAACAATTTAAGACAAGGCAAGAGAAACCCAAGCCCCAGGTTTCTGTTCAAAGTGAGTGGGGTGAGGTAGAAAGTGGGGACCCGGGAGGGGCAGCAGCAGGGCCAAGCGTCCGGCAGGGTCGGCCGCGTGTGCCCACGGGCGTTTGTTGCGGGGTTCACTCTCCGTGTAAGTGGCCTGCACGGCGCGTTTGCGTCCATCAGATACGCTGCTGGAGCAAAGAGAAACCGTGACTGTGCCAGAGGGGCGGGGCCGTGCTGCGGATGTCCTGCGAGGTCGTGCCCAACGCTGCTGTTGGGGGTGGAGGGACCCCCCACGGGGACAGCTGGCCTGCAGGGGGAGGGGCCTTCCCTGGGGAGAAGTCAGTGGGGTCTGTTTCCCATTCCCAGAAAAGATGATGGCATTAGGAAATCGTCTGTTGAGGAGGTTCTGCTGGTTTATAATAAAACTGTCATCGACGCAGTCTGGCGCTCGTCAGGGGCGGGAGCCGGGGCTGTCCGGTGCGCGGGTTCTGCAGGAGGGGACAGCCCTTCGCACACGTGCAGGCAGGCCCTGGCCCCACCCCATTCTTGCAACGTACCGTTGCCCTTTTATTTTTTTCTTCCATAGGAGCCCTGAATTCCAGCTTCCGTGTTGCAGTCCTAGGACGTTTTTACTTGCTGGAGGCTCTTGGCCTTTCCCCAGCAGGACGACTATGTGCTGTGTTGAGTGCGACTCACCGGGCACTTGTAGCAGTGGGGAGGACAGGCCCTGAGCTGGGGTGACAGGCTGAGGGCGCCTGGCCGGGAAGCACCTGCCCAGATCTGGACTGGCAGGGTCACAGAGCAGCACAGCCACTGCAGAGGGGGGACAGGGAAGGCAGAAGCAGCTCAGGTGATCCTCGAGTGGCCCCGATGGCCAGGGCTGGCCAGGACCCCAGAGAGCTGATGCAGGTGAGCCCACAGTGGGGACCAGGCTACGCCACGCTGCTGTACACTGAGGAAGCCCGAGGACGTGAGTGGCTGTGTAACCGTGTGCGTGTGGGAGAGTGAGAAGGTGGAGGAGAGACGTGTGAATCATTGCGGGCTCACTGAGGGTTCTGCGGTCACCCAGCCCTTGAAACAGGAGAGGGTCACATAACTTCCAAAGCTATATGTTGGGAGAACAATGGTGGGCACCGCGGAGTTCCATGGGCCAGCTCAGGCTGAGAGCCCCCAGGGAAGGACCCCCTCTCCCCCCGCCACGCCAGGCTGGGATCAGATCCTGCTGGCAGAGCTGGGCAGCGGCCCATGGCTCATGGAGAAGATGGGGTTGCTTGGGCCAGGGCTGGCTTGCAGCCTCAGGATGGGCTGGAGACAACCCTTCAGGGCACAAGGGAGCCAAGGCTGTGGATGGGTCTGCGGGAAGGTGATCACTAGGCTCACGTGTGGGCTGTGCAGGCACCAAGGGACTGTGAGCTCTGGGCAGTTGGATGGGGTGGAGCATGCGAATTGTCCCCACGCCTCTGCTGCTCGCTGCCCCGGGGCAGCAGGAGCCTGAAAAAGCCAAGGCAAGCTGCCAGAAGCAGGAGCAGGGCCCTTGACCACCAGCAGCATTCCCCCCACCCGACGAGGCTACCCTTCCTGCTTACGGCAGGGAAGCAGCTCAGGGTCCAGTGTGGGCATGAGGGTGTGCGCACGCGGGACAGAGCGTGTGCAAGAGCGCACGTGTGAGTGTGTGTGAGCACATGTGCCCTTGTGAAACGCCGAATGAAAGAGAGGGAGTTGGGGGGTAAGGGCCTGGTTCCATCTGCACCCAAATCCGAATAAATATGCCAACCAAATGTGGAGTATTGGAAACAACCTTTGCAGGCTATAGAATGGTCCCAAGTAAAGGCAAAACCGTGGTCTCGTGATGGCGTGCACTGAACGCAGCCAGTAGGGCTCCCACCTGGCAGGCACCCATGGTGGATCTGCTCATAAACGAGATATCAGGGGAAGCCCAGCTCAGAACAGGACAGCACTTCACCCTGTCAAAGTTCATTCTACACCTTTTCCCTATTGGGGTCTGGAAGGGTGGGAGCAGGTGGGGTCTCTCTGAACGTGAGCAGTGACTTGAGCCTTGGACAGTGATGCCATGACCTGCACGGGACCCACTGTGCTGTGAGGAAAGGCCAGCTCCTCACCCCTCAGCATGGTGCCTGAGGGGAGACCTGAGCCACAAGGACCACGGGTTGTCTCTGGGGGGGGTGACACGGGCCAACCCTCTCCAGGCAGAAACCGTGGACTGGGCATGGGGAAGGATGCTGGCACCCCAAGGCATTCAGAAGTGAAAGGTATGGAGGGGGAAGGCTTTGCCAGTCCTGCTCTGTTACCTACCCAAGTGGCAGCTTGCAGCAGAGGCAGGATGGAGCCCAAAGGCCACACGGCCCTTCCTGGCAGACAGGTGCCAGCAGTGAGCATCCTTGTAGGCTTAACATCTGCCCTCATCCTGACTCCCCCATGCCACTTTGTTTGCCAGTGTTCCAAACCCTGAGACTCAGAACCATCAGCAGATTCACCCAGGTAAGGCTTCATACCTCCCAGCCTCAGTGTTCTGAACTAGGAAATGGGGTAGCAAAGGGATCTACACATAGCAGCTGTGACTCTGAAGCACGAGCTTCGTATAATCCCTGTGCAAAGGCGAGGCATGTCTGCGACATGCTCTGGCCACTCCTCTCCCCAGCATGCCCTCCTTTGATTGGCAGCTGGAGAAACTGAGACGCAGCAGAGGTCAGCAGACTGTAGGGGCTGCATAGCGCCTCGGAAGTGGGCCCATCCCAGGCTCTCCTCATCCACCTGCCAGGATTGGCTGCATCATTTGTGGGGCCCAGTGTAGGAGGATGAAATGGACGTTTTGTTCTAGGTTTTGAAGAATTTCGAAACAGTGACATGAGAACATTAAACCAAGTGCGGGGGTCCCTTTGGGACTGCCCAGGCTATCCCCACCTGAGGCCAGCCCCACACCCACCTCCTCGATTCCCTGCCTTGGACCATGTGTTTTTCCATCTAGAAGGGTCTGTGACATTGAGGAGCATTAAGGGAGCCATGCCTGGCTACAGGGACCACCTGGAAGGTATTTAAGTGCCTTTAAGTCTGTTTCTGTTCACAATCATTGCCCGACCCACAAATCCCTTTTGGCAGCAATCAACTGGGCCCCACACAGATCCCGTAGGGCTGGCCTCTGTGAGATGAGAGTAGGCAGGACCCATTCTCTCCTGCACATACGATCTGCGTGGTGGGAACTGCACCAGCTTGGGGGTGGGGAGCTCTGGGAGCTCAGGCCGTCCTACCTTCCAGCCCCTGTACCACCGAAAGTGTGTGCAGTCAAAGAGGCCCTCTCAGAGGGGAGCCCAATTCTGGAGCCGCTCTTGCCTACTCCGTAGGTGGGGTGTTGTGGGTAGAGCTTTTCCCCACGATAAGGCCTGTTTTCTGCAACCTTCAGAGTCACCCCAGAAGTCCCTCTCCACAGTGGCTCCAAGAACAGCCAAGTTCTTGGTTCTGCTCTTCTGACCAGGGCCAGTGATGTGTGTCCTGAGAGAAAGCGCCAGCGGTTGCCTCTCAGGATGTGAGCTCTGTTGACATGCGATGTCCCCTCGCTGGTCTTCTGGGGGCAAGAACACAGACCTCACCTCTCCGTGGAGGGGTCAGGCACACGAAGGAAAGCTGGTGGCCTGGTCACACGGGCTCTGGAAGACACGGGCTGCCCTGGTCTGCGTCCAGTCTTGTGGACCCGGCAGCACTGCCTGCAGCTCTGGGAGTTGAAGCCCAATGCAGCCTCTCAAGATCATAGTGGTCGGCGCGTGCCCTTCTGCCAGGGTGCGGAGGAGGTTGGTGGCTCCCGTCGTGGCCAAGCCCCCTCCTTAGCTGGTGTCACTGTCACAAGCCCAGGTTGCCCCTCGCCACCACCCTGTGAGGCCCCTAGGAGTTAGTCTCTCCTCCTTTTTTGTGACTGGAAATGCCGACCTGCCCAGAGAGATGGTGAATCATCAGGACCACCTCTCCCCTCGAGCTGTTTTGCTGACTTGCAGGGAGCTTCAGTCACTGCTCAGGGCTTTGTGGGGGAACAAAGTGTGTCCCAGCAGAGCTACCTCAGTAGGGCCACAGGTGTGGTCCGCTGGGGATCAAGAGCACGGCAACTGTAGGGACCCCGGGAGATGAGTGGGCTGGTGGAAGGGGTGCCTTTCTAGAAAGCCTGCCTTGCAGATTCCAGTTCTCTTGCCTTCTGTGCATGTGCCCTTGAGCAAACAAATGGCTTTCTTTCTGCCTCAGTGTCTGTTTGCAGAACAGTCGTCCTGACAATGCCTCTGTCTGGGGCTGTGGAGAGGATGGAAGGTCGGTGGGGGGGTGGGGGGGTGGGGGATTGGCCTTGTGCTGTGCTGCCTCCCAGAGCCACCTGGCCGGGCTGTGCTCACCCCACACTCCACCTTTGAGAGGCGACAGTAGGCCGCAGGAGGCCAGCCCCTTCCAAAGGTTGTGGGGGCAGGACATGGTCAGGGGAAAAGAGAGTCATTCTTCCTGCCCATAGGGCAGCGGGTGTCATCTTCCTTAGCAGCCCCCCAGCTCAGTCCCTCCCCTAGAGCTCTTACTGGATGCTCTGACTTGTGGAACCTTCATGGAATGTTGGAGGACAAGCTCAGCTGCTGCTCGTGATTTGGGCCCTTGGTGGAGCGGCAGTGCTGGGCCTGGCTCCAATCCCCCTCTGAGCCTGCCTTCCGGAACTTGGCCATGCTGGGATGCTGCCACAGGCTGGAAGCCCCTGTAGTATCAGATTTCTGTGAGGAAGACTGGATGGCCCCACTGAGGAGAGCGAGGCAGGAGTTACCCTGACGGGCAGCCCAAAGCAGGCCCTGGCACAGTCCTGGTGGGAGGTGGCTGCCAAGTCCCATCGGGGACTCCCCAACCGCTATTCCCTCCCTGTGGGTGTCTCCTCACCCACAGACAGGGAGCATTCCTGTCTTTGAGTCATGACTTGATGAGTTGGTAGGGTCCTCTTTGGGGCTCCACACTGTGGGGAGCGTGAGAGCCTCTGCTGGGACATGCGAGCCTGTGGAATGGATCCCCGGTGTGCAGGGACCCTCAGGGGACCGGTCAGCCATGGCCCATCACTCCGCTCAGCCTTGCGCTGGTGCCATCGGCTGCCCTTGAACAGGAGCAGCAAGAGGCCAGCCTTGGGAGCTGCTTCCTGTCCCTGAGAGCATCAGCTGCTAAATCCCATGGAGGTCAGCCCTGAGTGCATCTGAGAATCTCCATCCTCCTGGGCCGGGGGGAGGGTGTGGGGAGAGAAGGGTGGCATTCAGGCAGCTCCTGCCCATGTCTGCCACGGAGACCCCAGGGTGGGGGAGGCATGGTCTTGGCACTCCCTCCCCAGAATTTTCCCCAGTGCGACTTCGACTTCACGGAGCTCCTTTTGCTGCCTTCCCCTTGAATAGCAGCCAGTGTGACACTTCGGAGCGGATCCTTCCCCCAGGAAACTTCAGCTCAGAGCACAAGGCAGGCTCCTTAGAAGTCCTGGCCTGCCCCTCCCTGAACTGTAACCACAGGGGTTAGGTAATTCTAGGTCCCACTCCAGGGACACCTCTCTTGGGAGGGCTTTCCAGTGTGGTCTTTCCGGCCACATTATAAGTGTGGTCATTGCCCCACTCCCACCCCTGCTTCCTTCCATCTCTGTGTTGAGTGTGGGGTGCACAGGGCCAGGCCTCTGGCTCTGACCAGAGCATCTCTCTCCCTCCCTTCTCTCTCTCTTCCCCGCTTCCTTCTTTCCCTCTTTGTCCCTCTCCCCCTTGTTGCTTCCCAGCCCGAACCTGTCTGGCAGGGAGCAGACCAGGCCAGGTGCATGCTTCCGCCCAAGTTGGCCCTCGCAGTCTGGCTGCCTTTTGAAGTCATCCTGAAAAACATCCCCCAGGGTGCAGCCTTTCTGTTCACGGACTGTTTCACTGCTTTGGCATCTGGAAAGGACTCCCCTGTGGTCTTACCTGACTCCGGTTGGCAATGGATTGTTTCCCATCCCCAGATGTGTCCTTGAGGACCCAGGTGGTACCAGGGGTATCCTCTGCTGGTGCAGACTGGCCTGGCTGCTCATCCCGACAGCTGTGAGCAGAGTGGGGTGTAGGTGGAAACAAGCTGATCGAAGAGAGAAATTGGCTCAATGTGAGTGAATACGTGGGCATTTCTAATGTTTGTGTTGTGTGTTGGTTACTGCTATAGAGTATTTGCAGGGTTTTAGTGCTTTTTCCAGCGCCGTTTGCCTAATTATCCACCTTCTTGAAAATTCTTACTGTTTTTTAAAACTTTTTATCATGAAAAATTTTGAACTTACACAGTCAGCAGAGTAATGAATGGGTTTTCCCAGCGAGGCCATGGTCCACATCCTCTTCTTGGTGGCAACCAGAGCTCTATTCACAGTCCCTTAGTGATCAGGTTTTCAGGGGAAATTTACAGAAGTTGAAATATACAGCTCTGATCTGTACATTGGCAGCAAATGTATGTGCACATGTGACCCACACTGCTATCCGGATGTGGAATCTTTACATCCCCCAGAACATTCCTTCCTGCCCTTCCTAGTCTTTTGCCTCTTCCCACCCCTCACAGGTCTCCAGGCTGCTCTCTGTTAACCTAAAATTAGTCTGGAATCATGCCATGTGTGTTCTTTTTTGCCTGGCTTCTTCTGCTTGGCACGATGTCTGTGAGATCCTTCCAGGTTGTTGTGTGAATCAACGGTTCATCCCTTTTTATTGCTGCATAGGATTTCGTGGTGTGAAAACCACCCTTTGCCTGTCCACTCACCCATTGAAGGGCACCTGGGCTGTTTCCAGTCCTCGGCTGTGTGAATAAACTTGCCTTTTTGTGAATGACTCATTTGATGGATATATGTATTCCTCTCTCGGATAAATTCAGTAGGATTTCTGGATCAAGTGGTAGGAGTATGTTTAACTTTAAAGGTGTGTTTCTCTTATAAAGAGCCCTGGTTTGGGGCGCCTGGGTGGCTCAGTTGGTTAAGTGTCCGACTCTTGGTTTTGGCTCAGGTCATTTTCTCGTGGGTCAAGAGATCAAGCCCTAGTACAGGCTCCTCCCTCAGCGGGGAATCTGCCAGAAGATTCTCTCCCTCTGCCCCTCCCCACAACATGCATGCCTCATGATCTCTCTCTTACACACTCTCTCTCAAATAAATACATAAATCTCAGGAATGAATAAATGCGTAACGTGCCCTGGTTCATTTTCGGTGACTCTTGCCTGCCCTGCTTATCTGACATCATCGTGCACACTTAAAAGCTGGGGATCCAGGCGATTTTCTGAGAAACCTGAGTCACTCCCAGCTCTGTGCGGCTCACATACTTGTCAAACTCGGGTGATTGGGAACGATTTTGCAGGTGTTTTGTAGTACGTCCTCCTCTCTTTTCTTTTTCTGTTTTAAGGCAGTCCATTTGCAGCTAGTGTTTCGCCCCACAGATAGGTGTGTGTGTTGACGTTACTGGGACTACTGGTGAGAAAGTCCGAGTAAGATCAGAATCTTATTCTTTCTTTATTTGGGTGTGAAAGTCTTGAATGCCGTGAATCATGCAGGGTGAGCTCTCTCTCTTGTAATTTCAGAACAAGGAACTTGCCTATAGTTTTGCACTATTAATTACGCTAGGTTGGAATCTTAAGTTAGCAAATGTGGGAGGATCCAAAGTGTGAACTAAAGCGGCTGGAGAGTGCTGGTCTGCCTGGAAACCTGCTCCGGAGGGGTCAGCATTCCTCCCTCCCTCACACGCCTCCCTGCTTCCTGCAGCTCCGCTAGGACTCTACTTCTCCAGGGATGCTTACTGGGAGAAACTGTATGTGGACCAGCCAGCTGGCATGCCCCTGCTCTATGTCCACGCCCTGCGGGACGCCCCCGAGGAGGTGCCCAGCTTCCGCCTGGGCCAGCACCTCTACGGCATCGCCTACCGTGCGAGGCTGCAGGAGAACGACTGGATCCGCATTGAGGAGGACACTGGCCTTCTCTACCTTAACCGGAGCCTGGACCACAGCGCCTGGGAGAGGCTCAGCATCCGCAGTAAGGGAGCCGCCTGACCCCCTCCCCCACCCTGTCTCTCCTCCCACAGCCCACGTCACACCCACACCAAGGCTCAAGAGGGCGCTTCCTGTGCGATCCCTGTGGCGTAAGGATGAAGGGTGAGGTGAGGCTGGCCTGCCTCTGTGGCCAGCCCGGCCAGGACACCAGGATGAGTTTGGGGGCTGCTGATGACCATTGGACCTTCTGAGTCTGTTGGGATTTGGGAGAACCCCTGGAAAGGATTGGGTGCCCTCTCCGGGCTGGGCTTAGAAGCCTTTTCCATTTGGGTGAACAGGATTTAGGGTTACAAGAGAGGAGTTAAGTGAGGGGACTAGAAAAATTGAAGTTTTGATTGAGGGAATGATCTGGAGCTTCCTGGAGAAGGAGCAGTTCCATGGAAAGCTGGTCTTCCCATCAGCATCAAGCTGCCCTTAGTACCCAGTGGGGACTCAGGCCTGGTGCCAGGGAGGAAAGTGGTATGGAAGGAAGACCTAGCCAGCCTCCTCAGAGCAGGGGTCAGAGCAGGGAGAAAACCACATGTGACCCTGATACTGGGAAGAGGAGCTGCTTTCTGCCTTATGGCACAAAACGGTGATCACACACCCAATAGCTCCCCACCTCCAATCATCTCCTTCAAATACATGACCTCACTGCACCCTCACACCAGCCCTGAACCCCCTCATGCGGGCAAGAGGCCCATGGCATGCCTATGAATGCAGAATGGGCAGCACTGCCCGGGAGGACAGAATGACTGTGCCCCTGTCAGCCAAGGAAAGCCAAGGTCACATGACAGAGCCTGCCACTAGGGCACCCCCAGTTCTGGAGGTGGCATCTCAGATGGGTCTTGGTTCTGCTTGTACTTAGTTGCTGCTGTCTCCATCCCAATCCCCCATGGGGACCTTGAACTATGTTTCCGGGGGTAAAGGCTGAGTGGAGTTTGTCGAGGGTCCATATTTCCTACGGGGCTTGTTCTGTTCATGATGCACCTGTTAAGTCCAGTCAGGAGAAAAACCACATAGTAACTGGAACAGGGCAGTTTCATATAGAAAATGATTGGCTACAACCGGGGACTGAAGCACCAAGGGAGGGCTAGGAAGAAGCAGAATTCTGATGAATTCTGGGAGGAGCAAATGCAGGGTAACAGCCACTACACTAGGGCTGAGGGAGAGGGCCCAGGAAGAGTACCCATCACTCTTGAAGAGAACCAGACCTTGTTGGAGAAATTCTCTGTGATGGAGTTTGCTGGAAATCCCCCCTCCAGGCACTCCGGAAGTCTGGCTGTGGGTGTGTCTCCATAGAGGCATTCCATGAGGACAGCCCCTGGAGGCTGGGGAGCCCCCACATGCATAGGAGCCAGCCAGGAAAGTGCTCTACCTGGTTAGACTTGGGACTCAGGGCACCCCTCTGATGGGAGCAATGATGTGCTAGAGGCTGGTGGGGAGATATGGGGGAACAATAGGGCGCAGCGCTCAGAGCACCTGAGGGAGTGGTATTTGAGCTGAGACCTGAATGACAAGAGAGGCGGGCCTGTGAGGCACCCCAGGCAGAGGGAGCAGAACCATGGGACCCTGAAGCAGAGACAGACCCCGGGTCTAGGGCAGTTTGGGGCAGGTGGAAGGTGACCAGCCAGGGTCGAGAGCCTAGTGGAGCCCTGTGGACAACGGAAGGGACTGGGCTTTACACCAGCCCTGGATCTCCTGCTCCTTCCCCATTCCACTCCCCGCCACCCATGGGTGTGGCTGGTGCCCCACCAAGCCTGACTTCTCTCTCTGCAGATGGTGGCTTCCCGGTGCTCACCATCTACCTCCAGGTCTTCCTGTCGGCTGCGTCCCTGCGTGAGGGCGAGTGCCAGTGGCCAGGCTGTGCCCGGGTGTACTTCTCCTTCCTCAACACCTCCTTCCCGGCTTGCAGTTCCCTCAAACCCCGGGAGCTCTGCTTTCCCGAGACAGGCGTCTCCTTCCGCATCAGAGAGAACAGGCCTCCTGGCACCTTCCACCAATTCCGGCTGCTGCCTGTGCAATTCCTCTGCCCCAACATCAGCGTGTCCTACAGGCTCCTAGAAGGTGAGTGCTGGCTTCGGAGGCCCCCCCTTGGCATCTGCTGTGTGCCAGGCACAGCCCCTCCAGCCCTTGACATGAGCCATCTGGTTTACCCACCAACCACACCACTCATTCATTCATTTAATATTCCAGAAATATTTCTAGTGTGTCTGTCATGAACCAAGTACTGTTCTAGGGGCTAAGGATGTGACCATGAACTAAACAAGTCAAAATCCTGCCTGCCTGGAGCCTCCATTCCCCTGGGGTGGCCTCTGGAACGTGCTGTTTGGGAAGTAAAGCTCCCAGGATGTGGAGTGGTGGAGACCGCAGTCTTCTGTCTCATGGCCGAGGAAGGGAGTGCTGGAGCAAAGGTGGGAGGGCACCAGGCCAGCTGGGCTAGCCCCGTAAAGGTCACTGCGGTGGGACCCCTGGTAGCTGGGGTAGGGAGAGCGGAGGCCCATGAAGACAGAGAAGTTCCTGAGGGTTTCCCCTTCAGGGACTGGGGGGTCACGGAAGGCTTGTAGGGGGCGGCATGGACAAGCCCTCACTTACCTTTAAAGGATTATTCTGGCTGCCATGCTAGGAATGATTTGGTACAGGGCAGCGTAGCATAGCAGCAAGGAAACAGGAGGCTGGGAAAATCCCTGAGCAGCAGGCTGGAAACTGGAAGAAGAGTGAAAGCCACAGGGCAGCAAGGAGCAGGTGCCTTCCGGGCATATACTGAAAGAAGATCCAGCAGGATTTCTCAATGTGTTGGCTGTGGGCGTTGAGGGAAAGAGGGGAGCCCGCGTGGTTCCAGGATTCTGCCTCAGCAGCTGTAAGAGCAGCCGACCTGGTCCCACAATGGCCGTGGGGAGGCTGGCCAAGGGCGGGCCAGGGGGTGAAGCCCAGTGGAGGTGAGAGAAGGCACCTGAGCAGCCCCATGACAGGAGGCGCCACTGAAATACTCAGAAACAAAGAACTAGAACAGAGAAGGTAGGCTGCAGTGGAACCTGGATTCACACCAAGTTTATCATACACACACGTGGTAATGACATTGAAGAAAATCTCCATGAAGTAAGAAAAGGGGTCATGCACTCCCCCAGCATCCTCACCTTTGCCCTGCAGCAGGGATACATGTCTTTGGGCAAGATTGTCAGCCAAACGTCAGGTTCAGCAGGCTGCCCTTCCTCAAGAAGATTACCTCATTAAATTTGGTTAAGCATGGTTTTGTAACCATAAACAACAGAGAGAAACATTATATGATAAGCATTTCGCATATGTAATCCACACGTAATATGTGGCTTTGCGGGAGGGACGTTTGCCTGCTCCCATGGTTGGCTGTGGGGGCGGTCAGTGTGGACCTTCAAGCCGTCAGCATTCCCCTTTTCTGAATTATTCCTGGAGGATGAATTTCAGGGCAGGCTTGGGTTGAAAAGTGTGCTATTGTGACTGGTCTTCCCCTCAGCAGGTTGTGGGAAGATACACCAATCACTGCCCAAACCACAGGGCCTGGTGAGGAGCAGGCCTGTTAGCCTTCGTCTAGCCCGTCTTCTGGTGAGGAAACAGGCACAGAGAGGTGGGACAACCAGTCTGGGATAGCACAGCCAGGAGATGTAAAGCGGGCGTGCAAAGTTGGCAGTTGGAAATATCTGTGTGTTAACTTCAGATTACCCACTAAATGCCCACCGTGTTTGTTTTCAAATGGTGGAATAGTGGCCTTATTTCCCACATGCTCTAAAATGAGCACATATTATTTCCATAATTTTAAAATTGCCTATTTCTTTCAAAAGCCAGTCAATGCGGGGGGCTGGATCTCTGGGCCTGCGGCGTGGTTGAGCTGGTGTTCAGCCCTCCCACCCCACCCACCCCCAGCAAGAGAGGCAAGGTTAGGGAAGAGATGGGAGCAGCCCTCCCTAGGTCATCAGAGTGAGGACGTGAGGCAGGCTTTCTGGTTCCCTGAGCTTCCCCCATCAGCACTAGTGAAACTGGGAGGCCCAGGTCAGCTCATTAGTGCACAGCCATCACTGCAAACCAATGCTTGGAGCTCTGTGCCCCCTCCCCTTCCAATCTGGAGCCGAGGAAGAGCTCGGCAGGGCCATCCTGCTCCCCATCTCTGACCTGCCAGAGGCCATCCTCCCCTGCAGCCACTCCTGGCGGGCCCTTTGAAAAAGACAGCTCACCCTGCTCCCTGGCCCGGGAGTCACACTGGGGTTCCTGGTCTGCTTGGTGTCTAGGTGAGAATCTGCCCTTCCGCTGTGCCCCGGACAGCCTGGAGGTGAGCACACGCTGGGCCCTGGACCGCGAGCTGCGGGAGAAGTACGAGCTGGTGGCCGCGTGCACGGTGCACGTCGGTGCACACAAGGAGCAGGTGGTGATGGTACCCTTCCCCGTGACGGTGTACGATGAGGACGACTCGGCACCCACCTTCCTCGGGGGCCTGGACACCGCCAGCGCTGTGGTGGAGTTCAAGAGGAAGGAGGTGCCTGTTTACCACCTTGTCTGTTGTCTGTCATCCGTCTGTTGTGTGTCTGCCACTCCGGCCACCATTTATTCCTTGGTCTACCCAGCTGTCCGTCTGGCCATCCGGCCATACAGTTGAACATCCCTCCAGCCATTTGTCTTTCATTTGTCTGCCCAGCTATGTGTTGGGGTTTTCTGCCCGTCTCGAGGGTAGCTGAGGAGGAGACGGGAGGTCAGTCCAGCTGGCCCCTGACAAATGTCCGGGGACCCTGGATGCCTAGCACGAGTCTGAACAGGCTGGCAAGGCTAAGGATGTGCATCAGGTTCCAGGGCACACCTGCCGCTGCGTGTGGGTACAGCGGTGCTGCCCTCAGGAGGGGACAGCTTCCAGGAGAGAGCCCTCTCTCCCTCTGCGGTCAGGTCAGCGTTCCCAGGAGAGTCTAGAGACTCAGGGAGGGTGGAGCCCGTCCGCCAAGCGCAGAAAGACCAAGGAGTGGCTTCAGCTGGGATCGCCCAGAACAGCCCCGCCCACCTCGGCCCAACCCCGGCTCTGGTCCGCGTAGGTGGAGCGTGACTGCCACCTGCTGGCCGTTCTGCAGCCCGCCGGCCAGGCGTGCAATGGCAGATAACGTGGTTTTACCTGGGTCTCTGGACACCCCAGGTGCTAGTTTGGTGGATGGGCAGGCGGGAGGAAAGCACATCTCATTGGTAAAGATCGCATAAGCTAGAAAGGGCTACCTTGGGGTGACAACAAGGAGTCTGGTCCCTGACAAAAGCAGAGATGCCCTGTGACTGCTCAGAACTTTCCTCGTGATCCCCTCCAGCCCAGTATACAGGCGTTTGGAGAATGTTCTGGTGGACACCAGGGCTTGGATCTGGCTTTGCCATCTATCACTATGTGACAGTCACTATCACTATCTGACTCGACCCTGTGGGGCGCAGCTTGCTGTTCTCTGTGGGACCTGGTGAAGCACATCAGCAGAGCCCCTGGGCATCTGCTTTAATCCATCCTTACAGGAAGCGTGTAGGTGCCTATCATACCTGAGGCACAGGGGAGGCACAGGGGTGGCCCAGGGAGGGCGCCTGGGCCAGACTGGCATGGGATCCCACAGGAACTCTAACATAGGCCAGTCTGTCCCTGGAGCCGGCTCTGACTGCACACCCTCGATCCACCTGTGGGGCGGGTGTCCTTCTGAGGTCCCAGCCTGCAGGGTCTCTGCGGAGTCCCTCTCACCAATTCTGACTGGCACCCACTGTTTTCCTCAGGGCACCGTGGTGGCCACAATACGTGTCTTCGATGCAGACGTGGTGCCGGCCTCTGGGGAGCTGCTGAGGCGGTACACAAGCACGCTACTGCCAGGGGACACCTGGGCCCTGCAGACTTTCCGCGTCGAGCACTCACCGAACGAGACCTTGGCCCAGGCTAATGGCAGTTTCGTGCGAGCAACTGTGCATGACTACAGTAAGAGGGGCTGGGCCTGGCTTGGCTGGGCCCCCTAGGGAGCCTGCAGCCCACTCTTCTCACAGCACCCTACACCCACAGACACTTGTCCCGACGTTCTAAGCCCCAGGCTGCAGAGGCTTCCACTCCACCCAACCCTTCCTTGTCTCTAATGCGCTCACCTTGGTCACCTTGGTGGGTTTTTATAGGGTTTCTTCTCTCCCTAAACTGCCTCCTAGCAGACTTTGGTAGGGCCGTACCACACTTCCCATGCTGACTATGCCAGGGCTCAGTGCCTACTACAAACACAGACGTCATTGCCTAAGGCCTTCTTCTGGCCTCTGCTTTGCAATCCCCCAGGGACCCAAGTGCCTGGGGATTATTTCTCCCTTGTCCCCACAGCCTTCTACTAACAGGGGTTAGTATACAACAGCAGCTCTGTGTGTTTGAGCCAGAGGATTCTGCACAGATAGTCCTGTCTGGCTTCTGGAATGTACCGCAAGACTGAGCTCCAGGGGCCCACTGTGCTCACCTACGGCATGGGGCACCTTCATCAGCTGCCTTGTCTCCCCTACCCTCCTGCCCATGTTTTCTGGGATCACCTTCCAAATACCTGACTGGCACTTGAATCCTTGATTTGGGATCTGCTTCTGAGGGATTCCAGAATCGCTGGTACTGTTACCCCTTACTGCCTGGACCGATCCTGTTTGTTTCTCATCCTCCCCACCCCCACTGAGGCTGTGAGGGTCTCCTGCCCTGTATAAGGGAAAATGTCATCTCTGCCAGGCGCTCTCATTCCATACATCACGTGTACCCAAACCTCCTCATGCTTGTCCTTCCATCTCTGCAAAACTAGAACCGTAGCACAACACACAGCAGGTACAGAGGTGGGCGGGCTCTGGGCTCTGGGCACTGGGGGTCTGTGCAGTCCAGGGCTCCACTGGAGGCCGTGACTGTTGGGATAGTTCTCTGGGGGAGTGGAGGCCAGCATAGTCTTCCCGGGGCCTCAGTGATGATAGATCTCTATCTCATGTATACGCACATACATACCACACACGCACACACACACCCCATACACACAGGTGATCTCCCAGTTGAGAAGGCTTCTCTCAGCATCCAGCTCAGCACAGCAGCCAACATTTAAACAATGGTTCCAACTTAGCCCCACCTGCCAAGTCTGTGGTCCACATGGCCCATGTGTGAAGTCTGTGTTTGCACACATGTGTGTTTGTGCCAAATGTGTAGCTGGGAGGAGACACACAGCGGCTTGGGACGGTAGTCCCAGGCCCCTAAGCGACGAAGCAGTCATCACCGTGCCCCCCCCCCCACACCACAGGGCTGGTTCTCAACCGGAGCCTCCCCATCTCGGAGAGCCGCGCCCTGCAGCTGGCTGTGCTGGTCAATGACTCGGACTTCCAGGGCCCCGGTGAGGGCATCCTCCGCCTCCATTTCAACGTGACCGTGCTGCCTGTCAGCCTGCACTTACCCAGCGCCTACTCCTTCACTATGAGCAGGCGGGCCCGCCGCTTTGCCCAGGTGAGCCCACAACCCGATGCCTGCCGGGCAGGGGGCACAGAGGGGTGGAGGACCCCCAGGGTGGGGCACTCCATTTAACAGATTGCAAGCAGGGCTGGGGATGAGAGACACTTCTTCTGGCCTAACCAGTACGCGGAGTGGCCCGGGGGAGCCACGGGTACAGGGCCAGGGAAGCTGGGGCCATGGCGAAGTTGGCAGAGTCATGGGCAGGGTTGGTGGGCTCCATGGGCCTCTCGTTTGCCCTTTGCTTTCTTGGTATCTTTAAAGCGTGTTTCATCCTAACGTAAGAGCAGTGCCAGTTAAGTGTACATATGGGGACCTAGAAAGATGTTCCTGATCGATTATTAAGTGAAAAGTTGTTTGTAAAAAGACTGGCCTCACGCGACTCCCTGTGTTCTGAAACAAGTTTTCAGTGACGGAATATACAGGTATGTAAATGCGGGCATCAGTCAGCAGTGGCGCCCTCTGCGGGGAAAGGTGGGGAACGCTTCCTCTGCCTCCTGCAAATGCGTTTACTAGAGCTTATCTTGGCGTTTGTTGTTGGTAAATAAGAATTAGAAGTGGAAAATAAGAATTAGAAGTGGAAGAAACGTGAAGTAGCAAGTATCCATTATCAGAGAGGGCTGATTCTTCTCGCCATATCAACTAGTGCTTAGCATTTTGGTAGTTTTTTCTAGAACACTTCTCTTAAGGAATTTTGTGATTTTATTTGGAATTGCGGCATGCATTGGGCTTCACATACTGCTTGTTCCAATAGGGCAGCTTCAGGTACTTCCTCTTCAGAAGGTCACACTTAGGGCCACCTCCATTTGTCCCAGTTCCTGTGTTTGGTTCCCATGCCCCCTCCACTCCTGACAGCCACCCAGGTCCCGCACACAAAGGACCCCACCCTTGGACACATCGAAGCTCCCTGACCTGCCACAAAAGGTCTTTCATGGAGGTAGAGGCCATGGATGGTGGGAGGTGACAAGGCAGAGGGGCCCTAAGGGTGTCCAAGGGGGTATTGAATGGGAGTAAACACTGCAGGAGGTGTGTCACCTGTACCCCAAAACACTCAAAAGATCACAGGGACCTGAGATCCCATCCAGCCTCAGACTTGCTGTGACCTTTCACCCCCTCTCCCCAGTCTTCATAACTGCAAATTGTGGTTAGTGACCTTGGGCAGTTTGGAGGCGCCTATGGGAGAGTGGAAACAAGCAGGCTTTATATGGGGATGTGCTGGGACATCCGGGAGGTGGTTTGGTTGTGGTATCAGGCCTGGGTGTGGAGGAGCCTGGCTCTGCCCTCGGTCTGAGCAAGGCTGAGCAAGGACCTGCTACACGGCTGCAGGCAGGGCCTCACCTGCCCCACCCCTACCCTCTGCCCGCCCACAACTTGACTAGTCAGATTTTCTGGCTTTAAGCCACCGACACTCTCATTCTAACTCAAGTAACCGAAGGATAAAAAGGAGAGTTCCAGCTGCCCAGTTCCGGGCCCCAGCAGTGGCACGGCCAGCCTGGCACCCCCTGGAGAAGCAGCCTGTCTTTCCCAGGGCTCCCAGCAAGACTCCCAGGCAGGCCCCTTGGGGCTCAGGTGAGACAGGCAGCGATGCTGCATGAAATCACTTGGCCCCAGTGCAAAGCTCTGCCTGCCCAGGCAGGGATTCTAGGCAGGGTGTGGGGTACCCCAGCCCCATGCACTGAGGATGGCAACTGGTGGTTCCCAGAATAATACTGGCCTGGCCAGAGGCAGGGAGGGAAATGAGCAGGAGGGACCAAATGGATCTTCCTGCTTAAATGAGTGAGTGAAGAATGAGCTTGTGGTGTAGGCTCCTCTCAAGGTGGTCACTAGACCCAACCTTGGTGCCCTGTGTTGTTTTGCCTCTGGCTCCCAGGAGCCGGGGTGGGTGGTAGTGTGATGGGCAGGGCAGGGCCCGGCAGGGGGAAGGATCTGCAGGTTCCAGGGATGTGGAAGACCAGGACTTGGTGGTGGCGGGGGGAGGTCTGTCATCCCTGGACCCAGTAGGGAGCTTCTCCAGGACTCGGACTACCCAGAAACCCTGCCAGCCCCCATCACAGGCGGGAGCAGCACCCGGCTGAGACGTTCCTTGTGCCCTGTGCATAGATTGGGAAAGTCTGCGTGGATAACTGCCAGGAGTTCAGCGGCATCCACGTGCAGTACAAGCTGCAGCTCTCCAGCGCCAACTGCAGCGTCCTGGGGGTGGTCACCTCCGCCGAGGACACCTCAGGAACCCTGTTCGTGAATGACACAGAAGCCCTGCAGCGGCCTGACTGTTCTCAACTGCAGTACACAGTGGTGGCCGCCGACCGGCCAAGCCGCAGGCAGACCCAGGCCCCGCTGGTTGTTACTGTGGAGGGGACATGTAAGTGCCAGGGCCCCGTGGAGGGTCGGGACAGGCAGGGTGTGGCTGAGCCACAGGCTTCCCGCACACAGAAGGGGCCCCACCTTGCCCCCTTCCCTTCTTGGCAGCGTCCCTGTGTCTGAGTCTCCTTCCCTATCAAGTGAGAATCGCAGTGCACCCTGCATAGCCGGGCTGGGAGGGTGACGAGAAAGTTTAAAGCAGCGTAGCCCAAAGGGACCGGATAGTCAATGGTCGCTACTCCCCACCACCACTGTTGATCCATTCTGTACGCGCACCTGCTTTAGGGCTGCCGGAGAAAATACGAGATCTTGGCTAAATTTAAACGTCAGGTAAGCAACAAGGAGCTTTGTGCTATAAGTATGTTCCACGTAGCCTTTGCAGTCTCTTAGAAGACAATCTTCCACGGGTGTCCATGCAGTGTTAGGGACACAGTCACATAAAGCAACTATTCACTGTTTACCTGAAATCGAGGCTTAACTGGGCCTGTGTGTTTTTGGCTGAGTCTAGGCACTAGCCTGCTCACATCCTCCCTTCACACTTACCCCAACCGAGTAGTGCCCCCCTTGCTGTGACTGCGGTGACAGCCCACTTCCTTAGTGGGTCCCATCACTGCCCCATGCCCTGGTGCTCAGGCACCCCCACCCCTCTGGGCTCACCCAGGAGAGGAGCTTGACCAGTGCTACCCTCTGCCCCCGGATACTGGTGGGACACGAGGTCCAGGCCAGCCCCGGTAACCAGCTTTCTGCCATCCGCAGATGTGGCCGAGGAACCAGGCTGCCCCCTGTCCTGTGCAGTCAGCAAGAGGCGGCCTGAGTGTGAAGAGTGTGGCGGCCTGGGCTCTCTGACGGGCAGGTGCGAGTGGAGACAGGGAGATGGCAAAGGTAGGCCCCACGCAGAGCCAGGGGCCGGCGGCCAGGCGGTCGAGACGGGTAATGGTGGCTGAGTGGAAGCGGGGTCCTTGTGGGCCCTGCCGGCCACAGTGCTGGTCCTCCGCTCTCCACGTCTGTTGTCCAGAGCCTGGTCCTCCTCTGTAGTACCTGATGTTGAGAGAGGCTGCGCGAGGGTGCAGAGTAGGGGAAGCACGAGGACGCTCAGGCTCTTCGTCACTGTGGGACCACAGGTCCCTTCGGGTTTGGGAAGCCCTGGGCCAAAGTTGGAGTGTGCAAGGAAAAGAGAGGCTCTGCCTGGGAGGTCCCAGGCCAGGACTTGTGGCCCCAGACAGCAGGGCTGGGGCATAGATAGTAGCAAGTCCAAGCTGTGCCTACAAGGATCCCACTCATGGGTTCTCGGCTCGGGCCTCAGTTTGCTCCTCCGGAGGGGGGCAGGATTGGCCGGGGAGGCCCTGGAGTGCCGCCCTTCTGGCTCTGGCCATCTAGCCAGGGTGGTGTTCCTGCGTGGCAGTGACTGGCCTGCTGTGTGTTCCAGGAATTACCAGGAACTTCTCCACCTGCTCCCCCAGCATCAAGACCTGCCCCGATGGCCACTGTGATGCTGTGGAGAGCAGAAACGTCAACATCTGCCCCCAGGACTGCCTCCGTAAGCAACCACTGGGCCTGCAGGTTCAAGAGCCGGCCGTGGGTAGGGGTAGCCAGTGGGGGAGGCTTGGACTCCCACCTACACATCAGCCAGACCAGCATCATTCCCGAGTTTATTGTGCAGAAGCTTTTTTCTAACATTTTATTTGAACAAAGGGTTCTGCCGCATCCAAACTCTGGAAACTGGTACCCTGACCTACTGTCCCGTGTCTTTCTGGCCAACTGACACAGCACATCTCCCAACCCCTGATTCTCCTGGCTCCCTGCTGCCCATTCCCTGCTCTGTGAAGTAACCATGTGTGGACCTTGGCAAGGGCCCTGCACAGCTTGTGGGTTCCTCCTCCTACCTGCTGAGGCCAGGGACCTGAATCAGGGCAGACTGTGCTGATTCCTGCTCAAGAGACCCAGATTCCAGAGCTCACTGCCCTCCCTAGGCCTGAGCATGCTGACATCCTGTGGGGAGGGACCTCTCGTGCTTCTGCCTGGGTGGTCCTCGTTTGTGTGGTCACACCAGGAGGCTTAGTGGGCTGCCTCTGTCCCCAGGGGGTGGCAGCATCATTGGTGGGCACGAGCCTGGGGAACGCTGGGGGATAAAAGCTGGCTTCGGTATCTGCAACTGTTTCCCCGAAGAGAAGAAATGCTTCTGTGAACCTGAAGACAGCCAGGGTGAGTTGGTGGGGGGCACTGCTGGGGTCACAGGCAGAGAAGGCCTCCCCACACCTCTCTGAGCCCCAGTGAGGCAGGCAGAGTGGAAGGAAGGCAGGTAAAACCCAGGAGACCCTCTTCCTTCCCTCTGGGCCTCGGTTCCTCAATCTGTGCAGACAGGTCTAGGTCAGAGCCTCCACAGAGCGACCTCCTGCCCAAAGTTCTATGAGAAAGATTGGGCTGGAAAGTTCTTCCGCCAAATAACTCAGCATCAACTCAGATGGTCCCAGTGCAGGGCTTTCTCTGGGCCCATGGCAGTGCCTGGCCAGAACCCCGCCCTCGCAGCCAGAGCCTGCGGGGGTGCCTTCTGGGCCAGCAGGTGCCAAGGGTGGCCCAGGCCTGTGCACCTGAGGACATTTCCTGCCTGAGCCCAAGGACGGTTCTCTCGTATTTGAACTATGACTGCATGACACTAGGTCCAGAGTCACTTTCCTTGCCTCTCCGTTTTATGAAGAAAATACAAAACACATGGAGCACATCGCGGGACTCTGCCTCCCCGCCAGGTGCTCTAGGGCCAGCTGGCTTCCGTGCAGTGTTCCACAGCTGGTGTTTCCCAGACGCACACTGCCTCTGCTGTGTGACCTCAGGCCAGCTGCTTAAACTCTCTGGGTCTCTTGCCCCTTGTGGAGGAGTCTGACCACAGTCTCTGTAGCAAAAACCTATGGTACAGTCCCTGCCAAACGGTGGGTGCCATGTGAGTGTGTGCACTGCTCTCACATCCCACCGCCCGCAGCACTTGCTGGCGGCTCAGTCTGCCACGGCAGACCCCAGCTGTGGGCACCGGGGCCCCCTCCCAGGAGCGCCGTCCCTCACGGCCACCCCTGCCCACAGACCCGCTGTGTGACGAGCTGTGCCGCACGGTGATCGCGGCAGCCGTGCTCTTCTCCTTCATCGTCTCCATGCTGCTCTCTACCTTCTGCATCCACCGCTACCACAAGAATGCCCACAAGCCACCCATCGCCTCTGCCGAGATGACCTTCCGCCGGCCGGCCCAGGCCTTCCCGGTCAGCTACTCCTCGTCGGGCGCCCGCCGGCCCTCCCTGGACTCCATGGAGAACCAGGTCTCTGTGGACGCCTTTAAGATCCCGGTGAGGCTCCAGGCAGGGCCTGGGCCTGGGAGGCAGCTCTCCTGGAGGCCCTGCAGGGGGCGCCGGCCTCTGGCCTGAGGAAGCAGGGAAGTGTGGGGAGGGGTACCCAGGGCTCAGGGTGCTGAGTGTCGTGTAGCCCACAAGCAGCTTGTGCACCCTCGCCCACCAGGAAGACTCTCTGGGCAGCCCTTCCAGGGAAGGTAGGCGGGCATAAGGCTGTCCAGGGCCCCGGGCAGTTAAGCAGAGTGCAGAGTGCCAGGGGCTGATTCAGCTGGACTGAGATTTGGGAGGTGGGCCAGGCCATACCTGATAGGGAACCGTCCTGTGGAAGCCCCAAGGATGGGAGGAGGCCCTGAGGAAGACTGGATTTTATTCTCAGAGGAGGGGGCCCCGGGTCTTAGGGGTTCAGCAGAGGAGGCCCCTATTCGGCTTTCGTTCCTGCAGGCTGCTCTGTTGGGAAGTCTCTGGCGTGTGTACAAGAGTGGGAGCCCCGTGAGAAAGCACCACTCTCCTCACCCAGGCAGAAGGCAGCGGCAGGCAGGGGCTAGGCCAGGGTGGCAGTGGTGGGGAGGGGAGTTCGTTTGCGGAGGGGAGAAAGGGCTACCATGGGGGCCCCTGGGCCAGCTGCCGCAGAGGCTGGCCCCAGGACATGTAACCAGCCCGCTGACAGAGAGGCCGGCCAGCGCCAGCAGGCCCCCATTCCCCCTTCTCTGTGGGAGGGCCTGGGCCCGCAGTTACCCTGTGCTCCTTGGGGCCTCCTGGCTAAGGCTCCCCGCCCTGTGCCCTGCTTCTTCTGTGTCCCTGCGGGCAGCTGCTAGGGAGCAGGACGCCAGGTTCTAAGAGGGACTGAGAGGAGGGGTTTGTGTGAGCAGAAGCTCCACCTCCAGGGCCTGGCAGGAGCACGGTCCCTTGGCAGGAGCCTCCAACCAGAAAGCTCAGGAGTCACTGGCAGTACCCAACCAGAGCTGGGAGGCGACCACAGTTTGTAGGAGGAGCCACCCAAGGGTGCTAATCCCTTAGGATCGGTCTGGGCCATGGGAGCCATTCCCTCCCGTGGTAGACCCCACGGCCTCTCTCCAAGCTTTCCTAGTTCCAGTCACTCAGCAGACGGGGTCTGCAACCCCTGTCCTGGGAACCATCTCAGTCTCCGAAGCAGGCCTCTGGGCTGAGCCATTTGATTGCTTTATAAACCCAGGCAGTTTGTGGCAGGGTCCCAGGAAGGGCAGTGCTGGTGGGTGTTCACGCAGGGGGACACGCACTGCCGTCGGCCGATGTCACCTTGGACCCTCTGCACAGAGAAGCCAGAACCCAGCCTGAGGCCTAAGGGCTTCGCCGACTGGTTCTGAGAACATGCTGCTCAACTGCTTGACCTTAGTTGTCTCTTATATGAAGTGAGGAGAACTTTTCACATCTTTTAAGAAGATCAAATCAGTGCAGTCTGCACAGGCTCAGTGCCATTTCCACGTGCAGTGAATTCTTTCCCAGGGCAGGGTGGAGGTGAGGACTCCAGGGTAACCACGATGATGCTCGAGCCCAAGACACGGTGCTAAGAGGAGGCTGCCTCTGCTCACGAGGAGTGCACACACCTGTACTTGGGTGTTGGGAAGCACAGCTGGGCTCGTCAGGGTCCATCTGTGTGGGTCAGAGCAGTGCACCCAGGCCACCCACATCCGGCTGCAGGGAGAGTTGGGGCAATGGATGCCTGGTGTTGGCATAGGAGGGGAGGTCCCAGGACTTCCCAGGATCCCCAGGACAGGCTTTGGTATCCCTAGTCAAGAGTTCAAGGAGGTGGGGCCAGGCTGGGGCCTGGGAAGCTGTCCCAGAGTCATCTCAAGTGGGATTCCGGTGGGAAGACAGGGTGGGTAGAGGGTAGCATGATGGCAAGTGGGTGCGGGTTTGGGGAAACGGCCAGTCCCATGACAGGACCAGCTCCTTCCACGGGTCAGGAGGGAGGTTCCCAACTACCACTGTGGTACATTTTCTGGGGCAGCACATGGGAAACTCTGCCTGGACACTTGCATCCATAGCTGGGGATCCTGGGCAGCTTGGGCCTCTGGTGCCAATGGAGTCCTCTTGGGGCTCCTTTGGATCTCTGGGGAGGACAGACTAGGGCCTGGTCTGTAGGACATCAGTGTCTTGTGGGCCTGGTGTCCGAAGCGGAGGCAGCACCAGGAAGCTTGGTCTCAGCTCCCAGGGAAGAGGCCACACTCCCATGTGAAACACACACACACACACCACCACCACCACCACCACCACCACCCGGAGACTAAGTAAGCCCTGAATTCCTTGTTTGAGAGACGAGGACATGGGCCTGGGATGGCTGAGGGCATGTTCAGTAAACCGGGGACAAGCAAGGGTCCAGGTATCCAGTGTCAAGGCCATTCTGTGGCAACAGCTGTCTTTCCATAAGGTGCAGGGTCCTGCCCTCGGTGCAGGGGCATGCCCGTTGCCCACTAGGTCAGGTGACAATGGTTTGCACACTGGAGCTTGTCCACTGGGGGCTCATGATGGGTCTTGCCAATCTTCTTTTCCTCTTACCCTCACCAACTTTCTCCCTTCTCCTCTTCTTTCCCTTCCTTCAACCCCACATAGGAGGATCCAAAGTGGGAATTCCCTCGGAAGAACTTGGTTCTTGGAAAAACTCTGGGAGAAGGCGAATTTGGAAAAGTGGTTAAGGCAACAGCCTTCCGGCTTAAAGGCAAAGCGGGGTACACGACTGTGGCTGTGAAGATGCTGAAAGGTACCTGTCCAGGCAGTGTGCACACGTGGCTTTCTAGGAGCCCTGAGGGCTGGATGGAGCCACCCTGAAAACCAGAGTGCTGGCAGCCAGCAAGGGGCTTTCTAAAGAGCCCCCCACCCACCATTCCTATTCTTGAGCGGCTGCATTCGGGAGACCCCTGCCACGGATGACATGGGCCAGGGTGGTCCCTGGAGAAAAAGGGCAAAAGGACTTTCCTCAGTTGAAAGGTTCTAGAGTGGTGCTGCTTCTGCACCAACGTTGGGTAAAGACCGGAGTTTTTAAAAAATTAAAAGCCCTTTTGGTCTTGAGCTGACAGCTCTCCCACCCTAGTCTGCCCCACTCATTCCTCTCAGCCAAGTGCCTCTGGGGTCCTGGTGAAGAAGCCACCGTAAGGACTGGCCCCTGTCCCTTGGGGCCCTGCCTGGCCCAATCCCTGGCGGCCCCCAGTGGGTCTGCCCCACCTCTGTGACGAGTCGTGCCACAATTCTGGCCCTAAATGAGCACATAATCACCCACACACTTACTCTCACTGGTGTTTCTGAGCAGAGACTGGGTGGACGGCCCTCTGCCGTGGCCAGACCCTGGTTCACATGGACCAAGGGCCCAGTGGCCATGCAGTGGGCATAAGTCGGCCAGTGCAACACTCTGGGCTACACTGTGCAGGGTGCTTCTGATGCTTACCTAGGCTGTCAGAACAGGGTCTCTCCATCCCCCCTGAGGCCCCAGGCACTAAGGGGGCCCACTGAGACCATCTTCCAGGCCACCATATGTGGGTCCCTACAACCTCTCCCCGAGCTGTCCTCTCTCTTCCAAAGAAGCATGTGGCCAGAGGAGGCGATGAGGTACCGCTCGGCAGTGGGCTGTGGGGCAGCTGCCCCGGGAGGCCTGTGCAGCCCCTGCTTCTGGCTGCATACCCCTCCTGTCAGGCTTCAGCTCCTGGTGGGAGCGCAAGCACAGCTCTATCCCCACCCACCCCAGGATGCATGTGTTCAGTGTGGCAGGAGGCCACCTCTGTGAAGTCCTATCATTCCCAGCTTTCTCCAGAGCCTCACCCTCCTGTTGAGTGCTTGGTCAGCAAGGGTTTTAGGACATGAGACAGTCCCCTTACCTTCCAGAAGGTAAGAGATGGCAATTGCAGAGAAATACTACCACATACATACACAGCCTGGTCCCAGGTTTTTGTGGAAAAACCCTACTGCTGTGGAAGTTGGCTGCTGGGTTATTATTCCCTGGGGGCAGATGAGGCCACTGTTGACTATCCTACAGGCTAAAAGAAGCCCCAAGCATCAGGGTCCTTGGGGACCTTGTCTAAACCTGGGTAGGCTCTCTAGGAAGGAGATACCCAGGGTCTGTGCACACCTACCTTGTGCATCCAGTGACCCAGACTGTTCACAGAAGGGGCTTCTAGAAGGGATTGCTGTTCAACTCGCTGTGTTTATGTGCATTTCAGAGAACGCCTCCCCAAGTGAGCTGCGGGACCTGCTGTCAGAGTTCAACCTCCTGAAGCAGGTCAACCACCCGCATGTCATCAAGCTGTATGGGGCCTGCAGCCAGGATGGTAAGGCCGGCCAAGGGACAGGCAGCTACCCGGTGCAGGCCGGGGGTTCTGGGCTCCTTTACTCCTCTTCCTTCCCCTTCCTTGTCCTCTGTGGCTCTGGCCCCCACCTGGAGCATGTCCCCTCCTGTGTTGGTGAGAGGACCAGGAAGGCCTGCTGCTGGAGTGCTAGTGTGAGGCCTCCGCTCTGAGTGTGCTCCCTGGGTGGGCTGCAGCTGCTCCGAGGTCTCTGGTGGCATCCTGGTTTGTCAGGACCCTATTCCAGGTGGATCCCAGGGCAGGGAGCTCTAGAAACAGGTGGTGCATCCTGGGGACTAGACGTGCCATGACCTCCAAGTGACCACTGCCCTAGCCCTGCAGGGTGAAGGCACTGTCACCCTTTCTCACATAAGGACACAGGAGATTGGCCTGGTCGGTGCAACATAAGGTCCTCTGGCCATCATGTGTGCACGTGTGCATAGATGTGCGTGCCGTGGGTATGAGAGGACAGGTGCACCAGGGAGAGGGCAGCAAGGACGCTGGTCGGCACCCGCAGGACTCCAGGCTGGGCCTGGGACGAGACAGCAGCTTCAGAGATGCTGAGGGCTGGGAGCAGGGAGGAAGCGTTATGTGAGGCTTCCCATCCTCCGCCTGCATCAGCCGTCGCCAGCCTGAGCTGCAGCAGGGCCGAGGATGTAGAAAGACACGACGTCCGAGCAGCAAGGGCGTGCCTCCCAGGGGAGCGCTGTGTACAGTGGCCGACTGCCCTAGTGGATGGTGCTCCACCACCCAGGGAGCCTGCTTTAACACGTGCAGTGCAAGGAGAGCAAGCCATGCACGAGTGAGCCGGGTCTGGAACACGTAACTCCTGCTACTTGGCGCCCAGGCCACTGGCCAGAGCGGGGCTGTATCCTTCTGCCCACTTCTGGCAGGGTGGAGAGCCCGCCTGGGGACCCTGCAGCCTCCTTCCCTGCTCCCAGAGCTGGCCCAACTTCTGACGGCCCAGGACCATGCAGACAGCCAGCTCACAGCCCCCTCTCGCCCCCCAGGGCCACTCTTCCTCATTGTGGAGTACGCCAAGTACGGCTCCCTGCGGGGCTTCCTCCGGGAGAGCCGCAAGGCTGGCCCGGGCGACGTGGGCAGCGGGGGCAGCCGCAGCTCCAGCTACCTGGACAGCCCCGGGGAGCGGGCCCTGACCATGGGCGACCTCATCTCCTTCGCCTGGCAGATCTCTCGGGGGATGCGGTACCTGGCGGAGATGAAGGTGTGTGCCGCGCCCTCCCGGGCCCCCACTGCCTGTGATGGGGGCCCAGGTTACAGGGGTCCCTGCTGTTGTCTTCCTCACAGCTTGTCCATCGGGACTTGGCAGCCAGAAACGTTCTGGTAGCCGAGGGGCGAAAGATGAAGATTTCGGATTTCGGTCTGTCCCGAGATGTTTATGAAGAGGATTCCTATGTGAAGAGGAGCAAGGTACCAGGTCCCCTGGGTTGGGTGACCCAGGGCTCCCTGGCAGGGTGGAGGGCAGGGGGCAGGGTTCCCACAATGGGTGGGGCAGAGCCCTTAGGACGCCGGGGGAGTGGAGAGCAGAGTCTTAGCATATGAACTTCTAGCCCTCAACTTCAAATTCTTCCCTGATTCCTGGGTCCCCAGACACCCAGCTCAGGGCTCACCCTGGGTCTGTTTCTTCTCTTCCTAAGGGCCACACCCGACCTTTCAGGGCACCCACTGGGGAGCTGGGGCCCCGCAGCCTCTCTTGGTTTTAATCACAACCGCTTTTGAAGGTCACCTAGTGCTATGGAAGTGATAGTTGTCTCTGCAGTGAGACAGGGTCTTGCTTCTACAGGGTGAAATGTCCCCTGTTCCCTCTGTGTAGCTTTAGCTCTTTACTCAAAGGAGACTGAAGTCAATACAGCTGAGCGTGACAGTCATTCTGAGGCAGAAAGGAATGAACCACTTTACGGGTGAGGGTTCCTCTGGGCCGGGGGCCTGGGAACTCCCAACTGGGTGAGTTTGGAAGGCTCACAGGGAGGCCCTGGAGATGGAGTCCAGAAACACGGCATGGGGTTCTCAGACGCTTTCTCCGAACCTCTGAAATAGGTGGACTGGGGCCCTTCTGGGGAAGTCTGCTTCGCTGTGTCATCCAGTTCCCTGTGGCCCTTGTTCTAACCCTCTTAGTTCCACTGCTCTGTCAGTCACTCCCCTGCAGCCTCCTTGTGACAGACTAGACAGGACCACTCACAGGGCCATTCAGGAGCCACGGCTGACTGGCCTTCAGAACAGACACTGCTCAAAACAACATACAAAAACCACTTGTGTAGCCCTCAGATCTGCTGTAAGGGGCCCGGAGAAGCCCCACGTCACCACAGGCTGTGAGGTTGAGGTTTCGTTTCTTCTGGGGTTTCTGTTGCAACGGCATCTCTCAGAACTGCCGAAGGGGAAGTGGAGAGGGGCTGCTTTCTGCCCCATGCAGGGGTGTGGACAAAGTCTTCCTACTTCCTGCTCTCGGTCCCCTGAGAACAGCCCATGTCATGGAGCAAGGAAGTGTAGGTGTCTACACACGAGGCCCCCTGGAGAGCCCGGGTGGTAGGTAGTGTTGTTACAAACATGTGCCCCAGAAAGTCACACTTCGTTAAGGATGTAAACGCTAAAGAATGCTTTAAAGAAAAAGAAATTACAAGACATGTTGCATTAAAATGCAACACACGCATTTTTGGTTGATTTTTGTCCTAAGACTTACCTATTCAAAAACCCTTCCTCAAGTTTCATTGGAAAGCATCCATTAGGTGTGGCCCCAGCACCTCTACAGTGGGGACACTGTCTCAGAGGATGCTAGCAGGGCTCAGGAACAAAGTGATAGGTAAAAAAAAAAAAAAAGCAGCCTCAAGGCATGGAAACAGATTTCTTCCCTCAGCCTTCTCAGAAGAGCTTTCAGTGTTTTTGTGTCAGAAGTCCCCAGGATGGAAACACTGGAAGTTGGTTTCCTAAACTCATTCACCCTCAGAAAGGGGGAGATCTTCTGGATGTTGATCTTGGCCCACATGTTGGACATCACCACCCAGGGCAACCTAGAGCCCTCTGGACATGGCCATAGGGAGGCCTGACATGGGCATGGTGGTGATTCCTTCGGTTTCTTCTCACTAGAGATGTGGTGCGTGACAAGGATGCCCTGTGTAGCTATGGGCAGGCCAGCTGACTCCCTCCAGTATCTCAGCCATGCCTGAGAGACCCAGATTAGAATCACAGCCCCTCTGAGGCCGTGCTGCCAATTCTGCATCTGGACGCACTCTGGATGGCATTACTCAGCATCCCTCCAAAGCTGGAAATGCCTGGGACACGGCCTCACCCTCCTCCACACCTCCCATCCCTGGTTCCCAGGGTGTCAGAGCGTTGTTAATGCCTTTCCTTCATTCCCTTTTTAGGGTCGGATTCCAGTCAAATGGATGGCAATTGAGTCTCTTTTCGATCACATCTACACCACCCAAAGTGACGTGTAAGTGTGGGTGTTGCCTTCCTGGGGTCGAGGTTACATACACAGTGCACCATGAGGCCTCTCTGGGCAGCTTGGCTGGGGGACAAGTGCCTGTTGGCTCACACCAGCCATCTGCGATGACCCCCCCACCCCACGCAAGCTGAGGGGCCTTCGTGTATTCGTTCAGCAAATGGCAGGGGCCTATAGGGTGGTTCTGAGAGTCACGGTGGAATGCATGAGAGCTGAGAGCAGGGAACTACAAATTCCGCTGATTGCTCCCCTTCCCAGCCCCTCCCTCTCTACTCTGGGCACCTTAGTGCCACCCAGGCCCAGCCAAACAGTTCGCCTCTGGGGACCTGAGCGTGGACTGGGCTCAGGCAAGTTCCGCTGGGAGTGGAATGGTCCCCACCCGCAGGTAGGCTGGCCTTGAGTGAGTTGATAGGATGGTGTGTCCCTTACTGCTCAAAGATGGGAACCAAAACTTAGCCTTCCAGGTCAAACACAAGACTTGATAGTTTTCAAAAATACAACAGACTCATTTCTGAATGTTGTGCCATCCATAGAAACACATGTCTTGAATACTGTGGGCTGGGGAAAGGCAGTGCCTGAGCAGTTCTAAACATCTGTGTTCAGATGACGTAAAGCCAACTGTAGACTGTTGGAAAATGCAGAGAAAAGGGTAATGAAGCCACTGAAAGTCAACTTGAATCCCACTGCCCCTAAGTAACTCCTGCCAGTCCTGGCATACATGGACCTTCTAGTGTTTTCTGTGGTGTGCCGGTATATACTTCCTATTGCTCTAAGTGGGCTCATGTGATAATGCTGTTTTGTGATACGATTTTGTTCCCACTTCACAGTAAATTTTCCCTCACAATTAGATATTTCTCATAGCAGTGCCTTTTCTCTTTTAAGATTTTATGAAAGTTTCTAAGCCCACAGGAAAGGTGAAGGAATTGTGCGGGCAACCCTGTGTCCCATGGCCTAGGTCTCCATCTCAAGTGTTGCTGTATATGTTCGACTGCCCTGTGCTGTCTCTGATGGTTTGGCGCGTCGCCACAGGGCCAGCCAAGTACCTCTTGTCGGTGCGAGGCCCAAGCCCAGACAGTGGCTTCACGGGGCTTCAGCACTGCAGGCATGAAAGTTGGGTGGTCAGATGGCTTCTTCCCCGCCCCATTCTACACCTGTCCATGCAGTCAGGCCTTGGCTGGCTCTTTGCCCTGGGGGCTGATTGGGTCAACAGCTGCTGGGAGGAGGGACGTCTGGCCTGCTGAGACGTCTCACCGGTCATCTCGCTTCCCTTAGGTGGTCCTTTGGTGTCCTGCTATGGGAGATTGTGACTCTAGGGGGCAACCCCTACCCCGGGATACCTCCAGAGCGGCTCTTCAACCTTCTAAAGACAGGCTACCGGATGGAGAGGCCTGACAACTGCAGTGAGGAGATGTGAGCAGGCTTTGCTTTGGCCCATACTCCCTCCCTCCCTGTGCCCGAGCAGCCCTGGGCACAGGGTGAACTGGGTGGTGGGTAACAATAGGTCAGAGCACGCCAAGGCAGAAGTCAGAGAATCACCGTTGGGCACAATGGCAGATGCTGGGGACCCTGATTCTGCTGGGGGCTGAGTACGCTTCCTGGGACCAGGGTTGGGGCCGTGGTGAGACATGAAGATGGAGAGTAGGGCCAATGAGAAGTAGTAGGAAGGATCAAAGGGTTCTTCAGGCCCAGGAAGCAGATTAAGCCCAAGGCCTATCCCCACAGGACCCTTGGGGAGGGGAAGGTAATTCAGAATGACCTTAGGGGATGCGTGTTGGGGAGCCCGCGTGGAGGCACAGAGGTCAGCAGGGGTCAGGCAAGAAGACCTGGCACTGCCACCCAAGAGCACCTTCACATACAGTGATTCCAGCAGATGCTTCTCAGAGGACAGGCTGAGAACTCATGAGAACGGGGCCATCACAGGCAGAAATGTGCTAGTCCATTCATTCCACAAAATGTGTTGTGCACCTGCCACATGCCTGGCTCGGGTCTAGGTGTGGGAGTGCAAGGGTGAGCAGGTGCCATCCCCCTGGGTGGCCTGAGCTGGCAGCCGGCTGGCCCAGCGCACAGCCACATGGCAGCCCGGGGGCCCAGCAGCTGTGCCAGGGACCCAGGGAAATGGGGAAGTGAGGAAGGCAGCAGACAGAGGTATAATTGGCAGAAGTTTCGTTTGTCTGTTTCTATAACCAGTCATATTTCCTAAGAGTTTGAAAGACTGGCATTGCTCCCTCAGCCACCGTAGTGGGTTTGGCATCCTCTCAGCTGTTTATCTGAAAGGAAAGTGAAGACAAATCTCTCTCAAGGGAGAGGAGGAGACTCAGAAGATGCTGGACCACAGCACCACGCACCCTGAGCGCCTAGTGACCCCTCAGATCCTGGCCCAGCTCAGAGAACAATGTCAGCGAGCAGAGACGGCTTTGGGGTTTGAGAACAGAGCCGTCTGGGCCCAGGGCATGGTGCCAGGTGCAGCGGCTGTGGTTGGGCAGTCCTTGCTGGGTCGTAACTGCCCACCCGTGCTTCCCACCAGGTATGGCCTAATGCTACAGTGCTGGAAGCAGGAACCGGACAAGAGGCCGGTGTTTGCTGACATCAGCAAAGACCTGGAGAAGATGATGGTTAAGAACAGAGTGAGTACCTGGAGCCAATTGGTGGTGTCGGCCATCTGTCGGCTGAACATGGCAGTGGGGGGACTCCCACCTCACCCCAGTTCTATGGAGTTCCCAGTGCAGGGGCAGAGCAGGTCTGCGCAAAGGGAGGTGGTCACGCTGTCTCCCGAGGGCAGCTAGCATCTGAACCCTTCTCTTTGAACCTGGCCCCTTCTCAAATCATAAAGAAACCCAGATTCTTCCCTTTATACTTTGAAAGTACTCTCCATCGATAGGTGTGAGAGGCAAATCTCAAGGTCAAAATAATTTTTAGTAACAGAACATGAGAGAGTAGAGTTGAAGTGGGTATCCTAAATTCAAATGCCACGAGGGGCCCAGTGGGTGGTTGGAAGTAGCTAGGGGGTGGTGGGGACTGTGGCAGCCAGGAGCACGCCAGCCCCTCTGAAGGACCCCTTACTGTAACCACACACAGTCTAGAGGCATAGGAGTGTTAGAGTGTCAGGTCTTCTGAATTTTAAAGGATATTTATGTTAAGTTTTCCAATCTCTAATGTTAGTAACTCATTTAAATTTCCAAAAGCTCAGTCTAGTCCAAATAAAGCATTTTTGGGAGCCTAGATTCAGCCCATGTGCCTCCAGCCTATAACTCTGTAGGTAAGTGAGAAAGCCAACAAGTTTCAGCTAATATTTATTGAGCAACTGCTATGTGCCATATTCGGTCTCAGATGCTGGGAATACAAGTAAACAAGACAGGCGCAGATCTTGCTTTCAGGGTTTCATCTTCGCACTGACACATTTACTAAAAGTTGGGATTTCTTCATACACAAAAACAAAGGTGCATAGTGTAGAATGCTTGTAATAAAACCTAACATCAGTGTACCACTTGGGCCAAGCCTCCAGATCCTGGGAACACAGGGTTCCCTTAAATAAAAATAACAGGTGATGCCATGAGAACCAGCCTTCCTAGGACAGAACTGAGAAACAGCCAGGAAAATGGTAGAACTGTTCTTGACACATTTAACCAGGGTGGCGGCAGGGGCAGGCACTGGGAAATCATCAGGCTTAGTTGCTGAAGCCCCATAGCAGCACCCTATGGCCAGCCCACCTCGACAACTTCAGATTTCTGGCCCTGACGTGCTGTTCTAGATGGTAGGGGTCCTCAGAGAAAAGCTGAAAAGTGTCCAGCACTTTAAAAAAAGTGTCGGAGATGCTTCCTGGTCCTCCCACATGAGTAACGGGCTGCAACGAGCTCTCCCGGAGCCTCGGGTTTGGTAAACAGGCCAGTTCTCCCGTGCTGGGTGTGGTACCCCTTCATGCTGCAGAGGTAGCACTAAGGCAACAAAGGAGTCCATTTCTGCCCTTCAAGAAGGTGAATTTCTAGAGCGAGCAATGAGGGCTGTGGAGCAAGGCCAACAAAGCAGAGGCTGGGAGAGGGGCTGTCTGGCCAGGGCTCAGATATCGCAGAGAAGCTAGTAAGCCAGCACGGGGTGGGACTCAACCAGGCCTTCTGCCTTTGGGCGGGGAGGGGCTGGGGCAAGTCCACCTGTGAGTGGGGTGACTGGCCATCTGTCTCTTCCAGGACTACTTGGACTTGGCCGCGTCCACCCCATCTGACTCCCTGCTTTACGACGACGGCCTCTCGGAGGAGGAGACGCCCCTGGTGGACTGTAATAGCGCTCCCCTCCCTCGAGCCCTCCCCTCCACGTGGATTGAAAACAAACTCTATGGTAGAATTTCACATGCATTTACTAGATTCTAGCAACATCGTTCCTCTCTGCACTATCCTTAACTCTCTGTAATGCTTTTTAAGAGTGTTTCTGGTCTGAATGAAACCAAAGTTCCCTCTGAACCTTTTTATTTGTAAATGTCTGACTTTGCATCCGTTTACATTCAGGCATTTTTGAAACTATGTTTGTTTTGTTTTTTTTTTTTAAAGGATGTGAAAATAAGTATAATGACCACTACTGCCCAGCCACTTAGGATTATGGAGAAGAAAGAGAGCTGGGCAGAACTCTCAGGGGATATTGAGAAAATGATAAATAAGTCATTTCTGGGGTGGGGAGGTATCAAGTCATAATATTTCTTATTTAACTACTGGGATAAATTTACCCAATGTGGGGAGGCATTTAACTGAGACAGGAGGAACCCGCGCCACCCTGACTGCATTGAGGGCACAGCCGGTCCCTCCCAGACCCCACGTGGGCGGGTAGGTGGCTCTCAGAGGCCACTCAGTACTGGGAAGCAGTGGCCAGCCCGGTCCGAGCCCCGCCCACATGCCCGCGGCCAGGGAGGATACGTGCAGACTCCTGTTTTCACATCCTTTGCATCACACAGTGTCCTGACAGTTGTCACTTACCAAGTCAGTGCTAAAAGCTGGAGCAAATGCTTTTGAAAGAACATAGTCTGTGGTGCTGTGGTCTTGCAATGGACAGTAAATACGGTTCTTGCCAAAACTCCTTCTTTTGTCTTTAATTAAATACTTGAAAATTTTTGTGTTTCCTAACTTAATCATTGACTGTTTTTAAATCTGGGAGTTTGAAACATTTTTCGGCCGAGATTGTTCCTTTTGCATGCCTCCTGAGTCACTGATTCCTTGCTGGCTTTGGGTCTAGCGCTACACGCCATTTGTCCTGCCGACGCTGTGGGGCTCGCCCGCGTGCACCCTTGATTTGGAAGATTCTGTCCTCCGTGGTGGGCTTGGATGGAAGACGAGTAGGCTTCTTACATTAGAGAACTTTTTATAGAAGCTTCCCCACTGCAGTAAGCCCTTTAACTCACCACTGTTTTATGCTGCCTTAGAAAAAAGACTGAAACAGGTCAACAGATATTTATATCAGATTTCGGAGTTCGAAGCTCATAAAAAGGCAAAATTGGCAGTTTCTGTTATGTTCCAGTTACCAAGAGAGCATGTGATCTTTCCCCCAAAAATGTAACCTTGTTTTTGGAAAGCTGGAGCATGAAAACATTCGTGTAATTGGCACAGAAACTAGAAAGTTTGGTTTGAACCTCAAAGGGAGTTTTGCCAAGGCCTTACTGTTTGCACATGAAGTGTTGGTTCTTCAGTGCAGAACAAATGATCTGTTTTCATTTTTAGGCATGTCAGACCCGAACTGGCCTGAAGAGAGTCCTGTACCACTCACGCGAGCTGATGGCACTAACACTGTGTGTCCAAGATATGCAAATGATAGTGTATATGCTAACTGGATGGTTTCACCCTCAGCGGCACAATTAACGGACGCATTTGATAGTTAACATTTCTTTGGGAAAGGTAACGGGCTCCCAAGGGGAAGAAACGTACCGAGAACAGAAAGTCTGCCGGCCCCTCCTTTGTACACTTGACACTGGCTGGTGATTTTCCCTCCTGGCAGACATAGCCACTGGACCCAAGTTGCGAGTCCAGCCTTTTTTTAGTCCTTCCTCTTTGGCCCTCAGCAGCAGCCTGTGTTGGCCCGTGTTCACCAGGGACAACCACACACTCTGTGCTCACACACGTGGGTCCCTCGCTCACTACCTGAGCTGTCTGATTTTTCTGGTTGCCGCCAAACAGGGCACCAAGGTTTAAACACGAAGCACACACACACACCAGAAGGGCAACAGGAAAAATAAATAAATTTTAAAAACCTGACCCAAACGACATGTCCTTGTTCAGAACAAGAGCCCAGCAAGGCCTCAGAGTGAGGTCAAAGCCTCCCTCTACCCACACCCGCCAGGGCTGGAGGGGACGAGGGGACCTCGGGATGGGCCTCCGCTCAACGTTTGAGATCTTAAGAATGGTTTTTTAGAATCATGGCACCATTTCTTAGGAAGACATTTGATTTTTATCATGATTTAAATGATTCTTAAATGTAGCACAATGGAGAGGTTGGCTGCCATATTTGTGATGTAGAGGGGTGGTGTGAGGGGAGAGGGCTCACCAGACACTTCAGTCCCCATCGCTGAGTAATCACTGCCCCCTGACGAGAACGGTATGAAGCAAAGGGGCGTTTGAGTGGCCTCGGGTCGAAGGGATTGCTGACTTGGCCGCCATGAATTCCACTGCTACCAGCCTGCCAGCGGTCAGCACACCACAACATCTGGTGCCTGAAAGCAGGGGCTCATCTCACACAGCGGGAGTGGGTGGGGCTAGGCTCAGTCTAAAAGGGACCGTCAAGCTAGCTGTGTTAGAAGTAAGGCTGACAATAGCCAAGGACTGCTACACCTCTGATTACAGTTCTGATGTAGAAAGACAATGTTTTGGCTCTCATAGAGCTTGTGTGAAAAGGTATGTGCATCCACTCTTTTCTGTGTTTGTAACGCAATGCTGCTCTAGCAGGACATTTCTGTTTACTAGATTCTGATCATGACTCATAAGCTTTTTGTCATTCTTCACGGCTTGTTTGTGGTCACGGACACTCAGCACTCCTCCCATCTTGTGGGGGTGGCTTTTGGGAAGTCCCCGGCAGCTCTTCTGTCTGCAACTTCGGCAGAGAGACTCGGTGACCAACACCCTGCCTGGTCTTCCGACTTAAAGCCCGGTGAAGACAGTGTCTCATCCAAATACTGTAGCTTAGAGGCATTTCACAAAAGCAGTAAAATTAGGGCATTTCTGTAGGTTGGGTGAGTATGTATCAGAGCCTCACGGGTATGTGTGTGTGTGTGTGTGTGTGTGTGTGTGTGTGTGTGTATGAGTGTGCACACAAACCCAGAGAGAGAGAACTGGAAAAACACTTACAGGAGATGTGACCTGGCTTTAGTTGAGGTCGTTTTTCAGACACATTGTGGTAAGTTCTTTCACAAATATCTAGCTGTGGTCAACTTTTGGTTTTTAGATGTGATTAATGATAGTCTTCTTAAATGAAGAAAAAAGAATAAACTTTCTCAAATTGTTAAAGATACTTACTCAATAAGTGTGAGTTGCCACCGTAGGTTTGTCCTTGGCAGGGTGAGAACTCCAGGTCTAATTGGCTGACGCAGTGATGGGGAACTGACCCTTGACCAGTTATCTAATTGTCTATTCCTGAATTTTAAAAGCACTCCTACTTACTAGTCCTTCCAGACAAATTTCATATGCATATACACCAAAGTTACTAAGTATTAAGTATTATGGAGTATTAAGTAGCAGTCTGTCAGTTATTAAAATTTGTAAAATCTATTTATGAAAGGTTATTAAGCCATATCATGTTAATTTGCTTTTGTAATCAAGGTGACTAAGGAAATAATTTCAGTTATACAAATAAAATCATGTATCATAAAAGGCGTAAACTTCTTTTCTCTTTTTAACTCCCTCGTTGGAAACATCAGGTTCCTGATTTTGATGTTTCCATGTAAAGATTGAAATATCACAAGGAAATCTGTTGTTGTCACCCCTGGGGAAGTAACAATGCTCAAAGAACTAGGAAGTGCTCGGTGGTACCTTTGATTTATCTTACACAATATGTATGGGAATAGGTACATTTGTGGTAACTGTTAAAACTCCCCTTATCCCAACCTTCAGGAAACTTCTTCCTTCATGTTTCCTTCCCTGAAATAAAGCAGCAGCCATGTCGAGTTCAGGTATCTGTGGTTCTCTAGCAAATGTGGTTTATTTCTTGAAGCTGGAGTTGGACAGGTATATGAGAGAGGGTGTAAAACATATAGCCAAAGCTGTAGGCCCACTGCAGTCAGAGGAAATGTTCTGAGCCACTATGAAGGTTAAAAGACTACATGCTTCTGTGTAAGTCCTGTTGGGTTAGGCAGGATCTCTCTGAACTCCTCCTCAAATGCCTGGCAGGGAGCCGGTGGGTCAGTTGACAAACACAAGCTGTTACCAATGTAAATCTGATTTGTGGTTGTGTTGTGTACTAGGTGCCAAGGGCCCATGTTGTTTCCCATACACATGTGCATGCATGAAGGCACACACACACACAGACACACACACACACACACACACGCATGAGCTGCTCCTGGCCCTCGGGACCCATTTCTGCTCGTGGCGTCCTCCTTCAATCTGGATCACAGAAACTGGAAGTAAATATAATTCGTAAAGTGGGCTATTTGTTATAGCCTTTTCCTCTGAATGTTTAGAAACCCATGCTGAGAAAAGCGAATACTAAAATACTAAAAGCCCCTTTTACAAGAGCTTTGAACTTCCATCAGGAGTGTGTGTGTATGTGTGTATGTGTGTGTGTGGTTTATTTGTCTTAAAAAGCACATTTCTCCACCAACTTCCACACAGGATGCTTTCCCACCATAAGGCCATCTTATTTTAAGGGTGGAAATTTAGTTGAAGATAATGTCTGAGAACAGGGCGTGGACAAATACTTTATATATAAAAGAAAATTCAGAAGAAAAGCATAGGCTTCCCCAATATAAATGAAGCATTTGTCCCCCGGTGAATGGTTTCCTCTTCTCCTTGAGCATATTCACATGTAGGATATTTAGCAGGTAACATTTTAGGGTGGTTCTAGAAGGTGCCTGAGAAACCCTTGGTTCTGTGGCCCCAGAAAGACATAGCATTGATCTGAAGGCCATGTTCAGCAGCAGGGCGGGGTGGCGTGGGGGTGGGGGCGGGATTCCTCATCCTTTTGGCATGAAGATATGTGTGGAGCTTATCCATAGCTCTTGCCCTCGTATGAACAGAAAACAGCCCTCTCTTCTGGGACTCTTCTGTTCTCGTCTCTCCTCCACAGGCAGCAGTCTTGATGGCCCCTTTAGAACTGTAGGGATTCATAGGAAGATTCTTAGCTGACATCACAAAAAATCAGCACCTCCACATGGAGAATCTTTCCATTTGAAACCCCTCTCCCCATCTGCAGCCGAGGCTGGCTGGGCGGCAGTGTAATGGCAGAGAGAACACGCCTCATGCCCAAGGTTAAGGGGTACTATGAGTGCCCAGAAGAAATCACGGTTTATCTTTGCCACTCAGGTTTTCATGGTTGTGCCAAGCGATGAGATATTTTTGCAGGTGTTTCTGGGATGTGCAAATCACAGGACCTGGCCAACCAACACCTCTCAACCAGAGCCTGGGCCCAGAGTGTGACAGGAAGGCCATCGACAGGAACATGGTGACTACAGGAACATCAGTGTCACAGGGAACCGGGCCAGGTAGCATGGAAGGAGTCACAACCTGAGACCACCCCAAGCACTGTGAGTTCAGGAGTTCTATAGTCCACACCAGGAGGCACCATAATCCTGCATCCTTTCAGAGGACACTGAGAAATTCATGTGCAAAGTTAGCGTGAACAGGCAAGGTAAGTACCTTCCAAAACTAAAAAAATACCAAAAAAATTTTTTTGAAAAGGAAATAATTTTGATATGCATACACAGGCAATATTTACTGTGAAAAGGGTCAAGTTCATGAATAAAAATGTTATGTTCATTTTAAGTGTCCCTGTTTCTGTTTATCTTGGTCAATTTTGTAAGCAGTACCAGGGTAAGTCATATGCTTTTTGGTTGCTCCTGTTTGTCACCTCCGCCAGTCCTTTTCTGCACATGTCATTCACCCCGTGGAGGAAAATCATTCCTGTGTACTGGAAAGGGTCCAGCCCCAGAGAAGGAAGTATTTGAGGCTGCCTCTTGTTACCTAAGGCAAGAGACTTTGCCTGGAAGTCTGCAGAGAGCCCGCATGGTACCTACGTCACAGCCTGTCTTCAGACACTTCTCCCACCAAGGGCCTATGATGTGCTGCGCGCTTTGTGCCTCTTAAGAGTTTTAAAGAGCTTAAAAATTTTCCTGGAGGCTCTGTGGCCACAAGACCTGGCAGTCCAGGTGCCTGCTAAGGGTCTGGGGGACTCCCTAAGTATATGGAAAGAAGAGATTATCAGAAATGATTTTTAAGAAAAGAAATGGCACAGAGGATGCAAAGGTTCTGGTCTCTCATAAGGTAGTCATTGAAAGAAGTAAAAGAAGAATTGTGGTAGAAAATTGTATTTTTTTAAGAGAAGTCCAATTACATATAATCTTTAGTTTCACAGAAGCAAGTAAAGACCATCCAAATGAAAATGAACAGAGGTTGTTTATTCTGGACTTGCTATAGCGAGGGAGTCAACCACCATCACTTGCTTTTAAAATAAATGTAAAGCAGGCAGAGGAGGGGAAAAGATTTATAGTTTAAAAAGGAGGTGAGGGAGGGAGGCTTCAGGCATGTTGTGACTGGAGGTTGTTGGCACGGGGAATCTGGAGGTAGGCTACCTAGAAGCCAGGCATCTTATGAGATTGGCTTTGGCAATATACTTGGCTTTCTCTGGTTGGTCCTGATTTGGAAATAACAAAAGTGGGAAAACTGGACCAGCCCTGACCATTCTGGACTGGTTCCTGCAGAGGTGTGGGTCAGATTTTCTCAGTTTACATGTGGTCCAATCATTGTCTGTTTGCATATTTGGACTCAGTCCTCCTTTCGGATCATTTGCTTGCTTGTGAGAAGTTGGAGAATTCAGGGAAGTCTAGAAATCCAGATCTTCGCCACTTTGAGATCGATTGTCCAGTCATCTCTCTGGCCAACTGTACCATGAGGTCTTTTCAGCCTTTCTGTTATATCATCATGGAGATCATGTGATCTGTGCAGAAGCATTTCAGACCCTGGAGAGAATGCAGTGGACCAGTATCACGACCACTATGACAAGAACAAGAACAATTAAATAACCCCTGTAAGATGCTTTGAACCCAGAACCCTAATAACCCAGGCCATGAATAAATCCCATGAGGTAGCTTTTGCTCTTAAGGTACTGTATTGCCTGCCCTACCTTCCCTATGTCACTGATCCAAGTATAATATTAGGAAGGGCACACACCATGACTAACCCACATGAAATTTAAAAACAATGCAACTGTCTATTTACAGCTTTTTTAGTTTTGCCTTAAGGTAGTAATCAGTTTGTGCTCTATGAGTAGTTTCAGGGAGAAATTTAGCTGTTTGGCATGATGAACTGTAGTGTTTACTTGAGCTTCAACCTTGTCTCTTTTTGCATGGTTCTCGAACTTCATAATAGCCACCTTTGCAGTAAGTAGAGTGCATCTAAAAACTGCTTAACTTGCTGTCCATTTTTGTGGGGGTTCTAGCATCCTAAAGTCGTGTAGTACTCCAAAAGCCTATTTTCTGTCTACATATATGTTTACTCTCTAGGCTTTGGCTAGTTAACAAGCTCTAGTAAATACAATATATTCTGCCATTTGGACTGATTTTATCTCAGGAGAAGACTATATTCTAAAGGATCTCTTCAATTAATGATAGTATATGCTGCTTGATAACTTCCAGTTTCAAGAATGATTCATCAGCAAACAGGATTAGCTCAGGGTTCTCAATATGAGACTATAATTAACATATGAGTAAGGTACAGAGAGTTCTCAAATTATCTGATTTTCAAATTATCAGCAATAGGCTCCCCTTCTTCTGATTCTTCTGATAGAGGAAGGAGAGTGCCTGGATTCAGGGTGTTGTAGCAGTAAGTAGGACCTGAGAGGGAGAGAATAATAGAATTTCATAAGAGTTTAATCAGTGGCTGAGAAGTGCTATGTTTCCAGTCAATAGTAATGTCTCTATTTCAGGAAGAATCATGAGATCAAGCAAGGAGCTTGGAACTAGCTCAGCAGAAGCATCAACAAATTTTGTAGTTGAGCACTTGCCCTGGGGGGATAAGTCTTTACAGCATGTCAAGGGAAGGCTACAGTAAGTGATGGGTTTTGGATAGTTCCCATGGAAGTCCAAGGGCTTGTCCAGATTGCTCTTGCACAAACAGGCAAAAGGGCTTTCTCCTGTCTCAGATGTCTAGGGAAGGAGACCTTTGAGGAGCTACCCACAGGTTCTAGAAAGCCTATCCATATCTGGGCTCCCAGACGAGAGAATCTCTTATTGTAAGTGTTGGCAATCAAGGGCTCGATGCTTACAGTTAACCATTCAGGAAACAGAGGAAAACTGTGGGTTGTTTGAAATGCTTTCCATATGCCATATGTTTACTCCCAGGAAAAAATTGAGCAAAAGTGACAGGGTTTAATTCAGAAAAAGTGGCACTTGAATCTACCAGAAATTGAAGAGGTTGCCATCAACAGTGGGTAGAATTGACCCCCCCAAAAGATTATGTTCAAGTCTGTAATTCCACAGCCTGTGAATTTGCCCTTATTTGAAAATAGGGTCTTTGTGGATGAAGTCATATTGCACTATGGGGGCCCCTAATCCAGTGATTGGTACCCTTATAAGGAGAGGGAAATTTGGACACAAGGAAGACACAGGGGAGAATACCATGTGAAAATGGATGCTGGTCTGGAAAGAACCCCAAACTCAGGTCTGTGAACCAACTTGAGCAACAGTGTTCTAGGGCCTATGCCAGCGTTCTGCCCTATGATTCTCCATATGTTAAACAAACTTTTAGAAAGTAGGCAAAACAGTAACATAAAAGACAGCAAAAGGGGATGAAGGGAATGGTCTGATTCCATCAAAGATTCCAAATAAATGGGAATCAATAACAAAACCAGATTCCCAAACTGAGAATTAATAGCCAAGGAACTCAAGGCAAAGCAAGCAGAGGTCAGACCCGATGCCAATTTGCCATATCCTTATAGACTTGATAAACCAAGAACAGCAGGGCACAAGGGGCCTCTGTGAATACCATGCCTGAGTGAAAGCTATGGTCTGAGGCAATAAGCAATGAAGGCCATAGCTTGGTGGCCCCATTAAGGAAACTATGGAAACAAAAATGGCTCAGTGAGAATAGGCAAAGGTTCTTCAGAGCTTGCTATATAGCAAGGGAGTCAGCCCTCATCACTTCCATTTGGCAAGAGCTCAAAAGCAGGTTAGGGGAGTGGGAAAGCTTTATAGTGGAGGAAGACGAGGACGAGGAGTTGGGGGGGAGTAGGAGGAGGGGGAGGGGGAGTAGGGGGAGGGGGGAGGGGGAGGAGGAGAAAGAAGAAGAAGAAAGAAGGCACCGCCACCTCAGAGTGGAGATTCTTGGGGAAAAAACTCTATTCTTCTGATATTAATATACCATAACAGTACTTTTGTATTTTTCTCAATGGAACTACTTATTTTATTTGTATCACCCATTATCTGCCACAGAACTTGAATTATGCATTATTGTCTCTCCAAATTTAAATTACATGCATTTAGTATTTGATTTAGCAATTCAAAAAATAATAAAAAGCTAACAATTTAAATCCATTGATGGCAGAACCTCAATTATTTTAAAAACAACAATGCTAATGAAGAATCCAACTAGCAGTGTACAAGACATGACTGCTAACCCTAACCGCACTGCTTCAACTTCTGGTCGGTTCCTGTCCTGGGTGAGCCTCTGCAGTTTCCTCTCTGAGTTTCTGTTTTCTCTAAGGTAAACTGATGACCGTAACCTACTCCACAGGGATGTCAATAAGATTGGAAGGGTTAAAACTGGGAGAAGCACCTGCTGCTGAATGCAGCCTGTGCCACACATGGCTACACAGCATGATCAGTAAGGAAAGTGTAGGATAAAGGAAGAAAAACAAAATGCTATAAATAAAAAAGAAAACCCAACACTGATAAGGCTAGTGGAGGTAGACAAAAAATAGAATGTTTAACGTGGAAGGGAGTAGTTCTACTGTGCACTGCCGCACAATGGAAGGTAACGCTCTTTTGCATCTGATTAGTGGAGTAGACTTATCTTGCTATTACTTGGCCCCCACTAGAGGAAAGTTAGAGCTGTAGAATTCACCAGTACTCAGGCATTCATGCATCTGTGGGTATGCAGTGGGCATGTATAATGGCTCAGGCCCTGTGCCTGGCTTAGGGGTGCTTGAGAGAAAAGGAGAAGCCATGTCCCTGCCCTAGGGGAGCAGATAGTCTCATCCAATTTAAAGTCTGTAGGGGCAGCAGAAAAAGAAAAAAAGCCTAAGCATTTGCTGTTATTGGATATGAGACTGGAGGACAAGATCCACATACCCCTTTTTCTGTAGACTCCTAAGGTCCATCAGCAGGAATGTCAGGCACAGGCTGATTACAATGTCTTAACTAATAATATGTAGTAACTTAGAGTGGGATGGAGGGCTTCAAAGCTGCCAGCCTGGGAACATAATCCCCTGACAGTTCAATGGACTTCCATTTATATTTACTTGCAGTAACCCCTTAAATATTTAAAGTACTTCTGTCTTATCCTCTTAAATTCACCAATATTGTGCTCTGTACCCACTCCCTAATTCTCCCAGGAGAATTTACATTTGCATTTATACTCCCAAGCTGGATCCTCAGGTTTACAGAACAAAAACACCCATGGCAGTCTTAAACTTTAGAGAATTTATGCTAAGTAGACTCACACAAGGCTGACTGCCATACCAGAGCATAATCAGGCATCTGTACAGAAAGCTTAATCATTCATGCCATCCTCTTGAGGGGTCTGAGATTCTGGATAAAGGAGAGATACTTGTGTATTCTTATTTTAACCAATTCAATTCACATTTATTGAATGCTTCTTACGTGCCGAGTAGTGGTAGATGAAAAAGACATGGTCCATATCTTCACAAGGTCCCAGACCCATGGAATCTATGACTAGATGAATTATTTACTCTTGGGCCAGGTTGAGGGAAAGAGTGTTAAAACTATAAATGCTTACAGTTGCTCAGAAATGACATGAGAGTGGAATGACACCTTGATATTAGGAAGAGGCTGGACATCCAGCAAGCCTGGCTTAGAAGTAGGCTATCCACTCTCTTAGCAATGGGATTTCCCACAAGACGTATCGGAGGAGAACATCTGTATTAAAGACATCCCAATAACCATCACACAATGAAGACAGCTGTGATTGGGAGCAAATCTTCCCTTCTAGGAATGCCACTTCTATGGGATGCATCCCACAGTCACCCATCTTCTGCTCTAACTAATGTACTTAATGGTGACAGTGAGCTTCAACTGCCTGCCACCTGCCAGGCAGTGTGCCAAAAGCAGCAAACACAAAATTGCATTTAACACTCACAACACCCTTAGGAAGCATATGCTATCATTACTGTCCCTACAACACAGCTGAGGAAACAGGCTAAGAGAGGCTAAGTGTGGTCACCTGCCAAGGTAGCCACTAAGGAAAGCAGAGCATGGTGGGAGGCAGACCCCACAGCCACTCTTAACCACCTCCGTGTCCTGCCCAGACACAAGCAGGGGCTGGTGCTGCCTGATATCTCTCCCCCTGCACAGGCTATCACTCTTCAAGGCAGCGTCCTTGGGGGATGCTCTGAAATAAGCAGTTGAGTGGAAGGAATGTTGGGGAGGGCTTTCTTTTTTTCCACTCACTAAGATCATACAGTCTTAGCTCTCAAGCCATCTTCCACAATGTCTCCCTCGTTTCACATATAAGGAAACCCACCTACGTCCAAAGTAATGGAAATGGCTAAAGGTCCAGTGGCAACTCAGGACTTCCTCGCTGGGAACATCAAGCGCAGCCCAGCACCCTCGAGGATGCTGGGACATCTCTGTCGATCTGTCAGTCCTTAGCTCAGTGCCCACGAAGGCACTCTTCGCCCCTTCGGGCTCCCAGGACAGATGTCCCGAGCAGAACTGCGCTGCCATCCTCGGCTGAGTCCCTCCCTCTCGCAGTCAGCGGTCCACTGGAGCTGGTACTCCTCTCCCTGCAGACTCTTGTTCCTGTGGGAACGATTTTCTGCCTGGAGCACTCTGCCGGTCGCTCTAAATCGTTTTTGGAACTACACACACACATATTCTAAACAGATAATCGATTAGTCATTACTGTATGTCAGTTACTGCGCTTCCCAAGTCTGACAAGGGGCGCGGGCGAGAAAGTGGGCGGGGCTAGGGCGGGGCTGCCGGGGGTTGGGTGTGGGCGGGGCGGGGCAGGCGCGCGCCGCGGCGGCAGCCTCATTTCCTCACGCGCGCCGGAAGTGGCGGTCGTCTGCGCGGCCGCGTGTGGTGGGCTGTGAGGCGGTGATAAGCCCTGTGCGGCGGGCGCCGCCGGGGTATGCCCGCGGCCGGGGAGGAGGTGGCGGGGCGGCGGTGGCCTTGCGCGGACTGGTGAGCGCGGTGAGTACCCGGCCCCACCCGGCCTCGCCTGCCAGTGGCTCTGGCGGCTCGGGCCGGGGCAGTCGGGGCGCGGGCGGAGGGCTGTGGGTCCTTGTCCGGGTCGGGTGGCTCTACGGACGAGCCCGCTGGGGGACCCTATCCCGATGGGGTCGCCTCCCGGACAAGCCCTCGGGAGGCCGCTGCGGTGTCAGGAAAAGTCACAGTTTTTTCGGAGCGGTTTGAGTCTCTTTTGAGAACGATGCTGTCAGAGGACCGTTGGTTTGGGTGTGTTTTATTTTTATCACTTTTTTTTTTTTTTAAATCTAACTCACCCCTCTCTGTGCTTCTCTCAGTGCATAAACTTTGTAGTCAGCTGCTACCTCTTTATGGCGTTAATGTAGTAGTCTCTTGACAGCACACCCTCGCTCTATCTGCCAGAAACCAGACGCCTTTAAAGACGCACATCTGTGTAGGAATTAGTGGGGCCGAGGAGACTACAGGACTGGGAGCTTCTTGCATTTTCAGTCTTCATCTAGAAAATTGCGCTGTTTCTGAACAGTGGGCGGAGGAATCATTTGTAAACGCAGTACTGATGCTTTTATTGGTGATGACATTATTTGCAGAATGAAAATTTAATTATAAATCTTAAGCTCTTATCCTTCAGCCTGTTCTTGAGATTTATATGCAGCGTCTGGACATTTAACCTCATTGAAGGTTCTCAGGAGCTGGGTCTTTATTTCTGGTGCAATTAATGTTGTCTTTAAATGTATTAAAACAGTGCTTCCAGGGCGCCTGGTGGCTCAGTCCTTAAGCATCTGCCTTTGGCTCAGGTCCCAGGGTCCTGGGATCGAGCCCCGCATCTTGTCTCCCTGCTCAGCCGGGAGCATGCTTCTCCCTCTCCCCCTGATTGTGTTACCTGTCACGCTGTCTCTCTCTCTCTCTCTGTGTCAAATAAATAAAAATAAAAATCTTAACAAAACAAAACACAGTGCTCCCAAATTTAGACATGGGAAACCAAGTATCTTATGACTCAGAATACTAACCTTCATTTTGTATTATTTTTCTGATACCATTTGTTTAAAATCATCTTACAGCTAAAAGAATATAAAAAGGATTTGGGGTTTCCAATATTTATGACTGAATATGGTTGACTACAATATTTATTGAATATTGACAGCTTGGAAATTACATTTTTTCTTAACTTTTTTATTGAGGTATGAAATACATGTGAAGTCATCAGGTACATAAATCTTAATTATACAACTGAGTGGATTTTTATATATTTATTAACTTGTGCTACCACAAGCTAGACCAACAAATTATATTTACAGAACATTTCCATCATCCCAGGAGTTTCCCTCTGTTTCTTCCAAGTTTTACTCCTGCCCCCAGTCAGTGTTATGATTTCCGTCATCATCTTAGTTTTGTTTGTTTTGCGCTTGGTGTTAATGGAATCATGCAAAATGCTTAGCACATTGCTTGTGAGAGTCACCATGATGTTTCATGTATCAGTGGTTCATTATCTTTTATTGATGGTTAATATGCCATTGGTATGACTACATGGCTATTCTTTTGTTGATGGATATTTGTGTTTTCAGTTTCTGTTATTACATATTTTGAAGAATACTATGAACATTCTTATAAATGTTCTTGGTGAACACCTGTGTGCATTTCTGTCAGCTATGGAATAACTATCATAAGGTGGGCAGAAAATTGTTTTAACCAACATGGAGTCTTTCTTTTTCAGTAGAATTTGTTATTTTAACTTCTGTAACATTAAAGATTGGTAAAAAGCAAAACTATTTTGAGTTCAAGACTTAAGCGATTCATTACTCTATTATTATTTATTTCTTTAGTTGCACATCTGTGACAATCTTCTACCTGCCTCTTATTATTTGTTTAACTGTTAGATAAGTCTGTTAGAGCTGGTGACGATCTGTCCCTGAAGCTTATTGCATAACACTTAGATAATAACTGTGTTACTCAAGTTGGTGGTTGTTAAGGGAAATGAAACACCAAAAGGATGTGACTAAAAAATGGATAGAAAATCATGGGTTTGCAAGTTAAAAAATTATCTTGTTGTTGTCATACTATACAAGTCTGGGTGTAAGTATAAAATTGAATTATAGGGTTAGTTACAAATATGAATTTACTGCAGGAGTACAGTGATTTCCATGTATAATGAGATGCTGATACCTTTATAATGGGGATAAACAACAGAAATTAGTAGCGTGTAAGAGCTATGTAGAACTGGATCTGAAGCAATGGAGTTGATGTAAGGAATAGAAGAAAACTTTAAAATTAATATTAGTATGCTCAGGTTTGGGAGGGCATCATACCTATTTAACATATATAGACTGCCTTGAAAATAATTAGTTCTTGAATATTAAAAAGTAGAAATAGGAAAAAATAGTTATGACATGGAAAATAGATCCAGAAGAATCAATGAACATCTCATAGCAGTTCCAAGAAGAAATAGAAATTAGAAGAGGAGAAATAACTGCAGATCATGAGGGTAGGAGTATCCAAGCTGAATCTTGGGCATCCAGAGCCAAACAGAAAGATGTATCAGGAGACAAAGTGTTGGCCAAAAATCAGCCCTTCCCTCTCTGGTCTCCATTTCATCTGTGTAGTAGGAATGATCAGTAAGTATACCTTTTCAGCAAGCTTATAGAAAGATGTGACACAAGTCAAGAGTTTCTGGCTAGCTAACAGCTTCTATTCCCCATTCTCTTCCCTTGCAACTCACAGTAGATGCCTGATTTCCCTTTCTCACCTTAGGGTAGAATGTCAAAAGAAGAAAGGAAAGCAACAGGAAATTTCTCTAAGAAGTATCTGAGTTTATGAATGGACTTGAAGGAGCAGGAGGCTGGCTGAGGACAAAGCAAAAGCTGGCGCCTTGCACCCCCCCCTTCACCCGCTCCCCTCCATATGTGTGGTGTTCCTCAGGCACCCCGACTGCCATAAAATGATAAATGGTTAACTTGCTGAGATCACAATCCTGCAAGACAGGAGTCTCCCTTGGTTTGCAAATGTCCTTGAGATTTACAAACAAAAAAGTTACCTTATCAATAGCCCAATTTCCAGGGACACAGAACTCAGTTCCTCAAGCCCTAATGTCACCCTCCCCTCCATAAAAAACCGGAGGCGGCAGAGGTAGAAGGAAAAGTAAATAAAGTTAAATTTCTTCTAAACCTAAATCTCATTAACAAGGATGCTTGATAGCAGGAATGTAACATTCCACCAGGAGATTCCCAATTGTCTTTACTTGATAGTAACCAGGCCTTCAATATCCTGATAGTGCTTTTTTCGCATGCGTGGGCTAACCGGCCAGTTCTGCTTCTCTAGTTCATTCATACAGAGAGTCTTAAAAGAGTATTGATAGACACAGTAGATACATTCCAATGAAATTTATTAACCTCATGGGTAAATTAATAAACAGTCACATAAGTTTCCAAAGAGAAACATATGGTTACCTATAAGGAGTGGAAATCAGATGTGCACTTAGTCTTCTAATCTTGAACATAGAATGTTAAATAGCAGTGGAACATTATTTAAAAAGTGCTTACGAGACATCTTTTGAACTAAGAAACATCCCTAACCAACCTGTCATTCAAAGTGGAGGCAAAATAGGGGCCCTGGGTGGCATGGTCAGTTAAGCATCTGACTCTTGGTTTCAGTTCAGATCAGGATCTTGGGGTGTGAGATCAAGCCCTGTGTTGGGCTCCAAGCTCAGTGAGGAGTCTGCTTGCTGGAGTTTCCCTCTCTCTCTGCCCCTCCCAGCACTTGCTCACTCTCTCATTCTCTCTAAAATAAATAAATAAATCTTTAAAAAAAGAAAAAGGTAGGGGCAAAATTGTAAGAGTATATAAAAATGTAAAGATTCAGAGCACAAGTTGCCAAATGTGGCTATTTTAGTATGATCTGTGACCCAAGAGTGGCTTTTATATTTTTAAGTGCTTCAAAACAAAACAGTAAAAGAAGAATAATACTTTGTGTCATTAATTATAGGTAGTTCAAATTTCAATATCCATTGGAATATAGCTATGCTCACTCATTTGCAGATTTCTGTGGCTGCTTTTGTGCTCCAAGGCAGGGTTGATGGTTATGATATTTACTACATGGCCGTTTACTTGAAATGTTTGAAAATGAAATGTTTGCCCTGATTTAGAGCCAGAAATAGATCTCTTCCACATGTATAGGAATTTTGCTTATGGTAAAGGTGGGATTTCCAATTAGTGACAAGAACATGGATTATTAAATAACTGGTAAGAATTGACTATTTGAGAAAATAAGTTTTATATTAGGATTATTTCCAATAAAGCTGAAATGGAGAAGTCATTCAGGAAGAGACCATTTGACTCCATTAACAACAACAAAACAAAACTTTACATAAGTGAAGTAACACCTAACACTTACTGAGCCCTTAATGCTTGTCATGTTTTACTTGACTGATTGTTATAATTGTTATAATATAATTGAAATGTTGGTTCTATAATTATTCTCGCTCAACAGATGAGAAAACTGAAGCTTATATATATTTTTAAGGATTTTATTTATTTATTTGACAGACAGAGATCACAAGTAGGCAGAGAGGCAGGCAGAGAGAGAGGAGGAAGCAGGCTCCCCGCTGAGCAGAGAGCCTGATGCCGGGCTCCATCCCAGGACCCTGGGGTCATGACCTGAGCCGAGGGCAGAGGCTTTAACCCACTGAGCCACCCAGGCGCCCCGAAGCTTATAGAGATTTTAAAAACTTATATAAAGAAGAATTAGAAAGTGGAAGAGGGAATATATGAATTTAGCCAATTATATGGATAAGACAAACTAAGAGAAATGTTTATAATCTGTTAATACCATTTTATAGGTGTTATCTATGTCAACACGTCTGGGTCTACCTCATTCTTTATGAATATTATATGATTGTCTGCAGTTTACTTCATCTTCCTATTGATAGACTTTAAATTGCTTTTCTCTTGCTGTTACATATAGCAGTAGTAAACATCTGCATGTGACTGTATACTAGTATGAGTATTTCCATAGTATAGAGTCTTAAAATCTTAAAAATGGAATTGTGAATTGCTGGATTAAAAAGCGTGTGCATAACATCAAATTTGTCCTCCAAAAAGTGTTTGTGTCTGTTTTTAGTTTATCTTTAATGAAAGGAATTGGAACATCTTGGAAGAAATCTTGGCCATCCAGACAAATTATCATTTTATAGATGAAGGCCAGATAGGTTTAAGTATTGTGCCCAAGATTACACAGCTATTATACTTGACTTTTTTAGTTGCTTTTCCTGTGCCACAGGCTGCTTTTGACACATTTTTGCCTGTATTGATAGCATGAATATTTCTGTCATTTGTTTTGCTGAAATCTGAGTACCTTGAATATAGTTTAACCCAGAAACACTTCTCAAAATGATCTGGTATTACTTGTTCTTAGCACCCAACACAGTGTCTATCTTAGTTAATTTCGACAGCCATAACAAAGTACCACAGACTGACTTATGAACAAGAGAAACTTATTTCCCTTAGTCTGAGATCAGGCACCAGCATAGTTGAGTTCTGATGAGGGCCCTTTTCTGGGACTGTCAACTTTCTGGCAGAAAGAGGGCTATGTTGTTCTCTGGGATATCTTTCATAAGAGCACTGATCCCATTAAGGAGGCCTCCCATAAGCCTCATCTCCAAATATTATCACATTGGGATTAGGATTTCAACGTATGAATGGGGATTGGGGAGAGGAACATTCATTCAGTCCATTGCAATACCTAACACACTAGGTATTCAAATATTTTTTAATGAGTACTACCTTCTGGTGACCAGTACTTTTATTTCTAAATACTTACAAACCATTTATTCAATGACATATTTTAAAAATCCATTTATCATTGTAACTCATCAATTGCTCAAGAAATAAATGGTTCTAATTCCTTTCCTTATAAATACTGATATTTCATAAAGTTTTAGGTTTTGTTTTTCCTGTTGGTGCTTCTGTTTCCCAAATAATTTTGTAACTTTGTTTTCATTGTGTAAAAAGTGAACTAAAAATTACAAATTTAGTTTTTGAAAACTATAGTAAGAAACTGTGCAGAAATTTAGGAAGATTATACAGAATAGAACTTTTAAAGTAAATAGATTCAAATGGATTGTATTTTGCAAAAGGCAGTAAGTTACTCTTACTACATAAGTTATTTTGGCACACTGCAGTATAAGTGCCATGGAAACAATGTATGAAATATGTATAAGTAGTACTATAATATTAGAGAATCAAAAGATTGAGTAGGGGGTGCCTGGGTGGCTCAGTGGGTTAAAGCCTCTGCCTTTGGCTCAGGTCATGATCCCAGGACCCTGGGATCGAGCCCCACATCGGGCTCCTGCTCAGCAGGGAGCCTGCTTCCCTTTCTCTCTCTCTGCCTGCCTCTCTGCCTACTTGTGATCTCTGTCAAATAAATAAATAAAATCTTAAAAAAAAAAAAGATTGAGTCGAAACTGCTTAAAGGTCATAGTGTTATGTAGTGATCAACATCATAGGATGAACTGTGTTTAGCACTCTTCTGTTGTCTCAAAATCACAAGGCAAATAGAAAAGATGTGAGACCTTCAAAGTAATAGGAGTTCTGCTTTTTTAAGAGTGGATGTTGCTGATTTTGTTTTTGTTTTTTGTTTTTAAGTAATCTTTACACCCAACATAGGGCTCAAACTCATAACCCCAAGACCAAGAGTCATATGCTCCACCAACTTAGCCAATCAGGTGCCCCTCTTATTTTGTTTTTTAAGTTCAAACTTGGAGTCAGCAAGTCTTCATGCTCATCTTTTTAATGAACAAAATGGAGTTTTCTTAAAAATGCTTCTTCAGTGCTTCTACTAAAACTAAGTCTGATTTGGTTTTATTTTTTTAATGGCTTCATTGAGGTATAACTGACATATATATGCTATACGTATTTAAAATATATAATTTGATAATTTGAACATATGTATACATCTGTGAAATCATCACCACAGTCAAAATAATAAACCGTATCTATCACTCCCAAAAGTTTCCTTGTGCCCTTTTATAATTGCTTCCTTTTACCAGTTCCCTGACTCCCACCTGGTCCCAGGCAACCACTGACTCTATCTGCTTTCTGTCACTACAAGTTACCTTATATTTTCTAGAACTTTATATAAATGGAATTATACAATATGTACTCTTCTGTTGTTGAATTTCTTTCACTGAGAATAATTACTGAGATCCACCCATGATAATGCATATATCAGTATGGCTGTACTACGGTTTATTTATCCATTCACTTGTTGATAAACATTTGTGTTGTTTCTAGTTTTTGGCTGTTACATCTAAAGCTACTATGAGCATTTGTGTACAAGTCTTTGTATGGACATATGCTTCATTTCTCTCAGATAAATATCTAGGATTGAAATAATTGAATCATGATAGGCTTATGTTTGACTTGTTAGGAAACTAAAAACCATTTTACATTCCCACCAGCAGTATATGAAACTTCTGGTTCTTCCACATTGTCACCAACACACCCACTTTTTAATATTAACCATTCTAAAATTAGCCCTTCTATGTAATGGTATCTCATTGTGGTTTGACGGTGTTGAACATTTTTTCATGTGCATATTTGAAGTGTTTGTTCAAACAGTTTGCCAAGCTTAGTCTGAATACAAGTCCTTTATGAGATATATGCTTTGCACCTATTTTCTCTTGGTCTGTAACTTACCTATTCATTCTCTTAAAAGTGTATTTCAAAGACTACAAGTTAACAAATTTTAATGAAGTCCAGTTTATCAGTTATGCTGTTACTGTTACATCAAAGAAGTCTTTGCCTGACTTAAGGTCACAAAGATTTTCTCCTGTGCTTGCTTCTATTTTCATAGTTTTAGGTTTTTCATTTAGATCTGTGATCCATTTTGAATTATATCCTAGTGAATGTGTAGTATCTTCTTGTAGTTTTGATTTGCGTTTCTCTATTGGCTATCGATATTGAGCCATCTTGCATGTGCTTACAGGCCATTCTTAATCTTTTTAGAGAAATTTCTAATCAGATCTTTTGCCCATTGGGTTATTTATCCTTTTAAATATTGAGTTGTAAGCGTTCTTTATATATTCTAGACACAGGTCCCTATCAGACAGATGATTTACAAATATTTTTCCCCATTCTGTAGTTGTCTTTTTACTTTACTGAGGATATCCTTTGTAGGACTAAAGTTTTTAATTTTAATGAAGTCCAATTTATTTATCTTGTCTTTGGTCTTTTGGTGTCATATCTAACAAATCATTGCCCAATTGAAAACCACAGAGATTTACACTTATGTTTTCTTAGAGCTTTATATTTTTAACTCTTACATTTAGATCTTTGACCTACTTTGAGTTAATTTTTTAATACAGGGTGAGGTAGGATTCCAGTTTCATTCTTTTGCATGTGAATATCTGGTTGTCCTAGCACCATTTATTGAAAAGACTATTCATTCTCCATTGGATTACCTTTCTACCTTGTGGAAATCAGTTGATTTAATGTGAAGACTTATTTCTGGACCCTAAATTCTATTGATCTGTATGTCTATTCCTATACGAGTACCGCACTATTTTTATTTATTTATGTATTTAGTTAGTTATTGGGGGGCACATGTGGGAGGAGGGGCAGAGGGAGAAGGACAGGGATAAATAGACTCCCACTGAGTGTGGAGCCCAATGTGGGTCTCTATCCCAGGTCTTTGAGATTTCAGCCTGAGCTGAAGTCGGACACTTAACCAACTGAACCACCCAGGCACCCCAAATTAATTGATTTTTAGATGGTACGCCAATCTTGCATTTCTTGGATAAATCTCACTTGGCCATGTTGTATTACACTTTTTTATATGTTGATGGATTCATTGTACTAATATTTTGTTGAGGATTTTTATGTCTGTATCATTAAGGAATATTCGTCTGTAGTTTCAGTGTCTATCTGGTTTCGATAAAATACGGGTCTCAGAATGAGTTGGGATGTGTATCTATTTTTGAAAGAGTTTGTGAAGAATTGGTTTTAATTCTTATGAATGCTTGGTAGAATCCACTAGTGAACACATGTGGGCCTGGATTGTTTTTGTGGGTAGTTTTTGATTATTTAGTGTCAACATAGGTCTACTCATATTTACTGTTCTGTCTTGAGTCACTTTCAGTGGTTTGTGTCTCCAGTTGAAAGGGATTTAAATAATTTGAAAATTTATCATTATCCATATTGTTAACATTTCTGGTTTCTTCATTGCTTTTTGTAGATTCCTGTTTCCATCTGGTATCATTTTACTTCTGCCTAAGGAATTTACAGTGCAGGTCTGATGGTGATGAATTCTTTTAGCTTCTTAAAGTCTAAAGAATTATTTTCCTTTTAAGATTTATTTATTTACTTGAGTGTGCATGTGTACATTTGTGGGGGGAGGGCGGTCAGAGGGAGAAGGAGAGAAAGAAAATCTCAAGCAGACTCCCTGCTGAGCACAGAGCCCAATATGGGGCTCTGTCCCATAACCCCAAGATCATTATCTGAGCCAAAATCAAGAGTCTGACACTTAACCAACCAAGCCACCCAATGCCCCCAAAATTATTTTGCCTTGTTCTTTTTTTTTTTTTTAAGATTTTATTTATTTATTTGACAAAGAGAGGGAGAGACCACAAGCAGGGGGAGTGGGAGAGGGAGCAGTAGGCACCCTGCTGAGCAGGCAGCCCAATGTGGGGCTTGATCCCAGGACCCTGGGATCGTGACCTGAGCTGAAGGCAGAAACTTAACAACTAAGCCACCAAGGTGCCCCTTGCCTTTGTTCTTGACAGATACCTTTTCTGCATATAGAATTCTAGGTTGACATATATTTCCTTTCAGTTCTTTTTTTTTTTTTAGATTTTATGTATTTATTTGACAGAGAGAGATCACAGGTAGTCAGAGAGGCAGGCAGAGAGGGGCAGGGGAGGAAGCAGACTTCCCGCCAAGCAGAGAGCCCAATGAAGGACTCGAACCCAGGACCCTGAGATCATGACCTGAGCCGAAGGCAGAGGCTTAACCCACTGAGCCACCTAGGCGTCCCTCTTTTCAGTTCTTTAAAGACATTGCTCCCCTGTCTTTGTTTCTTATATGTGATATGTGTTTTTCTTGCCACTTTCAGGATTTTCTATTTATTTTAGGATTTGAGCAATTCAATTATCATGTGCCTCATTTTAGTTTTGGGTTTTTTTTTTTAAGATTTTATTTATTTATTTGACAGAGATCACAAGTAGGCAGAGAAGCAGGCAGAGAGAGGAGGAAGCAGGCTTCCTGCCAAGCAGAGGGCCTGATGCGGGGCTCGATCCCAGGACCATGGGATCACAACATGAGCCGAAGGCAGAGGCTTTAACCCACTGAGCCATGCAGGCGCCCCTCATTTTAGTTTTCTTTATGACATTGGTATTTGGTATTCATTGAGCTGCTTTTCATAAATTTGGGAAGTTTTCAGACTTATGTCTTTAAATACTTCTCCTTGTCCCCTCTCCCTTCTTTAGAGACTCTAATTACATAAGTATTCGACTGTTTGAAGCTGTCAAACAGCTTTCTACATGCTCTATTCATGTTTTTCATTCTTTTTTCCTTCTCTGTTTTGCATAATTTCTATTGCAATATCTTCAATTCATTAATATTTTATTCTGAAATGTCTTATCTACTATTAATTCCATTCAATGTATTTTTCATCTCAGACATTGAAGTTTTCATCTGAAGTTCAGTTCAGTTTTTTATGTTATCTGTGTCTCTGCTTAGTTTTTTTAACATGAATATCTATTTAAAAACACTTATAACAATTTTAATGTCCTTTTCTATGAATTCTAGCATCTGTATCAGCTCTAGATCAGTTTCAGTCATTGATGATTCTCATTATAGGTTCTGTTTTTATTTTTCTTTGTATGCCTGATCATTTTTGTTTAGATGTCAGACATTGTGAATTTTATTTTGCTGGGTGCTCGATATTTTTATATTCCTATAAATATTTTGAGGCTTCTTGTGCAGTTAACTTGAAAACAATTTGATCCTTTCAGGTCTTGCTTTTAAGCTTTGTTAGGCAAGACCAGAGCCATGTTTAGTCTAGAGTTAATTTTTTTCCCATTACTGAGGCAAGACCTTTTTGAGTACTATGCCCAATGCCCCATGAATTTGAGGTTTTCCAATCTGTCTGGTGGGAACATGCACATTATTCCTGGCCCTGTATGAATGCTGAGTTCTGTGTCTTCTAATTTTTTTTTTTTTTAAAGCTTTAGTTAGTTTCTTTATATGCCTGCACTTGTCAGTGCTCTGCTCAGTACCTAAAGGGTATGCTCTTCAGATCTTTGGAGTTCTCTCTCTCTATGTGGCTCTCTCTTCTGGTACTGTACCCTTTCAACCTAGCTGCTTTGATCTCCTCAGACTGCTGGCTCCATCTCATCAATTCAACAAGTCACCAAGGCTCTACTTATGAGGGGACTCCCTGGGATATGGCCTAGAAACTAAGGCAGTAAGCTGGGCAATCATTTGTTTCCTGTTTCTACCAAGGATCACTGTCCTTTATTACCTAATGTTCAGTATCTTGAAAACCATTGTTTTATATTGGGAGGGGCGGATTCTGGATTTTATTGGTTGATTTTTTTTATTGTTTTAAGTACAAGGGTAAATCTAGTCCTATTGTTCTATCTAGGCTATAAGAGGAAGTCTGTTTAGTCTGTCTTAAAGAGTAAGAAAATTAATGGCTCCTAGGGCACCTGGGTGGCTCAGTGGGTTAAAGCATCTGCCTTTGGCTCAGGTCATGGTCCCCGGGTCCTGGGTTCGAGACCTGCATTGGGCTCTCTGCTCAGCAGGGAGCCTGCTTCCTCCTCTGTCTCTACCTGCCTCTCTGCCTACTTGAGATCTCTGTCTGTCAAATAAATAAAATCTTTAAAAAAAATTAATGGCTCCTAGGGTTTCTTTCAACTCTGAGATGTATGATTTTGTGTTATATATCTTTAATAGCTCATTTTCCCATCTCTACAGTTATCTCATTCTCTCCTCACACCACTTAACTATTTGCTGTTTGTGCATAGAAAGTTGCTTGAGATTAACTCTGGGTTACAAATGAATCTTATTTATGATATGAACACATTACATAGAATGACGACAGTCAAGGTGTAACAGCTGAAAAATTGATGTTTTCTCCAACATGTTAATGTATTTAGAACTGTTATAATCTAGTCTTCTAGGATTTGGCTAAAGAGTTCCCTTCAAGAACTACGCAAATAAGACTATAATTGCTATTGATGGCAGACAGGAAATAAAATAAGCATGGTCTGCCTCCCTGAAAAAAAAAAAATTTGTGTTTGTGGTTTACAATTAATTTCATAAAAATTGTATTGTTAAAAAAAAAGACTATAATTGATACCTTTTATTTTTAACAACCACAGAGGTGTGCAAATAACACTTATATTCTAAAGTAATTACAGCAACTTTTCTTTTGTTTCAGTGGGTAATATTCAACTGTAAAAGATGTAACTGTAAGATAAGCATGTAAAGTATTGCAAAACCTGTATTTTGCTTAAGGGAGGGGAAAATGAAGAACTCAGCTTTAATAATCCCACTCAATAGTTATAGAACCTTACTTACACCTTTCATTTTTTTTAGCTTATTGTTCCTTTCCAAAATGAAGTTAATATCCACATCCATTTTAAAAGGATGACATAGAAAATATGTAAAAATACTTTATAAACCAGGATTCTTCAGGATTTTTGGACCACAGCTCCCTTATAAATATGTTTTATGTAGAGATCTCATACATATATATATAATTGCAATACAAAACTTAATTATATGTGGTGTACACTGATATTTCCTGGTCTTTTTCATTGAAAAGTAATCCTGTATTTAGTGACCCATTAAATGGATCATATCTCACAGTTTAAAATATATTGTCTATATAATGAAAAAAAAACTATAAAGTACCATATTAATAAAATTAATTAATAAAAATTAATAAAAAATAAAACTTAGATACTAAGTACCTCTTAGATACTTAGATACTTAGAACTAACATACTGTTAGTTCTTTTTCAAGTTTCATTTCAAAATAGTTTGAGTATAGTATAGTTATGCAATATTTTTGCAATTAGCACCTTTGCCATAAGCATTTTACCTGCATAGCTAATTGTCCATAAAGCAAAATCATGAAAAAAAGGGACATTTATTAAAAAGGACATATGAAACATGAAAAATGAACAAAATTTAAAAGACTATTGTAAAATACAGATACTTACATTAAAATGTGTGTAGATTCATGGCAATATTATATAAATAACTGATTTTATTTTGTGGATTGTACCTAAGTACTTGTGTTCATAGTCTTTTGCTCATAGTGTTGTACTTTTTTTTTTTTTGCTTGTTGATCCATGCCCTTGTTCAGCATTGCACTTTCTTTTTTCATGAAAGTTGTTTCTTTCATTAAAGAGGCATCAGTTTCCAAATACTAGAATATATATTTATAATTGAGCTTCCTATTGTATTGTGAAAGCCTTCTACACTATTGTTTGTTCTTGGCATATTACCAGGTGTCCATTGATAAACATTCCAAAGTTCTATGGGAAATGTGGGTTCAAAACTCTACCACTGTATAGATCATTATGAGGGCCAAGATTTATATAATATAAAAACAGGAGTACTGCATTGATGGAGCAGTGAAACCAAACTGTCAGCCAGTTGTTTTTTAGTCTTCTACAGGATTGCCTTATGGCCTATTAGCTATGCAGTGAAAATGCTTGTTGCAAATATGCTTCCAGCAAAACTACCTGGAACCTAGTCAAATATGTATAATTTATTAATAATTAATACAAGATTATGACTCTGCATTTCAGTTTTAGTCTTTTTTTTTTCCCTAACAAGCAGGCTAGTAAGAACTTAAAATAGTTAAAAGAGATACCTCTGAGTTTTAGCTTTCAAATGATGATACTCAAGTTATTTCTTATGCTAAGAATTATGGTTTTGAGACATGGTAAAGTCCTAGGGCTAATAACTTTGCATCCTTATTTTTTAATTAGATACTTCTCTTTATACCAAAATTTTTCCTATTTTTTTCTGCATCACTTAAAACAAGCTTTACAATCATAAAACAAATGGCATCATATTAAAACTTCTTTGTAGTTGATTAAAATTTTCATGATACTTGGTTATCATTTGTTTATTGAAAGTAACAAATGGCTACAAATGGGTACTTAAGTACCCATTTTTAAGTGCATTATTTTGGTCTACTAGCTATAAGAAGTTTGAATCTATCCTACATTTTTATATAGATAGGTGCCACAAGGAAAAAGAAAAAGGCATTAAGGCCTTCCTAATCACTGAGAAGGTGACTAGGACTGATGTTCCCCAGGTGATCTCCCTTAAGTTCTGCTGCACTGGTAGAAACCATCTCTATTAAAAGCCTGCTGGAGTATCACACATCCTTGACAAATACTTTGTTAGAATGAAAGTTCTCTCTGCAGTGGAGGCCTCCTGTCTCCTAAATTTAACATTCTCTATTTATAAAATTAAGGATTCTTAGTTTAAAAAGAAATAACGGAAGAGCTCACACAACTGGTTGAGTTGTGTGAACAGTATGGTATGAACAGTAGTGTGTGATTTTACATTTATTTTAAGTGTTTTTTTTAATTTTTTTCCCAGTAAATAACATTAAAATGGTCGTGTTTTTTCTTTAAATAGATTCTAAACCTTTCCAGACTTGTAGGAAATCTGTTGTTGTGTAATACAGTGGAAAGAATTAGGTGATCTAATGCTCAAATAATCTATGGGAGGACTTTGGATGTAAAAATGTTTCTTAATGTGTTTTCCAGATGTCTGTGACCTTTTGGAATTGTCTCTGCCCTCACACACAGACTTAATTTTAAGGCTTTTTTATTGGTTGGGTTCAGCCATAGAAATTAATGAAATAGAATGCTTGAATTAAATAAACTGGAAGAAAATATCTGTCCCTAATAAGCCATTATTAATATAACAAAAACAATTTATGGAAGCTCAGTTCCCAAATGGTGATATACACTAGGTGAGAAATGGCATAGTAATCTAAATATTGTGTTAATAAAGGGTTATAAATGTTAAAATTTTCAAATAATTAGAGTAATATCTCTGTAGCACAAAGTATGCTAAACATAATTTTAATGCTTTGATTCATTCAGGAGGTTATGGTTGTGTAGACATTGTGGTTAAAAGTTTTAAATGTGGGATTTTAGTGTTTTATAAGATATTTCTCTTAATACTTTCTTCGAGCATTTACTGAATATTCTACATTGTATTAGCACTTCTCATGGTGTTCTACATAGAGTAGTCACATCACTAAGTTTACCGAAACTACCAACAATTTGATACATTTAAAGAAATAAGATTCTGGGGTGCCTGGGTGGCTCAGTGAGTTAAAGCCTCTGCCTTCGGCTCAGGTCATGATCACAGGGTCCTGGGATCAAGCCCTGCTTCGGGCTTTCTGCTTGGCAAGGAGCCTGCTTCCTCCTCTCTCTCTGCCTGCCACTCTGCCTACTTGTGATCTCTGTCTGTCAAATAAATAAATAAAATTTAAAAAAAAAAAGAAATAAGATTCTGATCGACTCTATCTGTTTCTTTCAGGAAAATCACCACCCATATAATGGAATTTTATCTGATTCTATAGATAAGATTTCTTTATTCTGGATATCATGATAACAATACAGGAAGTATGCACTATTTCTCATTTCTGCAAGTAGTCTTCACTGCTGAAGGAAGAAATTTTTTAAGCTATAACAGTTCATTTTGGTACCTTTAATGGAAATTCTGATTTTGTTAATTTTTGATAACTTTTTGCAAAGGTATGAACAACCAAAGAACTTATCTTGTTAGGCAAGTCCACATTAATAAGAATGCCTAGAAGAGGATTGATTCTTCAGACCCGGACCCACTGGCTACTCTTGGGTCTCGCTTTACTCTGCAGTTTGGTATTATTTTTGTACCTCCTGGAATGTGCCCCCCAAACTGATGGAAATGCACCTCTTCCTGGTGTTGTTGGGGAAAATTATGGTAAAGAGTATTATCAAGCCCTCCTACAGGAGCAAGAAGAACATTATCAAACCAGGGCTACCAGTCTAAAACGTCAAATTGCCCAACTAAAACAAGAATTGCAAGAAATGAGTGAGAAGATGAGATCACTGCAAGAGAGAAAAAGTGTGGGGGCTAATGGCATAGGCTATCAAGGCAACAAAGAACAAACACCTAGTGATCTTTTAGAATTTCTTCATTCCCAAATTGACAAAGCTGAAGTTAGCATAGGAGCCAAATTACCTAGTGAGTATGGAGTCATTCCCTTTGAAAGTTTTACCTTAATGAAAGTATTCCAGTTGGAAATGGGTCTCACTCGCCATCCTGAGGAAAAGCCAGTTAGAAAAGACAAGCGAGATGAATTGGTAGAAGTCATTGAAGCTGGCTTAGAGGTCATTAATAATCCTGATGAAGATGATGAACAGGAAGATGAAGATGGTCCCCTTGGAGAGAAAATGGTATTTAATGAAAATGACTTCATAGAAGGTAATGTGAAAAATATGTTGATCCATAATTATGTTAGTATGACAATTCTATTACTCTGTGCTGGTATTATAAGTCAGTAATTATTTACAGTATTAAAATATTTGAGTTTTTACTCAAATAATGAATTTGAAGTGGCTTTTTAAAAAAAAGTTATAATGTGACCATAATAAAATAGAGGACCAGGGAAATAGAATAAATCTATATATATATACCCTATAAGGGAATATATATATATATATATAGAATATATATATATTCTATATATATATGCTATACAGGGCTCAAGTTGAAGGGCTCTTAGAGCTATATGTGTATTTGTACATGTATGTTTTTGCATTCTTATCTGGTCTTAATGTTCCCTTTTTGTATTTTTCAAAATATATGAACTAAAATTCATGATTTGAAAACCATTTGATAAAGGAAGGGAAAAAACCCTAATTTAGTAGATTGACGGTGATTCTATATTTTAGGGGGAGGAGAACCACATGTCAGAACATCAAGGGGGCATATGTAGTTTTGAAAAGCATATTTGGTATTTGAAAAAGTAAAGAAATAACCTGTTTTCCTAATACAGACTGCAGAAAGGGCATGAAATGTATACGTATCAAGATGGAGTATGACTCAAAAGTTGAGGAACATTTCTGTAAACTTAAGATATTTGCTGATTGGTGTAAATAGAAATACAGATCCCCACCCATCTCCATCTTAATATCTCCTGCCAGATATTTAGTGACAAGCTTAAAACGATTTTGGATATAAATCTGTCTTGAAAGTTCTCTTTGCTTGATTTTATGAACAGTATACCACATGTAATTTCTTTGGGCTTGAATCATCATGGATAGTACTTGCTATACTACAGTGTAGTAGCACCTTAAGCCTTTGGAGGCCATCAGGAAGGGCATTGTGCTTTCCATGGTACTTCAGCTGTCTTTTCATTGTAGTCAGTTCTTTTTTTTGTTGTCACTTAGTGCAATTTTGAATGGGCTGTTTCTCTCAAAACTCTTCGAATTTTTCTTCAAATTCAGCTTTTTGTCTTTTTACCGTATTTGTAGCTTATAGCAGAACTGAAAGCTGCTGAGGAAATAACTCACTAAAGTATAAAATGTCTTCACATCTGCCTTAATAAAGGAAGGAAGCCATGTCAGTTTTATATTCTACAGCTTCTGCTTATCTTATAACTTTCTTTTGATTCTTTCACTGACAGGATTTTTCTCTGCATGGAACATAATTTTGTCCCCCACTTTTCTTCCACTCTGCTAACCCCCTGGCAAAAATAAAAAATACTCATTATTCAGTAATTCTTATTCCTTTTCCTTTTCCACACTTATTCCTTTTCCACACTTTAGCTTAGATATCACTTCACTTAGAAGTCATCTCTAACCTGCAAGTCTTAAGATAACAGTACTTCCTGTATTCTCTTGTAACCTTTACCCATGTCCCCTCTCATAGTACTTGTCATAGTATATGATGTTGCCCGTTTCCTGATTTGTAGTTCTCTTAGGCTGTTGTAAGCCTCAGCAGAGAGTGGATTGGTCTATCTTGTTCTTTATTTTATTCCCAGATATTAACTGACTCACACATTTATAGGTCTTCCCTCTCTCCTGAGTGTACATTTAAAAATCAGATTGCCCAGGAGACTTCCAAACTTTTCTCCTGAAGTTACCTCAAATCATCATTTTTAAATCTGTACTGATTTTTCTTTGTCTGACTTCACTCTCTTCAGAGAGAGAGAGAGAGAGAGAGAGTGAATGTGTGTGTGTGTGTGTGTGTGTGTGTATGTATTTGTAGAGTGAAATATGTATCACTGTATTGTTTTTATTTCCTTATTTTTCTGTCTCCCTCACTAGACTGACTGTTCCTCAAAACCAGGACTGTATATATAGCCCCCTTTATACCACCGATGAGTGACATGAAGGCACTCTATTCATTTTAGTTGAACTGAACCAAGCAATAGAAGTTTGACTCTCAGATCTAGAATTTAGTATTGGTAGAAGTAATTTATTTTCATCATATGATTACTGTGCTGATAGGCTATACTACTAAAAAAAGTCATATGTAAAAAGGAATAATTGTGATTTGGAACATATTTTTGAATTGACTAATAATAGAGGAGTGAACATTTTTTGTAACCTCTCCTTTTAAATAAATAATTGTTTTCAACTGTACAATAGGGATAATTATTTTCACAAAATGACTAAAAACACTACATGTCTGGTTTTGTACTTTTGATCTCTGAGTAAAATCAGTATTCACATTGAATTTATAAACTTTGACATGGAGACATCTTTGTCCCTAACTCTTTCCTTTAGGTTATTATCGCACCGAGAGAGATAAGGGCACACAGTATGAACTCTTTTTTAAGAAAGCAGACCTTATGGAATATAGACATGTGACCCTCTTCCGCCCTTTTGGACCTCTCATGAAAGTGAAGAGCGAGATGATTGACATTACTAGATCAATTATTAATATCATTGTGCCACTTGCTGAAAGAACTGAAGCATTTGCACAGTTTATGCAGAACTTCAGGTAACTCGCAGGGCTTAATGATTTGGCTAAGCACTTCTAAAAAATCACATTTCATGCTGATTTGCTTAATTTATCTTCACTGAGTGTGATTACTTAGAATTCCAGGGTAATTTTATAGGCTTTGGGGAATCTTAGTTTTTGATACTCTTTTTTTAAAATCATGTATAATATATTGTGTTATTGGCAATTTGAATTTTTTTTTAAGATTTTATTTATTTCTCAGAGAGAGTGAGCACAGGGAGACAGAGTGGCAGGGAGTGGCAGAGGGAGAAGCAGGCTTCCTGCTGAGCAAGGAGCCAGATGTGGGACTCAATCCCAGGACGCTGGGATTATGACCTGAGCCAAAGGCAGCTGTTTAACCAACTACTTAACCAACTGAGCCACCTAGGTGTCCCTGGCAATTTGAATTTTGAAGTAAATTGAGAGTGACAACGATTAGAAACTATATTTGACGACCTTTATAATTGTGTGTGAGTTCATTTTAGGATGAGTTGAATTTTTAAAAATAGCTTTATGGAGGCACAATTTACATACAATAAAACCCACATATTTTAAGGATACAGGTTGCATGTCTTTTGACAAACCTTTATGCTCATAATTGCTTTCCCAATGAACATACAGGACAGGTCATTGCTTTTTCTCCAGAAAATTCCCTAAGAACAATTGGAATTTTAACATTGAAATAATTTTAGAAATACATTTAACTAAAAATGAGAGTTATTCCATCTTGAGAAGCAGAGACTATAATAATTTTTAAAATAATTTTTTCCTTTTTTTGTCATTAAATTTGGATATTTTAAAATGCTGAAGTGTTAAAATGTTAACAAGTATATATCAAGGTAGCCATGTGAGGAAAGTTTTGCCTTTTTGTTTGACAATTGCCATGTTTTTAATATTTTAATATGCTAGTTTTAATGCTTTATAATCCCAATCTTTATTCTCATATTGAAATCATTGGATTTAAAAATTAATGTTTGGGGCGCCTGGGTGGCTCAGTGGGTTAAGCCTCTGCCTTCAGCTCAAGTCATGATCTCAGGGTCCTGGGATCGAGCCCCACATCAGGCTCTCTGCTCAGCAGGGAGCCTGCTTCCTCCTCTCTCTCTGCCTGCCTCTCTGACTACTTGTGATCTCTGTCTGTCAAATAAATAAATAAAATCTTAAAAAAAAAGTTTAAAAATAAATAAATACATAAATAAAAGTTAATGCTGCTCTGTAGCAGAATATCTAGAAATCATGCTTCCAAATGAGTTTTGCCTATTTGAAATTGGTCACCTGAGATCTGATTTTCTAAAGCATTTTTAACTGCTTTTCTTGGAATTGCTTTCAGATGCTACATTATTCTTTACAGTAAGTAATCTCAGCCATGGCAGATATTTATTCCTTGATGAGAGGTATAATTTCTGGAATTAGCCAGTCTGAGGACAAAATAACTCTTGACTAGCAACTTGAATATTTATTTATTTGGTTTTTAGACTTCTTTCCTTGAGTAACTTGTAATTTGCTTCTGAAGGCAATACCAAAGCAAAAGTTTCAAAAATATTTTGGAATATGGCAACTTCTATGGACCTTCAAGGACTGTATTCATGTGGTTATATTGTTATGCATTTGCTTATATTATTATGTCGTTAATAATTCAGCAATATTTCCACTTTTATATTTACTTAAAGCTTCATGCAGTGTCATTCTAAATGAGTAATGCCTTACTTGTTTTGTTAAAACTTCATGTGACTGCTTTCTGAATGAGTAGTGCCTTATATATTTTTTTGAATGAACTTTATTTTTCAATTCTATTAGGGATGTGTGTATTCATCAGGACAAGAGAATTCATCTCACAGTGGTGTATTTTGGTAAAGAAGGATTATCTAAAGTCAAGTCTATCCTAGAATCTGTCACAAGGTTGGTGAACCATGTCCAAATTGAAGTCTTGATACATAACATTAGAAGAATGAGAATTTCAGATATTTAATGAGTTGATTTTTTTTATAAACATATAATGTATTATTAGCCCCAGGAGTACAGGTCTGTGAATCGCCAGATTTACACACTTCACACCGTAATGAGTTGATTTTTAATAGCTGCTCTTTAAAAGTTGGCTGAGCAAATGAGTGGTGGTGCTAGTAAGTTCCTCATTTCACCCCTAAGTTCACTCATGCAGCTCTAAATGATTCGTCTTCCCTGACCTCTTGGCAGCCAGCCTGGCATGATCTGAGCCCTCTCACTCTGTGGCCCAGCCACCTTCTATTTATTTGCCTCCATTTATTACTTCTTCATTCCCTTCTGTTGGACTCTTCCCCTTTTTCTAAATCTAATCCCTTCACTTTGATGTCATCTCCTAAGCTTTTCTCTCACTTGTCACCTTTCTTTCCTTCCATTTTCCCAAGTTCCTTCTTCTTGCCCTTCAAATAATGCTTAGGTCTCTCCTGTCCTTAAGCCACCACCACCTGACTCTGTAGTACCAGTAGCTGCTGGTAGGTTTCTGTTCTTTCATAGCTAAACCTCACCAAACAGTAGTTCTCTAATCAGACAACTCACATAGTACCTGGCACATAGTAGGTACTCAGAGGTTTGAATGAATGAATTAGTAATTCCTTAATACTCCGACATTAATTCTATAGCTTTTCAGCCTTTTCATCTCTAAGTTATAGGCCCAAAGTTATGACCTAACTGCCAAATTCAGCCTTTTTTCTGTCATCCTCTTTGGTCGCTTTTTTACATTTGATGCCTAACCAGTACTTTTTTCTTAACATATTCCTCTGATGTTTGTAAAATGAATATATTTTGTAAATGTAAATATGTTACAGTGTAAAATTTTAGGTTGATTGCCTTTTCAGACCAAGCCAACTCTGTATCCTTTACCTGCTTCTTTACCTTTCTGCTAGTTGTGGCCATTCCCTAAGAGTCCAGATTTGGCCGGCCATTCTTCTCGAATTGTTCAACTAACATTCCTTGAGTCCCACCAACTATGTTCCAGGTACACTGCTCGGGAGTCTAACTGGGGTGGTTGGAATAGATGAGCACAGAAGAGAGTGTTATAGTTCCTACCCCAAAGGGACTCTCACAGTACATGTATTAAAAAAAACAAATACTGTCTTTTCTTCTCCCTTCACACTAGCTGTTTCTCTTGGTGACCCTCTTTCAGTTCAGACTAAGACCATTATCATGATCCCCTGGGCTTCATGTCTGAGAGCTAGCATCTTTCATTCTTTACCTCTAGTCAGTTCTTACTTACTGCCCAGGACCTTTTCCCTGTCCTTTCCCTGCTACTGCCACCACCTTAACTCTTGTTCCCCCTCCTTCATTTCTTTCCTTCTCTTCCCTCTTCACCATTTTCAGGTCACCCACTAAATGCCAGGCACTTACATTGGTACCACTGAAGCTATCACTGCATTACTTAAGACTCCTCTGTGGCACATGATAGAAACCCATCTTGAACTTGCTTAAGGAAACTGAGAGTGTTAATGGAAGAATCTTGGATAGTCCCCAAACTGAAGGGATTATTACAGCCAAATTTGGGGAGAAAAACCAAAACAGCTTTGATATTTTAGGGACTGGAACCAGAGACTTGAGCACCATGAAAATTCTCTTGTCCTCTTGTCTGTTTTTCTCTGCCTGTTGACTTCATTCTCCTATTGCAGATTGGCTTCTTCCACATGTGAGGTATATGGCTGTTGGCGGCTTTGGGCTCACATCTTCTCAGCTTTGCCATCAGAGAGGAAAGAGCTTTCTCCCAGATCCAGTTGAGAAAAGCCCAGGGAAGGAGTTTTGCCCACTCTTAAGTCAGTCACTATGGCCAGGTGGGATTTGGGTATTATGATTGGCCCAGCTTGAGTTTGGTCCCTGCCTCTAGGAAATTACTGTGGTTTGGGTATTCTATGATTAGTTCCTCCACTAGGTGGTGGGAGTGTGACGTGGTAATCAGCAGTTTTCTCAAAAGAAGGGAGAGATTGATATCCATGAGAAGGGTAATGTGGGCATTCGGAGCATATGGAGTCCTCTCTGGAAACTATTTGAGCCTTTGCTTCCATCTCTCCATTCCCATTCTATACATTTATAAAGAGTAATCTTCCTAAAATGCCCCTTTTTGATCTGGCCATATCCTAGCTTAGTAGTTCTCCACCTTTAACATCCGAGTCCCCTGGTGTGACTTAACCAAGAGAGACACAGAAGCTCAGCATCACCCTTAGTATTTGATTCAGGGGTCTGGGGTGGGGCCCAAGAATTTGCATTTCTATTGCTTTCCCGGGGGAGGCTGATGCTGTGGGTGTTGGGACTTCACTGTGAGAACTGCCCTGGCAGAAAAACTCCTTGCCTCAAGGACACTGACCAACTTCTTTAACTTCTCACAGAAGCTACTCCTCAGTCTGTCCCCTTTTCTGGTCTTCTCTCATTGTTCCCAATTTAGGATCCCTTCGTTCTGATCCAGTTTGTCTAATCTCTGTTCTCTAAAATGCTTTCTACTTTCTTACCTTTTTGCCTTTGAGAATAATTAATTGGAATAACCTTTAAACTCACTACCAAATTCAGGAATTTAACCAAGGCATAACTTTAATTCTGCTTCTAACCTCTCTAGTCTCTAACTACTCTCAGACAAAAGCAAACTTTTTTCTCAGAACTGCTGCTCATTCATTCATTCAGCAAATATTTATTGAACTCTACTCTTTGAGGAGGCACACTATATCCACAATAATGAACAAAACAAAATCCCTGCTCTCATGGAGTTTATGTTCCAGTGGGTGGGGGGAGACACTCAAACAAACATGTCTGGTGTTGCTGAGGAAAGCAAAACTGGGCAGGGGGATAAAGATTAAAGAGAGGGAGGTCGGGACAACTTCACAAATGGAATGAGGGGAATCCCTCCGATAAGAGGACATGTGAGCAAAGATCCAAAAAACACAAGAGCACTCTTTGAATGTACCATTCATATGGAATGCATTGTTTATTACCAAACATTATGGCCATTTTTCCATGTGTATATTCCTTATCTCCCCAATAAGTTTTTAAGATCCTGAGGAGCAGTGATCCCTCAACACTTTTTAAGCTCACACCACAAACATGTTGCCTCAGATACGGCCATTTAGTGAATATCTGTCCCTGATGTTGATCATATATGTGAAGCTGATAATTTCCTTTCCCTATATGACTGTAGAACCAAAATTGAAAAATACTTGAAGTATAAGACATATTTTGTAAGTCTTGTTGAAAGAAGAGAGTTGTTAAATTTTAAGTGGGACTTACCCTTTGTTGTATATGCTTTCCTCCTAGTGAGTCTAATTTTCACAATTACACTTTGGTCTCCTTGAATGAAGAATTTAATCGTGGACGAGGACTAAATGTGGGTGCCCGAGCTTGGGACAAGGGAGAGGTCTTGATGTTTTTCTGTGATGTTGATATATATTTCTCAGCTGAATTCCTTAACAGCTGCCGGTTAAATGCTGAGCCAGGTGCGTAAAATCTTGGTAGATGAGTTGAGTGTAGAAATTGAGAACAGTGTCAGCATGTCCCATATTTTGGATCAAGTTAATTATGTTTTCTTAAAGTTATATTAGGCATACTTTAACTGGAATATTAAGTAGAAAAGTTAAAATTTGCCCCTCTGAAGTTCATACCCCTGTGCTCTTGTGGCCAAATCCATTGCCAAAATTTGAATCCAAATAAACAAAAGCAAAGAAAATGTCTTAAAATTGACAAGGAGGAAGCAGCACTTATCAGAAAAAGAGCCAAGCAGACAACATGGAGATGTGTGAAAGAAGTACTCTACCTCAGGCAGGTGGTACCAACAGAGACACACACACATGAAGAAGCCTAGATATAGATGGTGCTTGGCATCCATACTACATATGGGGATCATTTACTGTACTTTGCTTTATGTTATAGGTATTTTTTGAAAATGTATGAGCAAATGATATTTTTATAAATCAAATTTTATTTTAAATGTGAAAAGAAAATTTTCTGTGCCAAAAAAACTCCTAGTAAATGCTTTTTGTGTAGAACTATTCATATCCTGCAAATTAATTAGCCTATTAATTATTTTCATTAGGGATCTTTATGAGGAACTCTTTGAGCACCTAGTGAATAAATGAGGGTTGGGTTTACTTTTTTTGCACCAGACAATATGAAGTTCACAATGTGAAAGTGGAAGGACATATTTGCTCAATGTAAAAGAAATACTTTAATGTCTAGAAATAGATTTTCCTTGGGAATTGAACTTCCATTCCCTAAGTGAATTTTAACAAAGGTGAGATGAGCATCTAGTAGGGATTTTGTAATAGAAAGGCTGCCACATTACCACAAGTACTTGACGGTTCCTGAGCACTTTATATTATCATGTCTAACTGAGGCCCATCTTAGCAAGGGCTTCTCTGTTGAAGGCTCCTTAGTCTTCACAGGCCCCTTCACTGCTATCAGTTTGAATGCTAATGACAAGATTTTCTGCAGAGGCTATTAGATCAGGTATTTTTAACTTTTCCAAATCTTACCAAAATCTGTCTGCAATTCTGTATTTTAATTATTGTATACAAATCTGTTGATTTTATAGTATTCTTTGGATTTACTGTTCTTGTGATTCATTTTGAAGGATGGATTTAACACATTTCTAAGTTCTTGGTGATTGTCAGACGTTAACCTACATCTATCACTGCTAATCAGATGAAATGATGAGTAGTAAATAGCTCACCTATTGAATAACTGACCGAAAACTTGTGTATCTCTCCAAAGTCAAATGGAGTAAATGTGTGTTACACCCTTTAGTCTGTTTTTTAGTCTCTTTTAGGTTATAAATTTTGTAGCTACTGATACATTATAAAATCATCATGTTCATCAAATCAGCATGATGTTTAGTAGCCTGAAAATTGACAAAATACAACATTGATAAAGTCACCATATATGACTAAAGAAATAGCAGTATTAAATATTGATAACACGGTATTGATCAGTCTTTCATTTTATGACTTTGTTATGTGATGTAACTGTGTATTTTAATTTATAGGTAAGAAGGTGTTTTACCCTGTGGTTTTCAGTCTTTACAACCCTGCCATTGTTTATGCCAGTCAGGATGTACCACCACCTGTGGAGCAGCAGCTGGTAAGACTCATTGTTAGTTATGAAAGGCCACAACGATCCTTGCTAGATTCCTTTATGTTTGTTTCACAAGTAGAAAAGAAAGTTTCGATAAAAAACTGTAGTTTTTTTTTTTTTTAAGATTTTATTTATTTATTTATAGGAGACTGAGTACAAGCCAGGGGAGCAACAGAGGGAGAGGGAGAAACAGGCTCTCCCTCTGAGCAGGGAGCCTGATTCAGGACTCAATCCCAGGACCCCAGGGTCATGGCCTGGGCCAAAGACAGACATTTAACTGACTGAGCCACCCAGGAGCCCCCCCAAACTCTAGTTATTATAAACACTTTTCATAGTATCTTTTACCACTCCCCATAAGGTGATTTTCCATTTCCTGTTTTAGAATCAAATATCATTCTAGAGAGGGAAAGAAAATTAGGCCACAGAGAAAACTTAATGTTCTAGAATATGTAGATTTTACAGTCACTTCTGCCAATGTATTCTCAGTAATACTGAAAATAAGTTTTAATTTTAAAAACCTTATTTACTAGAAATTAAAACTACAAAATAAACTAAGAAGGAATGATATTCTGTGGTTAATTACTAAAGAAGTCATGGAGTGGGAATGCCCATAACAGAACTTACAGTTATTGATAAAGTTATATAAGTTTTTTTTTTTACTTTAAGTAAACATACTATGTTGGAATAATTTAAATTATTCCAGAAAAGTTGGAAAGATTGTATAGAGCATTCCTGTATTCCACCCCGTTTTCCCTCAGAATAATATCTTATGGAACAATTTGTCAAAATGAGAAATTAACATTGCTAAGTTACTACTAACTACACTGTAGATTAGGATTTCACCAATTTTTCTACTAATGTCCTTTTCGTGTTGCAGGTTCCAGTCAAGAATACTATATTGCACTTAGTTTAATCTTTTATTGTTAATATTAAATAAAAATGGAAATAAATGAACTAAGAAGTCAATTTAAGATATTAAAAAAATGAGTAACTCTGAGAAAAGAAATAAAGATAAGGCAGAAATTAATGAACCAAAAATAATAGTTTGACTAATATATAGTAGCTTATTCTTTATGTGCAAAAAAAAAAAATTTCTTAACCAAAGTGGGCAGATTTGGGGTAAAAAGGAAAATATGACAACTGAGAGGAATCAATTTTTTATATGGTAAATTTTTAAAATTCTAAATAAAAGATTTGAGAACTTATAAACTATTAACACAAGCAAATTTTGTGTTAGCATTTTATATATAAAAGAGATGGAAGCTCTGAAAAGACTAAGAACCACTTAAAAATTAGAACAGTTATCAAAAAAATTACCCTGCATATGAATAGGTACAATGTTTTATTGGTGAGTTTTTCCAAACTTTTGAAGAACAGGTTAAAGTAATACCATATGACCTACTTAATAAGTTTTATGAAGCCAACATTATCTTCAGACTCCAGTCCTGCCTTTAGCAGAGGGGCTGGATATAATAAGCAATATATCTAATAGCTACAGTTGATGCTATAGCAATATAGCTATTAGCTACAGTTGATGTGTCTGTATACACACACCCCCCTCTGCCTTATGTGTAGGCCAGTATTACTTGGGAATATAGAAACAAATGGGATCAAAATGACAAACCAAGCACCCACATTTGCCTTATCTGAAACCCTAAATCCTTTGTAAAAGTGAATTACTAAAAAGAAAAAAGTATATTAGCTTTGGAAAATGAGAGAAGTGCCCTTGGTAGAAAATTTTGAGAAATTGATATAAAGTGGCAATAGTTGGCATAGGATTGATAGAAGAAAGAAGAATCTGGAATATGTTCAGGAGAACACAAGATGGGGCTGCTCTGTATCCTCTGATCCTCTGAGCTCATGGAAGACAGAGCATGATGGAGTACATATTCTCTGGGCATGTGCTACGCAGCAGGCATCACAGGGATTGGACTACAGGCTGCGGCAGTATATATGTGGTCCCTGGAGCAAGAGAGGTAGGGTAAGGTTTTGGTAATATTGAGTTGTAGGATGGATAGGGAGCGCCAGGCTCTGAAAATGAGCTGCTGTTGGCACATTGTCCCCAAGACCACATTCAGCCCCTCTTCCACTATTACTAAAGATAGGCCCCTGTAATCTTACTGACAGCCAAGGGTTTTTGAACAATGATATTTTTTTTTCTTTAAGTATGCTCATTGTCCAGCGTGGAGCCCAACATAGGGCTTGAACTTAAGACCCCGAGGTCAAGACCTGAGCTGAGATCAAGAGTTGGTTGCTTAACTGACGAGCCACCCAGGTGCCCCTGAACAATGATTTTTGAAACAAAAAACAGTAGCAGTTAACTGAGAGTAGCCAAACCAACACTATGAAAGGGAGGCACCAAATTTTAATAAACAGAAAAGATATCACATGAGAATATGAATAGAGAATGAAAACAATTTAAGGTAAATAAGTCTTCAGGGAAAGAAAACATTAAATTAGTAAGACTAAATTTGTTGCTAAAAAGGTCAACTTGGAAATTGTGAAAATCTAAAACTCAGTAAATGGGCTGAATATTGGAACGGTTACAGTTGAAACAAGCTTGTAACTAGAAGACAAGTTACCTGGGCACATAAAGACCAAGAAATAATGTAGAGAAAAATTGAGACATGAGGAATCACTCAAGAAGCTCCCAAAATTGTTAGAAGGAGCTCCAGAAGGGAGAGAAAAGCGAGAACAGACAGTGGATGAAATAGAAGAAAACTTCGAAGAGCTAAGGAAAGACAAGTCTGGCATTTGAGAACTTGTCTGCAAAGGAGTAAGAATCGGATTGGCATTTGCCTTCTTTTTGATGATAATTGGTGCTAGAAGACAATAAAACAATATCTTGAATGTTGTGAGAGAAATAACTTTAATTCTGTAATTTATATTTCACCTATTTGAGGGCAAAATAGATATTGTTGAATATTCAAGGACTCAAGGTTTACTTCTTACAGATCTCTTCAGCAGAATGAGAAATGAACCCGTTTGAAAGAAGACCCGAGAATAAAACAGTAGTCACCAGCACTAAAACCCCAGTAAAACTTGTTTAAGTAGTTGTTGATGAAACACATAATAAAAAAGAAATGAATAGCAGTTGGGGATTTAAAGTTCAAAGGGTACACATACAAATGTGTATTACCTAGCCCTGTCCCCTGAGAGAACCTAGAAGCAGTAATACCCTAAGAGTAACCAACATACCCAGCTCCCAGATCTTAGGATCTGGGACAGGAAATCAAGGAGCCTGAAGCTCCAGACTGTAAGGCAGTACTCAAAAAAAAAAAAAGAGGATAAGGGTATATCAAAGGGATACAGCAGGAGCCTGAATAAACTCCCAATGGCAAAGTTAGAACAATTTGAGCAACAAAATAAATAACATAGTACTGGATTGCAACCCCAAGCATAAAATAACTATCCATGAGTACATACTGATATAAATAAATTAGCAAGTGAATAAATAATAATAATAAATCAATGGAGAGACTGATTAGATAGGAGTATATAAGGGAGAAGAGCTAAATCTTTGCTACAGAATTCTGAATAACTTATGTAGATACTTTCTTTTCCAGTAGGTGGAGCCAGGTGACTCACTTCTAAAGAATTGAGTATGGAAAGAGAACTATTCAGTGGAGAAACCTGGCAGATACCACCTTAAGCCAAGTAATGAAGGTTAACATCACCAGTGTTATTATGCACCCCTGATTTGATGAATCAAGAAGGGCATTTCACTTCTGTGGCCTTCCTTCCAGAAACCTAATCATGAGAAACACTTCATTCAAACCCACATTGAAGAGTATTCCACAAAATACCTCAGCAATACTTTAAAGTGTCAAGGTCAAGGGTGCTTAGCTGGCTCAGTTGGAAGAGCATGCGACTGTTGAACTCAGGGTTGTGAGTTTGAGCCTCAGAGTGGGTGTGGGTATTACTAAAAAAAAAAAAAAGGAATTTTTTAAAAAGTGTCAGGATCATCAAAAAACAAGGAAGACTGAGAAATTATGAGTTTCCAGACCAAGGAGACATAACAAATGAATGCAGTGTGGTGCCTTGGACTGGATCCTGGAACAGAAAAAAGGACATTAAAGGAAAACGTGTAGAATCCAAATAAAGTCTAAAATGTAGTTAATAGTTGGGTGCCTGGGTGGCTCAGTCATTTAAGCGTCTGCCTGCAGCTCAGGTCATGATCCCAGAGTCCTAGGTTCAAGTCCTGCAACCAGCTCCTTGCTCAGCAAGAGTCTGCTTCTTCCTCATGCGTTCTCACTCTCTCTCTCTCTCTCTCTCAAAAAGTAAAATCTTTAAAAATAAATAAAATGTAGTTAATAGTAATGTACTAGTGTTGGTTTCTTGTTTTTATTATGTACCACAACAACAATGTAAGATAATAACACTTAGGTGAAGTTAAAACTAGGTGAGAAGTATACAGGAACTCTGTTTACTACTTTGCAGCTTTTCTGTAAATCTAAAATTACTCCAAAATAAAAATCTTATTTATAAAAAAAAATTGCTTGATAAACACAGTGCTAAATAGAGTCAATATGTGAGGGTGAAGAGGAATGTAAAAGCATGCTAATATTCTTGTCTGGTTTGGGAGGATGTGGGAGAAGAATGATTTGAATGTGGGTTCATTCTAGATGTTCCACACAAAAAAATAAGTTTAAATACTTCCACTTCAAGTTGTAGTTTCACTTTGTAACCTTTGCAAGTTACCCTTTCTAAACTTCAATCTCCCCACTTAAAATAAGACAAAAGCTTGCTCTCCATAATGTGTAATATTTTCTCCTTGATATTAAAAGTAAACAGGAAATACACCATTAGAAAAAAAAGGCTGAAAGACAGTTGGTAGTATTTCATAATAAACATATTTAACCAGCCTTACTAAGAATAAATAAAAAACAGCAGTGCAATACTTTTTTGCTGCTGTAAAATCAGTTTTTAAAACAGCCATGCAAGCGAGGCGGTGGGGTAGGAGTTCTTCCATCCATGCTGGTGGTGTAGGAATGCAGACAGGCTTTCTGGATCAGGAGTTTTCAAATAGGTTCATCCCTCTGATTCTGTAATCTCCATTCCCAGGAGTCTACCCTGAGAAAACAGAACCGTAGAGCAGCAATACATACAATAATATCAACAACATTGGAAGCAGCAAAACTGTAAAAATAATGAATTATAGTACATACGATGGTGAATAGGTAGCAAGAGGAAAATGTTCATGAAATGTAGATTATACAGCCATGTAAATGTAGAGGAAAATATAAAGTCTAAAAAAGGGAAATTATGTGTATTTTTTATATTTTAATACTAATACTATTTTTTTAGCTATCCTTTTCTTTGGGTAAGCTATTGTTCTGTTTTTCATACATGTTAACTCATTTAATCCTTCTTACACCTCTGAGGTATATGCTATTATTACCCCTGTTTTACAGATGAGGACACAACCATCTGGTGGTTGAGTGCCTGCCTAGTTGCACGGCTGGCATGGCTGGGGCCAGGGGCCCGGGCAGTGTATCTCCACTCTTATCCACTGCACAAACTTGCCTGTGTTACCATAATTCATCCAATAGGGTTCATTCTAGGCCAGCCACTATTTACTGCTGGAATCCCCAGCACCTAGAACCATATAGACATGGTTATTATTCATAAGAATCTTTATTCTGGTAGGAAGAGACAGAAGATGAAGTCAATTAATAAATACCATGCAGATCATTAAAACGGGCTGAGTTGTGAAAAATGATTAGGTGTTTCTGTAGTGTGTTTAGTCAGAAAGACCTTTTTGAGATGAGGCTGTTGGAGAGGCCATCCAAATAACAGGAAAGAACCTGCTACCTATTAACTGGGGAAAGACAGTCCCAAGCAAAAGGAACAGCTACTAGGTTTCCTAAGGTGTCTAGGGCACAAAGCTGGGCCAGTCATGTTGAGCTATAAGGAGTTTAAGCTCAGTATGATAGAAAACCTGGGGAGGGTTTTGATTCTGTAAAGAATGGATGGGGTGTGGCTGGCTGTAGCTACAAATAGCCAGTTAGGCTTTTACAGTGTGCCAAGGAGGTGACCGTGGCTTGGGTAAGGATGGTAATCGCGGAGAAAGTTTGAAGTATGATTTGTCTGACAGAACTTGCTGGATAATTAGATGTGAGGAATGAAAGACAGGAATGGCAGAAGGAGAGATTAGGGATTCAACCTGAGCGTGGTAGGTGTATATGTTGTTTATTAGACCTCCAAGGGAAGGTGTCAAGTTGCCACATGGATTTGTGAACCTGGCAGCCTGTGAGGGCCTGGGGGCTGGAGATGTAGATTATCTGTGGACACCTGCATCCCCCAACTTGCTTAGGAGAGGGAGAGAGAAAAATGAAATAAAACATTAACAATTCGGGATTACAGACAGTGGAAATGTGTTGTTTAAAAATGGAACAAAACTGTGGGGCACCTGGGTGGCTCAGTTGTTGGGCATCTGCCTTTGGCTCAGGTCACTGTCCCAGGGTCTTTGGATCAAGCCCACATCGGGCTCCCTGCTTGGCAGGAAACCTGCTTCTCCCTCTCCCACTCCCCCTGCTGTGTTCTCTCTCTCTCACTGTGTTTCTGTCAAATAGATAAATAAATCTTTAAAAAAAAAAAAAAAAAAAAAACCAATGACTCCTTTCCCCAAGTGTGATAATATAATATTAGAGATTTTTTTTAAGAAACTAAGTTATAAAGGAAGACTTAATATTTGTAAAATTATAATTGTCATGGGGTAGAAATGTCAGAGTGAGTGTTTTATTTTATTTGCATGGAGTGGGGAGTGTTTTGTTTTAATACTTTGCACCAGGATTATGTTTTGACTAAGAAGATAAGAATATTGGAACCTGGTTTTGCCACAGAAATTATACCTCTATAAATTAATTTCATTTGACAAATGTTCATTGAAAGCCTACTATGTGCCTTGCCTTGTTTTAGGTGCTCCACATATAACAGTGATCAAAATCAACAAAAAGTCCTGCCCTCTAGGAGCTTTACAGTCTAGAAGGGGAAGAAGCCCTCCCCTGACCAAAAAAAATTTTTTTTAAAAGAAAATACATACCTCACTTATTAGTTCCAACTTAAGCTGAGTCCTCAGTGCTGCCTGGTTCTTCTATTTTTTTCAGCCAATTCTCCCATTACATACAGCAGCTTTTTCTGACTCTTCCCACTCCTCTCAAGATTTGCCTCCTCTGCAGACCCATATACTCCCTTCATTCCCGCTATCTGCAGTATTTTCATGTGCTACCTTGTAGATCACTCACATTCATTATGCTCAGAACCCAGGTTTGCACCATTCAGCTCTGGGCCCTTTCCTCAGTGCTCCCACTATTGGGGGATGGCACTGCCACATACCCATTATCCAGGACAGCAGGCTGCTGTCAGCCTTGGTTGATCCGTCCCTCTCACCCCAACTCCTGCCCATTCAGTCACTTCCTGATTTCTATCAGTTCTTTGTCCTCAGTCTTTTTTTTTTTTTTTTTTTACACCCACATGCAATTTTTTCTTTCTGAACATATCATGGTAATTTTTTCTCTCTGAACATATCATCAGCTTCCCATTCCCAGATTATAACTACTGCCTCTTAACCATCCTCTCAGCATCCCTTCTTTTCCCCTCTTATATCTCTTCTCTATACTCTAGCTAGAGTGATCTTTCCAAAATGTCACCTGATCATATTACTCCTCCTGTCCTGACTCTTCAGAGAATTTCCATTGCTATTAGGATAAAGCCAAAATATGTGACCAGGTATCCTGTTCTCTCTGATGTGGCCCTGTGGGTCCCTTAAACCAGGGGTCATCAGTCTACGGTCTGTTGGCCAAAACAGCCTACTGCCTAGTTTTCTGTGGCTCATGAATGAAGAAGAGTGGTTGACAAATATTTTCAAGAATACAAATTTCAGCGACCATAAGTAAAGTTTATTGGAACACAGCATGCTCACTTGATTACTTAATGTCTGTGACAACTTTCACACTACAGTGGCTAAGATAAATAGTTGTGACAGACTTTATGTTCTGCAGAGCCTAAAATATTTACTGCCTGCTCTTTTGTAGAAGTTTGCTGAGCTCTGGCCTACATTTGTGGGCACCTGTACTTCTGTCTCCAACGTGGTCCCACCATCCTTCATCCACATGCTCTCTCCAACCTCCCAAGTCTTTGCACAACCTGTTCTTTTGTCTAGACCTTTCTCCAGCACATCCCTCAGTTGACTAACTCTGGCCTATTTCTCAGATCCTAGTTCCAACTTCATTTCTTAGAGGAAACTTAGAACCTTGCACTTTGGGTAAGGTAACTCTCCTTTCTGTCACCCTTCTCATGTCTGCATCCTCATGTCTCTCCTTACCAAGCTCCAACTTTATAGTCAGTCATTATCCACAGCCTCCTTGCCATACTCACCTTCATCCCTCACCCTGTCCAGTGTTTTCTCTTAGAACCCCAGCCTGGTTAAGGGCAACTCTTACATAGGCGCTTGAGTAGTGGAATAGGGAGGGTAAGAAACACACCTATAGTAAAGTCCCAGTATAGGGCCACTGCTTTAAAAAGATGACCACAGGTCTCAGGGTTCCACAGCTGCCCTGACATTTGTACCTGACCGTGATCTACCCACTGTCCATCCTGCAGGCCAACCATACTGTCCTCCTTCTCTTGTCTCCCAGCACCCCTCACCACTTCTCACTCTCCACATACCTTGCTTCATATTTCACTTAGAACAGAGAAGCAGACATTTCACTTCCTTATTCTATCATAAGACTCATCAGCCTCTCTCCATTCCCAGTGGAGGAACTGCACACATCCCTTCATAAGGCCAACCTGTCCTTTTCTCTTGGACTAGAGCTCATCTTTCATGCCTAAACAAGCACTCCCCTCCAGCCATCCTTCACGCTCTCCTATCCTAACATTATGCTTCTTCTAGATCATTACCATATGCATACAAAAGAACTGTAATACCAATTATCCTTTAAAAATGTTAATAGCCCTTTCTTGTCCACAGGACCTCATTCCTCTGCTCTTGCCCTTTTTTTCTCTGCTCTTGCCCCACTCATTCCCTTTCTGCTTCATAGCCACCATACATGCTACCCTCTTTGCCTGGAATGATCTCCTTTAGATATTTCACAGCTCACTTCAGTATTTCATTAGGGCCCCTGCTCGAACGTTATCTCTTCAAGGAGACCTCATATGGCCTTTATATCCAAAATGGGCTTTCTGTCTCTCATGGTCTCCCCTTCTCCTACTATATTTTTCTTCCTAGCATGTATTACCACCTGAGATATATATTTATTTATTTGCTATTTTTCCATCAAAACAGAGGCTCTGTGATGGCAGAGACTTTGTCATCTCTATTCATTGCTATGTTCCTAGCTCTCAATACCGTGTCTGATGGGTAAAAACACTTGCTGAATGCATGAATAAAATAAAGAATCTTTATCAGGTGTCAACTTTTACTTGATTCTGGGGTTATATATCATCAGAACCCTGATTTTCTTTTTATTTCTCTGTTTGGACTTCAGTGGTGACAATTTCATTTTAAAGGACTGTAGCAATTCCAAGCTTCACATCTATACCCTATACCAGGAGTTGGCAAACTTATTCTGTAAAGAGCCACAGAGAAATATTTTGGCTTTGCAGGCCATATAGCTAAATCCCTGTTGCAGCTACTCAACTATGCCACTGTACCATGAAATACACATAGACAGTTTGTAAACAAATGAGTATGGCTGTATTCCAATAAAATGATTTTCAAAAACAGGCGGCAGGCCAGATTTAGCCTGGAGGCTGTAGTTTGCTGACTCCTGCCCTACACCATCCAAAAAAAGCAAGTGTCTTTTCTAGTAGTTCTCTCAGAGGAATGAAGGGGCCTTGTTTTCCAGAGTTCCCAACAACCCTCCCCTTTTACCATGTTGGCCTGAATTTTGTCCAGTTCCTGTTAGTCAATCAATTCCTGCAAAAACTGGGTGACACTGTGCCACTGATACAGGCATGGTCCAATCTAAAGCTGCGGGTGGAAGGAGCTTCCCTGAAGCTCATGTGCTACATGGAGCCAAGTAATTGCCAGAGCAAAACTGTACACAGTTAGGTAAGGAGCAGGGAGGTGAATGCTGGATAGGCACCAAATAAGGTCTGTGCAGAATTAATTACAGTGTATTATAATATGAGTTGTGCAACTGCTATCCTCCAAGAATGGAATGTAAGCTCCTTGAGCTCAGGCACAATACTGTTTGGTTATTAGTAACCCCAGTTTGCACCTTGCCAGAGGGCTTAAATTCAGCTAAATTGAATGTAGCAAGAACCCTTTGCTGACAGAGAGTACTGTATTTTTGTTGATTTTATTTTTAAGGATTTAATCATGTGAATGCATGTGATCCATTGTCAGTCACAGAAATGACAGGAAAAATTGTTATTTGGAAAGTTTTAATTTTTTTCATTGTTGATTAAAACTTCTAGTTCTTGAGGTATTAAATTGAATTTATTTTTTTTAACTGAAGGTTCACAAAAAGGATTCTGGCTTTTGGCGAGATTTTGGCTTTGGAATGACTTGTCAGTATCGGTCAGATTTCCTGACAATTGGTAAGCATACCTTATATTTATGGAGGGGGTATACATATTTACTGTTGTGCTTTATGGCATTTTTCTCAAAGGCCTCAGAATCAAATATTTTCCTATTAAATTATGAATGAGATTAGCTAAAAAGAGGCATCTAGAGGTGTGAAAGGCAAAGTAAGTTTATAATTAATGTCTCTAAGTAGCAAAAATGAGATCATTTTTAAAAAGTAAAATAGAATATTTACTTGTTTCTTTAAAATCAAAACACTAGTTTTTAAAATCATCTGTTTGGCTTGTTACCAATATTTACGGTTGTTACAAATACTCTTACAAAAGATCTCTACATAACTTTGGTGTTGTGCTCACAGATTGTTACATCTGGAAGTAATGTTAGATTATCTAATCCAAGGGCTTTTGCATTTTTTTAATTTAGAGATGAAACCCCCTTTAACTGTCTATTGAACTATTAATGAAATCCTAGTATTTAAAACAAATGAAAAGACAGCTTATCTTTCTAGCTCTGGTTGAAGTTGGAATGGGGCACTTGGAGTCACTGGCTTAGTCATCCACTCCTTGAAGCCAAAATAACCCTGAAGAATCTGGTCTAAGCCTCCTGCCCCACTCTAGCTTCAGTCTTACCCAGCAAAAAATGCATCAGAGTATGGTTTAAGAAAGCAGGCTGAAACCTGATTCCATGTCTCCTAATCAGTCGGTGGCTACACTTCCATAGCATATAAGAATGTATTTTATATATTTATGCGTGTGTTTGTGTGTATATATCTAGATATGTATATATACATAGATGTGTATATATATCTAGATATGTATATACATCTATACATAGATATACATATTTACATATATATACACATACTTATCTATATATACACATGCATATATTGGGTTTTTTTATATTTTGTAATAGAATATATTTTGTGTGCTTTTTAAGTCCATCTTACATTTATTTTTTATAATCAGCCATTTATTGTGGAAGTTCCTTCACCTTGTCTCTTTATCATTGTAACATCTAAATTATGCAAACAGCAAATAGTAACAAAAGGACTATTAAGTTAAACTAATGCCCTTTTCCCTGATTTCTGGATTAATAAAACCGGAAGGATACATCACTGCTTTCTAACCCGTGTTATTTCTCACTGCTCCTTTCTCATTATCTTTTTCCTCATATTCCTATTTGGTATGTGTTGGTATAGCTAATAGTGTTCCACATTTCTCTGAGACTCTGTTCATTTTTCATTATTTTTTATTATTATTATTTTCTTTTTTTTTTAATTTTCATTATTTTTTTCTCTCTGTTCTTTGGATTGCATAATCTCAATTGGTCTGTCTTCAAGTTCGCTGATTCTTTGTTAATTAAGAACTAATGAGCTACTCTCATGAATTTTTCATTTACATTGTCCTTTTTAACTCCAGAATTTTTTTTTTAAGATTTTTCTTTTAAAGATTTTATTTATTTATTTGACAGACAGAGATCACAGGTAGGCAGAGAAGCAAGCAGAAAGAGAGGAGGAAGCAGGCTCCCCGCTGAGCAGAGAGCCCGATGCAGGGCTTGATGCCAGAACCCCGGGATCATGACCTGAGCCAAAGGCAGAGGTTTTAACCCGCTGAGCCACCCAGATGCCCCATAACTCCAGAATTTCCACTTGGCTCTTTTTATATATGTAATTTCTCTCTCTTAATTAATATTTTCTATTTGATGAGACATTGTCATCTTGCCTTCTGTTACTTCTTTAAGCATGGTTTCTTTTAATTCTTTGAACATATTTATAATAGTTTTGAAATTAACATCTGGGCCCTCAGTTTCTCTTGCCTGCTTTTTCTGGTATATGGATCACACTTTTCTAATTCTTTACATGCCTCATAATTTTTTTCTTGAAAACAGGGCATTTTAGGTAATATATCATGGTAAGTCTGGATATTGATTCCCACCTGACTCCAGGGCTTGTTTTTTGTTCTTTTTTTTTTGCTTGTTTATTGACTTGACTTTACTATTTTAATGAATTCTATCTCCCCCTTCCCCAGCAATATGAAGCCTCTCATATCACTCCTTGGGGCATGGGCACAGTCAACTCTGAGATGACATGGATTTAGTAGGGCTCTCTTTTTTAAGATAAATAAATAAATAAAAATAGAAAGACTATTTATTTGAGAGATAGGAGGACCAGGGGGAGGGGCAGAGGGAGAGGGAGAAGCAGACTCCCCACTGAGCGTGAAGCCCAACACAGGGATCAGTCCAGGACCCCGAGGTCATGACCTGAGCTGAAGTCAGGTGCTCAATTGACAGCCACCCAGGTGCCCCTAGTAGGGCTGTCTTTTATGGTCTCTGTGCCTTTGTTGATAACACCCCCACTTGTTAGGCTCCACTCATTGCTCTCTTGTTTTTGACAGTGCTCTGGGGCATAAAAATCACTGTGCAGTCTGACCCCATTAAATTGAACCCTTTTGCAAGGTAGTTTTTGAGGCACATCTTTGAGTTTTGTTCAGACCTCAGGAGGGTTCTTCTTATCTCTCTCTTTCCCTGTTCTCTCCAGTAAACTAGCTGGCCTGCATTTTAGCTTATTGCTCTAATGGAGCTAGCTATCAGCCTTCTCTTAATTGCTTACCACCAAAATCTCCATTATGTTCAAGAGCCCCCTTAGGCTTGAACTTCCGCACACTGTTTCAAATAAAGTCAGTTCCTTCGAGAAGAGCTTTGGAGCAGTCTGTTCTTATGCACTGGCTCCTCCCCAGGGAAAAGTCTCCAAGCCTCCTCTGGAGCTGGGGATGGAGACTCTGGCAAACTTCTATCTCCCCTGAGTTAAAAGTAGGACATGGGGTGGAGGATCAGGGGTCCCACTACCTCCTGGGGTATATCCTCTACCTTATGACTATGGGCTGGAGGAGAAAGGGAGCCCCTGGCTTCCCAGCAGCACTTGTTTGGAATTTGGCCTCTTTCATTTTGGAGCTTCTGTTCGTTTCTCTCTTTCCTCTCCTTCTGATATTCCCATTACACATATGTTATACCTTTTGTATACAGTTCTTAGAAATTCTGTTCTGATCTGGCTTCCCCACCGCCATCCTCTTTGCTTTTCTTTTGCCTTTTCAGTTTTGGAAGTTTCTCTTGACATGTCTTCAACCTCAGAGATTCTTTCCTCAGCCAATACAAAGGCATTCTTCCTCTGTTACACTGTTTATCTTTAGCATTTCTTTTTTATTCTTTCTTAGAATCTGTCACTCTCTGCTTACATTACCCATCTGTTCTTGCTTGTTGTCTACTTTTTCTGTTAGAGCCCTTGTTTTAAATTCCCAGGCTGATAATTTCAATACCCCTGCCATATCTGAGTCTGGTTCTGATGCTTGCTCTGTGTCTTCAATCTGTTTTTTGTCTTTTGGTATGTGTCATTGTTTCCTTCATAGCTGATTATGATATATTGGGCAAAGGAAACTGCAGTAAATAGGCCTTTAATAATAGGTGGTGAGGTGTGCAGAAAGAGGAAACATTCCGTAGTCCTGTGATTAGGTCTCAGTCCTTTAGTGAGATTATGTATCTGGACCATTAACTTCACAAGTATTTCTCAGACACTGCCCCCAACCTTAAGTGAGACAGGATGACTAGTGTGGGCTGAAGTTGAGTATGTCCTTCCTCCAGGTAGGTTTGACTGTAGTAAAATAGTTTCTCCTGAAGGCAGGCCTTGTTAAGAAGAAAAGTGCTCTGGCATGTTTCAGAATGATTATGTTCCCACTGCCCTTGCTGAAAACACTAGGGGATTTTGCTCCAGTCTTCACAGTGAGAACCTGCTAGAGCTCCAGAAGGTAAAACTCACACATGCATAGGGACCCTCCCACGACCCAGAGTTTTCAACTCTCAGGCTTGGTCCTCAGCCTCTAGCAATTCATCATCTATAGTTCAGACTTTTTTTTTCCTACCCTAGTACTGGTTCCCCTAGAGATTTCTAGTGGTGAGTTTCTGCTCACATAGTTATGGTTCTGTTTTACCTGCCTGTCTCCAATTTGCTCTGTGACCTTATTTCTTTGAGGGATCTGAGAAAATTTGTTTATTTTTCAGTTTGGTTTTTTACTTCTTGTTAGGACAATATGACTTTGAAGCCCTATATATGCTGGACCAGAAACTGGAAGTCTCCCATTTATTTTAAGTATCTACACCATTTCTAATATTTGAAGACCTTTTATCTACAAAGAAGAAAAACCAGTATGTATTAGACATAGCTTTTAGTAAAGCTGTGACTATTTAAGGTAATACTTTTCAGAGATCTCAGGATTATTGTCATCCTGTGAGTATGAATCTAAGTAGCATATAATTATTTGGTAGAAGAGATAATTTGGAAACCTAGCTCTTAATTGAAGAATTGATTTTTTCTTGGTTTTTAAGAACCTTTGCTAATTCTCAAAAAATTCCAAATGATTGGTGTTCTCCATGCTTTAGAAAGTTTGGTGTTCATCTTAAGCCAGTTTGAAAATAGTCTCAATTTTATCTCCCATTTCATGTGTTCACCCAGTCCAGTAAGCCATTTGCCACATCACTCCATCAGAATTGTTCTGGTAGGTAAGGTTATAAGTGATATTTATGTTGCTAGGTCTATTAGTTGTTTTGGGGGGGGGGGGTTAGTTAATTTATTGAGCAGCACATGCTTAACCGTTTCTTCCTGAAGACACTTTTTTCACTTGACTTCTCTGATAGCTCATTCTTCAGAATTTTCTCCATCCTCTGGGACCATTTTTCAGTCTCTTGCTGATTTATCCTTCTCTGCATGTTTAACCTGTACATATTGGTATTGCTTAACATTTAGATCTGGGCCCTATTTTCTTTCTAAACTCCTTCAGTAATTTCATCCATTCCTGTGACTTTGAATCACCTGTGTGTCCATTCTCAAATGTGGATGTTCAAACTAGCCATTTCTTCTGTTTTCCACTCTGTAAAGTTGTCTGTGACCCAGAAAAACTTGTATCTCAAAGGATAACTGTATTAATTACAATATTGATAGTGCTGAAATTATGGATAATTTCTATTTCCTTCTACTTTGACTTTCTCTAGATTTTCTATATAACTTAGACATTTACAAAGCATCATTTTGATACTCTGAACAACAGGCTTGAGCTCCTAGATCTCAGCTTCTAGCTGGACTTCCAAACCAGAATGTCAGTCCTCTATATCAGATATCTTTGGGCTGTAGTGTGCCATCTCATTTGAAGCAGAACATCTTAATTCTTACCAGGGTTGACTGTGATCTGGCTATCAGACATATACCTATAGTGTCAGTTTTCATCCTGCAGGTGGATTTGACATGGAAGTAAAAGGTTGGGGTGGAGAAGATGTTCATCTTTATCGAAAATACTTACATGGTGACCTGATTGTGATTCGGACTCCAGTTCCTGGCCTTTTCCACCTCTGGCATGAGAAACGCTGTGCTGATGAGTTGACTCCTGAGCAGTACCGTATGTGCATCCAGTCCAAAGCCATGAATGAGGCCTCTCACTCGCACCTGGGAATGCTGGTCTTCAGGGAGGAGATAGAGACGCATCTTCACAAACAGGCATACAGGACAAATAGCGAAGCTGTCGGTTAACATAATCACTGGCACATTAGTCTGAACCACAAACCAGCACTATTTATTTAGCCTTAATTCCAATTCCAGATGCAGTGCCTCTTTCAGAGAAGACATGCTTATCTTTTGTGTTCTTTCTGATATTACTTTACTTAAGCAGTTTAACTTGTTATGAGAAGAAAAAATCAAGTGTTTCAGTGCAAAGCCTGTTTTGTGGGCATACCATACTATGGAATCGCTGACAAATCAAAATCTGGTGTTTGCCCCAAAAGTAGTTTTGAGTTCGTTTCTACCCTGTACCCATGTTCTAATGTGCCCTGATTGCATATGGGTTGAGGGTTGGAATGGTGTTGTACTCATGGTAGGTCAGGAGCATCCAGCTCCTGCAGAGAGGAAAGAGTCATATTTGATGCAGTGTGTAGACAAGGGTTCTTCCCCTGCTGACCACCAAGGCAACTTGCTTTTAAATTAAGATCTTTAGTCAGTTGCCTGAAGAATTCTTTTTCATTGAAGCAGAGGATGACTAAATGACACATCTGAAATTCACAATCAATCAAAAGAAATAAAAACCCCTTAAACTGAATGTTGCTTATCTCCCTTAATGTGTTTTTAAATAAATGGATGATAGTAGAAAATACTTAGCTTAGAATCTATGACTTGATTAAAACTGTAATGTGTTGTTATCAGGATTAGTAGTCAACATTGTTATAAATTATTTTAAACAAACAAATAAAATGGAAATGTCTTTAATAGAACATTTAATTGTGTTGGAGCATAGGGCACTAATGATATCTGGGAACATCAGTTTACATGAGCCAGGGTGCTATCAGGGCCTTCTTGTAGTGATTCAGAATAGATGAGCATAGCATGGTGTTGCGTGTTTTTTGCTTTGCATTGTCTTATTTAGCATGAATCCATATGTATTTATTATCCTTCTTTTTATAATATGTTAACAAAAGCTACATCTCTGTTTATATTATGATACTTTGAGTTGAGTTTCACTGAAGGGAGAAAAAAACAATTTAATGAGGTATACCATAAAATTATACTGACTTGAGAAAAGAGGTGAAGGAGAAAGTATGAATAGAAATCTGAATTACAGAATATTTTAGAGAAATCTATTGTCTGCATATAGAATAATATTTTAATTGAGGTATAAATTATGTTAATGAGACAAGATGAATAAGAAGTTATATTCAGATAGAACTGTACTATGTTATTTATCACACATGGATCTTTTACCATACGCTCCATTGCTAGATTCAGAAATTGGAGATATGGTGAAAGGCATGCACAGATTTTGAACCTTTGGCTTTCAAAAGGGACCTATATTGTATTCTTTCTATTTGTATATAAACCCCTGAGAATTCACAGAAGAAAATCTACTCTTTTTACTCAGTGAATCATATCACCTAAAGTATAAATCCCAAATTTCTTGGTGCTACATGAATTCACTTTACAGTAATTCTTAATAAATTATTTGTACAAGTTTTAAGTTGGGTAGCATTTAGGCTTTTTTAAGATGTGTAAAATGTGCAGAATTATTAAGGCCAATATCTCTTTTTACAAACAATTATTTATTATGAAGGCCAGTGAGTGTAGGTATTTAAAGTGAGAGAACCTAATTATTTGCAAAGGTAAGTTGCAGCTTGTTTTTTTGACAGAATCAAATGACTTTACCTTAGTGAGCTTTCAATTTAAAGATAGAAACTAAGTGATGGAAACAGTATATGCTATGTTTTTGACATTAAACGGTACCAATAAAGTATTTTATTACCAAAGCTAAATGAAAATGTGATAACTAATTTCTCTCCATTACAAAATACCATAAATATGAAAAAGTATAAAAGATGTAATTGTGTACTTTAAAGAATAATAAAGCAAACAGCTACCCAGATTAAGATAACATTATCAGTGAAAGGCCTTTATGGGCCTCTTCTTGATCACACACCCTTACTCTCTGTAATTGTAACCATTCTGATTTCTGTGATAATTTTTCATTTGTTTTTCTTAGTGGGCATACCATACTATGGAATCGCTATTATATACCTCTACCCAAAAGACTATGTAGTTTTGCCTGTTTCTGAATTTATTTGCATATTATTTCATTATCTATTCTCTAACTTTCATTCAGTATTATATTTTTGAGGTTCACTCATATTAGTCTCAAAATTCACTTTTATTACTGACTAGTATTCCACTGTATGAATATACTAAATATTCAGTAATTTTATTTTTTTATAGATATTTGGGCCGTTCATAGTTTGTTGTTTGCTTTTTGCAAACATGAGTACTGCTTTACGTGTCTCTTATAAGTGTACAAGAGTTTCTCTAGGAATAATGATGCTGGGTCATCGTTTGTGTGTACATTCAGTTTCCTTTCCAAAATGGACCATCTCCAGCACTGTGAGAGAGTTCATTTTGCATCCTTGGCAACACTTAATTTTGTCAGGTTTATTAATTCTTGCTAATCTAATAGACCTTAGGCATGAATTGTAGTTATAGTTTGCATTTCGGTCCTCTTGCCCATTATTATCAGTTCTTAGGAATTTTTCACATATTCTGGATACCAATTCTTGTTGGTTAAGTATCTTTTCCCAGAATGTGTCTTATCTTTTCCGATTCTTGGTGGTACTTTTTCATTAATAAAAATTGACTCTAATGGGACTATTTTTTTTCCTTTATGTATTCTACTTTTTAATTACTGGCTTATGACCTCATATTAAGGAAAGATAACTTAAAGCTGTTATTCTATATTGTCTTCTGAATACCTCATATATAGCTTTGCTTTTCCTAGTTAGGTCTTTAACCTAACTGGAGGAGCTTTTTGTGTATGACACAAGCCAAGGATTGCATTACACTTTTTTCCACCATCACCTTACAATATAGTCCATATTTTACCTGCAGAACCACTCTCATCCATCAGATTTCCAAATGCACAGGTCTGATTCTGGCTCTCATCTGTTCAATTAGGCTTTTTGTCCATCACCATACTATTACATCATGGTCTAAATTACTTTAACTTAATACAAGTCATTATCTCTGAGAGCTAATCCACTTGCCTTATTCTTAAAAAGATTGCCATGGTTCTTTGTAGCCCTGGCACTTTGACATAAGTTTTTGAATAAGCTAGTTAAATTTCACAAAACTTTCATGAATTTGATTGGAATCTCATTGAATCTGTAAGATCACTTTGGGGAAAATTTACATCTTTATGATACAGAGTCTCCCAATCCTTGAACATGACATGTCTGTTTAGGTCTTTATTGTCTTTAAATTTTATACTTTTTCACACAGTGGTTTTACATGTATTACTTTATAGATTTTTCCCTAGATACTTTGCATTTTATATGCCATTATAACTGTCTTTTTTTTAATATTTTACTGGTATTTAGAAGTCCAATTGCTTTTGGGTTCAGCAGCCTTGCCAAAATGCTTAATTCTGGTAATGTATTTCTAGTTTCTGTTGTGTGTTTTCTGTTATGCAGTCATATATCTATGAGTAGTGAAAATTTTGTTTCCAGTTTTTATATCTTTATTTTTCTTGTCTTACTGTGTTTATTGGGATTTTATTATGCAGTGTTGACTAGAAGTGATAATAGTGGAGTTCCTGCCCATGTTTCTGATTTCAAGGGGAACACTCTCAGTGTTTCATCAGTAAGTATGGTATTTGCTGGAAGTATTTTTATAAATACCTTTTATCAAGTTAAAGGAGACTACTTGGTGAGTTTTTATCATGCTTGAGAGCATTTATCAAATACTTTTACTTTATCTGTTGAGATGATCATGTGATTTTTTTTCCATCTTTGATATATTAAATTGAGTTAATCAGTTTTCTGAAGTTTCTTGCATTCGTACGGTAAACTCATCTTTCATGATGTATTATTCTTATTATACATTGCAGGATTGGGGGGGGTGTGCGCACACTTCATTTGCATATCTGTATATACTCATGTGGGTGTGTGTGTGTATGTATATATGTTTCAGGTGTTTTTCATCCGTGTTCATGAGTAAGAATGCCCCCTTCTTATGTTTATTGGGCTTTTTTTTTTTTATTAAGGTTACGCTTGCCTGTAAAGTACATTACAGGTGTTCTTTCTTACTGTTTCTAAGGAAGTTTTGTAAGACTGGAATTACTTCTTCCTTGAATATTTGGCAGAATTACCTGAAAGCCACCTGACTTTGTTTTGTGATGTTTTCTAAATGGGAAGATTTCTGATCACCAGTTCAATTTATTTAATGATTGTAGAACTATTAAGATTTTGTACTTCTTTAAAGTCAGTTTTGGGGCACCTGGATAGCACATTGGTAAGCGTCTGACTCTTGGTTTCAGCTCAGGTCATGATCTCAGAGTCATGAGATTGAGCCCAGATTCGGGCTCTGTGCTCAGCATGGAGTCTGCTTGAGATTCTCCCTCTCCTTCTGCCCCTCCTACTCTTGCTCACTCACTCTCTCTCACTCTCTCTTTCCAAAAGAAATAAACCTTTTTTTAAAAAAAGTCAGTTTTGATTGAGTTATGTAAGGTGTGATCTAGGAATTTATGGTGATTAATTTGAAAATTTAGATGAAATATACAAAGTTGTTTATAATATCCTCTAGTTATCTCTACTATGTACAGGATCTATAGTGAATAGCCTTTTCTTTCATTCCTGGTATTGTTTATTTATGCCTTTTGCTTTTCCTGCATTAACCTTGTCAGAAGCTGGCCAGTTTTTTCAGTCCTTGTAAATAACTGATTCCTACCAGCCACATTTGAGGGACCCAGTTGTGTCACATTGTCCCAGCCCAGTATTTTCAGTGTTTTCAAATTAGACTCTTTAATCTCTGTTGAGTATGCACCGTTATTTCATTTTGGTTTTATTAGTTTAGTTTATCACTAGGGAAATGATATTAATTATCTTTTCATATGCTTATTGGCCATTTGAGTATCTTCTTTTATGAAATGCCTAGTAAATTTTTTTTGCTTTTTTAATTTCCCTTTATTTAAAGATTTTATTTATTTGACAGAGAAAGTACAAGCAGGGGGAGAAGCAGGCTTCCTGCTGAGCAAAGAGCCAAATGTGAGGTTCAATCCCAGAACCCTGGGATCATGACCTGAGCTGAAGGCAGACGCTTAACCAACCTGAGCCACCCAGGCGTTCCTTCATTGCCTTTTTTTAAATTGATAGGATTTACTTCAGTATTCTGGATATGAGTCTTCTATCAGATTTATGTATTGCAAATATTTTCCCCTAGGCAGGGGACTATTCATTCTCTTAAAGGTATCAGTTAGTAAACAAAAACTCTTAATTTTAATAATGTCCATTTTATTATTTTCTTTCTTTTATGGCTAATGATTTTGGCATCCCAATTTAAGAAACCTTTGTCTAAAGTAACTTTGACAAAGCAAACTTTGTCCAAAGTAAAGAAGAAATTTTCATATTTTCTTTTAGATGCTTTATTGCATAAGATTGCCTATAACCTCCCTTTCTCGTCTTTGTTGAGCCTTTCATACTTAGATCTATGATGCATCTGGAAATAATTTTTGTATATAGTGTATGATTCAACCTTTAGAATCTCTTTCAGTGAAGGTCTGCTGACAGCAAACTCCATTTGGTTTGTAAGTATCTTTATCTCATTTAAAAAATATTTTTTGAAGGGTATAGAATTCTGGGTTGGGAATTTTATTTAGCACTTTGAGGTTATTCTACTGGTTTTTTTTTTGGCTTCAGTTATTTCCCTTGTGAAGTAAACTGTCAGCTTAACAGTTGATACTCCTTTAAAAGTAATCACGCTTGTTCCCATGGTTGCCTTCAGGATCTCCTCTTTATTTCTCTTCTGTGTCACTATGATATGTCTGTGTGCTGGGGGTTTTGTTTTTATGTTTTTTTTTTCTTTTTTTCTAATCCTGCTTGAGATTCTTTGGGTTCCTTGGAATATTCTTTTATCAATTTTGAAATATTTTCAGCTATTATATTTTTATTATCTCTATCATTCTTTCTTTCAAAAGCTCTGAGAACATGTTAGATCTGTTGTTGTGTCCACCATGCCCTTTGTTTCTTAACCCATTTCATATTTTCCAGTCTTTTCCCTCTGTGTTGCATTCTGGTAATTTCTTCAGAATTATAACCAAACGAATTTGGGGAAGAACCTTTATTTGGTTCTTCAAGAAATGAAAATGAATTTTTAAAAATCCAACAGGTGGATTAAACAGACACATCTAATAAGGAGAGACTTTTAAAACTAGAATCTCAGAATGTTTGCTTTTGCTGGCTAACTTAGAGATAGTACCCGTAGTTCAGAGCCACATTAAACTAGATTTTCAGCTTAACGTTTTTTTGACCAATGTGATGTTTGCTGCAAAACTTAATGAAATTCACTGACTTGCGGCTACAAATTATCAGTGGTAAATTTTCCCAACCTCCATTCAGTGCCAAGGTTCAAAACAGGCAGTTTTCTTTAATCCCTTTAATGAGTTTGGGGGAGAAGCATTTTATTGCAAGTTCGCTGTTATGGTGAAGGGTCGTTCTTTAGGATGTCAACTTTATGGGCTGGGGTCTCCTATTTGACCCCTCTTCTTGGATATGCCCTGAACTTTCTTCTCTATCCTCATGTAGACTTGAAAATGGAAGCTCATAATCCTTGCCCTCAAGGCAAAAGCTGGCTTCAGAGTTTCCTTCAACCTCTCTGGGGTTTTGCTTGGATATTTACATTTTGCGTAACTTGAGCAGCTGATTTCCACAGGCAAGCACTTAGTCTAATGTTGCCAGAAATAGGTGCCTAACTTTCTCATACATTTTTTTAAGATTTTATTTTTAAGTAATTTCTACACCTACTGTGGGGCTCAAACTCAGAATCCCAAGACCAAGAGTCACATGCTCCCCCAGCTAAGCCAGCCAGGTGTCCAATTTTCTTATATTCCTGACAACACTGTTTCCTCAACATTGTTGCTGAAGATCCATACCTAAGTTTAAGGTATGTTATGATAGATATTTGGGCAAGGAGGGATGGCAGCACCTTCTTCACAGTATCATGACTTACTTTCTGGGAATAAAAAGAGAAATTGTGTTGGTATGATATAGGGTTACTAGCCTATATGTGGGGAATAGATTTTTTTTTTTTTAAAGAGTTTATTTACTTATTTGACAGAGAGAGAGATCACAAGTAGGCAGAGAGGCAGGCCTCAGGTGGGGTGGGGCGGCGGGCAGCAGGCTCCCTCCTGAGCAGAGAGCTGGATGTGGGGCTTGATCCCAGGACTTGAGATCATGACCTGAGCCAAAGGCAGAGACTTAACCCTCTGAGCCACCCAGGCACCCCGGGAATAGATTTTTCATTTAGAGAGTAGTTTGAATCCCAAATTTGTGGGAATTTTTTCCGTATATGTTTATATACCTGTTAAATTTAACACTTTAAGTGGCTCATTGGTAATGTTAGAATATATTGACCAGGACTTCAGTTGTTCCTTTGAGAAAATCAGTTATAATTCTTTGTTTCACTTTTCCCAGGAGATTCTGCTTTCTGCAGGAGAAGTGGGGTTTAATCTCCTCAGGGGTGCCACTGCTGATTCCCAGCTAACACTGACTGCTTCTGATGAACCAGGTACTACACTTTCTGCCATGTATCGCTACAACAACCCCATGAAACAGAGAGTATTGTAACTTCCTTTTAGTTATGAGAAAATGGAAGCTGTGAAGGGTAAACATTTCCCTGGATACCTAGCTTGGAACAGGAAACTAGGACTCAAATCCAAATACTTCAGCTTTTGATTGCTTTGCTCTTATGCTTATCCTGTCTTGCCTCCCTGGAGAACATGACACATACTTTATGTACAGGTATAGTGGTATATATTTCACAAATAATCTAGCTTTGTCATAGACGTCTCTTTGGCCTTAGGAGAGATCCTTAGCTTATTTCCTGTCACAGCTGAAACTGTAACATAGATTTTTGTTCCTGAAATATCTGTGTGAAGTGAAAGGTAGCATTCAGTCATCATATGGTGGTGTTAGGAGCTGCACACCATGCTAGTTGCTGGCCACACAGCTACACAAGTGGCTCCTACCCAGAAAGCCAAGAGTAAGGGTAAGACAGATGATGCCAGTGGTATGACTTGAGAGAACAGGTAGGGCCCAGAGCACAGAGCACCGTTCACCAGGGAAGCTATAAAGAGACTGGAAGAATGTGCATGTGGACAGGACCACAGTGTATTAGAGGAGGTGCAGTGTGCCTGTGAAGCTGACTGCACCTGGAAGAAGTGGGCTGTGAGGATCAGCAGGAAAGCTTTGAAAACGTGGTAATTTCCCACCCCCATGTTTCCCTTTGGCGAGCCTGCAGTGGGGCCCCGAGAACAGTTCGAGCAAGTTTCCAGCGCTGCTGACACTGCTGTCAAATAGCCATGACTTGAGAAGCACTGCCTTGGAGGGACTAGCCCACAGGTGAAGGACAGCACTGTAGCTAGCCTGGTGAGCTCAGCACCCACTCCCAGCCCAAGCTCCATGGCAAAGGCACACACCAGATGATGGGCTGCGCCTTCTTCAGCTGAGGTAGGTAGAAACTTTCAAAAATAACTTTATCAGGAAATTAAGAATTCCATTGAATTATAAAGACTTAAAAAATGTTGTCATTTACCCAAAACCCATTTAGGCATCTTCTTGGATGTCTCTTTTGCTCCATAAACACCTAAGCACCTTTTGTGTGCTGTCCGCTCCACAAGCCACTGGAAGGGCAACAGGTAACAAAGCTCCACCAGCCTAGTCTTCTGTCCAATAAGGTGGCCACTAGCTATTTAACCTAAATAAAATTAGAAATTCCGTTCCTCGGTTGCATTTTCACATTTCACACTTTAGTGCTCAGTACCTGTATGTTACCAGCAGCAGTGCAGATACAGAGCACTCCAGCACAGAGAGTTTTCTGATGGGCAGTGCTGGTCCAGTGGGTATAACAGACACTGAACACATTTACAGATGCACTGAGTTAGCGCTAAGGGAGCAGGGTGAGGTTCGTGAGCTGTAGGGTAGAGCTCATGCAGTCTGAGCATTGGTGACACAGTGGCAGTGGGACAGGCTAGAGAGGAACAGGTAAGGGTTTGCCTTCCAGTCTAATGTCTCCGTTCTCTTCCTTCAATTCCACAGACTGATGTGTCCCTTTCCAAAATTCCTTTCTTTAGTGTTCTTGAATGTGACTGCACAACAGAAAGCACCATCTAGAACTGCATTCTGCAGACTGTTCTGCAGAAAGATGTCCAGAGGTGTCCCCAACTTCCCTTGCCCCAGGAGAGACCCAGTGCCCATGGGCACTGACAGTTCTGATCAGTCCTGTAGTAAAGGAGCCTTTACAATCTTATTTAGGTTAGATTTCCCAACTTACAAGGGCCATGTGATACAATCAGCTTGTGATACACTTTTGGATCTTAGTTTGAGGAAAGCAGACTAGAACATGTGTCTTGTATGCTTTGTCTTGTTTTGCATTATTTATTTGAAAAGCCCTTTGTCAGAATGTGTTGTGTAGATGAGAATTCCTTGCTCATTCCTTGAAAGGCCATGGAGGACCTAGACATCCCCACACCTCCTGCCCGCATCCAAGCCATCAGGCCTCGCCAGCTACGCGCAGAGAGCAGGCAGGCAAGGGGAGCAACATATTCTTTTATTGATGCAAGTAGGTCCAGTCACACCAACAACTGACATCCTGCGTTATGGTACAGCTTTGTACTCAGAGTTCATCTCATAATACCAAAACATCATAGGGTGTGTATCAAACCGGGAAAATAAAGTAGCAAACATAGACACTGTATCAGGTAGGTACTAGAACTGATGACCCAGTGGAGCGCACATTGACATAAAAGCTCCTTAACGCAAGATGGAAAGTGTTCTAACATTGTATTCCAAATATATATTCTCGAGTTTTTAGCCTTTGTCTCAAATACATAAAGCAATATGTACTATCAAGATACAATATGTACTATCTAGAATGTCAGAAAAGTGCGGAAAACACTGTGACAATACAGTGTGAATAATCTTGCTCCACCCAGGGCTGAGGGCGCCATCAGCTGTGGATTGCAGAGCCACCCTTTCCTGAGGCCTCACCACCACATCTCCAGGCTCTCCTAGGAGCTTTGGGAATTAGCAGCTAACTGCCCCATCCTCACTCAAGCATCTCAGCTTCAGGCTCCTGTGGGAGGAAGCCAGGCATGCGGAGAGCAATAAGGGTGCGTAGCTCCAAATCTGCCTGTGCAGAGTGAAAGCCCCCCTGTGAGGGAGGGAGAAAGAGTCACCTCTGGCTTTTAAGGGACCAGGACTTGCCGTCCCACAGCCAGAAAAACAGAAAATGGAGTGTACTCTTCAAGTTTGGGTGTGAAAAATACCTCCAAATGCTGGGCAGTTTTATGTGAGTGGGCTCCAGCAGTGTGGTCTAATTTTCTGTTTCAGATTTCCTTAAAGGAGGCCCTTGACCTAGAGGAACGGAGAGGGCAGTCCGCTAGAATACCAATTTGTGAGTTGTTTCTTTTCACTTTGTACTGGAGTTTGAAGAACTGCTTTAAATGTCCCCATCCTTCAAGTCTACTTTGTATTCTCTTCATTACAGCTCAGTGTACCTGTCACAGCCTGGAAAACAGACAATTCCATCACCCCCTCCCCCCGATATTATTTTAGATTTTCTCTTTTCCTTAAAATGTAGTTGAACAATTTGCCAGACATATTCCAACAGAAAATGTGCTGCCCGGTATCACCCTGCCCCTCCCCAACCCCCTAAATCCCTGATAAAGGAAAATGAAAATGTAAACTTTGGAAAGCCTGTGCTCAAGGTTTGCTTCTAGAAGTATGCAAATGAAGCCCCCTGGCCAGCCAAGCCCTTCCTGCTGGACTCTCTCTGGCCTAGGCTTTGAGAGCGGGTGCCTTGTCACCCAGGGCAGAGCTTTCCTGGCATTTCCCCGGCACTGGCTGCCTGAGGGCTAAAAGAATGGAGTGGGAGACTGGCCCTCCAGTACTCTCTAAGGCACTAACCCCGACATCAGAGACACTGGCTGGAAGGGCGTCCAAGCAGGCAGGGCTCACATTGGTTTTGGTTGGGTTGTTTTTTGTGTTTTTTTTTTTATATTTTTTCATACGATGTTAATAAAAGTAGAAAATAAAAATCTACATTTCATTAGAATAAGATGTTATCATGGATGCCATCTCCCATGATACTCTTTCCCACCCCTCCCAAATCAGGGCCCTGCCCTGTTATTTTAAAATAAATGACAAAAAAAAAAAAAGAAAGAAAGAAAACCTTGTAAGTGCCAAAGGTTGATGCATGAAATAATTACTTTTTTTTTTTTCATAAAAGTTATATACAAAATGGACCCCAACCAGTGAGGCCTCCTCATCTCAACCCTTATCGATCAAGATTCAAACTCAGTGCACGTGTGTGCTTCCTCCATCGTCTGCAGGCTGCATCCGTGCCTTCAGGCTCTGTTAAGGAGAGTGGTCCTAGAGGTAGGCAGGGCACAAGGAAATGGTGAGGCGGTTGGCAGGCCCTTCCCCTGATCAGGTAGAGGGCAGGCCACACTACTTGGGGAGGGCCTGGATTCTAAGAACCAGCCATCAGGGGGAAGGTCAGGAACCCTGAGACCGAAGCCCTCAGCCTCCCACCAACTGGCAGCCTGTGTGGAGTTACCCCTGGCTGCCTTTCAGAAGGGCATGTCCATCATGCTCCCCAGTCCTCTCCCTTCCTCTAGACCCAGGCATGGTACTGGTCTCAAGGGCTCACAGGCCTATCCCTGGGGCTCTCTTACCTGAGAGTCTTCCAGCTATCTTTTTCCATGTGGTTTTCAGGACCTTCACTTTCAAAGGAGGCGATGAAGAGAGCTGAGAGATGAAAAGCCCCTCAGAACCCATGTCCCCATGCAGTCAGTCTGCCTACCACACTAGTTATCCCTTCCTTTCTAGAGGAGCAGCTGGGCCCAGGCAAAGACTATGACCTCAGGTCTGAGCCTTATCACAGGTCTCTATTGCCTGGAGTTCTGGGCCCCATCAGAGCTGCCAGCTTCCTGCTTAGGGGCTGAGAAATTTCCTGGTTCTGTAGCATGAACCCAACCCTGTTCTGGCCCTCTCGGGTGGCTTCCAGAGCCCCATCTCTCCTTGTCCTCATCCTGTTGTCCACCCACAGCCCACCCTCATATACTCACCCCTATGGGCTGAGATTCACCAGTGTGGCACGGGGACTGTAATCAGGCCTGTTTCCCAGGGCAATCCCTTGAGGGCAGAGGCTCGGGATGTGGGGGAGTCAGAGTGACATGTACCATGTGGAGAGGTGGGTGTGCTGCCACAGAGAGCTGGGCCTCACCTTCCTCGCTGTAGATGGGTGCCGTGAGCAGGTAATTCTGAATCTTCTTGTCTTTCTCGAAGGGACACTCAACCTGAGTCCATGTCATGAATTCATGGATCTGTCTGGAGATCTCCCAAAATTTCTAAAGATACAGAAGACCAACTAGATGTTCATAGGTCACCTTAAGCTTGAAATCCTTCGTTAGGGCAAGGGATATAGGTTTTGGTTTCATTCTGCATCCCAGCAAGATGGGACAGTGTCCCTACTCAGCTGACTTTGTGGCCACTGCAGCACCTGATGCAACTTCAGAGCCAGTAAGTGTACCCAAGACCACTCTGTCCTGCCCTCCGCCTAGGTCATCAGGCTGCAGCAGGGTCTGTGCCTCCCTTGTGCAAGACCTGAGAAGGCCCCATGTGGAACTCCAGGCTGAGGCAGGTATGCCAGGCACACCCAACAAGAGCACCACCAACCAGAACATGCCATGATCTCACTCTTCGGGGCCGTGTAGGGATCCCTAACCCCTTCCGACCCCTAACCTATGTGAGGTAAACACTGGACAACCCCACTTCTCCTACACCTCCCCAATCACTTTTGTCCCACTTTCTGCCCTTGGCCATCTACCCTTAGCTTCCATCTGGAAATCTGCTACCTCCTCCCTATTCTGGAAATCTGCTACCTCTAAGGAGCCCTGCTCAAGTCCCTTCTTGCCTCACTCCCAAATGCTTTCCTCACTCCCAAACCCTCAGGAGTAGCCCCTTCTCTGTCTCCTTGTTGAGCTCAGCCTTGGGACCAGGGTCCTGGGTAAATACAAATTCCCTGTGGCTCCAAGCCTTATTACCAGATCATCCTCCCGGAAGGATTGGGGACACCCTTGTATCTCACAAACAGCACACACAACCCACCCTGGAGCTTTCAGTCCTAAAGGCCTTTCTTTGATAGCACCACTGCCTTACAGCTCTAGTGGGACAGACAAATTCTGCCTGCCTTAGGTTAAGACTGAGGGGTCTGTCCTGCCTTGTGGTGGGACAGTCTGCCTCCCCACCCCGCCCGAGGATCACAAGGGGGCTGAGCTCACCTTGAAGTTAACATGCCCGTTGGGAAGGTGGTTGGTATGGATTTTGTGCAAGAAGTAAATGTCCTTAACAAAAAGGTTGAACACAGGGATAACAATCTTTTCTCGGCTGCTGTTGGCCATCTGGGACCTTTGCGTGGCCCCCTGCAGGGCAGTACGGTAGTTGCAGAAGTTGCTGGAGGGGTCCATGTGGTGCTGTGGGCAGACAGGAAGATGGGGTGGGCAGTGTTCTCCCTGCCCCTGTGACTTGCTCAGAATGCTCCTTTGCAGAGTGGAAAACAGTGATGGGAAGGCCCTTCCCCACTAGGCAGCCCTGGATGGTCATCAGAAGAGGCCTCTTTTCTAGGAGTGGGCACCTGGCTCAGTACAGGGTTTGAGTCTAAGCATCATCAGGAGAATTGTAGACAAGTCTCATAGCTCACACACACGAACACACGCACATACCCACCTCTTCCCTACCTCTCCCCTGCCCTTCTGAGCCTGAGTCTTTCAGACTTCTTTCTTTCAGAACCTTGCTTTGTCCCTCTACTTGGGCCAGCACCTCCCAAAGCTGACAACGTCCACGAGACATTTACAGAAAGTGGCTTCTGTGATCAAAAATCGGGGAAGGCTATAAGTGTCTACTCTTGAGCCACCCAGATGATCCAGGACCATAGGAATTCAAGCCAGGAAAAGGCCAGTCAGCTTAACATCACCTAGCACGGGGCTCATGGGCACACTTTTGTCAAACTACTTCCTAAGCACTCTCTAGAACTTGCTTTAGGCCATGCCAGTGCTGACTAAAGTCCCAAGGGCCAAGGAGGGCTTCAGCTACCTACCTCCTAGAGCAGCCAGGCCAGCTCAACATGCCCTCCGAAACCAGATGGCACTGTGCTCAGTGGGTTCTGAGCAAGGGGGCAGAGCATGATGTAGGTCCACCCCTCCACAGGCCAATGCAGGATGAGGCTGAGGTGCTTACCTCTAAGACATCAAACTTGGCTGTCTTGACTTTGGACCATGTTTTCTTCAGCCTCGCCACAGGACTGAGGTTCATGCCAGCTGCAGGGAACAGCAGGTAGGGTCAGGGTGGGGGTAGGCAGGCCATGCAGAAGCTGGACAGGAAGCCCCTGGGGCCTGGACACTCACAGATGATGGCCATCATGGAGTTGAAATTCCCGATGTTGAAGCACTCCCGGGCCACATCAATAAAGAACTCTAGCATGCGGGTCCGGTGCTTCTTCTTCACCACCTTGAGAGCAGCCAGACAGCCTCAGGGTGAGCCCACCACAGGAGCGTTCCCCTCCACCACCCGCCCCTGAATGGCAGCCTGGACAGGAGCTACTCTGGGCCCTCAGAGCTGTCCCACCCAGGGCTGGGGAGGTGCTCATGAGCTGCAGAGGTAGGAATGCAGCTGTGGCATTTTCGATGTTGGGCAGAGGGGTAGGAGAGCAGTTTGAGAGGATAGGGGAGCCCCAGATGAACTCAAAGACCATGCTGGTGCACTCCATGGATGGTCTCACAATCACTATGAGATTGGCCAGGGGGTGGGGGGGTTGGGGATGGGGTAACAGGGATGTTGGTGGGCCTGGCAATGGAGGCTTCTGTCTCCACTTTCATTATCTGAGGGATACAGAAGTCAGAGTCTCAGGCAGCCCCATGGGTTCGGAGAAGTAACAGTGTCACCCCACCCACAGGGCCCATGTAGCACTTACCCGGCACACCTCGGTGGCCACTAGCATGCTAAGGCAGTTGAACCAGTTGTCATAGGCCTCCAGGCTATAGGTCTTGGTCAGGTCCCCTCGGCACTGGAGGAACACAGCAGGTCACAGGGAGCCTGAGCACCCTGCCAACAGGTGCTACCCCACTCCTACCCCCCAGAAATGAGCAGGAGCCATGGCCAAAAGAGACAGAAGGTGACGGTGGGGTGTGGACAACTGGACAGATCTGGTCTCCCAGGATGCCCCCCTCCTCAGGCTCCTGGGAGCACTGGTCCCCTTCTAGTGTGTATCACCCTGCATTGCTGTCTGCTGACCCCCTTGGGGCAGGCACCAGGCCAGACCCATATCCACTTGGTTGTGAGATTGCCCTTCCCTGCACGGGGTATATACAGGTACCACGCCCACCCTAAGGCCACCCCAGAACCCACAGCAGCCCCTCACCCTGTGCTTGTCCCGAGAGTCCATGTGGCTGACAATCTGCATCAGGTCCTCAGGGTGAATACTGCTGACCCTCTCCTAGGATGGGCAAGGAGACAGCACAGGAGAGTGAAAAGTCTGTTATTCTTAGGCAGGCCCCACAGTCAAGGTATAAGCCACGTTTAGAGTAGCAGTCAGGACCTTGCAGGTGTGTGCCATGACCCCCCTTGATCACGGCACCCAGCCAGTAAGTAGGCCCTGCCTGCCCCTCCCCACCAAATGTACCCCCCACACACACACGGGGGGTCTGAAAGACACTGCCCTGAGAGAGGAGGAAACAGGGCTTCATGTGAGTGAGGCAGAAGTCTTGGGGCAGTGGCTAAAAGGTGCAGGGTACCTTCCCAGCCCACAGCATAGGCAAGATGAGGGGACAGGGTGGGGGAAACTGGCTCTCCCCCAACAATCCCTTCACCTCCTGGGCTGGTCCTCCATCTTGGAGCCCCTGTACAGGGCTGCTGGGATCCTAGGGACCCAGAAGCAGTGGTTGGACCTAGCAAGTAAACTTCACGCAACACCCCAGTCTGACCAGCAGAGGAGGCCCTGCAGCACTGTGTTCAAAAAGATGCTGGGGCTGGGAGGTCCAGTGGCCTTGAGTGAGCATTGGTGAATACACCCCAACCCCAGGCAGGGCCCCACTGCAGCACTGACCAGCTCAATGTGAGTCAGCTGCTGGGCCAGCACCAGAGGGTCACAGCACACGCCCAGGATGTCCTTCTGAGTGGCTGGCGGCTTAGCCTTGAGGACAGACCCTTTGTCCATGGCTGGTGAACGGAGCTTCTCCCGCAGCTCCTGAAGCTGGTTTCGGGCAGCCAGGGACAGCAGCAGGCTCTGTGTCATTTGGGCAATGGCCTTCTTCACTGTGCCATTCTCCTATGGGGGGAGGGGACAGTGAAGGTGCTGGTGTGGGCTGGAAAGACCACCATCTCTCCCAAGGAACCCATCTCCTCTCTAAGGATACACCTAACTTTTTTTTAAGATTTTTAAAAGATTTTATCCATTGATTTGACAGAGACAGAGTGAGAGAGAGAACAGGGAGTGGGATAGGGAGAAGCAGGCTTCCCGCTGGGCAGGGAACCCGATGTGAGGCTCCTTCCCACATGACCTGAGCCAAAGACTGATGCTTAACCTGCTGAGCCACCAGGCACCCTGATATGCCTAACTTTGAACCCACGTCCTACTCAAACCTGCCATTTGGGCAGGGCCTTTAGGCCTTTCAGGACAGAATGAAATACAGCATGAGCTCCTCTTATCCTGGAGGGTGACTCAGCCGGCTAGCCTGTGGGGTGGGCCTCTGGGTCTGAAAGCCATGGCTTTCCCAGGGGCGTCCACCTGAGCTACTACTTTCGGCCTTCCCACAGCAGAGGGGTGAGGGGGGCACAGCAGGGAAGAGAGCATCTGGAAGAGCTTCCTCTAGGACTAGGAACCTTCAGTCCCTGGGCGGGAGCAGCCCTGGCCCTGCCCAGAGGTCTCCCTGGGCTTTCCAAGCCCTCCAGCCAGACAGAAGCTGCCGAGCACAGAGAGCACCTCCCAGGTTTCCTGTCTCCACAGAAGGCCAGGAGTGAGCTGGGGGCCAGAAATGCAGACAGGCTCTTAGAACCTCTTATTAGGTTCTCACTGCACTCACCAGAACGTCTTGTGAGGACGGACACAAATAGAGCCACCCAGCAGTCATCTTGGAACAGTGACAGCACAGAAGACCACATACAGAGCTGTCCCTGAAGACCCACCCTTCTGTGAGGGTAAACCCCCTCCCTCAATCATATACCCAAGAAGATCTGCCAGAGTCCAAGGAAGACCTCACCTCATCACACTGTGTGACCCGGTGGGTGATGGCCTTCAGTTCAGCCATGGCCTTCTCATCCTGGAAGTCATAGGGGAAAGCCTCTGTCCACTCCTTTAACAGCTGTACAATCTTGGCTGAGAAGGACTTCAGCTTGGCCTGGGGCAGCAGGGCATAGAGTAAAGTCAGCCCCCAGAGCAGGCAAGAAGATGACAAGTGATAGAAACCTCCCCATCTCCCCCACCCCCAATTACCGCCTGCAGGACCTGCCCTCCCCCGTATTGGGGTGAGGTTAGGCAGGGCATCCCCCACCCTGTCCACCTATGGTTTTCTTATAACTGCTATGTTTCATATTCCCCTTAGTTCAGCTCTCTTTCACTTAAATCCTTTTTCAAAAAAATTTGTCCTTTCACCACGACATGGTAAACTAGTTTCCTTTGCTGTAATTAGAAGTTACCCATTTAAAACAACAATGAGAACCGAGTAAAATTATTAAAAATGAGAGTCTCTCTCCTGTCCCCCTCAGTTAAAAGCAGGTTAACAAGTGCTAGGAAGGGGCGTAGACACTCCGAGGCATCCCTCTCCTGACTACAGGTCAGTAAAGATGGGCGGGCCCCCTGCTGTTGCCCTCGGTCCACACATGTAAGGCCTGAGGTGGGTGTCCCAAAGGCGTGGGGCTGTCCCAGCTGGTCCTCAGTGCCCAGCCCCACACTGTCCCACTGAAATGACCACATGTGCCCACATCCCATCTGTGCCCACCATGGTTCCTCCTCAGCACTGACCAGCTCCCTGCCTGCCTGTACTTGCCCGACCTGGATGGTTCTTGCTGCCCTGTAGCAACTCATGCCCACATCTTTTTGCCAACATCTGCCCCACCCCTGCTGAGCTGCCTCCAGCCTGCCTGATCCTGGCCACATACCCAGCTGGTTCCCTCGCAGTGCTGTCTCATGCCCTCCAGAGCCTCTCCCAGCTGGCCGCCTCACTCCCTGCAGCCAGTCCTCCTCTCCAGAGCCCAGTGCTTGTGGCATCCAGGAGGCCTTGAGGACACTTCCCCCAGATGACCACAGCACCCCACACTCAGGAGGTAGAGCCTTGAACTCAGTGGCCCTGCAGTGCATGTCACCACGAACAAGGGCTGGCAGGCTCACTCCAGGCTCCTCTCACGCTCCTACTGTCCCCACACTGACCTTCCGCCTATAATTTCCTCTCCCTGCCCACCCCACTTGGCCTTATTTCCACCTGTCTCTCCAGGAGCCTTTCCTAATCCTCTGCGATCAGTGCCTATCTCCTTGCACCCTGGGACGGCCTCCTCTAATGAGGAGACAGTTCAGAGGCCTGTGCTGCAAACGCACAGGGACAGGAGGCCTGGCCTTGTGGAGGGAAGGTAGAGGACAAAGTCAGCAGCAAACGGGGGCAGGATGTGCTCTGCTGCAGCCCAGACTTGGCCCTGCCGGCGCTTGGACTGCATGCCTACCACCCCGTCTCCTGCACCAGACTGGGCTTCTAAAAGCCTGATCTGAAGCACATGCCTCAGCTATCCTGGCCACCCAAAGCCTGCCTCAGTCAGAAGAGACAACAGGGGCAAAGAGCCCCATTGAAGTCACTGAAAACCACTGTGAGCAGGAGTCGGCCTGACAGTGCTACCAACTGACACCCACCCACAGAGCGTGGCTTTTCTACCAGCTGGGGGAGGCCCGACGCTGACCAGGATTCCTGGCACGCTGTTGGCTATGGCCCTTCCCTGGAAAGAGGTGGGAGTGCCCAGCAGGTACAGTTACTTTCAGCATCCCATGAAGAGTGCTTGGCTCTGTGTGCTCCCTGTGCCCCATGGTGAGCCATGCCCTGGGGTGCCAAGGGATGCCAAGGGGGCCAGACACAAGCCAACCTTGCCCAAACCGGGAAGGCCCTCTGCTGGGCTCAGCCAGACCTGTCCTGCCAGCTGGCTCCGAACATGCTTCTCTCCCAAGTGGGAGCTGGGGGCACAGACATAGGTAGCCCCCATCAGCACCCGTTACCTTCTCAGACCCTGTCTCCAGCTGCTGCCTCTGCTCCAGACAGATCTGCCCCACACGGGCCAGCAGGTCATGAGGAGGGATGAAGACCCGGGAGCTCAACAGAAATGTAAAGATGTATGTCCTCTAAAGAAAAGAGACAAGGAGAGAGAATGAAGACTAGGTCAGGCCTGGTGTGACCCCCACCCCCCCGCTACCCAGGTATGGTCAGAGCCTGTCCCGCCACCTCCCAGGCCTGCAGCCACAACTTCTGCGTAGTTTACTGCACCTTGAATGCCCTTCCTTTTCTCTCACTGCTACCCAAGTCCTGCCCCCCCAACCCCGACCCTGGCAAGGCACGGATCAAATCCCACTTCCCGGAGGCTTCCCCTGACAAGCTCAGCCCCAGCAGCCCTGCTCTGCTAAGATTTTCCCCCACCCTCTATCCTACCCCACGATGGGAGAGAACACCCAAGCTTGGATGTTGGTGGGATTCTCCCAATCTGTGTGAGCCTATAGCCCAGTCCACAGTGCTCCCAGGGCCAGGCTCCAAGCGTGCATCCTCCAGATTGTCACTGACCTTGCCCCCGACGGAGGCCAGTCGGGGGAAGGGTGGGCCATCTTGGAGCTGGCACCCAGCAATAGGGGACTGCTCCAAGCAGTCACTAACCAAACTGTGGACCTTATCTCCCCCTGGCACACCAAGGCCCCTCTGTCCCACATCCTGTGCCCTTGTCACTGGGCCGTGTAGTACACGTTGAGGGGTCCTCATGATCTGAACTAAAAGGGAGCAGGGCCCAGGGTTTTCTGAAGCATTTTGTCTGACACCAGTCAGCACCTGTGAGCTCTCCACATCGGCCTAGCCTATAGACAGGTTGGACTTGGGAGGAGAGAAGCTCCTTGGAACTCTCCTGGTGATTCTACCCCTACATGGCTGCTGCAGGCTGGGGGGCCTACCACCCTTCACCCCCACTCTGGGCCCAAAGGGGCAGGTCTTCTTCATGACAGTCCAAACAAAGCAGGCTGGGCCATATTTGCTGAGAGCACAGGTCTTGTGGAACAAGACTCAGGACTCAGAACCTCAGGCCCTCATGCAGCCTTCAGAGGCTGATGGAGAAAACTCTCCTAGGAACAGCAGAGTTTCCTCTAACCTCCCCCCTGTCACATCGAATGTCCTGTCCCCAGACTGTGACACATGGGTGCTGAGGGATCCCAGCTCGTCGGCAGCCCCCTCCTAAACAGATGGCTCAGACGTGTGATGATAGTCACCCAAACATCACACCTTGGAGTTCTTAGCCAAGGCAAGAAGAGCACACAGGGAGGAGCCCTGTATTTCCGAGGAGCACACAGATCTGCTGGTGTGCTCGCATCCCCAACTGCACACATACATGGGGCAGAGGCAGCCGGGGAAGGCTGGGGGAAATCCAGGAACTCGGCAGATGAGCTGGCGCCCCACCAGGCTCACCAGCCCTACTCTTATGTTCCACTGCCCCTTCACATTCTCCTGGGAAGCAGGCTGTGACCCCGGGACAGAGCGCTTGGGTGACAGCAGAGCTGGGGTTGGAGGGGCCAGCCCCTGGGAGGTTCGTGCCCTGCCCCAGACTTCTCCAGGGCCTCGAGGCCTCTCTCCTGGCCCTGCCACCTGGCCCTCAGCTGCCGGGTCTGCACCACCAATACCAGCCCCCGTCTAGCTCTGGGAGGGTTTTCAAGTGGGATGGAGTGGACAGAGCCCCTGGAGAGAGGTGGGAGGCGTGACATGTTGGGGGCGTGGGACAGGAACACCTAGAAGCAGAGTTGGCTCCAGCACCATTAGATACAAGCTGGAGAGTGGAGGGGGGACACTCCCTCCCCAACCTCCCAGGCAACAGTGTCTGACTTGCCAAGGCCAGTGAGCACAGTTCTGCCCTCAGGAGGGAGGCGGCAGCAGCCTTTCAGCTCGACCCTCCAAAGGGAGCCGGCAGGCCCAACACCACTGCTGCTAAGAGATGCCCCCTGTCTGAGGCAAAAGGGAAGCCACAAAGAGAACTCTTTCTAAGAATGTACCGATGACATCTTGAAATGAAGAGGGAGGATTTGAGTTGCTGCTGAAGGTCAGTCCTACCCATGCACATGTGCTTTGGGGTCTGCATGCTGGCCAGGCATGGCAGGGCTGTCTCCCTTCTTTCTGGACTATGGCAGTTCTTGCACAAAACAAACTTCCCAGCTCAAGGACAGGACACATGCTGTGCGGACTCTTAACAGGATCCCAAGATACCAGCCTTACCCCTTAGACTCCTCTTCCTACCTGAGGACCCTGTCCAGAGCTCAAATCCCTGTGCCACCCCCTTCTGTATCTGCTTCCTTGTGCCATCAAAGCCCTCTCCCAGCTGTGCAGGTTCAACAGGGAAGTCACTGCAGGTTCCTCTCCCCTAGGGGCAAGGAGGGCTGAGGATCCCTGATGCCTGCCCCTCCCCTGCTCTGGGGCTCCCTCCCCACCCCAGAAGCAACCTCTCCTAGAACCTTGGTGGCCCCCCAGCAGTCCCACCCACCTCCAGGGCCTAGACACTCACATCCGGGTAATAGTCCACTGTGGGGACCAGGTGCTCCATCAAGGCCTCCAGGGATCCAGAGATGAGGCGTCCTTCTTGGAAGACGAGGTCCCCTGAGCTGCCGGCCCCACTTCCTCGCTCCCCCATGCCGGGCTGCACCTGTCCACTACAGCTGGGCCCAAGTATGCTGGAGAAGACGACAGATGTCTGGGGCATAGTTTCCTGGGAAAAAGAAAAAGGTATCACAGGCCCTCCTCCTCCCAGTCTGCATCCTGAGTGTGTGCAGGGGCACAGTGCGAGCCCCAGCAGGGCCCGGAGGGGCACCCCACCCAACAGTGGATAATAGAGTTCAGCTCGGGTGGGCAGACAGGCTCTTCGGCAGCCCGCCAGCCACTGGTCTGATAAATGTTTCTCCAACACCTGCTCTGTGCATACCAGGCCTCACTGCTGGAGCCTAGACCACAGAAGGCTGCTTCCTGGGGTTACATTCCAGTAGAGGAAGAGAAACTATGGAGGAGAACATGAAGCAATGTAGGGGTGGTCAAGGCAGTCTCAGGTAAGGTACCATTAGACTGATAATACCCATAGACTGATGGTACCCATAGACTGATGGTGTTAGTCATGCAGCATCCTACAATAAGAAAGGAACATTCTAGGCAAAAGGGATAGTAGGTTCCAAGGTCCTGAGGCGAGTGTATGTTGAAGGGAAGAAGTAGGGAGAACAGGCTGAGGACAAACAAACCAGACTATGCATAACCAGGGACTAGGGGGCCATGTGCTCTTCCTCTGAGTGAGACAGGACACAGGGCGACTCTGAGCACAACAACCTGACTCAGAGTGAAGGTCACTATTTCTGCTATGTGCAGACCAAGTGAGGGAGGGATCTGAAAACCAATTGGTGGGTTTTGCCATATTCCAGGAAGAGACTGCTGAAGTCAGGTGGTCGCAGAGGAGGAGAGCAGGGTTGACACTGGATGCTGCGAAGGATGGCCTTGGGCCTGAGAACTGACCAGCATGGGGAAGAGCATGAGGGCAGGTTCTGGGGAAAGACCTGGAACTTGCTTTTCGACATGCTGAATTTGAAATGCCTATTAGATATATGTGTCAGCAGCCTGGGGTTGCTCAGTGGCCCCCCAAACTGGGGCCACTCACAATGGCCTGGCATGACCAGGAGGATGAGGGCGCCCACCTCCCACTGAAACACAGCCTCTAGGGGAAGTCTTCCTGAGGCCTAGGAGAGTCTACAGCCCTCTTGGGCCTCAGTTTCCCATTGCCCACGGCAGCTGTGCCTGGGAGGTGCCGCGTGGGGATCAGTGAGGCACACTGGCTACGAGGCCTTGAAAGCTGGTGCCTCATGAGTTCTCTCCCTCCTGCAGCTGAGAGGCCTGTGCTACTGGCTTGTCCCACCCTCACCCCGCATAGAGGACAGGAATGGACAAACGGGCACCTTCCTGTCCTGGGTCCCGTGTCTGGTGAACACCAGCCAGCAGGCACACGGCCCAGCCCCCACCTCTCCAGGCAGCTCCAGAGCGCTGGAGGCTGCCTCCCCATATACCCTCCGTGGGCTTCCCGGTGCTCACCGCCGCTGCTGCTGCTTCTCCAGCCCTGGCCTGCTTTCTGACCCAAACTGGGGCAAGCTTCTGAGCCAAACACCTGAAGGGTGCCTTAGAGTTCTCAAAAAATCTTCTGGAAGGAGAGTAAGAGCTCAAGGAAAGCCCGAGGGATTGAAATGCTCTTGGTCCCTAGGGTCAGCTGCCCCACCTGGGACACGGCTTCAGACTCACAGAACACACCCCTCAACACACATCGGAATGCACATTCTCAGGCCCTGCCCCAGACCCGCCAAGTCAGAAACGCAGGCCCTGTCCTTGATCTGTGTCTTAGCAAGCCATCTGGGGGGGCTCCTGAGGCTGCCCAAATCCATGTGTCTTAGGCAGCCCCCTGCCCATGGCCCAGGAGTCCTCACCCTGCTCCTCCCCCAAGGATCCTCAGCCTCACGGGGGTCTCAGTCCTCCAGGGCACCCCACCCACATCCAGACCAGACCAGACCAGACCAGGAAGCCACGGAAGGAGCGACCAGGAAAGGCACATCCCTTTGGCTTGGGGTGGTGGCCCTTCCTTCAGCAGGCTGGGCTCAGGACCCTATAACTGAACTTCCCAATTGCATGAGATCCTGTATTGCCTATTTTTCAATGACATCAACAAGAGTTTACATAAACGCACAGAAACACGTGGCCGTCCACCACCACAGACCAGTTCTAGAGTTTACTGCAAGGTTGCTGGAGAAGGAGACTTTCACTTTCCATTCTACACATTTGTAAGCTATTTGGTAACTTGTCTAAATGGTACATTCATTTTGTCATTTTTAAAATAACTTCGTTTTCTTTACTACAAAGAGGCTGAGTTTGGAAATCAGCCCTTTTTATAAAGCCACGTTAGAGAGTCTGAAGCCCAGGGCTGGGCCTGTGGATGGAGCCACAGCCACCATCACGGGTCCCCTGAGAAGGCAGGCTTTGAAGCAAGGGCCTGGAACCCATTCAGACAGCAGGGAGCTGTAGGGTCCACGCCAACATCTCCCCTGCCCAGGGACCAACCGGGGATGCTCCCTGCCTACATGTACTCCTCTCTCCCTGAGCTCAGGGGTCCCGGGGGACCACTCAGCCCCTAACAGAGCCCCCACCCCAGCCATGAGCACTGAGGGGTCTCCAGGTGCAGCGCCAAGTGGTCAAAGAGAGCACCCTTGGGTTTGAATCCCACTCTGCAACAGCCAGCTCCTTGCCCTTGGCCAAGTCTAACCCACCTCAATTTCCACAGCCATTGAGTGGGGATGAGGACAACCCCCGCCAAGCCCTCTACCTGCCCGGCATTTCCGCTGGCCACCCCACCTGGCCCCTCTGTTCTTGCACATGGCGTCCTCTTCTCCCTTCCCAGCAGAGCAGGGACTGCCATCAGTGGCCATACTCTGTGTCCATTGTCCCCGACCCGCCCCCTTCTCAAGGAAGTGCCCCTCCGAGTGGCACCCCCAGGATCTGGGCTCCTGTCTTGGGCAGGGGAGTCATAGCAAAAGCACTATCATAATAAGAAACAAAGCCCAGACTGAGTAGGTCCACTGAGTAGGTCCATTGGTGTCAATGACACCAATGCTAGCACTGAATCATCTCGTTAATCCTCATAAGAACCCTCACAAAACCCATTATTCTCCACATGCTGCAGATGAGGACAAGGCACAGAAGGATGAAGTAACCGGCCCGGATCACGCAGCTAGATGGTGGCAGTGCCAGGATGGCCACAAAGGCAGCCCAGGAGACCTGACCCTGAGCTTGGCCTGGCCACTGGGAGCTCTGTCAGGATCCTCAACCTCTCAGAGCCTTCATTTCCCTACCCATGGAATGGGCACAGGGTGTGCTACGTCCGAGACTTGCTGGGAGGATGCAACGGGCACTTGTGGAAAGTGCTGTACGCGAGACATGCTCTCCCCTCCCCACCCCGGAGGAGCCAACTCCCACAGACGTGCCTGCTCAGCACCCCACAGGGCTGCCCAGGACACACAAGCGCCGATTGTTCTAGACACGCAGGACCCCAGAGGCTTCAGGGCCTCAGGGCCGTGCAGGCCCCACTCTGCACGGACACTCTCAGGCCTGTGCGGTGCCCGACCAGGACAGCAGCACCACCAGGGAACTCATGGGCAGTCCAGAGCCAGAAACCACCCGTTCTCGGGAGTTCTCGATCCTCTCCGAAAGCAGCTGGGCTCCAAGCAAGGTCCACCCGGCAACACCTACGTCCCGCGCCCCGCGAAAACACAGCACGAGTTCCAGCCCCAGCCTGGCGCCTTGGAGAGTGTTTGCCTGCGGGGAGGAGAGTCTGCCTCCCCGGGGTCAGCCCTGTGGCCTGAGCCAGAAGCACCCAGAGCTTCACGCAAACCCCCTGCCCACCCCACCACCCAGCAATCCTGACTTACGTGGCTGGGGGTGCTGCCGGGCCAGGGCAGTTTTCACCAGTTCTTCCAGGTGAAAATGGGAACAAGGGGTACAGGGAGCCTCTCGCTCCCCTCGGCTGCCATTGGCTACACCCAGACACAACGGGTGTAGACACTGTGGGGAGAGCTCGGGAAGCCTCTTGAGGCCATGCCCAGCTCAGGAGAGGACGGAGCCTGGGTGGGCCAGCCTTCCACGCCAGCTTCCTTAGGGCCCGAGGCTGGAGCCCGCACCCCCCACCCCCGCACAAAACAGCAGCCTATTTCCAGGAGGGGGAGACCGACTCACCCCCACCTCCCAACCCCGCTCTGCCTCCTTGCAGCTCTTCCTCCTCTCAGGCCCCGGCAGGAAGGCAAGCGCCCTCCAATTATAGATGCACTCGGCCCACAGGCAGGTCCAAGTGATTCTCCACGTCCCAGGTGGGTGCAGGGGCAGCCCTGGGGCTGGTCCCAGGTGCAGGCGGGACAGACCTTGCCCAAGAGTAGAGGCAGCAGCCACGGCCCAGCACTTGCCTGGCCCGCGCATGCTTTACTTACTTTACTTGCTCTCCGGGGGCATCTATGGAGGAGTCCTGCCTGCACCTGGGCCCCAAGTTTCAAAGACAGTCGGGGATCCACGGTGCTGGGGTGCAGGGGACGGGGGAGAGGCAGGGCACTGCTCCTGCCCTGCAGAGTGGAACCGCGGTGCCTGGCATGGGATGGGGGCATGTAGGGTAGGCCGGCCTGGCCGAGGCGGAGTCCTCACGACCCTCTGCAGTGTCCAGGAGGTTTCGCCTTTGACCTCTCCATCTTTCTGCCCCTTCCCGGGGCTCCCCCACCACTCCGCTCCATCTGGCATGTCTGCTGCTGCTCCCCAGAAAAAGAAGTGGCTACAGGGGGGTCCTGCAGCTACCCCTGCTCCAGGGCTCACTCCTGCTCCCCCTCCATGGTCCAATAAGGGACATGACCTTGGGAAAACCCAGTCTCCTTCAACTCCACTCCTTGAGTGCTCCTTGTCTACACCCCGACCCATGACCACCCACCCGCACCTACCCACCCAGGTCCTTTCATTGGGCTTCAGGTCTGGGACCTTCAGTGTGAGAGTCCAGAACGGCGTCAGGAGACACACCGGCTAGAGGACAACAGGGAAGACTGTGAGCTGCTCAGAGACTCGCTTCCCCTGCTGTCAGCTGGGTAGACAGCTTCTTGCCCCACTTGCCTGGCAGGGTGATGGTCAGGGCTGGATGAGAAAATGGAAGCCAGCACTGCCAGGAGTGGAGCTAGATGCCACCATGGACCTCCGTCTCTGTGTCTGGCCTCAGTGACACCGAGTGGCCAGTACTGGCTGCCACCACTTCGAACCTCCAGCCCCTGGCCAGGGCCTCACACCCTCAGCAGGCCACATGCCTCTTGCCCTCAGCTGTAGGATCTTATTAAGGCCACATTCTGCACATCCGTCCCGACCCCACGCACAACCCAGAATTCAGTGGGGACCAGCTTACACCCCAGGGGTGAACTCGGATCAACGGGTCATGGGAGGCAGAGTCAATTCCCCTTCCTCAGTCCAGAGGGACTGTTGAAGACACAAAAGTTTTACAGAACCTCTCCAAAGACATCCAGTGAGATGGACTCCTTTCAGAAAGCATCCCGCGTGTCCATGCGCTCCCCGCTCCTTCCCTCCTGCTTCCCTGGGACCACGTTCCCCAGTACATGCTGGCATAGAAGTTATGGCTCAGGCTCAGAGAAGAGCGAGCGTCTGTCTGTCTTGTTTCTGTGCCCCTCGCCAGGACTACAACGGCTGAGCTTATGGGACAGGGCACTGGTCCCTGAACTTCACAGCGGGGTGGGCATGCAGGAGGTTTCTGGTGCAGAACAAGGGCTCACAGGCAGAACCAGGCCATCGCAGGACAGAAGGTAAACCCCGTTCTCTGGGCTCTGCTCGGCCGAAGGACTGCCTGCACCTGGTCCTGGATGCCGGGGGGCTTCCCGCGGGGTACGGTCTGGAGCTCTGCGTCCATGCAACTCGGACCCAAGGCCCCGTTCAGCTGACTCAGCTGAAGTAGTTCACTTCTGGGTACCCGCAGCTGCCCCGCCTCTTGCACGCTCACACACACACACACACACACACCCTGACAAAAGCATCAAGAGCATGGCCAGAGGGCCCCCCAGCAGCGGGGGGGGGGGGGGGGGGGGGGGGCGGGGAGGACAGCACAGTAGGTGGGGGCAGAGTCAGAAACTTGTGGAGACTGAGGAGAACCCAAGCAGCCCCAGTGCCCCCAAGAGACCAGCTAGAGATGGGAAAAAAGGGTTTTTAGGAGGTTTCTGTAGATTATGAATCAAATCCCCTCTTGCAGCCTCTTTAAGAAACCTCAGCTAGAGATGGAATTGCCACTCACTGCCATGGTGTTTCCTGATGGGGCGTTTACACACGAGCCTGGCAGGGTCCATGCCCCTCCCTAGGGCTGCAAAACACACAGGGGGGCATCTGCGGCTGGCCACACGTCCCCTGGAAGGGACAGGCATGCCCACGTACCTGTGTGCACCTTCTGTGACCTGGAGCACAGTCCTACTTGCAAACTCCAGCGGGGCCCAAGACGGCCTTCACAGACACCACACCCCATTGCCGTCTCCCCCAGAGACCCCCCCAGGCCTCTGGAAGCTGCAGCTCTGACGGAGGCCCAGATCTTTCTGGGCCAGGGCCTCACTACGAGACCCAGAGCCTGCTGTGGGCAGCCAGGTAGGCTGCACACTGTGTGTCCCATACACCCCTGTCCGCCCAGGCATCGTTAAGGGTCACCCTCCCCGCCCCCCCCTCCGCAAGCTTTTCCTGCTTCCTGTACTGAGCTCCCCAGCAAGGCCGGGGGAAGCCTGACACTGCCCCACGGGCTTGTAAAACATTCCCACAGCGGAGGAGCTGACGTCGTCACAGTTTACTTGAACATACTCAGGGAGGACCCTGACTCTAGAGAAAGACTCTATAAAGGACCCTGAATCTAAAGAAACATCCAGTCACTGCGGTATCCGTGCACTGAGCCATCCGTGTTCACAGCTGTCCGGGCAGCCCCAACCACCTTCCTGGAGATGGCCATGTGCCCACCTGAACCCACCCTCATCTCCAGCCTCCCAGCCCTAGAGGGAGCCTCGAGTTCACTGCTGGCCCGCGCCCCCCAGCGGCTTCACTCAGAGCGGCCAGATGTGGGCGGAGCCTCATCCCAGGAGGGGCCGTGGCCCATCCCAACGCTGAGCTCCCCACACCAGCTCTGTCTCCCAAGCCCTGTCCTGGGACTCCACCCCGACCCAGGGCATCTGCAGGAAGCAAGCACTTCCTTCAGCACCAGAGGAACTAATGGAGGAACACGAAAGATAACCGGCTGACCTCAGCCAGAGCCAACTCTGCCCCAGCCGAGAGTGGGGACAAGAGCCCATGGAGGGGACAGTTCCCTGCACAGCAGGACAAAAGTAGTGTCAGGCCTCCATTTGACTCTGAAGGGGCGGACTGGGGTAGGTTCCCAGAGCAGTCAGAATTTTAGGACTCCTTCCAGATGGTGGAGTCTGCAGTTCTGGAAATTTCTGAGACACACAGAAGCAGGGATAAGCTTTCCTTTAACTAATTGTCGGGTGTTTGTCATCAGGAGTTGGAGCCCAGCCATAGGCTGGGCATCACACATCTCACACTTACTGCAATGCCCCCTAACCCAGGGGGTGGCACAGAGACACCCACGTTTCAGATGAGAACACCTGTGTACTGGTGCCCAGGCAGGTGGTGGTGACTATGTCAGCCCCATAGCCCTGCTCCTTCTCAGGACTGTCATTTCTGCTCATCAGTGGCCCTGACTGGGACAGGACCCCCAGCGTTGGGTGAAGGCTGAGACCCTCGCCCTGGACATGTGGATGAAGGCCCACTCCGACGGCATTCTGCATATAATTCCAGGGACTGATGGGGTACCAGAAGTTCCTCCACTGATGCGAGGTTGAGAATCCCAGCTTCCTGGAAAACGGGGACAAAAATGGCCTTCGGGGCCCAGCCGGCATGAGTCCCCAGGGGCGTACCAGGAGGCAGAAGGGGCCCCGCCGTCCTCACCCCTGCCAGGCTTCGCCAGGGATGCTTCTTTCGGAGGCAGCACGTGGGCTTCTATTTTTTAACCTACTCCACAAAAACGAAGACTATTTTTAGCTCAGCAAGCTGCAGGGCATCACAATTAGCAACTGAAAATTACACATCTTGCCAGTCTCCCCTCTTTTGGCTGGAGGAGAAAGAGAGACAGAGAGACAGGAGGGGAGGAAGGCAGGGAGAGAGAGAAAGTACTCCTGGAGGGAGCTGGGTACCAGCTCTGTCACCCCACCCTGGTGGGCCACTTAATTGAGAGGGCAGCCTTTGGCACAGATTTCAGAATAAGTGCATCCAGTGAGCTATCTTATTCCATCCCAGTTCCAGAAAAATCCAGCCTTGGTGGGAGCAAGTGGGAACCCCATTCGCACTCAGAGGATGCAACTAGGGAGAAAATCTTGCTGGCTACTTGGACCAGGGCCAGAGACCCACAGAGCCCCAGCTCTGCTGGGGAATGTGGGGCAGCCAAGGTTAGGCCAGGCCCCCATCACCCTTCTAGGGTTGTCTACTTCTCTAAAATCATTTGCCCTGTGGTGTGGTAGGAGGTGGGGTGTCTCACAGAACCCTCTCCTTGCCCACCCATCCACCCATCCATCCATCCATCCATCTACAAATGTTACCAAAGACTGGCCTAGACCCTGGGGATCCACCAAGGGACCCCCACGGGAGCAGACTGTGGCCACCGTGCCTGACCATCCACATAAATGGGTGAGCTGTCTGTCACGGGTCTGACAGGGACAGAGTGTGGGGACAGAGCAGATGGGGACCTAACCAGGTTGAGAGATTGGCCTCTAAAGGAGCTTCTAGAAAAGGAAGTGGAGAGGGAAGGGCTAGTGCCAAGGTCTCCAGGCCCCAAGACCTACCAGCCCTACCATCCCACTGGTTCCCTGGAAATCTTCCCTGAGGCATGTCTGGCTTGCTCACTTCCAAACAAATATTTCCTGATTCTCTTTCAGCCACATTAATGTGGCTCTATGGAGATGCCTGGGTGGCTCAGTCGGTTAAGCCGCTGCCTTCGGCTCAGGTCGTGATCCCAGGGTCCTGGGATCGAGTCCCGCATGGGGCTCCTTCCCGGGCAGGGAGCTTGCTTCTCTCTCGGCCTCTGCCTGCCACTCTGCCTGCTTGCGTACACGCGCTCTCTATCTCTCTCTCTCTCCCTCTCATTGACAAATAAATAAATAAAATCTTCAAAAAAAAAAAATGTGACTCCACGCCGGGCTGCCGCGGGCAGGGTGTCCTCCCTGCCTTCCTCCCCTGCCTACATGGGAGACTCTTCTGGCATTTGTCCAGGACGAATCACCCCAACAGCAAGCTCTCCTGGGATCTGAAGGTGACCCCCATGGGGTGCAGACTGGGGAGAGGAATCGGCTGAGAGGAACCCTCCCTTTACACAACAGAGAAATGTAAGTAGGAGGTTGCAAGACAAATCCAGCCTGTAGATGAAATGCTTGTTGAAATGCATGCCCTCCCACCACGAAGCACAAGGCCAGACCAAGGCCTCAGCTCCCAAGCAAGACAGGTCCGGTGGCAGAGACAGGGCCACCTTAGTTTCCCCATCACCCCACTAAATGTCCCCTATCCTGTGACCCTGCTGTTTCCCAACTCATTCCACAGACCAGAAAATGGTAGCAAAAGCTGGAGGGCCCCAGTGGACACACAAGCCACCGAACCATGGCTCCGCAATCCAATCTTCATTGCAGGGTGGCGGGGGAGGGGGAGAGATCCGGAGGGCTCCCCCAACCCCGGATCCCACTAACTGGCAGAAATATCCAAGCCAGAGAGCCCAGCCTAGCCGGGAGCCGTCATGTGCCAGACCCTTGGGCTGGTGGGGGGCTGGGGGAGGTAGGGACTGCTGGAAGCCTGGCCCTGGGGACACCGTGCCCACAGCCAGGGAGTGGGGAGAGGAGGGGTTGCGGGGGGTCTGAAGGGAGACAGAGGGAGGAGGATTACCTGGCCCAAGTACAGCCACCTGCCCTCTCTTGTCCCTGCTCTGCCCAACCCTCTAATGCACCTGTCATTCATGACAAGCTCCTCGTCCCTCCCTCTTTCGCCTCTCCTTCCCCCTCCGGGTCCTTAGAGGCAAGGCTGCTGCCCCGCACTGGGAATTCAAACCCTCTCAGGCGGCCTCCATCCCCACTTGGGGCCAGGTGGCGCTGGCAGCTCTTCGGGCAGATGGCCCAGTGACCTACCAGTGGCCAAGCTCTTGGGGCCCCATCTGCAAAGGGCACAGATAACTCCTGCTTGAGAGAGTCCGCTTGCTTAGCTCACAGTCATTCCCGTAGACTCCAGCAGGTACAAGAGCTCCTGAGAGCCAAGACCCCACAAGCCTTACGTTGCTCCGGCCCCAGGCCAGCCATCTGGCCCAGGGGGGCTGGATCCTGGGCCACTGGGAAGCAGCTTCCTCTGGGACTGCTGCCCATCCACCTCCAGCTGCTCCCCCCAGAAACAGAGGACCACCCCCAATAGCAGAAGGGCACAAGCAGCCCCCCGCCTGAATTCAGACACCCTGAAGGCAGAGACCTCCCTACCTGGGAGTTGTTCTCACCTCCCCAAACCCCAGCTCTCAGATCTTCCTAACTTTGAGCTGAAACGTGTCTCCCTAAAGCGCCAGAGAACCTGGTCCTGTCTGCGGGGGTCACGTGCTGCAAGTATTTGGGGTCTGGCAGCAAGCAGGAGATGGGCATCCCGCGGACTGGCAGTGAGGTCTGACCACTCCACGAGCTGGGGCCACCCTGTCCTCTGCGAAAAACCAGCAGCTCCAATACCGGTTTCATGGGTGGCAGTAAGCACACCACGAGGCCACCTTGCTCAGGACGTGTGCGGTACCTGCTGAATTGGGTGGACTTGTCATCAAATTTACCTGCTGCCTTCCTAGACACAGTTATGGGGGCTGGTGCTGTCCTCTCCCTGACACCACCTCTGGGGTCCCTTCACCTCCCCGTGCCCAGGGCAGCAGCGGGCCCCTCCTGGCCACCAGAGAAAGTGGACAGAAGCTACTTCCTGCTTCCAGGTGAACAGATCCACTAATCTGGCAAGTGGGGCTCAGAGCTGGCTCTGGCCTCGGGGTGGCTGCTTGGCCCCCGCCCCAGGTGCGGGATTGGCAGGGGTGACACACCCCTGTGCACGGGTCCTCAGCCCTCCCTCCCTCTGCACCACCATGGACTTTCCAGCAGGGAGGTCCTTGGGAGGACCTGGCTGGTCCTATCCCTGCAGGCTGGGCCTCGGGAGTCCCCTGCCACTCCCACCTGTCTGGCAAGGGAGGACAATCTTTTACATGAACCCAGCTTACCTTCCTGTCCCCTGCAGACCTGGTGGGGACGTCCTGGGGCCTGGCCGAGGGCCGCAGCCGGACTCCAGCGAGGAGGCGGCTGCCATGGGAACCAGAGCCAGCCAACACCTCGAGGAGCACGGCCTCCACAAAGGCCCAGCCTAGGGGCGATGCTGATAATTAAAGGTTTGTTACAGAGGCACGTTCTATTTTTTTCCCCCTTCTGAATTCCTTCCTAGCACCAAATACTATTTGAATTGAGTGAAGGAATCTTGCCATCTCCTCTTCACACTCCTAAATACAAATCCTGCCGAGCCCGGCTTTTTTCCTCGTTTTTTTTTCCTCCTTCTTTTCTCCTTTTCTGTCCAGTCAGCTTCTTCTGGTGGCCGCTCAGGGGACAAAATGTCATTGTCCACCAATAACCATCCCATTATTGAGCATTGAGAGGACCGGGGACGGAGCAGGTAGGATTTCAGAGAATCCCTGCCCTTTCCTACAGGGCGGCTGGCTGGCATGCTGGCCTCCCACCCGGGCCACTCAGGGCCCTCAGGGCCGGGGGCGGATGCCTGGGGCCTCCCCGTCCCCAGCCCCTTCTCCTCTGGCCTCCTTCCCCCTTGGGCCCACTCCACTGGATTCCACAGCGGTCACCCCGGCACCCCTGCACGCGGGCGGCTTGGACTCCCGAGGCTGAGCCGGGCGCAGGCTGGGACAGGAGAGTGAGCAAACTGAGATCAACTTGGGAGCCAGTCCTGTCCTCTCTGGGCGTCCTCTCAAGGTGCCCCGAAGGGGAGCAGGGCACAGGTGCCCATGTCTACTGAACTCCCTCCTCTAAGGTCCCACCTAAGGGGCTCCTACTCAGAGCCTGCCTCACACTAGGGCTCCACCCATCAAGTAGGAAGAGCCCAAATTCCAGGAGGGTGACAGTGAGGGGACTGCATCAGAGCTGAGGGTCCTTGAGGGGCAGGGAGGCTGGGTCCCTCAGTGTGGATGTGTGGGGTGGGGGACAGGCCGTGGCCCAGAACTTTCCAGGAGTGAGTGTCAGGCTCCACCTCCAAGGCTGCCTGGGGTTGCTGGGGTAAGGAAAAATAAGAACGCACAGTTCCTTTATTTTTAAATGACATCTAATTAGGCTGAGCAAGGACTTTCCTTTGTGCTTAAAAACAAATAAAAATCAATTTCCTTTACCTGAATTGTTATCCTCCTGGCAGACACCCCCTAGGGGTACCCCTGGGACCCCTCTGTGCTGCAGGAGCCAGAAGCTGAAGGGTTCTGTGTACTGGCCTCGGGGTGGAAGGTGGGGGGTCTCCCAGCTCCCTGCTGGGCCCAGAGAGCCATGGCCTTGTCCGCTGGCCACAGCCTCTCAAAAGGACCAAGACACATATCTTGACCCTCCAGCAAAAAGTTTCCCAGTCCCTGTGCGACTTCTCATGGACGCTCCCTTATACACACCTGCTATGTCCCCTGGCCCAGAACCTGGCCAGCCCCCAGGAATACCAAGGGCACAACAGCCTCCATCCCTCCCCAGGGCAACGCACTTCCCCACACAAGGCACTACACATGCTGTCATCCCATTTTCCAGAGGAAGGAACAAAGGCTGTAAGGGCTATGTCATCAAACCAGATCTTACAAGCTCCAAAGTGGGAGCTGAGATCTGAAGCCTGGTGAGTATGACCACCACGATCTAGAACCATGAGCACAGGCTCAGGAGAACGGCAAGCAGGTACAAGACAAAGGCAGGTGGGAGGCAGCAGGCACCCTGTGGGATGGACTCAGCCTGGGCCACGTGGAGCTCCCTGCTTAGAGTATGCAGAGAGGGCCCTGATGAGCACGGTGCTGGGGCTGGGCTGGATCTGGGGGGCAGGGGGGGATGGTCAGGCCAGGGTCCCAGGGCCAGCCATGCATGTGCCCTCAAGAACCCCTTGCGCAGCAACCTCACTACCAATGAAACTTTCACAGGAGCTTCTCCCCTGCTGGGCCATCCTGCACCTCTCCACAGCACCCTCCAAGACATTACTAACCACTTTCCAAATGAGGTACAGACCAGGAGGCTAAGGACAGCCCGAGGTCACTGGGGGCCTAGCCACATCTCCTGACTGCAGGCTGGTTCTTTCTGCCAAGGGCTGAAAGGGAAAAGTGAGCAGGAGACTGGGCCCTGCTATGCCCAGAAAATGGGTCACTGGTCCAAGCCCAAGCACAATGCAGTGAGCTCCCCTTCGTGGACCAGACAGCAGAACAACAACTAGAACCTTCTACAATTTCTGACAAGTGGGGGATACCCAGAGACAAGGGGTAGAAAGGAATGAAAATAGCGCAGTGCATTCCCTTGACCCAGGGGTATAGAAGCATGAAGAGACAGTACATGGAAACCGTGCTGTCAAAACAGAAAGTCATATTCTTCCATCCATAATATTTACCTGCATTGTTCACACATCCTATCACCAGTGAAACCCCACAAGAGTCCCCAAACAGAAACACACAGGTGACCAAACATTGTGGACACAACTTAACACAACAGCTGGATACTAATAAAAAAACGATGGACCAAAAAACTCTACCCACTTGATTGAAAAAACTTCCCTAAATCATATCTGTGTTAAAGAGGCAATCAAAACTCCAGTTACAGACACATCAGAGAAATAACCTTTATAAGAAACTCCTTAGGAAATTCGAAATGGCCAAAGCTGTTCTCAGAGAAACATTCATAGACTTCGATATATTTTAAGTAAACAAAAAAATGGAAATGAACTCAGCACTGACTCAAAAAGCTAAAAAGAGATTCCAAACAAAACAGACCCATAGCAAAGCAAACTACAAGGAGGAATTACGGAAAGATAAATTAGTGTATTTAATGAAATAGAGAGTAGAATTTGCTGATTAAAATCAAGGGCTGATTTTCTTTTGAAAACACAAAATGGAAAGAAAAACTTCTGGCCGTTCTAATCAACAAAAGGGTCGAAGAAAGTGCAGGAGGAAGGAAAGCAGGAGGACGGAAGGGAGGGAATGAAAGGGCAGGAAGATGGTGGGAGGGAGGAGATGCAAAAATACAGCTAATAGGAATGAGAAAGGGAATCTAGCCTCAGATATGGAGAAGAAGCTTTAAAAGAATCAACTACATAAATTTGTGCTAAAAGATGTTAGCATTTTAAACGGGGATATTATTTAGAAAATATAAATAACCAAAATAGACGAAAATGCTTAAAACCCCAAAAGACCAATAGCCATAGTGCAAATTAAAGTAAGTTGACAGCCAACCAAACCGTAGGGAAAAATTAAACCAACTCCTGGCTGAGACAGTTTCTAAAATGAATTATTTTAAGCCTCGGAGAATAAGATAATTTTATATGATATTTAAACTATCTCAACTATGCAATTCATATTGAAAACCCTTCCTATTCATTTTACAAAGCTGACATAACTATGATTTATAAATGTGACAAATCTGTCCCCTAATAAAAAGTACAGATAAATTCTTACTTATGAATATAGATGAAAAGGACCCTAAGCAACTTATCAGGAGAATGAACCCAGAAGCATTTTAAAGCACAATTGAGTCTGACCCAGTGGGATTTATTCCAGAAACATGAGGATGATTTAGCTCAGGAAAGCTAATAAGTCAACACATTAATAGGTCCAAGGAGGAAAGGAATTTGATGATCTTGCTAGATATAGGAAAGCTTTCAATGAAATTTAATATCCATTCTTGGTGGACTGTCTGGGCAATTAATGAAAGAGAAGAGTATTCTGTTCATGACGAAGAGTATCTATTGGAATTTAGAGCCAATTTCAGACTTAGTACAACATTAGAGGCCTTCTCATTAAAATGAAGATCAAGCCAAGGACAACTGCCATTATTAAATGTCACTTTACCCCTTTCAGAAAACACAATACGATAAGAAAATAAATAAAAGATACATTAGAAATGAAGAGCTAGAATGTTCCTTATGTGCAGATAATCTGATTAATTTCTGAGGCTTTCTAGAAGCCAAACTGAAAATCTGTTCAAACTAGTAAGAGAGAGTTCACTTATCAATTATTTAACAAATATTTTTTAAAAATGAATAGCTTACCTATCTACCTCCCTTAGGTACAGGTACAAGTGTCCCTGTCCCCAAAGATATCCCCACTCAGTCTGTGTGGAGCAGGGGCTGTGACGCTCACTCAGTCTGTGTGGAGCAGGGGCTGTGACGCTCACTCAGTCTGTGTGGAGCAGGGGCTGTGACGCTCACTCGAGCAGCAGGAATAGGGAGAAGTGTGCATGAGCCCGTGCCCTGGGGCCTCCCAGCCCTGCAGCCAGGGACACATCCATGCAGGTCAGCCACCTCTGTCAGCCACCTGGCCCACAGCATGCTTTCCTGACCACACACCCGTAATCCATACCATTGTGCCCTCTGGGCCGGGCACTGCTGGTTTCCAGCCTCTTCTGGGAACCTGCCAGCCCTCTTCTAAGGACGTTGCTCACAGCCCTAGTGCTCACGGAAAGGCCAGGCTCTGGGATCAGTTAGTCCCAGAATGAAGGTCAGCTCCTCCTGCTCCTGGTGCTGCCACAGCCTTTGACCTTGGAGACCCGGTTTCCACGTGTCTTCCTGGCATAGCGACCTCTTAAGGGTTAAGGGAGACCCAGAAGCTGGCCCCGGGGGTCCTCTGACTCATACTCGCCAGCCCCACCTCAGGCAGGGGGCGGCTGGTGTGGCAGCCACACTGACATTTGGGAAATGCCGTGGGCTTGGTCCCTGGTCAGGCAGGCGGGTATGAGCAGGATGGCGAGGGCGGGATTATTCCACTGGAGGCTGAGGTGCAGGACAGTGGACTTGCCAGAGAAACCCCACATGTGACAGGAGGCCACAGGGCCAGAGTCCTGGCAAGCCCCAGGACTTTTGAGGGGAGAGGGCAAAGAACCACAGCAAAGGTTCTAGAACCCTTTCGGCCCTCAGCAAGTCCTCGGCCCTGGCAGCCCTCTTCCTCCTGAGTCCCCGAAACTCTGGTGCCTTCATGCATATGCTCCCACCTGACTGCTCACCCAAGGGCCCCCCAACCTGTCCTTCTCTGGGACCCCCCCCCCATTGTCCTGGAACCCTCCGGGACCCAGCGAGCTTAGAACCTGGCATGGTGGAGGCATCCTGGTCTGGGAACCACTTCTGCCCCTAATCTCCTAGCTGAACTCAAGTAAGCCAGGTTACTGCAGGCCTCGGGGTCCCCATGTGTAAAACAAGGAGGCAGGACGAAGCAGTCTCCATGGGTCCTTTCAGTCCTCATGTCTGTTCCTTCCTTCCTTCCTTCTCTCACTTAGTCAGCCAACATCCACAAGCCCCTACGGACCTGTGCCGCACACTTGGAAATGGAAGAACCCACAGACCTCAGTATCTGCCAGGGCAGACAGACCACAGCGCAGGGCAAACAACTCAGGACCAGAGTCTGCACTGAATGCTGAGGAAGCACAGGGAGGGGGACTAACTGTAGGAAGAAGTCAAGGAGGGCTTCCTGGAAGTGGCGATTTTGAGATGAACTTCCAAGGATGACGAGGGGTTAGGAGAAGGAAAAGCAAGGAGACAGCAGTCCTGACAGACCCAGCCCTCCTCGGTTCACTCACCAGTGGTTCCCTGAAGGAGGGGCGGGGCACAGAAGTCCAGAGGTATGGTGGGTTCAGGCAGCTTCCAGAGGTACCCCAGCTCCAACGTAGGCCATGTCATTTCTGTGTCAAACCCTACCCGTTCCAGAGCATCGCAGGACTCTCTCCCCGAAGCAGCCTACCATACTGCCTAGCCCTTAAAGGCTACACCACTGCAGTCCAGTGCTTAGTGGATACAGGACCTGCAGCCAGTGCTGTCCCCAGTACTCCTGCCCTTGGCCAGTCCCTGATGCATGCAGCAGCCAGGTCAGCACAAGACCCTGCAGCTACCTCAGCCCACATTGCTGTCCCTTGTGCAGCTCACACAAAGGGCCCCCACCCCAGCGGGCAGAACCAGCAAGATGGTGGTGTGGGGCCTGGGGCAGGCTGGGCCCAGGGCCAGGCTGTCCTGAGCCAGGAGGCACAGGTATAGGCAGTATGGCCAGGAGGCAGCAAGGGGCCCACAGGACAGGGCAAGCTGGGGCTCCAAAGGAGCCCTCCATGCCAGACCTCTCCCCAGGCTCCAGCCTGCCCACCCACGGCGAGGTGACATCTCCCCAGGGGATGCCAAGCCAATTCTGCCTCCTGCCCACTCCCAGCCATTCCACGTGCATCCTTTCCCACCTTTTGCTGAAGGCAATGTCCTTCCTGGTGTCAGTCGGCCTCTCTCTGTCCCCAGTGCCACACCTCGGCCCTCAGCAAGTCCTCTTGCTTTACTTCAGAGTGTGTTTGGATCGGCTCTTCTCTTCTCTCCTCCACTGCTACCCCCTGGATATGAGCCCTCCTAACATCCAGCCACCAGTGTCTGGCCTCTGGACACATAGGCGGCTTCCTGCTCAAAGCCATGCCTAGCACTTTCCTGGTGTGCCCCTCCACTCCCACTGCCACTTACCTCCTTTCTACCCCTCTGTCAGCTCCTCATACATGTGTCCCACATGCTGATGTGTCCCGTAACTGTCCTACCCCAGGCACAAACAGCACTCCCACAACAGTGGTCAGTATACTGGGCCCTACTTGCCAGGCTGGGCAGGACTGTCATTACTGGTCCTAGTGACACTGAGTGGGGCCATGTGACTCGTCTCACTCAAGAGCGGCGAGTAGAAGTGACAGGTTAGACAAGAACATTCTAGTGCAGGAGCCTCTCTTCCACTCTGCCACGGAGCCTGGCAGCCTGGGGCCTTGAATGACGAAGGCTTGGAGCGGGGTCCAAAACGCACTCTGCTGTTAAGAGCCACTGGATGCGGGGCGGCAGTGGGGTGGGGGGTCTATTTCTGCAGATAACCTAAACCATTCTGACCGACATACCCTCCATAGGTCCTATTCCTCTTTCTTGCTTTGCTCTTTCTCTTTAACACTTACCACCATGCAATATTCTGCATTGTATTTATTTTTTTCTAAGTTGTTTTTTTTTTTTTAAGAAATCTCTACTCAAAAAAAAAAAAAAAACAAAAACAAAAAAAAAAACCAGAAATCTCTACTCCGAACATGGAGCTCAAACCCACAACCCCGAGATCAAGCATCGTCGCATGCTCGTCCAACGACCCACCCAGACTCCCCTCCTGTTGCATCTATTGTTCGTGCTTCTTCCCCAGTCTCACTTGCTAGAAGGGGAGCTCCATGAGGACAGAGACTGTGGTGTTTGGGTCCCTCCTGAAGCCGCAGTACCTGCCCACAACAGGTGTTCGATAAATGTGTGCTGAGTAAGTGGTGAATGAAGAAACAAACACGTCCTGCGTCTTCGGCTAATGGGGGCTGGCCAGGTCAGCCGGGGCCCTCTTCTGTGCCCCCTACCCACACTGGACCTGAGCTCCCACGTCTGTGCGGTCAGCTTCATGCTAAGGGGCAGGGGCAGCACCCTGTGCCCGAATCACGCTGCCAGTCCGTCTCCAAGGCTGGGTTCTAATAAACAGCCATGGAAACGCAATGTCCTGCCTCGTACTCAGGACTAAGTCCAGGACCTGATCTCAGCCACCTTTTTCCTGCAGGAAGGAAGCTGCCCCTCACCTTGGAGCCCACACTCCTTGAAGCCCCACCCTGAAGCTCACTCTCCTTAAATACACAGGCATTTGTGGGCCCACACAGGCACAACCCTGCCCCCATACACACCTCTCCCTCCCGCTCTCCCTCTCTCCCTCACACGTACACATCCCATATATAAACACGCCTGCATTTTCACATACTCTCACTCTCGCCCACACATGGCACACACACATACACACCTCCCACGAGCGCTTCTTCTCAGATCTCCTCGTCTCCCCCACCTCTCCCACCCCAACCCCCACAGGTGGTTCTGTGCCCCCCAGATTTCAAAAGGGATCCAGGGCCGTCCTGGCTAGCAAGGACGCCTCCCTGGCCCTGTTCACCCCACAGGGACCCTCACTAGCTTTGCAGGTGTCTTCCAGCCATAGACGATCACTGGCATCAGCAAGCCAGGCCAGGAAGGGCAGTGGCAGCCTGAGCCATCCACCCATTCTGAGCCCTGGCACCGCCCACCTGGCAGCAGGTGCCCCCCGTGGGGACACGGAGAAGGAGTGGTTCCCCAGGGCAGGCTCCTTCCGAGCCCAGCGGGGCCAGAGAGGTTCCTGATGGTCTCACTAACTGCCATAGGTCAGCACCTCTCCCCCAGCTCTCGGCGGCGCAAGAACCCCCGGCCCGCGGTCTTACCGCAACCGAGGGGTTGCCCTGCGTGCGCACCCACGTCGCCGCCTCGCGACCCGCCGCCCTGCACCTGCCACTTGCCGCAGCCCTACCTGGGGCTCCAGAAACATCCTGGCTGCCCGCTCCCCACGCTGTACTCCGGCGCTGCCAGCGCCCCGCGTGCCGCCTGTCCTCTCCCGGAGCGCCGAGGAAGCTTCCGCCCCCTGACCCCGCCCGCCGGCTTCCCCATGCCCGCTGCCCTCCGGCTAGCTCACAGCCCTGCGCGGGGCGGGACGGGGCGGGGCGGGGCCAGGGGAGGGGCTTGGCCGGGAGAAAGCGGGGGTGTCTGGGTGGGGCCGAGGGACGGCTGGGTCAGGCCAGAAACGGGGCGGAGCCTGGGCCGGGGGCGGGGGCCGGGCGGGGGCCGGGGGCTCCCCAGGGGCGTGACAAGGGCAAGGCGCACCCGCCTGGCTCTGGGTTTTGGGACGCTGGGAGTACACAGCCCGGGGCTGTGGCGTCAGTCGGGCGGCGGCACCAGCCGTCGATGATGGGGGCACCTATGTGCCACCGGGCGAAGGGGTGCTCTGTCGGTAGGGACTCAATGAGGGATGCGAGCTGGTGTGTTGGTGAGATCCCGCAAGCGGGGAGCCCCGCTGTGACTCCATCTCCTCCCTTGAGCATCTCTTCCTCCTTTACGACCTCACCTCGTAGATATCCACTACAGAGCAGGTGCTTGGCCAGCATTTGGCTTGAATGCTTCCCTTGACGGGGTGCTCACTCTGTTCTCAAGCGTCACACGGAACTCTGTTCTTCCATTTCCTTGAGTGAACACGGGATACGGCAGCTGCTTTTGTGGGAGGACTAATCTGAGACATGGTGTGGGGCGGGCCTGGTACACATGGCACAGTGAGGCATCTTTCCACCCCCAGAAGCCTCTGTCCTCTGAAGGAATCCTGTCAGGTGACAGGTCACCCCCTCCGTCGTGCGCCCACGGAAGACCCCAACCCAGGTGCTGAGACTGGATGGTAAAGATGGACTGAGCCAAGAGCACCCTCCCCGGAAGATCTGGAACTGGAGAGCCCAGGGGCTGAGTTGGGAGACCAAGCTGGAGTAGGACTGTGGGGGAGTCACTACTAGAGAGGAGCAGGGACATTCTCAGCTCGGCCCCTTATGGAGAGAAGAGGGGGATGCCCAGAGAGAGGCTGAGACAAGCCCAAGGGAGCTCATGAGCAAGCCCTGGGGCATGGATGGACAGAGGTGACTCTATCTGTGCCCATGCCAGTCCCAGGATGCCCACCCTCAGCCCAGCAGCCTGGTGAGACAGCCATCTCTCCTGCCAGCTCCCCCTTCTTGTTTGCCTGCTCTCTTAACATTCCCAAGATTGGCCTCCAGGCTGAGTCCCATGGACGGTTATTTCTGTCCTGTGCAATTAGAGGCTATACAGGGTCCACTCACCTGCCTCCCTGGAGTGCCCCACTCTCCGGGTTGCCGGAGTTCGGAAACAGGTGTCTTTCTCTTGGAGCTCTGCCCACCACCCCCTCACTCTCTCTGCTAGGACCAGAGCCCGGCTCTCACCACTCCAGCACCTGCACTGTTAACTGCAGCCTCCAACGGCTCCTGCCACAGCGGGGGCAGAAGTGGCCAGGGCCACAGAGGAGGAGGCTGAGTTATCAGGGCACCTTCCTGTACAGTCACAGGGCCATCCCCCCCCCCCAGGTTCCCACCCACAGATTTCACCAGCATCCCCAAGGACCTCAATAAGGTAGATGCTTCCCCAGGAGGAAGGAAGGCCCCTCTGCCTGTTGTCTCCACAATAGAAACGTCCTTGCAGACCCAGATGGCATTTTCTCCTTTGCTCACAGTTATGACTGCAGCCTTCATGTGTGTATCTGGACTATAATTATACCCTTCCTGGTGTCCGAAGAGGCAGGGAGATGGGCATCCCGGGGGCTGACCCCTGCGGGGCTATTCCCTCACTTGAGGCTATGGATGGGGCTGGGCTCAGGGAGTAAGAGTGTAGGGACGGCTTTGGGGACTGACAGAAGAATCTTGTTACCTTGCCAGATTTGGCTTTAGAAAATGGAGAATGAGCAAGGTGTGGTGTGGCCAGCGGACATCTACTGGGGGTTTCTGGAAAGACAAGGCCCATGGAAAGAGCTGCCCCAGATGATGTGAGCTGCACATGAGGTCAAGAACAGTGTCGATCCAGTGACCATGAAAGGATGCTCTGAGGATAGCAAAGAGCAGAGAAGCCTGAGTCTGGGGTGACAGTGACCCTGGACGTCCCACCACTGCAGACACCTGGGACAGATGAGACCCTGGGACAGGAGGCTAGACCTACTGATCTAGTAGCTCCAAATCAGTGTCCTCAAGACAGTGGCCCGCAGCCAAAAGCCTTGTTCAACCCTGAATCACACCCCATCCTCCTCTGCCCAGGACCCAAATGAAATGACAGGCAGAGCCCCAGGGACCTGGCGACCTTCCCCCATCAGAGGCCTGTCACCTTCCACACAGTCCTCACTCACTCTGTGCCAGCCCCCACAGGCCTCCTCGCCCTCCCTCTGCCCGCTCCCCTCTCCCCAGAGGTCCTTACCGACATGTCACCTGCTCGGTGACAGATCTACAGGGTTTAACCTCCACCGCGGCACTTCCTCCCACACTGAACTTTTCTCCTCAGGGTTCTGCAGTCCACACAGTCCCTCCACTTCCTCGGTAGTCTCCTCTGGGGAGAATTCGGGCTGCGTGAGTGCAGGCCCTTTGTCTCTCCTGCTCACTGCTGCGTCCCCATGACTGTGATGTTTGTGTGTGGGGGCGCTCCACTCCGATCTGTTGAATAAATGCATGTGTGTGCGTGCGTGTGTCTGTGTATCTATGCGCAGGTACAAATGTAGATTTAGGTATCCCACACAGGCCAAATCAAAAGTGTCAAAAGATCGAATTTTGAAAAAATGGGCAAGAGCATTAAAAAGGCATCTCACAAAAAGCGGTTCTCCAAAATGGTGATAAATGTAAGAAAAAGGAAATAACACTCAACTTCATTCGTCATCAGGGAAGGGAAATTAAAAAACCACAGTGTGACACTGCCGTACACCCACCAGAATGGCTACAATGAAAAGGCAGAAAACGCCAAGTGCTGGTGAGGCTGGGACGCAGTGGAAACTCCGAGCCGCGGGCAGCGGGAGCGAGAACTGGTAGAGCCACACGGGACGCCGATGCCCTGTAGGCCTGGGAAAGCAGAGCCTGCTCTAGCCCGGGGATTCCTCCCGGGGTGCAGCACCCCCAGACAAGCTTACAGATTCACACCAAAAGGCTCACCCGGAGCGTTGATAGCAGCGATACGCTCGATGGCCGTCCCCGACCTGCGCTGTCCTTATCCACCCAGGGGAGCCCACAGCCACGAGACCGGACGAAGTCAACCACCCACAAGGACCAGTCTTACCAAACCACGTGCAGCTAAAAAAGTCACGCGAGAAAGGACCTCTAATCAGGACCCCGTGCACATCCAGCTCTGAGGGCCCTGCTGGGGCTGGGGCCCGACACCCATGTATTCATGCCGTGAAATATCACCGGGGCTTTATACTTAGGACTCATGCGCTTTTCTGTACGTATACCGCACTTCAAGACAGTTTATGTTGAAAAAGTTGAGAAAGAAAAAAAATAATGATGCAGGTCAGGCAGAAGTCACCTGAGCTTAGGGACCTTCCGAGGCTGCTGTGGGCTACACCTGAGAGGAGCTGACCCAGGAGAAGGAACATTTCAGGGACCCTGGGGCCTCGGCCCTCCTCTCCTCATCTGCCCAAGACTAACGGCCCCTCTGGTGAAAACACCTGCTCCCTTCTTTTAAAAGTAACCTGCGGGGCGCCTGGGTGGCTCAGTGGGTTAAGTCTCTACCTTCGGCTCAGGTCATGATCTCAGGGTCCTGGGATTGAGCCCCGTATCAGGCTCTCTGCTCAGCAGGGAGCCTGCTTCCCCCTCTCTCTCTCTGTCTGCCTCTCTGCCTACCTGTGATCTCTGTCTGTCAAATAAATAAAATCTTAAAAAAAATAAAATAAAAGCTGTAACCTGCAAGGTGTTGGTTGGAAGATGGAAGGTGGCCTAAATTGGGGTGAGTGACCTCGAAGAAGCAGGAACCCAAGTGCCCCCACGGGGGGGGGGGGGTGTTGACAAGGACAACAAAGACCTTGCAGAGGCTAAGGCCTCAGAGGCCTGAGGTTCGGAGTCGGGGCAGGGTTGCGGGGAGAGTGAGGAGGGAGGCCTCGCTGCCCGGAGGCATGGGTGAAAGTCGGTATGGCACCTGTGGGACCATGCAGGAGCAGACACTGAGGCGGAGGGAGATAACAGTAGGGCTCTGCTTCCTGCACTGACCCCCCACCCCTGGCCCCTTCATCACCCAGAGCAGCTCTGCCAGCAGAGCTCGTCTCCAACCCCTCAGGGTCATGGGCAAGTCAGGGGACCCTCTCAGTTACTGTTTCGGGTATAAAGCAGGCTTCATGACATACAACTGTCAGGATGGTTGACAAAACATGAAGCAAAACAAACCAAGCACTTCTAAAAACTTCTATTTCCAAAGGTTCACACTGTCCAGAGGCTCTAGTCTCCCCTGGGAAATGGCCTGAGCTGTCTACACTTAATAGTCTTCTCAGAAGTCCTTACTAAGAGCATTTACTAGGAACCATGTGACACAGTGTGGCCTGTGGGGCGGTCAGCTCTCTCAGAGCGGCCACTGTCCCCTGCGGAGCTCGTACCCAAGCACACCCATGAGCAGCTGTGCCTGAACCCCGCCCAGTTCTCCTCAGCTGCCGATGTCATCCCTGAGGGATCCCGACCAGTCGGGCACTATCTGATGTCCACTGGGGAAGCCACACAGGCCTCTGCATCTCCCGAAAACCATCCTCTTAACACTCCCTTTTGGGGGATAACATTCTAAGCAAACAAATCGCTAATGGTTTTAGGCACCACTGAAGGAAAAGGTGGAGGCGGGAAGAGTGGGGGAGGACAGCTAACCTTCTGATGCCTCCCTCATACCACAGAGGCTCATTACCTAAATAAATGACATCCCCCCCAACCCTGAGCAGGGAACCTCCCAGGCCTCTCTCTACACCCCGCACTTGCCCTTGCCCTGTGGCCCTCGCCTTCATCCTGACCAGATAACAGGTTCAGGGAGAGCTTCCACTTGCCCCGAGGGTGAGTGACTAACCGGACATGTATAACTCAGAATGGAGCTAATCATAACTAACTGCACAGACGCCCCATTACCGATCACAAGGCGCCCCTCCTCTCTCCCCCTCCCTGTGCACAGGGATCCGTGGGTGAGAGGTGAGGTGGGCTACGTGGGGATCCAATGCCAGGGGTGGGCATCACCCTCAGGGCTGGGGCTGGGGTCCCCGGAGGCTACCTCACCTCTGTACACCTCTCTACCTCAATACCCACTTTGGGAAACAGGATGTTTTCTGGAAGGGCCCGGAGAAGCCTTGCCACTGAAAGGCCCCCAAAGGCTAAAGGTCCTGGTGCACCTCCTTCCACCTGGTCTGGCTCTGGATCGTGCTCTCTGTCCACTCTGCAGGCGTCCTGAGTCCACATCCAGAGGGTGCAATTCCCCGGGGGGTCCCGGGTGCTGGGGAAGAGCCTGGGGTACCTAGAGTGGAGGCTGGGAGGACACGGAGATCCTGGTTCTCCGGAGGGAGACCCTCCTCCTGCAAAGGGCGCCAGTAGGTGCCGGGCGGTTAGAGAGAACACACCCTTTGGAGAGAGTTGGGGGTGTGTGAGGAGAACAGTTCGTGCACCCAGCCTGGCCTCTGCTTCCGCGGAGGGAGGAAACCTCCCTGCAGATGAGGTCCCTCAGTGGGACCCAGGCTATCTGTGGAAAGACGAAGAAAAGACCCAAACCTGGCCATGAGCACCTGTGGGTCCTGCCTGCACAGGAAAGGGGTTGGGGTCAGATCCTAGCAGCGCCCCCCGACCTGGGCATGCTCCCCTGGGTCCTGTCACCCTTCACACGGAGTCTCCCCCATCCCCAGTCTTGGGGGGGACAGAGGTGGGCAGAACATGGACCATCACCCACCATACAAGTTAGATCGCCAGACAGAGCTGCGGTGATCCAACACAGGACATGGCCCAGGAGTCCACCAGTGGACAAGCTGGGCCAGGAACCAGTGTGGGGGTGGGCAAGCCCTGTGACCAGGGCTGCTTGAGGCCACGCTCTGGCCCTTTCCACTGCTCCACAGAAGGCCTCTGCGAGGTCACACTCAGAATTCCTGCTCATGAAGAAATAAATTACTTTCTCACAAGTGAGGCTTCTCTTTGGGGGACAACCCTGGCCAGGCCAGCGAGGAAAACTGAGGTTGTTTTCTGGTCTTTGTGTGACACGAGCAGCCACGATTTATCTTCTGAGAACAGAGAAGGAGACAGAATGCTCTACTGAGGAAAGGCAAGAAGAGAAGCACCCGGAAGGAAACCCAGACATGCCTCCCTACAAGTGCCAGCAGTGGATGGACAGACGGATGGATGGATGGACGGACACTGCAGAGGAAGCCAGCTACTCACTGCTGTCGTATTTCCACCAGACCCAAGCAGCAAGGCCCCACCTGCCAGCGGCACCCCAAAAGTTTCCACTCCTCTGACACGGGCATTGGCCACACGGAAAGGCTGCCTGGACACTGGGGGGCCTGGTTGCGTGACCAGCAGTGGTTGTCCTCAGAGAACATTCCCTTTGCCGAGGGGATACAGCCTTGGGGTTTGGAAGCCATGCCAGGGAGCTGACCCTGGAGTGGTGACAGGGAGGTCAGGTCTGAGGTAAGACTTCTAGGTCCTGCAGTGTCCCGGGGCTAGGGGGGACAGAGACCCTGAGGCTGAGCCCTCCAAAGTGCGTGACCTCAGGCTGGGCAGTCCCTCGGCCTTGGGCGACAGCAGGCCACTGTGTCCAGGAGAGTGGCTGGTGTCTGGGCGGCAGGGAAGTAGGAAGCACAGGGGACTCGCTGTGAGCTGCCCATGGACTGTGATGTCATCAGCAGACAGCCCTGGACTAGTCCACAGCCACTGTAACTCCCAACCCCAGATGCAAGGGACACTTGTGACGATATTTCTCACAAGATGGTGCTGAGAGTCAAATCCGACTGGGGGGGGCCCTGATTCTCAGGCAACCTTTCAGCAAAGAGGCCTGTGAGGGGGGCCCCCAGGAGGACAGTGAATGCTGAGCAGGTACCCCACCAGGACGGATAGGCGACAGGATTGGCTTTGTCTGGGAGGAAGGTGAGCACCAATCAGGGCCCACTTGGGGAGGCAGCACAAGGGCAGAAGGAAGGATCACCTGGTCTAGCATTGTCCCTCACGCCATCCTACAGTGAGCGGGCAGAGGCAAGATGCACCGGGTTCCAGTGCAGGAGGGGCAGTGCCGGACAGCCCAGACCACTGTCCTCTGCTTCTGTCAGAGTGTCATTCCCACCCACTTCATCTGACTTCATCACACACAGCCACAGGCCTGTCAGTCACCGTGATGACAAGCACCAAGCAGGGGGCCCTCGGCGGGGATGCTGTCTGGGTTTGCTTTGCCCCAGAAACCAGCACAGTTTGGACACACCCTCCACATGACTCTTAGGTGAGGAGAAGGGGCCCAGCACAGAGCTTGAACCTGCTGGAGGCTGCAAAGCAAGGCGGGGTGAACTTGAGGCCAACCTGGTTCCCGAGAATCTTGGGGGCCTCTGGCCAGCGCCCCCTTTTGGGCTACAGGAGGACTGCGTCCTGGAATCCATGCTGTGCGAACAAGAGACTCTACCCAGGGCTTCTCCGTGTCTTGTAGATCCAAGGAGGGCTGGAAACTCTAGTCTTTGCATTGCCTTCATGAGAATTAGAAAAAAAGCCCCCCCTTGCCCCAGGAGGGCCTGGTCACAAGCAAAAGGCGAGCTGGCTCTCAGCCCACCCGCCCCTTGGCCTGTCGCCTGTTGGTGGCAGCCATGTCCTGGAGAGATCGCTGGGTAGAGCATTTCTCAAAGATATTTCACCACAGAGCTGCTTCCTCCCAAACGTTCCAGGAGACCCTGCAGCAGCTGAGGTCCCTTCTGTGGTCCCCCACATGCTGGCTGGCTCCCCCAGGGCCTGCTATGGGTCTGCAGCTCTGGCTTTCCTGTAGGCCTGCCCCACCCAAGCCCAGCATCCAGGCTCAGGGCTCCCCCACAGAGGCCCAGCCCAGCAGGTAACTGTAACTGTGCGTGTGTCCTCCGTCATCAGCACCCTCCGTCTGCACAAATGCACTCCTTTGGGAAATGCCTCAAGGGGCCACAGAGGATTCATGGCTTCCAAGAATCCATCCATTTGCTTCTCCTCCTGGAGACCAAGGGACAAGACTCCCAAAGCTCCCTGCACTGGGGTTTGCTGGCCCCGCTGTTGGCTCTGCAGGCCGGGGAGGCCACACCGGCCCCACACACATACACCCAGGTCTCAGCGGCCCGCCACAGTGGCCACAGGTGCAGGGGTGGGAGAAAAGGCCAGCATGTCGGGCTTGGGGGTTCCCCCAGACAAAGACTCTTCAACCTGAACAAATCCTCCCAGAACCTGCAGAAGAGGCACCTGCCAGGCCCAGTCCCCAGAGATCCTGCCTCCATGGGTGTGTGGGGACTCGCTGCTCCTGGAGATGACATCAGGACCTGATTGGAGAGCAGGGCCGTGGGACTGAGGGGACAGTCAGAAGGCATTCTAGGAGAGGAGGGCAGGAACATAGGGCAGTGGAAACCAGTGAGACTCAGGGGGATTGGGGTGGGTGTGAGAGAGGTCTGGGAGAAGGAGGCGGGGCCACCCACAGAGGCAGGGGCTGGGACAGGTGACTATCCCAGAGGAAACAGGTCATGGCAGAAACCAGGCACTCATAAGGAGCCCACTAAAAGTGTCGGTGGGGGTGGTGAAGGCAGGAGGTGTCAAGGGGAAGACAGAGGGAGCCCCTTCCCCCACAAAGCTCTCAACACCACCACCATCTCCTGCATGGCCTCAAGAACAGGCCAGCACCCATGGGACAAGGACAAGGGCTGAAGGTCCCTGTGTCTCCTGCAGAGCCTCCGCCTCCAGCCTGAAAGAGGGGGAGGGACTCAGTCTCGTGCAAAGGAAGAAGCAGGAAAGCCCATCAACAAGGAGCAAATTGCTTCAAGGCAACAAAAAGCCCCGAGTAATCAATTTTCCCCTGTGAAATCTGCAAAGTGAATGTTCAAGGTAATACAGAGTGTTAGCACACACGTCGGAGAAGGCCAGGGTGGAGAAGGGCAGAAGTGGGTGACAGAGGTGGGTTTCCACCAGGCCCCTCACACGAGAAAAGCCACTTCTTGACAGCAGGCATGGTTTAAAGCACAACAATCCACGTGTGTGTTTTTGTGCACGAGTGCACACGTGACTTTTTATGTGAGCACATGTGTGTGCATGTAATTACACATGTACAATCCATACATGAGTATGCACCTATGTTGTATGCACACTTGTGTGTGTGTGTGCCTACGTGTGCATTTGTGAGCACATGTGTGTGCACGTGCTCAGAAACCCGACCAGCCCATACACCCTGAAAGGTAAATCAGTGCGTGGACCCCGTGCTGGCCTCTGCTCATGCCCTTCATTGCTCTTCATTTATCCTTGTCAAGCACATCCCAAATTTTCTCCAAAGGACATGAATGGCTCTGTCATCAGCCTAACACAATGCATGTTCTTTTTCTAAAACCAAGACTTGAAGCGGGAGCTGGCTGACAGGCTCCTGGAGAAAGGGAGACTTGTTCCTACCAGCTGGGTGTAAGCAAAGCATGGAGGCTGCCCGGGGCAGACGGAGATAGGGAGCATAGGAGATCAGAGAAGCCGAAGACCATCCTGGCTGGGTGTCAGGAAAGGCTGCATCAGGCAGCACAGCATCACAGGAGCTGACACATGGGTCCAGACCCATGGGTCTTTGGAGGAACAGTCTCTCTTTTCTGTCAAAGAACCTCGAAGAATCTGACATGCTGTCTCAGGCCAGGGTGGGTGTGCTCAGCAGTGTAAGTCACTCCTCTCCATGCATCCCACCAGCCTCTCCCTCCAGAAAGCCGTCCTGACTTGGAACATCCTCCGGGTCCTCAGCCATGAACTGTTAGCCTGCTCCTAACATGCACCTTACAGCCTGGTCTTCCTCTCACTACCTCTCAGCTAGTAGCTCCCTGCAGGGCCCACTGTAAGGAACAGAGCTCATGTCTGGGCTCCAAGGAATGAAAAGCACTGGGCTTCATTTGTGATGTCTGATTCAGGTGACAGTTAGGAGGGGATGGGGACACCTCTTTGGGTGTCCTACCTCCTCATTGGTGGGTTCTTCAACCACTGGCTGGAAATTTGTATTCCTGACTGGACCATTCACTTACTCATTTTTAAAAGTTAATGAACATTTACTATGTGCCAAGTTCTCCGAGACACAGTCATTGCCCTCAGAGTTTATTCTCGGGGCCACAGGAGCAGGACATGGCAAACAAGTAAACCAGTCAACAAAACAGAGCTGGTGATAGGAAAAGCAGCAACATAGAGTTTGTGGATGACAGGAGACCTCCCTGGGAAGGGGTCCTGGAGCAGAGAGCCCACTGCTGGGTTGGAGCCATCCTGTAAGGGTACCAGGGGCCATGCAGGGCAGAGTCCCGAACCTATAAAGTCCCGAACCTATAAAGAGCTCAGTACATTCAAGGCACAGAAAAACCAATGTGGTGGGCACCTGGGTGGCTCAGTGGGTTAAGCTTCTGCCTTCGGCTCAGGTCATGATCTCAGGGTCCTGGGATGGAGCCCCCCATCGGGTTCTCTGCTCAGCAGGGAGCCTGCTTCCCCTCTCTGTCTCTGCCTGCCTCTCTCTCTGTCAAATAAATAAATAAAATCTTTAAAAAAAAAAAAAAAGGAAGAAAGAAAGAAAGGAAGAATAACCAATTTAGGAGCCTGGAGCAAGAGATACCTGGATAAAGGACTGTCCCAGAAGTTCCCCAGAAGCTCAGCAGAATGACTGCATTTGGGGCCAGGGCAAGGGGGTGCCCTAGCTAGGAGGCTCTCATCACTTCTCTTATGGAAAGCCTTGCAGGGTTTGGGCACCCCACTTGAGGCCTTGTACAACTATAGTGCCAGCTTTATCCCCTTCGGGGCTGACTCAACAGTAGCTATTTTTCAGCTGGATGTGGATGGAAGCTTCACTGCCTTAGACCTAGGCTAGCCATCCGTGTGTGGCCTAAAGCCTGCTTGTCATTCGGCTTGTCCTTCCCGCTCTGCCTCTCCTCCAGGGCTGAGGCCAGACCTAGTGCCTGCCCTCCTCCGGGGCTCATGAAGATCCCCTGACTCAGAGGGCTGACTTTTCAGAGCAAGGCTTTGTTTCCTAAAAGGGGGAAAGGAGGCAGCAGCCATTAGGATGGGGTGTGAATCAGGGCTGGAAAGCCTCACTTCTTCCCCACATCTCAAAATCCGCAGTCACAGTGGTGGGAACTTGGGAATACATACTCCCTCTTTCTCTGAGAACCAAGGGAACCACTGTCTTCCCATGTCTGTGTCATCCTCCATTCCCAGAATGATGTCCCAAGATTACCTAAGGTCGCCACCTGTTGCTTCTGGACCTCAAGCAAGAGCCTGCGTGTTCCCTGGGCCCTTCTGGCACCCAGAGGGACTAGCCTCTTGGCTGTTGGCATTTTCTTCTTGGACAGAGTCCAAATGCTGGCAGTATGATTTTGGAAATGTAAGCATGGCTTGTGTGGACTTTGGTTATCTCAATATTTCAAAAATGCTTTTTCAAGAAGAATAAACAGAGGCCAGAATCCATAAAAAGTTCCTCCTGGCACAGATGAAGGGATGAGGGGCCAGCCCAGCACAGGGGGCTGTGTGGCCCCGGGGTCTGTATTAAGGCAGTGAAGCTCGCCAACCCTTCCCCACCCTGCACTGAACTAAGGGCACAGGCTTGTTGTGGGGTCCCGGAGGACCCGGTGTTGGAGGGGGAGAAGGGGTCGAACGGGCAGAGGGGTGCCAGGGCCCGACACAGATGCGTTTGTGCTCCGCCTCAGCAAAGGTCTAAACCACAGAACACATGGTCTCCTAAGCCTGAGCTTCTCTATTTACTTCACTGACTTCAAACATTTTGGATAGTTACATTTCTTGACAGTGTATTTATACTTTATTATAGGTTTGAGGAAGAGTTTGGGTCCCTCCTCAGATTTTCTGGTTCATTGTCCTGTCCCCACACCTTCAGATGTCACAAACAGTCCTTCAAAAGTCCCGCAACCCTGAAAATGCTCCAGAGTCACCGTGAGGGTCCTGTGTGCCCTCCCCAGCCCTCTCCCTTCCAGTGAAGAGAGGCTGCCCATGTTGGACAGGGAGGCCCTTCAGCCACTCGGGTGTCTGAGCAGGGGAGGAGCACTGGGGGACCCCAAAGGAGCATCGGGGTGAGGCTGGTAGGACTGACGGCAGTGGGCCTCTGGGAGTTGTGCCCCAGTTCAGCCCTGGGGAGGGCTGAAGCTGCCTGCCCATGAGCATCTGTGCATAGGCAATCTCTCTTGAGCTGGAAAGAACAATGCTCCAGGCAGGTGGAAGGGGGTTCGTTGCCAACCAGATGTGGGTGACCTCTGTGTGCGCCAGCTTGCGTGCTATGCACACGTCTAGTCCTGAGCAGACACGACATTCCTGGTAGGACTCTTTCTCTTTCTCAGGATCACTGGCTCCCAAAAGATGCTATTGCCCCTTCTCCTCTTGACCCAGACAGCTGTGGTCCCCTGGCCAGTGCTCCCAGTTCCTGGCCCCCGCTATCTGAGTGGCAGCCCAGGGCCAGGACTGGGCAGGGCTATCCTGAGGATACCCAGTGAATCCACAGAGCTGAGACCAGAGCACATGCTCTTTCCCCTCCGGAGGCCCAATCCTGTCCTGAGGACTCTGGAGGAGGGAGAGTGGTGGGCATGGCCTGCAGAGAAGTGTACTTCATTCTCCCAGCCAACACCAACAGTTCGAAAGATTATATGAGAAAAAGTAAGTCCCCTGGCACCCTAGGCTCCAGCCGCTCCCCAGAGACATCCACTATTGACCTTCTTGCGTGGGACCTTCCAGAATCAATCTGTGTTCATGAAATTATTTACTTGGGCATACAGGGTTCTTGTTCTGAACTAAAGAGCTCCCACTTCACAGACTATTTTCAACTTGCTCTATTTTTTGGGCAATTCCTCAGGTTCTGTAAGAGCTGCAGGACATTCTGCCAGGTAGCTGGGCTGTCGCACGCATGTTAGACCCCCAGCAAAAAGTGCTCAGGTAGGGTGTGGTCACCACAAACATTCCTATACTTAGCATCCGTGGCCAAGGGTCTTTATTTGATGGTGATCATATCTGAAGGATAAACTCCTAAAATGGGATATCTCAGATCAGAGATTATAGGCATTATTAGTTTAAAGAGACATTGCAGAAGTGCTCTCAAAAAAGGATGGTCAGGTGTCAATGAAATGGTTGTTGAAGCACCTCTGAAAATCCTGTCCCTGTAAAATCTTTCTCCCCAGGAAAACTAACAAAACTGATCAGAATCAACTTTTTCAGAACTTTGGAAATTAATTAGGGACTTGGAGAAAACCAGGAAACATTAATTCTAAAAAAAAAAAAAAAAAAATCACTGAGTCTAAGAATTATAAGCTTTGTGGCATTAACTTGCCGTAGTCCCGTCCTCCACTCATTAGCTCCCCATGCCTTGAAAAACAAGACCCCATACTTGTCATGGAAATCAGTAGCCTGGAAGCTACTGCAGAGTGCAGAACAGGGCTGAAACTCTTTCAAGGCCTCATTCTCAGAAAACTCATTCTTCGACCTGTGGTACAAATAGTGGTGGCTCCCTGGAAGATCCCATTTGCAAGGATGTCAGCATTTGACCCAACTCAGAGCTCTTGCAGGATGAAAAGCCTATTCCCCTGGGCTGATTGTCAGAAACAATTACAGGCATTTAACTTCACAGTTGCCTGATGCAGTGAATAACAGCTGGAACAAAGGACAGCCTAACCAAAAACCTTAAAAGACAAAGCTCCATGATGAGAGGTCCACAGGGTCTTTAAGAAGTTGAAATGTATTCCTGGGAATCCAGAAGGCCACATGCATGTCCAGGCATGTGCATATGCTTAGGGAAGCCCTGGGAAGGCCCTCAGCTCATGCCAACTAACTTGGAAGCAGGAAGTAAAGGCTAAGGCAGAGCTGTCCACTGCCAGGCTGAGAGTTAAAGGTGTGCCCCCAGTATGTGCACAGAGCCCCTGGGCAGACACTGGGAGACTTATTGGTTCCAGGCATTTAAGGAAATCTCTGTCCAATAATTAAATGACAATTAAGATAACCAAAAAGAAACTGTAGTGGTCACTATGCAGAAGGAATTCAGGAAAGCCACTATACAAAGAAACCACAATGACTTCAACGAACAGCAGTTACAACAGACCCTGAAGAGTGAGGATCAGACTTCCACAGTGGCCATATCAATTATTTAGAATATCCAATTTTCAACACAAATTATAATACATGCAAGAAAATATGGCCCATGAGCAAAAAAGCAACCACTAATAACCGTTCCTGGGGAAGTCCAGACATTTCACTTTTTTTTTTTTTTTAGTAATTCCCTACCCCCAATGTGGGACTCAAACTCACAACCCCAAGATCAAGTGTCTCATGTTCTTCCAACTGAGCCAGCCAGGTGTCCCAGACATTTGACTTGTTAAACAAAAGTTTAAATCAGCCTTCTAAAATGTATTCAAAGAAACTGAGTAAGGCAATTTACAGAATGAGTAAAAGTATTTGCAAAACATACATCTGATAAGGGGATCATATCCAAAATATACAAGAAACTCATGCTACTCGGGGCACCTGGGTAGCTCAGTGGGTTAAAGCCTCTGCCTTCAGCTCAGGTCATGATCCCAGTGTCCTGGGATTGAGCCCCGCATTGGGCTCTCTGTTCAGCAGGGAGCCTGCTTCCCTTCCCCTCTCTCTGCCTCTCTGCCTACTTGTGATCTCTCTCTGTCAAATAAATAAATAAATATATAATCTTTAAAAAAAAAAAAAAAGAAAAGAAAAGAAACATGCTACTCAACAGCTAGCTAGCTAGAGAAATAGATAAATGGAACACAAATAATCCTATTTAAAATGGGCAAAGGACCTGAACAGACATTTTCCCAAAGAAGATATCCAAATGGCCAAAATGTATGTGAAAAGGTACTCAATATCACTAATCATTAGGAAAATGCAAATCAAATTCACAATGAGAGATCACCTCGCATCTATTAGAATGGCCACCATCAAAAAGATAAGCAGTGGGGCGCCTGGGTGGCTCAGTGGGTTAAGCCACTGCCTTCGGCTCAGGTCATGATCTCAGGGTCCTGGGATCGAGTCCCGCATTGGGCTCTCTGCTCAGCAGGGAGCCTGCTTCCTTCTCTCTCTCTCTCTTTCTGCCTGCCTCTCAGTGTACTTGTAATTTCTCTCTGTCAAATAAATAAATAAAATCTTTAAAAAAAAAAAAAAAGATTCGTCCATTTCCCCAAAAATTAAAAAAAAAAAAAAAAAAAGATAAGCAGTAACAAATGATGGTGAGGAGGTGGAGAAAAGAGGACCCTTGTGTACTGTTGGTAGAAATATAAATTGGTGCAGCTAGTACAGAGATTCCTCAAGCAATTAAAAACACAGCTACCATATGATCCAGCAATTCCACTTCTGGATATTCAAAGGAAACAAAAATGTTATACCAAAGAGACATGTACACCCCTGTATATACCACAGCATTATTTACAATAGCCAAGTCATGAAAACAGCTTGAACATCCATCACTGAATGAATAAAGAAAATGTGAATAGAATACTATTCAGCCATAAAAAAGAAAGAAATCCCAACATTTGCAACAACATGGGTGGAATCTGAGGGCATTAGGTTAAGTGAAATAAGTCACACAGAGAAAGAAAAATGGTGTATGACCTCGCTTTTATGTGAAATTTAAACTCAGAGAAACTCACAGAAACAGAGATCAGATGTGGGGTTGCCAGAGGTAGAAGGTAGATCAGATCTGGAGTTGCCGGAGGCAGGAGGTAGGGGATAGGGGAATTAGGTGAACGTGGTCAAAAAAGTACACATTCCCAGTAAGACAAATAGTTCTGAGGATGTACTGTACAACACAGTATATTCAAAAGTTGCTAAGAGAGTAAATCTTTAAAATTATCACAAGGGAAAAAATTGCAATTATGTGAAGTGATAAATGTTGACTAATTTATTGTGTAATCACTGTGAAATATAACATAAATCAAATCATTATGTTGTATACTTTAAAATTATACAATTTGATATGTCAATTATATCAATAAAACTGGGAGGAAAATAATTTTTAAAAATTATGGAAACTGGGACGCCTGGGTGGCTCAGTTGGTTAAGCAGCTGCCTTCGGCTCAGGTCATGATCCCAGGGTCCTGGGATTGAGTCCCGCATCGGGCTCCCTGCTCGGCAGGGAGCCTGCTTCTCCCTCTGCTTCTGCCTGCCTCTCTGTCTGCCTGTGCTCGCTTGCTCTCTCTCCCTCTGTCTCTGACAAATAAATAAAATCTTTTAAAAAAATAAAAAAATAATAAATAATAAAAATTATGGAAACCATGTCCAAATAATTAAAGAAAAGTATGGAACATGATTCACCAGATAGAGAATATCAATAAAGTGGTTCAAATATATATATAGAAAGAAATTCTGGTCTTGAAAACTATAACGGGAGTACCTGGGTGGCTCAGTCATTAAGCATCTGCCTTCGGCTCAGGTCATGATCCCAAGGTCCTGGGATCGAGCCCACATCAGGCTCCCTGCTCATTGGGGAGTCTGCTTCTCCCTCTGCCTCTCCCTCTGTCCCACCTGCACTCTCTCTCTTGCACACACTCTCTCTCAAATAAATAAATAATATTTTTAAAGGCTAAAATAGCTAATAACTAAATGAAAATTTTAACTAGAGGAGCTCAGAGTCAGATTTGAACATATTAAAAAAAATAAAGAATCAGTGAACCTGAAGGTAGGTCAACTGATGTCATCCAGTCTAAGGAACAGAAATTAAAATTATGGAGAAAATAAACAGAGACTCAGATACCATCATACATGCCAATACACGTATAATGGGAGTCCCAGAAAAACAAGGGAAGGTGGGAGAAGGAGCAGTGAGAATATCTGAAGTATCAGATATGGCTGAAACATCCCAAATTTTATTTAAAAAAAAAATAATTAACACATCCTAAAGGCTCAACAAACTCCAAATAGATTTCCCATCAGAAATCATGGAGGGCAGAAAGCAGTGGGATAACATATACAATGAACTGACAGAAAAAAGAGATGTCAGGGTGCCTAGGTGGTTCACTTGGTTAAGCATTTGACTTCAGCTCAGGTCATGATCTCAGGGTCCTGGGATCAAGCCCCGGGTCAGGTTTCCCACTCAGCAGGGCATCTGCTTCTCCTTCTACCCCTCCCCCTGTTCTTGTACACACACTCTCTCTCAAATTAATAAATAAAATATTTTTTAAAAAAGAAAGAAAAGGGAGAAAAACCACAAGACATTCTTAATCTCACAAAACAAACTGAGGGTTGCAGGGGGGTGAGGGGAGAGGGAGATGAGGTTATGGACATTGGGAAAGGTATGTGCTATGGTGAGTGCTGTGAAGTGTGTAAACCTGGCGATTCACAGACCTGTACCCCTGGGGCTAATAATACATGATATATGTTAAAACAAAAATTAAAAATTATATTTAAAAAAAAAGAAAAAGGAGGTGTCAACCAACAACTCTTTATGCAGAACAACTATCCTTCAAAAATGAAGAAATTTCCCAGATAAATGAAAACAGAACTCATCACTGGGATAATTGATCTGTGATAACTACTACAGAGAGCTCTTCAGACTGAAAGGAAAGGACACTAGCCAGAAACTCAAATCCGCACGCACAAATAAAGAGCCCTAGTAAAAGTAACCATATAAGTAAATATAAATGACAGTATAAATGTATTTGATGCTTATAACTTCTTTCTCCTATCTGAATTAAAAGACAACTGCATAAATCCCGTAACTGTAAATATGTACTGAGGAGAACACAATGTATAAGGACTTAAATTTTATGAGGATAAGAGCACAAAAGAGAAGAAAGGTAACTTAGTTGCAAAGGAGCAAAGTTTTTGTATGCTACTGACATTTAGTATTCATCTGAACTACATTGTTATAAATTAAGATGATGACGGCAATCTGCCAAGCAACAGCAGAGGTAAAAACTCAAAAATCTATAGTAAAAGAAATGACAAGGGAATTAAAATGGTAGTACAAAATATCTATTCAACACAAAAGAAGACAACAAGGGAGGAACAGAAGAATGAAAATGACATGACATATGAAAAACAAAGAGCAAACCCTATCTTCCCAGTAATTACATTGCATACAAATGAATTAAACACTTCAATTAAAAGTCAGAGATTGGCAAAATGGATTTAAAAGCATGATCCAACAATCTGCTTTCTACAAGGGACACACTTTAGATTCCAAAGACAAATAGGTTGAAATGGGAAAAGAGATTCTGTGTAAACAATAACCAAACGAAAGCTAGAATGGCTGTGTCAGACAAAACAGACTTTAGTATGGGACATCACAGAATTTATCAGACGAAACAGACAAGAAAAATTGTCACTAGATATGTGAAAAAAAGAAGTTTGTATGATTCTTTCATGGTTGGCAGGTTGAAAACAGTATTTTAATAAATGTGTTTCTGTAATACAGGTTAGGAAAGTATTTAAATACATTCATAAAAATGTTTCTAAGAATGACATTCTCTCAGAAAATTGAGAAAGATTTAATTTAATTAGGTGTATGTGTGGACCAATTGGTATTATATACTGAAAAACTGATTAAACACACATGTAAAAAGAAAACATATTTCTGTGTACAGTCAAGGCTTGTCAAAAATGAAGAAATTTCCCAGATAAATGAAAACAGAACTCATCACTGGGATAACTGATCTGTGATAACTACATTCTGTGAACAGATGTATGTGCTTATAGGTCTGTAAAACATGCAGAGACATGTTAAAGACACAAATATAAAAGAGGTTTCTAGAGGCCCACGTACTCAGAAGGTTGAGAAAATTGTTATTTTGGTATATGGATATGATTTTTAAGACTCATGTTTTGAAAAAAAAAAAAAGACTCGTGTTAAAAAGCTATTTCTAAGAGGCACTTAGGTGGCTCAGTCACTTAAGCGTCCAACTCTTGATCTCAACCCAGGTCTTGATCCCAGGGTCATGAGTTTAAGCTGTGTTGGGCCCCATGCTGGGCATGGAGTCCACTTAAAAAAAAAAAAAAAAGCTATTTCTAAGATTGCTACTTGCTCATTATGTTGAACTGTGTCATGTCAGTTATTGGATGTGACAGTAATTCTGTAATAATGTACAACTGTGTATGAAGACATATAAAATAGATGTTTCTGGGATGCCTGGGTGGCTCAGTCAGTTAAACATCTGACTTTGGCTCAGGTCATGACCTCAGGGTCCTGGGATCAAGCCCCAAGTAGTGTTCCTTGCTCAATGGGGAGTCTGCTTCTCCCTCTGACCCTCCCCCTGATCATGCTCGCTCACTCTCTCTCTCTCCCTCCCCCTCTCAAATAAATAAATAAATCTTTAAAAAAAAAAAAAGATGTTTTTAAGATTGCTGAAAAATTTTTACTAGTGACAAAAAAGGAGATTTTTATAATGAAAAAAAGGTCAATCCAACCAGAGGTATAACAATTATAAATATATGCACCTAAAAATGGGCCCCAAAATTTAAGAAGTAAAAGCTGATAGAACTGATAGGGGAAATAGATAATTCAACAAAAATAGTATTCAACTTCAATACCCCACTTTCAGGGGCACCTGGGTGGCTCAGTCAGTGAAGCATCTGCCTTCAGCTCAGGTCAAGCCCCACATAGGGCTCTGCGCTCAGGAAGCGCTCCACTCTGTGCTTCTCCCTCTCCCACTCCCCCTGCTTGTGCGCGAGCGCTCTCTCTCTCTCTCTCTCTCACATAATAAAATCTTTTTTTAAAAAAACCCACTTTTGGGGTGCCCAGGTGGCTCAGTGGGTTAAAGCCTCGGCCTTCAGCTCAGGTCATGATCCCAGGGTCTTGGGATTGAGCCCCACATTGGGCTCTTTGCTCAGCAGGGAGCTTGCTTCCTCCTCCTCTCTCTCTCTCTGCCTGCCTATCTGCCTACTTGTGATCTCTGTCTGTCAAATAAATAAACTCTTTAAAAATAAGTAAATAAAATAAAATTTAAAACCCCACTTTCAATAATGAATAAAACAACTAAATAGTAGATCAGTAAGGAAATAAACTTGAACAACACTGTGAACCAGCTACACAGAAGCATATCTATTCTCAAATACGCATGAAACATTCCCCCATATGACTTATGTTAGGCCATAAAACGAGCCTTTATAAGTTTAAAAGAAATAAAATCGGGGCACCTGGGTAGCTCAGTCAGTTAAGTGTCCTCCTTCAGCTCAGGTCATGATCTCAGGGTCTTGGGATCCCGCCCAACATCGGGCTCCCTGCTCAGTTGGGAGTCTTCTTCTCCCTCTTCCTCTCTCTGTGATCTCTCTCATTATTTCTCTCTCTCGAATAAATAAAAATCTTTTTAAAAAAAGGAATAAAATCATACAAAATATGTACTTTAAACATAATGGAATAAGAGAAGCCAACTACAACAACAAGGAAAAAAGCCTGGAAAGTTCACAAATATGTGAAAATTACACAATATGTTCCTAATAACCACAGGAAAAAGAAGAAATAACAAGGAAAAATGTTAAATGCCTTGAGGCAAATGTAAACAAAGACACAACATATCAAAAATTATAGAATGCAGCTAAAACAATGTTTAGATGAAAATTTACAGCTGTAAATGTCTGTATTTTAAAAGAAGACCTCAATTTCTGTTCTGTATTGTACTGGAAATTCTAATGAGGTCAGTTAGGTAAGGACATACATATAAAAGGCATACATATTGGAAGGAAAGAGTAATATGATCTCTACTTGCAAGTGACATGATCTTGTAGATAGAAGATCCTAAGGAGACACACACACACACACATTATTAGAACTAATAAGTTCCACAAGGTTGCAGGATACAAGACCAATATACAAAAATCAGGTTGCAGGGTACAGGATCAATATACAATATCAGTATATAATTCTATATACTGATAATAATTCCTTCATGATAGCATCAAAAAGAATAAAATAATTAGGAATAAACAACAAAAGAAGTACAAGACTTGTACACTGAAAACTATAAAACATTCCATGTTCATGAATTGGAAAACAATATTGTTCAGATGATAATGCTCCCCAAATTGATCTTCAGAGTCAAGGTGATCCCTATCACAATTCTAGCTGCATTGGGGGGAGTGTTTTTTGGAGGGGTTTTGAAGAAATTGACAACTTGCTCTTAAAATTCACATGGAAATATAAGGGACCTAGAACAGCAAAAGCAATCTTTAAAAAAGAAAAAAAAAAGTTGTAAGACTTTCCCCCATTTAAAAACTTAGTACAAAGCTATCGTAATCAAGTCTCTGTGCACTAGCACAAGAATAGACATCTGGACCAAGGGAACAGGTTGAGAATCCAGAAATAAACCCCTGTATCTATGTTCAATTGATTTTCAACAAGGGTCGCAAGGTAATTCATTGGGGAAAAGAAGAGTTTTTTTCAACAAATGGTGCCGAGACGACTCCATAGCCTTCTGCCAAAGAATGAAGGTGAACCCCTTCCCCACCTGACGGATCCTCCAAATGGTTCCAAGACCCAAACAGAAGAGCTAAAACCATAGAACTCTTTGAAGAAAACACAGATGGGAAATCTTCATGACTTTGAATTAGCAACAGTTTCTTAGATATGATATTGAAAGCATAAGCAACCAAATAAAAACATGAACTGGACTTCATCACAATTAAAAATGTTTGCACTTCAAAGGATACTATAAAGATATTAAAGTGGCAGCCTCCAGAATGGGAAAACATATTTGTATACCACAGTATATATGATAAGGGTCTAGTATCCAGGTTATATAAAGAACTCTTACAATTCAGTAATAGACAAATAACCCAATTAAAAGTGAAAAAAACAATCTGAACAGACATTTCTCTAAAGAAAGTATACAAATGACTAATAATCACATAAAAAATTGCTCAACCTCAGGGCACCTGGGTGGCTCAGTGAGTTGATCCTCTGCCTTCAGTTCAGGCTGTGAGCTCAGGGTCCTGGGATCAAGCCCCATGTCGGGCTCTGCTCAGCAGGGAGCCTGCTTCCCCCCCTCTCTCTGCCTGCCTCTCTGCCTACTTGTGATCTGTCAAATAAATAAAATCTTTTAAAAAATTGCTCAACCTCATTAGTTACTAGGGAAATGCAAATCAAAACCACAACAAGATATCATTTCACACTCACTAGGAAGACTATTAAAAAAAAAAAAAGATGGATAATAACAAGTGTTAATGAAGCTGTTGAGGAATTGGAACTCTAGTACCGGGCTGGTGACAGCATGGAATTGTGTGGTTGCTTTGGGAAACAGTCTGGCAGTTCCTTAAGATTTTCAACATAGTTGTCAGCAGTTACGGTCCCAGGTATATAGCCAAGATATCTGAAAGCTTATGCCCACATAAAACTTTTATGTAATGTTCATGGCAGCATTATTATTAGCTACAATGTGGAAACAACCCACTGTCCATCAGCTGATGAACAGATAAAGAAAATATGGTGAGGCTCCTGGGTGGCTCATTTGGTTAAGCAACCGATTCTTGATTTCAGTTCAGATCGTGATCTCAGGGTCCTGGGATCAAGCCCTGTGTCCATCTTCCCACTCAGTGGGGAGTCTGCTTGTCTCCCTCTCCCTCTGCCCCAATCCCCTGCACACTCTTTCTAAAATAAACAAATAAATCTTTTTTTTTTTTTAAAGACAATGTGTGTCCACACAATGGAAAAATATAATAGAAAGGAATAAAGTGCATGCTATAACACAGATGAACCTTGAGAGCATCATGTTAAGTGAAAGACACCAGACACAAGAGGCCGCATGTTATAGGATTCCACTTACATGAAATGTCCAGAATATGGAAATTCCAGGTCACACAATAGAGAATGGCCGCCAAGGGCTGCCAGGTTGGGGACAGGAAGCGGCTGCTAACGGGGATGGGGGCTTCTTTCTGGGCTAAAGAAAAGGTAGCGAAACTAGACAGGGGGATGGTTCTACACCCGGTGAATATACTAAAAACCATTGAATTATTCACTTTAAAGGGGTGAATTTCATATGAATTACATCGTTCAACTTTTTAGAAAAGGAGGAAAGAGACAGCACAAGTTCACTCCACTGGGACGTTGGGATGGCACCCAATTCCCCTCACGTTCCCTACAATCTAATAATAGGTGAGAATGATCTCATTGCAGACTTGATTTGTATTTCTTTAATTATGAATGAGACTGAGGCATTTTTGTCTTGAATTGCCTGTTTGGGGGGTTTCCCCTTTATTGAACTGGCTCATGGATTTTTTTCCTTATTCATTTGGTGATTACATAGCGAGCATATGTCTTACACTGTTCTAAGTACTGGGAATACAGTCGCAAATACAATTGACAAAATCCTGGCCCTCATGAGGCTAACATGGTAGGGAGAAGACACAAATAGGAAACGAGTGAACACAGATCAGCTGGCAAGAAGCGCTGTGGAGAGAACTAGAGCAAGCAGGGAGGACCCAGAGTAGACTGGGGGGGGGGGTAGGGGGTGGACAGGGGATCTGGGGGCTTTGCTGTCAATCAGAGAAGGCCCTTCTGATAAGATGGGCCTTCATTCAGCAAGACCTGAATGAAGTAATTCATCTGGATCTAAGGGGACATCAAGTGCAAAGGCCCTGGGGCAGGGGCATCCACAGCCTGTTCAAGGAACATCCTGTTCAAGGCCAGTGTTGCTGGGATGGAGTGAGGATGGTAAGAGGTAAGGACAGATCCTGCTGGGCCTTGAACCATGACCCCTGCTGGTCAGGATAAGGGCATGGATTCGTTTTTTAGGGTTGCCATACAAACTACCACAAACTGGGTGGCTTAAAACAATAGAAATTTATCCTCTCACAGTTTGGGAAGCTAGAAATCTGAAATCAAGGTGTCAGCAGTCCAATGTTCCCTCTGAGGTTCCAAAGAAGAACGCTTCCTGGCAACTTCCTATCTTCCAGCAGCTGCCAGCAACGCTTGGCATTCTTTGCCTTCTAAATGCATCTCTTCAATCTCTGCCTTCATCATTGCATGGCCTTTCTTCCCTCCATGTCTCTATATCCCCCTCTCCTTACAAGGAACCCAGTCATTGGCTTTAAGGCCCACTTTAATCCAGTATGCCCTCATTTTAACTTGATTACATCTGCAAAGACCCTATTTCCAAATAACGTCACATCCCAGATTCCAGGTGGACATGAACTTGGAGGGACACTGTCCACCTCTTCAGACCCCTGGAATCTACGCCTGTCTGCGGTGTCCCTGCCTCTTTCATCGCTCTCTCTTCTCTCATACACTCTCTTTACTTCCCCCTGGAGGCTGTTCGTGGAGAATGACACAATCTATTTTAACCACTCTGGTTGATTTATGGAGACAAGACAAAGGGGCAAGGTCAAGGTAAGAGACTGGGTAGAAGCTCTTGCAGAGTCTACACACGTAGGAGGGTGGCCTAAAGCAGGGCGGTAGCAGGGGACAGGAAGTGGCAGATGGCGGACTTGATCAAGGATGGGATTTGCTCATTGATCAGATGTGGGTTCTGAGAGAAAGAGAAATCAAAGATGCCATCCCGACTTTAGGCTTGAGAAATGGTAACACGGCTATGGATTTGGAAGAACACTTTTTATAGGAAGAAATTCTCTTGACTTCTAGTTCAAGATGATGCACGGAGCCCATGCACTTGCTTCTCACCCTTCCCAGCCTCCACGAGACAGATAAAAGGACACAGAGGAGAAGTTGTGGAAGAGGGCGGGTCGTTGGTGGACAAGAGTGACTCACACTTCCGGAAAACGGAAGGCAGGTGGGGGTGGGTGGATGAACCACGTCACAGAACAACCTGAGCAGGAAACCCCACCTTTCAGGGGAGAAGTGGACCTACAAACAAGAGACCATGCAGAGGTCTGCCGCAGGGACGGCTCCCCCGGCCCTCCCACCACAGGACACCGACAGGTCATTACCAGGCTGGGAGGCAAGGGCAGACCACCGCTAGAGAGCTGTCTTCTTTTTTTTTTTTTTAAGATTTTATTTCTTTTAAGTAATCTCTACATCCAACGTGGGGCTTGAACTTACAACCCCAAGAGTCGCACACGCACCAACTGAGCCAGCCAGGTGTGGCCCAGGAGATCTGTCTTCTAAGCAGATGTCCAGCGTGCATCCAGGTGCCCTCACAGCTCAGGCACTGAGGGGAGGGGTGGTGCTGCCGACAGCCGGGCCCTGGCACCTAAATTGGCCTGAGAGCCAAGTGCTGACTCATCTGGTCTAACCCCAAGACACCAGGGGGAGTGCTCAGCCAGGCCCCAGACCCATGCCTTAAAGCAGAGCGCCCCAAGTTCAGCAGGCACAAACAGGCTCAAGGGAAGGAGGAACAACATGACAGCAAAACACCTAAGGGCCAAGGGAAGAACTGACCCCAGAGGAAACACATACTTTAGGCCAATAAATCTTAAAAGGAACAATTGTAAAAGAGCAATGAAGACCCCTCCCTTGCCCTTGCCCCATACCCAATCCATCCCCCAGTTCCAGCGGCTTTGCCTGTCCTATATTTCCCATGTCTGGTGTCCATCTGTCACCCCCATTGGCAACCTAGTCCAAGTGACCATCTCTGCCCCACCCGAACTTCCTCCAGGAAGGAGGAAGTAGCCCTGCTAACAGGGCCACTCCCCTGTTCCCCTGCTACACCCCATTCCAGCCCCTCTCCAGCTGCTAACCACTCTACAGATAGGATCATATGTGTGGTTCTTGCCTGCCCAAACTTCTTAAAACATTCCAGTGGCTTCCCACTGCTTGGAGGAAGATAAAACTGGTGACTTGGCTGGCAAGGTGCAGACTCCCCTTCACCTGGTCCCCACTGCTGCTGGGTGGCTCTGGTCCCTCCCCGACAGAGCTCTGCAGACTCTTCCCTCTGCTCAGAATGCTCCTCCTTCCCCCTGCTGCCCCTCCTCCCCACTAGGGCTCACACATCAGAAACCTCCGCTGCCATGCTCTTCCAGGGACCACCCTATGACTGTCCCCCCTACTAGACTCTCAGCCATCTTCCCCACCTCCTTTCAAGTAGAACCTGGTTCCCTAGGATCGATTCTACATTATCTTGGGTTTCTTTCACTGCTAAAGAAAGTTTGGAACCACCCACCGCACACCATGTCACCTCCAATTTGGAAGGGACCCTTGGAGCAACAGGCTGAGCCTGCAGGGAGCCTCTGGACTGAGTCCCGCCTCTGGAAGGGTGGGGGCCACGGGGTGTTCTGCAGAGCAGGAGACAGCAAGCACCCCTTCTCCGCTGGAAGAAAGGAAGGACACAGGGCCTGAGAACAGGTTCCAGAGGTGGGTGGGATCCTGCCTTCTCTGCTAGAAGGCTCACAGTGTGGGTTCAGCTTTCCTTCAGACTGCTGCATGTTTTTGCTGCGAATAAACCTTCTTTACAAGGCACATTAACAATTCACTCTCCATCTCCAGGAATCTGGGCTCAACACTCCCAGTGAGCACTGAGGCCAAGGACCTTGGGCAGAGGTCCCTGGGCAGGTTGGGGAGGTGGGGGAGTGCAGGAGATCACATCCCAAGAGCGAGGCGTTTTGCCTGGGTCCTGAGCTGCTACTGGGGCATTCGGCTCTGGGGTCTGAGAGCTCCTTAATCAGGGCAATGCTCCTGCAGATGTTTCAATTTGTGTGGCTCAAGTTTATTTTTAAAGCAAGATTATTCACTGCCCTCTTCAGGTACAGCCCCCGGGGGAGGCGGCCCAGCACACAGTTGAGTCAGGCAGCCTGCAGGGGCCCCCAGCTCTGCAGGCCCCACGGAGGGCACTGGCACAAGCCTTTCCCTGCTCTGTAACTCAGTCTCCCCTTCTAGAAAATGCAGCCTGCGATGCATACAGGGGAGGAAGGGCACAACTCCCAACCCGGCAGCCTGTCCCAGACCTGGTGGGGCACCCTGGGGCCGAGGGCCCCACAGCACCGAGCCGCTTGCCAATTCTGGGCTGGGTGGTGCAGAGATCGGCTCCCAGCTCCCTGCTATGCCACCAACCACCAGGAGACAATCGTCCCAGTGGACCAAGGACGGTCCGGCTTTGGCGGGCTGTCTGACATAATTCACTCTCAGAAAGTAGCCCCCATCCCCACCCGAAGAGACTGCTAAAAATGGATCCCTACGCCCCACCCCCAGATTGACTAAACCAGTCTCTGGAGATGTGGCCTGGACTTTTAGGCTTCCTGCCAGCTTGAGGGGGGTTCTAATGCGCAGCCGGTTTGAGAACCCCTGGGTGTGGGGTGTACATGCCACAGGGAGGGTGGGTCAAATACCTGAGGCTGCTTCCTTCACTATCTGCCCCTTCCCCAGCACCCAAAATATTAAAGGCCCCGGGAAGGGGGGGGGGTGTCGTGACTCAGCTGTCTGCCCACCTGCCCCCTGGCCAAGAGCAGCTTCCCATGGGGCAGGGGAAAGAGAGCCAGAGGCTAGGGCAGAGACCATCCTCAAGGGACTGAGACACCTGGGTCCTCACTGCCAGAAATTGTCCTGGGTCCGGCAGGTGCCTCTGCAGCCTGCTTAGCCTCTGAGGGACTGGTGTGAGGGGGCTTCTGCCCCGACTCGCAAAGTAAACATCGTCAGAGCCTGGCCATCACACAGTGCGAACTGTTCTGCAAAGGACATAATGAGGGCATCCCCCAAGGCTGCAGGGCACCCGAAGCAGGAGTCACCCCCTGACCCACAAGGCGAGGGCTGGGGATATGCCATAAACCCAGAGAGCCCCGAGGAAGGGCCATGGAAAGAGGCTACTCTGGGGGTTGGAGCCCAGCTTTGCTTGTTCTGTGACCCCATTTCTGAGACTCAGTTTCCCTTCCCACCAGGGCCCGGCATAGAGCACAGACCAGCCAGGAGCAGCGACCTCACAGGCTCGTGAGCAGCAGCCCAGTGAACCGGTTGGCAGGGTGGCTCTCCAGCATGGGGTGCAGGCAGAATGTTGCCTGCCGGCCACGCCCAGGCCACCCCCTTGCCATTCTGTGATCTGGAGCTTTACTAGGAGCTCCTCAGGCAGCACAAAGCTGGAGCAGGAACACACCCACACACAGACTGCGGAGGGGAGAAGTCGCATGGATGGATTTGCTGTTCCTCACTGGCAGAGAGCAGGAGGCTTCGGCGTGTGATGGGCACGAGCTGCTGTGAAAACTGAGATGTCAGCCCTGAGCGCACAGCCAGGCTGTCTCCCCTCCAGACGGGCCCTGTTCCCTGCACGGCCCCTGGGCGTGCTGTGCCGTGTGCCCGCCGTGCTGGCTGGAGACTCCACAACCTCGCTCAGCCACACGGGCCCCTGTGATCTGCTGCTAACCACGCACGGACTGCTCCTCCAGGACTGGACCCGAGGGTGGACTGGGCGCGCTGAACAGGGATCCAAGCTGGCTCTGGCCCAGCTCTGCCTCCGGCTGGGCAGCCTGGACCGGCCCCCGACCCTCCTGAGCACCAGTTTGCTCTACTATCACTGGGTTCACAGGAAGACAATCGAAGGGGCTGTACCCCCAGAGTCCCCACAACATGTGTGATCACTGGTAACGTGGGAACAGACAGAAAGGCCGCCCCTTCCTTGGGGACACACGGGAGTGGCACCGAGCTCCTGTCTGACCCCAGCCATGGGGTCCAGTGCCAGAGTTCTAATTGAGGACACAGGGGGCACCTGTCTCCCCACCGATGCTGGGAGAACCCAGGATGGAGACCTGCCCAGGCCAGACCCCCAGGGACAGACAGGGTGGGGAGCCCTGGGTAGGCCAACCAGGGCAACCCTCCTACACGTGTGTGCGGTACTACCCAACCCCCCACACACATCCTCCCCATCAGGGAGCACTTCTGGATGAAAAGGTATCAGCAGGTGGAGCTGGAAACCCCAGATAGAGCAGAGCTGACCCTCTCCAAGCCAGGCCTGGTGAAAGCAGAGAAATTCAACCCCAGGAGCCTTTTCAGCAGGGTGGGGTAGGGTGGGGTGGGCCTAGACGTAGGTCTGGGCTCAGCATCCAGCAGCCTCTCTAGCAGGGGCAGAGGGAAGGTATGCAGGCTGTGGCTAGAAGGCCAGCAGGCAGGGGCACTAGGATGGGGGAGTCAGCAAGTGCACCCAGGTAAATGACAGGGTTCACCAGACTCAAACCTCACAGCACACGGTAAGCACCCATCGTGCTCGTTCTAGATTTGTTCTCCCCTTTCCTGCCCTAAGCCTCCAGCAGTACTAGCAGAGGCTGGTTCTGGGCTGGGCTGGGCTCTCAGAACCGCCTGAATCCAGTGGGTAGCTGGCGAGCACCTCGTGGCACTCCTGGGCCTGACCCCCCATGCCCTGTCTGCTGGAGAATCGCCCACAGGAAGGGCTGGCCATCCCAGAGGAGGCAGGAACTCTGCCCTTCCTGTCCATGGCAGGGGTAGCTGGGTTGGGGCTCTCTGGCTGCCAGGACCCTGACAGAGGCCTGGAGACCCTTTCCACCCCCATCACGAGCTCCCTGCTCTGAGCGGGCGCCTCCCACGCACACTGACCATTCATCCCCAAAACCATGCCAGAGCTCTCCTAGTGCGGGCAAGTGCCTGGCCCCGACCTGCCCTCCCAGAGCACGCACCCCCACCTCAGGACCTCAAGAACTCAGCAGGAGCCAGACTACGGGAAAGATCACCTCCTCTTCTCTAGGGTCCACCCCTAGACAGGGAAAGGCCCGCTATGGGGGTCGGTCACTCCCACACACTGCCCTGTGCGTGGCATGGGGAGGGCACTGGGACCTGATACTCCCAAGCCAGGGGAGCCCCCATGATTACCTAAGGCCCCTCTTAGAGAGGCTTCTCTGATGCCCACATAAGGCCCCAACAGTGGCTGTGGTCCCCAAAAATGCTTGCATCATGATCCCTGTAACTGTGAAGGTGACAAAAGACACTGTTGGCAAAGGGACTATACTTCCGAAGGGGCTTTGCAGATGTGATTAAACTAAGGCTCCTGAGATGGCGAGATCATCCTGGATCATCCCGGAAGGTGCAATCTAATCCCACAAGTCTGTAAAATTGGGGAGCCTTCCCAGCTGTGAGAAGAGCAAGGTGTAACCATGGGGCAGGGTCAGAGAGCCAGATCCAGCCCCGCACTGCTGGCTCTGAAGCAGGGAGCCATGGGCAGGGAGTCATGGACAAGGCCTCAGGGCTCAGGGGCCCCCAGCCTCCAGCCAGCAGGGAGGGGGGAGCTTAGTTCTGCAGCACAAGGAACTCACCCGGGGTAAGCAGGAAACCACCCTCCTCCAGAGCCTCCAGGGATGAAGAACAGCAGAGGTCCCTTGACCTTAGCCCGCTGAGACCGCACTGGCCTCTGACCCATGGAACCGTGAGATGGCAAGCGTGAGTTCGTGAGGCCATGAAGCCTGTGGCAATCTGTTAGGGCAGTAAACTCTACACAGGTCCCAGGGTCATGGCGACCGTCTCTGCTTAGGAGACCCAGAATGTGGCGGGGGTGGCCCTCCCCAGGGGGCCTTCAGGGGACCTAGAACACCTGGGCTTCAAGGCCCCAGGCCATCTGACACATCAGCACGCAGGTGAAGGCCCTGCCTGCCCCTGCTGCTCTCAGGAGCATGGCCTGGGTCTGGCACATTCTCCCCCATGCTGCAAGGCCACTGTGAGGACTGAGGGAGACACACATGCGGGGCCCAGTGGGTGTCGGCATGCACTGGCAAACAGGCCTCCCCCCAGAAAGGCCTCCTGGGATCTCAGCATGAGGGGGCTGAGGAGGAAACTGGCTGGACAAACCAGCCAATGTGGGAAGCCCAGGAGCTTGGGGCGGGGGGGACACAGAGAGCACAGAGGGGACAGAGGAGGGTGTCCTCAGAGCCTCCCAAGCACTTCACTGGGACAATGGTACCAAGATACCAAGTAGGAAGACTTCCTGCCTGCCCCAGGCCCCGCGGCTGCCTCTCTCCACCTGCCCCGATGCCCACCGCAGTCTGCAGATCGCCCTGCCCAGTCCTTCCTCCCCAGGCCTCTCCAGCCCCTGCTCACAGTGGCCCTGTCGCCCCAGCCCCCAGTCCCCTCTCTCTCTCCTGCGTCCAGTCCAGTCCCATTGGCCTGGAGGGCCTGGAACTGACACCTTCACGTGCACACCACACCACTGCCACACAGGGTCCCCGCGGTGCCGGAGCACGGGGGTGGCGGGCCTGGGGCTCCAGCGGGCACCCTGCTAGCAGTCGCTCTGGTGGTGCCCCTCCAGAAGGTTGTGTTTACTAAACAGAGTTGCCAAAACAAGTCTGAAACCACTGCTGTAGCTCAAGGTCACTTTGGAGTGAGCTCCAGGCAGAGGTTCTCCCTGGAGTCGCCAAAGTCATGGCTAAAAGGAGGGACCAAAGGAGGCAGCCTCTTCATGGCATGAGAGCAATGACATGAGTGACACTGCAGGCTTCTGTGTCTCAGCTCCCCTGGCCAAAGAGCACAGCAGGGAAAGTTGGGGATTTTCCTCTTGGGCAGAGGCCACCGAATTCCCAGGCATTTGAAGGAAACCCGGGAGGCTCTGGGGTTTCCAGCACCTTCCTGGGAAGTCCCTTCCACCACCGCCCGGTCACTGCCCAGCAGAGTAGAGCCGCACCCAGCTTAGCCCAGACCCTCTGGCTGGGCTGAGGTGGACATGCCAGGGAAGGAAGCACATGGGGATGCAGGAAAAGCCTCCCAAAGTCACTGTCCTGCCACAGGCCCCTCCCAGGAGCCAACATCCGCTGGCAGACTCCCTCCCCACCACCGCCCCGTGCCTCCGTGGACTTTGATGTCCCACCCCCATCCCCCGCTGGCCACCTGCTCAGTGTTGCTCCTTCTCACCCCACCCACTGCCACCACCCTTGCCTCAATGGCCACTCTGAGTCTGGACCCCTCTAGGGATGTCCTGGACAGTCATGCCAGCTGAGGTGTGCAGAGCTGACCCCAGTCCTAGTCCAGTCTCACAGCTGCACTTCTGTCCCATCTGTCCAAAGGCCTGGGATAGTCTGGGGGTGTACAGTCATCCTCATCTGCTCCTGGGGGCAGGGGTAGCCCCTCACGGAGCCTCCTGTGTCCTGCAGCCCTACTTACAGGGGCTCAGTGTACCCTTGAGGACGGAAAGGCCCTAGGGTTTAAACACAAGGTCTCTGTCATCTACTCCTCGCAGTAAATCCTTTGAAAGCTACTGGCCCATTTTACAGTGCAGATTGAGGTCAGAGATGTGACACTATCTGTCCAAGGACCCAGGATACTAGTCAGGGTCAAAATAGAAACAAAGCCCAGACTCCCACATCAGGGGTACCCTGGAGCCCAGTGCTGGGGCGGAGCGGGGGGACACCTAATTTCTGGCTCGGGACCGTCAAGGGGTAGGCGTGTGGCCAGTCCTGGGAGCCTCATCACCCTTGGCACCTCTGGGAAGACAACTCTGGAGGGAGAACCTAGAGCCACCTGGGGCCTGATTCCCAGCTCTGTCTGTCTACTAAGGTTAGCCTGTAGTGGGGCTGGGGCATCCCTACGGTCTGGGCTCCTGACACCCTCCTTTCTCATCTGGTTGCCAAGCAACGCTAAAAGCTACCTCATGCATGTGAATTAGGGAGGTCCTTCTGGCCTTCCCTTCCTCTCTCCCCGTCCTCACCCCTGCCTCCCTGCACCCCCCCCCCCGCATCAGATTTATGGCAGAGACTGTGTGCTGGCCCCTGCCTGGAGAAAGCACTGCAGAAAGTCCCCGAGGCGTCCTGCGGTGCCCCTGACCACAGCGAGCCATGGGTTGGGCTGTTGACTGTCCGCACTGGACGGTGGCCGGGGCTCACCCACTCTTGGACCTGGACCCCGAGAGACTGAGTGGAGTGCAGCCATGGGGCCTGGAAAGCCCTGGGGCTGGGAGCCTTGGGGGTCCCATGCCAGGTGGGAGAGTTGGGACAGGGGACAGGCTGGAGGACACCCAGGTCCCCAGCAATGTGCAGCATCACCTTGCCCTGGAACACAGCTTATAGGTCACCTCGTTTTACAGAGAAGGCCTCTGAGACCTAGAGGGAACAGCACGTGAGCAAGGTGGAGGGGGCAGGGCTGGCTCCAATACAGGAACCCCCCCGCCCCCACTCCCTGCACTTGCTCGACACTGGGAGGATCCCGCAGGAAGGTGGTCTCCCTGCTTCCTGGCCCCCCTGACAGCTTGGGACATGAGTGAGGGAAGAGGGCCCAGGCCTGAGCAAGTGCTCTGTGCTAGGGAGTCAGGGTCAGGGCGTAGGGCATCAGCAGGGAGGGAGATGTAACGGGGCCAGACCCACAGCGCAGCAGCCCCACCCTGTAGGAAGCATCTCTGACTTTGAGGCATCTCTACCTGGAGTCGCTAACACCTTCTTCCCCTCCATGTCTTGAGGAGGCCTCCAAACCCCCAAAGGCCCATGGGGCCCCTTGTCAGCAAGAGGCGACAGAGCTGAGCTGGCCAAGGGAAAAGGATGGTGAGGGCAGGTGGCGATCTGCTGGCACGGGGCACTCAGGGAGCCAGTACTGGGGTCTCGTGAGACTGTCTATGCTGAGCCTCTGTGCACCCTTGAGAGAGCTGGGACAGCCTCGACCCAGCTGTCTGCCTCACAGATAGGGAAACTGAGGCTGGAGGTACCACAATGCTTGTCCTGGGCCCAGCCAGGCTAGGAGCCTTGGTTCTGGGCTAACCCTGGCTGCCTAGAGTGTGGGTCCCACTGCGCTGTGGGAACAGGAAAAGGAAGGGCATGTCTGGCCACCTTACCCCACCCAGCGGAGGCAGGCAGAGAAACGGCCTGTGACACTGCCTCCCAGGGCAGCTCTGCCGGGGTGCCGCGGGCAAACTCAGAAGGCACATCTGCCAGGGGTGGCCAGAGGGCATCTGAGCCATGGGGGCGTGCACACTAAGGTGCTTTCTGTCAAGCCACGTAACAACCAGAAACCACGATGGACCCCAACAGCTCTGGCAACAGGCCTGGATGTTGAACTATTCCCAGCCTTCAGAGGACCTCCAGGCACCACTCAGTGAGCTTTCCTGGGCCCTCTCACTGCATCTGACCAGGAAGGCCCTTTCCCTCCCACGGCCCCCACGGCCTCAGAGGCCCGGGAGGAAGTAGGACAGGCCTCTGCCACCTCCAGTAATGTCCCCACAGGCATCTCTGAATGGGGCACCAAGGGTCCAAGACCCACCAAGGGGCCCCATGACTCCTGAAGTGAGTTCCAACTCGAGGCCCCACACCTGGGCCTGGCCTCCTTCTCTGCAGACAGTAGCATGGCCTGGAGCCAGCCCGTACCTCCCCTAGCCTCTCAGTTTCCCTACCTGTAAAATGGGGCAGGAACTGCCCTGTTTCTCAGGGCTGATGGGACTAGTGGAGTTGATGCGGGTGAGATGCCCCAGTGCACCTAACAGAGCATGTGAGGCACAGACGTCACTAGCAGAATGCCCTCCGCCTGTACCCCCAGCTGCCCGCCCCCACAGAGTGTACCCGAGCCCCTGCACCTGTAGCCCCCATCTGCACCTCCAGAGTGGGAGGGCAGGCCTGCGGACATGTCTCCAGGCTCTAGGCAGGCCTGAGGGAGGGAGGAAGGGCTGCAGGGGCCCTGTGGACGTTCCCTCTCCTTCCTCTGACTCACAAAGGCCGGCGAGGTCACCCTGGTCTGGCCTTGAGCTTCCTCAACTTTGGCTTGGTGTTCTGCTCGCCCCTGGGAGGGCTGGGGCCGGGACAGGCAGCCCAGCTGCAGGAGAGGAAGGTGGAAGTCAGGATGGGGGCAGTCAGGGTGTGGTGACCAGCGAAAGTTGGGAGCCAGGACAGGGCACAGCTGCAGGGTGTGAGGGAGGCAGTGCAGAAACAGGATGGTCACCCTGGACAGAGTCAGGGCAGGGCCTGGGCAGGGGCTCAGGAAAGGCCCAGGCGGACCTTAGCCCAGAGACACAGTCATACTGGGACATCAGCACCAGGCCCAGGACCCGCAGTGGCCTAGGGAGCAGGCTTCCAGGGATTCAGCCTGCCAAGTGGACCAGAAGGCAAGGAGAAGCTGGGGGCTTGGGTACAGAGCAAGAGTGATGATCTAGATGGAGATGGGGAGGGTGTCATCGGTCAGTGGATACACAAAGGCCCACAGGGATGAGGCTGAGGTTGGGCAGAGGTGGAGAAGGGGAAAACACTAGTGGTGAGGGAAAACCACCGGAAGTGGCACTGTGGGCGACAGGAGGGAGGGGTGAAGGGAAAGCCTGGGTGGGTGGCAGGCTGGGGGCACCAGGGAGGGTGAGCCCAGCTACAGGGGTGAATGAATGGAATGGGGCCTCATGGCATTGGTTGTGCCCTCCCCCACCCAGGACTTCCCCTGGATTAGAGGCTCCTGTCCCCCACTCTCCGTGGGCTCAGTCTCTCCCCACATCTACCCAGGACCGTGGGGAGAGTGAGAGCTTGGTGGCTCGCTGGGAGGGCAGGGGCCGGGCGGGTAAGATCCACCCTCTGAGTTCTCTTGGTGACAGCCCGTCCTGGGGACATTTCTTCCACTCACTAGTCCCCTGCACTGTGCTCTGGACCAGTTGAGGGAAAGGCAGGTGCTGCAACCTGGGCCATGTGGGTAGGCAGTCTGGATGTGTGGTCTTCCTAGCGATCCCCCTGGGCTCCACGCCTCATGAACAGCCCCCAACCACCAGGTCCAATGCAGCCTTGACCCTCTGTCCAGTGGTAGGCCCCAGGGCCATGCCATGGAACCTGCCCCTTCCCTAAGCATGTCCACCACCCTGGGTCCGGACTGCCTGGCCAGAGGGCCAACCTGAAGGATGCTGCGGGTGGGTCCCAGCCTCTCTGACACCACTCCTGGAGCTGTGGCCCAGAGTGGCTTCTGTGGCTGCCCTGCCCATGGGCCCCCATTCACCATCCTGGAGCACCTGTCTCTCCCCTACCCTCCAGGGGCTGTACAAATTCTGTCTACTCTGTTCCCCTACAGAAGCTTCAGAAACCATACAAACACATTACAGTTTCAGCAAATCCCATGGTAAGGACACAAATTTAACTTATTTAATAACTAAACCTTTTCCCCTCTTTTTCTACAGGAGGGAGAGAGGAGGAAAGCCCCAGGCCACGCACTTGTTCCTAGAGACCGCGCCTTGGGTTTTGCAGGATAAGCAGGCCTGGAACTGTGGGAACAGCCAGACAGGGTCTGAATCCCAGTGCTGAGCCTTCCTGCTGTGTGACTTTGGTTGGCTTTCTCAGCCTCTCTGAGCCTATTTTGTGCTCCTGCAGAACTGGAGAAAACCACTATCTTCAGGCTCTGCAAGAGTGAAAAGATCTCATCTGAAAGGGCCCCCAGGTATGATGCCCGTCCCACCACTTCCCTTAGCTAAAGTCAGGGATCCTTTGTCAAATGATCCATTTAAAGAGGGACTCCGCCAGGTACAATCTCTCTCTAATGGCAGCTCTTTGACCTGGATGTTGTTTGCCCCGGGGCTGGGAGAGAGATGCCAGCAAGAGACGTCAGCACCCCAAGTGTCCTGGAAACCCTTCCAAACTCCCAAGTTCCTGAATGCCAATTACGGGAAGTCTGATTCATCTGCGCGCTGAGTAACTGGGTCCAGTGACTCCCGGGTGATTGTCTGAGCTGAATGTGTGTGTGGGTGACAGGCAGGGCTGCCCTGGGAAATGAGCTCCCCCACGTCCTGGCCCCGGGCCAGCCACTAACCTCCCCTAGAGGGCTTTCGATAAAGACATGGCCCAGAGCCCCTGAACCATCCCAAAAGCGCCATTGGCCTGGGCTGGGGGAGCTTTCTGCTGTGACCGAGGCTGAGTCAGCTGAATGCCACACAGCTCTCTAGAGACCAAAGCAAATATGATGAACAGAAAAGCTCCCACTTTGTATTGAAGGTCCCTGCACCATACTGCCTTTGGTAATCAGTTACATACCCAGCATGGTGAGCATCTGGGGCCCAAGTGGACAGAACATTCTGGGATGACCCTGGTGGGTCAGCATCTGGGAGCAGGCTTGGCACTCAGCAAGGTTCAGTGGGCTCAGAACCTCGGGCTGTGGCCTGGGAAGTTTTCAGAACCAAGAGAGAAAGTCTTAGTCTTGTCCAGGCCTGAACCCCTTGGGCTGAGCTGCTTGCCCTTAAGAAGTGGTTCTCAGGCTTTAGTGAGCATCGGAATCCCCTGGAGGGCTTTTCAAAACACACATTGCAGCCCCTCCTCCCCCACCGCCAAGAGTGTCTGATTCAGGAGGTCTAGGATAGGGCTGGAGAACCTGCATTCCTAAAAGACAGTTCAAGGGAATGTTGATGCTATTGGTCTTAGGATCCCACTTTGAGAACCAATGTTGTAAAGTTACAGCTGGGAGAGGGCCTGGAAAGCAGAAGCAAGAAAGCACTCTGAGCCTGGTGCCCCACCAGGCCCAGCCAGAGGCAGCCTCGGGGTCAGCCAGAGCCCAGGCCGAGCGAGGCAGGGCTAGGAAGCAGGTGGCTCAAGATGAAGGCCACTCTAGGCTTCCTCACCCCGCCCAGCACTGCCCCACACACCAGGGCCCAAGGAGGGGGGTCCTAGGAGCTTCCAGAAAACTGCTTCCTCTTGGTGTTTTTGCCCTGCCTCTGGAACCTTGTTCACTGCCTGCGGAATTCCTCTATGCTTCTACCAGGGAAGACTCCAGGCCTCACCTGAACAGAGACCCTGTTACAGGGGGCAGGCCTCCTAATGCCCACCACAGCATTGAGGCAGCAGGTCAGGCAGCTGTCAGTGTGGCCACCTCTGTGGGGTTCATTCATTCATTCAACCCACATCAGCTCGGGGTGTGGGGCAGGGAGCCCACCTGGGAGCACCTGCTCTGCAGGGAGGGGAGGCCACCTAAACACTCCAACCCCTCAATCCATGCACGACCATACCTGCTGGCAGGGCAAAGAAGGGCTTTATGAGTGGATGCTACTTCTAGTGGGTTCTTCTGATCAGTGAAGTTAGACAACTTCTACCTATTGTCCCTGATCCACCCCAGCATCAAGCCACCCGCAGGGGCCCTTATCAGACCCCAAAGGCAGGCACAGCAGCTCAGAGGCAGAGCTCAGATCCCCAAAAGTCAGCATGGATACCTCAGGGCACTGAGCTAGGGTCTGGAGCCCAGGGACTCACAGGGCCGGCCCTTCCCGGCAGCCCTGCTCTCCCACGTCTCAGCCTCGACGGGCGGCTGTGGCCCGGTTCCCGAGGCCCTTCTTCACCACCAGCTCTCCTCTGTACCCCGCATGGGGCCTGCCTCCCCGGTGCTCTGGGTACAGCAGCACCCCGAGCTGGGAACTCTGTCGTGTCATGAGGGCACCACTTGTCTGACGTTCCCGAATGTTCTCAACCCTGCCAAAGCTCCTCCTCAGCTGCAACAGATCTGGACCTATGAGGGCCTTCAGCTTCCCCTCTCAGCCTCTTTCCTGACGCGGAGATGGCTCCCATCAGTGGAGGAGAAAGGACAAGACAGCTAGGATGCACGTCTCCCCACGATCCAGGGAGACTCACCCTCACACCCTCTTCACCAGCCTCCCAAATGTGCAGGCATCTCTGCTACACTCAGATCTAGCCATCTGGGGGGGAAATGTCACCTGCTGGAAGGTCACCCCTCACCACACCAGGACAGATGAGAAAACCGGGTGGGGCCGACCACCCGCATGGGCTGTGATGTCACAAGCAGGAAGCAGCCAGCTGCAGTGCCCACCACAGGAATGAAACAAACTCAGTCCTACCAGACAGAGCAACACTGGCGTAGATACAGGGTTGTGCCTGAGAACCATGGCAAAAGCAACTTGATGAGAAAGGGTGCGGTGGGCCGGGGCTGCTGAGTTATGGAGACAGGCACAGATTGTGAAATCAGGAAGAGCCATGTGTTGGCAAAGGAAAGAATTTAGCACATACCCTGCCTTTTTTTTTTACTGAAATCGTTTTGGGGTAACCAAACAGCCCTGGTTGATGAGAGAACGTTCCTTATAGACGAATCCTACAAATGCGCTGAGAAGGAACATTTAGGAAGGTGCTGCCTTACAGCCCTTGACGGGGTACTTGACTCAGACCATGGCTGTCAAGAGTTGAGACCGCCAGAAGGATGGAACGGATGCAGTGGAATGTGGGCTCATCGCCCCCACGTTCTCGCCCACTGCCACCAGATCTGCCGTGGCAGACTCCTGCAGTGTCCGGGCCAGCGCCACGAAGCATTCTTGCCAAGTAACGTGGAGCCCCGTAAAACGAAGTTGTTTGAGCTGAGCTCCGGTTTGGAGAGAATACTAGGAGCGGGGGAGCTCGTGAAATGACACCGCGAGGAAGCAAACAGACAAGTCTCAAAAATAGGACATTCTAGAGACACAGACTCACCACGGTTCTGCAGCAAGCCGATGGCTTAAAGAAAGGGGACCGGGGAAGGAAGGACTGCTTCACATCACGGAGGCTTGTGACAAATTAAAGCCACATGCCACACGTGGATTCAATTCGGTTACTAATTTTGCAAGTCAACTGGAGAAGAGCATTTTTAAGACAATTAAGGAAAAGCTGAAGATGTGCTGGGCATTGGATGACAGCAAGGAATTGCTATTAATTCAGCTAAGTGTGATAATGACCACGTGGCTCTGTTTGCGGGTGACCTTGCTGGAGAGATCCACGCTGGAGTATATAGGGGCGAATTACAGAGGTCGGGGGTTTGATTTAAATACGTCAGCCCAAAAGAAAAAGGATAAGAGAAAAAGAAAAGAAAAAAAAGAGGGAGGAAGGGAGGGAAAGAAGGACGGAAGAAGGAAAAATGAGTAAGTGAAGCAAGCTGGCGCGAGCTGAATCTGGGCAATGAGAACATGAGGTTCCTTACTCGATTCTCTTTACCTTTCTGTGTGTTTGCAAATTTCATGGTGACAGTTAAACCTAAAACATGGTATCAGCACATGAATATACAGTCAGAGCACTGAAGCAAACCAGAAAGGCTTGAAATAACCCCAAACACATAGAGCAGCTTAGTATAGGAGTAAAGGTGGTATTTCAAGTCAGTGAAGAAAAGGTCATTGTTTAATAAGTGATGTTGGGCAAACGGGTGGCCATCTGGAAAAAAATAAGATTGGAGTCCTACCAGATAAATCAAATACTCCCATTTGAAAAACAAAAACATAAGCCTATGAGAGGAACACATGGGAACATTTCTTTGTGGTTCCATGGTACAGAAGTTTTTCTGTTAGTTTGAATTTCATGAAATTACAGATGGGCAACCATTTTTGACCAAGAGGAACAGGAGTTTCACAAGGTTTAAACACAATAGGTCTGCTACTGACTACATACATTTTTTAGATTCTTCATGGTGAAAAATCATAACAAAACAAAAATACAATAAATTGAGGAAAAGATTTGCAACTCATGCTCCAAGAGTCAGTTTCCTTAATATATAGAAAGTGTCTATGAGTCACTAAGAAAAATACCATCAGCCCAGCAGAAATACTGTGCTAATAATTCAGACACCAGTTCCCCAGAGAGAATGCATGTAAGTCTTGTACATATGAGAATCTGCTCAAATCTCACTCATAGAGAGACACTAACATCACAACAAGATATTATTTTTCACCTATTAGATAGGCAAAGATAAGGGGATGGAGAAACAGGTGTTTATATCCATCACCTACGGGAAGATAACTTACTGTAGCTGAAGACAGCTTAGCCAGAGCTCTCAAAATTACAAACGCAGGGGCGCCTGGGTGGCTCAGTGGGTTGGGCCTCTGCCTTCGGCTCAGGTCGTGATCCCAGGGTTCTGGGATCGAGCCCCGCATCAGGCTCTCTGCTCAGCGGGGAGACTGCTTCCTCATCTCTCTCTGCCTGCCTCTCTGCCTACTTGTGATATCTCTGTCAAATGAATGAATAAAATCTTTAAAAAAAAAAATTACAAACGCACCTCCATTTCACCCTACTGTTCTAAGGGATTTATCCTACAAATACACTCACACTTGGAGCAAAAGGATGCTTGCTACAGTAACCGCTTATGAAAGGAGAGGGGACACCATCTGAATGGCTACTCTTCAGGGCCTGGATGAAGGAGCTACCACGCATCCATGGGCAGAAGACCACGCAGATGTTAAAAACAGCAATGCGGGCCTCTTGGGTGGCTCAGTTGGTTAGGAGTCAGCCTTCAGCTCAGGTCATGATCTCCAGGTCCTGAGATCAAGCCCCATGTGGGGACTTTCTCTACATCTGCCCACCCCTCTGCCCTTCTCGTTTTCTCTCTCTCTCTTTCAAATAAATTTTTTAAAAATCTTTTAAAAATATAAACAAACTAAAAATAACAGCCCCACTCCATGCACACTGAGATGGGGCTCCAAGACATGAACCAAGGGAAGGAAAACAAGGTCCGGGGTCTGGCCACATGCACAACAAGGACCAATGCGCTGTGCGTGCGTGTGTGGGCCAGAGACGTCGGGAGGAGATCTGAAGCAGATAACAGCTAGGTCTCTGCCTTCACAAGCTGGCAGGGATGAGAGGAGACAGGCTGCACATGGACCTTTTTACTTGTTGCATACATAGTGAAATAAATACAATATGCCAAACTTTAGAAACTGGGGCGGGGGAAGGGCAGCCCTATAAGGAGGCTGGGCAGGAATCCCAGGGAGGAAGAGTGGAGGAGGAAAGGCAGAGTGGGGAGAAAGAAGATGATGTACTGTGGGTCGGGGACCCAGGGTGACCTTCCCAGAATCTCCACCCCCATGGCCGCTCACAGGCCATGTCTCTCTCAGGTCCCCAGAACATCTCAGTTCCCCAGAACATTCGATGTAACTGCATCCCCCAAGCAGGCTCCCTCACTAGCTCTCTCCTGGGGGAATCTCAGGGCTGAGGACTCAGCTGGTGTGGTGGGTCAGTTGCCCCTCTGTTGGAACCATCTGCATACACATGGCTAAGCAGCAGAGATGGCATGAGACCCCAGAAAAGCCACAAGGCCACGGCTCACCCCAGAGTAACATGTCTTCAGTGGCCCCCCAGTCACTGCCTGCCATGGATTGTGTCCCCTGGCTTTCTTGGCTTCCTGGACATGGTGACACATGTCTACCTTGGGGCCGGGGACCCTCCCCCTGCCCCCAGATGTCCAAGGCGCTCAAACTCTACCTTCCAGGGAGGCTGCCATAACTACTCTGTTCTAAACAGAAGCCCCCGGCTCTCCCTCTCTCTTCCCCCAACCACCTTCTAATTACCTGTCCTGCTCATTCCCTACCTATTTCTGAATTTTGTCTGCACTCCCAGAACCCGGACCGGGCCAGGCACGCTGCTTCTCTGCACACACTCAGTGGAGGGGACGATGATCAGACATCTCCCCACATTCTTTTGGTTTTTCACTAGCTTTTCCCAAGTCCCTCTCAGATGAGGGATGAAGGGTAGAAGCACCGCAGAGCATGGGTTTCACATGGCCCCGGAGGTCACAGTGGTCACAGTGAGGTGGTGAGGAAGGACAGGCTGGGGTTATCCAGCCTTGAGCAGGGTTTTTAGCCCCTTGGAGTCTTTTTTTATTATTATTTACTTTTTTAATTTAATTATTTTGTAATTTAATCCTTTGAGAGAGCACAACCAGGGCAGGGGAGGCAGAGGGAGAAGGAGACTCCCCACTGAGCTGGGAGCCTGACATGGGGTCTCCATCCCAGGACCTGAAGATCAAGACCTGATCCAAAGGCAGACACTTAACCATCTGACCCACCCAGGTGCCCCAGCCCCTTGGAGTCTTGCTGCTACATGCATGACGATTTCCACGCTCTCCTTGGGCCAGCTTGTGTCTAATTGCCCCTCCACGTCCACCTCACCTCCTGGTACCTGGGCCCCTCCTCCCAGTCTCAGTCTCAGGCCCTTCAGAGGTCTGCGTGACATGTGTGCATGCGGGCAAAGCACGGGCACCCAAGACACACTCAGAAGCTGGTCACTACTGTTGCGGGGCCCAGGCACTCTACAACCCAGATGAAGGGCAATCTTTATGGCCCCAGAAGGTGGCAGCGCCATGTGCAGGGAGCCTTGCCCAAGCTGAGGCCTGAGGTGTGTGCGCTCAGAGAAGCATGAGGTGGTCACAGTCAAAGCAGGAAAGGGGACGAGGGCCAGCTCGGGGCCTGGACACCAGGAGAGGTAGCCGGAAGGGCACAGGAAAGTGAAAAGAGGTACCAAGGCAGCATATTACACACTCTCCAAAGTTCTCCCTGGCACAGAGGAGAGACCTGGGTTCAAATTCTGCCTCTGCCCTTCTCTCCAGATAGGAAGCTCATCAACAAAATGGGTTATAATTATGCCAGCATTAAAAAAAAAAAAATTTAGGACATTAAATTAAGTCATTTATTAGTGAAACACAGCAGAGCGCTGGGGACAGAGAGCTGCCCAAGGATCCCTTCCTGGTGCTTGCATGTGAATGCAGGTACACACACACACACGTACAAGTGTACATGCGCGTGCATGCGCACACAGAGCCCACACACAGGCCCCACGGACCACAGTCTGAGCACAGACAAGTGTTCCAAGGGCTCGGGACTCCACCACACTGCAGGCTGTTCTCTCTTCCCTGTGCTTGGACCCAGGGCCATTGCCGGCACCCGGACATCCTTCTCATCTCCTCACAGCGCGGCAGTCACCTCACAAAACAACAGCTCTTCAAAATCTCAGCCCAGCGGTAGACATGCCTGGCAGTGCCTCCTCTGGGGTTGTGACCAGCTGTGACCTGGAGCTGTAGCCCAGAGCCACCTGGGCAAGACAGCGTGCTTTAACTGCCCCCCCCCCAGCCCCCTCATCTCTGCAGACTCACAGGCAGAGCAGTTCCCCTGACCCCAGGCTGGCCTGACCAGGGAGAGAAGCTGGGGGACTCCGCACTTCCCCCAGGCACCCCTGCAGTCCGTGGGAGACCCAGCTGCCAGCTCCCTGCCTCTAATCCCTCTCCAAGGCGCCACTTGCCAGGCTCTGTCCCATCTCCGGGGCAGAGAAGGAGGCACCTGTGCATGGATTTCTCAAAGACCAAGGGCTCTCCAGACAAGGTCGGCTGGTGACAGCAAACGACCCATTTGCAGGGCCACTGAGGCCGTGTCCCACAAGTATTCCTCTTTCTATTTTTGTCCCTTAATTCCATTATCATCTAATTTCTAGTATTATCTCTTATTTGATCCACTGCATATTTACACGTTTTAAATTTTCCAAATATTAGACTTATGTTTTGTTATTAATTTCTATCATTATTGCATTGTAGGTAGAAAACGTGGTCGGAATCACAGTGGGTTTGGTTTTTTTGTTTTTTTTTTTGCTATTCCTTGAGATGTTTTTATTGCCAGTTTGCGAATAGTTGATCTCGTCGTTCAGCTAGTACCCCTGAGCACGCCAGCCTCGGCATCTCGGGGGGCGTGGTCCAGGTGGTGACGCGAGCCGTGTGGGAGGCTCCCCTCCAGGCCCCGCCCCATACCCCCCCACCCACCCACCTCCGCGGGCACATATATTCTGGGAAGTGATCTGGCGGCCCTAGCCTTTCCCAGAGCAACAGCTTGGACTCTGGCCAACCCTGCTCTCTGTCAGACCACCCTCCCAAATCGTTGAGAAACCTCACTTGCTAACCCAGCAGTGGGGGACCCAGGGACCAGATGCTCCCAGATCACCCACTCCAGGGTTCGCTCACAGGAACACTCACAGACGTGCTCACCTTGATGGAAGGTCAGCTGGGCTCCCAGGCCAGAGGTGGGAGGGGCTGCAGGGTTTGGGAGGCCCCTTCATGGGGTGGTATCCAGCAGGAAGGGCCCTGGCCTTCTATGGGCAAGGTGGAAATGATGGGGGCTCTCCCGAGGGCAGCCCTGGCCTCATTGGCCCAGTAGGGTCTACCCACTACTAATACCAACAACAATAAAATGAATAATTGATGGCCTCCTGCGTGGTCTGAGTAATTAACTCATGAAAGCTGCAGAGGCTCCCACTAGGAACTCCGTAATCATCTTCTGTGTGAGCTTCCAAACCCATCCAGCTCTAACCACCACTTCCCTCCCAGCTGTTTCCCTGGCCAGCCTCCCCCCTGCATCCCTCTCCCTCAGTTCTGAGGGCAGAGAAATGGGTCCCAGCAAGCTGGACCAACCCCACCCCGCACCAGTCACCACAGCCAGGGCTGCAAAGCTCCAGGCTCCCACCCAGTGCTGCGTGTTGTTACCTCATGTGATCAAGACCATTGCCTCAGAGGAGGAAGGGAACCCAAATGTTCATAGTTCACAGCTGGAAGGGACACAGAACCAGTCTTCAGGAAATCCTAGGCAGGAGAAGTTTGGGCCTCCAAGCCTAGGTTTCTATGGCAACAAAACCGGGTTCCTCACCCCAGGAAGTGCCTGGGCTGGGGCTGGGCCCATGGCCCCCTATCCCAAGTCAGAAGCCTCCCTGGGTCTGCCCCAGTGACCCAACTGTGGCTGGGATTCAGGCCACACCCAGATGGAATCCAGAGACTTCATGACATTCACATGGGAAGGGTCTGAGTAGCAGAGGCCCAGAGAGCGCCACAGGCAGAGAAGGTCCGGGGAGGGGTCCGTGCTGTTCAGGCAGCCGTGGGGGTGGGGAAACCCGCTCAGCTAATAAACCCATCAGAACGGGCACACCCTCTCCCAGCCCCCTCAGCTTCTGGGTGAGCCAGCCTCCTCCACCAAAGCTACTCTTTGTTAACAGTGTTGCCATGGCAACCAGATCCAGGGAGAACTCTCTCTTCAAGGTAGAGTCTGAGGGTGACACTTGAAGAAACGGAAGTGGTGGTGACAACAGGCAGGGGCCTGGCCCTCCAGCCCTACCCCCACTACTCCTTCCTGATCTAGCCCAGCTCCCCAGAGACTGCCCCTTGCCGGTCCCAGAGCTTTGGGTCTGCTCCCCTCTCCTCTCCCTGCTGGGGGGACAGCAACATGGGAAAGACCAGGCGCCCCCAGCCTATGATCCCACGCATATCTGTGTGTCTCTGCCCCATCACACATGTTCCAGGACGGCTTGCTGAGTCCACCAGCCCAGCTACCGTCTGGAGCTGAGGAGGCAACAGGCCAAATGTACACTTGACTCCAAGAGATCACAGATAATTACACAGGGGCAACGTGCTGCAGAGGCCTGGGGCACCACCCAGGAAGGCTGGAGGCCAACTCGCTCGGGATAGGGAGTCCTGCATGGGAACAGAAGTTTCGGAGAGTTTTGACAAAGAAAAAGTTTAAAAGGTCACCTGGGTGTAGTATAGGGAAGGAACTGCCCGGGAAGGAGGCTGCTGCAGGTGTCTGGGGCAGAAGGGGGCAGCCTGACCTGTGGAGGTAGCAGTAGGCAGGGGAAGGGGGTGGAAGAGAGGTCTGGGGTGACGGGTTGAACACTCAGTCGATGTGAGGACAGACCTGGAGAGGCAAGAGGGAGACCCTGGCCATCCTGACTACGTGGACGGGGAGCAGGTCAGATTCAGGGGCACAATGACATCAGACAGGCTCCCCCTGGTCATCTAAGTGGCATCCAGCAGGCTTGGGCTGGACCACTGACAGAGCCCAGAGGACAGGCTGCGCTGATAGGGGTAAGAACGGGATCAGCACGGGGCACCCAGGTGGCTCAGTGGGTTAAGCCTCTGCCTTCGGCTCGGGTCATGGTCTCGGGGTCCTGGGATCGAGCCCCACATCAGGCTCTCTGCTCCACAGCAAGCCTGCTTCCCCCTCTCTCACTCTGCCTGCTGCTCTGCCTACTTGTGATCTCTCTCTCTGTGTCAAATAAAATATTTAAAAAAAAAAAAAGAACAGGGTCAGCAGGAGAGGGACCAGGAGCCATGGCTGGGGAGGAAAGGGTATAGGTCCAGGTCCTAAGGAACAGGAAGAGCAAGTGGCCCAAGGAGAGGCGTGTGACCTGCAGAGAGGTCTGCAGGGTGGCCAGAGGACACGGAGGCCCAGGGGTGGGCCTGCAAAGCCCAGGGGACGAGTGCCTGGGAGCAGGCACCATGAACACCAGGGGGGGCCATCGATGTCCACAGGCACCTGAAGACAATTTCTCAGGAGTGAAGAGGGCGCACCAGATTGGAGTGGGCTGGGAGCGAGTGGGAAGTGAGGATGTGGAGTGAGCCAGCAGGGAACACGGCTTCAGAGTCAGCCTACTTGCAGGGGAGGAGAGAAGGGGGGAAATAGCTGGGGCGGGGGGGGGAGGGCACAGCAGACAGCAGTTTGTTGTATTTAAGCTGAAGAAGCTTTATGAAAGGAAGGGCGCCTGGGCGGCTCCGTGAACTAAGCCGCTGAGTGTCAGACTCCTGATCGTGATCTCAGGGTCTCAGGGTCTCAGGGTCATGGGACGGAGCTCCAGGTAGGGCTCCACACTTGGCGTGGAGTCTGCTCAAGATTCTCTCTCTCCCTCTCCCTCTGCCTTTCCCCTGCTTCTGTGCTCTCTCTCTCTCAATGGATAAATAAAATCTTTTTTAAAATTTTTAGAAAGAAAATCATATCAACTTTGAAGACATCACCTGTCAACAGCAATACCTCCCCTGTGAGGAAGTGACAGGAGAGCTGGACAATGGATGAAGTGTCCCCTGAGTGCCTAATGTCACGCCCGCAGGGCTGGCTCCCTGCCTCGGGGGGCTCACAGTGTGTGGCCCATGGGCAAAACGGGGTGTTCTCCTCTAAAGAGTCAGGGACACTTGGTGAGGCCCAGTGCCAAGCCTCTCCTTGAGCTGATATTGGCTCTCAGCTCCTTGAACTCACCCTGCTGCTCAGAAGGGACAGAGCAGGCTCTGAGCTCCCACCACCAACCACCATGCAGGGCAGCCCAGGCCTGCAGCCTGTCCGCCCAGACCCAGTACAGGTGCATGACCATGATAGGGTGAGGGGCTCTTTTCTCTGTGCTATGTCCACATCCTACCCCTCGCCACCCACAGGAATCCTGAGACGCTTCCCCAGCAAATAAGTGAGGTGCGTAGAAGCTTCCCCAGACAGGATCATCGGGAAATGCCCTGAACCATATTCAAAGGCACCTACAGGGTTCTTCAGAAATGCTTCTGCAGAGGAGAGCGTTCGGACACCCGAGGTCAGGCAGGTCAGGCAGTGGCAGGCAGCAGTCGTACCGCCCCCACCTTGGCAGGCATCCGTGTGGTTCCTAACACGTTCATACTGTCAGCAAGACGCCTCTCCCAAGCCTCTCTGAAGCCCGTCCCAGGAGGTGAATCCCCAGGGTCCTCCATTCCCAGGGATGAGCCCTGCTCCTCCGTACCTCATCCTTGTGTACGGAGGACATAACTCTGGACAGGCCAGGACATAACGGGGCTTTCAGGCTTTCCCTTCCCCATTTCCTGGACAGGCCATGCTCTGGACAGGCCAGGACATAACCGGGCTTTCAGGCTTTCCCTTCCACATTTCCTGCCATGCCACTCCAGGCTGCCATCAGCTGACCTTCCCAAACCCTGCTCCAGGGTTGTCAGATTGGGGCTGCCTGGTGTCCCCAGTGTGGGGACATTCTGAAGGGATCCGTAGCCCACTCTGTGCCAGCCAGGCATCCCCTGTGTTCATTCTCTGACACGTGAACACACAGCCCCACAGCCCCAGGCTCTGTGCCCATACTCTGAAGAAAGGGCAGAGCCTCCTCCCCAGAGCCCTGCAGGCCAGGGGGCTTGGCCTGGCATGTGGCCGGTGGGTGTCAGGGGCCCTCCCCACCTGATGCCACTTCAGCACCCCGAGATGATAGGCCTCCCTCCCTCCCCACCCCCCCACCCCCCCCCACCTCCCCCACCCCCGCTCCCTCCTCAGATTCTGCCTGGAAGACAGGTTGCTAAGTAAACACTCATCTGCTGGAGGGAGGTGGACAAGCGAGGGCAAAGGAACCGAGAGGCAGCCTGGAACGGGTGGGAGTTACTGGAGGCAGATTTCGGCTCAACATTTGGAAGCTCTGAGAGAAAAACAGCCAGAGCAGACCAGGCCTGAAGCAGATGGCCTCAGGAGGGAAGGTGGGAGGGAAGAGCGGTCCCAGCAGGGGGGCCTCCCTGGGCTGTGGCTCTGCACTGGGAGCAGCACCGCTAGCATCACCTGGACAGGCCCCGATCTGCCTCCCCAGCCCTCTCTGCCACCAGGGCCCTGGGACCTGCCCCCAGCCCACAGGGCTGTGGAGGCCCCGAACCCCTCTTCCACGGTAGGCTCATACAGACATACGTATCCTACACCCCCACTTCTGAGGACTGTGGTTGGATGCCCTGAGACCTGAGCCTCACTTGGCCTCATTGACAAATCTGCTTCTGTATGGCTTAAGAAGGGGGTTCTGTGGTTAAAAAACAGAAATCATCAAGAGCTATTCCAATACTGCCCCGGTGTACGCGGGGGCTCTAAGGCCATACCTGAGCATCCCCGCCCCCCACTAGTATCCTCTGAAGGGCCCAGGGAATGGAAGAGTGGGTCTGTTCCTCCCCGGGTCAGCCTAAGGGAGCCCATTGCGCCAGGACACCCTCCCCACTTGGCCAGACTCACAAGCCCCCCGCCTCACTCAGGACAGCCCAGCGCAGATGCCAAACGCGGAGCACTGGTGTTTCTCCCCCACCCTCCTCCTCTGCCTGCAGTTGCTAAGTTACACCAAAAAACCCTCTGCTCTGTGTGAACTGTTCCATTTCCACAATTTGCCAGGTGGAAGGGAGCCATCAGGCTGGCAGTTCAAGGATGCCTCCCAAAGAAAAACAAACTTGCTGGCTGGCTTTCAGGCCCCTGTGGCATACCTGGGGCCACCTGCTTTGGGTGCTCCCAAATCCAGGAGCCATGTGTGAGAGTACACAGCTCTGCTGGGAGGCTGTCAGCATGTGGGTCTCTACTGCTCATTCCCTTCTCAGGGTCAAGGTCTGTGGGTTCCACTGTCATGCTTTACCCAGCCATGACCACCCAGAGGGGTGCTGGTCACTATGACCCGTGTCCCTAACAACAAATAAAAGCTAGGACGACACAGAACCCATGCATACGTCCAGAGCCAAGGTTTTCCACTTGCTCCTACTCTGGATGCCCCCCTCCTATTCTGGGCTGGGGTCCTGAGGTTCCAAGGCAAAGTGTCCCCAGATGTCAGGGCGGAAATATCCCTAAAAGTCACCGAAACCATTTACAGATGGGGAAGCTGAGTCCCTGAGGGGCCCACAGCCTGCCCACAGCTCGGAAGTCAAGACCTGTGGGCTCCCAACTCCCTAGCTCCCTGCTCATAACAGGAGCTGCTGCTTTGCACTCTAGGCCTCCTACCTGGGAGGGAAGGCCTGGACCCAATCTAGGCTGCACTAGGCAAGACTGTGTCCAGAAGCAGGTGGAAGACCCCTGAGGGGCAGAGCAGAGCACTGCCTCGTTGAGGTTTCCCTGAATGCCAACATATCTCCTGGGCTCCTCGAGCAGGTGGCCATCTGGTCCCTGCCCTGGCTCCAGAGGGTGGGAGAAGAACCATAGCAGTGGGAAGGATAAACCAGATGGGGTTCACAGCTCCAAGCAGGGAACCAGGGTGCCCAGCCACCACCACATCTCAGCCCCCAGGTGGCTCCCAAGAGGCAGGCAGCCTCCCTGTAAATATCCACCAGCTCCTGCGCTCAGAAGCAGCTAGAGATGCAGGGGGCAAGGGCCTGCTGCCTGTCCTCCCCAGACAGCAGCAGCCCCCTCCCCCCTCACACGAGCGCAGCCCAGAACGAGCTGCACCTGCGAGACATGGGGCAAAGAGAGCACGGTCCTTGAAATGACCCTTGCCCACAGTGCATAGAGGGGCATCTCGCCCTGGTCGTCTCCCTTCAAATGCTAAGCTCACGCCCCACTTCTTCGCCACACAGCAAGGGCGTGAGATGCCACCGCGGGGCCCGGAATGCAGAGAAGCAAATGGAAACTTCCAACTGCGCAGCCCCGAGCTCCTCAGATTTCCCAGCCCCCTCCCCCACGCCAGGCCCGGGGCAGCGGACCTGCCAGCCGGTGCCCACGCCCGCCCGCCGAGGGCACTCCCACCACGCCCAGGCAGAGATCGCCTGCTGCCCCACGGGCGCTGGGAATCGGGGGTCCTGGCGCTGTCCAGCCCGGGGTGGAGTTCTCGGCAACTCCGCGCTGGGCTCCCGCACGCCCTCCTGCACGCGCGTCCCACGGCCAGTGCCGGGAGCGGATGCCCCGGCCCCGCGACGGTCACGCCGGGCTGGACCCAGGACCCGCGTATGCCCCGCCCGCGCTGGCGACCGGAGGGGACGGCCCGCGGGAGAGAGGGAGGGACCGAGGGACTGAGGATCGGCGCCCGCTGCCTACCTCGGTCCGGGCCGGCGTAGCTCCCGCGCAGCCCTCGCGCCGCAGTCGGGCCCCGAGCAGCGCGCGGCCCGCACCGGCGGCGGCTCATGCTCGGCGCCGGGGCCCGCGGCACCCGCCCACCCGCGGCCGCCCCCGCGCTGCGCCAGCTGCGGGCAGAGCGGCTCCCTCCGCAGCCGGCGCCGGGGAGCGCGAGCGAGCGAGCGCGGAGCGAGCACGGAGCGGGCACGGAGCGGGCACGGAACGGGCACGGAGCGGGCGGGCGCGAGAGCGCGGGGAGCGGGCGAGCGCGGGGCGAGGGTGCGGGGCGAGCGCAGGCAGAGGGAGGGCGCGGGGAGGGCGCGGGGCGGGCGCGTGGAGACAGAAAGTGCAGGACGAAGGTGGAAGGAGAGGTAAAGCGCGTGGCCCGGGCGCAGGGCGCAGGACGGGATGGGGGTAGGAGGCGTAGAGAGAGTGCAGGGAGAAAGCGAGCCCGCCTTCATTTTAAAAAGGATAATTCAGTAAACCACCCCAAAGGTGATGTGGCCACCTCATGTGAAAGAACCTTTGGGGACTCCCGAGAGCTGCCCAAATGTTGGCTTCTGAAACCGCTCCCATGGGCAACTCCTGGTCCCTTCGATTATTCCCTTTAACCATCACAACCACCCTATAGGGTTGGTGTTGGTTTTGTTCCCATTGCACAGATGAGTAAACTGATGGTGGGGAAATGAAATGACCCCGCAGGATCAGGCAGGCAAATCAAGATTCAAAAACCACCCTGAGTCCCCATTCAAAATAGGGATGATTCAAAAACCATCCATAGTCCCCATTTCTCCAAAACCATCATGCGGAGCATGTGGGATCCAAGTCTTCTGGCTCCCAGTGAAGCTTCCTGTTCTCTGAGCAGGCATCCTTGTTCTCTGGTCACAACCTCAGGGGTCAGGAGTGACCCTTACAGACACAAACTCAAGTGAATGTGGAACAGGTCTAGGGCCAGGAAGCTTACAGGATAAAGAGGTCTGGGTGGAAGAAAGGGGAATCACTCCATAGACATCGCCCACCCCTGCCTTGGAGAGGCTGAGGACATTTCTACTCATTCATTCAGTACATATTTACTAAGTGCCTATTGTATGCTGGGTGCCATGCTGGGCACTGGGAAATGGGTGAATCCCCCTGTATGGCTGAAGTTTGCATTCTTACAGGAAGCAGGCAGTAAATGACAAGTACAAGAAAATATTTCATATGTCAGATGATGCAGACGTTTTGAAGAAAAGAGGGTATAGGGAGTCCAGTTTGTGGAAGTTATTTTATTTTGGCAGGCCAGGGAAGTCTTTGCTGAAGGGGTGACATCTGAGCCAAGACCCTACTGAAGCAAGCCATGCTGAATCCGAAGAATGGACACTCGGGGAATAGGGTGCGAAGGCCCTGATGTGAGAATGTGCATGGGGTGTGTGCAAGTGATAACGAGGGGACAGAGTGGTGTGCAAATGAGTGGTGTGTGTGGTAGAGAATGAGATTCCAGGAAGTACCCAGATGTCCAGATCAGGGAGACCCTGGCTGGCCATTGGCCCATGGTGGGTTTGACTCAATGCCAAGCTGGTAGAGAGTTTTGCAGAGTAATGTTATGGTCCTACTTTTTTTTTCCTTAAGATTTTATTTATTTGACAGAGAGAGATAGAGACAGCAAGAGAGGGAACACAAGCATGGGGAGTGGGAGAGGGAGAAGCAGGTTTCCTGCCTAGCAATGAGCCCGATGCACGTGGGATCCCAGGACCCCAGGATCATGACCTGAGCTGAAGGCAGATGCTTAATGACTGAGCTGCCCAGGCACCCCCACCCCCATCTGACTTTTCTTGACAAAAACATTTTATTTGGAAAAATTTCAAACATTTACAAAAATGGAAGCTAAGAAGGTGGTAAGCCCAATGGCCCAGCATCAACAATCATCAAAATGTGGCCAATTTTGTTTCACCAGTACCCCCATCCACCACTATATTTTTTCAAGTGAGCATTTGTTATTAAGTGAACACTTACAACTTTTTAAAGCATAATCACATAAATGATAGCATACAAATTGTAAATTTGTGCTCAATTGATTTTCAGTAAGAATATTAATAACCATCTGTACCTTGATTTTCATTATGGGAAGGTTTTAAATTAGATTCATTTTCTTTAATAGATCCAGGGCCTTGCAGATTATCTAATTCTTCTGGTGTCACTTTTGATAAATTGTGTTTTTGGAATATCTTTAATTTGGCTAAATTTTCAGATTTACTAACAAGTTGTTCATAACATCCTCATATTAGCCCACAGATGTGTGCAGAATATATAGTGATATCCCACATTTCATTCTGATATTGGGAATCTTTGTTTTCCCTTTCTTTTCTTGATCAGTCCTGCTAGGGTTTTGTCAATTTTACCATATTTTTCAAAGAAAACTTTTGCCTTTGTTGAGTTTTCTCTTTTGTGCCTTCTATTTCATTGATGTCTACCATTTGTTTTATTATGTCTGTATTTCTGCTTTGGGGAAGATATTTACTGTTTTGTTTTGTTTTTTCAGTTTCTTAAGTTGGAAGCTAGGCTTGTTGGTTTTCAGCCTTTTCTTCTTTTTAAAAGATTTTATTTATTTGACAGACAGAAATCACAAGTAGGCAGAGAAGCAGGCAGGGGGAGCGGAAGAAGCAGACTCCCTGCTGAGCAGAGAGCCCGATGCGGAGCTCAATCCCAGGACCCTGAGATTGTGACCTGAGCCAAAGGCAGAGGCTTTAACCCACTGAGCCACCTAGGCACCCCTCAGCCTTCTTTTCTACTATATACATTCCAAAGCTATACATTCCAAGCACTGCTTTACTGTCTCTCACAAGTCTTAAGTTTTTTATTATAAGTTAGCTCAAGATATTTTTTAATATCTTTGAGAGAGAAAGAGCAAGAAAGCACAAACAGGGGGAGGCACAGAGGGAGAAGCAGACCTCTCATTGAGAAGGGAGCCCCTTGCGGGGCTTGATCCCAGGACCCTGAGATCATGCCCTGAGCCAAAGGCAGTTGCTTAACCAACTGACCCACCCAGGAGCCCCTTAGTTTCCTTTTGGATCCATAAATTATTTGGAAGGGTATTAGTTAGTTTCCAAATACTAGGAGGTTTTCTAGGTATCTTCCTATTACTGAGTCCACTTCAGTTATACAATAGGCATAGGATGAACTCTGAATGATTTCAATTCTCTGAAATCTACTCATACATTTATGGCCCAGAATATGTTCTATTTTGGTAAATGTCCCATATGCCCTTGAAAAGAATGAATATTCTGCATAAATCAGTTAGGTCAGCTTGGTTAATCAGGTCCAAATCTATATTGCTACCAAATGTAATTCATATTCTGTTAGTTCTTGAGACAAACTGGAAACAACCCAGAAGACCTTCAGTGAGTGAATGAGTAAACAAATCGTAGCAGAGCCATAATACCACTCAGCAACATGAAAGAAGTGAAAGAAAACAGACTCAGAACAATTCAAACTATGATTCCATTTATATGACTTCTTGAAAAGGCAAAATTGTACAGGTGGAGAACAGATTGGCAGTCCCTAGGGGTTGGTGGGATGGAGGAGTAGGAAGGATAGACTACAGCATAGGGAAATTTTGAGGGACTATGAAAGTGTATCTGTGTCTTCATTTGTGGTGGTGGTCCCGTGACTATGCATTTGCCAACACCCAAAATAACTGTACAACTAATAGAGTGAATTTTACTGTCTGTAAATTAGAAAGTAATTTTAATCTCCAGTATAATTAGAAGCTTCTTGTGGCTACCCTGTCACCTCTCTTTTTGTTCAGATGTTGTCCACAAGTTTTCAGTTTCCCCCTCCTTTTTGCTGTATCTATTATTATGGAGGGAATCAGGATGACTTATTGCTGCCAGTGAATATAGCATTGCCACTGCACAGAATGAAGAAGTCTGTAGGGTGCACAAGGGAATTGGAGGGAGCAGTTAAAGGCTGTTCTGATAGTCAGATGATGAATGATGGTTGCTTAGAACAGGGTAGTCATGCTCATGAAGATAAGAAGTGTTTGCAACTTGACATGTGCTGCAGATAAAACCAAAAGTACTTGGGTCAGAGAAAAAGAGAAAAGCCAGCAGTCCTTTGGCCCCAGGCAGTCTTGCAATCCGGAACACATCCCAAGGAGCACCTACATAGTTGGACACTGGTAGTTCTTTGAATGTTGTCTTACTGTTTGAGTGTCGTCTTACAGCCAGTGGGCTGGCTTGGGGTAGAGGGATTTCTGCAGGTTATGGGAACTAAAACACATACACCCCATGACAATTCAGCCACCCACTGTTCCTCCTGCACCCAGACATTTTCTTGCCTCAAATATGTTCTCCTTCAAGACTTCTCATCACAAGGATTGCACTGGCTTATACCTTTTTACTTCCATGGAGCCCAGTTCAATGACTAGGTCCTCCAGACCTCTGATTCTCCATCCAAACCAGTTCTTCCCAGGATTTCAGTTTTCTCCCTCCTGACTTCACTTGTCTTCCTTTTTAGCTTTGTTTCCATAGAACGGGTTTTCAATTGTTCCCTTGGCAATACACTGGATTTTCTTGCTTCTTTTACCTTTTATCTCCCAACTGGCAAAACTCCAGTGACAGATAAATCCAACTCTGCCTTCTCCAGATGTCCCCTCAGGTATCTAAATGCTGCTAGAGGCAATCACACAGCCCTGCTATCACTCTAAATTCACTATAAATTCATCAGTGGAACTGAGAACTCAACACTACTCTGTGACTCTCCTATAGTTCTCTCTTTCCTTTTCTTTTAAAAGACTTATTTACTTATTAGAGAGAGAGAGAGCATGAGTGAGGAGAGGGTCAGGGGGATAGGGAAAGAGAGAATCTTCAAGCAGGCTCCCCACTGAGTGCAGAGCCCGATGAGGGGCCCCAATCCCAGGGCCCTGAGATCATGACCTGAGCCAAAATCAAAGTCAGATGCTTAACCAAATGAACCACCCAGGCACCCCTCTTTCCTTTTCTTAAATTGTAGAAATATATGATACATACAGAAGAATGGATAAAATATGTATGTAGTTTCAGGAATAATCACAATGAGAATATGAATGGAACCAGGACTTAGGTTGAGAAATAGGGTACTGCCAGTATATGAGAAGCCCCCTTGTGTCTTTTCCCAATTGCTTGCCCTCATACCCCCTTTCTCTACCACCTCCCTTCCAGAGGTAACCATTATCTGATACTTATTTCCCTGCCTCTGTTCAAACTTTTATCCTTGGATCTGTATGGCTATTCTTGAGCTTTTGTGAATAGAATCATACTCTATTTTTTACAGTCACTCACTTGTATCATCAATATTATGTTTGTGAGATTTACCACATTGATGAGTAGTTTATTCATGTTGGCTATTATTTGGTATTCTGTTACATTTATTTGGTCTGCTATTAGTTGACATTTGGGGACCTAATGTATTTTTGCTATTATTCATTTATTCACTAAACAAATATTTCTTGAGCACCTACTACCTGCCAGGCACTACTTTCACCATTAGGTCAGAATAGTGATCAAAACCAGGTAAAAACTCCTTACCACATGGGAATTCTAGGGGCAGATGACTACAATAAACATTTTTTAAAATAAACTATATTGTATGTTAAGAGATGAAAAGTGCTAAGAACAAAAAGCAGGAGAAAAAGATAAAAGTTACCAGGGTTAGAGATTACAATTCTATGATATTCCCCACTGAGCTGACATCTAAGCCAGGAATTGAAGGGGTTGAAAATGGTGCCATGTGGCCATCTGGGGCTAGGTTTTCCAACAGGAGGAGGAACCAGTGTAGCAGTCTTGAAGCAGAACTAATACAGAAGGATCTGTGCAATGTACCTGTGGTATAACTACCCCAAGTTAGACCAAACTTGACAGGGCCCCCACAAGACTACAGTAACTTAAGACACAAGCTGCAAGCTTAGAGGTCCCAAGGCCACCTAAGCTTGTGACTAACTGGCTACAAATTTAGAGGTTCCCATTACCTGTCAGGTTTGATAATTCACTAGAAGAACTCAGAGAATTCACCTCAGCACTGTACTCATGATTAGAGTCACCATAGCAAAAAGGATTCAGATAAGGACCAGCCAAAAAAAGAGTCTCATAGGGCAAGATCTGGGAGAGTCTCAAACACAAAGTTACCGTGTCCACTCCCAACAGAATCAGAATGTGTCACCCTACCACCACAGAGTACTGTTAATCAAGGAAGTTCACCTGAGCTTCTGTGTTCAGAGTTCTATTTCTGTGTCCAACATTTTATTACATAGGCATGATTGAATTATACTCATTGCCCACGTGGTTCAATCTCCAACCTGCTCCCCTCCCCAGAAGTTGGACTGATGTCATGTGACTCAAGGTCCCAATCCTCTAATCACATGATTGGTCTTTCTGTTATGACTAGCCCCTATCCTGAGTCACCTTGTTAGATTAAACTCAGGTGTGGTCTGAGGGCCCACCATGAATAACAAAAATACTCCTATCACTTGGGAAATTCTAAGGATTTAAGTTTTCCAGTACCATGAAGGCTCACAAACTCTACAGCCAAATCCAGCTTCATAAAAAGACTGGAAATCCCACACTCTGCCTGAGGGTCCCTGGCAACTGGCCACCTGGAAGGGTGATGTTGGTCAGCACCAAGGACAGAGCAAGGGTTTAACAACATTCTTGGAGGAGGAAGAAGGACCTCCTTTCAGACACTAGGGATCTGGGTAGGGATGTGCCCAAGTGCCCTTGCCAATGCCACAGACAGCTGATATGCCCCTTCTTGTGTAATCTAGCTGCACCTCTAAAGTATGAGGCACCAAGTCACTTAGGGACTGGGAGGCCAAATATTAGGTATAAATGGGTGCCATGAGAGCACTGGATGCTGGACAAACACCCTGGAGAGAAATATGTGTGTGTCCCCCAAAATGTCACATTCTGCCTGACCAACACAATCTGATCTCATGGCTCTGCCTCTTGGCCAAAACATGCTTTCTTTTTCTGGTTTGAGTGCTTACACTGCGAAGTTTTGCTTTCCACTAGCTCTTGAATTGGAAAAGAAAGTGCTTTTATGGGTCCACCTTTATATGGAGAAATCCTGAGAGTAGCAGGAGCCACTGCAAGAGGGAGAGAGTCACATTGGGATGACACTACAGGTTCCAACATAGCTTCTGGGTTGGGCATTAGCTCCATTTGAACTGAAACTCCCTGTTCCCGGTACTGAGTGATGCAACACTGTTCCTTCTCTGCTCCTGGGGGATTACCATCTACTGACCACTTCCTATATCCCACATACACTAATCTCACCTCTCTTCTGATTGTCATAGCAATCCCGTGGGATGGGCACTACTGCTGCTGCTCCCATTTTATAGACAAGAACCTGAGACTCAGAGATACTAAGTCACAGCCAGTGAGTGGTGAATCCAGGACTGTAACCCAGATCTGCCTCACACCAATGTCCCTGTTCTATACTACATGGCTCCAAGGGCAGAGAATTCCTGTGGCAATGATTCTAGAGTAAAGTAGAACCCACAGCTGGGTTCCATAGCCTTCCTCCTCGGGGTAGTTAAAGCCATTTAGACTTGGGGTCAGACAACAAATGGCATTGCTTGGTGCTGGGCTTATAAGGTCTTCTGAAGCCAAGAGTCCGGAAGGAGGACCAACATCAATGCACAAATAATCACACACCGTCAACCTCCCAGATTCTGTTATGCACCTGTTCAATGAGACAATCATGTCTATCTCACAGGACTGCCTAAGGGAGGAATTCCACTAAAAGGTGTCTGGCCCAACATACATGCTCAATAAATATGACCTCCTTTCTGGCTGCATACTGAGAACCTGTGAATTGAGCCTATTCCTTCTGGGCGCTGAGTCACTAGCAGCAGGTCTCCAGCTGGGGCCCATGAAGATGGAGCAGTCCCTGCATGGTGGTATCATAGCGGATCTGCTATCCTGGTGGCGGAGTGGATGGGATCTTCCCAACAGCCACTCTATGGTCACTGCCTTTCCTTCATTACCATGCTGCTGAAGGTCAGTTTGTGAGCCTTCCTGGCCACATAATTCTCTTCTGTGGAAGCCAAAAGCAATTGTAGGACTGCTCAGAGCACAAGAGTTTGAAGGGAAGGGATGTTTCCCCAAACTGAGAGGCAAAGGACACTTGGAATGCCTGCACTAGAGGCAGAGAGGGCTTTGGCCCCAGAGGGCTTTGACGTGGTCATAGCTAGTTCTTATCCCAGATCTGCCACTTACTGGCTATTTGAACTTGGGCAAGTCTCTTGTACCCTGCAACTAACAGATACTCCATATCAGCAAAGTGGGGTAAAACTGAGGCCCCTTTTCAGATAAAGAAGGTAACATATGGAAGACACCAGGGAAGTGCCCAACAATGGCAGTGAGCAGAGGTTGACAATACATACACACACCTCCCAAAGCATGATTAACTAGACAGCAAGGCAAGCTCTCTAAGACTAAAGACTGGTTTTGAATAATGGAAACGTTCATTTGAGAGTGATAATGCCTAGAGGCTGATAGCATTTTTAGAGAGTATATTTAGTGCCCTGTCTCCCACACAGCACACTGGGCCTCCCTGAAAAAAAGGTATGCCTGGTCTTGAAAAGGAAGGACATGGAGCCCTGTGGGCCACATTGCCTGCTTCTCTTATCTCCCAGGCTCCTGACCCAGCATAGGTCAGACCACCCATGGTGTGTGGATGCCCACTTCCTATCTCCCCTTCCTCACTCCTTTCTCCCTTAGAAAGGGGAGAGCCATACACAGAGAGAGTTATGTTCCCATCAACTGAACACTCCTGTCTTTCTGGAGGTTGATGTGTTTGTCAAAATTCAACTCTGTCTCTCCTCACAAATTAAATGACTCTTCTCATTTGCATAAAATATCCTAATGTAGATAAAAAGTTCCTATGTGGATGCTACTTTTAACAGTATTTGTTTTTAATCTAAACAGATCATAACTGACTAGAAAGTTTTCTCCATCCTTCTGATTTATCTGCTTTTAAATATCAGCTTTAAGAAAGCAGGCAATGGGCTCTGGGTTGGGAGGGCCCATAAGCTAAAGGCTTCCTAGAGGAGAGGGAAGGAGTGTGTGAAAGAGGAAACAAGAGTGTTTTCAGAGGGTCAGGGTTAGATGACACTGCTACTCCCTTGATGCATGGTGCCATGCCCTCAGCATATGCTCATTAAGTAAGTGAATGAGTGAATGGATGCACAGAAAAAACGGGCACAGAAGTGAGAAACACAAGGGAAGATTCGTGTTCACTTAGCTGGGTGTAGCTGGAAGAGAAATAGGCAGCCATTTTACAAAGGAGGAAACTGAGCCCCAAGAAGTTAGGAAACTTGCTCCAAGCTAATGGCAGGGATTAGGAAGAATCCAGATCACTCAGCTGCAGGCCCATCCCATTCATTGTGAGCCCCCTGACCTGCTCTGAGTTGTCCAGAGCTAGAGCCCCAATCATTCTTCCAGGTTGGACCAGAGGTGCTTCTTCTGGTGACCCCAGGATTGGAACCACAGCTTCCTCTAGGGGGTATGGCCCATAAACCGCTGCCCAGGGAATGAGGGAAGGGAGAGTATGTGTTCTGGGCAGGCACCTTGGGCCTTACCACAGGACAGCGGTGACTGTGCTGTGTGAGCTCACTGCAGAGGGTCTCTGGTCCTGATTTTCACACTAGTGTTGCCCCTGACCATGACCCAGCCCTGCTTAGTCCAGACAGTGGAGCAGCATCTTCCTTACCTCCCATGTACTGGGGCCAAACCCCCACAAGGGGCTGGCATGGTGGAGAGAGTGCCATAGAACCCCCGCTGCTCCTCTGCCTGCAGTGTAGCCAACGGCTAGTGAAACAATACAGAAAACCAAAAATGAGGCTTGGAGAAGACAGAGGGAGACAGATGAAGGAAGAGAAGATTCCTTGAGAAAAAGTGGAAAAGGAACAGGAAAGGGTAAAGAAGTAGAGATAACTATGGAAAAAGAAAGACAGGAGCACCTGCGTGGCTCAGTCAGTTAAGCGTCTGCCTTCAGCTCAGGTCATGATCCCAGGGTCCTTGCTCAGTGGGGAGCCTGCTTCTCCCTCTCCCTCTGCCTGCCCCTCCCCCTGCTTGTGCACTCGCTCTCTCTCTCTCTCTAGCTAATAAATAAATAAAATCTTTAAAAGATAACAAAAGAGAAAAACTGAAGATTGAAACTGTGTGGGTGCACTTCTGCACATCCATGCTGGGGTGTGTGCAGTGCATATGCGTGTCTCTGTGGGTGCACATACAAGAAGCAGGAGGCATACGTGTGAGTGCTGTGTGTGTGAGCCCACTCCCATGAGCATTAGTCACATAGCCACTACCAAGGGCTCGGCATCCATCATAGGAGGCACCTCCAGCAAAGGCAGTAAAGCTTGGAATTTCTGGAATTCTCCAGGCGTTGCAGCCAGGTTTGGAGTCTTTCTGTTCCTCTACATTCCCACAGAGTGTGCTCAGGGTCTCAGGGCTACAGACAGGCCGGCATGGGATAGGCACTTTCCTTACTTGTCTATCCCATGCAGGCCTGTGAGGAATAGCCCTTACAGGCCTGAGGTGATGAGGGCAGTCTCAGACACTGAATGCAGCTCAGTGCATAGGTGCTGTCCAAAATGTTCTGTGTTTAGTTCCATGTTGACCTTTTAAGAGAGAAATAGTGTGTCTATGGTACAGATGAGAGGATGAAACCAAAGATGTCAGTTTTCCAGTCACTTGTGGCCATAAATTTATGATAACAAAATATTTTTTTAAGGAAACCATATCAGAAGACGACTGTAAAAGGCAGGTTGTGTTGGAGGCTCTGAGAGGAAGGAGTCACAAGAGCAGAAGGGCCTGGACTACTGAGGGGTGAGGGGTGAGGATTCTAGGGGCATTGGGGCACTAAGCCCTCCATCCTCCTCCTTCACTTGCCCCAAGTCAGAGACAGTAGGTGTAGGCACTTAGGCCTCAGAGGCCTGACAGCCTGGAGCAACTCCCAAGAAGACAAGTAGCCCCTTTCCAGAAACTTGCACCACTGGGTTCACAAATAAGTGCTGGGCTTACACATGTTCCTTGGGCAGTAGCAGGAATGTTCCTATGTAGGTAAACAGGAAATCTCAAAGGCAAAAGTAACATAACCACGTGTCCTTGAAATAGAACACACAACCAAGGAAAATAAACACAAAAGAGGAAGTCAATGCATCCAATGGAAACCAACATTTAAGGACCTAGAGTTAAGAAAACATAATATTTTTTAAGATTTAATTTACTTATTTGACAGAGATAGAGGGATCACAAGGAGGCAGAGAGGCAGGCAGAGACAGAGGGAGAAGCAGGCTCCCCACTGAGCAGAGCGCCCGTTGTGGGGCTAGATCCCAGGACCCTGAGATCATGACCTGAGCTGAAGGCAGAGGCTTAACCCACTGAGCCACCCAGGTGCCCCAAGAAAACATACTATTCTTTAGAATAAGTATAATTGGTATCCCCAGAGAGATGTGAGTAAATAAAAAGCCAGAAAAATATTCAATTACAAATCTTGAAGGCATCCAGATTGGAGAGGAAGAAGTAAAACTATCCCTGTTTGGAGATAACATAATCTAGAATGTAGAAAATCCTAAACAACATACACACACACACACACACACCACAAATTATTAGAGCTAATAAACGAGTTCAGCAAGGTTGCAGGATACAAGACCAGTCTACAAAAATCAGTTGTATTTTTATACACCACATAAGAACTATCTGACAATAAGTCAGTATTAGTTTGCTAGAGCTGCCATAGTATTCCATTATTTGTGTATATGTTGTGCCATAACAACATTCTACGAACTGGGTGGCTTAAACAGAAATTTCTTGTCTTACAGTTCTGGAATCTAGAAGTCCAAAATTAAAGCTGTTGGCAGGATTGGTTTCTCCTGAGGGCTGTGAGGGAAGAATCTGTTCCAGGCCTCTCTCCTAGCTTCTGGTAGTTCCTTGGCTTGTGGCAGCATAACTTTGGTCTTTGGTGTTCTCACTGGTGTTCTCACATATCTGCATACCAATTTCTACTTCTTATAAAGAAACCAGTCATATTGAATTAGGGCCCACTCTAATATTCTCATTTTAACTTGATTACCTCCATAGAGACTAACTCCAAATCAGGTCACACTCTAGGATACTGAAGGTCAGGACTTCACCATGTGGATTCTGGGGAAATACAATTTAACCCATAACAAATTCTACTTACAATAGTATCAAAAATAATAAAATATTTATAAATAAATTTAACAGAAGAAGTGTAAGACTTGTACACTGAAAACTGTAAACAAAATTGGAAGAAATTTTTTAAAACTTACATAAATGGAAATACATTCTGTGTTTATGATTGGAAGACTAAATATTGTTAAGATGGCAATACTTCCCACAGTGATCTACAGATTAAAAGCAATCTCTACCAAAACCCCAGATGAATTCTCTTTGAAGAAACTGACAAACTGATCCTAAAATTCATACAAAAATTCAAGGAGCCCAATAAAACAATCTTGCGGGGAGAAGGGGACAAAATTGAAGGACTTACACTTCCTAATTTCAAAAACTTACTACAAAGCTACAGTAATCAAGATTGGGTGGTATTAGTACAAAGATAGATACATAGATCAATGGAATAGAATTGAGGGATGCCTGGCTTGCTCAGTTGGCTAAGCATCTGCCTTTGGCTCAGGTCATTATCTGCAGGTTCTGGGATAGAATCCCACATCGGGCTCTCAGCTCAGCCCATAGTCGTCTTCTGCCTCACCCCCTGCTTGTACTCTCTCTGTCTCTGTCTCTCAAATGAATAAATTTTTAAAATCTTTTAAAAAATAGAATTCAACGTCCAAAAATAAACCCTCATATTTGTGAGCAATTGATTTTAGAAAGGTTGCCAAGAAATTCAATGGACTTATTCAAAGAATTCAATAATTCAATTCAAAGAATAAATTCAAAGAATAGACTTTTCATGAATGGATAAAGAAGATGTGAGATAGATAGATAGATACACAAATAATGGAATACTATGCAGCCATCAAAAATGAAATCTTGCCATTTGCAACAACATGGATGCAACTAGAGTGTATTATGCTTAGTGAAATCAGTCATTCAGAGAAAGACAATTACTATATGATCTCTCTGATATGAGGAATTTGAGAGGCAAAGCAGAGGGTCATGGGGGGTTAGGGAGAGAAAAAATGAAACAAGATGGAGCCAGGGAGGGAGACAAACCATAAGAGACTCTTTTTTTTTTTTAAGATTTTACTTATTTATTTATTTATTTATTTATTTGACAGAGAGGAAAAGCAATTACAAGTAGACAGAGACACAGGCAGAGAGAGAGAGGAGGAAGCAGGCTCCCGGCCAAGCAGAGAGCCCGATGTGGGACTCGATCCCAGGACCCTGAGATCTTGACCTGAGCTGAAGGCAGAGGTTTAACCCACTGAGCCACCCAGGTGCCCCATAAGAGACTCTTAATCTCGGGAAACAAACTGGGGATTTCGGTGGGGGAGGGGAGAGGGTGGCTGGGTTATGGACATTAGGGAGGGGATGTGTATGGTGAGTGCTGTGAATTATGTAAACGTGATGATTCACAGACAAATTTGCCCTGAAGCAAATAATACATAATATGTTAATGGGAAAAAAAGAATAGGGGTGCCTGGGTGGCTCAGTGGGTTAAGCCTCTGCCTTCAGCTCAGGTCATGATCCAAGGGTCCTGGTATCGAGCCCCACAACAGACTCTCTGCTCAGTGGGAGCCTGCTTCCTCCAATCTCTCTCTCTTCCTGCCTCTCTGCCTACTTGTGATCTCTGTCAAATAAATAAATAAAATCTTTTTTTTTTTAAAAGAATAGACTTTTCAACAAGTGGTTCTGAAACAACTGAACAGTCACATGCAAGAGAATAGATTTGGACCCGTACCTCAAACCATATATAAAAATTAACTGAAAACAGGGGTGCCTGGGAGACTCAGTGGGTTAAGCCTCTGCCTTCATCTCAGGTCATGATCTCAGAGTCCTGGGATTGAGCCCTCCATCAGGCTCTCTGCTTAGTGGGGAGCCTGCTTCCCCCTCTTCCCCCTCTCTCTCTGCCTGCCTCTCTGCCTACTTGTGATATCTCTCTCTGTCAAATAAATAAATTTTAAAAAATTAGGTGAAAAGGTATTTAAAACTTAAATATAAGAGCTGAAACTATAAAGCTTTTAGAAGAAAACAGGTGTGTAAATAATTCTGACTTTGGGTTAAACAATGGTTTCTTAGATATGAGACCTAAAACACAAGCAACCAAAGATAAAATAGATAAGTTAGACTTCATCAAAATTTAGAACTATATTTCAAAAGACATGATTAAAAAAATTAAAAGGCAAGCCACACCAGGAAGATGAAAGAAGATACAAGAAATTAAATAAATAATATATAAATATAATATAAACAACAATATAAATATTTTAAATATAGATTTTGTTTATAGAGAAGTGTTCATTTAAAGAATATTTTTTAAATATAAAGTTCATATATAAACTTTAATGCCTATAAAATTGAGGAAGAAAGAATTATGAAAAGATTTATTCTAGAAGAATGCAAAGTAGATACAGAGGAAGAATAACAATATAGGAAGTTATGACGAGGGGCACCTGGGTGGCTCAGTGGGTTAAAGCCTCTGCCTTCAGCTTGGGTCATGATCCCAGGGTCCTGGAATCGAGCCCCATGTCAGACTCTCTGCTTGGCGGGGAGCCTGCTTCCTCCTCTCTCTCCCTGCCTGCCTCTCTGACTACTTGTGATCTCTGTCTGTCAAATAAATAAATAAAATATTTTTTTTAAAAATTAGAAATTAAAAGAAAAAAGAAGTTATGATGAAAAGAATACCAGTGGGATGCCTGGGTGGCTCAGTTGGTTAAGTGTCTGCCCTCAGCTCAGGTCATGATCTGACATCTATATCGGGCTCCCTGCTCAGTGGGGGTCTGGCTTCTCCCTCTCCCTTTGCCTGCCACTCCCCCTGCTTGTGCTCTCTGTCAAATAAATAAATAAAATCTTTTTTAAAAAATAAATAAATAAACCCAGTAATGTTAATTTGAAAATTTGGGGGAAATGCAGAGGATACTAAATATATAATAATCTGGAAAAGAATACTACTTCATAATTCCCTGAGAAATGATGGGAGGGACAGAGGTAAAAAAAAAAAAAAAATGTGCTGAGAATTTTGTTTTGTTTAGGAAGAGAGTAGAAATAGAGATCAATGCTAGGCATCCATAGAAAAAAGTTTAGAAATATGTCAAAAATTTAAGGATTATACTGTAAGATTAAATTTCAAGAGTTAATGTATTCTCTCGTGGCTTAAAATATTCCTCAGAGAAAATATGAGCCTGGGGTACATTCTCCTATTAAAATAATAAACATCTCAGATTGGGTAGAGTAAAAAAAAGATTCAATATCCTATTGACATGGATGCAGTTAAAAGAAAATAACATGCATACAAGTGCACATTTGACAAAATTTCACATCCTTTCTTGATAAACGCACCCAGGAAACTAGGAATAAGAGGAAACTACTTCAATACCACAAAGGTCACATATGAAAAACCCACAGCTAACATGATACTCAATGGTGAAAGACTAAAAGCTTTTCCTGTAAGATCAGGAAGAAGCAAGAACGTCCATTCTTACAACTTCTACTCATCATTGTACTGAGAGTTCTAGCTAGAGCAATTAATAAGCATAATAAAAGAGCATAATAAGCATCCAAATTGGAAAGGAAAAAGTAAAATTTTTTCTATCTGCTGCCTTAAATGTACGATATCTGCTGTCAAAGCTAGCACTTTATAAGTAGATAACCCAAAGGAAGTCACACAAGAAATTGTTAGAGCAATTAAGTGATTCAGCCAAGTTATAGGATATAAAATTGGTACACGAAAAATCAGTTGTATTTCTATATACTTGTAATAAGCAATCCAAAGGAATTCTTTAAATTCCATTTACAATAGCATTGAAAAGAATAAAATGATTAGAAATAATTTTAACTAAGAAACTTAAAGATTTATATACTGAAAACCACAAAATGTTGTTGAAAGAAATTAAAGAAGACATAAATAAATGAGAAGACATCCCATGTTCATTGACCTGGAAGACAATATTATTAAGACGACAGTACTGTTTAAAATGATCTACAGGATCAGTGCAATCCCTGTCAAAATCCCAATGGTGTTTCTTTTTTTCTTTTCTTTTCTTTTCTTTTAAGATTTTTATTTATTTATTTGACAGAGAGAGATCACAAGTAGGCAGAGAGGCAGGCAGAGAGAGAGAGGAAGGGAAGCAGGCCCCCTGCTGAGCAGAAAGCCCGACGTGGTACTTGATCCCAGGACCCTGAGATCGTGACCTGAGCCGAAGGCAGTGGCTTAACCCACTGAGCCACCCAGGCGCCCCCCAATGGTGTTTCTTACAGAAACTTTTAAAATCCATCCTAAAATTTGTGTGGACCTTCAAGGGACCCCAAATTGACAAAACATCTTGAAAAAAGAACAACAAAGCTTGAGGTCTCCATTTCTGATTTCAAAATTTACTACAAATCAACAGTAATGAAAACACTATGGTATTGGCATGAAGATAGACATATAGTCCAAGGAAATAGAATACAGAGCCCAGAAATACATCCTTGTATATATGATCAAATGATTTTTGACAAAGATACCAAGACCATTCGATGGGAAAGGACAGTCTTTTCAACAAACAGTGCTGGAAAAACTGGATATCCACATGCAAAAGAACCAAGTTGTACCCTTTCCTAACATCATATATAAACATTAACTCAAAATGGATCAAAGACCTAAAAATAAGAGCTAAAACTATAAAACTCTTAGAAGAAAACATAGATGAGATTTTCATGATATCGGATGTAGCAATGATTTCTTGGATTAGACACAGCTTTGGAAGCTTCATAGATCACTGATGGGAATGTTAAAATGGTGCCACTGCTATGGGAAACAGTTTGGCAGCTCCTCAAAAAGCTAAACATGGATTTTCTGTATGACTTAGCACTTCTACTCCTAGGTATTGATACCTAGAAATAGAAACCATGGAACAGAAACAAGAACTGAAATAAATATTTGTATCCCAGTGTTCACAGCATCATTATTCGGAGCAGCCAAAAGGTGAAGACAACTTAAGTACCACCAACAAATATGGATAAACAAAATGTGTTATTAATACAATGAAATACTATTGAGCCATACAAAGGAATGAAGCCTAATAACATACTACGGCATGGATGAATTTTGAAAACAATACACTAAGTGAAATAAGCCAGGCACAAAAGTACAAATATTGTGTGATTCCCCTATACAAGTCACCCAGAATAGGCAAATCCAGAGACTAAAAACAGATATAAAGATTACCAGAGGCTGGGGAAAGGATGGAGACTTTTTGTTTAATGGATACAGTTTCTCTTGGGGATGATGAAAAAGTTTTGGGAATACTGTTGATGGTTATATAACATTGTGAATGTAATTAATGCCACTGGTTGTAACTAATGCCACTTTAAAATGACAAACTTGAGGAGTGCCTGGCTGGCTCAGTCAGTGGAGCATGCGACTTGATCTCAGGGTTGTAAGTTCAAACTTCACACTGGGTGTAGGGATTACTTAAAAATAAAGTCTTAAAAAATATAGATAGATGATAGATAGATAGATAGATAGATAGATAGATAGATAGATAAAATGGAGTCATCAAAAAGAAGGAAATCCTGGGGTGCCTGGGTGGCTCAGTGGGTTAAAGCCTCTGCCTTTGGCTCAGGTCATGATCTCAGGGTCCTGGGATGGAGCCCCACATCAGGCTCTCTGCTCAGCAGGGAGCCTGCTTCCTTCTCTCTCTGCCTCTCTGCCTACTTGATCTGTCTGTCTGTGATCTGTCTGTCAAATAAATAAATAAATCTTTAAGGAAAAAAAAAAAGAAGGAAATCCTGACATTTGAGACAGCAAACAGAAATAAATACTGTATGATCTCACTTATATGTAGAATCTTAACAAAACAAACGTATTGAGAAAGATCATATTAATGGTTTCTAGAGGCAGGGGTGTGGTATGGGTGGGGAACTAGGTGAAGATTGTAAAAAGGTACAAACCTCTACTTTAAGACAAATTAGCACTGGGGATGTAATGTACAACATGATGACAATAGTTAACAGCACTGTATGATATATATGAAAGTTGCTAAGAGTAAATCTTAAAAGTTCTCATCACAAGAGGAAAAAATTTTTGTAACTATAGGTGATGGATGCTAACTAAACTTATTGTGATAATCATTTTGCAATATATATGTATGTCAAGTCATATTGTACACCTTAAACTTATACAGTGTAGTGTGTTAATTATATCTCAGTAAGACTGGGGGAAAAGCTATTTTTAAAAACTGATGGAAACATCAGAAAATATAAAAATATCTCCCCTTAGAGTGGGAGTTTTTTATGCACTTCACTGAGAAATCAACAGAGAAAATTTTAAAATGATAAATGATAGGTAGATCCACAGATAATTTGAATGATTTCATTAAAATCTTCCTATCAACAATAGAATTAATCTTTAAAAAACACAAAAATTTCCTGAACTATAAACTTCTAAGTATTTCTTAAATCCAAAATTGTAATTTGGGTAGCCCATATTTACCGGCTTCAAATGAGTAATTCCCAAATCACCAAACACTTTCAAATAACTTAGATTTTGAAGAACATCTCAACAGAAACCACCAACCACCGAGGAAAAGATGACAAACTATTCCACCTTTTAAACTTGCAAAATATTTTCAAAACAGTAGCCAAAGGGTGGGGGGGGGGAACAGTAGCCAAAGAAAATTTAAAGCCTTAAATGCATTTATTAGAGAAAAAAAAAAGATTAGAAATAAATGAACCATTATCTTAGTTCAAAAGTCGAATGCCAACACCAAAATAAACCCAAGAAAAGTTAAGTGATTGAGAAAGAAAGAAAGAAATGAAGTAGAAATGAAACATATAATGGGAAAAAACACACCTGGGTAATGGGGGAAACCCAAAGCAAGGCCCAGAATGTAGCAATGATGAGTTTGGACAGACGCTGGGCGGCTCTGCCACACACACGCTTGAAACCCGGGCACTGCAGCCTGCTCGGACCGACCAGGAGAAAGTGAGAAAGAAAAAAAAAAAAGAGGCAGACCACACCAGAAGATGAAAGAAGATACAAGAAGTCAAATAAATCACAGTAGACACGTATGTACAATAAAATGTTTGAAAGCATAGACATCATGGAGAAATCTATGGGAAAACATGAAATATCAAAAGAATTGAAAAAACTCCCATAAACTAAAAACTGCAAGGGAGGAAATGGACAAGAGAGTACAAGGTTTAACCTAAAATGCAATGTCAATTTTCAGACAATGTGATTTTTTAAACCCAGAAAATTGAACTAACAAATTTCAAGAACAAGTAAGACAACTTCCATTAGGTGGAGAGACCTGCTGGTCCATGCCCTCCAGTCTTATCAGCAGGGATGAATTATAACATATAAGGAAAAATGTCACTCATAATAGTAACACTGTTGCAACACTGCTAGGAGTAAATGAAACAAAAATGTGCAGACCATGGAGAAAATGATAAAATGTAGTGTCTATAAATGTATTTTAATTAAAATTTGCATGAATAAATAGATACACTGTGTTCTTGATGGAGGATTAAATATGATACAAATGTCAGTTCTTCCCCAGATTAGTGTAGAATTTAAATTTGGCATTAATTACAACCATACAAGATTTTCCCAATGAAATTGATGAGCAGATTTTTATATTTGAAGGAGAAAATGTGCAAGGATAGTAAAATTGGTTATGAAAAAGGAAAGCAATGAGGTAAAAATTCTCCATGTTATATAAAAATATGTAATAAACTGCTATAATTGAAATAATATGTAAGAATAAACATGTAGAATAGATATTCACTTTGAAAGAGGATAGTGTCCTGAAACTGACTCATGCATTTAGGAATTTACTATATAAACTAAGAATGTAAAAATATAGATTCAAAAAATGTTACTGGACTGACTATCCATTCATAACACAATGATGTTGGGTAGCTTCCTCCCCATACTCAAACAAACCCAGATGATTTATCCCAATAAAATTACAAGAGTCATTTAAAGGAAATATATAGAGTGATATTGGGGGAGCAGTGCAGAGAGAGAATCTCAAGCAGGCCCTACACACAGCACAAGCCAGATGCAAAACTCAAGTCCATGACTGATGCTAAAATCAAGGGTCAGATGCCCAACTGACCAGGTGCCCTTGAAGGAAATATTTTAAAATACATTTGTAAGTAAAGAAAATGTTATAGAATATATATATAGAGAGAGAGAGATTGGTTGGAAAGACACAGATTATAAAATCTGTAATATGAATTATAAATAAATGTTGGCTACATCAAATTTAAAACAAAATCTTTCTCTACCATAAAAGACACTAGATGCAAATGTAAAAGACAAGTTACAGCATGAAGACAACACACACCACATCCATCACAGGCAAGAGTATTAAATAGGCAGGACCACCCCTGTGACATTGGTAAGGAAAATTCAGTGATGCAAGGGTGTGAGGAGTGAACAAGTAGGTCAAAGAAGAAGAACTAGAAATAGCCAAGGGACATGAAAAAAAAATGTGCAACCTCAAGAATCGAGATATATTTTTCACTCATCAACTTGGAAAAAAACTGTCAATACTGATGCTACTTAAGGCTGGTGGGAGTGCAAAGAGGTACAGCAACTTTGGAGGCCAATTGGGCCATATCTTCTTAAAAGGAAAGGTACAATCCCTTAGACCAAAAAACTCCACTTTCCTCACATACGCATAAACAGGGTATACGAGAATGTTTATTGAGCATCATTTATAACAGCAATGCAAATATATAAAATAAAGTGACCCAAATGTCTCTCAACATGGAAATATGTAAATAAATTGTCCCTATTCAACAGTTGAAGTGAGGTTATCCTATATGCATTAATATGAGAAGTTCTCCCAAGATTCTGTTATTAAGTGGAAAAAGCATATTGCAAAATCATGACTACATAAGATACCATTTATGTTAACCATTTATGTTAACTTACAGATGAAATCCAAATTGTGCAAAAGCAAATTAAGAAAAGGAAAAAAAAACCTGTCAGCAGGGATACACACACTAGTTACAGCGTCATCTTTAGGGAAGACCTCAGGGTTGGTAGCAGGGAGTGAGTGGCCGTGCAGGAGGAATTCTGTGGCATCTGTAGGTTTCACTGTTTTAAGTAACAGAATGTGTTCATGTATTATTAGTGTAATTAGAAGATAATCAAAAGCAAATATAAAAGGTTTGATTTCATTAGACGCAAAGAACAGGGGTAGAGGTTCACTTTCTGACTCTAAGTCATCAACATCCATGTTTTTCCACTTGATACCATCCTCTGTGCCATCAGGAGAATGGATAATGTGGCATCTCTCAACACAGCAGCCCCCTATGTCTTTCTGGATACTCTCCCATGCCACTGATCCCCATTCTGCAAGGTTTGATGCTAGTACTTTCTCAATCTTACCAGAAGGTGTCACCAGAATGTTTCAGGCACCATCCAGGACTCATTTCTTCGTCGTCTGATGGTCCTTCAGGGGTTTGTTAATGGAACCATTGAGGGACTGACATCCTCCAGTCAAGCGAGGAGTGGTGACAGGTGCAGGAAGCAATATTAACTTTGGGGCAGCCACCTGGGCAACAGAAAGTTAGGGCTGTCGGTGGAGAGGCAGATCCTGATTTCTGAAGTGTGGAGGTGTGAAAGTGTACTTATGGACTCTAGAGTCTCTAAAAGCCCTCCCAACTCTGAAGCTCTGCAACTGGATGATTTCCAGAAAGAAATCCATGTGAGACTGTGAAGCCTCATTTCTCTGCCAGTGGGCCCAAGGAGCCTAGTGGTAGTTCCTGGACCAAGGACTCTAGACTTCATCCTGCCTGCGAACTCTCGACTTAGTAGGTGGTAAAAGACTATGTTGCTAAGCTTCCAGGAATTGAACCCTATCAGGGGAAGTGGCCCCCACAGTCCTTTGGATCCTGAAAATACCCTGAGCAAAAGCCTTTTTATTTTTGCCTTGAATCACTAAGCCCACTTTCTGAGAGCCCAGGATCATGGAGGGAGAAACTAGGGATGATGAAACAAGGTCCCTGTTAGGCAGGAGGGGCAAGTCCTCCCTTGATCCTAAAGACAGACTCAAGGGGGAAATGTAGATGGGCTTCTGCAGAGCTAAGGGTTTTGCTCCACACAGAGCAAAGCTGATTCATGTGTGGGCCACCCCATTTCTGTCCTGTGAGTTATACTATTCCCCTCCTGTCAGCCACCCCATTCCTACCTTTGAGCCAACCTGCCCACCTCCTAAAGACAACCATGACTCTTCCTGACCAGTCTAACTGGATTCTAGAACCCCACCTGCCTGTCTGTGCCATCTCCCTGAGTATCACGTGTCCTTCTGCTCACCTCAGTTTCCGCTGGGATTTCCTGTGGAACTCTGCAGGTCACTCTGGCTTCACTCTGGTGGAGGGCTGGTGGGATGGGCTAGGAGGTCAGAGGCTGGAGGCAGAGCACAGGTGCACTGGTCAGGGTGAGTGGGGTGGGCTGGATGTAGGGCAGAGCCACTTGAAGAAGATCTGTCTTCTTCCCTCCAGCCCCGTCCTCTACAGAGGAGGGAGACTGTCACATGATCAGAGATCCTTGGACCTGGGATTGCTGCTGAAGCCTGCATGCTGTTTGTCTAGCATTAATGAGAATATTATCTCCAAGAAGGGACACTGTCCTTGGCGACACAGGGTGATCATGGGAGACATTTATCTCAGTAAATGTGAAGCCCAGCCATGGAGATCTGAATGGAAGGAACACAGATTTCTGCTCCTTGTTAATTTCATGGTTGACTTAACTGTTTTTAAGTGATTATAGTGCAAGTGATGATGTGCTTGAAATGCTCTTTTTCTTCTTCCAGCCAGTTCTTCTCTTTGTCCCAAAAGATTCACTCTTAATTTGAAGCTCGAGTTCCCTGTCTTAGGGCTTCTTACGTGTTGTAGTCTGTGGGAACAGATTCTGCCTGTCCTAGGGGCTAGAGCACTGAAGAGAGGTAAGCGATGATGATGATGGTGATGAAGGCAATGACCATCCATATTCCCCAGTTGTCCTTCCGACCAAGCTGTGTGCATGCATTGGTTTACAGAAATCTTCTCAACAGTTCTGGAGGCTGACAGCGCAGCTGCCTGGAATGTGAGCACCGCGAGGGCGGGGCTTTCTACCACTGCATCCAATCATCTAGAACAAGGCTTGGCCTAGAGCTGAGCTCAATAAATACTTCTTTCATGGGCGCCTGGGTGGCTCAGTTGGTGAAGTGGCTGCCTTCAGCTCAGGTCATGATCTCAGGGTCCTGGGACTGAGCTCCACATCAGGCTCCCTGCTCAGTGGGGAGCCTGCTTTTCTCTCTGCCCCTCCCCCCTGCTCGCTTGTTCTCTCCCTCAAAAATAAATAATGAGACTTTTTTTAAAGTAAATAAATGTTTCACAAAAGGGATGTCATGATCATGCACATTTTTTAAAACAACATAACTGAGCCTGAGGAGATTAGAAGACTTGCCCAAGGCCACCCAGCTTAGAGGCAGAACTGAGTGGGACCCAAAAGGCCGCAATCTGCCTGTGGGGGTGAGGATAGTGCAGCCTCTCCTCAAGGTAGGGGAGTGGTGTGAAGGCACTTTGGAAAAATATGGAAAGTATTGTACAGGATGGGCTACATTTTTGTTTTAAGATTTTGTTTTAAGATTTTGACAGAGATCACAAGTAGGCAGAGAGGCAGGCAGAGAGAGAGGAGAAAGCAGGCTCCCCGCTGAGCAGAGAGCCCTATACGGGGTTCAATCCCAGGACCCTGAGATCATGACCTGAGCCGAAGGTAGAGGCTTAACCCACTGAGCCACCCAGGCGCCCCAAGCTATATATATATTTTTTTTAATGGATTGTGATTTAGGTTGCAAGTTAATTTAGGAACTCTTATAGCATTTTTTTTTTTTTTTTTAAGATGTAGGCTCAGGACCCTGAGATCAAGACCTGAGCTGAGATCAAGGGTCAGAGGCTTAACCAACCAAGCCACCCAGGTGCCCATGAAACAAATATTTATACCCCCATGCAGTATTTTCCAAACATGGCCACACATGCATTTTTTACGGTATAACATGGAATCTCACCCTGTGTTCATCAGGTGCCTCAGGCCTGCGCCCTCCACTAAGGTGATCAGGAGCCACCAGCTGCTGATGGGAATTTGCAGTATGTCTGGTTCAAATGGCAATGCACTGAGCGTGAAATACATGGTATATTTGGAAGACTTTGTAAGAAAAAGAGGATATAAGCTATCTTGTGAATAATTATTATATTAATTATATGCCAGATAATATTTAGGGTATAGGTGGTTAATAAACTAGAGTATTGGGCCACCTGACTGACTCAGTTGGCAGATCATGCAACTCTTGATCTTGGGGTTGTAAATTCAAGCCCCATATGGGTGTAGAGATTATTTAAAAATAAAATCTTTTTTTTTTAAGATTTTATATATTTACTTGACAGAGAGACAGTGAGAGAGAGCATGAGAGGGGAGAAGATCAGAGGGAGAAGCAAACTCCCCGTGGAGCTGGGAGCCTGATGTGGGACTCGATCCCAGGACTCCGGGATTATGACCTGAGCAGAAGGCAGTTGCTTAACCAACTGAGCCACCAAGGCGCCCAAAAATAAAGTTTTTTTAATTAAATAAAAATAAATATAGTATTAAAATGAATTGTATCCAAGAAGTACCTGCTTTATTTTTTAAATGCAGACACTGGAAAAGTTAAGCATCCATGGGGCCACACTGTGCTCCTACCGGACAGCCCTGCCCCCCAGATTCTCCTGGACTCTGGGCACTCCGAAGTCAGACAGGGAGGTTCCTGAACAGGGCTCCCTCCTTGGCCCTGAGGGCTTAGTGAGACCCCCTGGGGGAGGGCACCACCCTTCCTGTGCCTGGGGCCTCACAAAGGCACCAACTGCAAATGTAATTCCAGTCTATAAAAAACAAGAGGCTGAGGCTTTGAAAGGCTCAGCAAGAAGGATGGTAAAGCAAATGCAGACCCTCCCCCCACCACCCCTGCACTCTGCTCAATGCTGGTACATCTCACCTCACCTGCTTCCGGCCTGAGGTGTCTTCCCCTCCCTCGCCTATAAAATTCACCCATTTTAAGTGTGAATTCAATGATTTTTAGTTAATTTATAGAGCTAAGCAACCATCACCACAATCCACGTTTAGAACATTTCTATCACCCCATATGCAGTCCTTCCCCACTCCTACCCCATCCCCAGGCAACCACTAACCTACTTTGTCCCAGCACCACTTAAGATGACTATCCTTTCCCTCCATTGAATTGCCTTGACATTTTTGTCGAAAACCAATTAACCATAAACGTAAGGGTTTATTTCTGGCCTCTCAAGTCTGTTCCATTGATATATAGGTCTGTCCAAATGCCAGTATCACACTATTTTTTGTTTGTTGTTGGTTTTTTTTTTTTTTTTTTTTTTTTTTACTGAAGCTTTACAGTATTTTGAAGTCAGGAAATGTAAGTCCTCCAATTCTGTTCTTTTTCAGAATTCTTTTGGCTATCTTTGCCCTCAGAGATAAGCTTGCCAATTTCTGCAGAAAATTCCTGCTGGGATTTTGAAAAAGATTGCATGGAATCTATAGACACTTTGGAGAGAATTACCACTGTAATGATGTTGCATCATCTAATCCATAAACATGGACCCCCTCTGTTCGTTGAGGTGCGCACAGGTTTCCCCTCGGCAGTGGCCTGGTGTCCTGGGAGTCCTGCATCAGGCAGGCTCAGGGTTTGGGCCTCCCCACAAACACACACTGCAAAGCCATATCAGCATGAAATACCCTTTATTACGTCCCTGAAGAACAGAGGAAAAAAAATTTTTAATGCTAGTAAATGGGGATTTACCATACCGCAATAGTGTAGAAACTCGACTAAACAGACTGGCATTATGAAACGGAAGCCAGGTTATGTTTGTTCCGGTGTCAAGAGAGCAATTCAAAAACATCAGCTGGATGCTGTTCGCCCTCTTGTGGCTACATCTGGCACTATGTTGGCAGATGGGACTTGTCTGGGGGCCCCAGGAGGGGCCCCTGCAGTGTGGCTGAGTATGGACGGCTGGCGCAGGCCTCCTGCCATGAGTTGGGAGGGTGGGGCTAGGAAGTCACCGTCTGTCTACTCCCTGGAAAGGGCAATCAGGACCCACCCCCTCCATGCTTCATTCAGTCTGGGTGTCCCCTGCAGACACCTTTCTTCCCACGGGCTCTAAGAACATTTCTAAAGGCAGTTCTACTACAGGACACCTCAAGCTGGTCTGACAGCACCTTGACAAAGCGAGAAAGTAAAGGAAGTGAGTAAAAGAAGCTAAACAACCATGAGGATGTCAACTGTATCTCAGTAAAGTTGGGACAAATAAATAAGGCCATCTGCTTAACCAGCTGTACCTTAAAAATATTATTTTTCATGTCAAATACCTTTTATTACCCTTTTACTATAAAATTATTTTGTTAAAATTTGAAAAAAATATCAAAAATCATAAAGAACAAAAACTTACACTCCTACAACCCAGTAACAACCACTGTAAAATGTGCATAATGCATTTATAGGGTGTGTTTATGTCCACTTGAAACAAATTACTCACTATAATGGGTGTGTATGTGTCTGTGTCTATGTGTATTCATATATAAATGCCATTGAAATATGCTTTTTAAATTTGACATTACACAATAAGCATAATGTCAATAAGCAGATGCCTTTGACATCATGTTTTCTCTCCTGTGTATTATTCCATTGCATAATAAGTTTCATAATCAGTTCTCTGGTTTGGGCTATTTCATTCATTTCTAACTTTTAATTACTAATACACCATTCTCTAATGAGCATTGGGTCAGTTAGGATGTTTTTGACTTCAAGTAACAGTAAATCTAAATGAATGTGGTTGAAACAAGGAGGATAGAGCAGAATCTCACATAAGACCCAGAGGTGGGAGGTTTCCAGGAGGGCTCACAGTCTCACTGATCTCATATTTTACATGCAAGAGAACGCCACTAGAGAATTTTTTTAAAAAACACCTTCAAAACTATTTGTAATTTTTTTAAAAAATTATTTGAGAGAGAGAAAGAGCATGCAAGCAGGGGGTAGAGCGGAGGGAGAGAGACAAGCAGACTCTGCTCTGAGTGTGGAGCTCAACAAGGGGCTCGATTTCACATCCCTGAGATCATGACCTGATCCGAAATCAAGAGTCAGATGCTTGGGGCGCCTGAGTGGCTCAGTGGGTTAAGCCTCTGCCTTCAGCTCCAGTCGATCCCAGGGTCCTGGGATTGGGCCCCAAATCGGGCTCTCTGCTCAGCAGGGAGCCTGCTTCCTCCTCTCTCTCTGCCTGCTTCTCTGCCTACTTGTGATCTCTGCCAAATAAATAGCTAAAATCTAAAAAAAAGAGAGAGAGAGAGAGAGAGACAGAGACAGAGACAGAGAGATGCTTAACCAACTGAGCCATCCAGGTGCCCAAAAGTTATTTGGACTTTTGAAGCTCCTTCCGGCTGCCGTGCAGTCATTATATGTAGAATGGGACAAGAGAAAGCAGTGGTGAGGCTATTTATCATAAATCAGGAGCAAGGTTGGTGGCTTAAAGTCAAGAACTAGCAGCAGACACTAAAGACACAAATATGAATATATTTTGGAGGTAGAGCTCACGGCATCGACAGTAAGGCTGGGCAAAGAGTCCCATATTCTTCTCTTAAGCAATTGGGTGGAGAGGGTGCATTTCTTGGGATAGAAAAGCTGAAAGAACAGGTTGTAGGGAAATGTTCTATTTTGGATGTATTAAGTTTGAAATGCTTGTTGAACACCCACATGGATATGTAAAGTAGGCAATTGGATATGAGTGTTCAGTGCCCAGAGAAGAGGACAGGGCTAGAGACACACACTTGGGACTCATCAGCCTGTAGATAATATCTAACACTAGGTAACTGGGTGAGGTTACTTGGAGAGAAGTGTAGATAGAGGAATGCAGGAGTACAGGAGTGTAGAGGAGTGTTGAGTGCAGGATGGATCTTTGTGGTACTTACAGGTCAAGCAGAGAAGGCCAACCAGGGAGAGCTGGAGAGTGGAAGAGCAGAATTAAAAGAGCTGAGTCATGGAAGCCAGAAACAAAATGCCTCAGAATAACAGGTCAGTCAATCAGATCAAGTACAGCTGAGAATTCAGATAGGAAAAAGACAGAGCATGTGAAATGGAGTCACTAGAGATCTGTCTCTCCAATATGGTGGCCATTACCACACGTGGCTATTTAAATTTAATTGAAATTAAATTAAATTAAAAATCCACTCCTCAGTTACACTAGCCACATTCAATGGCTCAACAGCTACATGAGGCTAGTGGCTGCAAAATTAGACAATGCAGAGACAGAACATTTCCACCATCCCAGAAAGTTCTACTGAGCAGTACTGAGAGAGATAATGATGGTATGAATTTTTGCTGAGAAGAGAACAGAGAAATGGATTTGTAGTGGGAAGACAAGCAAGTGTCAAACAAGAGTGGGTTTTAGTTTCTTTTTGGTCTTGAGAAGAGGTTTGCTGGAGCATGAGTATACGCTGATGACAGTGAGCCATTAGAAAGGGAACAATGGATGATCAAGAAAAGCAAATGAGGTGTGAAGACCTTGAGAAGCTAGAGGAGATAGATTCTGCTGAGAACTGAAGGGACTGAGATTTTACCCCATTTGCAAGCTAACTAGTTAGCCTGCCAAGTTTCATGAATGCTGGTAAAACACACATGCCTGCCCATTGCTTCAGGGATAGACAGCATATCTATCTTCCAAGGCTGTTAGCTAAGTGAAGATCATCCGGAACAAAGGTCAGTGCCTAGCTAAATGTGCAGAAATATGAGACACCATGGAGAACTGTCTGCTGAGAAGAGCCAGAGCAAGGGTGAATGTCTTGACTGAAGATGGGAGCAGGGACAAAGCATCCTGGATGACAGGAGACCCAGCTGAGTGTGAGTCCAGATGCAGGGTGGGGGTGATTTTGACGATGGGATGACAAGGCAGTTCTGGTCTAATGGAGACTATTTCTCCGAAGAAAAGTCACAATAGGGTGGGGAGACAGGGCTAAGAAAGTGAGAGGAGTGAAGATATGACATACTGTCCTAGAAGATGGTGTGTGGGCAGAATAATGGTTCATCCACATCCTAATCACTGGAAACTGGGAGTGGGACTTTACGTAGAAGAAAGGACTTTGTGGGTGTGTTTAAGGATCTTAAGATGGGGAGATTATCCTGAATCATCTAAGTGGCCCCCATGTAATCACAAGGGAAAGAGGAAGACAGGAGAATCAGAGGAGATCTGAGGACAGAGGCAGGGGCTGGAGGAATGCAGGGTTACAAGACAAGGAATGTGGGCAGAGCCAAGAAGCTGGAAAAGGTAAGGAAACAGACTCTCCCCTAAAGCCTCCTGAAGTAATACAATCCAGCCACCAGCAAACACCTTGTTCTTACCCCAGAGTGTTAGAGGCTGAACTGTGGGGTGCAGCCAGGTGGTCCAGCAATGAGAGTAGAGCAAGAGAAGGGAAAGTTGATCTGAGGGAGTGTTTATGATCATGGCCCTTGGAATCTGATCTAGTACGGAAGGAAGTGAGGAAGGTGATAGATAATTAAAGGTAGGATAGTAGGTAGATTAAAGGTCTCAATGGAGCAAAAACTGATGTAATGGGGAAGAGTGAATTTTCTAAAATAAACCAATCTCATCATGTAACTCCTTTGCTTAAAACAGTCAGTGTTGTCCAATTCCTGTAAGATAGCATCACATTCTCTAAGATGGCCTGCAAGGCATCCCTATTTGGGCTTGGCCTACAGCTCAAGCCCCGCCTTTAGAATTCCATACCCTCCTGTCTCCTTCAGGCCTTTGCATTTTTTTAATATTTTTTTTTAAGATTTTATTTTTCTGTTTGACAGATCACAAGCAGGCAGAGAGGCAGGCAGAGAGTCAGAGGGGGAAGCAGGCCCCCGACTGAGCAGAGAGCCCAATGTGGGGCTGGATCCCAGGAACCCGAGATCATGACCCCAGCCCAAGGCAGAGGCTTAACCCACTGAGCCACCCAGGCGCCCGGGGCCTTTGCATTTTTGTTCCCATCTGGAGCATTCTTCCCAGCCTCCACCCTTCATCTACCACGGCTGATTCTCATTCATCCTTCAGGCTCTACCTGGAATGCTATTTCCTCTGACAAGTTTCCCAGAGCCCTGGACTGGTTAGACCCTCTGCTGGAGGAACCCTGAATGCCGCCTCCTACAGCACCATGTAATCATCACCTCTACCTCCAGACTCCAAACCCTCCAGAGCAGGTACAGCACCTAGCACAAAGGAAGACCTCCCAACAGGGGCTGAGTGAGTTAAAAATAGACACCACTTGAAATGGCTTAAATGGTTCAACTAGAATAACAGATGAGATGAGAGACTGGGGAGATCCCTAAGAAAATCTCCCATGTCAGAGCTTCAGTTCTGGGGAACATTCTGGTTCCCCCCTGACCTCTAGCCAGCGGTCCATTGCATTTCCACACTCCATTTTGTCAAAGTATTTGAAATCATCCTCCTCCCCAATCCGGCCATGTCAGTACAAAGTGTTCGTCTCCATTTTTGCTGTCCTTGCGGCGTTCTTGTTTTCCTTTTCCTTCCCTTACCCTCCTAATGTCTCTGCACAGATCCTTTTGTGATTCTTTTTTTGGTAATTCATCTCCTTGGAGGTGTTTTCTGAGCCAGCTCTTTGTAGAAGGTTCAGTTCATGTGAAGGAGGGCCCAGGGCTAGTCAAGGTTTTAATATGTGATATCTTTTTCCATCTTAAAAAAAATGAAATATCTGACACATGAGAGAATATATGAAATATAAAATATCTAAGATAAAGAAGAAAATAGAACAAAGACCCATGTACCTGGCACCCAGGCTACAGAATTGGGTGTTGTCACCATTTTGGGGACCCTTTAGTGCTCCCTTGCAGGGCAACCATGTCCCCAAATGTGTGCTTACCAATCACCTAATATTCTTCCTAGATAGTCAATGTCTTTTTTTAATTTAAGTCTAATTCAAGTTTCACATACACTTGGACTTTTTTTTTTTTTTTTTTTCGTGCTGTATGACCTTTAATTAGGTATAAAGACTTCCAATCACGTCACCTAGGGACCATTCTACCCGCTGCTCTGTTTGGCCGCCAGTCTCTTGTCTCTCTCATCAGCAATGGTGAGGCGGATACCCTTTCCACGGGGAAGAGAAATCCATGGTTTGTTGCCTTTGCCAATAACAAAAATGTTGGAGAGTCGGGTGGCAAAACTGTTGCCATTGGCGTCTTTCACGTGAACCACATCAAACGAACCAGGGTGTCTCTCTCTGTTGGTGATCACACCAATTCTTCCCAGGTTAGCACCCCCAGTCACCATACACAGATTACCAGTGTCAAACTTGATGAAATCAGTAATCTTTCCAGTTTCCAAATCAATCTGAATGGTGTCATTGACCTTGATGAGGGGATCAGGATAGGGATGGTGCGAGCATCGTGAGTCACCAGATGGGGGATGCCTTTTGTCCCCACAAAGATCTTTCTCACTTTGCACAACTTGTACTTGGCCTCCTCGAGTGTAATCCGATGAACAGCAAAGCGACCTTTGGTATCATAGATCAGATGGAAATTCTCTCCGGTCTTGTCAATGCTGATGACATCCATAAAACCAGCAGGGTATGTTATATCAGTTCGGACCTTGCTATCAATCTTAATAAAACGCTGCATACAGATCTTCTTTACTTCATCTCCTGTTAGGGCATACTTAAGTCTGTTCCTTAAGAAAATGATGAGAGGGAGACACTCTCTCAGCTTATGGGGACCAGTAGATGGGCGAGGAGCGAACACACCAGTCAGTTTATCCAGCATCCAATGCTTTGGAGCTGCTACACGCTTCAGATGTTTCTTGGGACCACGAGCCATGGCTGCGCTAGGAACGAAAAGAGAGCCGCCCTCTTCCGGTACCCGAGAAAAGAGGGTCCTACACTTGGACTTTTAAAGAAGTGGTTTTATGCTGTATATCTTCTTTTGCGATTTGCTTTTCCTAATCAACATTTTATTTGAGAGCTTGCTCCAAGTTGGAGGAAGTGGTGACATTTGTTAGTCATTGTCCCTGCTGGGCAGCATTCCACTTTAAGGACTGTACACAATTTCTCTATTCTTCTGTGGAAGGACCTTGGTATCCTCCCCAGGCTCTATGATGTTATCTATCTAGACTAGAACAGCAAAGCTGCCTAGTCCCCGGGGCTCCGACCCCAGAGGCCCCCTGGGGTCTGCTCCCTTGGGCATGAATGGCTGGGACTCAGAACATGCCTAAAGTCAGCCCTGCTAGATAGCAGGAAGCTGGTTTCCCAAGGGGCCACCATGTGGATACTGCAGCCCCCAGAGATGACCCACTATTCTGCGCCTTTCATGTCTTTCATAGGTTTGTCAGTTCTCACCAACAGTGAACAGACTTGGGGAGAGCCCCCGTTTTCTCCACCAAACTGATTCTTTTCTGTCTATATGGCTTAGATGTGAGATTCCTTATTCTCTGCAGCCACACAGAAGGTGGCTGCGCCCTAACCCGATCTTGCGAGAAAGGATGTGTGCTCCTCCCGCGGCCTGTTCTTAGCCCTCCCTCCTCGGGCTGTTGATGGCTCCTCTCTCACTTGGTGGTTCAACATTTCAGCTCCATTTAGTTTATCTGAAGATCATAACTGTTTTTATCGGATTTTGGAAAGAAAATGAAATGCTGACTTAGTATCACTGTCGATTCAATGTAAAACCTCAAGGTTCTTAAAACTGTCCATTTCCCAGCCCAGTCCCAGGGCCCCTGCACTGGTATTCTGCATGAGGCCTTAAGCATCCGTATGTTTAAAAATCCCTCTAGGGGCGTCTGGCTGGCTCAGTCAGCAGAGCACGTGACTCTTGATCTTGGGGTTGTAGGTTCAAAAATAAAATAAAATCTCTAGGGACACCTGGGTGGCTAAGTTGGTTAAGGGTCTAACTCTTGATTTTGGTTTAGGTCATGATCTCAGGGTCATGAGATCGAGCCCCCCAGAAGAACTCTGAGCTAAGCAAGGAGTCTACTCGAGATTCTCCCTCTCCCTCTGCCTCTCCCCACGAGTGTATGCACACATGTGCGCGCGCTCTCTCTCTCTCAAATAAATAAATCTTTAAAAAAAAAAAAAAACTTTCAAAATAATACCTCCAGGGGCACCTGGGTGGCTCAGTGGGTTAAAGCCTCTGCTTTCGGCTCAGGTCATGATCCCAGGGTCCTGAGATTGAGCCCCACATCCGGTTCTCTGCTCAGCAGGGAGACTGCTTCCTCTTCTCTCTCTCTGCTTGCCTCTCTGCCCACTTGTGATCTCTGTCTGTCAAATGAATAAATAAAATCTTAAAAAAAAATAATAATAATACCTCCAAGGTAATTTGAATAGGGCCATGTTGGACAGATTTGACATAGAAACCCTACTTCCAGGACATGTGGGTGGCTCAGTGGGTTAAGCGTCTATCTGTAGCTCAGATCATGATCCCAGGGTCCTGGGATCAAACCCCACATAAGGATCTCTGCTCAGTGGGGAGACTGCTTCTCCCTCTCCCTCTGCTGCTCCCCCTGTGTGTGCTCTCTTGCACACTCATTCTCTGCCAAGTGAATAAATGGAATCTTTATTTTTTTTAAGATTTTATTTATTTATTTGACCAAGAGAGACACAGTGAGAGAGGGAACATAAGCAGGGGGTGTGGGAGAGGGAGAAGCAGGCTCCCCATGGAGCAGGGAGCCCAATGCAGGGCTCAATCCCAGGACCCTAAGCTGAAGGCAGACTCTTAACAATTGAGCCACCCAGTTGCCCCAATAAATGGAATCCTAAAAAAAGAAAACAAGAAAGAAAAGAAAGTGGAATTTTACTTTCCACTTAAGTCTTATTCTATTATTTTTCAATTGAGCTCTCTTAAGAGTTAAAAAATACTGATATTCCAAATTCTTTTTCTTTTTTATATAAAACTTTCCACTTATTTAATAATTTTTTAGCAACTGTGCATATCAATCTATATTTGGTCTGACAGATTTTTTTTAAGAATTTTATTTATTTATTTTATTTATTTGACCGAGAAAGGGAGCACAAGCAGGAGGAGTGGCAGGCAGAGGGAGAGGGAGGAGAAGGCTCCCCACTTAGCAAGAAGCCTGATGTAGGGCTTGATCCAAGGACCCTAGGATCATGACTTGAGCCAAAAAGAGACACTTAACCAACTGAGATATGCAGGTATCCCCAGATTAACCTTTTACTTAAATTATTTACTCAAATGATTGGGCTTATATCATAAATTAGCTTGTTAATAAGGACGTGCCTTCTTTCTTACATATGTTTCCTGACAACAGGAGAGTCATCCACATGTCCTACTGGCCCACCATGTAGATGGAATGAAACACTAATGTCCCCTCCACCCACACCAGTGCAGCCCATGTCACCCACCATCCTGATACCATCCTGGTTTCTCATCCTTGAGTCTGGAGGGGCTGACCCTGTGAGCACATGGCCATCTACGCATTCTGATTTTGTAGAATTGAAATCTCAGCCTGTGAGGCACAGGGCTAAGTGCTTAGCTTGCCATGTCCCATCAACTTATCTCTAATTCATCCTGGAAAAGTAAGAAATGCCCACCAAAGGAAATACACTCCTAAGAAGGTTAACATTTAATCAGGGTTGAACAAAAAATGCCTTCACTTTCTCTGGGCTCAGTTCCTGGAAACAATCACAGGGATCATGTATTGGTCCCTGAATTTTCAATCAAAACATATCCTGGAGTTGATGCCAAAGAAGGTAAATCAGAATTTCCTTTGGCTGCTGTTGGCTTTTGGCTTTCTTTCTTGTGAAACACATACACTTGATTTTTCTTCCTCTGGGATGGGCATGCAATTATACAATTACCCATCTTTCTCATGTGAAACCTAAAAGACAGCTAATGGCCCACAACATGAAATGTCACTTAGTGAATACTTTTCTGATTCTGATTTGCCACTGCTTTGGTGAAGGTAAGGGTGTGTGTGTGTGTGTGTGTGTGTGTGTGTGTGTGTGTTGGGGAGGTGGTATGGGTGTGTATGGGGAGAGAGAGAGAGCAAGCAACACACATACATAATATTTTGTACTGATACAAAAGGTATTAACACCGTAAAAACAGAAAGGCTGGCTTTTGAAGCTGTGGTAATCCCAAATCTTTCTGTCTCTCATGCTACCCCTGGGATGCTGGAAGTGGGAACAAAGACACTCTTACTGTTGGAACTACCGTTGTCTGGGTATTTCCTACATCCTTCCCCAAAGACAACCTGGGCATAAGGAGAAGACACCCAGATGAAGGAGTTTCGTGAGGCTCTAGGACAAAACACAGACCTGTTCTATGTAGTGATCATCTCAACAGATGACCACCTTGTCTGCAGATCATGTCAGTGTTATTCCCCTCTCTTTATATTCTTTATAAAGAATAAAAATACATTTGGAATATCACATTTATTCCTATCTATCTAGATATCTACCTACCTACCTACCTACCTATTCTTTCCCTTTTCCTCCCTTTCTTATCCTAGAGTTTTGCCAGACTCTGGAGCTATGTTTAACTATGGAGTTATTTTTTGCACAATTATATTTATTTGAGAGAGACAGAGAGAGAGAGAGAGAGCAAGCATGAGGGTGGGGGAGAAGCAGAGGGAGGAGGAGAAGCAGACTTCCCCTTACTGGCCCAATCCCAGGACTCTAGGATCATGACCTAAGCCAAAGGCAGATGCTTAACCAACTGGGTCACCCAGACACCCCTAACTATGGAATTATGATGTGGACATCATATACTTTGTGTTTGGTTTTAAAGGGAATGCTTCTAAAGTTTTTTTATATAATTTTTAAAAAATATTTTATCTATTTATTTTACAGAGAGAGAGACAGCAAAAGAGGGAACACAAGCAGGGGGAGTGGGGAAGAAGAAGCAGGCTTCCTGCTGCTCAGAGAGGGCTTGATCCCAGGACCTTGGGATCATGACCTGAGCCGAAAGCAGATACTTAACAAAGGACTAAGCCACCCAGGTGCCCCTAAAGTCTTAAATTAAGTAGATGTTACAGGTTTGGGTTTATAGCTTTTGCAAGATTAAGGAAGTTCCCCTATAGATCTAGTTTACTAAGAGGTTTTTTTCTACTAATCTTCCATGTGTCCATTGTACAGATCAAATTTGGGGGAGTATTTCCCTGGTGCTTTAAAAGCACTGCACTCTGGGTGGCTCAGTCAGTTAAGCCTCTGACTCTTGATTTCAGTTCAGGTCATGATCTCGGAGCCCCGCATCAGGCTCTATGCTGAGTGTGGAGCCTGCTTAAGAATCTCTCTCTCTCCCTCACCCTCTGCCCCTCCCAACCCCACAGCACATGCACTCTCTCTCTCTCTCAAAAAATAATAATAATAATTTTTAAAAATTTAAAAAGCAATGTACTCTGTTTTTTTATTATGGTTGTCCTAAGATCCATACTTATATTTATTTTTTGAACTCAACAGTATCCATTTCTTTCTTGCCAAAGGAACTTTGGCAAACTCTCTCACCCCTACACCACATCTCCCATCCCCATCTGTCCTGTGCCTCGCTGGGGAGGTTTTATATATATTTGTAGCAGATGGGTTCACAGTGTCTTCTATTATCCTGGGTATTATTATGTAAAGATAATCTGCTTCTTGAGAACTGCAAAAGAGAATCTCAGGATTTGGGTTTTCGCTTAATAACTCAGGAAGTTGAACATCTTTTCATGGCACTTCTGGTTCTGAGAATTATCAGCTGATGCCCCTTAACATTTTCTTTATATTCTGTTTTAGTTTTTGTTATGTGATACTTGTTGATTATGGAAAATTAATAAAAGTAAAAAAAGTCAAGCAGTAGAAAAAAAAGTGGTAATCACCTAAAATCTACCTGTGGTGAGCTTTGGTCAGGTTAGACATGCAGATTTGTGGCCCTTCAGGTTTTCTCTCAGATGTACACCACATGGACTGATATGGAGATTTCCCCTGCATGTCCACACAGCAACTGGAAGAGAGAGACATTATCAGGAAGGAGTAACTCTATCCCCAAACAAATCCCAAGGGGCTATCACGCAAACACGGTTAGCACTCTGTTTATCCATAGGGATATGGGTTCCTAGCTCTCTGCACTGCCATCCTAGGGCAGAAAGGCCCAGAACGGCAGCTGGGGCTCCCGCCATGATATATGCATCCTGAGCAGCAAAGAGAAAGAAGGGGAGAAGGGTGCACACCCTCCCTAATAAGAACATTGCTCAGAAACCACACAGTCTTATCTGTACAGATTGCCTGAAAGGTAGTCACAGGGACTAGACAGGGAATCCAGCTGCTAGGGAACCTGGAAGAGATACCCTTTTCAATGCGTACAAGGCTGCCCACTCCCAATCAGGGTGCTTTAACTCAGGAAGAAATGCTGCAGAAGTTTCATCTCAGTTTTTCAAAGGATAAAAATGAGTCCTAAAAAAAGGACACTTGAGGGGCTCCTGGGTGGGCTCGGTGGTTAAGCATTTGCCTTCAGCTCAGATCATGATCCCGGGGTCTTAGGATAGAGCCCCACATTGGGCTCTCTGCTTAGCAGGGAGCCTTCTTCTTCCTCTCCCTGCCTGCTGCTCTGCCTACCTGTGTTCTCTATCTCTCTGTCAAATAAATACATAAAATCTTAAAAAAAAAAAAAAAAAACTTGCCAGAAGTCCACTGAAGTGTACTGATGCTGTATATTGGGGTATGTACTAACATTTTGGGGACAGATACTTGTATTTTTGTCTCTAGACTTCTGCTTCTTCAATGATAAATTATGAGAGTTATTTCTCCTTGTCTTATTCTTGAGACTGAGGTGATGAAGTTCTAGAACCTAGGTGAGGTTCGGTGGGCAACCACTCAAACTTCTTTCAGATATTAATGTCAGGAAATATTCTTTCAATAAACCCTCATGCTGTAACACTGGGAAGGAGACATTCAGAACAGAGGGACAGATTTCACTGAAATCCTAATTTTGTTCTCAGAGTTAGCTCAGCTGACACGATCACTCCCAAACGAGTGTAGACATAGCTACCCCATCCGTCTCTACTCCATCGCCCTGTGCTGGATGTGGCTTCAGCGTTTTCCCAATCTTATTTCACTTAAAAATATGGGAAGGGGCGCCTGGGTGGCTTAGTGGGTGGAGGCCTCTACCTTCAGCTCGGGTTGGTTGTGATCACAGGGTCCTGGGACCAGGCCCCAAGTCATAAGGCTCTCTGCTCAGCAGGGAGCCTGCTTCCCCCTCCCCCTCTGCCTGCCTCTGTGCCTACTTGTGATCTCTCTCGCTCTGTCAAATAAATAAATCTTTAAAAAAAATAAATTAAATTAAATAAATTATTAGTGGTTTTAACAGATACCAGAAAAAAGAAAAAACAAAGTTAATCCCTCCGCAAGATTTTATCTTAGGTGACAGTTTTTCTCTGAATGTCTCTTTACTGTTTACATAATAAATAGAAGACCAAGAATAGAAATAAACTCATCTGATATACCCATTATTTCCTTTTCCTTTTCTTATTCATTCCTTTCCTGTCTTCCTTCTTTTTTTCCTTTACTCCCTCCTCCCCCACCTCCTTTCTTCCCACCTTTTCTTTCTATAAGATGAAACTGAGAGGGGCTCCTGGGTGGCTCAGTTGTTAAGCATCTGCCTTTGCCTCCAGTCATGATCCTCAAGATTGATCCCCATATCAGGCTCCCTGCTCTGCAGGAAGCCTGCTTCTCCCTCTCCCACTCCCCTGCTTATGTCCCCTCTCTCCCTGTATCTCTTTGTGTCAAATAAATAAATAAAATTTTTAAAAAGTAAATAAATAAGATAAAATAAAATTTTAAAAGATTACATTAAAATATTATCTTTATTACAGGGTTTGGCTGTTTGGGGGGGGGGGGGTTGGTCACATAACTACCTTTATTGTGAACAGCAGGTGGGACACTTCCAGCAATAGTAAAAAAAAAAAATTAATTTATAAAAGCAGGGATTCAGTGAAGCTGCCTGGTTGGAACGCTTGGGAGCTCATATGTAGATGTCAACCCTGAGCAGCCGGAAGAGGATTCCAAAGCCAATGAAGAGCAAGGACACCAAAGAGATGAGGAGCTCCGTAGATCTCCCCAGCGTACTTCATAAATGAAGAGCCAGGCGGAAAAGAACAGGCCAACGGCCCAGCACCACAGTCAGATGGAGGAAGACAGCCGGGTTCAAGAGCTCTGCTTTGGCAGGCACAGGGTAATCCACTGCTCCACCACCAGAATAACATGTTGGCTTGATTGCAGGAGTTTTTGACAGCCTCTTAAATGTGCCGAAGCGGAGTACCATGCCTGCTTCACCCAACTCCTGGTGCTTTTTCACAAACCTCTTAATCCAGGAGATCTATAGCCTCAAAGTCTTGATTTAACTCACCTGCTCATCTGTAGCACACCGGATCTCCCATCTTCTGGACCTCCTGTAAAGCAAGAAGTGAAGAGGCATGAGGAAAAGAAGAAAGCAATCTAGAATTCCCCTTGAGTCGTGAGGGTTTCTGTTTTAAGTCAAATCCCAGTTTTTTTCCTACTTGAATTAAGTTACCTAATCTCTTTTTCCCTAGAGGAGAAACTGATGGGCCAGAATGGACACTGGGCAACATCAGCGGCAATCCTAAAAGAAAGCAACAAGTCTCTGGGTACCTGGTGGCTCACTTGGTTGAGTGTCCAACTCTTAGTTTCAGCTCAGCTCCTGTTCTCAGGTGCATGACATAGAGCTCCACATTTGGGTTCCATCCTCAGCAGGGAGTCTGCTTGAGATTCTCACTCTCTGCCCCTCCCCCTACTTGTCCACATGCTCTCTCTCTCTCTCTAATACGTCTTTTAAAAAAGAAAGAAAGAAAGCAGCAAGTTTCCATCCAATGTGTAGGTAGGAACAGGTAGGCTCTTGTGTCACAAATCCAATGATTAGTCATTGGGAACCACTCGGTGATCTGTTTTTCACCAAAATACCTCTATGGAATAACTAAACAGCACTGTAACACTTTGGAGCCACTTGCCAAGACAAATTAGGTGTCAGCCAAGGTTATTTGTAACATACGAAAGCAAAAAAAGCAAATATCTTCTAGGACTTGTGAAAATGAGACAGCCTCCGAATAGGCGCCACTTGCTCCCTGGTCCTCTGCCATCAAGGTTCCAGCTCAGTGAAAAGCCCCCTACAAAGATTTCAGCCCCTACTGAAGTCCCCAGTATTGGTAAAGTAGGAGTTTCTGGTTTGGGCTGTCTGGTCTGTTGCTGTGTCTAAAAAATCACCTAATAGAAAAGTCCGGTTGCCCAGGAAACAGCTGACTGACTACCAGAGACTGGAACCAAGGGATGCTGGATGAGTCCCAAAGTAAAATGTGTACAAGCTTAACAGGCAACAGGCTTATATGCTTTAGCCACTCCAGGGGTCGGCCTCAGTCCACTCTGGATTATCCCAGACCCACAGTACAAGCAGATTCAGACCCTCTCTGGGAACCCCACACCCACCCAGAGCGTGTACTTCATGGACCCCTGAACCTTGATGACCCTTGATGGGGAATCATTAAGTCATTTTTGCAGGACCCTGAATGGGACCCAGAAGACCACGGGGTCCTGAACCGCCTCCCACATTCTCATTCAACCCAGGCCACAAGGTTCCCTGCAAGTCCCCTCCCTGTCCCTTTGGTGTCTGGGAACAGGAATGAAAAAGGATCCAGAGAGTCAGTATTGGGTTTTTCTGAGACGGATGGGTCTCCTTAGGTAAATGGTTCATAACTTGTCATAGCTCCTAGACCCTTTGAGAACTCAACAAATGTTACTGGCCATCTCCTCAGAAAATGCACATTGTCATCCATGCACAAGTCTGAATACATCATCTCCACACACAACACTGAATGTGATGCCAGACACCCTGCGGCTCCATAGGCCTCCAATTAAGAGTGTTTCTCAAGGTAGACCTGCTTCTGAGGACTGTTAGGGACCCCTGAGATCCCAACAGAGGCAGAGCTTAAGGAAGGGGACATCAGCATTCTCCAGGCTTCCCAGCTCAGACCCAGCAGACATGCGCCCAGCAGCTTGTGAAGAGGCATTATTCAGTTAACCAGGAAGCTGCTGGCCAGGTCATCCATCGGAAAGATCGTCAAGAGCTTGCAGAAGGAATTCATTCACTGTCACAGTCAACCGGATAACCCAGAACCAGGCAACCAAGACAGCTATTTACCCAGGGGGTCGGCTGGGGGTTGATCCCAGAAATTCTGAGCCTGTCCGTTTAGGCAGCAGCCAAACTGAATGCCAGGCAGCTTTGTGGTCAGTTGGGGATTAAACCAACAAGTGCACCGGGCAGGCTTGTTCTGAGGCAAAGATGTCCTACCATTGTGTCAACGCAAAAGTACCCTGGAAGGACGACAGAAAAATCAGCCTTGGCCAGGGCCTCCCAAGGGCATCTTGACAACATGAAAGCAAGAATGCTTGCTTCTAGGACCAGGCTGACAAGGGACTGGGAAAGGGGCAGGGGGCTCCAGGCTCAGTGAGTCAGAGGTGGCCTCTAGATGTAACGTGTTGGGCTTCCCTTACAGCCCACTGGCCCTGAGGTCACTGTCCCCACCTCCCTGTCCTTAAGGCAAGTGCTCTGAAAAGAAAACAGGGAAAGCAGAGAGAGCCTAAGAAAACTGAAAAGAGAACTCATGGAAACAATAAGAAGCTGCACAGTTTCAGGGGCTGTAGCATCTGGGGTGGGGTGACAGCGCAAAGGGGGGTGACAGGGCACAGCAGGGCAAATGCTGATGAGAAATTCCATCAACCACGGAGCGGCACCCGAGCTCACGACCCCCTCCGTGATTAAACATTTGGTGGAGGAAGTGGCTCTGGCAGAGAAGTGACTGTACGGGGGCCCCCTTGCCCATCGCCGGGGAGAATGAGACGGAGAGTGAGGCTGAAGCAGCACACCAAGGGCGAGCACAGGGGAGTCCTGGGAGCCGGAAGACAGGACCTCTCGGCCAGAGACACTGTGATCTTGAGCAATGACCCCATGTCTCCGGACTTTCTCTCACTTCAGAAATTGGGGTTGTACGCTCTGACCGAGGTGAAGCACGCAGAGCTCTCTGGCATGGCTCTCTGACACCGTCCTTGCCGCGAAGGCGGGACCCTCAGGGATCCTGCCTCCCTCACAGTTTGAGGGACAATGGGATGACCAATAAAGTGCCTTTGTCAAGGGTCCAGCAGGAACATGGTCATGAACTCCAAATTCTTCACATCCTAGTCCTTTTGGCAGGATGAACGGTGCCCATCCCACAGTGCACAGCAGACTCTCTGGGGGAGCTTCTTTAAAATAACATAAAACCAGGGCATCTAGGTGGCTCAGTGGGTTAAGCCTCTGTCTTTGGCTCCAGTCATGATCTCAGGGTCCTGGGATCGAGCCCTGCTTCAGGCTCCCTACCCCAACCCCGCCTGTCTCTCTGCCTACTTGTGATCTCTCTCTGTCAAATAAATAAATAAAATCTTTTAAAAAAATAAAATAAAACAAAAGCATTTTATTTTAGTTGTTCTTAATTTTGAAAATTTTTTTTCCCATGAAGCCACAGATACACAAGCATGGAGATCCTTAAACATAAACCTTTGGCACAGATTCATAAAACTTTCACTTCACAATAAATTCTAGAAATTGGGAGGGAAAAGCATTCTTTTTTTTTTTCTTTAAAGATTTTATGTATTTATTTGACAGAGAGAAATCACAAGTAGATGGAGAGGCAGGCAGAGAGAGAGAGAGACGGAAGCAGGCTCCCTGCTAAGCAGAGAGCCCAATGCGGGACTCGATCCCAGGACCCTGAGATCATGACCTGAGCCGAAGGCAGCGGCTTAACCCACTGAGCCACCCAGGCGCCCCGAGGAAAAACATTCTTGAAAAGAATTATATTTCCACTAAACTTCTCGATCCCTAACTGAAATGGAGGCCAGGGGATGCCCCACTTTGAGCCCAAATTCTACTCCATGAAAAAGAAAAGTGTTGCCTTGAGAGCCCGCCTCCAGGTCTTCCTAGACATGATTTTAGACTGCTCGTCTTTGAAACACTTCAGTTTGAGATACGCTGCTATGACAACTTTCCGTGCTGTCACTTCTGTGACAGCTTGTCCTTGACCAGAGCTTGCCGTGTAGCCGCTAGCAGGGGTGGGCAGGGCAGGGGTTCTCTGATACCAAAGATGCTTGCCTATGTTCCAGGTGGGTCCACAGTTTTGTCAATTTTCCTACAGTTCTTGACTCCTCTCCTTATCAAGTTTTTACTTGCTTTGATGGATTCTGCTTGTTGCTTTGTATTTCTGCATTTTCTCACAGCCTTTCTTCCTTTCTGCGTATCTAAGGCCTTCACTGCTGTTCACTCTGGTCCTGTGAGCCTCTGCACAGGTTGGCTCTGGAGCATCAGCAGGGGAGGCTTTGAGCCTTCTGCACCCAGCTTGGACTTTTTTGAATTCTCTTGGGTGATTCCCTGGGTGAGGCAGAGTCCTGTTCTCAGGCACATTCAGAAGTGAGAGAACCAGTTTTGGACATTGCTGAGAGGTTGCAAAGGACTTTACTAATTCCAGGGGGTGGGCCAAAAGAGCCCTCTTGACTCAGATGTTATTTTTCTGGAAAGATTTTATGAATATATCTTCTGGGAACTGGCTTTTGGATTCCAGCCTTGTGGGTTTTTCAAAAGGTAATTCTGCTGCTGTAGCCTTCTATTCACAATCTGGCCATATTCTCAGCACTTGTTACATTTATACGCAGATATTTTTAAACTTTGGCTCAGTTCATTGTTGATTCACTCAAAGTCTCCAAGAATAACATGGTAATAAGCACTGGCTTCCAGAACACATCCAGAAACTGGCCCAGGCCAGGCATCCTTGGGCAGGGTGGCCCTTAAGACACCCGGCCCTCCTTAACAGATGCTATTTCATTAAAATCCCTGACCTCGCCACAGCTTGATGGCTTGGACCTCTTCTAAGCCAGAATCAGAGATGCTGAGTTCTTGGGGCCCCATGGGTCTTCTAGTACACCCAGCCCTCCATTCCAAGACTTGTTTTTCCACTCTCCGGTGTTCTCTGATGCGGAGTGAACCTCCTCACTTCACTCACTCTGGTCTTTCATTTTGAGGGTCCTTCAATGATCTCCTTTAGCTGGTGGTTATTCTGCTCTGTCGGTCCTGTGATGAGCTCCTTTCTCTGATATTTGCTCTGTCTCCCTCACAGACAGAGATTGAAGTGGGGCAGCCCCTCAATCGTGAAAGCTTCCCGATTCCTCACTGAACCCCAGGAACCTGAGGCTTCCCAGGGATCCAATGGTGTGGGAAGATTAGGGGAGAGAAGAGACCTAGCAGGAGAACAGCTGCTCAGAAACACTATGTGGGGTGGAGGCTGGCACTCCTCTTGGTCTATCTCAGGTCCTACCCCATGAAGCTGCCCCTGGAGCACATGACCCGATGTTTCTATGGTAATGGTATACAATCGAAACTCTTGTTTCTGCATCATTTCCAGGTTCCCACATCTGCATCTTTAATTCGGTGCTCAGATATCCAGAAGCAATGAGCCAGAATGCAAAGAAATGGGAGACTCAATTGAAGGGCCAGGGTCCTGAGGAAAGGATGGACAGGGTACTTTTGATAGGAGAAAAAAGGGCCTTGAAGTCAGGGACTACGAAGCTAGGGACCAAGGCTGTAACACCAGGGAGGGACCAGGGATTTGGGCTTTAAGAAGCTTATATTAGGGGGGTGCCTGGGTGGCTCAGTGGGTTAAGCCTCTGCCTTGGACTCAAGTCATGATCTCAGGGTCCTGGGATCAAGCCGCACATCAGGCTCTGCTCAGCAGAGAGCCTGCTTCCCCCACCATCTTCCTGCTGCTCTGCCTACTTATGATCTGTCAAAAAAAAAAATTTTTTTTTTTTAAAAGAAGCTTAGATTAGGAAACAAAGGAAAGGCCCAGAAGAGGTTGCCTAGAAGATTCCTGGTGCCCCAGAAAGCAGAAATCTAGGACCAGCCAGTAGGGGCAAGGGGAGAGAACAGCTTGTCCTAATGAAGGCCTCCTCCATTGCAGATCAGTCCTGTACTGGGCCTTCTAGCCGCTGCAGACATGCGAGCAGACTTCTTAGCATTCCTGCAAGGGAATCTGTTCAGAGGACCCCAACACCGGGTAGGAGTGAAGAAAGAGGCTCTTTGTAAATGTTTCAAATCATAGTTCTAGATCACAGAGTTAAGGCTGCATCACAGAAAACAGCTACTCCCTTCTTTCCCCACTGCCAGCTCCCAGAAGACATCATCTGCCCCTTGGGCTTTTCCATCCCTGAGCTCTGCCAGGTTGTGTTTCCTTCCTCTGAGGTCCTACCACCCTCCCCTCAGCTCTTGTATCACAACATGTGTCCCTTGTTTGCAGGGGTGACTCTTTTACCAGCTTATGTCATATGATAAAGACATTTGATCAAGCTTTCCAAGCACCTCGTACCAATAGTCTTCTCCCTCATTCATTTGTGTTCCTGTTACTTCTCTTTTTGGGCAGCATCTTCAAAGTGATCCTTTGCTGGTTCTTTTTCCTTAATGCATCTTGAAGAGGAACCGTATTTGCATAGGACATTTGTGCAGGGGAGACTCAAGTGTTCTGTCCTAGACTTGCACAGATTTTGTTGCTATACAAGTTTTTGTGTGTAATCGTGTTTCTCACCTTAAAAGAATAAATGGGATATTTTGTATATGAGAGGTTCTAAAAGTAAGATATAAAGAGCACTAATAAATATGGGCCAGTGAGTTCTTAAGTAAAGACTCGGCCTATGAAACAGAACACACCATTGTCTCAACCACCCTCTGCCTGAGCCTGAGTCTACCTCTCAACAGTGCAAATCATTGGCCTTGGATATGGACATAACCCCCTGACCCACCCTCAAGTCTGCTTTTATCTTCAGTTGCCATGATTTCCTTGATTGATTTTCTTTGTAGTTTTACTAACTTGAGTTGTATTCTGAAAAGTCTAGTTTCATATGCCCTACAACAGTCTTTCTCCATGGCCTTGTCCTTAGGTCCTCATCTCTAGTACCTCTCAAACAAGAGGCCTGTCCCTTCAGACAAGCCTTTCAGATGTTGTTTTCCTTATAATCAGACACTAAACTCGAAAAAACCAAGACTCAGTTTTACACCCAACCCATTTTGCTGTTTCCTGGACAGCCACCAGCCCCCAAGGCTTGCTCCCTCAATCTTACCCCCCTGACATGGCCATCACGTGCAAGAGACCCACAAAATAACAGACACGGTGCTATCCTCACATTTCATTAGCTCCACATTTTTTATTAGTGCCACATTAAAGACTTGGCCACAAGGTAGAAAAATCAACAAAGTCTAAAAATGAAGTTCCGGTTATTCAGAGGTTAATTTTCTATAGTCAAGGGTACAAAGCATTAGTAAGATATTATATTAAAAAGAACATTTTAGAGTCTGTACACTTTACAGGATGACTTGAGAAGCCTGGCTAAGTGGATGTGTTCATGCTTCCTGGGAACATCCTTCGATATAGTTCTATATCAAACCCCACAAAAGGTTATTTCTCTTCATTCTGATATTGCTGGTTATGGTTATAATTTAACCACTCAGTCTTATCTTCAGCAGATGGTTTCTGCATTCCTACCATGCTTGCCAGAAGACATATTATAAGCTAAAAGACAGAAATTGCATGTCCAACAAAGGACTGTCTCAGAACCAGCCTGGAAGGGACTAGTTGGATACTAACCAAAGGACGGTACAAAAAAAGATTCATGGGTACAGGATTCTTAGAATCAGCTAAGACTGTCCCAGGGAACTAAGTAAGGACTCCTGGGACACTTAGCTCAGAACAGAAACAAGCAAATCACCATGACTCTGGGGCAGAGGTGCTGACCTGTGTTTCAAGAATCCATGGAGACTGGTAGGTGTGTTGTTGCATTGTGCATTGGTACTGTTACTGACCTTGGCATCCAGGGGAACAAAATCACACAACCTCAGTCAATGGGCCTTCACGCTGACTTACAAACTCCATGAATAGAGAGTGGCAGGCCTGCGCTCTGGTGGAGAAGAAAATGAAGACTCAGTGATAGCCCAGCATGCCTCCTGCTCCCCCTGGTCCCTGGCCCCTGGGATGAGATGACAGATGACTGGACTCACACCTGGGGAGACATCTGCAGCTCACCCTTCTCCAGGATCATCTTCTGCTTCAGCCCCACTCCGGAGGAGTCTTGGTATTAAGAAGTAATCTTACACATTGTAGCAGTCCCTGATGTGGCCAGCCAGGACAGTCCACCTGCTCCCAGCCCTCAGTCTTGCTCCTTTTCCCAAAAAGAGGCAGTGAGGCAGGGAAGGTATGTGAGAGACAGGCTGAAAACCAGCTGGGATCCAAGCCACGATGGCTGAGCCTATGAAACCTGAATGACATACTCCCAGTTCATGTCCCAGCTCTGTCACAAGCTAGCCGTGGTCTGTCTGCATTTCTGTTCTCCCTTTCCATAGAATAATGGTGAGGGCCTCACCACTTTGGCTTGTTATGAATCTTTAATGAATTCACATGTACAAAGACCTTAGAACAGCACAGCATCATGAATGAGTGACCATGATGTCGTATCTTATTTTCACTTGGGAGACCTGGAGGAAGATTGTCCCTTTGAGCTTTGATGACCACTGTCGGTTTCAGCCCCAGCCTGGAAATCAACTAAGATCATGGGTAAGTGCTTCATCGAGGGCACTCATTGATGACATAGGAGCAGACCAGGAAAACCAATATGCTTCTGTAGCTTCCCTAGAATAGTATTGTTGCTTTCCCACTGCAGTTCTAACCTCCTGCCGGAGCCTGTCTGCAGCCCCTCCCTGCTGGAGAAGCCCTCCTGTTTCCACTTTTGCCTCCACTTCTTCAGGGTAGAATTTCTGCTTCCCCCAGAAGCAGGGTAGATGAGCAAACAGCCATGACGGAGCTTCTCTCCATGTTGCCAGATTCGAGGGTGAACTCTGGGCAATGGGACAGAAGGTGGGATGTGGGCACAAGGGTCCCAGTCCTCCCTCAGAGACCTACTCACCTGGCACATTGCCAAGGATTCCACATTAACAGATGCTTCTGTCAGAAGTGCTCTAGTGTGTATCATTTGAAAATTATAAAGCAACATGTCCCCTGCTAATATTTACATTTCACCAGCCTTTGAAATAACATTTTAGTGAATGCCCTTGTCAATAATTATCTTGTGCATGCCTTTGTTTCTTAGAATAAATTTCAGTAATAGAATTGTTGAGTTAGTATAAGAATTTTGACACAGACAGACAAATAAGACTTCCAAACAAGGGGGTACCCAGTGACTCAGTCGGTTAAGCATCTGACTCTTGAGCTCAGCTCAGATCTTGATTTCAGGTTCGTGAGTTCAAGCCCCATGCCCAGTGGGGCGCCTACTTAAATAAATAAATAAGTAAATAGACTTCCAAAGAGGTTGCTACCAATTTACACTCTTACCAGCAGTAAACTAGCATTCCTGTTTCCTGAACATTTGCCAAATGCATATTTCATAGTCTCTATCTCTTTATCTCTATAAATCACTGCCAGCTTCTTAGATGAAAAATTATATGTCTTTGTGAATTATCAAAGTTCCCATGAGAGTTTATCAGTTGACTATTAATAGAATCATGGTCTGTAACAGCCTGCCACAAAGTCTCTGGGGCATATAAGATTTTGTTTCATATTCATGCACGTGTGGGGTAGCTGGGCCTCAGTCAATAGGCTTGACTTAGTCTGGCCTCAGGATGGGCTCAGGTCTGTTCTCTAGGTCGTTAATTCTCTTGGGACTAAAGGGCAACCTGGGCACATTCTTCTGCTCACAGTGGCAGAAACACATGAGAAAAAGCCTCTGCTCACATCACAGCCACAAGAGTTTCATTGGTCAAAGCAAGCCACCTGCCAAGCTCAATGTCTAGACCCATTAATGCAACTACAACTGTTAAACTAAAAACTATTCCACATGGTTCTTAGCAGTATTTCTTTCTTTGGAGTATTGGCTTCTTGGGAGTGCCTTAGAACAGTGGGCAGATTTAGATATGATGGTCAGAGAAGGTAAAAGTCCTGGAGGCAACAGTGAGCTTGTTACATTAGGAGACTACTTAGGCGCAAGTGTGAGCCAAGCAAGGAAGCAGGAAAGGTAGGAGGGGGCCAGTTGCCCAGGTCACAGTGATGTGCTCTCATTAAAATGTAGGGAGAGGGGCATCTGGGTGGCTCAGTTGCTAAGCATCTACCTTTGGCTCAGGTCATGATCCCAGGGTCCTGGAATCGAGCCCCACTTTGGGATCCCTGCTTGGCAGGAAGCCTGCTTCTCCCTCTCCAGCTTCCCAAACTGTTTGTGTTCCCTCTCTCTCTCTGTCAAATAAGTATTTTTAAGTTTAAAAAAAAAAATTTTAATAAATCAAAAATAAAATGTGGGGAGGGCTTATCAGAATCCAGAGAAACAGCAGGGGGATCCCTTCTTGGGTTCTTGCAGTACTTTAGAGGAGCAGCGGAGCTGTGGGGAGCAGGGGGATTGAGACATGGGCCAGATAAGGGATGGGAGAGAAAACAGGGTCAAGGCCTGGGCCTCCAGGTAAAACTGGCTCCTCTCCTGGGAATAGGGAATGCCGATGGGTGGTTCATGGCTTTTGAAGCATAACCAGTAATTTTATTTTTAACATGCTCAATATGAGAGAGTTATTGGACACCCACATGCAGATGTATATAAGGTAGTTGGCTATGTGGGCCTTGTGTCCAGAAAAAGGGACTGGAGACAGTGGTTTGGAGAGTCAGGCCTCAGGATTTAAATCCACAGCCGCAATAACCTCACTTAGCAGGATGGAAAGTGTGGTACTGCCACCATCCCAGGAGGAGAAGGCAAGGTTCAGGGGGCCCATTGAGAAAAGACCAAGGAATGTCCCCTCAAGCAAAATGGCTTCAAGGAAGAGGGGAGGTGAGGTGAAGTGGAAAGCCTAGAGGTGTGGTGGGAGGTGAGAAATGGGTATCACATGCAGGGGAGTCAGTTCGACTTCTCAGTCCCTGCAAGCAGGACTCCAAGTCCCCTTGGGCGCCCCAGCTCCACCGTCATCTCCCGGAGACAACACTCCCAGACCAGACACACCCAGTCCCCAGTATCCGCCGCCAGGTGTCAGAATCGGGCCAGACTCTCCTTTCCAATCCAGTGTCTGGGGATCCAATGTCTGAAAGGTCCTTGGGGGACTCCGCTCTGCGCACTCTGCTCAAGACACCCAAAGAATATCACGTTGATGGAGAAGAAAGGAAGGACGGGGGAAGAAACGACCTTGGTGTCGGGGACAAGGAGTCAAGGACCTGCGAGGCCCCGGTACGCAGGAGGAGGAATCTGGAAAGGCGACAAAGGTGAGGAGACAGGAAGGAGAGCCCAAATCTTCAGGAACCAACACGGAGGGCTGTGGGGACCTCTGAAAGACTTGTTTTCGGCTGTCGCAGCCCCTCACCTGCTCCTTGAGTACCTACCTGTGCGCGTCGCCCTAGGTGAGGCTGCTTCCTCCTGGGAAAGTCCTTTCTCGTACAGCCCCAGGCTGTTTGCGGTCCCCATGGCAACACTCCAGCGTGGGCAGGACTGCAGGAGGCGGTCCCAAGGTGGCTATTATGATGGGGGCAGCGGAGCCCAGGATTGGTCCTCAGGGGCGGTGTGGGCGGGGACTGTGAAGGGACCGAGCTTAGAGGCCTCCTGAGAGGTCTTGCTGCTAAGGGAGATGGTCAGACCTTCAGCAAAGACTGAAGGCAAAGACAGGAGTCAAGGGTACCTGGCTGGCTTGGTTGGCAGAGAATGTGACTCCTGATCTTGGGGTTGTGAGTTCGAGCCCCCACATTGGGTGTAGAAATTTCGTAAAATTAAAAGGAGGCCTGGGTGGCTCAGTTGGTTAAGCCACTACCTTTGGCTTAGGTCATGATCCTGGACTCCCTAGATCTAGTCCCACATCAGGCCCCCTGCTGAGCAGGGAGTCTGCTTCTTCCTCTGACCTGCCTTTCTCTCTCTCAAATAAATAAAATCTTCAAAAAATTAAATTAATTTTTTTAAAAAATAAGGATGCGTATGTCCCTTACCACTGGGGTGAAGAGTATAAAGAGTATGGCCAAAAACCTAAAAAAACATTGTTGCTAGGCAACACCACTAATGTCCATATTGCATAAAAAATAGCCTCCCCCTGGCCACTCCTGAGCCCCCACTCCCCAAAGAAACTTCATCTATAAAACCCAAAAAATGGATCCCAAAGGATAACCTAGGACAACAGACAACAATGAAGGAAGTGAAGACCATGGCCCCACAGTGGAACTGGAGCCCGTGACGCACCCCAGGATACTTGGAATGAAACCCAAAGGGGCTCAGGTAAGATGGCAAGGCTGTCCATGAGGTGTCCTCAGGGGCTCAGAGCTGAGCAGAGCCCTGTGCTTTTTTTTACTCCTTCACAGAGGGGCTAGTGGTCCCCCTGCCTGAACACCTGAAACCTGGATCTGGTTATCTGGAAGGATTCTGAACATATAATTTTGGGAGCCATTTTCTTCTAGGGAATTCTTTGTACGAGAGACTGGGTTGTGATGGGGGGACAGCAAATAACTTTCATTTGGCCATCAAGACAGTGCTGTGGGGTAGAGAGGGCTTATCGAAACATGGAGAAATTATTTGATTTCAGCATTTCAACAGCTGGTAGATATAATGACAAGCTACACTTACTGAGCCCTCACTAAGCCTCTCACTGACTGATCTGAGTTCTCTACATAGAGTAACTCATTGCATTCTCAGCGTGGTGAGATAGGTTCTGTGACTATCACATTAGTTGGGAAGCACAAAAGTTAAAGGAACTTCCATGCCTCATGGCCAGTGCACAGCACAGTAAGGAGTTAGACACAGTCTCCAGGGCTCAGATATTTCCACATGGGACTGAGCATTCCTGTGAGCTCCAAGACACTAGCTCTTTATGCTAACTCAGTTATCAGTCTGGCTTACAATTTATTCTTGTCCCCTTGCCTCTGTCTGGGAAATGAAAGGCAAAGCTGAGAATCACAGGAAGGAAAATAAACTGTACCTCCATGGCAAGGAATGCCTCAGATTCTCTTTTCCCTTTGATATGGGCTCCTGTAGGCTGAAGCTAAGGGTGGCCCCCACCCTCAGGGGCTCTTGGGAAGATGGGAAGCTCTGAGGGGTCAGCATGTTCTACAGTTATTCTCGACTGAACAGGCAAATGCAAGAAAGGAACCAGAGATGTATTCACTGAGTCAGTCGGCACGAAAACGTGTGCCTTCTGATAATTTCCACAGCCCTGCACTAGAGGCAAGGTATGATTACTGGGGGCAGGCATCCCACAGGCTCCCCTGGCAGGCCAGAAACTTTCAATATTTCTCAGTGAAATTGGAGTTACTGAAAGACCTTATAGCTTATGATAATTTACTGTTTCTCTGTTGATTCATGCTGTTGAGACTAAAGTCCATTCTTGAGGCTTCTGGGTGGCTCAGTCATTAAGCATCTGCCTTAGGCTCAGGTCATGATCTCCAGGGTCCTGGGATCAAGCCCCACATCAAGCCTACTTCTCCCTCTCCCACTCCCCCTGCTTGTGTTCCCTCTCTCGCTGTGTATCTGTCAAATAAATAAAATCTTTAAAAATAAAGTCCACTCTTTCAGAGCAGCCCCCAAGAACTGAGCAAGGCAGGAGGCTCACCTGGCCATCTCCACTCAGCACTTTGCTATTGAAAAGGCAAGTCCTTGCTCTGAACTCCCGCTGGGTTGACCAAGCCATTCTCAGGTCTGCATCATGGACTGAGTCTCCCTCTGCCCAGGCCTGTATCTTTCTGCTTTCCCTTTCATAGGCATTGCTCCCCAACAAACCCCTTGCACACATCCCTTTGAGGCAGAGCATCTGAACTGACACCCTCTGTCTTCAGCTGCTAACAAGCAGATTTGGGGCCTTGTGACAGGTTTTTCAACCATCAACATGGATCTGGCACCTTCCCTCTGCTCACCCTGTGATGTGTGGAATGGATATTAATGATATGGGATGACGGCAGGAAAAAAGTTAGATGGGGCCCAACTTACTGAGGTAGGCTTATTGAGCAGAGAGCACAGATTACAGATTGTTGTAGGTCGAGGGGCTAGGAAACATTCTAACAGTTGTTTTGGGTTTTTTTAAAGATTTTATTTATTTATTTGACAGACACCCAGGTGCCCCTCTAACAGCTGTTTTGGCTGACTGAAAGCTGAACCCAAAATGGTCTACACTAAATTAAGTTGAAATGCCAGAACTGCCTTGGTATACTATCGAGGAAAGTATCCAAATGCTTGGGAAAATTATAATATTAAGAGTGCATTTAGGGGCGCCTGGGTGGCTCAGTGGGGTAAAGCCTCTGCCTTCGGCTCAAGTCATGATCCCAGGGTCCTGGGATCGAGCCCCACATCGGGCTCTCTGCTCGGCCTCTCTCTCTGCCTGCCTCTCTGCCTACTTGTGAGCTCTCTCTCTGTCAAATAAATAAATAAAATATTTTTTTTTAAAAAAGAGTGCATTTATAGGGGTGCCTGGGTGGCTTGGTGGGATAAGCCTCTGCCTTTGGCTTAGGTCATGATCTCTCTCTCTGCCAGCCTCTCTGCCTGCTTATGATCTCTATCAAATATATAAATAAAATCTAAAAAAAAAAAAAAAGAGTGCACTTATGGGGGCACCTGTGTGGCTCAGTGGGTTAAAGCATCTGTCTTTGGCCAGGTCATGATCCCAGGGTCCTGGGATGGAGCACCGCATCGGGCTCTCTGCTCAGCCGGGAGCCTGCTTCCCCCTCTCTCTCTGCCTGCCTCTCTGCCTACTTGTGATCTCTGTCAAATAAATAAATAAAATCTTTAAAAAAAAAAAAAAAAAAAAAGAGTGCACTTTTGATGCAGAACCTGTTCACCCATCCCAGAAGGATCCAGAAGAGACATTTTCACCATGACTGTAAGAAAAATTTGTGAGGGGCCCCCAGCATCCTTGAAGAACAATCTGGTCACTCTTCTCTATACTGTACGTCAAAACATCCAGTAGGAACTGCTGCCACTGAATCGGGATCCCCAAAAGCAATGGGGATAATTGGGTCACGAGGTGGCAGGAGCCAAGTGATGGCCTTCAATCTCCAATAGACAAGTTGGTTAATGTTTTGAAAACAGGGTCAATGCAGTAATCAGAATAGTCTGACTCACAGAGACCTATGATGTTGGCTAATTGATCATGGCATCCCTAGAAGACAAATAGATGAGCAGTATACTAAACTCTTATTTGATCTGGATTAGTAGAAGAATTCTAGGTCAGGTGAACTGAATCTTATGAACTTGAATCATAAAAATGGGAGTCACAGCCTTCATGCGATTCCCAGTCTTAAGCCATTTTACAGACCCAGAACTTCTTAAATAAAGGGGAGGCCATGTCCCCTTGAGGAAGGACCCTGCTAAACTGCCAAAAACTTATATTGTTAATCTTTCTCTTAGCTTTCCCCAAAGGGACCAACAGCTACTTTCCAGGGTCACTGCTATGAACTGGAGAAAGATAAGAAATTATACCTTCAGAAATTATTGGACACTGACTCTGAACTGATAGCTGGAAACCCACCATTCAGAGCAGAGGCTTATGGAACACAGGTGATCCATGGAGTTTGGGCTCTGGTTCATCTCACAGCAGGCACAGTGGACCCCTGATGCCACCCTCTGGTTACATGCCCAGTTCCAGAATTGGAAGAGAGAAGCTCAGCAACTGGCAGAGTTCTCACCAGTTCCCTGACCTGTGGAGTGAGGGCTATTATGGCAAGAAAGGCCAAGTGGAAGCCACTAGAACTGCCTCTGCCTAGGAAAACAGTAATTCTTGAAAGGTTTGCAAAGATTAGTGCCACCATCAAGGACTTAACGGATGCAGGGCTGGTGACCTCCTCCACATCCCCGCCCAACTCACCTATGCAGAGGACAGACTGATCCTAGAGAATAACAATACACCTGGTTGTTTATTTTTCCTGGAAGGAGAGATGCGTGAGTCTCTGCCTATTCATGGGTTGTAGCCAGTGTTTGGTTAGACGATCAAGGATTTGGAAAGAACACAATTGGAAAATTGGGGATGGTGAATTTGGAGGAAGAAGTGTGTGAATAGACCTCTCTAGGCTAAGAAACATGATTTGTGTCCTGTGTGAATGCTCACCAAAGGTGACCTCAGCAGAGGAGGCTTGTAATAATCAAGTGGATAGAATGACCCATTCTGTGGTTACTACTCAGCCCCTTTTCCCCAGCCACCCCACTCATCACCCGATGGGCTTATCATCAGAACAAAGTGGCTCTGATCACAGGGATGGAGCTTATGCATGGGTTCGGCAACAGAGATCATTCACCAAGGCCAATCTGGATGCAGCCACTGCCTCACTTGCCAGCAGCAGAGACTAAGTCCCCAATATGGTGCCATTCCCAAGATGATTCTGTTGGACAGCTTCCATCCTGGAAGTGACAGCAAGCACTTTGATCTTATGGAAATAAAAGCTTACTCTGGATATGGACTCCCTTTTCCTGCCCACAATACTTCTGCCAAAACTACCATCTGTGGACCTACAGAATGCCTTATCTACCACCTTGTCTTCTACACAGCACCACTTCTGGTGAAAGAACTCACTTCATAGCAAATGGAGTGAAGAAATGGGCCTGTGCACATGGAATCCATTGATCTCACCATGCTTCCCATCATCCTAAGGCAATTGTCTTGACATAATGGTGAAAGGGCCTTTCAGAGACTTGGTTTTGGTGCCAGGTAGGTATAAATACCTTAAGGGACTGTCAGAATGTCCTGCTGAGTGGCTCAGCTGGTTAAACATCTACCTTCAGCTCAGATCATGATCCCAGGGTCCTGGATCAAGTCCCACGTCAGGCTGCTTGCTCAGCAGGGAGACTGCTTCTCCCTCTCCCTCTGTCTGCTGCTCCCTCTGCTTGTGATCTCTCTCCCTCTGACAAATAAATAAATAAAATCTTTTTTTAAAAAAGAAGAAGAACCTGCTGAGCCAGCTTCTGCGCATCTCTCACAAGCACCAGGCATGTGAATGAAGCCATCGTGGGCCCCCCAATCACTCCAGCTACCAGTGAACACCAGCAAGCAACCCCAGTGCACACTCACTAAGCAGGAGTAGCTGCCTGAGCCCTGCCTGCCCTCCTTACCCATGAGATCATGGCTGTTGTTTTAAGCCAGTGAGCTTCAGGATAGCTGGTCAGGCCACCATGGTAACCAAAAGAAACACATTCTGATTTCATCACTGACAGCAAGAGTTGGAGCTGGGGCTCTGTGTTCCCTGGTGCTAGGCTGGTGGAAGCCCAGAGCACTGGTCCCAGGTTCTCCCTCCTCAGGGGTACCTGAGAACTCAGCTCACAGGCAGACAGCCTGCCAATGGGATGAACCGAAGGGCCAGGAGAGAGACAGCATAGGACAAAGGTGTGCCTTTGTCCCCATTCATGGCCAGAGAATAGTCATCCCTCAGAGATTAAAAAGAAGGTTCATCCCCTCAAAGAGCACCCATGAAAACAGCAAACACTGATTACTCCTCATGGACCACCCCAAGCTTTCTTAACCTTTCTTCAAACCCTGCAAACCCTGTGATATGAGTAGTACTGTGAGCAGGTGGGGAAAACCAGGCCCCAAAGCACTTATTACCCAAGGACACAGATACTGTTGGAACAGAATTCAAACCCACGAGGCAGTCTCTCTCCAGAGTGGTCTGTCTCGCCCTCCCACTTTCACTAGGAAGGAGAGGGCCTGAAAAGGATGAGAAGGACTCAGGTAGGTTGATATAAAATACAAAGAGAAGGGATGCTCACAGATGGATGGAAGGACGGACTGGACCAGAAGGAAGAAGCCAGCAAGGAAAGGGGTGGTCTTTCCCTGAGGAGATCAAACCACACAGGATGTGGACACCCAGGAGGAAAGGGCTAAATAGTTAGCTGGGAGATGGAGGAAGAGAGAAATAGGCTCTGGCTCTGGCCTGTGGGCTCAGGTCGGCTCCATCTCCTCCAGGGACTCAGTCTCCCTGGATGGTGTCTCCTCTGCTTACCTGCTGACCTCTTGGCACAAAGAATCCCAGGTTAGTAGGGGACCGTCATGGCTTCACATTTGCTGATGAAGTTACAACCCTCTGCAACCAGGACCTCTAGTCTTATGAGGCCTAGAGCTGCAGAGACAGAAACTTTCAACTCTCTAAGGGGTTGCTGAGAGGCAATGTGAGGGGGCAGAGCCTCACATAATGGGAAGGACTAAGGAGGATGGCACCCTATCCTTACAGGGTTAGTCTCTTAGCTGGTGCCTCGGCTGCCTCATCAAAAGGCCATTCCAGGCCTCTGTCAAGACAGCAGTTCTGGGGAGAGGGGACAGGTATCATTTGCCAGAATCAGGACAGCCTAGAGTCACATGCCCACTTTGCTGCCAAGGAGCTTCCTTGGTTCACTGCGATGTTCTGCAGAATCACACACTGAGGGATGAAACACTCTGTATGACCTCAGAGAGTGAAGCACGGCAAACTCACACTCAGAATATGTGTCAGCTCCACTCAAGGTCACCACTGAGCGGAAGACAACCCAGAGCAGAAGGGTCCAGGGTAATCAACTCACTACCATGTATTTGGTTTGTCTCCTAGGAGGATAACGCGACGTTGCTCATTCAGTGTTGGTCCCTACTGCTGGGAGGTTGAGCAGTGGGCCACGGTGGTATTCAGACCAGCCTTGGTGAGGGGGAGACGGGGCTGTGGGATCCACGCCCACCTCACCCCTGCCACCATGGCTGCCTTGTTCGTGTGCCCACGGTGCCCATCCTGGTTGATGCCAGTGGGCAAGCCATGCTGTATACAGGCCTAGTAAATGCTTCCTCCATGGGCATATGCAACACTTGGACCTTTACATGCCCAGTTCCATAGGTCCTCACCTTGTCTGGCAGTTTCCTAGGACCACCATAGCGAATTCATGACTTAAGAAAATAGAACATTATTTTCTCAAAATACTGGGGGCCAGAAGACTATAACTGGTGTATCCTCAGCAGGGCTGTGCTCCCTCCAGAGGCTCTAGCAGAGAACTGGCTCTTGCCTTGTCCAGCTCACGGTGCGCTAGTGTTCATGGCTTGGGGCTACTTCACTCCAATCTCTGTTTCCACCACCACATGGCCTTCTCTTCTTCCTTTTTTCCCCAAAGATTTTATTTATTTATTTGAGAGAGAGAAAGCATGCACGCAAGAATGAGCGGCGTGGGGTGGGCGGGAGAGAAGCAGTCTCCCTGCTGAGCAGGAAGCCCAATGCAGGGCTCAGTCCCAGGACTCTGGGACCATGACCTGAGCTGAGGGCAGGTGCTTAATGACTGGGCCACCTGGATGGCCCCAACATGGTCTCTTCTGTGTGTCTCCTCTCCCTCTGCCGCTAGTATAAGGACAATTGTGATGGCATTTAGGATGCACCCAGATAACCCAGCTGCTCTTATCTCAAAATACTTAAATGAATTACATATGCAAAGACCCTTTTTCCAAAGGTTCTAGGAATAGAACATGAACATATCTTTGGAGGATGGGGGTGCATTTTCTGTCAACCACATCCTCCAATCTTTTTCCTTCTAGATTCACGCTTAACTAGCCAAGCCATTAGTCACTGCCCTGAGCTCATATATATTCCAAGCTCAGTCCACTTCTTTCCACACAAAGTGAAGGACCAGTTGCACTGTCTGAATTCCTGCCCATCAGGAGGGTTCCCCTCACCCCTGTTTTTCACAGCCATCTCCTATGAGGCTGTCATAAAAGCAGCATTTTTAGCTTAGCTCAACCTACCTATTCATGGCTCATACTTGACGCCTTTCTCCCCTCCTGCATAAGCTCTTCACAAGGGACCCTTCACGCAGCCCCAGGTATAAGCTGAAAGGCCCTAATGCAACATTCGTGGATCACATGGGGCCTGGACTACCTGCTTGTACAGCTGACGTTACCTGGTCTGTCAGCCATGTGCCCTACATGGGGTGAGCTGCTACCATTTACTATAAACTGCTATTGGGCCCACTGACCTGATCCCTTGGTGGGTCTGACAGACCCCCAACTCAAGATGGGCACCTCTGGCTGTAGAGTCACTTGAACTGTCTTGATGGGTTCTGTTTTCATCAAGGTCCAAGAGCACACTAGGGGCAGGTGGGTTGGGTTGGGTTTTTCAGATGATACATATATCATTCTCAATTACAGATGAGAGGGCCTTGATCCAGAACCCTAAGGGTCAACATCAACATTGTGATTCTCTCGGGGGCTTGCCATAAGTGCCAGAGAGCATCTTTTCCTAATGCAGGTAACACAAATACAGTGAGTTTACCAGACTATGTGGTGCATGAGGCAGGGCTGCCCATGGCACAGCCCGACTCACCCCAGAGCCCTATCTAGTCAACACCAACAGCCCACCATGTCATTCAGTAAACGGGCCACAGCAACATTCCCACCCATGGAATCCACCAACCTCAGACCCAAAGAAGCCTACTCAGCATTGTGCTTCATTCTTATTGGAGGCAAGTATGAGATATAATTATTTACCTTTTCACTTTGGAGAGAATATCTAAGCATGCTGCAAACCACTAGGCCCCTAAAATCTTCACTGACCAGCTTAACAGGTTAGAAGGCACAAGGTCAACACATATAAATCAACTGGATTAACTCAAAATGGATCATAAATCCAAATGTACAATCTAAAACTATAATATTTGTATAGCACGAATCAGCTTCAGCAGATCTGGGTTAACTACACAATCATCTCAAGGTATTGACCCTTGGCCAACACTGTAGACAATATTAACTAAAGATAAATGATGTTCTAAACCATGGGTAGTGGAGCACCTGGGTAGCTTCAGTGGGTTAAGCATCTGCCTTAGGCTCAGGTCATGATCCCAGGGTCCTGGGATCAAGCCCCACATCAGGATTCCTGCTCCGTGGGGAGCCTGTTTCTCTCCTGCCTCTGCTTCTCTCTCTCTGTCTCTCATGAATAAACAAATAAAATACTTTTTTTTAAAAAAGCCCACGGGTAATAGAGTTGTTTCAGAGCAGGACCACCAACCTGTCAACACTGTTCAGTAATCACTGAATTTGTTATTGTACCCAGTCTTAATGAGGCCTGGGGGATGTCAGAAGTTAAGGCTGGTCACATAGCTGTTATGTGCCTCTGGGACCAGCTCACTATAAGACCCTACCACAAGCAGACGTGGGCTTCCAATACGGAGGGGTTTCACACATGCTGTACACAAATGGTTTGAGACCCAAAATAAAAGTGTGTCCTGAGTAACTGAGTGGTAGAAGTTCAAAAAAGCCTGCCTCTGGGATCTCAGATCCCTGGTGTGCATATCCTCCTTCTGCTGGGACTACAATTCCCATAATAAGTATGAGTCTAAACTGTATGAGTCCTGTAGGTCATCTCAGCAATTGAACACTGAAGATAACTATGTGTAAATAGCACAAACTTCTGGAAGAAAACAAAAGAGAAAATCTTAGTGACCTTTGGTGTGGCAAGGACTGCTTAAATAAAATACAAACAGCATCATCCATAACAAAACAAAAACCAGTAGAGTTCATCAAAATTAAAACTTTTGTTCTTCAAAAGACACAAGATGCTGCTATGAAAATGGAAAGGGAAGCTATAAACATGGAGACAATTTTTGCAAAAATATATATCTGACAAAGGACTTGATTCTGGAATATATAAAGAACTCTTTAAACTCAATGAGAAGAGAAACAACCCAATTTTTTAATAAAAGATCCAGTCAGTGAATGAGCAAAAGACATGAACATACATTTCACCAAGAAGATACACGTTGGCAAATAAGCTCATGAAAGGATGTTAAATATCATTAGCCATTAGGGAAATGCAAATTAAAACCACAATTAGAGGGGCGCCTGGGTGGCTCAGTGGGTTAAGCCGCTGCCTTCGGCTCAGGTCATGATCTCAGGGTCCTGGGATCGAGTCCCGCATCGGGCTCTCTGCTCAGCAGGGAGCCTGCTTCCCTCTCTCTCTCTCTCTCTCTCTCTCTGCCTGCCTCTCCATCTACTTGTGATTTCTCTCTGTCAAATAAATAAATAAAATCTTTTAAAAAAAAAAAAAACCACAATTAGATATTACTACATACCTATCAGAACGATGAAAATGCTGGCAAAGGATACAGAGAAACTAGATCATGCATACATTGCTGGTCGGAATGTAAACTGGTACATTATTTCCCATTCTGGGAAATAATTTGGTAGTTTCCTATAAAACTAAATATACACTCACCATACAACCCAGCAATCACACTCGGACATCTGTCACAGAGAAATGAAAACTTATGTTCACTCTGAAATCTGATCACGAATGTTTATATAGCAGCATTATTCCCAATTGCTAAAAACCGGGGGGGTGGAGGGGAATGTCCTTCAGTGGGTGAGTGGTTAAACAAACCGTGGTACATCCACATCAGGAAGTAGCAATAAAATGGAACAGCATACGATAAGTTCAACAGCTCGGGTAAATCTCAAGTGCATCATGTTGAGTGAGAAAAGTAACACTGATCCAATCTTGAAAGGCAACATACTGCATGATTTCATTTATATAACATTTTTCAAATGATGAAATGGTAGAGATGGAAATTGGACCAGTGGCTGCTGAGGGTTAGGAGTAGAGGAGAGGGAGAGAGGGGGGCGGAGGTCAGTAAAGGACAGCCCAAGGGAGTCTTGAGGTGATGTAATTGTTCTGGGTCTTGAGCACAGGGCCAGTTACATGAACCTACCTCTGTGATAAAAACTGCACAGAACTATTCACATTCACACAATCACATGCACGCGCGCCTGTACGCATGCACGTACGTACGCACCTGCACATGAATGCAGGTAAAACTAGTGAAATTTGAATAAGCACTGTCAATTTCCTAGTTTCATATTGTACTGCAGTTAGGGAAGATGTTACCTTTGGGGACAACTGGGTGAAGGGTACATGACACCTCCTTGTACATTTTTCTGCAAATTGTCATGGATCTATAATTATTGCAAAATAAAAATGTTTTAATATATATAATTTTTTTAAATGCTTCCCCACCCTGCTCCTCTCCATTGCTGTCCTTCTGTTGCTAAGGCCAACACCAAGAATAAAACTACAACTGTTCAGTGTTTATGTAACACTCAAATAAAACCACTCCCCACCCCCGCCCCCATCATCTCTGCGTAGTGACACAGCCAAAAGTAACACTGACCCAATTCCAAAAGCTTTGAGCAGACATGAAGACCTTAGGCTTTTCTGGAGGGGACACTGAGGAGAGGTTCCTCCCAGCAGAACCCCTAGCTCCCCACACCTCCTCTCTGCCACCGATGCCTCTCTCCCCCTTAGCTCCCAGCCTTCTCCTCCTCTCCTCCCACTCCCCACCAAAAGAATTCTTTAATTCCCCCTACCCCAGCACTCCCAGGTCTGTTCTAAATAGATCATTCTAGACCCATGCCCCTTCTTCTCATCTCTACCCTTAAAGAGCAGCAAAGACATCAACATCTCCTCAGAAGACAGAGGAAGGGGAAGGCTGTGAGCACTTACTTGCACAGTATTTTGTTCCTGTTTTTTAAAAAATGGGTTAAAAATATGAATAATCACTCCAGCAAAGAAGATAAACCAATGGCAAATAAGCACATGAAAAGATGCCCAATATCATTAGTCATTAAGGAAGTGTAAATTAAAACCACAGAGAGATACTACTACACACCCACTAGGACGGCTATGATCAAAAAGATTGACCGTACCAGTGTTGGCAAGGATGTGGAGACACCAGAACTTTCTACGCTGCTGGTGGAATGTAAAACGGTGCAACTCCTTTGGAAGAAGGTTTAGCAGGTTTTTACAAATTTAAACATACATATTCATTCGACTCTGTCGTTCCACTCCTAGCTATTTACCCAAGTTTCATGAAAATATATACCCACACAAAGACTTACTAATGTTCATAGGAGCTTAATCTGTAATAGCCAAAAACGAGAAACAACCTAAAGCGTCCATCAGTTTGAGAACGGATAAACAAATTACGGCACATCCACAAAATGAAGCACTTACCCAGCAATAAGAGTGAACTTTTGACGTGGTCATGGATGAAACTCAAAGTAATTATGCTGATGGGAAGAAGTCGGACGAACGAGTATCTATTGCATGATTTTTATCTACAGAAAATTCTAGAAAATGCAAACTCATCTATACTGGAAGAAAGCAGACCAGGTACTTGTCTGGGGAGAAGGCAGGGGGAAGGGGCTTCAAAAAGAGATGCCATCCCTTGGGTCCAAGCTCCTTGGTGGAGATGTGGCTGCCAGCAGGCAGAGACCTGGTGTCAGAAGGAACTTCCCAGTTCCTCCCACAGCTCACCTTGCAGGTGGCAGCGGGCAGACTCAGCACCCACAGGTTTTTGTAACCTTGCGGGTAGACACACAACCCTCTGAAGTGCTATCAGTGACAGAGGCACTGAGAGCAGAAGTAGGCAGGACAGGAGCTGGTGGGAGCACAGACAACCTCCCGCCAGAGCACTGGGAGGGCCAGGCAGAGGTAGCACCCTCCCCTGCACGAGCCCCAGCCCCCAAATACCCCGTCCCAATGCCCTGGAGAAATAAGACCTGTCCTGCCAGCCTGGACTAGATGATTATTTACCGGTTCCCCATTAACCCTCTTCTTGGTTCTGTCAGCCCCACCTTAGCTTGAATTATTCTTTTTTTTTTTTTTAAGATTTTATTTATTTATCTGACAGAGAGACATAGCGAGAGAGGGAACACAAGTGGAGGAGAGAGAGAGAGGGAGATGCAGGCTCCCCGAGGAGCAGAGAGCCCGATGTGGGGCTCGATCCCAGGACCCTGAGATCATGACCTGAGCCGAAGGCAGAGGATTAACCCACTGAGCCACCCAGGCGCCCCTTGAATTATTCTTTTATATTGAACATACTGCATGAGGACTGGGGACTGGGCCTGTGCAGGGGCAGTACGGGTCTCAGACTTGGTTCTTCCTTCTCTCATTTCTTCAGATAGGGTGAGCAGCACCTGAAGTCCTGGCCTGGATGCTAGGGGCCTGACGTCAAGCCTCTGGCTCCTTCTGGATGTCAGAGCTTCAGGCTCACCTTGGGATAACCATGCCGTCAACTGCAGGAAGATCCCCTTGTGCCTGGAGAGGCTCCCAGACTTCTGCTCGCTCACTGCACTGTCTTTGCTATTCATTTTTTTAAATTACAATTTTGGGCATGCCTGGGTGGCTCAGTTGCTTAAGCATCTGCCTTTGGCTCAGGTCATGACGCCACGGTCCTGGGATCAAGCCCCGCACCGGGCTTCCAGATCAGCGGCGAGCCTGCTTCTCCCTCCGCCTGCCATTCACCCTGCTTGAGCTCTTGCTCTCTCTCAAATAAATAAGTAAAATATTTTTAAAAACAAATAAATCACAATTTTGGTTTTCAAATACATGAAAAACAATGTGACAAGCCCATATTTGTTAGATGTCCCCAGGTCTCCAGAGTAGGACATCTAGGTGGGGGACCTGCGGTTGATCCCATCAACTCTCTGGCCGCAAACCACAGGTGGTTCATGGGTGCTTCCTTGCCCCCGCGGCCCTAGCAGAAGGGCTGGCCAGCAGCAGCCTCCCAGCCTCAGGATCAGGCTCAGGTCAGGTCAGGTTTGCCCACTGAGTCCCTGGACACAGCATCAGGTCAGGAACAGGAAATCAGCCTCTGAATCTTTATTCCTGGCCGAACTTTTCTCTGGTGACAGGCTCACAACCCATGTGTCCCAGATGGACATGGCCTCTGCGCAGTGAGCACCCCTGGTGTTCTCCCTGGGAGTCTCCCCACAGCTTGCTGATGGAGAAATCCACCCCACTGCTTACTGTACGCAGGCTCCTTGGCTCCCGTGGTGCTAATGATTAGACATTGAGCCGACATTTGTGAACACGGGGCTGCTGGGCCCGGGGCTCCAGGATGCCTGTGGACAGGTGAGGCCCAGCTCCTCCCCGGTTTGGGTGAGGGACACAGAGGAAGCCAACCAGCTGCAGCAGAAGGTGGAGGGCAGAGTTTGGAGAAGGGCTCCTGGGGGAGCAGGAGGAGGTAAGCCAGATCAAATGATAGATGTCAGAAGGCTTTCCTGGGAAGGGAAAATTGAAGAAGAAACAGAATTTCTGCAGGTGCCTGGGTGGCTCAGTCCTTAAGCATCTGCCTTTGGCTGGGGGCATGATCCCAGCATCCTGGGATCCAGACCCGCTTCAGGCTCCCTGCTGAGTAGGGAGCCTGCTTCTCCCTCACCCACACCTCCTGCTTGTGTTCCCTCTCTCACTGTCTCACTCTCTCTGTCAAATAAATAAATAAAATCTTAAAAACAAAAAGAAAGAAAGAAATAGAATTTCTGGAAAGGGTCGGGGAAGGGAATGTGCACAACCAAAATCTTTCCTCATGGTCCTTGTGCTGCCCCACAGCGGGACAGCAAGGCAGGCCTCACTCTGAGGTCGCACTCGGCCACCTGCCTCTCCTCAGTGCCCCAGGGTGCTCAGGGCTGCCGAGGTTCACTCTGCATCAGCAAACTGAAAACAAAAGAGCAGGACCTGGGGCAGGAAGGGAAAAATGGGCTCACTCCAGCCATCGGTTATATAGGTCACCCAGGGATTTGTAAGACGGGAACTTCTGGGTGGTGCAGGCCCGGCTCCTTATCTAGGTGTGTAGCTTGAGCTCTGTGACATAGCTGGCAGTCTGTTTATCCAGATGTATGCCTCTGAAATGGACGCCTGGGCACTCAAAAGCTTACGTCAGGCACTTGCCGGACAAAGTTTCCTTCAGCTGCCAGCCCCCCTTGCCAGCTACAAGGCCAGGCTACCCTGTGGATCTCCCTCTGCAGGAGCTGCCCTTAGCTCCAAGATAATCTGTGGCCTTTCTAAGCTTCCCTGGGACCCCTTCCCCAGGTAGAAAGGAAGGAAAGAAAGAAGGAAGGAAGGAAGGGAGGGAGGGAGGAAGGAAAGAAGGAATCGTCCCAAAGAAAAGGACAAGGCCGTGGAAAGTGAGATGTACAGTAAGCTTTGAAAGGTGGGCCTGGGTGTCTCAGTCATTAAGGGTCTGCCCTGAGCTCAGGTCGTGATCCCAGGGTCCTGGGATTGAGCCCTGCATCGTGCTCCCTGCTCGGCGGCGGGAAGCCTGCTTCTCCCTCTACCACTCCCTCTGCTTGTGTTCCCTCTCTCACTGTCTCTCTCTCTGTGTCAAATAAATAAATAAAATCTTTTAAAATAATAAAATAAAAAAATAAGAACTATACCACTAAAAGTCTCTGGAAATTGTCTTAAGGGTAGTCAATAAATGAAGAAACATTTATTCAAGAAAATCTACTAAAATCCAGTAAGAACAGTGAGATTCTGGGATTTGAACCACATCCTGTTCCTTCCCTCCTCTCCTCTCCCCAGCTCAGTTTGACAAAAGCTCTATCTGGGCAGATGTAGCCAAGAAGACAAGGATCCCTCTTCCCTCAGCCCCCAACCAAGGGTATAAAATAATAAATCATCTGCATATTGATATTTGCCCCCAGCTTCTGGCACAGAGCTCCTAAATCCCTTGTAATTTTCTAAGTGATAAGAGCGGTGGAGCATCTTTTGTTAATATTTGGTCTTTGACCCCAGTTCCTGACAGAACTCCTAAATCCTTTAGGTGTAAGGCAACTTTCAGGGTGATAGGAGTGTCTTTAATTCTTTTTTTTTTTCCCCTAAGATTTTATTTATTTATTTGACAGAGAGAGAGATCACAAGTAGGCAGACAGGCAGGCAGAGAGAGAGAGAGAGAGAGAGGAGAAAGCAGGCTCCCTGCTGAGCAGAGAGCCTGATACGGGGCTCAATCCCAGGACCCTGAGATCATGACCTGAGCTGGCAGAGCCTTAACCCACTGAGCCACCCAGGCACCCCAGGAGTGTCTTTAATTCTAATGAGGCAACTCTTGGTGGGCTTCTGGGTGGCTTCAGGATGGGAGCCAGTCACCAGAAAGACCAAGCCATGATTAGAAATTTGAAATTTTCAACCCCATCCCCTATCCTCAAAGGGACTAAAGGCTGGGTTAAGGATAGATCAGGCCTCCATGTATGTAATGAAACCTCCATAAAATAACCAAAATATGGAATTTGGAGTTTCTGGGTTGGTGAACAGACCTATATGTCAGGCAGGTGACACACTCCAACTCCACGAGGACAGAAGCTCCGGCTCTCGGGACTTTTCTAGACCTCATCCTATGTATACCTTCATCTGACTATTCATTCATGTCCTTTATTATGCCCTCTGTAACAAACTGGCAAACATAAGTAAGTATTCCCCTGAGTTCTGTGAGCCACTCTAGCAAATTATCAGCCCCCAGGAGGGATCATAGGAACCCCAGTTTATAGCTAGTCAATCATAAGTACAGACGACAATCTGGAACTCACAGCCGGCATCTGAAATGGAGCAGTTCTGGGGAATGAATCCGCAGACTGTGGGATCTGATACTCCAGGTAGTGTCTTCGGCTGGCGTTGCAGAATTGCATGATGGGTGGAAAACACACACATCTGGTGTCAAAAGTGTTGTGAGTGTTACAGCAGTATGAGAATAAAAGAGAAACACAGGAATGTTTTTCCTTTTTCTTTTTTTAAGATTTTATTTTTAAGTAATCTCTATATCCAGTATGGGGCTTGAACTCACAATTCTGAGATCAAGAGTCACAAGCTCTACTAAATGAGCCAGCCAGGTGTTTCGGGAGTGTTTTTGTTACACAAAGGATCACTATTTTTCACCAGGAGAAGCAGATGACCCGCACTAATCGTCTCCAACTCCAGGCTGAGGGGTCTATATTACTGGTGAGTGAGGCCAAGAGGTCATGGGCTCCTGTGCTCAACCTAGAGACAGAGGTTCAACGCCTGAAAACTTCTGCCCCAGCCTATTGGTAGGACACAGATTTGGACCGGGGAAAGCAAGCTGAGGAGACAGAGGCTACCACACCCACTCAGCTCCCTAAATAGTGGATCACAGATATCACCTGGGAGAGGAGCAGCCATTTAGAAAAGAGTTTTGAAGCTCTCCCCAAAGGAATTGACTTTATTTAAAATTGAGTGCAGAAAAGTTCAAGTCTAAGGACACTCTTAAAAACAATAGTTCCCCTTAATTAAGAGCAACAAACTAAACCATAGGCCAGCTAATTCACTAGACTCAACCAGGAAAAAAGACAGCTAACAGCCCACCTAGTCAAAATGGCTTCTGAAACTACCCTTGCCTGAATTTTATTGGATCAGACCAATAAGCAATTGATGCCTCAGGGCACTGTAAAAAAAAAAAAAAAAAAAAAAACCTGCAATTAGCCAGTAATTAGTGGAGCCTAACATATTGATGTAATACCGAAACAGGCAGATAGCTTAACAGAGAGATCAGAAAGAGACATGGCAAGAGCCCCCCTAAAAGCAGGATCACCCCAGGGTGACCATGCACTTGCCTGAGACTGTACCCTTGCCCTCTGTGGAGTGTCAGAGGCTTCCCCTTTGTAGGGGAAATAGACCCCACCAAAACAGACAAGTGAAATCACAAAACAAATATGTCAGCAAACAACAAACGCAAGCCAGAACGGATGGTGGGAAATCAGTATTCAGGTTGCTTTTCTCCTAAGATCAGGAATAAGACAAGGGTGTCTCCTCCTGCCACTTCTACTCAAAATTGTACTGGAGGTGATAGCCAGAGCAATTAAGCAAGAAAAAGAATTAAAAGACAGCCACATCAAAAACAGCGGGCTTGGTGCTCAGCAGGGAGTCTGCCTGAGATTCTCTCTCTCTTCCCTCCCCCCATTAGTGTGCTCTCTCTCTCAATTTCTCTCTAAAATAAATAAATAATTTTTTTTTTTTTTTTAAGGCACATCTACCAAAAAGATGAACACAAAAACATTGGAAAATGCCAAGCCAGTAGGGGTACAAGGGAGCAGACAGGGCTCTTCAGGGGTAATGTGAAATGAACAATCACTTAGAACCTGTTTGGCAGAATCTGTGCAAATCCTGAGGTCCCTGTGACTGGTGTTTGTCAGGAATAGACCCAAGGAAAAGGTGGATAGAGGTTTACCTAACAGCACTATTTTTAATAGCCCAAACCCAAATTTGCAGCCTACATGTTCATTAGCAGCATAACTAATAAACTGAAGAATATACATGGTGGTGATGCCATAAAGTAATGAGAATAAAAAGGCCTTGAGTGCATGAGAAAAGCTCTCAAATGCCTAAAATAGTACAGCCTGTTTGATTCCATTTATATGAAGTTCAAAGGCCAAAAAAACAATCTATGGGTTAGAAGTTCAAGGAGTCCTTACTTGGGCCCAGTGGGAGAGGCCTTTGGCACTCCTCTATATGTATATTACACTTCAATAAAGTGTTTTTTATTTTTAAAGGATTTTATTTTTAAGTAATCTTTACACCCACCACTGGGCTCAACCTCACAACCCCAAGATCAAGAGTCACATGCTCTTCCAATTGAGCCTCCCAGGTGCCCCAATGATAAGTTTTTTTAAGCCATTATTTTTAAAGTCATAAGCTTATGAGCATAAGGGCCTTTAGTCTAGGGTCTGCCAAAATGGACACTCAGTCTGTTCAGGCTGCTGTAACAAAAATATCACAGACTGCATAGCTTATAAACAACAGAAATGTATTACTCACAGTTTTGTAGGCTGGGAAGTCCAAGTTCAAGGCACTGGAAGATTTGGTGTCTATTGAGAGCTCACTTCCTAGTTCATAGACAGCTGTCTTTTCGCTGTGTACCCACACAATGGAAAGGGCAAGGGAGCTCTCTGGAGTCTCTCTCCCTCTCTTTTTTTTTTTCCTGCCTGCTGCAGCCGCCCCATCCACTATGGCTTCTGTTTCATGCCCCCCACCAGGACCACTGGGCATGCGTGAAAGGTCAGACAGTTGCCCAGCACAACTATTCACGCAGGGCATCCCAGCCACCTCCAAAACAATATGGGGTCTCTTTTAAAAAGGTACTAATCCCAGTCATGAAGTGCCCTCATGACCTCATCACCTCCCAAACACTCCACCTCTCTAAATGCAATCACATTCGGAATTCGATGTCAGCAGATGAATTTTGAGGGGACAGAAACGTCTATCTACTAACCCCTGGGTGCCGAATAATGATCACAATCCTAACTCTTAAACCCATTTTACTGATGAGAAAACCCAGGCTAGGACTCTCTGGCCACAAACTCTGGAACAGAGTGGCCATCACGTCCCGCCAGAAGATGGCTGTTCAGAATGATGGAAAGCAGCCATCTACTTAGAAAAGGTCCTCAGAAAGAGCGTTGGCAGAGTGCACACACGTCAGTGACAGCAAGCACAGAGTATGTAAAACATTTTATAAAATATAGGGGGAATCTGAAGGGCGAACCACACAAGAAAGGTATTATGCAACTATCTTCCTAAATTAAAAAGAAATAATAGTGCTAAAATTGATTCCAGGTAGAGAAATGGTAAAACATGCAAATACACACATTTATCTTTGTAGATAGGTAAAAATAGGCATTTCCATCTATATAGTGATTAGATAAATACAATGTTTAATAGGATCCAATGCGGCATCTGGGCGGCTCAGTCAGTTAAGCATCTGTCTTTGGCTCAATCATGATCCTGGGGTCCTGGGATCAAGCCCCAAATCAAGCTCCCTGCTCAGCAGGGAGCCTGCTTCTCCCTCTGCCCCTCCCCCTGCTCATGCTCCCATCTCTCTTTCTCTAATTAATAAATCTTAAAAATAAATAAAGGACTCTATATACCTATCATTTCTTGATAGATATGATATATTCAGTGATTCAAAAAATATATATTCAGATACTTAACGATTAGTTATTTGTCAAGGCACCTGGACACTATGAAGTCAAGTTTTTCCCACCAAAACTCCAGCCTCATCAAGCCAGTGATGATCCTGCCTTAGGATGCCAGTGGGAACACTGACCCCAGGGGGTCAGTGAACGGGGTCAGCCAATGGTGAACATGGATAGGAGCATGTGATCATCATGGTTCTCAAAAGGCATTGAACACTAAGTTTGTACCAGGACTCATTTCTCATTACCTCCCCTAGGAAGGGTATTCCATTATCCCCAGGTTAGAGGAAAGGAAACGGGATCAGCAGGGAACATCTGGCACAGTAGTAATTCTATAAAACTTTCAAATGCTATGAGAATTGGTGGGCTAGTCCTGATTTTTAAAGAAAACTTCAGATTTGGACAAATACACCCCAAATCTACCCCCCCACCCCACACCCACGCCCGCTAACCTGGGAGTGTCTCAGCAGTGAGACCACGGAGGGAAAGGAATTATATGGTAACGGTCCTCTACTGCCACCTTGTGGCCACTTGCGGTGGCCTCGGCCCTGTCTCCCCCTAATGAAAATAGCCCTGATCCCACACCCTTACTTGCCTGCCTCAGAGGTCAAGGCCCAGAAAGGGCCCCAGGTGGGTAAAATGATGAGCTAACCACGGGCTTCATGGCTGGTTAGGGCTGCAGCCCGAGGGGCGAGTTGCTGGGCCTGGCCTGAAGGATGGAGTCACAGAAATGTCAGAGACAAGCAAACGAAGGGAAGTTAAGAGTCACCTGGATAGAGCAAAGAAACAGAAATAAGGGTGCAAAAAACTCAAAAAACCAGAAGGATGAAAGAAAGAGAAAGGAAGAAAGAGGAAGAGGGTCCCAATCAGACCCAGAAAGCAATACTGAGGAATTCAGAGCCACAGACACACAAAACAGCCAGGCAAGAGTATCCTGCAACGGGAAAAACCGCCAGCCCTTCCAGGAAGTCCTCTAGCACATCTGAACACCCACTTTCCGAAGGTCCTGGGCAATCTCATTCCTAGTCCTTCCTGGGATTCTGGCACAAATAAGTTTACTTCAAGGATGCCTGGTGGCTCAGTCGGTTAAGCGTCTGCCTTTGGTTCAGGTCATGAGCCCAGAGTCCTGGGATTGAGTCCCACATTGGGCTCCTTGCTCAGTAGGAAGCCTGCCTCTCTATCTGCCTGCCGTTCCCCCTACATGTGCACACTGTCTCTCTCTCTCTCTCTCTCTCTCTCTCTCACCCCTCCCCCCAACAAATAAATAAATACCTTTAAAAACTGAAGAAAACAAAAGAACAAATTAGCTTACTTCAGAGCATTCCCCAGGACAGAAGACAGACAAGGGGGCTGCCCTGTTGTAGCCGGTCCAGCTGTCCAGCTTCCCAAACCTTCACCCCTGCTCCTCTCCTGGTGAGTAATTGATGGCTCCCTTTCATACATGGGATGTATATTTTCATATACAGAAACACGCCTGCAGCACTTGCCCAGGAGAAAACAAAACTGACCCTGGGTCTTCTCCCCACTGGCTGGCCTGCTGAGGCTGATAAACAGCTATGAATTTGGAGGGTCCCTTCGCCTTTCTTGGGTTTCAGTGAGGACCCCTGCTGGTCGGCCGAGGGACGGCCGGGCCTGTTCTGAGCCACCTCCTCACCTGCCCCAGGCAGTATGCCCAGGTCATAGCTTCCCAAGAACCAGGACACCAACCCCACCCCGCCCCTCCCCGCTCCAGCACTTGGCAGGCTCCAGAAGAATTCAGGGTGCATTAGGATGGAGAAGGTAGGAAACAGGAACTCACCTGTTCAATACACTACTCTCCCGAATTCTCTTCTCACACTCCTCAACACATGTCACCCCCTGCCCCCAACCCCCAACTCAGTTGTCTTCAGCAAACACCGCCAATGTCACTAGCCCGGAGGCCTAGATTATGAGACCTGACCTGGCTTCTAATTCTGGTCTCACCACTTACCATCCCGCTCTCTGTGCCTCCACTTCCCCAACTATAAAACAGAATAAGAGGGGTGCCTGGGTGGCTCAGTGGGTTAAAGCCTCTGCCTTCAGCTCAGGTCATGATCCCAATGTCCTGAAATCAAGCCCCGCATCGGGCTCTCTGTTCAGCGGGGAGCCTGCTTCCTCCTCTCTCTCTCTGCCTGCCTCTCTGCCTACTTGTGATCTCTATCAAATAAATAAATAAAATCTTAAAAAAAAAAAAAAAAGAATAAGAGCAGGGACTATAAAATAGAATACTAGTAGGGTCAACTTCATCATGCCATGGGGAGGAGTCCATGAGTTAATGTTGCAAAGTGTGGTAATGAACAATATTAAGACAAGGGACACTTTGGAGTCAGAATGGCCTTGGAAAATTCACTTCCTCTCTCCAAACTTCAGTTTCTTGTCTGTAAAATGGGCACAGGGACTCTAAACTCATCAGTTTTGTCTAATATAAAGGTCTTGAGAGACCCTAAAGGACTTGAGATGTGAGATTCAGCTACTGAGGCTTTCAAATGTCCTGTCCCCTCAGCTGTGCCTCGTCATCCCTCCACACCACTGAGCCCCTACCTCCTCCTCTTCATCCCTCTCCATAAAGGCTGGTCTGCCCAGCCTATGGCTGCCAATCCTCAGAACACTCCCTCCATTCCTCCACAATTCCAGCCTGTCCGAACAGCAGCTGCTGGTCCCCAGAATAATCAATTCCTCTATTCTCATTTCCAAAACCAGCTGTACCATTCCCATAAGAAACCTGGAAGGCCTTCTTCGAACAAGCAGTCCCTTTGCTCCCTCACAGCCTTCTGCCGGACGCTAAGGAAGCTTCTCCTGCGCTCTGGTGGATTTTCTTTCGCAACATAAAGCACAACAGTGAAACAGGGAGCGTCTGGTCCGGTTGAACAGACTTATTATTACTGCGGCAGGTGAAGCCTCCCTGTATACATGGAGCCTCACGCCTTTCCTCGCTTCTCAGGAGCAACCCCAGTCTGAACTGTGCACTTATTTTTAAATTATTATCTAGTCCAGTATTTTCATTCATAGTTTTACTACTATACAGTCTTGAACTATATATAAATGACGTGCTTCTACAACTTTTTCTCATTTGATACGCTGGCATTTACCCTAATCCATAACTAAATCACTCTCTTCCCTGCTGAATAAAGTTCTAACCCATGAAGTGCCATAATTTTCTTTCTCTGGTCACTGGCTATTAACACTGTTTCTGGGTTTTCTTCCACCAAAAACAGTCCTGATGGGAACATTTCTGAGGCACTGAAGCTACTGAAGCTTAAGCTTGGGGTCCCTGCCCCAAGCTCACCCAAGCTCACTCTGCCTACAGCCAGAGGACTCTCCATCCCCAGACCCCCTCCCTCAGATCCCCGACCACGTCCAGACGCCCCCTCACACGTCCCAGAGCCAGATGACCTCAAAGTTCTGTCCCCCCAATCCTAGCCACAACACTTGCTCCAGGATCCACCCTCATATCTGCCAGCCCACATCCGGGTCCCCTCCCCAAGGCCCGGGCATGCTGGCAAACAAAGGACTCCCCACTCCAGGGCCTGACCCCTCCCACACACAACTCCACCCACACTTGGGCCTCTTTCCACATCCAAACCCCTCTCTGATGTCCTTCAGTGTCCCTATCCCCCCAGTTCCAGGCCTCTCCCTCACACACCTCCAGGCGGTCTTTGCCCAGGTCCCAAGCCTCCACCCCAAGTCTGATCCCCCCCAAGCTCTGGCCACAACCCTGCTTCCAGGCCTCCCCTACTCTGTGTCCCCACATCCATATCTCCTCCCCTCCACTGGACTTTCCCCAATGTCTACGCACACCCCACCCTACCCCTCACTCGACCCCCTCATCCCTCCACTCCCCCCAACCCCGTGGCCAGACCTCCTTCACACACTGTCCAGGCTCCACACTGACCCCAACCTCACTCTCCATGGCTCTCATTTCCCGCCCCTGCCCCCTCCTCACATACACACACACTCCCGGGGCCCCTTGCAAGGCCTCTGGAGGTTTAGCGGAAGCAGTGTAACATGAAGACTGGTCAATGCACAGGAAAACATGAGATGTCCTGCATTCTGACTGCTTGTGAATAAAAAACACTCCATAGAGGTTTTCCCTAATTTAACAGCACCCAAAACTTTTACAAGACATTAGCAGTGATAAATTGTAAAGCCAAAAGCAAATTTTCTAAATTATCAGTAAAAATATATTTTTTAAAGATTTTATTTATTTATTTGACAGAGAGAGGTCACAAGTAGGTGGAGAGGCAGGCAGATAGAGAGAGAGAGGGAAGCAGGCTCCCTGCTGAGCAGAGAGCCTGACACGAGACTTAATCCCAGGACCCTGAGATCATGACCTGAGCCGAAGGCAGCGGCTTACCCCACTGAGCCACCCAGGTGCCCAGTAAAAATATTTTTAGATGAGTGGATTAATCACAGCTGGGGTGCCTGGGTGTCTCAGTCAGTTAAGGATCTGCCTTCCGTTCAGGTCATGATCTCAGGGTCCTGGGATCTGGACCCCTGTGGGGCTCCCTGCTAAACAGAAAGTCTTCTTCTCCCTCTTCTTCTACCCCTCCCCCTGTTCATGCATGCTCTTTCTCTCTCCCTCTCTTTCTCAAATAAATAATAAATAAATAAATAAACCAAAAAAAATTGGGTTAATCACCCCTAGAAGGGGCAGTTATCTTCCATTTTTTCTCATAGGAATTATTCTAATTTAAAATACTCTAATTTGGGGCACCTGGGTGGCTTAGTGGGTTAAAGCCTCTGCCTTCGGCTCAGGTAATGATCCCAGGGTCCTGGGATCGAGCCCCGCATCGGGCTCTCTGCTCGGCAGGGAGCCGGCTTCCTCCTCTCTCTCTCTGCCTCTCTGCCTACTTGTAATCTCTGTCTGTCAAATAAATAAGTAAACCTTTAAATAAATAAATAAATAAATAAATAATAAAAATTAAAAAAAAATAAAATACTCTAATTTAAAACATTCACAATCAGGGGGTGCCTGGGTGACTTAGATGGTTAAACATTTGCTTTTGGCTCAGGTCATGATCCTGGGGTCCTGGGATCAAGCCCAGAATCAGAGTTCGGCTCCCTGCTCCATGGAAAGTCTGCTTCTTCCTCTGCCTGCAGCTCCCCTTGCTTGTGTTCTTTCTCTCTTTCTCTCAAATATATAAATAAAATATTTTTTACAAAAATATTCAAAATCACTATCAAATGAAGTAGTGGCTATGATTATGCAATGTTACCAGTAAAATTAATATTTTGACAGGCAATTAATTTTAAAATGTGTTATATTAAAAATTTTGTTGTCAGCTTTTTTAAACTTGCAATTGCTTTGCTTTGTCATTCTAAACAAAAAAATAAACCTTCAGGGCACCTGGGTGGCTCAGTGGGTTAAGCCGCTGCCTTTGGCTCAGGTCATGATCTCAGGGTCCTGGGATCGAGTCCCGCATCGGGCTCTCTGCTCAGCAGGGAGCCTGCTTCCTCCTCTCTCTCTGCCTGCCTCTCTGTCTACTTGTGATCTCTCTCTCTCTGTCCTCAGTCGGTAGAACATGACACTCCATCTCGGGGTTATAGGTTTGAGCCCCACCACAGGTATATAGATTAGTTAAAAATAAAATCTTAACTATATATTACATATTTTATTATTTTGTTTATTCTATATATATTTATAAATTTATATTATATACAGTATATATATTACATACACATATATACTTGTGTGCGTGTGTATATACACCTAAACTTTCACACAAACATTATGTTCATAATTTTGTGTTCTCCTCCTAGGGAGAACTTCTAGCATTGCGTGGCTTCAGCTTCCACTTCCAGGATCTGCCCATGGGGTTCCTCTAGGGCAGGTGTGTCTGTTCTCTAAGGGACATATCTGGGGCATCGCCGCTGGGCACCAGGCTCACAGAACTTCAGTTTTCAGAAGTAATATTGTTTTTCAAGACAGGTATACCCCTTTAGAAATGGAACTGAGAACTTCTAGGCTTCTAGGTCTGGGCACAGTGGTACCCCACAGTGGTACCCCACTGTGCCCAGACCTAGAAGCCTAGAAGGTCTCTGTCACGGTGGATGAAAGGGTAGAATATAGCAAACCCCACCCACCTCTAGCAGCAAAACTGGTTCTCCAAGGGCGTGTAGTGGAAGGAATGGCTACAAGCCCTCACTGTGGAAAATCCCAATGTTGATCATTAGAAGTTAATATATTAATATTTTACTAGTTTATTAAGAACTTGAAGGTAAGTAATAGCTCTCAAGACTTTGTACATCAACCTACAAGGCATTTTATTTTACATTACAGGAAAAAAGTTAAAATTGCTACTCAATTTTTATACTATGATTTATTTCCTATTGCTTACTAAACTTCAGTTTCTCAATAGTTCTTTTTAGTTCGGTAAACATTGCTTGGAGGAACTTGTTATTCTCTTTTGTAGTCTGATTAGAGTAGAACATAACACTAACTCCCTTTGTGTACTAGTCAAACTGCAGAGCGAATGACAGCAAAACGTTGCAGGGTTTTAAAATTAGCTAATGCAGTGGAGACAACAAAGACTTTGTCCAGCTTTGATTGTATTTGAATTAAGATTTCAAGCGGCCACAAATTCAATGCGTCCTTTAACTTGACAAGCTTCTAGAAACTATTGACATTCATAATCAACATTCTGTGCTAACACAGAACTAAAACCAGCTTCATGCAGGCCCTTTCCAATCATACTGCCTTTGGTCTCTCGAACCACCATTTTTACTTCTTTATTCTTTTTAAAGATTTTATTTATTTGAGAGAGACAGAGAGAGCTCAAATTGGGGAAGCTGCAGAGAAAGCAGCAGACTCCCCACTGAGCAGGGAGCCTGACGAGGGGCTCAATCCCAGGACCCCGAGAACACTACCTGAGCTGAAGGCAGACTCTTCAACTGACTGAGCCACCCAGGCACCCCTTTAACTACCATTTTTTATCTTTCCACTTTAACAGTGCCAGTAAAAACGTTCTTTTATTCTATTATTGCCAACAACTAAGTCATTTTCCTTAAAAGACACTTATTATAACATATATAGAGATTGTTAAAAAAAATTCAACTGAGTAAATTTTAAAGATCTTATTTATTGGCTTTATTCAATGATTCGTGAATCTGGCAACATCCCATCTAGCAGACAGAAGGGAGCTCTGAGGCACTGTATAAAATGAAAGACTTTCATAGGCAGAAAGGAGCAGGAACAAAGACATTATACTAGCAAAAAGTGGACTGGCTGTGACAGGGTCATTTTCCTTTAGGAGATGGCAGGGGTCTATGAGGCAGATTACCCGTTTAGTGCCAATCAGGTAGTTACTGATTGACTGCTTTAAGATTCCATTTTGGAAAGTGTCAAAACTATAATTAAATTAAATCTAAATTTGGTGATGAGGGACCTAGCATAAGTGACTCCATTTGGGGGCCTGTTGTCTTGTTTTAACGAGATAAACAGATTTGATGGAGAGACATTTCTTGGAATGAGAGTCACTAGCTTTAAATAAAAAACCCTTTTTGTGGGACGCCTGGGTGGCTCAGGCGGTTGAGGGTCTGCCTTCGGCTCGGGTCATGGTTCCGGGGTCCTGGGATCAAGTCCCACATTGGGCTCCCTGCTCAGCCAGGAGCCTGCTTCTCCCACTGCCTGCTCTGCCTGCTGCTCCTCCTGCTTGTGCTCTCTGACAAATAAATAAATAGAATCTTAAAAAAAAAAAAAAAAAAACCTTTTTTTGTAAATTATGCTCTAACCTAAAATCTGGGCATATGTTTGACTTCCTTGGCTCAATTCAACCAGGAAAAAAAAATGGCAAAGGAAAATTTGACTGTGGCATACAAATGTTTTAAATCTATGTTTCTATCATTGACCAATTCTGACCTCCCAGTCTAAGAAAGCTGTCTCTCCCCCATCATTCTCTACATCTCAGCTGCTTTCTGTGTCTTCACTGCACCTGTCCATGAGCACTTGAAATACTGTACCATCTATTTCTTTTTCCAACTCATTGCCCTCACCGTGATGTCAGTCACTCGAGGCAGGGGCTGTGCATTGCCTAGTTCAGGGCCCCCAGTTCCTGGAACTGGGGTGAGAATCAAAACTTATGTTTATTCAATAGATATCAAATTAATTATATTAGAATGGAAATACTTTGAAAAGTTGTAAAACCAAACTGTAACATATGTTATCTTTTCTTTCTTTTTTCTTTTTCTTTTTTTTAGTACATAAACTCTACCCCCAAGGTGGGCCTTGAACTCATGACCTCCAAGATCAAGAGTCTCAGGGAGCCTGTGTGGCTCAGTGGGTTAAGCCTCTGCCTTCTGCTCAGGTCGTGATCTCTGGGTCCTGGGAAAGAGCCCCACATCAGGCTCTCTGCTCAGCAGGGAGCCTGTTTCCCCCTCTCTCTCTCCGCCTTCCTCTCTGCCTCCTTGTGATCTCTGTCTGTCAAATAAATAAATAAAATATTTAAAAAAGAAAAAAGATCAAGAGTCTCATGCTCTACCAACTGAGCCAGCCAGGAACCTCTCTAACTTATAAAATTTTTTTTTAAGATTTTATCTATTTATTTAACAGAGAGAGACACAGCGAGAGAGAAAATAGAAGCAGAGGGAGCGGGAGAGGGAGAAGCAGGCTTCTGCTGAGCAGGAAGCCCAATGTGGGGCCCAGGACCCCAGGATCATGACCTGAGCTGAAGGCAGATGCTTAATGACTAAGCCACCCATGAACCCAACTTATAACTTATTTTAAAAACCCTGGCACACATATACATGTATAGTGATACCAACTTTTTGACAACTGGGCCCCTAGTGAAAATAAAAAGTACACTTAGAATTCAACTCTTGATCTCAGGGTTGTGGGTTTGAGCTGCACATTGGACACAGAAATTACTTCAAAAAAATGTTTTTAATAGCTAAATATTATTACCTGCATAAAAATCACACACACACACACACACACACACACACCCAAAGAGAAATATATATATATAATATATTATATATATATACAAACACACATACACATACACACACACATATATATATATACTTTTTTTTTTTAAACGATGTATTTTAGGGGCATCTGGGTGGATCAGTCATTAGGCCTTTGCCTTCCACTCGGGTCATAATCCCAGGGTCCTGGGATCAAGCCCTGAGGCAGGCTCCCTGCTCCAAAGGAAGCCTGCTTCTCCCTCTCTCCCACTCCCCCTGCTTGTACTCTGTCAAATAAATAATTTTCTAAAAAATTAAGATGTATTTTGACAGGGCATACACACACACACACACAAATGTGCAGAGGGGGAGGGGCAAAAGGAGAGGGTGAGAAAGAATTTCAAGCAAACTCCCCACTGAGCACGGGCCCAATACAGGGTTCCATCCCATGACTCACGAGATCATGGCCCAAGCAGAAACCTAGAGCTAGACATTCAACCAACTGAGCCATCCAAGCGCCCTGAACTCTACATTTTAAATAGGGTAATTGCTTGGTAGGTAAATTGTTTCTCAACAGAGCTGTTTTAAATAATATTAAAAATAAATAACGCGCACAGCTTAGTGTGGAGAGTGGTGGTTAAGAGCCAGCTCTAGAGCTGTGTGGCCCAGAGCTTCACTTAACGATCCATCTCATTTTCCCATCCTGAAATCAGGCGGTGAATCCTCTCTAGATAGGCTGTTCTTAGGATAACATGAGTTAACACACGGAAAGTGATGGAAAACAGCCTGCCAGGTAGCAAGCACTCACTTAGGCTGCTCTAGTGGAGGAAGCTGCAGTCACAGAGTGAGAAGTGTTAGTGCCCTTGAAGGGTCCTAGCCTGAGGAGCAGGTGCATCAATAGAAAACTCCTTATGTGCTTAGTGGTGGCCTGTGTGGCCAGGTGGATAAGCAGGTGACCTAAGAGAGGGAACTCTGAAATATATTGGGGGGTGGGGGGGGGTGTTAAACAGTGTAAGATTCTTCTTCTTTTCTTTTCTTTTTTTTTTTTTTAAGATTTTACTTATTTATTTGAGAGAGAAAGCAGGGAGGAGGGACAGGGGACTCTGATCCTCGTACCCTGATATCATGACCTGAGCTGAAGGCCCTTAACCAACCTAGCCACCCAGGTGGCCCTTAAGTAATCTCTACACCCTACGTGGGGCTCGAACTCACAACCCCAAGATCAACAGTACTACCGACTGAGACAGCCAGGCACCCGGGAATAGTTGTTTTGGAAGGTGCCTGTCAAGTACCCCTAGGAAGTGAAAAGGACGCGTGTCCACGAGATACTTCAATTACAAGGTCGAGAGCTGAGAAATCTGGTTCACAAGAGGCACACATAGCACAACTATGCTTAGGGCCCTGTGGGTGAGAGGAAAGCTTTACTGAGGTCTAACAAAAACAACAAAAAGTCAAGGAGAAGTGACGTCGCCTGACCTCAGTTCAGTGAACAGTTTCCGCCTCTCTCCTTCCGCATTAGGGCTTCTGCCTCATATCTCGCCCTTGTGTGAAGGCCTCCCCAAGTCCAAGGTCCCTTGCCGGCTTTCTGGCCTCACTCCAAGCAGCTCACCGCCTCCTGCCCGTTCCCCATGCGGCCCTGCTCTTGGCTTCCTCCTCCCTGGCCTGCTCTGGACTCAGCAGCTGTGCTGTCCCTTCACCTCAGCTAACCTTCACAGCCTCTAGAGTCCCAGTTACCGATGACCACGACTTCCCGAAAACCGTGACAATCACGGTTGCACGAACTAACAAGAGACGCACAAAGACTCCGGCAAGATTTAAAACGAGTCACGACCTTCACAGGGCAAACAGCAGCCTGTGTGGCTGCGCATGCGTAACAAGGCGACTACTTGACAAACCCGCTGTTTGACCGGAGCAGCCAATCCGCGCGAGGAGGAACCACAGAAAGGCCCCGCCCACACAGCCTGGGTCTTCGCCCCACAGGCGGCTTCACCCGCGGCCCCGCCTCAACAGCCATATCTTAGTGCTGACTGGCTGGAAGCTACCACGGTTCTATTCCGATTGGCTGTTTCTTGGTCCTATGCGCAAAGGGAAGGGTGGTAACGGATGGCCGCTAGAAAGGGGCCTCCTAGAGGCGGAGGAATCATCATTTATGGAGGCCGCAGTCGGCCTAAGAGAGTTAGACTCTTATACAGTCCTAAGGGGAGTGGCTACCACCGAGACCCATAGACCCCGCTTCGTGAGACGACCTACCTCTCATCGTTTCCGTGTCCTCTATTCCAGAAGGCCCTTGGAATCCGCAGTGAAGCCCCCCTCCTCCTGTCTTCCTAACGCGCAAGGGTGGGCCAAAGGCCTAACAGTGAGCCCTCAGACAGTGGCTACCCTTCAGATGGCCGCCCTCCTCCTCCTCCACCCGCTACCCTCCTCTCACAGGCTGCCTCATTCTCTCCCACTCCTCTCCCGCATCATCAAAGGGAGTGAGCTCCAGATCTGCGTGACCCCAGATAGGAGCCCAGCTCTCTGAACTCACCTGGGGGACCTGGGGGAAAATGCAGAGAGAGGGGAAGGAGAGCTGAGGGACTCCTGAGGGAGACAGCACAGGAGGTGGGTCCAGGTGGAAATTCAGTATCTATTTCTCACAGGGATGAAACATTGGAGACAACTGGGAGAAGCCTCAGAGATCAGAGATAACCTCTCACCTCATGAATGCGGTCTTCTCCCTCCTCTACCAAACCCCGTCAAAATAGACAGTCTCAACCTTCTACTGATGCTGACATTCAGTCCCTCTTGGAAGGTAGGAAAAAAACACATTATGCTCCCACTATGTGCTAGGCAAGATAACTACTACTTCCCTTTCATTTTACCTCTGGTCCTTCTTAGATAATTCCTGTTTTATTACCTTTTCTCAGGAAGGTTAATGGCTTTGAGGATGCATCTCTGGTTTTCACAGAGCAATACTGGTGCTTGCAGAAGGGGAGAAGCAGAGTTCGGGAGTGTGAGGAGGTGTGGCAGTGATTGACATGAGCAGAGGTGGGATCCTGGGCATCAGTGCTGATTTTCAGGTGGACACGCTTGGCAACAGACTTACCGTCTTCCACACAAGGTCCTTTATATCCTTTGCAACACTGACTCCAGAAGGGGAAGAAAGAGTTCAGACTGGATCTTTGCATTTTCTCCCTCTCAACTTTTAATACCTCCAGGCTGTCACTTGCACCTGCCAAAGTCTGGCTCTCCTTCACCCACTCTTTCCAGCCTTCCATCACCCCAAGGCTTGATTTCCCTGTAAGTCTCAGTGCCTCTTACCCAGATCTCCCATCTGGAAGGTAAGAAATCAGATTCATGGGACATCTGGGCGGTTCAGTCGGTTAAGCATCCACCTTCAGCTCAGGTCATGATCCCAGAGTCCCAAGATTGAGCCCCACATCGGGCTCCCTCCTCATCGGGAAGTCTGCTTCTCCCTCTGTTCCTCACCCTGCTCATGTTCCCTATCTCTTTCTTCCAAATAAATAAATAAAATCTTATAAATAAATAAATAAAATCTTAAAAGGAAGGAAGGAAGAAAGGAAGGGAGGAAGGAAGAAAAGAAATCAGACCCAAATGGACGGCTCCAGAGATTCTGACGAGGAATGCATATCCAAGAAGCAGGGCAAGCGACCAGCCCTCCTTGAAAGTGATTTCCTGAAAGCAGCCTTCACTGCCAGTCCAGCCTCTCAGGAATTATACTTGGAGAGAGCGAGCAGTTGTTCATCCTAAACACTCCTAATGAATGAAAAGGACAGGTTAGTAAACACTTCTTAATATGCCAAACATTTAAAGGTTTCAACAACCAGTTTCATGACCATGTGTAAGTACTGATTTTAATATCTAAAAAGATAAATGCACTAACCTGGGAATTGACTTCCCACCACTTCCAGCGGGGAAGGCATTGCTGCCTGCCACTGAGTGAATGGTCAGCCTTTGAGGCCCCTCCAAGAGGGGATAGACAAGCTCTTCAGCTGTTCTGCACGAACACCTATGGCCAGTTTGGGCAAATGGAAGAGATGAGGCAGTGACTTACCATTGCGCTTGCAGAAGTCACACACAGGTAGCTGGGCTCTCTCTTGCTGGTTCTGCGCCAGGCTCAACCTATCCCCTACCTTGGACCAGTGTCAAGACCACGAGGCTCAGGTGAAGTTCTCTTTCTACCTGTTACAGATGATGCTATCTCACAGGGATGTGGAAGGGAGTGAAGGATGCCTGACTAAGGACAGAAGCTGCAGGGCAGAGCAAAGGTGCTAGGGCCTTCTGGAGAAGTGGATCTGAGGTCCTTTCCATGCTTCCTGGAAACCTCCAAAAGCAAAGAGGGCCCTTTTTGCGAATGCCTGCTTCATGGCTGCTACTTCCTCACTGTGACCTGACAGGGCAGAAGAACACTGCTGAAGGGTTTAATCACTTGAGCTAAGACCCCCTTCCTCCATGAAGGCACAATGTGACCTTGAGCAAGACCTTTCTCTTCTCTAGAATGTAGTTTCTCTGTCGGGGGTTGGGGGGGCTCTCTATTGAAGACCCCCTTTCTCTTATGCTGCAGATCTCTCTGGGCATCCAACAGGGCCTTCCGAGCTCCAGTTACAGTGAGCCGAGCAGCACAATCTGATGACATCGTCCCCACAAACATTCAGAGTAGGCTCGGTCATGGTTCCTAATTTATGGATGAATAAATAGGAAGAGGGTAAATTAGTTGCTCAAGTGCACATAGCAAGTAACTAACAGAGCCTGGATTTCACTTCCAAGTATGTGCAATTAATGGTTCTGAATCTTGAGGTTGACGAACTTTCCTCGCACCAGACCTAGGAGGCATTCATTCCACAAATACATATTGAGGGCTGATCATGGAGCAGGCCCATACCCCCGCAGAACCTACGCCGCAAACCTCAAAGGTCAGTCCTGTCATTATTCCATTTTAGAGGAGAGGGAACTGGGGTTCGGAATGATAAAGGAGCTACCTGAGCTTACCCAGTGAGCAAACGGGAGGCTGGGCTTCAATTCTAGCTCTTCTTGGCCCCAGAGCCCCTGGACTTGAACTTTTGAAGACAGGGGGCACCGTGGAAGGTTTTCATGAGAAGGTGTAACATGTTCGTACCAGGAATACCGACCCCCTTCCTACTCACCCTTCCTCCCCAACCTGCCTTTCAAGGTTTTGTTTTGCCCCCTCATCCCCAGGACTGGGAGCCTCTGGTGGCTTCTTGTCCTCACTGACTCAACAATCCAATCAAAACTGATTTACTAATGTCCATGACTGGCCATTGGGAATAAGGGAACGAACAGCCCTGACCTCAGCTGATCACCATCCAGTGATAAAAGCAGCAAAGAGAGGAACTGGGGAGGAGGGACAGCAGAAGGGAGAAGCCAGAGCTCATCCAGGCCAAGAGCATGTGGTGGAGTGAGGGGCGAAAGGGGGGTTTGGCCAGCAGCCCGTGAGGCAGGTATGGGGGTCCACAGAGGAAAGCAGCCCACTATTCAGCCTGGAGCTGGCAGTCCTCCTCCTGGCACCACCCCTCCCCCACACTCTGTGGAGCAGGCAAGAAACCAGGGCCTGGGCCAGGCTGGTTTCTCATCTTAGCCATCAGTTTCCCTGGGCTTAAGTGGGTGTCAGGGCCTGGTCAGACGGTGGGCAATCCTGAAGGAAGCCATCAACCCCAGCCGTCCCCCTCAGTAAACACCCAGTCCAGGGAAAAGCAATGGGACCACTGAGCAAATGGAGCCTCAAGGCCAGTCCCTGACTCCTTGACTTAGTTGTCCCCCGGACACCCCACACAGCAGTCCTTGAACCCCGGCTGCTGGCACAAGAACCCAGAAACAGCGTATCCCCCTTCCAGCAACCCTCTGGACCCCTCTAAATGAGCTAAAGAAGCTGAAAGTCCACTTTCTCCTCAAGAAAATTCTCACCACCTTAGCCTCTGATGGCCCCAGCGCCCCCAGGAGCTCAGCTCTGCACTGGGTGTGGCAGGGCAAGCTGTCTCAAGAGCTCACAGGGTTGGGGGGGGGTGGGAGGAGTGGAGAAGGAGCTCCTGGAATCTCAAGGAATCTGACCAGTTCTCTCCTGCCTACAGGTATTGTTGCCCTGGGCGGAGCTGTTGGGTTTAAAGAGCTGGAACCCACCTGGGCTGAACCCAGCCCCAGCAGCCTCTCCAGATCTGCGCCCGGCTCTCAGGTGAGCAAGTGTCTGGCTAGGACTTCAGGGCTGCTGGGCGGAAGGGTGGCAGAAGAAGGGTGAGGGTGGAGAGTGGTACCAGTCTGAGGAAGGGGTGGTGGGTGCCTGGGTATTCTCAGTAACAGGGTGCATTTTTGAGGGTTTTGAGCATCAGAGGCCGTTGGCTCTGTGACCACTGTCATACAGAGAGCAGGATAGGGGTGGGAGGAAACAGGAGCCGGCCTCTGGCTAAGGAATCCCAGGGTGGTGAGAAGGGTGAGTCCAAAGGAGAGCCGGCTTCAGAGACTGCTAAAAGTCGACAAACTTCCACATTCAGAAGCTGGACATTACTAGTCCCTCCCATCTAGGGCAAAAGGACCTATGTATGTATGTATGTATGTTTGTATGTATGTATCTATATATCAACTTTTATTAAGCGATTCATGAATCAGGCAGCATCCCATTTAGCAAGTATGGAGGGCTGTGTATTTCTTCATTGTAACACGTTTCATTACTTACTGTGTGCTAGGCATTATTCTTGGGCTTCACATAGAGTAATGCATTTAATTCGATCATAACTGTATGCAGTTGCTATTGATTGTCCTCATTTTACAGGACACTGAAGCACGGAGAGGTGAAGCAAGCCACTGAGTCACACAGCTGTTAGGTGGGTTTGAGGGGATTAGAGTTACAGATAAGAATGGGGGCTTCAGTTTGCAACAGCTGACAGTCCCTAAGCTTGCCTGCAGCTAACTATATGCAGAGAGCTGGAAGGGGTTTTATCTTGAGGAAACAGCCACCCTAGGAACTAGTACTTAGGACATGAATGGTTCCCACCCCAGGGGGAAAGAAAGGAGCAATGTTCCTTCCACCCACTAGGCAGTTTCCTGCTGTGGGATTTGGGGCTGCCTTGGAGCAGGATCCCTGGCTGGGGCTGGAGTGGGAGGCCCTCACATGCTTCCACTACCACCTTTCCCCTCCTCAGCTGCCTGTTTCTCTGCGGCTCAGCCCGGGTGTGCTCGCCCTTTGCAGAGACTATCTTGGAATTCATCCTGATTCGCCGGAGGCCCAGACCTTTGGGAACAATAGCTCAGGGTACCTAGCCTTTTGGAGTGTGGGTAAGGAACCAAAGCCTGAGTTAGAACAGTAGCCCTGCTCCTCTGACCTAGAGTCAGGCTTCTGATTAAAGACTTTAACAAAGAATTTAACAAATCACTTACTAGGTGTGAGCATTGTTCGAAGTACTTAACTAGTATTAACTCAATCCAGGTAACTCCACTGGGCATTTACTATTATCATCTCTAGATGAGGAAACTGAAATCAGTAACTTTCCTAAGCCCACCTCATAAACTAAGTGCACCCTTGGGATCTGTGCCCTAGGCACTGTGAATCTGGGGCAGGTCCTGGCTATCTGACCCCATCCCGCCCCCCTCCCCTGCAGTCCTGCTCTGCAGCCATATCATGAACAGAGTGACCCGGGGCCTTCTCCTCACACTGGCAGGTGAGTCCTCCCAGAAATGAACCTGCTACCACTCACCCTCCCCACAAGGCAGAGAAAACCAGGGCAGCATCTCCCAAAGGGGGCCTGATGTTGAACAAATGTTTTTTCACTTAAACTGTCCATTTAAAGAGTGACACTAGGAGATAATAGTACAGGGAGGAAGAGGATATTGCAAAAATTGTCCTAAATAATTGAATGTTGGAAAACAGTAACCATCTGTTGGCATAAAGAGAGAAGCATTCCCTGTTCCCTGTAGGGCATTAGCCAGGATCTCTGTAGGAAGCTGCTCAGAAGAGGGTAAAAAGATACCAACACAGCATGCATTTCAGATGCAAGAAATAGCAGGAAGCCTGAGAAATGGCAGGAAGGGCTGGGGGGTGGGAGGAACAGCTATGGGGTGAAAGACAAAATCCCAGGACTATCTGGGGCTGGGGAAGGTATGAGGGTCCAGGACCCAGGAGGCTGGTCTGGGCTGAGGACATGCCTGCTGCTTCCTTTTGAGACGAGTGTCATGAATTAATACCTGATCCCTCCTTTTCCCACCCAGGCCTGCCTGCCTTAGAAGCCAATGACCTGGTTGGTGAGTGAGGCCCCAGACTGCCCTGCTCCCACTGCCCCACATTTTCCCTCTAAGACCCCACATCCTGGTTCTGGTCCTTATTGGTTTTTTTTTTCCCCCACCCCCTTTCCTGCAGATAAAGACAGTCCCTTCTACTATGGTAAGAGCTGATCTCCCTCATCCCCCACCCCTGCCTTTGCCTATCCTGGACCTCTTTGCTAGAGCTTGGTGAGGGCTATTGAGGAAAGGGGCTGGACTGGGGATTACAGAGTCGGAATGGTCTATGAAAAGAGCGAGAGGGCAATATGCAGCATGGGCTTTGGGAGAACTTCATTCCAGCAAGGAGGGAAGGTACCCACAGGATATTTAGGAAGATTTCTGGGGAAAGGGCTGGAGGCTTTTGAGCCCCCAGGTATCTCATCTTCCACTCTCTCACTTGCCTTCCCCAGCATGGTCTCCTTGTTGCCCGACAGCCCACAGCAGCTTTCCTCTTCCTCTGTCCGCCACTGTCTCCAGTGTTCTACACTCTCTTCTCTCCCTCCAGCCTCAGCACAAATGCCACCTTTCAGAAAAGACTTCCTTGATCAAAAAAGCTTCCAACTCCCTTCTTTTTCTGTGCTCTTCTGCTTACTTTTTCTTCCTCATGCTTCCCTATCTTTTTACTGGCTTGTCTTTCCTGTTGCCTGAAATGTAAGTGCAAATGCATGAGCAGGGGACAAGCAGGTGATCAGATGTGTGTTTTGAATGAACGAGTGGAGTGGAGCCAGACTCGTGCCAGCTCACTCTCTGCTCCCCCAGACTGGGAAAGCCTGCAGCTGGGCGGCATGATTTTTGGAGGGCTCCTGTGCATCGCTGGAATCTTGATAGCCCTAAGTGAGTGGTCGGGCCACGGGGCTGGGCATGGTGGAGGGTGTGGGGTGGCCCAGGTGCCCCAGGTTCTTTGCACCTACCAGCTTTTCCTCTCACAGGTGGAAAATGCAAATGCAAGTATAATCAGAAGCACAGGTGAGACAGGGCTCCTATTGTATGCCCTGGGAGCAGAGCATACCTCTTTTGGGGTAACATCCTGTAATTTAGAGCAAGAGGACAGCCCCTGGGTTGCATCCTGGGCTTGCAGTGAGATTTGTTATTCATGGATTATCAGCCCTGAAGTGCCCCAAATCAGGGAAAGCTATAACCCTTGTTATTGTTTAAAGTGACAATGAAAGAATAGCAAGGAAGTGTGTGTGCCCCCCCTAGGGAGGGAGCACCAGGTGTCTTCCTGGGGGATAAAGGACAGAAGGACTGGGAATGCTAATTTGATGTGCTCCTTTCTCAGCCCCTTACCTGAGAAAGCCATTCCACTCATCACTCCAGGTAAGATGGGCTTCTTTGGTGTCTTTGAGAAGCTTCCAGGCACTCAGGCAGGGTGGCCATAGTATTTGAGCATTATCAAATGCCTTGTGTAAGGCTGGCCGAGCCAGCCCAGTCTGGGGGTTTCTGGAGGCTGAGAGGATTGTCTTTGTAGTGACCATGTCACAAGGACCTGACTCCCATTCTCTCCTCAGGATCTGCCAGTACCTGCTGAGCACAGGACCAGCTCCATGGCACTCTTGGTACTGGCTCCGATGCTGTTCCTTCCCCACGTGGGGGCCCTGCGCTCCATGATGGCCTTTTCCCCCCACAGTGGGCCCTTAGTCTCCCTTCTGATCAGAAGGCTGTCCAAAGCTTATTTCTAAATTAAACTGTCTCACCCCTCCCTCCAGCGTGTGAGTGGGTCCTTCTGTGTGTCTGATCCCAGGGATGGGCAGTCTGGGCAGGGACTCTGACATCTTGCTCAGAAATGTTCAGGCCCTCAGTGGCTGGTGGGGAGGGGGTCCTGTGGATTGCTGTTGCTTCTTACAGCCATGTGTCTGTCCTGAGGCCTACTCCCAGCATGCCCCCAGCTTTGAAAAACTAATCATTGGTTTTCTTCCCCCTTGCCTCATCCATGCACTGTGCAAAATACCTCAATTTTATATCAAAGGACCTTACAATTTCCTTACCTTGCCTAGAGACCCTAGAAGTCCCTGTGAACCAGGTACCCATGACATTCTCTAACCCAGAATGATCCCCAGGGGCTCACCCTCCATGAACAGGCCACCTCACTCAGTGAATGCTGTCGTTCACAAAGCTCAGGAAATGAAGCAATTCCTTCGTTGACCCACCCGATGTAAAATCCTATATAACCCTCAGACAAACCCATGGACTCTCTGCCTACCCTAGATAATATCCTATTGAACCCTAATATGAGCCACATCCCAAGAAGCCCTGCATCTTAGAACCAAAGACCATCCATACAAATCTAGGTTCCCCAGTATGTCCAAAATCCACTCCCAGAACACCTCACTTGAGAGGTTCCTACATGTATGGGGTTGGGCTGGGGAAATGCCTCTCCCATCTCGTCAGCCTGTCTGTCCTGCAGCCCTATCCTTCATGCCAGTCTCCATAGTCCAGAACAGAAGGAGCTAAGGTGCCCTCAGTCCAGCCCCTGCTCCCAACATCGGTCCTAGGGTGGAATCAGACTGAAGCAGCAGAGATCTCCCCTGTCCCTTCCCGATGGTGGTACACAGTCTGGAGTGCACCAGATCTGGAGTGATGGACAGCCATGTTGGGGCAACTTGGTATATCTTGGGGTTGCTTCAGGCCAGCTCTCTAATGGTGCACTGCTCCAGATCCTCCCTCTACTTCTCAGGGTGGGACCGTGTCCTGGAAATTACCCTGTGTCCTAGACTTCAGGCTACTGACTTGTAGACTTGGGTTAGAATGCCAGAGCAGGGGAGTCTGAAAGCTGAACCCTTCCTCCTGGTTGGCACCCCATCCAGGAGGTTCATAGATCTGCTTGGGGTCCTTGAAATAGGACACAGGAGGAGGTAGGGGTGGGGGAGGGTTCCAAGGCTGGACATGAGCTGCCGCAGGAAGTCCAGAAACCTGAGTGAGACCGGAGACACCTGTCTAATGGAAGACCAAGGGTGGCAGGGAGCCAAGCTCATCACCCAGCAGGACCAATCCTATAAGGCCCTTAAGGCCCCAGGATTCTGAGCTGAGGCACCCTGTGAAGAAAATGAGTGTGTTTCAGCAGCCGGCGTGCATGGCGACGTGATCGGGTTAAGAGGTGACCTCTGAGCTGAATCCTCGAAGGTGAATGATCAGAGGAGCCAGCTGCACAGACATCTTTCCTGGTAGAGAGCCTAGCACTTGCAATCGGCCTTTGGAGGACCAGAGAAAAGCCAGTGTGAGTGGCACATCAGTGAGGAGATCAAAGAGGAGGCAGGTGCGGTCACTGCAGGGAGAACCACTGCCCCCTCCTGAGCCGGGAATTGGGGGACCCTGGAGCCCCATGGGAGGTCGGAGCAGGAGGAAGGCAGGAGAGCACCAGCTGCGGGGAGCCCAACATAGGGAGCAGCCAGAAGTGGCTTCCAAGCTAGCTTTTCCATCCTGGGAAGTGGGGTGCCTGACCCCCTCCTCCTTGGGCAGGGGAGGACGCTGGTGTGAGTGGATTGCAACTGTGAAGTAAAAATAAGCTCCACTTAAGAAAGCGAAGTCTGTGGCCGTTCGTTCATGGGGCTGGTGCGGCAGAGACTGAAGTGACGTTGTCAGAACGCCACCCTCTGAGTGACGGAAAACTGCTTTTTTTTAAAAAAAGTTGATTTATTTAAGTAATCTCAGAAACCCATGGTGGGGCTGGAACTCACCCGGAGATTGAGAACAGCATGATCTACCCACTGAGCCAACCAGGCGCAGGGGAACCTCAACCACTTTGGCCCGAGATTCCGTGATTCCAACCTGGGAGCCCCCTCTGGTAGAGGGTTTCCGGACAAAACCTTCCACATCCCTCTGAACGATTTCGTTCCCTGGCTCTACTTCACAGTGGACACCAGTCCCCATCTTCCTGTATCTTCAGCCTGCCAAACACAGCTTTATTCCAAGTTCGTCTGAACAAATTGCACAGTTCCCTCCTGGAAGCAACCACTCTGGGGTGAAGGACCCCATGAGACCTACACCCTCAATATATGGGACTCGTCATTGCCCAGCACTAGTGAGCCTGACTTGTCAATTACAGGCTGGTATCTAGTAGGTTAGGCTGATTCTGCCTGTCCAAGCCTGGGGCAAGGTCATCTTGGGTCTGGGTTAACCACAGGTGGAAGTCAGGGAATGTGACGGGAAGTGGGTGGGGCACCATGCAGGTCAGAGTCCATGTTAGCCTGTGACTTTGGCCGCTGGGCTCTGGAGTTGGGCTGCTGATTCCCGAGAAAAACAAGTCCTTCCCCCACCCTCTTCTCACCCTCCATTTCAACCACCACCCCTCTGGCAGGGAGAGGGAAAAGTAGCCATAGGATGAGAGGAGTCTCTGTCCAGCCTTCTCTGTGTGGAAGAGTCCCCTTCCCTGGGCCTATTTCTCCTTGGAGGAGCATGGCTTTAGTCACAGTTCCCTCCTTCTGTTTTCTTCTCCCAGAGGAGGGGTTGTCCAGGAAAGAATCCAAATAAGCAAAGAGTAATTTCTACTTAATTGAACACTTACTATGTGAAGGTCACTGTTACAAACACTTCATATTAACTCAATTTTCCCAGCAGCTTATGAGATGGGAACTTGTATTATTCCATCTACACACAGGAGGAGACAAAGGTTCTCAGAGGTCTTACAGGCCATCTCGCTCCTAAGCGGTTTCTGGAGGACTGGGCTACCCTGCCTTTCTGGTATCACTATCTGAGAAAGAACCCAGTGACTGTGCCTGCCTGGGGACTAGCTATATCCCTTACCCTTTGTGTATGTATACATATGTATGTGTGTGTGTATATATATTTTTTTAATGTAAACTCTGTGCCCAATGTGGTGCTTGAACTCACGACCAGGAGATCAAGAGTTGCATGCTCCAGCTGCCTGCCTAGCTCAGTTGGAAGAGCATGAGAACCTTGATCTAGGATTTGTGAGTTTGAGCCCCAGGTTGGGTATAGAGATTACTTAAACAAACAAAACAAACAAAAAAACAGTTTATGCTCTACCCAGTGAGCCAGTCAGGCACCCCTTACCCATTTTTAAAATTTAAATCTTTTTTATTTTTTTTAAGATTTATTTATTTATTTTAGGGAGAGAAAGAGAGCAAGTGGGCACAAGAGGGAGGGACAGAGGAAGAGAACCTTCAAGCTGAAAGTGGAGGCCAACTCAGGCTCAATCCCATGACCCATGAGATCATGACCTGAGCCAAAGAGTTTGACACTTAGCCAACTAAGGCAACCAGGCACCCCATCTTATTTTTTTCTAAAGTTGTTTTAAAGATGTTTCTAAACAGCTTTCATGCTTATTACAGAAAAGTTGAACATTACAAAGATATCTCACTTAGGTAAATCAGGTTTATTTTTATTTTTTTTAAGATTTTATTTATCCGACAGAGAGAGAGGGATCACAAGAAGGCAGAGAGGTAGGCAGAAAGAAAGGGGGAAGCAGGCTCCCAGCTGAGCAGAGAGCCCAGTGTGAGTCGATCCCAGGACCCTGAGACCACCACCCAAGCCGAAGGCAGAGGCTTAACCCATTGAGCCACCCAGGTGCCCCAGTAAATCAGTTTTTAACCCAGCACTCAGAAATAATCAAGGTAAAAGTTTGATATAATATTTTATAGCTGTTATATATGAATAATATTTCATGTATATAGTATTTATATATATGTGTATGTGTGTGTGTATATATATAGTATAATATATAGATACAGTATTCTGTATTTCTCTGGAGATCCAGCCAGGTTGTTGTTAACTTCAATCGGTAGTTCATTACTTTGTACTGCTGAGTAGTCCTCTGAGAGCTTTTTAAAAAAGGGCCTATTAAAAAGTTGTAAGTTTTATTCTAAAACTTGTGCTTAAACCTTGTAATATTTCTGTTTCCCAGAAGGTAGCAGCACCTTACCCTCCTTTTTTTTCTTAGGTTTTAAGTCACCTCTACCCCTAATGTGGGGCTCAAACTTGTAGCCCTGAGATCGAGTCACATGCTCCACTGACTGAGCCAGCCAGGCACCCCTTACCTTCAATCTTTGTGCAAAATGCCATAGAACCCAGGGTAAGAAGGGCTAACAGGGAACACAGGGAGCATGCCCGGAGGCATCTGGGTGGATCACTGGGTAGGTCCTATGCTGGGCTCTGTAGAGGGATTTATTACTCAAGTCTCAACCCAGCCATCAGAGGAATATTCCTAAGACAAGATCAGATCAACTCTGCTCAAAATGAACCAGAGATACCCTATTTATCTTTCAGAACAATCCCCTTAACACGGCCGATGGGCCCCACTTCTGACCCCAGGCCCTACCAACATTCCATCTTCACCTACTCTCCACTCCTGCACTCACCCTGCTCCTAGATGTTTGAACACAGCACAGGCTAAGGCCTCAGCCTTGAGGCACCGCACTCCCTTCCCTGTGCTGGCCCTTGTCCCGATTCCCCAGCACCCCTGCATTACCAGTTCCCTTCCTCTAGGGCCTTGTCAGGGGGCCTCCTGGCCACACTACAACCGCAGCACGTTTTGTCCTCATCACTGTTCCCTGCGGCTTCTTTATATTCAGTCCTAATTCTCATATTATTGACGTTTTATTGATTTGTAAACGGTTTCCTACCCCGACCAGAATGTACCTTCAAATTGGCACCTACAGAATTTCCTGAGTTTGATTCACAGATTTGGCTCTTCTCGAATTGCCATTTTATGGTTTCTTTTGAGTACATATTGGCCATTTTGAGCTTCTTGTGTTCTCAGCGTAATTTTAAAAAATCTGGCTGCATTCCTATCCTCATCCCCTCATAGATGATAATAGCACATGGGTCTTATAGTGATCCCATGCCTCCGATATATGTACACAGTACCTGTACCCAATTAAAAATATCTAAAAAAAAAAAAAAAATATCCAGGCATGAAAGACAACCTGACACCAGACAACATAAACAGAGAAAGAAGATGCAGAGATACTGGAGTGATCAGACCAATACTTTAAACTGTAACTAGTATGTTCAAGGAATGAGATGATATGTGGAGATTCTCAGAAGAAAACTCAATGTATGCATTGTGGGTTAAGCCGTATACTTCAAAAAGGTATGTTCAAGTTTTAAAACCTCAGTATCTGGAACTATGACCTTATTTGGAAATAGGGCTTCTGCAGCTATAATCATTTTAAGATGGGCTCATACTGGATTAGGTTGAGTCCTAATTCAGTGACTGGTGTCCTTACAAAAAGAAGAAAATTTGGACACAGCTAGAAGGCCATGTGCTGGGACACAGAGGCCATGTAGAGACACAGTGATGGGAATGATGCAGCTACAAGCCAAGGAACACCAAATTTGCTGGCAACCATGGAAGCTAGAAAGAGGCATGGAAGGATTCTTCCAGAGGGAGCATGGCTTTGTCAACACCTTGATTTTGATTTCTCATCTCCGGACTATGAAAAAATCAAAGTGTTTATACTGTGCAAAACAAGCAAAAAAAACCAAGTGGAAATTTTAGAACTATGAAAGTTTTTTTTTTTTTTTTTTTTAAGTTTATTTACAACCTCTAGACTCAACGTGGGCTCAAACTCATAACCCTGAATCAAGAGTTGCATGCTCCATCGACTGAGCCAGCCTGGTGCCCAAACAGTATTTTGAGGGAGATATAATGAAACCTTTCTCTCTGAAACTGATAATAAGTCAAGGATGTCATCTGACCCCAATTTTGCTCAGTGTCACTTTTTTTTTTTCGGCATTGTGGTTCTACTGATAAAAAACAAACTTAGATCTAAGATTAGGAAACAAAGAAAGAAAGAAATAAAGTATATAAGGATTAGAAAGAAATCCAACATGGGTGCCTGGGTGGCTCAGTGGGTTAAGCCTCTGCCTTGGGCTCAGGTCACAATCTCAGGGTCCTGGGATGGAGCCTCAAATAGGTTCTCTGCTCAGCAGGGAGCCCACTTCCCCCCCTCTCTCTCTGCCTGCCTCTCTGCCTACTTGTGACCTCTGTCAAATAGAATCTTTAATTAAAAAAAAGAAAGAGGGGTGCCTGGGTGGTTCAGTGGGTTAAACACTCTGCCTTCAGCTCAGGTCATGATCCCAGGGTCCTGGAATCAAGCCCCATATTAGGCTCTCTGCTCCGCAGGGAGCCTGCTTCCCTTCCTCTCTCTCTGCCTGCCTCTCTGCCCACTTGTGATCTCTATCAAAATATTTTTTTAAATCAATAAAACTATCAGTATTTGCATGTTTTATATAGAAAATCTACATTTAAATTAGCATAGATAAGTTAAGCAAATTTAGCAGGCCACAATATAAAAAGCCACAGTATCTCAGGACATTGTGTAGCTTAGTTGGTTAAGCGTCTTACTCTTAATTTCTGTTCAGGTCATGATCCCAGGGTTGTGCAGTTCGGCCCTATGCCGGGGCCCCATGCTCAGCGGGCAGTCTGCTTGAGATTTTCTCGTCCTCTCCTCCTGCCCTCCACCCCCACACTCACTCTCTAAAATGAAAATTTGTTTTATAGTATTTCTTGGGGCACCTGGCTGGCTGTCTCAGTCGGTACAGCATTCAACTCTGGATCTTGGGGTCCTGAGTTCAAATACCACTTGGGAGCAGAGTTTACTTTAAAAACAATCCAAGGGGGCCTGGATGGCTCAGTCATTAAGCTTCTGCCTTTGGCTCAGATAATGATCCCAGGACCCTGGGATCAAGCCCCTCCTTGGCAGGAAGTCTGTTTCTCCCTCTCCCCCACACCCCCACACTCACTGTGTCTCTGTCAAATAAGTAAAATCTTGAAGAAAAAAAAAAAGAAGTAGTCCCAGCAACAAATTCTTGGCAAATCGAATCAAAGACACCATGTAGAATATAATAAAATACCTGGAAACAAATTTCATATAATACATGCAAGGATTTTTACACAAAAACTAAAAACAAAACTAAGATGCTTTAAAAGAGCCTTAGGACTTGCACCTGCCAACATCCCAGAGGATGGGTGATAGTGCTCAGCAGCTCTGGGAGCTGCTTTTTGACTAGTAAATAGCCCTATGATGCAGGAGACATGGCCTTCATAATACTCGGGGTCTAAGCTGTGACCGTTCACTGAGACTTGTCAGAGACACCACACAAAACCATTTGTGATCACAAAACACCTGCATGACAGGGTCTACTCTGTCCTTCGTGGCAGATGGCAGGGCAGCTTGTGAAACCCCTGCAGCCTTCTGGTCACCTAATAGGTAAAAGCAGTATTTTCATGTGTAAAATAAGCTTTCTCCAAAATCCAAAATGCCTTACCAAAAATTCTGCTTCTTAGTGATTCAGTATCTTGACATTTACTTTGGAGAAAATGTCCCAGTTCTGCCCAAGGCCAAAGATTGGTAAACATTTCCTGTAAAGGCTGATTGTACATACATGAGGATAATGTTAGTCTTTGTGGGCACATGGTCTCCGATGAAACTACCCATCTCTCTGCCAGTGTAGCACAAGAGTAGCCACCAGACAAAACGAATGGGCATGGCTGTGTACTAAGAAAACATTTACAAAAAACAGGCAGCAGGCCCAATTTGGCCCTAGGGCCTAGTCTGCCCATCCTTGCCCAAGATTATTAGACCCTAAAAACTTCCCTGATGTGGCAGAGGCCTGAATTCTTCCTCCCTCTGGCACACACATTTCCTTCTAAGGCATCCAGAGTACTCGCTGCTTTCTCCCCAACAAACCCAGTGAGGTCACTAATACCGTGGATCATGGCGAGATGATCAGCAGGAGAGTTACCAGAGCCCTGGAAAAGACAGGGAATGTGTTCTAATATCCATGTTATGAGAAGGTATAATTTCCTCCTTGATGCTGATTGAGGAGAATGTATTCACTAGGTCAGGAGCTTCTCAAGTGCTGGAGACTTAATGATCTTTAACTGGCAAGGGCACCACATTAAAAGCACTGAGCTTTGGAAGGCAATTACTAGGTTAAGGTCCTGGTCATCGGCTATCCTCTGCCAGAATTCAACTGATGTTCACTGAGATCAGACAAGCAAATTAAAAGGGCATTTGCTGGGTGCCTGGGTGGTTCAGTTGTTAGGCGTCTGCCTTTGGCTCAGGTCATGATCCCAGGGTCCTAGGACTGAGCTCTGAAATCAGGCTCCTGGCTCTGTGGGAAGCCTGCTTCTCCCTCTCCCTCTCCCCCTGCTTGTGTTTCCTCTCAGTTTTCTCTCTGTACAATAAGTATGATCTTAAAAAAAAAAATTTTTTTTTAAAAGGGCATTCACTTGCCTTTTTAGTCTATGAGCATGGCCCACCTCAGACGTGGCACTTCTCCTTATTCAGGTCTTGAATGGGGAATGCCATTTGAGAGGCCAAGAGGACTTGGCCTTTCCTACCATTATGGCTCTTCACATGCCAAGGATCGTGTGTGGGGGTTGGGTGGGTGTTCTGTCAGTTGTCTAGTGCCCCTTCCTAATTCACCCAGTGAGATAACCTAAAGGGTCTGCAAACCTATTCTGACCTACAGTGAGATGAACTTGGCCTGGGGACCCATTTGACACCTAGCCTTCTCATGTTCCCACTCTAAAAGAGATGATTCTGATTTTCAATTAGCTTTCTGCTCATACAGCCAGAGTTTAACAGCTGGGAGAAGCTGAGACCTTGCTGCTGTGCCATGTGGCCACTGGTCAGACAGAAGTGAAACCCTTATACTGCCTTTTGGGCTTTACTGACTGCCACTACCCTGTCTCTGCTTTTGTCATCCTTTTATCCTCTGTATTATTGTACTGCCAATCATGGCTGAGAATTTCCATTAAACTTAAAATGCCGGTGCACATCACTAGCACATTCCTTTATCAAATTAGAAGCATCCTTGGGTCCTTCAACAAAAACTTGTTGAACTAATCACTATACCCAACATGAGGCTCAAACTCACAACCCCAAGATCAAGGGATACATGCTCTTCTAAGCCCACCATGAGCTCCTCTGCAAACATTTTTAGCTAGTTTCTCCCACCGCATATGCAAAACCCTACCATGCCCACTTGAGTCTGATTATCCCGTTCTCAATACCCAACATCCCTCCCTCCTGTAGGTCACAATCTCCCAAGTTTCAATAGTTCACTTCAGCAAATGAACTCCCCAAGCATTTTATTCAGAATTTTAATCTGAGTCCCAAAAGGTACCCATTACCAATCATTTTACACTCAACCCTCTGGCCCACCCCTCCAGAATCCCCTGGGGTACCAGGAGTCCTGTCCACACATATCAAGCCCTGAAGCTTTTTGGTAGCATTTGTTTCCTTCCGTAGTGGGACATCTCCCTTCTGTGTCATGCTAAGTCCTGATACTAGTTTTCTGGAACATAAAAATCAAGTTTTCTTGAAGGTGCTAGATCGTGAGCATTTTAAGTTTTGCAGGCAGAGGCATATTTCCAATTTCCAGTACTTTTTACTTATGAAACTCAGTACAATGTTTTTCAGTGCAATTCTACTGGTAAGATTTGGATTCATTTGGGTAGTTTTCTTTGGGGTCCCCAGACATTAAATCAACTCATCTGTAAAAACCATGTTTGTGTCATAGATCATGTGAAAACAGGTAGTCTGGGTTTGATGGGTGGCTTGCCAATCCATTTTAGAAACAGTACCTGGAAGACTTTGATGAGGTAGACAGCAAATCTATCTACCACAGGTGAGGCCTCCACATAGTCAATTCTAGGAGGGAGCCACTGCTGCTAGCCCAGCAATTTCAGATAATATAGCACATTCCTCTGGATATCCCATACCAGGTTCTTGAAACCCACTCCTTATATGGACCCTAAACCTAGAAAGGGAGGTAGGGAGGTTAATGTATTCCTTAAACTTCACACTATCTTACCATACCTTGCTCTCTCATGGTATCTTACCAGGACAAGTTTCTTAAGCTCCCAGGTGCTCTATCAGGGTTTCTCTGGGTCTTCTTCACAACCCAGGCCTTTACTTCCCTCTGGGGGACTGCTGTTGGGAGACCAGGGGACATGGTAGACACGTGGGATGGGTGGAGACCCTGTGAACATGGCTTAAACCAGGTGTGTGATCTGTGCCTCCCTAGAATTCTTGTTATTACAGTGGAACTTTTCTAGTTCAGCCTGTGTCCAAGCACCTGTAGCATTCCCGGGCACTGAAACTGCCGTACCTCAGGCCATCTGAGTCTGCAGAACACTGGTGGGAAAGATGGGCTGGTAAGGAGGGTCTGTGAAGCCATAGGAGGCTCAGAGAGTCTGGGTAAGACTCTAGTCTACAAAAATGTTTTAACAAATTCTTCCGGGCTTAACCAACAGAGGATCAATCCTTTGAAATTATACCAGAGGGAGATCTACAAGTGATGTATAGTTAGGGTATCTGGGCTACATTCTACAGTTATTAAAGATCTTGGGTGAGGAAATCACCAATAGTATCCTTCTCAAGCAGTTAAAAAATAAAAACTCCCATCTCAAAGTCTGTTTTAGTGTATAAAGCTGTGTGCAGAGATGCCTGGAATTTGGACACCGTTTTCTACTGCTAGGTGGATGACCACTTGATGTGGAAATAGGTCTGTCCCAAACTTATTGTGTGTATACTGTAATAACCAGTAACTGCTAACCCAGGAGTATTAGAGCTAAGAAAAAACTGCTCAAATCAGCTTATTCTGTGGTTAGTGACTGCCAATGTATGTGGCACCCAAAATTAAGGATCTCTACTTACGAGAAATGAACATGACTCCAGCATAAAATAAGGGAAAAGCAGGACATTACAAATGGCTGGTAACAGCACTCCAGTCTCAAAGGAGGCTGGGGCCCGTGTGCTTCTAATTTTCATAATCTCTGGGATGTGTTTCCATTTCCACCACTCATATTTAACATTTTTAAAATCAAACTTTTAATTTAGCCTATAGGAATATAAGGGAAATCTTAGATTTCATGTGCTAAATTATTTTGAAATTCACACTGAAATACAGCAGTACTAAATTCTCTTCAATCACCCATTTTGCTACTTTGCTGGTGAGTATATAGTCGGTGCCAGTCATTGTGAAAAAATCTTTATTTTAAGAAAAAAATTTAGTTAACAAAAAAATTTAACAAGTTTCACTTAGCAAAATACACCCAAAAGGAAATCACAGTACAAAGAAAGTTTTAAGTCAAGGCCTCACCAATTCCTACAGTATTAGTAATGTGTCTCAATTTTCAAAACTAACTTATTTTTTAAAAGCTTAAACTTAACCTAAAAGATTTTAAATGAAAATAAACTAGAATGAACAAACATGAGAAATGTTCCTCTTTGAATCAGGGATCTAGCACCTTGAGTTTTCCAAAAAAGCACGCCTCCCCAATGTGTTCACGGTGATGTGGTGTAAAAGATCCATTTAATGTACTTAAAACTACTTTAACTCAGATAACATCACTCTGAAGTACGCTACCAAAATGTTAATTGAGAAAAGCTGAAAATAGTTTTAGTTTACTCAATATCACATGCTAGAAGAAAGTTTGCATGAGAAAACACTGAAGAGGTAATTTTTTAATCCAGATTTCACAAACTCATGGTGCAAAATGGGTCCCACAGCTTCCTCTAGAGTAATAATTGCTTTTCACTGCTTGTTGGCTGCCTGTGAAAATTTGATTGCAATAACTCAAATGCTCCTACAAAACTAGTCATATCCACCCATGCTGTTCTGGCCTCCATAGCCAGCCCCGTAACAGCCGCTCACAGACTGGCTCTCGAGGCCACTGTAAGTGGACTGGGCCGACACCCCCATGCCTTGCATCATCTGGCTGCTATATGCCCCATTGCTGGCCCCAGTTGTGGAATTCAGGAAAAGTTCTATGTATCTGTGCTGCATGTTGGCCCGGTCTTTGGACATAGCTGCCACAGCTTCTTCATGAGTGGCAAACTCAACATCCGCTTCGCCCGTCACTCTTCCATCAGGGCCAATCTCAATATGGACTCTCACAGGGTTGAGTGGAGAGAAGAAGTTGTAAATGTCGTTCTCTGTGGCTTTGTATGGCAGCCCTCTCATGTGGACGCAGTGCCCAGTGGTACTCTGGACAGTGAACTCGCCGTCGCCGTATCTGTGGTCATACATGCCTGAGAGACAGTAACTGAGGTCTCTCCCAAACAGATCGGTGGTGAAGCCGTAGCCATCGCTGAGGCCGCTGTACTCCTCATAGCCCCCATAGCCTGCACTATATGCACCAGACCTCATCCTCTCCAGGCCTGCTTGCTTGACAATACCAATATACCTCCTGGCTGTGCCGGGGCGGTCATAGGGCCCCGGCCGCTGTACAGACATGAACTTCAGAGGGGGATCTGAGTATGACCTAACTTCTTCCTGACTGCTCTTAAACACTTCAATATACCTGTGCCCTATTCTCTCCTTGTGCTTCCCTAGGGCCTTCTCAGCTAACTCCTGTGAGGCAAACTGCACAAAGGCTTCCCCTGTTATCTTGCCCTCGGGGTCCACAGGCAAGGTGATCCCGTTTGGCACAATTTCCAACCCTGAGAAGAACTGAACAATTTCTTCCTTGGTGCATCCAAATGGGAGTCCTCGAAGCCGCACGAAGCCATCATTGGCGGTGTCGGCACTGTTTGGACCACTGTGCTTCAACACCCAATCCATCTCGGTTCTGTGGGACTTGAACACCTCAATGTACCGGTGTCCCATGCTTTCCCTGTCTTTTTTAAGGGCCATTTTTACATCATCTTCTGATTCAAGTTCAACAAAAGCCTCACCACTCTGCCTGCCTTCTCTAGTGTAGATGAAATGAACGCCTGCAGCCCCATCATGAATTGTGCAGTCAGAAAGGAAATTCTGCACATCCTCAACAGAGCAGGACCAGGGCAGGCCACGGAGCTTGACCACAAAGCCTTCACCTCCCTCGGGGCCCAGCATCATGGACACTTGAGAGGATAGACGTCAAACAAGCTTGGGTGCAGCTTTTTGTGGCTGAAAAGAAAGCAAAAACTACTTTACATAATTTTTCATTTATTATATACAAGAATATGCAGTAAATCTTGTTTTCCTGATTTTACAGATGAAAAAAGAAGAGTAAAATATGTTAAGAAATACACCGAATACATCTGAGCTGAGATTCAATCCCAGGTCTCTCCCAAAATATATGTAATTACTCACAAACAGACTGAAAAAGAACAAATTATGTATGAGTCTTAAACAAATATAATAGCAATCTGGAAGCTTTAATCATTAAGCCAAAACTTACCAATTCTAACAGATCAACTATATTAAGTTTTAGAAAGGAAGACAAAAGAATGAAATAAGCCAGTATTTCAGAAATAGTTAAGAGAACTTTTCAGAACTGGATGAAAACATGAGATTATTACGTATTTCAAGTAAAAGGACATTTTGTTACTAGAGGAAAAGGCAGAGCAAATTTGTAATAAATACGAAATGCTCAACTGCACGGGTTATCAGAGAAAACCAGATTATTGACAAACTGCCATTCTAACTCACTGTAATTTTATAATTTATAATAATTCAAGTATCTGATGAAGTCACCTTATGTAGCACTTTTAATCATTATTTTTAAACTACCAACATACAAAAGGGTAATTTTGTAATGACTTCAGTCCATCCCCCTACAACAAATGGAATTCATATCTTCTTTCTCCTTTATTGTATGCACCCAGTAAAAAGCGCCCAGGAAAATTACCTGTTTCGTGGTTAATACTGGGTGGATGGGTGGCTCAGGGACACAAAGCCAGGCAAAATGTTTCTTATTTTGGACAATTCTTTGTTGTGGGGAATAGGCCTGTGCACTGTAGGATATTACACAGCAGCATCCCCGGCCTCTGCCTACTAGCCATCAAAAGCAACCCCCTCTCCAGATGTGACAATCCCAAAGGTCTCCAGATATTCCCAAATGTTCCCTGGGGATAAAACTGCTCCTTGAGTTGAGAGTAACTACTATAAATCGGGGCCACCAACCTTAAAGTGGGCCCTCAATACTGCCTACAGTTCCACCCCTCTCTTCCAAAGCCCTGAGCTGTCTATGGTAACTCACCTATTCTAATCTCTCCTACCTTCAGCTGGCCTCTCATCTGGTTCAAATAGAGATCACGTAAAGGAACTACCACAAAGTCTAGACACTTAAGAAGGATTTGCTTCTCTTATCAGCTGACATTACATTAGCAGGATCACAATCCTGCTCTGGTCCCAACTCCACTCACCCCAGAGAAATTATTATTATTATTACTACTACTACTACTACTACTACTACTACCACTACTACTACTACTACTACTAAGTGAGTTCTACTACTACTACTACTACTACTACTAAGTGAGTTCCATGCCTAGGAAATAAGCCCAATTTCCCTGCTATCAAGGGGGATCAAGACCTGAGCTGAGATCAAGAGTCACTTAATCAACAGATCCACCCAGATGCCAAGAGAAATTTATCTTCATAGTCTCTTCACTGAAGACAAACTAAATAAGTATGACCATGTCTAACCAATGCCATACCTTCCCTTACATCAACTTTGCCTCCAGCTACTTGATTTGTAAAATTTCAGAAGGCAGGCCTCTACTGTCCCCTCTACTCCTCACCAATGAAAAGGCAAAATCTCTCACTCCTTGTAAGAAAGAGAGTTATTTTCTTCATTTTACTCATCCCCATAGCAGGATTTAACCACTCCCTCTGGAAATCCTTTCTCCCTTTGGCTCTTAATGATGCCAACTGTCTCCTAGTTTTCTATTAATTCCTTCGATCTGTTCTCCCAGCTTCTTCCTCTGAGTCCTTTTCTAGGCAGCCTCATGTGATCTCCATGGTCAACGAGCCTCGGGCCCAGGACTCAAGTCCCTCAGACTTCATGAAGCCCAGAATGGTATACAAAATTCTACTCGGTAACTCCTACACCCCATGAAAGAAAGCAGCATTTTCCGTGAAACTCTTCTTTAGCATCTCAGGTGCAGATATAAATAGCCTTATCTGTCATCCTTAGGTTCTAGAAAAAAAGTGAAGTAATCCTTGGACAACTTCGCCCAAGCTCTCAAATCCAATGAGTCGATTACCTCTCAGTGATTCCATTCACCACCCTAACCAACATTCCTAAATCCTGTTCAAGAGCTCTTGATTTCAATATAAAGGCTTGTCACAGTTCTATCCTCAGCCCCCGAGCCACTGCATAGCACAGTAAGAGCTCAGTAATTCCTCTGTGAGTTCAATTGTCAAACAACTTTCTGCATTGCCCTCCTATCCCTTTCTACTTCCTCATTTCTAATTCCAGTACCAACAGTCCATACCAGGATATTCTTACCTGGTTCTTAAACTTCTCCAAGTGTAATCGCTAACCCTTATTGCAACCCCATCTGTAGCTCAAGTTTTCCCCTAAACCGACTTTGGTATTCTTCTGTTCCAAATCCTTGGTGGCTTCCCACTAGCACTGGAACACAAACCACAGAGCTAACGGGGTACTCAGAACTTGCAACTTTGGCCTACAACACACTTATCTAGAGTCACTACCATCAAAAAAACAAAAAACAAACAAAAAACCAAAACACCAACAAAGAGCAGCCAAAAAAAAAAAAAAAAAAAAAAAGAAAAAAGAAAAAACCACCCACTCCTTTATTCACTTCTGTGCCTGGAATGTGCCAGGCTTTCTGCTCCCTGGGATTCAACCACACACGACAATTATCTCCCCAAACATACTCCACCCAAACTTCTGTCTAGCTAAATCCAACTAATCCTTAAGGTCTCAGCTCAAACATACTACCTTCCCACAAGATCTTCTCCTTCTACAAATTAAGTCTTATGATTCTATACTCCATGGCATTCTTGCTCTGGTTTGTTTAAAACATGTCTTCAAAACTGCTTGGAAAAGCCTAACAGGACAGACTGTTCGCCCCACCCCTAGCACAGCAGGCCCAAGATTAGCAAGAGATTAACTGATGGTCAACACCTCCCTCTACAATATGGCAGTCTAGGCTGAAAAAGACATGCAGGAAGCACAAACTAACACAATTATTTAATATAAAATTACTTAAAACTTAACAGTACAGTACAGATTATGAATGTTTTACTTCAGAAAATAAAGTTCCGGGGCGCCTGGGTGGCTCAATGGGTTCAAGCCTCTGCCTTTGGCTCAGGTCATGATCTCAGGGTCCTGGAATGGAGCCCTGAATTGGGCTCTCTGCTCAGTAGGGATCCTGCTTCCTCCTCTCTCTCTGCCTGCCTCTCTGCCTACTTATAATCTCTCTGTTAAATAAATAATAAATAAAAATCTTAAAAAAAAAAAAAATTGACATTAAAAAAAGGTCCAAAAACAAAGTAACTTCTCTCAAAGCAAGGTGAAGAGCACGTTTTTCTAAAACACACATCTCCATGTAAAACTTTCATTGCTTACTTATACTCGAGAATAAATTTTCTCTGGTATTTCTCACGGTTAAGTCCCAGACCTGCTAACTCCATATTCTTTTAAAACTTCCAATGGAACACAAATCTAATTTTAGGTGCAAATATAACTTAACATCCTCACTCTGCCCTCAGAACCTTCAAGCATCTGCATCCCTTATGGAGTTTTACAGTACTTAGGACATTAACTAAAATTCAGTAGCAGAGTGTAGATTTTTACTCCACATTAGATTTAAAGCTAGTGACAAAGATCTTCAGGGTAAGAAATATCCTGCTTAAATACAAAGAATGTGAACAAAAAAATACTTTTTCTTAAAAGAGCTCACCTTAAAGAACCACCCGGGGAGGGGATGCCCACAGTCGGAGACACTCCTTGTAGGTAACGAACTGTCCTAAAAAAGAGTGATATGGCCGTCTTGCCTCAGTGTCCCAGCAGTCACAGAGCAACCAGAGGTGGTGCCCTGGCTGGGATGGGCTCCAGCTCCCTCCCCCGTCTCTGAGAGTCAGGGCTGGGGCTGCTGGAGGCCCTTCATAGCCCCAAGGCTTCCATAATTAAAACACACAACAGGGACTGCCCCCACAGCATTTAAAAGGTTTACCTTTTCATAGGGTAATAGAGAAAGAGCAGGGAAACAGCGCAACAACCAAGAAGAGACTTGGAATTCTAACTCTAAGCTCCGCGCGGAAATCTAAATACCGAGGGTGGGAGGGGCCTCTTCAGAGAGAGGGTGGAGCAAGTCCACAATAGTCCCGGGTACCCAAGGGGGACCGCAGGAGTAGGAGGTTGAGACCCCAGGTAGCATAATCTTTACTGGGACGAGCTCAGCAGAGTCGGTTGCTAAAACTGTTCAACAGGATTTACGATTTATAAGAATCCGAGGGAGGGGGTGTGGAGGGGGGCAGGGTGGAGATGGTCAACGTCTTTCCTTCCCAGTTTTATTTGGTAACTTCATTTCTTGTGACCTGTATTTGCTCTGACACTGACAATAAAGGGAGGAAATTTTGAAATACGCTTTTCAACAGGAAAAACATCACTACCATCGCCCACAACCAAATGATTAAAGTGTCCCCAAAGACTAAGATACATGAATTCCAAGGAGTGCGACGGAGAACCAAACCACATTCTTAATTTTGGGAAAGTGAATTTCGCTGAGAGTCTTGTTTTAAAGATAAATCTGCCCTGTCCTAGCCTCCTGTATTACTACATTAGATACCATGGGGGGGGGGGTGTATAAATGTCAAGTACCACAGTTTAAAAACAGTTAACTTGAAATTCTCTGGCAGATGGCTTCAAAAAGCTTCATCAGTCCCTCTCTTGTGCCCCCAGATACATCTTGACGACTTGATTGATTCCCCTCTTCTACGGTTTACCCCAGCTCCTAGCTCCTTCCAGTGTGGTCTGCAGACCAACATCTACCGAACCGTCCTCGGACAAGCAAGCGCCGGGATGGCCAGCCACACCGAGGCCAATTTTCACCAGACTGAAAACCGGGAGGCGCACGCGCGAACACACGCTGAAGCACTGATAAAGGACGGGTCTCACCGGCGCACGACCTTACAATCGCTGGAGTAGGAAAAAGTACTATTCCTAAGTCCTGCACCTGGAGCTTCTAATTTAACTGTACCGCACAGGATGTGGTCAAGGATTTTGCAAGGATTCTTCTTTTCCGCTCCCCCAAGTGAGCGGAATGTGCGCTGTGCACAGACCCCCCCTTGGATGGATGTTGTTAAAATGCAAAGATTCCTGAACAATAGACTGGGGATAGGGCAAGATTCCGCATTTCTAACAGACTCCTAGACTCCCGCGAGGCTCTCCTTCACTCTACTGGTTAGACGGGATTTAGTTCGGATTCAGGTAGATCCAATCAAGATAAAAATGGGGTGCGCCTCCGAGTGCCAGGACTGATTAGGTTTATCTACGGAGTACTAGGGCGGCTTAAACTCCCACCCTCTTATTTGTGCTGCAGCACATTCTCACCCGTATTTGTAAATAAATATTCACCTGCAGCAGGTAACACGCAAGAGCCAGGTTATCCTGGGGGTCCTAATTACTCAGAAAGTTCTACTCTTAAATCACAGTGGGCGAGAGAGACGCTGCTTCAGGATTACGCAGTTGACTTTGTTGCTCTTAAGACTTACCGCTGAGGGGAGCAGGACTGATTTCTATTTTCATCAAACAAGCGCGGTTTAGAGCCAAAGGACCCCTAATTCCACCCGACGCTTAAAAACGCAGACGGCTCCGGGGAAAGTCCAGGTGCGTCTCCTTTTGTTATTAACCTGAAAATGAAACTCAAGCGGCTGTGGCCGAACGCCTCAGACGACGGCTCCAACTGCGTTCTGTAGCTCGCAGCCGCGCGGGCCGCCAGGGGCGCGTCTGAGCAATTTCGGCGGGAAGCACAGCGGCGGTCGCAGGCGCTGAGCTCCCCGGGCGGGGAAACGGGGACGAGGTGCCGGGGGCGCTCACTCGGCTTCTACCTGGCGGATGCGAGACCCTACGGTCCGCCAGGCCCCACAGGAAAAGGGGCCCCGGAGCGCCCCTTCGCGGGGCCTGGGCGGGGTCAGCGGGAGCTTCCGGGGCGGGGGCGGGACGAGCCAAGGGAGGAGGGATGAGGGAGGAGGAAAGGGGGGAGGAGGGGGGAGAGAGGCTTCCCGGGCAGAGCGGGAGGGGGAGGGGAAAAGAGGTCACCGGGCGAAGGCTTCCCGGGCCAGGTGGAGGGAGGGGGGAAGCTTGCGGGGGCGGGGGGATGGGGAGGGAGGTCGCCGACGTCGCCGAGGAGGTAGTGAGGTGGGGCCGAGTTCCTAGTCCCGGCTTCCCGGAGCCGCGGGGGAGGGGGCGGAGCTCCCGAGTCGGGGGGGAGCTTTCTGGGGTGGCCAGGGCCGAGTTCTCGGGACCCGTGGGGGGCGGAGCTCCCTGGTCGGGTCGGGGGGACTTCCTGGGGCCGCGGGGGTAGAAGAGTTCCTGGGGCAACCGGGGGGGGGGGGGGGAGGGGAGAAGAAACAGTTCCTGGAGCGGGCGGGATTGGGGGGGGCCGGGGGGGGGGGGCGAGTTCCCGGGACTCGCGGGCGGTGGGAGGTGGATTGGGCTGAGAAAGGGTGGATGGGCGGGCGGGCAGGGGTCGTCCGCTCGCGGCGGCTCACCACGACGGGTCCGGAGTCCGGAAGGCCGGCGCGCGGGGCTGCGTCCCGGAGGCAGAGGCCGCGTGACTGAGGGCGGCGGGCCGGACGTGGGTCACGGGGTGTAAAGGAGGAAGTGCCACCGATGGGCCCGCCAAGATGTCACCAATGGAAACGCGTCCTGCAGGTGCGGCCCGCGGCCCGCGCGTTCGGCCCAGGCAGGAAGTGGGAGGAAGGAGGGAAGAAAAGCAACGAGGAAGACCGTTCTGTGTGAGTTCCCCGGAAGGGTGCCAGGACGGGGAAAAGTCCAGAATACTAGCGTAGGGGCGGGGAAGATTGGCACGATATATGTGGAAGAGATGTAAAATTAAAAAAAATAATAAAAATCTGAAAAAAAATCTCAAAGCAGGAAGAATTGTGAAAGGAAACTAACAGACAAAAGGTAGAACCTCTTTGTATATACAGTACCTTGTTTTATATATTTGGGCATATATTCATGTAAATACTTAGCTTCAGTTTAAAAGATTTTAAAACTCGCAATTCTTAATACCCCACAAAGAATTACATTTCACGAACCTCTGAATCCGAGTTCAAAAGAACAGTCTTGAAAATAATTACTACGGGCGCCTGGGTAGCTCAGTTGGTTAAGTGTCTGGCCTGCCTGCCTTCGGCGCAGGTCACGATCCCAGTATCCTGGGATGCAGCCTGGCGTGGGCTCCCCGCTTTGCGGGGAACCTGCTTCTCGCTCGCCCTCTTAGTGCTCGCTCTGTCAAATAAATAAAATCTTTTTAAAAAGTAAGGCAACTGTGTGCAACATAAGCAATGATTACATTTTATATTACTGAATTTAAAAATTTTAGTTTTAATTATGGTGCTATGGTTTTATTTTTGAAGTCAATACTTAAAAGATATATTTGATGTCTAGAATCTGATTCTAAGTCTGAGTCTATGGAGTGAGATTACACATGAAACAAACGGGTCATGATTTAGTAGTTCCTGAAACCGGGTGATGGGTAGGTATATGGAGTTTTCCTTTTACTTTTGTCTCTACTTCTCTGTAGGTTAAATACTTTTAGTAATGAAATTATTTAAAAAAAGAAAATCATATAATCTACATACTAGAAGTAACTATGAAATGAATAGGATTTATAGGGAAGAGGAACCTACTAGCTAAGTAAGAGTATGCAAAGTCAGACTGGCAAATGAGTTCAGCCTTCATTACAAAATAGCTCCAAGGGAAAAGACCAAGTGAACACTTACTGAATATAAGAAATCTGAGAGATTTATCACGGATTCACAACACATGGGGTATATCTGGATTTTCAGTCAAACAAATTGATAAACATTGTGGTATTTCAACTGACTAAAAATTTGATATTAAAGTGGTTTTTTATTGTTGAAGTATATTTACTTATTTTAGATATAAAACTAGTTATGTTTAAAAATAAAAGAATTCATTTCTAGAGTTTTATTCACTGGAAGTATCTGTGCATGAAACTGCTGGCTGGGATTTTTTTAAAAATTACCGGGGGGGGGGGGGGGGGCGCCTGGTGGCTCAGGTCATGATCCCAGGGTCCTGGGATCGAGCCCCGCATCGGGCTCTCTGCTCAGCGGAGAGCCTGCTTCCTCCTCTCTCTGGGCCTGCCTCTCTGCTTACTTGTAATCTGTCAAATAAATAAATAAAATCTTTTAAAAAAATTAAAAATTACTTGGGGGGTAAGGGGGGAGTGGCTCAGTCATTAGAAGCCTCTGCCTTCGTTCTGCTCAGGTCTTCATCCTGGGGTCTGGAATGGAGCCTTGTGTCAGGATCCCTACTCTGCAGGAAGCCAGCTTCTCCCTCTCCCACTCCCCCGGCTTATGTTCCCTCTCTGGCTCTGTCAAAATCTTAAAACAATTAGGTGGAGAATATAAGAAAAACTGTCCCTAATTGTGGAAGCTGGGTGACAAGAATCAAAATCCAGCCATATCAGGAAAAGTTATACATAACACTAAAAACTCATGAATTCAAGAGAAGTAAAACAATATTCCAAAGAAAAATTAAGCCACAAAGCTGGCTTGTTTTTGGAAAGAATATCTCTACAGAACTGAGGTACCTGACTACTTCATAAGCATTTATTTTACTTCATGAAGACCTCTTCAAAATATATTCTTGATAATTTATGTAACTGGTATGTTTTCTCACTTTATTTATTCGAATGTATTTGCTGAAGTTAAGTAGTTTTACATATGCCTTCCTGCCTCAAGTGGTTGGTGACACTAGGAAGGTGACAGTTAATAATTGATCAGCCATGATAGGGTTCCTGCCTGGTGAAGGAACAACGTGTACTGAAGACATGGGGACTTGCCCTGCTAAGACCAATGAAAGAGGAAAGGAGAGAAAGATCCTTCTTTGCCTTGAAAGCCTGGTTTGGTATTTTGTACATTAGTCTAAAACCAATGGGAAATCATTTAATTGTTTCAAAATGGAATGTGGTGTAATATGTGTTTTTGCTTTTCAATAGAACAGTCTAGCTGTTATCTGGAAAACAAATGGTGGGAACAGATGCATAGAGAGGAGATGGGAAGCAATGAGCAAGTTTAGGAAAAATTGATGGTACCCCGAAGTAAAAACACTGTGGTAGAAATGAAGCAATTGTGCCAAGATTTGAGTGATGTGCAGTAGATAAAAATTTACCAAACTTGGGAAAGTCATTCATTAACTCAGAAATACTGTGCACTTACAAAATGCAGGCACTCTACTAGGTCCACAGAACAGTAGGCTGAGAAATCAATAAAGAAATTGGGCTCCCTGCTCAGCGGGGAGCTTACTTCTCCCTCTACCCCTCCTCCCCACTCATGCTCTTGACAAATAAAAATCTTAAAAAAAAATAAAAATAAAAAATAAGAGGAGGAAGAAATACATGTATGACAACAAAGTCTGAATGACCCAAAACTAGAAAATGGAGATTAATTTACACTGGGGCTCTAAGGAAGTGACAAACAGATCCTAAGCATGAGAAGGGGTAGGAATGGGAAACTTTTTGCCCCTGGTAAATACCTAAGGTATAAAAGCAGATTTTAGAAGGACCCCCCCCCCAACTTTTTTGTTCCTTTGTGTACTATCCTACTTATTCCTCCCTCAATGCTTGGGGTTTTTTTGTTATTTATTTATTTATAAAAGAGATTTTATTTATTTGACAGAGAGAGACACAGTGAGAGAGGCAACACAGGCAGGGGGAGTGGGAGAGGGAAAAGCAGGCTTCCTCCCGACCAGGGAGCCTGATGCAGGGTCCCATCCCAGGACCCTGGGATCATGACCTGAGCTGAAGGCAGAGGCTTAACAATGGAGCCACCCAGGCGCCCCTCTTTATATTTTTAAAATGCAGCCCTTTGCCAGGGTCTGTTTTTGTGCTGGTTGCTTTGAATAAATATTTTACTTTGCGGTGAATCCTTTTATTTTTTTAAAAGATTTTATTTTTTTAAGTAATCTCTATACCCAATGTGGAGCTTGAACTTAACCCTGAGGATCAAGAGTCGCATGCTCTACCAACTGAGCCAGCCAGGCACTCGTGGCAAATCCTTTTAATCTTCATATTCAGGTCTTATTAAATTCACAAAAGAGAATTTTAGATATTATTTCTGCTGCTTATGTCTGTTTTTCCTTGAGGAGCAAAGATGGGTCTGGGAAAAAAGCAATTCCCTGTCTAGGGACAGTGCATGAGCAGAGCCCAGACCCCTAGTTTATTATGGGTAGTTTTCCTGTTCCACTGGAAACCTCAGCAATTTTTATAAAGTCCCATTTCAGTGGCTCTTAAACATTTCTGGCTGTCAAATACTTGAGAATATGATGTAGTTCTGAACGGACTACTTCAAGAAAGCACACCCCCTACAAAGTTGTGCCAAAATTTTCAAAGGGCTCAGGCATCCCAAGTCGGACTACTCTGACCCTAATGTGTACAACAAGCCAAGTTCAATACATAAAGCTACCTCAGAGCTATTGAGAGAAAAGCTGTAGATGAATCATTAAATGTTATTAACATTCTAAATGTTTAGGGCGCCTGGGTGGCTCAGTGGGTTAAGCCTCTGCCTCTGGCTCGGGTCATGATCTCAAGGTCCTGGGATCAAGTCCCACATGGGCTCTCTATTCAGCGGGGAGCCTGCTCCCCCCTCCCCTGCCTACTCATGATCTGTCTGTCAAACAAATAAATAAAAACTTAAAAAAAAAAAAACATTCTAAATGTTTATTATTACTACGTTCTTATCCATCAAGAGATACGTATGGGGCGCCTGGGTGGCTCAGTGGGTTAAGCCGCTGCCTTCGGCTCAGGTCATGATCTCAGGGTCCTGGGATCGAGGCCCGCATCGGGCTCTCTGCTCAGCAGGGAGCCTGCTTCCCTCTCTGCCTGCCTCTCCATCTACTTGTGATCTCTCTCTGTCAAATAAATAAATAAAATCTTTAAAAAAAAAAAAAAAAAAAAAAAAAAGAGATACGTATGAACAGGAAAGCTACTTTACATTATCTTTTAATTACTAGGGCTTTTAGTTTGTGTACTGTAGCTAAGTCTCAGGTAATAATACACTTATTATAATATTTCTCAAAAGCTGTGTTAACTAAAACCAAAAATACTATGTGATGTTAGGTAAACTGTATCTATTATGCTTGTATTAAAATTAACATAAGGTACAAAATTTTACCCTACACAAAACAAGCAGCTATTGCTCTATATTACTGATTGCATTCTGCTGGTGACTCAGGAATCAAAACCCAAGTTACCACAGAGAAAAAAAAAAAACATATCAGGTGAAGTTTTCATAAAAAGAAACACTGCTATTTGACTTCCACTGCTTAAGATAAAATCTGTTTTCAAATGAGGGAAAAATTTCATCATCTCTATTTAATTGGTAGTGCTTTCCCCACAGTAAGAAATTATGATTCAGCACAGCTAAGAAATTTAAGGCCGGAGTTGGGGGGAGGTTGTTAAAGAAAATACGATTGCTAATAAGATGACAGTCTCCCAACCACCTCCCCTATGAACTTTCCTGTAGCTCTTTCCCCTCAGTAAGCAGCCCCTGGGCTGGGTGACCATTTAGATCCTAGAACCAGGCAAAGGCCTCAGGAGGCCTTGTGGGTTACACTCATAGTCTCCAGAGAGATGGTTAGAGAACATGCCCATAGCCCCTCAAGGGGCCTATAGCTACCTCCTGGGGCTCTGTGGAGAGCTGACACCTTGTCAGGTCCCATGCAGCTGCCATAGGAGCGAAGACTGCTGTAGCATCTTGTGCTCAATTTTTGCTGCTCAGGGGACCATACCACACTGCCCTGGGAGAGAACAGAACAGATCCAAGAGGAAAGAAACACAGCAATGCACATAAGAGTGGCTCAAGCACCCGCAGAGAATACCATGCATTCAGACAACATCTTAGAACAATAGACAGTTTTAAGTGAATGAGAAGCAATGGACAAAACTAATTTTTTTTAACAAAAAAATATGAGAACTTTCAGATACTCAATTACAGAATATAAAACTTTTAAAATTTGAATTTTGACTTTATAAAGTTAGTAATAAACTGAAAGCACAGTGGCCTGAAAAACCAAGTGGAAGAAGTATCTCAAAACAAAGAGAAAGAAATAAAGAGAAAAAGATATGAAATTTGGAGGACACGGATGTAACACGAGACAACAGAAATAACATGTCAATAATAAGAATTCCAGAAGGAGAAAAAGACACAAATGGAGGCAGAAGAACAGATAAAGAACAAAAGGGAGATTTTCCTGGCTTAAGATAAACGTGATCCGTGTAGTTCCCAACAGATATTTTTGAAAGACACAACCTAGGCATATGTTGCTAAAATTCCTAAATTTAAAGTATAGAAAAAACGGCTTTGGAGAAAGAACAAACTGGGTACAAAGGATAAAAATACGATAGTTAACCACACGTGCCTACTGAACACTTAAAAGTGACAAATACAAATTGAGATGTGCTCTAAGTATAAAATGCACACCAAACTGCAAAGATTAAAACAAGAATATAACATCTCAATGTTAAAATACTGATATGCTGAAATATTATTTTGGATAATAGTCAATAAAAATACATTAAAATATACTAAATTAAAATATTAAAACACATCCCAACTCATCTTACTAAGGCCAGTATTAGCCTGTTTTATGGGTTGAAATGCGTGTCCAAAATTTAGATAAGGCCCTAACCCCAGCACCTCAGAATGTGAGATTTGGAGACAGTCTTTTTTATAAAATGAGGTCATTAGAGTGGGTCATATTCCATTATGACAGATACCCATCTAAGAAGGGGAAATCTGGAGACAGACAAGATGAAACAAACACAGAAGACAGCCATCTGACAAACCAAGGAGAGAGGTCTGGAATGTATCATTTCCTCATGGCCCTTAGAGGAACCAACCCTGCTGATGCCTTGATCTAGGACTTCTGGCTCCCATAACTACAAGACAAAAAATTTCTGTTGCAACCCAGTCTGCAGTATTGTTATGGCAGTCCTAGTAAACTAAACAATCTGATACCAAAACCAGACAGACATCACAGGAAGAGATAACTACATACTAATATCCCTTGTGAGTACAGGTGCAAAATTCCTCAACAAAATAACTACAAACTGAATCCAACAACATGTAAGAAAGGTTATACACCATGACCAAAAGAATTCATCCCAGGAATGCTTAAGGGTATTTCAATCTAAGAAAATGTTCTTGAACTAGGCAGAAGTAGGTAGTGATGGTCTTCACAATGTTGTGAATATACGAAAAACCTCTGATTTGTACCCTTTAAACTGGGTGAATTGTATAGTATGTGAATTATATCTCAAATATCAAACAAAATAAATTTGTCATTCATTCTATTGGACAACATATTCTATTGGACTGAACAAATTTTGTGTAAAACAGAACAAAAACCTATAGAGATGCCAATAATGAATCATCTCTGCAATGTAGAAACTTGTAAGAGGGCAAGGAATTTTTAGTATTCACATGAGGTCAGAATATTTGTAAAAGCAGCATACTGTCAGGAAAACCTAACAGGAATTCAGAATTTTTCATTCTAGTCTTTTCCCCCCTTAATAATTATCACTTTTTGTGCTACGTTTAAGAAAATCTTTTTCTTAAGCCAAGGCCATATGGGTTTTTTTTTTTTTTTTTAACTTCAAAAGCTCTGTTGTTTTCATCTACATTTTTATGTTTTGATCTATAATCAACCTGGAATTGGTTTTCTATTTCCAAGAGTGTTAGAATTAGTTTATGGAGTTTCACAGGCTAATTTTGCTCATGAACTCAGATGAAAATATCCTAAAGAAATTATCAGCCAACAAAATCCAGCAACACACAAAGCAATAATCATGACCAAGTTGAGTTTGTTCCAGGAATACAACTGCAGCTCACCATTTCAAAGTCAATCCCTGCAATCTGTCACACTGACATATTAATGAAGATTAAATGAGTTAACTAAGATTTTTTCATGTTTTATGAGAAATGCAAAGAAATATCCTACACAACAGAAGAAAATAAGAGGAAACTGATGAATTCCTCCATAAACTGGGAGTAGGGAACTTTCCTGACCAAGACCCAAAACCCAGAAGATGGGAAAATACTGAAAAATTTCATTACATGAATACAAACAAAAACCCCAAAACAGAAACCTCCAAACCTCTTATGCATAGCTAAGAGGTTAAGCTAAGTAAACATATGAATGATAAAATGGGAAAGATATTGCCAATTTTCCCCAAAGCATTAGTATCTTTAATAGAGTATCTAAAAAGAGAAAGTCCATCCACCCAAAAGGAAAATGGGTTAGAAGTATAGTCAACAGTAAAAGAAATGACCGTAAACATGAAAAGATCCTCCACCTTACCCATTTAAGATAAATTAAAATTTTACATTTAAAATAACCAGATTGGCAAGAAATACATAAATTTGAAAACAACCCCTTGGCAAAATAGGCCCTTTCAAATACCATTTGTGGAAATATTAAATGCCCCCCCCAAAAAAGAAAAAGCAAAGACACATACAAAGAATATTCATCTCAGCTCTATTTCTAATAGGAAAAGGCTAGAAACAACCCAATTGCCCATCACTAGAAGTACAGTTGAATAAACTTTGTTGGACCCACTTAATGAAGGATTACACCTTAAACTAAGGAAGGCATCAAAGATCACCCGGTGGTTGTGTCAAGTCAGGAACCAATCTGAAGGGCTCCCACTGGCCACAAACTGGATAATTTCTGCACCAAAGAATAAAAGCCACAGTGAATTAAATTACATATTAAAACTCCCGACTTCAAAATGATACCAGAAAAAGTGTCTTTGGCACATGCTAGAGATCACTAATTATGTTGGATACTGATATACCACAGGAATGGATCAAAATTTAAACTACCATTTATAAAGTACAACTTAGAATAATCAAATGATTAACAAGGAAAGTTTCCTCTCTCTAGAAATATTCCTACTACTAAACAAGAAGGAATATTTAAAGTGTCACTAATTTGGAGATATTAACAAAACAATGGGTTTAGGGAAAGACCATCCATAGCTGCCAACATCACAAAGGGGGAACACAAGTGCCTGAGGCAGGAGCCCGCAAGAGTGCACAGCACCTCCAAAGAAGTATTCTCTCCAAAAATAAAATTTCAGCGGAACCAGAACAGCCCTTACAGGTAATTATCATTTTACAGGAAAGGCAGAGAGGTCAGAGATTCAACCACCACCACTGAATGTAATCAGAAAAACCCAAAGCCTGAGGAAGGAACTCTGTATGTGACACTCAACCCAATTCATTCAACAAAGGAAAGAAGAGAGAACCTCTAGACTGCACTAATAAGGTTACTTGTCCACACTGAAAATGTGGCTAGTAAGAAGTGAGATGTGCTGGGCGCCTGGGTGGTTCAATTGGTTAAGCTACTGCCTTTGGCTCAGGTCATGACCACTGGGCTCCCAACTTTGTGGGGAGCCTGCCTCTCCCTCTGACGTTCTGCCCTCTTATGCTCTCGCTCGATCTCTCTCTCTCAAATACATAAATAAAATCTTAAAAAAAAAAAAAAAGTGAGATGTGCTGTATATATAAAGTACATACTGGATTTTGAAAGCTTAAATGGAAAAAAAGTAATCTAAAAATTACATGAGAAAATATTCTGAGCATTTACTATGTTAAACTAAATAATTATTAGAATGAACATTTTTTTTCCTATTAAAAATGTTATTTAAGTGGCTTGCATTTTATTTCCACTGGAAATCGCTGCTCTGATTAATAGAATTTAAAGAGATGGCCACCAAATTAAGGTGTGACCTTGTTTGGATTACAATTCAAACCAGCTATAAAAAAAAATTATTCAAGAAATATACAGTCAGGTGCATTTGAACATGGGATTACTTAATGATCTCAAGGAATTACTATTTCTTCAGCTGTGATAATGGTATTGTACTTGTATTTTTTTTTTAATCTATAGAATGGAAGCTAAAATATTTATGGATAAAATCCTCATTATGTCTGGGATTTGCTGTCAAATAAGCCAGATTGGCTTTAGATGAGCTAGATTCTCCCTCTGATATGCCTCTTGTTATCCACAATAACTCCCAATTCCGGGCGGTAAGATGGGAGCAGGTTCCCTGGCAGAGGAGGGCTGTCCCTGTCAGACAGACCTGAGTCCTATTCCCTCCATGGGCAAGTGACTTCACTTCCCCCTGGGCCTCCATTTTCTCATCTGTACAACACGGATAACAGCAATTACCACCGCCCCCCTCCCCCCACCCACAGACCGGTCATGAGCACGTGACTTAAAAATACGATCAAAACTCCTAACTCGGGGGACGCCTAGGTGGCTCAGCTGGTTAAGCAGCTGCCTTCAGCTCAGGTCATGGTCCCAGCGTCCTGGGATCGAGTCCCACATCCGGCTCCTTGCTCAGCAGGGAGCCTGCTTTTCCCTCTGCCTCTGCCTGCCGTTCTGTCTGCCTGTGCTCGCTCGCTCTCCCTCTCTCTCTCTGACAAATAAATAAAATCTTAAAAAAAAAAAAAAAAAAACCTCCTAACTCGGGGCGCCTGGGTGGCTCAGTGGGTTAAAGCCTCTGCCTTCGGCTCGGGTCATGATCCCGGGGTCCTGGGATCGAGCCCCACATCAGGCGCTCTGCTCAGCAGGGAGGCTGCTTCCTCCTCTCTCTCGGCCTGCCTTTCTGCCTACTTGTGATCTCTGTCTGTCAAATAAATAAATAAAATCTTTAAAAAAAAAAAAAAAACAAAAAAAAAACCTCCTAACTCTGTGGACCCAATTAAGGGTCAGACTCTACAAAGAGTCTGCGAGCCAGAGCTCGGATTCAAGAGACCCCCTTCCCACTTCTGCAGCGCTGCAGGCACTTATCCGGGATGGGCCCCCTCTGTCTCCACACTCTCCTTCACAGTTTTGGCCATTTCTGGCCATATCTTAATCCTTTCACTTATATCAATTCACATTTTTACTTGAATATTTTGTATTTACAGAAAGCCTTGTGGCAGTATTTAAAAAAAAAAAAAAAAGTCACTCGCCTATTAAAAAAACATTAAAAAAAAAGCAAATACCACAAAAAGAATGTTAAAATAGAAAAATTAAAAATAGAAAAGAGACCGTAATACAGAACAAGCCTAATAAATTTTCAAAATGCATACGGGCACAAGAGATGACTAAAGATGGGCTTACTTAAGTATTAGTAATTAGTAACAAGAGCAATCAATCCTAAAATTCATTAAAAGTAGAAATTTACTTATTTTAAAATGAAGACTCGTGTCTAGAAATTAACACTAAAAACATCACTTTTCACTGACATATCCTAATGTATTTTTTGCGTTACCGAAGAACCCGAGGTATTTTTTCTTACTAGAAATTCAGAAACAAATAGTTAACCTTTAAAAACGTAACTATAAGTAATAGAACTACATTAAGATAGGTAATTTCGACAATATTTTGAACTGAAATGGTTATTTGAATTGTTCATAACTCTTCCAGCTCCACTAGGTTCCGGATACCTGAGGCGCGGCCCTAACCTCCGGCACCTCCGCGCCCCCCCCCCACCCCCACCGAGCGGTTCCCCGCTAAACGCGCCGCCGCTCGCGGACCCCTCTCCCGCCACGCATGCGGCCCGCGGTGGCAGACAGGAGCCCGAAGTCCCCCCCCCAACAGTAGGAAGAACTACAGAAGGAAGCACGATTGTCTGTCCTAGGGCCTCGGGGAAATAAATTACTGCGAAGAGCTTCAGCGGGCAAGCAGGCCAGGACCCAAGGGGCGCCGGGTGGGGGCGGGGGCGGGGGTGGAGGTCCTGCAGGAGCTGGGGAGGGGGGCTCCTCCGGGTCTGGGGATTTCTCTGGCAAGAACCTGAGAGCTCCTTAAAGGTACAAATCAACGGGGAGGGGCCTGTGGCCTCCCAACCAGGTCTATAAAAGACCAGGGTCGGTCGAGTCCCCGAGACTCGCTCGGCGTCACCAGGCCGGCCAGCGCCACTTTCAGTGAACCACGCGGGAACGCTGAAGGTAGAGGGCGCAGCGCGAGCACCGGCAGACTCCAGAAGTTTCTCAGGCGCAGTCAAGAATCAGCAAAAAATATATTCAAGGATACAAAGAAAAGATTAAGCTCGCTCGGCAGAAGTGTGGTCACCAGGCAAAGATAACGTGAGCGAGAGTTTCTACCCAAAAAGCAGACACTATACCTCTAAAAGCAGGAGACAAAACGCAGACAGGGACACACGCCGCACGGAGAGGAAGAAAAGGCCGCAAAGACCGAAAGTGGAGGCTCAGCGAGCGGGAACGTGGGAGGGGGGAGGAGCCAGTTCCCAACCAGTCTGGTGCAACTCAACCACGTGAAAGTACTGCTTTCATTTTTAAATGAAGCCCCCCTCCCACGGCCGCCAGGTGCCTCACGCTATTCTTGGCAGGGGTGCTCAAGCTCTACGACCTCTGGAATCCGCACCAGGCCTTTCCTCCGTTCCTCGCCGCGGGCCCGGCCTTCCCCCGGTCCTAAATCTCAGCCCAGCGGTCCAGTACCCGAGTGTAAAGCCGTTGACCTCTGATCCCACCTCCCCCCACCCCAATTCTCAGCCCCGCCACCCCTAGCCCCAGTGAGCCGAGTACCCGGTCTGTACCCGAGTAACCGGCTTTTGACCTCATATTCTACCTCTCCCGACCCCAACTCTCAACCTCGTCGTCCCCAATCCCCATTCGGTTCCCATGTGTGAGGCCCTTGATTTCAGACCTTGCCTCCCCCGACTCCAAATCTCAGTCCCACTGTCCCCATACTCAAGGGCCCAGTTCTCGGTCGGTCCCAGTAGTGCGGCCCTCAGCCCCGGACCCGCCGCCCGTCCCGCCCCTCACCTCGGGATCCGAGTCTCCACGCTCCCGCTCTTCACATCCGGCACCTCGATCGTCCCTCTGAGCACCTAGAGGAGGGTGGAACGCGGGGAACTTGGCAGTTGTAGCTGAGGCAGTTGAGGCTTGTTTACCATCACCATGGAAACCCCTGGCAGCGCGCCCTGGGCGGGGCCTCTGAGGGGCCGGGTCTGGCGCGCGGCAGGCCCGAGTGCACAACTCCCGCCCGACGAGCGCACGAGCCGTTTACCCCGCTGTTCTGGGTTTGCCCGACCCCCGCTTGGCCCTGTACCCTAGCACCTAGGAGCAACAGCCCGGGAGCCCGCGCCCCCACCCCACTTCCGGCTGCCGGCGTAATTGCCGGCCTGTTTCCCCGCGGAACCCCACCTTCTTCTCCAGGAAGACGCGGCGCAGGACGACTTCCACCACGGAGCCGGAAGGACGCAATGAGCGCGGGGAGGGCGGGGCCTCCGCGGCCGGCGTCCGGGGGCGGGGCTGCGAGGGCGCTATTGTGACGCGCATGGAGCGGAGCCAGGGATTGGTCAGCAGGGCGCGAGGCAGGCCGGGGGCTGTGGAAGCGGGCGATGTTGGGATGGGAGCTGCACGACACGTGGGAGCCCTTGTGGGGCGGGGGGGGGGGGGGGAATGTCTGATAGTGTATAGTTGCGCTCTGAAATGTACTGACTAGGAGAGTCCTTCCCGAAACAGAGCTTTAAGGATTCTTGGATTGAAGACGATTGAAGACCATCGTGAAAAGAAAATGAGTTATTTCCTGCCGAGGAAGAAATAGGGAACCGAAAACACCAAAACAGATAAAGGCGGCTCCGATTGCAGGATTTAGGGAAGGATTAACGGGTTTACTGAGGTGGTTCACATGATTATCACTTGGGCTGAAAACTCCCAATCCCTGAAGGTGACCCAGAAGACCCAGGGAGAATGCAAAGTTTTCAGTTACAAGACACCTTAGGCTACAGGGTGGGTGGAAATGGCTACCAGGTGGAGATTTTCTTGATATGTTATGGGGTTAGTAATTATTACCATTTTAATTTTTGGAGACTCTTCATAAATAGGAAAAGATGAAGGCATTCATCACAGGTTTAGCAGACCAAATTATTTTACAGTCACTCGTTATATTGGGGGAATGCTTGGCATAGTGGCAGATTATGAGTCGATGACAATAGTAAAGAGCGGTTTGTCAAAAGAAGCTGACTCCAGAAAAGAAAAATGGGTAAAGTAAAAGCAAGAGCGGTCAGAGGAGGTGAAAATGTACTAGGAGAAAATTAAGACAAAATTACAGAAAATGGGTCCTACAAAAATCAGGTGTTCTTCCTGGGTGGCTCAGTGGATTGGGCCGCTGCCTTCGGCTCAGATCGTGGTCTCGAGGTCCTGGGATAGGGCCTCGCGTCGGGCTCTCTGCTTGGCGGGGAGCCTGCTTCTTTCCCTCTCTCTCTGCCTGACTGTCTGCCTACTTGTGATCTCTCTGTGTCAACTAAATAAATAAAATCTTAAAAAAAAAAAAATCAGGTGTTCTTAAGAAACCCCATGATGACTCCATCACAGCTCACGCTGTATAAAGTCTGGTTCTGGAGAGAAAATGCAAGCAGCCAATCTGAGGCAAATATTAAAATTGTATCAAAAAAGTAGTGCTTCAGAATGAAGACACCGTGAAGCCAGGTCCAAGAAGATATCTTCATGTTGTCGGTTAAGAGAGACTCAGCCAAACGGGCTCTCAAATCCCTTCAAGTCTGACAGTTCTCCATTATTCATCAATGATGCAATAATCTTTGATGGCTTCCCTGAATGAAAGACTAAGACCTTGGCCTGATTATGAACCTCCCTCTGGTTTTAGGAGTCATCACAGGTGCCCACTATGCTTTTTTCCTGAGATGGGAACCGGCATGGTCACATGTAGACCCTCTTTCACAGTGAGGGCTGGAATTGCTCATACTAGTACCACAGATCCAGGCCTTTTCCGCAAATGTCCATCTCACCAACTGGAAAATGTTTGCCCACACCTGGTCTTCTTGGACCACCTCAGCTATAGGGTCTTAGGGGCCTCCATTCTTTTCACCTCTGTGTCCACAAAAGGTATCTCACCTAAGCTCTGAAATCTAAAGAGACATGTTTGTTTGTTTGTTTGTTTGTTTGATTGTTGGGAGTACCTACAGAGAGATGCACCTTTAATGTTTGTGGTTTAAAAACAATTGAATTCACCACAAGTGAAGATCGCCCCAAGATGTACCCTCTCACAGAGACTGACCTGCCTTTTTATTCCCTGTTATTTATGTAAATAGATTATCACAAATTTAATTCCTTTCAATAAATATTTTTAAGTTTCAGATGCAGGCTCCTCTGTGGAAGCCACTCATCCATAACAAACGGTACCGAAGTTTGTATTGTCTGGAGTCTATTAAAATTATCCAGTTAATACCCCCTTGAAAGAACATTTTACCCATTAAGCTTTGCCCTCCCCCACAACCCATGCACCTTCCCCAAGAGAGTGCTAATGGGTAGGCAGGATCCCTGAGGCTCAGAGAAGGCTTTTATTCAAAGCCATAGTACCTGTCAGATAGCAATGAAGATTACAGTAGTTTACATGTATTGCACCTTCACTGTGGTTTGCACTGCTTCTGAATACGCAATTTCATTTAACATCATAGCAATCCAGCAGTAGATGTTACTACCATCACCATTTAGTGGAAAGGAACTGAAGTGCAGAGTCACAGACACCTACAGATGGCACACTGAAACACTCTGGTTCTGTGGTATGCACTCTTAAGTGCTGCACTCTTGAACCCAAAAGAGAGAGATCTTCTAGACTGGCTCACGAGCCCCTTTTCTGGCTTCCTTTCCCATTGAGAGAAGGAAAGAATGAAGTAAAAGAGCAAATTGAACTGTCCAGCAGCAGCAAAGAGCCTGTCCAAATGTAATGTTTCTCCTTGAGGTCAGGTGCTCTAGTAGGCAGAGATTGAGGGATGAGATAACCCAAGGGGAATGAAGGCTGGTTCAGCAGTCACAGCCTCATCTGAAGAATTTTCCTGACCAATACAGAAAAATACACCTTTCTGAAAGAGGTCAGTTGTATGGTAGTTAGAAATGTGGTCACTTCGTAGTATATGCAGATATTGAATTATGTCTACACCTGACATGAATACAATGTTATATGCCAATTTTATGTTAATAAAAAAAAAGAGAAATGTACTTTGAAGCAGCACCAGTGCTTCAAGAAGTAAGTCATCACCCCAGATGGCGGGCCCCTTGGGTTATTTGCTGTCATTTCAGGGATTACTTCACAGTTATTTCAAACAGCACTTCATATTAAGAAGTGAAAGAGGAATTATGGCACCTCTCTGAGCTTAATAGTTACTTGCTTGAATTAGGTTTGTTTTTGTTTTTGTGGGGTTTTTTTTTTTTTTTGGCCTAGCAAAAGACTTCTTGTGGACTGGGTGATACTGGGCAGTCCCTTTGACCATCTCCTCATCAGGGTGAGCAAGAAAAAAGCCCTGGCTTGGACATTAGTGAACTAGGTCTCTCTGTTTTCATTCAGAGTTGTAAGCTTTTAGCTTGATTAGAAACTATGTACAGAAGATGCCTGTATACAAAACTATGTACAAAACTATGTACATTTAGATGCCTTCATTTCTGTGGGGGCTCAGGAGAGTCAGAAAACTTCACTTGGACCGCATGTGGTGCTTTTCAACTCTTTAAAAAGCAATTACTAGGGCGCCTGGGTGGCTCAGTGGGTTAAGCCGCTGCCTTCGGCTCAGGTCATGATCTCAGGGTCCTGGGATCGAGTCCCGCATCGGGCTCTCTGCTCGTCAGGGAGCCTGCTTCCCTCTCTCTCTCTCTCTGCCTGCCTCTCCATCTACTTGTGATTTCTCTCTGTCAAATAAATAAATCTTTAAAAAAAAAAAAAAGCAATTACTATATATATATACAGTTTTTGAATGATGAACTATTTCATCCCAGGAGAATCAATGGGAAGTATTAAAGTTTGGGGATCAGAGAAGTAACAAAAATGTATGATCATTTACATACATTTTTTGAAAGAATATTGCTTGCTGTGATACAAGATTGTATGAGTAGTTGTATCTTGATCCAGTTTTGAGGCCCTGGCTAGAAGGTAGTTAGTTCTTCTGGAATGACCCATTAAGTCCACAACACCAAACATCTCCCTTATCTGAATTATATACTCTGGACCACCATACACCCACTCTGATTATGCCAGGGTCAAGGATCAGGTATCCTGGGATAGCCCTGAGAACCTAGAGCCTGGTGAAATTATTCCAATTAGCCAATCCTAAACCTTTTTGCCTTATCTAACCCTTTCTTTCCCGCAAAGACCAGAATAAAGGTGCTTGCCCACAGTTACCCATTGCTCTGCCTTTTGACCAAACTGGTGCTTCCCCTGAGTGGCGTTGGGTGACCTGATGTGTTCTCTGAGAGCTGTTGAGTACAGAAAACTCAAACCATTTTCTTTCTCTTGATCAGTGCCTGACCTCACCACACCTCACCCAAGGTACTATGGTGAAAACGACTCCTTCCCACTTCAACTTCTCTTTCAAAACCATCATGGTTGGGTGTGTGGGAGGGAGCTTGCACTGAGGTCCCTGTGTCAGCCCCACAACTCCCCTGAATACTAACCCGTTATTAGGGAGCAGTCTCTCCTGCCTCCAATTCTTCACAGCAGACTTTGTGCTCCCCAAAGGCAAATGAGAAAGGAGCCAGTGTTGCCAAGTGATTCCTGAGCCTCACTACATATGGGGAAGAGGCGATAGGACAGAAGTGTGAGCAGAGGCCATGTAGATTCCAGTCCCCCCTCTGAGAGCTGAATATATGCTAAGCATTTTCATTATCTATGCTTTTCTCAGAAGGTTTTTTTTTTTCTCACTTTTTTTCACTTGAGAGTTATTAAGCTGCAATGGTGTCCTGCTAACATGTACATTTTGACTACTTTATTTATAAAACAACAACAACAACAACAAACAAACCCAGATGTTATCTTACAAAACTGGAACAACTTTGAGATTTTTATCTTCATAATAGGAGTTCATAATGTTGAATTTCAAGGTTTTTGACCTATAACAGAAAAAAAAAATGGGGGACAGCAGTTGAGTAAAGTGGTTTGGTATATGGGTGGCAATGAGATAGAGAGAAAAAAAAACAGTGGATAAGTCTCATTCTCTGTACAAGAAAGAAAAAAACAAAAATTACCTGTATCACAGTATCAAATCAAGAATCACTAAAATGGGGGCGCCTGGGTGGCTCAGTGGGTTAAAGCCTCTGCCTTTGGCTCAGGTCGTGATCCCAGGGTCCTGGGATCGAGCCCCGCATCGGGCTCTCTGCTCAGCAGGGAGCCTGCTTCCTCCTCTCTCTCTCTCTGCCTGCCTCTCTGCCTACTTGTGATCTCTGTCAAAAAAAAAAAAAAAAGAATCACTAAAATGTGCTAAATAAACTCTTGCTCTTCTCAGGGCATACCAAAAGGGGGGGCCACATGGAGTACTATAAAGAAACCAGGGTCAGTGGCTTCACGCTGTGGCAGCCTGGTTAAGCTAAAGGATATTGCCCAGAATTCCCTTCCCTGTGTGTTTACATTTGGGGAGGGGACTCCCAAGAGAGATCCTTGTGTGAGGTTTCAGGGAGCAGAATGGGCTGTTCCTTATCATCATCGGCGGGTGGCAGAAGCCAGCCTTATAGCTGCTATATATACCTCCCCTATATTCTCCTTTAACTTCCCCAACTCCTGGGCCAGGAGTGTGTTTAGCTCAGGAAGGTCTTCTGCCAGATGCCCACACTACCAATGTAGAGTCAAGAACAAGGAGAGCTAAGGCGAATTTTCGCTTGATCTCTGACTTGAATTCCAGCTGTTCTGGCTGTCCCCGGCTTTATATCCATCTTCCCTTCTTTTTTTTATTTTTTTTTTAAGATTTTATTTATTTGAATAAATAAACAAAGAGCAGAGAGCCTGACACAGGGCTCAATCCCGGGACCCCAAGATCATGACCCAAGCCCAAGGCAGAGACTTAACCCACTGAGCCACCCGGGGGGCCCCTCCATCTTCCCTTTTATTTATTTATTTTTTTAAAAGATTTTATTTATTTATTTGACAGACAGAAACTACAAGTAGGCAGAGAGGCAGGCAGAGGGAGAGGAGGAAGCAGGCTCCCTGCTGAGCAGAGAGTCCAATGTGGGACTCAGTCCCAAGACCCCAGGATCATGACCTGAGCCGAAGGCAGAGGCTTTAACCCACTGAGCCACCCAGGCACCCCTCCATCTTCCCTTTTAGACAGAGACTGCTTAACCAGCTCCCACAGTGGCATAAGGCTCAAATTCCTGTAACAAATTATACATACACATTACCTGGTGGTACTTTTCCTCTCTTTGAACCTTGATAAATATGGAAGGCCACTCAAAATTTTTAGTTGTGCTTATACAATAAATGCCTACTTAATGACATGGCTGAGTTCTCAGTGCCCTCCTGCTTCATATACTGAGAGAAATAAATCACCTGATCTAACAAGCAGTTAACTCTGCTGCTTTCCTGACATGCTTTCCTGGCATGCCCAGCACAGTGCCTGACACAGAGCTCAGTCTCATGACCCTGCGATCATGACCTGAGCCAAAATCAAGAGTTAGACACTTAACCAATTGAACCTCCCAGGAGCCCCTAGCAGAAATCCTTTTTTATTTTATTTTTTTTTAAAGATTTTATTTATTTATTTGACAGAGAGAAATTAGAAGTACACTGAGAGGCAGGCAGAGAGAGAGAGAAGGAAGCAGGCTCCCTGCTGAGCAGAGAGCCCAATGCGGGACTCGATCCCAGGACCCTGAGATCATGACCTGAGCTGAAGGCAACGGCTTAACCCACTGAGCCACCCAGGCGCCCCTATTTTTTTTTTTAAGAGTGGTCTTGGGGTGTCGGGTGGCTCAGTGGCTTAAAGCTTCTGCCTTTGGCTCAGGTCATGATCCCAGGGTCCTAGGTTTGAGCCCCACACCAGGCTTTCTGCTCAGCAGGAAGCCTGCTTCCTCCTCTCTCTCTGCCTGCCTCTCTGCCTACTTGTGATCTCTGTCTGTCAAACAAATAAATAAAATCTTTTAAAAAAAAAACAGTGTTTTTTGCATACATTTTCCTAAAATTATGTATTTACATCAAATGTGCAATATATATCAACATACATGAAGAATTTCTATAAAAACGTACCTAAAAGTGTTAACAAGGTTTCCTTCATGCTCCCACTTTTCTGAATATTGGGATAACCACCTGCAGTTATTCCTGCCCTTTGTCCTTCATGGTTTCTCCTGTTAAAAAAACAAAAGGCTACTGAGTAAATCTGAAGATTAAACTGGCTTTATTAAGTGATTCATGAATCAAGCAGTATCTCATCAAGCAAAGAGTTACTCCAAGGAGTTTTACAAAACAGAAGGCTGTTATAAAAAGGAGGGTTAGGCAAGGAAGTCATTGGCAAAGGAAAATTGAAGGTTCATTGGAAGAAAATAAGAGTTCAGGGTGACAGTGGCTTTTCATTGGCTGAGCTGCAGCATTTTGCCATTGTTTGGGCTTCTTGCTGGGCAGAGGAACATTTTCCTTCTTCTTGGGAGGGTAGTAAAGTAGTGACATCTTCCAGTCAGGATAGGAAGGGATAAGTGTTTGGGATAACTATTTGAGATAACTGTCTAGTGGTGGTAGGGGATGAGAGCTTTCTCTAGAAGTCTTCCCAACTCAAATGTTAGTTCAGGTTTCCTCTATTAATTTTCACATTTCTCCCGTTTGGGCAAGATCTGTCTCTAAAAGCATCACTGATCAAGAGTTACATTTCCCAAATTCAGTAGCCTTTGTTTCTTGGTGCCAAAAAGGACCTTTCCTGGGGCACCTGGGTGGCTCAGTGGGTTAAAGCCTCTGCCTTCGGCTCAGGTCATGATCCCAGGGTCCTGGGATCGAGCCCCACATCGGGCTCTCTGCTCAGCAGGGAGCTGCTTCCTCCTCTCTCTCTACCTGCTTCTCTGCCTACTTGTGATCTCTATCTGTCAAATAAATAAATAAAATCTTAAAAAAAAAAAAAAAAGGACCTTTCCTGTGGATTGTTTCCTATGTCAGAGGGAAAATTCATGAACCAAAAAAAAAAAAAAAAAAAAACCCTTGAGGCCACCTTTCAGTTACCAAAAAAAGTAGTAGGGAGAACTCTCAGGTATTTTTTAAACAAAGTCTATATTTTATCAAGGTCACAAGCATTGGAAATCATCTCAAAATTCTGAGCAAGGATCACACTCCAAACTTAGGGGCTTCATTGTAGTGACTTCACTTGTAGGTCATCTGGGTACCCTTCTGAAACAAGTTGTCTCTTTCTGCTTTTACAGGTTTTAACTGCCCAATATCAGTGTTAATTTCATCGACTACCACCAGAATCTGAGGAACAATCCCTCGTCAGAGAGAAAGTTCTTATGCTTCCTCAATGACCACTTGATAAGAACAAGGAATAAAATATTAAAGACTATGAGTCATTTGCCTTGTTATTCTTTTTTTTTTTTAAGATTTTATTTATTTATTTGACCCACAGAGATCACAAGTAGGCAGAGAGGCAGGCAGAGAGAGAGGAGGAAGCAGGCTCCCTGCTGAGCAGAGAGCCCAATGCGGAACTCGATCCCAGGACACTGGAATCATGACCTGAGCCAACGGCAGAGGCTTTAACCCACTGAGCCACCCAGGCGCCCCTGCCTTGTTATTCTTAATGCCTATGACTAGTCAACCTATATATATATATATATATATATATACACACACACACACACACACACACACACACGCTTCCATATATATGCTCTTAGAAAAGAACAGTGAGGAGTGTCTGGGTGGCTTGGTCATTGAGTGTCTGCCTTAGGCTTGGGTCATGAACCCAGGGTCCTGAGCTAGAGTGCCACATCGGGCTCCCTGCTCAGCGGGGAGCCTGTTTCTCCCTCTCCCACTTCTGCTGCTTGTGTTCCCTTTCTCATTGTCTCTCGCTGTCAAGTAAATAAATAAATCTTTTTTTTTTTTTTAAAGATTTTATTTATTTATTTATTTGACAGAGAGGGACACAGCGAGAGAGGGAACACAAGCGGGGGTAGTGGGAGAGGGAGGAGCGGCTTCCCCCCTGAGCAGGGAGCCTGATGCGGGGCTCGATCCCATGATCCTGGGATCTTGACCTGAGCCAAAGGCAGACGCTTAATGAGCCACCCAGGCACCCCAATAAATAAAATCTTTAAAAAAAAAAAAAGAACAGTTATACAGAAAACTAAAATTACAGATGTGGCACCTGGGTGGCTCAGTTGTTAAGCATCTGCCTTCGCCTCAGGTCATGATCCCAGGCTCCTGGGATTGAGGCAAACATAAGGCTCCTTGCTCAGCGGGGTTCCTGCTTCTCCCACTCCTACTCCCCCTGCTTGTGTTCCCTCTCTCGCTGTCTCTCACTGTCAAATAAATAAAATCTTAAAAAAAAAAAGCTAAAATTACAGATATCAAAAAGATAATATGTTAGTTGTTATTGGAATGTATTTATTTTCTCTCTCCCTCTCTCTCTCTAAGTAATCTTTAGACCTAACATGGGGTTAGAACTCACTACTCTGAGATTAAGGGTCCCATGCTCTACTGACTGAGCCAGCCAGGGACCATTGGAATGTATTTATTTTTGCATTTTGCATTTGTTTTTATTTAAGATTTATTTATTTTATTTTATTTTTTTTTTTTTAAAGGTGGTTTATTAGAGCACGGGGACAGGACCCGTGGGCAGGCAGAGATGCGGCTGCCTAAGATTTATTTATTTTAGAGAGAGAACACTAGCAGGAGCAGCAGAGGGAGAGGGAGAGAATTCTCAAGCAGACGCTATGCTGAGCATACAGTCTGATGAGGCCTCAATCCCAGGACGGTGAGATCAGGACCTGAGCTAAAATCAAGAGTTGGATGCTAAACTGACTGAACCATCCAGCTGCCCCTATTCTTGCACTTGCTAACAGACTAGATAATGGGGCACCTGTGTGGCTTAGTGGGTTAAGCCTCTGCCTTCAGCTCAGGTCATGATCTCAGGGTCCTAGGATTGAGCCCCGCATCAGGCTCCCTGCTCAGCTGGGAACCTGCTTCCCTCTCTCTCTCTGCCTGCCTCTCTGTCTACTTGTGATCTCTCTGTCAAATTTTTAAAAAAAGAAAAAAAAAAACCAGACTAGATAATGTTCTGGACATTGTTCCAACCCAAATTATAAAGATACCATGTAGATGTGACTCAGAGAAACACAGATCATTGCCCAAATGCCATCCTTTTCCTTACCTAACACCCCAGTTCCACCTTCTCCCTGGTACCTTCCTCTAGATAGTAACTTCCTTCCCCACCCCCTCAAAAGTGGACACCTTAAGTAGTTTTAGGTTTCAGACTGCAGGAAGATGAAGAGATATGCTTCCACAAAGTATTTTATCTTCCTATTTAATAACAATAAGAATATAAAAATAATTTTGGAATTGCCTATGGAAAATTTCTATTCTATTTCTGCTGCTACTACTACTACTCACAAGCCTGGAGGGTATCTGTCCAGTGCTGTGAAACAAGAACTTGATGTGATCACTATTTCTCATAGTAACCTGAGAGATGGGATAGTTTTATCTTTACAGGTCAGGGATGTGTCTAAGATGTGAAAATGTGTTAAGGAAACCTAACTCAGAATTAGGAAGTCATGAAGGGAGGACTCACACACACCACTCCTCACAGCTTGCAAAATCCAGCAGGAGGAAAATTTCCTCTCAGTTCAGTAACCAGTGAAAGGCCACCACTGCTTTGCCTGCAGCCAATGAATTCCTCCAATGGACTTTTGTTTAATAAACCCCCTCCCAACTTCCTTCTTTCCTCTATAAAGTATGTTCTTCTCCACTGTTCTCTGTACTTGCCTGTGGTTTGCCATAGTGTGCTTGTCCCACATTGCCATTCTTTTTCCATTCCCGAATAAACTTGCTTTTACTGGCCAAATTCCTTACCTTTCTCTTTTAAAAGATTGACAGTGGTTATCCTGAATTTACTTATTTACTTTTTTTTTTTTTTTTAGGATTTTATTTACTTATATTACAGTGAGAGTGAGAGCATGAGCAGGGAGGAGGAGGCAGAGGGAGAGGGAGAAACAGACTCTGTGCTGAGCAGGGAGCCCAATGCTGGACTCAATCCAGAACCTTGGGATTGTGACCTGAGCTAAAGGCAGAGGCTTGAGTGATTGAGCCACCCACGCACCCATGGTTATCCTGAATTTAAACCAGTCTAACAAAACCCAAGTCTATGTTCTTCTTAAACTCTCTAGTAAATTGTACCTGGACATAGCCAGATCTCACTTTGAAGGGTTCCCTTATGCACAAATTACACTCACCGTAATTTAGTTGCATAACAGTTCCTCAAAAACAGTGCAAATTTTAGTTACAACACTGTATCAACTGTAATTGCATAAAGTATAAACTTCACTCCTAGTTCTTCAGACCACAGATCACTATATAAATAAAGGATGTGTATCGTGGTAAGTGACAAGTCATGTAAACTCTCTGAAAGTCTGCCAGTGGTCACTTTGAGTCTGTTGCTTAGCTCTCATATGGACAGAAAAGCATGTGATTGGGTCATCTTGTCTTCCAAAATCAACCCATGGGACATTTAGGAAAAAAAAAGGATGATCAAAAGAGGGAACTGATCAACAAGGACAAAAGTGCAGCAAATAAATGAAAAGTGTTAATGCTGGGAGTGAAATTGGAACTGAGCGTAAGTGGAGTTATATCCAAAAGAGCTGACGGGGAATGTTGATCATTGCTGTTGTCCAAGAGACTCCAGATCTGCAGCCAGAGGAACTTGTCCAAGGAGAACTTAACATAGGAAAAGTGTTTATGATGAAAAGGTTAAAGATGTCCTAAAAGAGATGATGCTGGCAAAATAACTTTATGCTGGGGATTTTTGAAGATATTTCTTTTTTTTTTTTTTTAAGATTTTATTTATTTGACAGAGAGAGATTACAAGTAGGCCGAGAGGCAGGCAGAGAGAGAAAGGAGGAAGCAGGCTCCCTACCGAGCAGAGAGCCGGATGTGGGACTCGATCCCAGGACCCTGAGATCATGACCTGAGCTGAAGGCAGTGGCTTAACCCAATGAGCCACCCAGGTGCCCCTGAAGATATTTCTTAACATTGAAAGTGTGAATAATAAAATGTTGGAAGGTGATCCAAATTTATAAAGGAGTATGAAAATTGAGAGAAAAATTGAAAAGATGCTCTTTCTGTCATACACTATGCAATGAAAATAAGAGGCAAGCATTGTTTAGACTATTCCCAGTAAGGTTTTACAAATAAAACACTGTAATTCTCAATGTTTCTAATAAGTTACAGAGTACAGAAATAAATATTAGTTTTAATGTTGTTTTCATCTCCCAATACACTTAGAGCATTTTTAATGTTTTGGCAAAAATTTCAAAGATTACAGAAATAATATTTTTTCCCCATAGACCCATAAGATTGCTTTGCATAGTTTCAACTTGCATGGTCACTTTGACGGTTTCACGCTACTGTACAGAGTGAGGGACACACAAGCACACACACACACACAGCAAAGAATCAGTCTGGCTTAAGAGGATCACTAGAATGGGTCCCAAGCATTCTGGGTTTCTGTGCAATAATTTACTGTTTGGGTGACTTTGGAAAAGTCATTTAACTTCCTGGGCTGAATCTCCTCAACCCTGAAATAAGGGGTCTTAACAATGACTTTTCTGTTCTGGCCAGTCCGAGTCCTGCTAATTGACAACCAACAAGTTAATATTGCTAAGGACCTTCCTATTACCTTCTGAGAGGGTAGCCTGAGTCAGTCTACAATGTAGTCATGAATGTTGAATCTACAAATAATTCTACTGAAATCTGTAAACGCAATGAAAAGCATTTTGGCATTTCCTGAAAATGTGAACTATAAAGTCTTCATTTTCTATTAGGATGTTGGCTTATTTAGAGTCACAAAGTTGGTTTTCATTCGTCTTCACCATAACTGACAGAGGCCTCCATTTCTGTGGCTGAGCTCCTGTGAGCATGACTCTTCTGGTTCTGAATGTATTCAGGCAGCTGTGCCCTTTAAATGTGGCTTTATGTTTATAAAATCTGAGAGGATGTCAACAACCCAACTTTTATATGGAAGTTCTTAAGGATCAAGAAATGCAATTACCTACTCATTTTGTTTTATTTTTATTTTTTTAAAGATTTTATTTTTAAATAATCTCCACACCCAACGTGGGGCTTGAATTTACAACCCAAGGGGGCAACTGGGTGGCTCAGTGGATTAAGCCTCTGCCTTCAGCTCAGGTCATAGTCTCAGGGTCCTGGGATCGAGCCCCACATTGGGCTCTCTCCTCAGCAGAGAGCCTGCTTCCTCCTCTCTCTCTGCCTGCCTCTCTGTCTACTTGTGATCGCTGTCTGTCAAATAAATAAAATCTTAAAAAAAAAAAAAAATTACAACCCTCAGAGATCGAGAGTCACATGTTCTACCTACTGAGTAAACCAGGCGCCCCATAAAGTACACCTTTGTTTTGTTGTCTTTTTTGGTTGTGTAGGTTTGTCTTTTTTTTTTTTTTTTTTTTTAAGTCATCTATCTGCCCAATGTGGGGCTTGAACTCCTGACCTCAAGATCAAGAGTCACATGCTCTACTGACTTGAGCCAGCCAGGCGCCAGCTCTACTCATTTTAAAGCAGTTTACTTAAAAAAAAAAAAAAAAAAGTTAGCTTTCATTTACTTATCTATTCAATACTACTTGAGTCCAAGTCCTTCAGGCAGGAGACCATCCCAGCTGTTCTGGATACTCAGAGACTAAGCTAAACTTGGTGCCTGCCCTTGATAACTGGTGAGCAAAAAGATATTTAAACCTTGTTAAATAAAACAGGATAATTCATTTAAAAACACATTAACACCTATAGAAAAAGCATTTCTGGCCATCAGCAAAAATTTAATGAGAACTTATTTGAGACCTGTGCTTTATGGTATGGAAGACAAAGAGAATTAAATTGTTACATCTTTGCATTTAGAGAGCTTACCACCAAGCCAAGGGATTTTTGTTCTTTTCTGAAAAGGCAAAATTTATTTCTTATCAGTCTTTCTTATACATTATGCCTTTTCAGAAAAGAATAAAAATTCTCAGGAGCCACGTTAACTAAAAAGACTTTGAGAATAGAAAAACTGAATCACATAGTAATAAAATACAATGATTACTATAAAAACAACTCTAGGGGTGCCTGGGTGGCTCGGCCAGTTAAGTGCCCATTGAGCTCAGGTCATGATTTCAGGGTCATGAGATTGAGCCCTGTGTCTAGCTCCATGCTGGGCACAGAGCCTGCTTAAGATTTTTTCCCTCCCTCTCTACATCTCCCCCCCTACACTAGCTTCGTTCACACTCTCTCTCAAAAAACAAACTTAAAATAAAAATGAAAAAACTCTAATCTTTTTTTTTTTTTAAACTCTAATCTTTATCTAAAATATATATTGAGCTGCTGATACGAAACGTAAAGTATACTAAGAACTGTGAATAAAAGCAAATCACAGTTAAGACCTAGAGCGAAAGTCAAGGGCAAAACTTGATGATGCCTCATTTAGCTCCTTCACCTTTCTTTCTGTACCTGAGATGTCAAATCTCTGTGCTCTTCACAAATGAGACTTTATAAAAATTGCTTTCAAATCCTATTCATTGGATCACAGTGATTTCTGTGTTAATCCATTTTGGAATAAACTTTCACGGGTTGACAACTGGAGTTAGAGGAAGTCTCTTGGGCCTTCCTTTGAGAAATATTACACCCACAGAGTCAAAGTAGATAGCTAACAATTAGCCTGCCCTGCTCTCTGTATTCAAGTGAAACTCCCTAAAGGAAGCCAAAGCTTATTCTGAGTATTTCTAACTGGCAAGACTTAGGTAACAGGTTCTAGCCCTCCAGGCAGTGTGAAGAAAGCCAGTGACTTAGAGCAGAGACAGAGCCACAAGAGACGGCCCTTTCAAAGTGACAGTTGAAGATAGTAGCATTTCAGTTCCTCCCTTCTTAGCCTAAAGCTGCACTGTGTGATAAGAGGGCCATTTACCCACACAGCCCGGTTGAGCACTTGAAATGGTAGGCAGAGAAGTAGGCAGAGATAGAAGAGGAAGCAGGATTCCCGCTGAGCAGAGAGCCAGATGGGAGGCTGGATCCCAGGACGCAGGATCATGACCTGAGTTCAGCTCAGCAGAGGCTTTAATCCACTGAGCCACCCAGGCACCCCTGGGTTTTATTTTTTAAAAGTAATCTCTACACCCAACGTGAGAGTTACATGCTCTACTGACTCGGCCGGCCAGGTGCCCCTGACTTTTTTAAAAAATTAATTTGTTTACTTACGGGGGGGATAGGGCAAGGAGCAGAGGGAGAGAGAATCCCAAGCTGACTCTGAACTCAGTGCAGTGCTCAGTGCAGAGCCCAATGTGTGGCTCATTCTCAAAACCTTTAATCTCACGACCCTGACTAAGATCATGATCTAGGCTGAAATTAAGAGTTGGACACTTAACTGAATGAGCCATCACCCAGGCACCCCTGACTTTTCATTTCAATTATAAAATACACACCATAAAGTTGACCGTCTTAATTTTCTAAAATCAGTAGTATTGGGGCGCCTGGGTGGCTCAGCTGGTTGGCATTTGCCTTCAGCTCACGTCATGGTCCCAGGGTCCTGGGATGGAGACCTGTGTCAGCCTGTGTCAGCCTGTGTCAGGCTCTCTGCTAAGCAGGAGCCTGCTTAGAACTCTCCTTGCTGCTCCCCCTGCTTGTACTCTTAAATAAATAAAATCTTTTGAAAAAGTCTTTAAAAGGGGCACCTGGGTGGCTCAGTGGGTTAAAGCCTCTGCCTTCAGCTCAGGTTATAGTCTCAGGGTCCTGGGATTGAGTCTTGCATCAAGCCCTGCATCAGGCTCTCTGCTCAGCAGGGAGCCTGCTTCTTCCCTCTCTCTCTGCCTGCCTCTCTGCCTACTTGTGATCTGTCTGTCAAATAAATAAACAAAATCTCTTAAAAATAAATAGCCTTAAAAAAATCAGTAATGTTAAGTACATTCAGTGTTGTGCAAGCAAGCTCCATAGTCTTTTTGTCTTGAAAGCCTGAAACTCTATACATAGTAAATAATTCCCCATTTCCTGCCTCCCCACAGTCCCTGGCAACATCACCATTCTTCTTTCTGGTGCTATGATACTGAGTACTTTTGATACCTCATCTATGTGGAACTATGCTATATTTGTCTTTTTGAGACTGGCTTCTTTCATGCAGCGTGATGTCCTTGTTTCATCCATGTAGTAGCATGTCTTAAATTTCCTTCTTCTTCTCCTTCTCCTTCTTCTTCTTCTTCTTCTTCTTCTTTTTTTTTTTTTTTTAAGAGAGAGCATAGCAGGGAGGGGGCAAAGGGAGGAAGAGAGAGGGAATCTGCTGAGCTCCAGATGTGGGATTCAATCTCAGGACCGAGATCATGACCTGAGCCAAATATCAAGAGTTGGGATGCTTAACTGACTGAGCCACCCAGGCACCCCAGAATGTCCTTCTCTTTTAGGGCTGTTATGCATCTATCAATGAATTGGGTTGCTTCCACCTTTTGACTGTTGTCAAAAATGCTGCTATGAACATTGGTGTACAAATAGCTTTTAGATTTTGCTTTCAATTATTTTGAGTATATCCAGAAATGTAATAGCTGGATTACATGGTAATTCTTTTTTACTTTTTTAGTATTTGCCGTACTGTTTTCCATACTGGCTGTACCATTTTGCATTCCTGTTGGCAACACACAAGAATTCCAATTTCTTCGCATGTTTGCCTTAATTTAAATTTAAATACTGATAATTCAGTTACTGGAAAACTTTTAACTATGTTTGGAACAACATGGATATGTGAATCTACTTTTTTAACTGTAAGTTTTACAAAATATAAATAATATTCCCAACACAAATTTAACATCTGTATTCAGATGTGTTGTTCAGTAGAAAATACACACCAGGTTTCAAAGATTTAATCCAGTAAAAAAATAATAAAAAGTGTCTCATTGATAATTTTATATACTGATTACATGTGAAATAATATTTTGGGAGTGTTGAAACAAACAAAAACATAAAATTAATTTAACCTATTTCTTCCTACTTTTGTAAATGTGGCTCCTAGAAAAATTTTAAATTACTTATAGGGCTTACATTCTACTTCTATTGGATAGCACTACTGTAGAGGTAGCCTCCACTTTAACATAGTGAAAATCACCAGATTCCAGAAGATAAACTCTTCCCGGGGTCCCAATTGTTTTAAAAAAAAAAAAATTAAAAAAATAATAATAAAAATAAAAAAATAAAATTTTTTATAAAGACCCTGAGACCACCCCCCCCCCCCCCAAATCAGGCTCTCTGCGCAGTGGAGGAGCCTGCTTCCCCCTCTCTCTCTCTGGCTGCTTCTCTGCCTACTTGTGATCTCTGTCTCTGTCAAATAAATAAATAAAATCTTTTTAAACAATAAATAAATTAAAAAAAAAAGATTTCATTTATTTGAGAGAGAGAGAGAGATGGAGAGCACAGAGGGACCAGGAGAGGGAGAAGCAGACTCCCCAATGAGCAGGGAGCCTGACAGAGGGAGATCATCCCAAGAACTGGAAATCATAACCTGAGCTGAAGGCAGACACTTAAGCACAACACAGCCAACCAGGAAGCCCCCCTCCCACCCCGCCCACCCTCACCAGTTGCTTTAATATTTGTATCATCTGCCCTTAATATCTTAATACATCTATCTTTCTTTTACTGCAGGAGGATTCCCTGAATGAAAGCCCCTCCCCCCTTTTTAAGATTTACTTATGAGAGAGAGAGAGAGCGCGAGCACGTGCACCCAAGCGAGCATGAGGTGGGGAGGAGTAAAGGGATAGGGGGAGAGGAATTTTAGCAGACTCCGTGCTGAGCAAGGGGCTTGATATCAGGAGCCTGAGATACAGACAGGAGCCAAAACCAAGAGTCTCTTGCTTAACCAACTGTGCTACGCAGGCCCATCCTGAATGACACTTTCTTCACTGTTACCACAAAAAGCCAGGCCGTTATACCCATTTCCCTAGCGAGTATCTGGTGTTCAGTTTTGGTATCCTATTTTCTATGTTTTGTTGGTCTATCAGAACCTATGCCTTCCATTGCAGAGTCCTCCTGTTTGTGGTGGGGGGTGGGTGAAGGGGGTGGGAGTTAGGGGGAGAAGGGGGATGGGGAGGTGGCAGTGGTGCTGGCAGATGCATAACACCTCAGCAAGGAGAGCTCAGGCGGTATGTTAATGTGTTTACAAAAGAAAAGAGGCAGTTTCTTTAATTTGACAGTGCTGCCTGACAAAACTGTACGTTTTGTGTTTTTTACCACTTACAGCTTATTTCCACTCTGAAAGTAGTCATAAATCCTGGACTGACTGACTTCCATATTACAACAAAGTAGTGGGGCAGTACATGGACGAGATGTGGTCACTTTCAGTGACTAGGGGCTACATGACAGAGAGGTGTGTGGGAGCCAGGAAGAAACCCTGTCATGCTGGGATGGGAAGAACCAAAAGCTAGATTTGAGACAGTCGAATTGTAGTTGTGAATGTATTTACCTCTCATACCAGAGTCACTCAGGATATAATAGCCATCACTACCACTCCAGTGCAAACAAACAAACAAACAAACAAACAAATACCTCCTCCATGGAGGATAATTGTTCATAAATTTTTTAAAAAGATTTATTTATTTATGTAAGAGAGCGAGCAGGGGCACAGGGGTAGAACAGAGAGGGAGGGAGAGAAAGAAACCTCAAGCCAACTGCAGGCTTGCTCCAGAAATCATGACCTGAGCTGAAACCAAGAGTTGGACGCTCAATCAGATGCTTAACTGCATGAGCCACCCAGGTGCCCCAATTCATAATTTTTTTTAAATAAAATTTTTATTTTGGGATCATTTTAAATATACAGAAAAGTTGCAAAGATAGTACAGGGAATACCTGCATACCTTTTACTGTTTTTCCTATATTCGATGTGTGATATAAACATGGCACATTTAACAAAACTAAGAAATTCACACTGAGAGTGCTGGGTGGCTCAGTCAGTTAAGTGTCTGCTTTGGGCTCAGGTCATGAGCCCAGGATCCTGGGAGAAAGTCTTGCATTGGGCTGTTTAGTGGGGAGTCTACTTCTCTCTCTCGCTTTACCCCATCCCCCTGCTCATGTGCTCTTGCTTTCTCAAAAATGTAAAAAAAAAAAAAGAAAAAAAAAAAAGAAAGCGATTCATATTGGTAGAATACTCTTAAACTATAGACTTCAATTTGATTTTACCATTAATGTCCTTCTACTTTTCTGGAACCCAACACACAAGCTAAACTGCATTTCTAATGTAAGCTTTTTATATACCAAGATCTTGCCCCATTTTGCCATTCACATTAATGTTTTTACTTCTTGGTACAGACTGTAAGGTTTTATTTTTGTGTGTATGCTTACTTATAATTCTGAAATACGTGTTTATTCATACTGGTGGTGCCTACCAAAGACTACCAGACATAGTTGTGGTCAAACAATGAAGGGTTATTAGCTGCTGTAGTGAGGGAAGACCTCACCCCAGGGGGAGTCTCGTTTCCGTAGTGTAATGGTTATCACGTTCGCCTCACACCCCAGGGGGAGTCTCAAGATGGGGGTGTTAAAGAGGGCTCATTATAGTATATGGGCTTCTGTTAGATGATTTGGGGGAGGGTCCAAGGAAACAGGTTTTGTTCTGGTTCAGTCAGAAAGCAGGGGCAATTCAAGGACTAGCTTAATTTTTATCAGAAAGCAGGAGGAATTGGAGCAGGGCTAGAGTTGCCATTAAAGCGGTAGTCACTCACGTTAGCTGGAGATGGGATGTTTGGTCATCTCTGTGCTTGCACAGTGTCTGTTTTTATCTGTTCATGCAGAATTAAAGTGGTCTTATTTTCTTCTTCTTTGTCAGAGAGAGAACTCATTCTAACTTTAATATTCCTCGGCATTGCTTACGTTCATCAGGGCATCCAGGCCAGCTCCCAACCGTGGCTCTCAGAGCTGCTTTTCTTAGCGCAGCACCTGATCATAATTAAGACAGAAAGCAACAGAAGACTGCTTAGCAGCTTTTGCTACAGAAATGGCAACTCTGGTCCGCGATACTGCTAATTCCAGCTGTGTACATGTGCTTAACGAGCAACTCCCCATCAAGGGCTGACAAGTTCAGTCTGTCTCGTTTAGAGCAAAAACACGGGTGGCCTGGATGTAATAGGAACTCAAATGACACTGAACTGGAGCGTTTCTCCAGCAACGAACATTCTCTCCCCCCCCCCCCACCCCCGCCTTGTCTCTGAGAACCAGGCCAGAGGGCCAAAGCCCTGCCCGCCGGGGGAACCGGGTGCCAGGAGAAGCGACCCGATAGTGCGGAGTAGCGACCCAAGAGCCGGGAGCACAGCCCGCGCCCGCTCCTCAAACTCCGCCCTTGGGAGCCGCCTTTATGTCTTCACTGTTCTCGGTTCCTTCTTTCTCCCTCGGCAGGAAATGGCTCCCATTTTCTCCTCTCACGGTGGTCTTCGACCCAGGCGTCTTTGGGGCTCATTGATTGGGGTGCTTTTCAGTCTGTACTTTCCGGGGCTCAGGATTGCTCTGCCGGCCGCTGCCCTCCCGCCCCCCTCCGCGGGTCCCGGCTCCCGCACATCCTGGGCGCGCTCATCTCCGCTCCCGGCCAGGCGTGTCACAATGGCGCCTTCGCGGCCTCGCCCGCACCCAGCCGCGCTCCACTTCCAGTCCCATCTTCCCGGAGAGGTGGGGTTCTGCGGGGAAACAGGCCGGCGGGTGCGCGGGCTCCCGGGCTGTGGCTCCTGGGTGCTGGGTACAGGGCCGAGAGGGGACCGAGCGGGGACCGAGCAGGGACAGAGCAAGCCCAACATGGCGTGCGCCCGCCGGGCGGGAGTTGTGCACTCGGGCCTGCGGTGCGCCGACCCCGCCCGGCGGAGGCCCCGCCCAGGGCGCGCTGCCAGGGGTTTCCATGGTGATGGCAAACTAGCCTCAACTGCCTCAGCTACAACTGCCAAATTCCCCGCGTTCCACCCTCCTCTAGGTGCTCAGAGGGACGATCGAGGTGCGGGATGTGAAGAGCGGGAGCGTGGAGACTCGGATCCCGAGGTGAGGGGCGGGACCGGCGGCGGGTCCGAGGCTGAGGGCCGCACTACTGGGACCGACCGAGAACTGGGTCCTTGGGTGTGGGGACAATGTGTGTGTATGTGGGAGGTCGGGGGGAGGATTCGTTGTAGAGGGAGCCAAGATTCTTGGCTCCAGTGGGGGAATCGCCAGTCCATCTGGGAAGATGGAGATGAGGGGATCTAGAGGGACTGAGTTTGAGGAATCCCTTTCTTAGGCCAGGGATGGCGGGGGAGTCCTAGACCCGCAGATCTGAGACGTCTGCGCCAGCCCGCAGGGACACCTTTAAGGGTAGTGAGACGTGGAGGGGTGGGGGTGGGGGCTCTTAATTAAAGGCAATACATTCACATATTTCAAGAGTCACAAACTTGCACAAGGCTTTATTACTCAAAAACTTTTCTTCTCTCTATCGCCCCATTTCCTGCCTCCCTGAGGAAATAATTTCCAACCTTTAAACTTGTCTTCTCCAGAAATGTTACTTCTTCCTCTTTTATCTGCATCTCTTCTCTGTGCTCTTCTTTTATTTGCTTTACTAAATTTGAACACTTCAGTCTGAAATCTTTCCTCATTGATTTCCTTTGTCTCTTGGTCATACTTTGCTGCTGCCTGTGTGTAGTCAGCCGTTTGTTTTTCTTTACCTTTTCCTAGTCATACCCTTGACTGCTTTTTTGCACTGGTTCCTTTTTGACATCTCATCTTGGAATAAGCCTAAATTCAGAGGGGTGGGAATGAGTCCAGAGCTTTGTCTCAGGCTCTCATATACTTTCTGTATGATCAAGATTTTCATGTGTAGTGGTTTTTTAATTTTAAAAATAAGAGATATGACATTTAAGGATTATATTGTGAAACATGTCTTGAAGGTGATAAGAATACTACTTAACCTAAAATCTGTGTATGTACCACTAATCTTAATAGAGCTCTACCCTGATTTATAACTTTTGGTGTAGTATCAATCATTAACTGCCCCCATTACTGTTTTGAACTTTATACTTTTAAATTACTTGTTTTTAATTAGAATTTAACTAAAATTGTTTTTATTCCTTCCTCCCCAAAATGAATTGAATAGTTTTGATGTAGGAAAGATGTTAGGGTTCAAAGCCGAGAGCCAAGAAAGAATTGAGACGTCTTTGGTGCAAAAAGATGATTTTTTTAAAGCAGGGGGACAGGACTCGTGGGCAGAAAGAGCTACCATGGGGTCATGAGGAGTGGCCCATTGTATACTTTCAAGTTGGAAGGGGGTTAGGAATAGTGTAAGTCTCTAAGGAATTTTGGAAGCAAGGTTTCCAGGACCTTGAGGGGGCTAGCTATTGTTAAGAAAAAGTCATTTATTACAGTCTAATAAAACCTTAGTCATGTGACCCTTCATATGTATATTGGTGGGCCATATGCTTGGGGGATGATTACCAACACATATATTGGGGGATTGAGGGGGTTAGAGATAAGGGAAGTTTCTGAAGGAATTTTTATGTGTTAAAGTAGACTTACAGGATCTTAGGGGGAAGGGGTGTCAGGCCAGGATTGACTTTTGACCTTAGCAAAATATTAACATCAAGTTAGTTGAGTCCCTAGAGTAATGTCATTCTGCCTGTTTCAAGGACTTGTCAAGGGTCTGTAGGTAATAAGGAAATTTAATAATTTTTCTTCTGCCTTTGTTTACCACATCAGTTTTACATGTCTTTGGATTCTATATATTAATGTTTTCATACTGTTTTCCTCAGTGCCTTTCTTTTGTTAATTAGCCTTGTCTGTTGTCTTCACAGGATTATTCTAAGACCAAGTATATAGCTGTAATATTTTTTGCTGCTTTATAGTATTCCATTTAATAAGCAGGCAACAACTTACTTCTCCACTATTCTGTTAAAGGACATATAAGTTGTTTCCAGTTTGGGATATTATAAACAGTGGTATTTTGAACCAGCACATGTCTTCTGGGGGCACCCCTGATATAGGAAACAAAGGCAGAAGGAAATGTAGATAAAATTAAATGTCCATATAACCTGCAGCCCATTGACAAATACTTGAGGCAAGCAGAATATAATCATCCTTCCAGAAGTTCCTAACTGTCTCCTAAGTGTCTTAATGTTAATAATTTGCTAAACGGAAATACAATCTCCCTTTGACAATAGCGAGGTCTATGATATCCTGTATCTTCTTTAGCTTATGAAGATCCTTTTGAAACTTCTCTTATCTCATGAATTCTTTCTTGGTTGTCAGCTCCCAAACTCACCCCACCAAACCTCACCTATATTCCAAAACTATGTCACATGTGCCAGATTTACTTTAGACCATCCCTACTGCGGAATTCCTGGGTTCTAGGATTTGCCCACATTTAACTTCCTCACATAAAGATACTTTGTAAAACAGTTGTACCAGTTTACCTCCCTCAAGCCAGTGGGACTGCTAGATTATAGAGTGAGTAAATGTTTAACTTTGTAAACAATTACCAAACTTTTCCAGAGTTTCTGTACCATTTTCCCATTAACAATGCACGAGAGTTGCAGTTCGACATGTTTGCTAATTCTTGATATTGTGGGTTTTAAAAACTTAAAATATTTATTTTAGCCATTCTAATGGAGTATATGGCCGTATTTTATTATGGCTCTATTTACTTTTTTTAAAGATTTTTAAAATTTATTTATTTATTTATTTGACAGAGAGAGAGAGAGAGATCACAAGTAGGCAGAGAGGCAGGCAGAGAGAGAGGGGGAAGCAGGATCCCCTCTGAGCAGAGAGCCCAATGTGGTGCTTGATGTGGGGCTCGATCCCAGGACCCTGAGATCATCCCAAGCCAAGGTAGAGGCTTAATCCACTGAACCATCCAGGTGCCCCTGAATGTTAGATCTTCTGTTACAGTCCCAGAGGTTCCTTCCTGAGGTTTGGTTCTGGTTTTTTGCTGCTCTTTTTCTGTCATTCAGATTGAGTAATTTCCATTATTTGTATTCAAGTTCACTGATACCCTGCTACTCCCCCTCCCCCTTCTTCATTCTGCTTTTGGGCCCATCTAGTGAGTTTTTTAGTTTGTAATTATATTTCTCAGTTATAGAATTTCTGTTTGGTTCTTTAAATCTTCTGTTTTGGTTCTTTAAATCTTCTGTACTTTTTCACTTGTTTCAAACATGTTCGTAATTGCTCACTGAAGCATTTTTGTGATAACTGCTTTAAAATCCTTGTTAGATATTGCAGCTATTAGTGTTGATGATGGTTTTCTTTTCTCATTCAAGTGGCATTTTCATGGCTCTTGGCAGGTGAGAATTCTACCACTGAACCACCAATGCTTTCATGGCTCTTGGTATGACATTTCTTTAAAATTGGATCCTGGACGTTTTGAGCAATTTTTTGAGGCTCTGACTCTTACTAAATCTTCTGTGTTGTTGTTGTTTTTAAGATTTATTTATTTTTATTTTTTATTTTATTATTTTTATTATTTACTATTTATTATTATTTTATTTTACTTGAGAGAGAGAGAGTGAGAGTGAGCGTATGAGCAGGGTAATGGGATAGAGGGAGAAGCAGGCTCCCCACTGAGCAGGGAGCCCAATGTGGGATTCCATTCCAGGACTCTAAGATCATGACCTTAGCTGAACGCAGATGCTTAATGACTGAGCCACCCAGGTGACCAGATTTATTTATTTTAGAGAACGATAGAGAGCAGGGGCGAGGGGTAGAGAGAGAGGGAGGGAAAATCTTCAAGTAGATTCCCCGCTGAGCACAAAGCATGTTGCCGGGCTTGATGCCAGGACCCTGAGATCATGGCTGATCCAAAATCAAGAGCCCTACTATCCTCAACTGACTGAGCCACCCAGGCATCTCCTAAATCTTCTGTTTTTAGGAGTTCTTCTCTGACACCACACTGGCAAGAGAAGGAAAGATGCTATCTCATTGCTGCCCATTAAGGTAGAAATCCAAGTTTTCTACTTGGCCTCTGTTGACAGTCTGGAGATTGGGAATGGAAGGAATGTTTTATTCTACTGGACAGTAGTGGCTGTCAGGTTCCCCACTGGACCTTCAATGATGGCACCTTCATAGGAGGGTGTACTGTGTCTTGTTAAAGCCTAGAAGAGGGGTAAGTCTAGGCTTCCTATTAAGCCTTTGCTGATATGGGTAGGGGTGTTGTCACACTTGTTGTCTATGGAGTTTGGCTGGAGCAAGGTGTTTATTATCTCAAAGTTTTCTGTCTTGTAAGGCTGCCCTTTTCCTGTCCTTTTGCTGGAAAAAGCATGCTATTCTTAGGCTTTTAAAAATCTGCATCCAGGGGTGCCTGGGTGGCTCAGACGGTAAGCGTCTGCTTTCAGCTTGGGTCATGATGCCAGAGTCCTGGGATCAAGCCCCACATTGAGCTCCCTGCTCGGTGGGGATCCTGCTTCTCCCTCTCCCACTCCCCCTGCTTGTGTTCCCTCCCTCACTGTCTCTCTCCATCAAATCAATAAGTAAAATCTTTAAAAATAAAAATCTGCATTCATTAACATTTTCAGATTGGTGGCTTTTTTTTTTCCATCGGGTCTTTTTTTTTTTTAAAATAATTATTTATTTGAGAGAATAAGAATGAGAGAGAAAGAAGAAGCAGCGGGGAGGGAGAAGCAGGCTCCTCGCCGAGCAGGGAGCCTCATGTGGGGGCTCGATCCCAGGACTCCAGGATCATGACCTGAGCCAAAGGCAGACGTGTAACTAACTAAGTCACCTAGGTACCCCCAGATTGCTGGCTTTTCTAACACATAGTTGGTAGACAAGAGGCAAAAAGAAAACCCAGGGACCCCAACATCATGTCATTTCTTGGGTCCTAAGATCCCTTCTTGATCTGCCATTTTCTCTCTACCTTTTAGTCTTATTTATTTATATAATGTTCAGCATGTTTAGTTGTACTTAGTGGGGGAATATGAGGTATAGCTACTCTATCTTGTCCTGCACTGGAAGTTTTGCCTTTATTTTTGAAAGATATTTTTAGTATCTCTGCATATAAAGTTTTATCTTTTAATACTTTAAAACCATCATTCCAGAGGTGCCTGGGTGGCTCAGTGGGTTAAAGCCTCTGCCTTCAGCTCAGGTCATGATCTCAGGGTCCTGGGATCAGCCCCGTGTTGGGCTCTCTGCTTGGCGGGGAGCCTGCTTCCCTTCCTCTCTTTGCCTGCCTCTCTGCCTGCTTGTGATCTTTGTCTGTCAAATAAATAAAATCTAAAAAAAAAAAGTGTAGACTTAAAAAAAAGCCATCATTCCACTGTCCTGTTTCTTACATTGTTTCCATTTTTTAATGTAAGAATTAACAAAACTTTTGCATAAAATATTCTTTTACAGGTGACTTAGTCTCTCATATTTCTTTGAATATATTAGACACACATCTTTCAGAATCTCTTGTTTGGTGTGTTGGCTTATTTTCCTTCAGTATTAGTTTTTGTCCTTCTGGTTGCATAATACTCTTTGGGGTGTTGGTGTTTCTCAGATGTCATATGAGAGTCCTGCTGGCGTGACTCCAAATACTATTGACTTCTACCCTTTACTGGCAACAGGATGGAGCGTTGTGTGGTCTGGGTGCGGGAGACAGTAGTGAGGTGGCATTCCTAAGGTATCTTAGTTGCTGCCAGACACCAAAGGCACTTCTTTGAGGCTCTGGTCATACTAACTGTGTCCGCCTGGGAGTGGACCCACAGCTGCTTTCCAGCCGTCTGGGCTGGAGGAGGAGGGAGCCCCAGCCCTCAGACTGTCTGTGGTGCTTCTTGCCTCTTTTCATGCTGTCATCTTCTGCTATTCATGCTGTCATCTTCTGCTATTCTTAGTCTTTTAAAAATCTGCATCCAGGGATGCAAGGGTCCTGAACTGTGGATCCAACTCTGTGGTCATCCCATCTTTAAATCCTTTAAAATTGCATGTCCACTGAGGGTGATGCTTCTCATTTTCCAGCAATGATAGCCACTTATGTTTTTAAAATACCTTTTGTCATTTTTAGAGTTTTTGGTCCAAAGTCCTACTGAAGTATGTGCTCTGAGTGTCATTTTGATTCCATTCAATTATAGACTCTCTGTAATATCAGAAAGTGCTTGTAGGTGGGGTGGGCGTATCTGTACATGCTTTGGAATCAAGAGTCTTGGGATTAAATCTCAGCTCTGAAACCTATTTGATTTTTTTTTTTTAAAGATTTTTATTTATTTATTTGACAGACAGAAATCACAAGTAGGTAGAGAGGCAGGCAGAGAGAGGAAGGGAAGCAGGCTCCCCACCAAGCAGAGAGCCCGATGTGGGGCTCGATTCCAGGACCCTGAGATCATGGCTTGCACTGAAGGCAGAGGCTTCAACCCACTGAGCCACCCAGGCACCTCCCATTTGATATTCTTAAGGCCGTTTATATTTTACTTTACCTTCCTCATCTATAAAATGGGGAAAATAATGTTTATTATGTATTCTTGTTACATATATTAAATGAAAAATTATTCAGTTTTTACTTTGTTTTCAGCCACAAAAGATTGCACCCAAACTAGTTTGATGCTCTCCTGTCCAGTGTCCCTTCACTGATGCTTGTTCCTGAAGACATTGGAGGCCCAGCTCACCTTGGTGCTGTCTGCTGAATTTGTACAGAATTTCCAACATTGAAGATGGGGTATCAAGTGTTCATTTCCTTTTTTGTTTAACTCTAAATAGAAGATATATCAAATGGTCTTAAAAAGGGGGCGGGGAAGAAACTGTGGAACACAGATATATTAAATTATTCAAGTCCCACAGAATTGAAGCAGCTCAGGGTTGAAGGGCAGTGTCATATATAGTATTAGTCAAACAGCTCAAGCTGATATAGCTTGTTTTATAGGAAAACTCCACTGGCTACAATCTAATCTTATACAGGGAGCCCAGGAAAAATGTGCAGCTTGTTATTACAGAAGTGGAAGCTGTGTGACCGATTTGTACCATGAAATTGTGAAATCAGTATTTAAAAAAATTTCCTTTTCAGTATTTTGTAATGCCTCAAAATGTCTCTTGCATTTTGAGCTTGCTTCAGTTTATATTGTAGTAGTGTACCTCAGCAATTAAATGTGCATATTGAAATTATTTCAGTTATGTGAAATAAAAAAATAAAAATAAAATATCTAAAAATACCATGTTGCTGTAAACATATTTGAAAAATTCAATTAAAGGAATTAGATTCATCATTTTTAAAAATTTTGGTTTCTTGGGGCACCAGGGTGGCTCAGTGGGTTAAAGCCTCTGTCTTTGGCTCAGGTCATGATCCCAGGATCCTGGGATCGAGTCCTGAATCAGGCTCTCTGCTTTAGCCAGGAGCCTGCTTCACCCCGCCCCCCCCCCCCCCCCCCCCGCCGCCTCCCCGCCCCGCCCCCCACCTGCCTCTCTGCCTGCTTGTGCTCTCTGTCAAATAAATAAAATCTTAAAAAAATTCTTTTTTAATAATTTGTTTTATCCTAATCCTTTTTTTAGGATTTTATTTACTTTAGAGAGAGAGAGAGTACACGTGAATAGGGGGAGGAACAGAGGCAGAGGGAGAGGGAGAATCTTCGCGCTGAGTGCAGAGCCTGATGCAGGCCTCCATCCCGTGACCCTGACATTATAACCCTAATGGAAACCAAGAGTCCAACACTCAGCCAAATGAGCCACCCAGGAGCCCCTTTGTATCCTAATCTTTTTGGTTTTTCTTTTTTAAGTCTTATTTTTATTTAAGTAATCTCTACACCCAATGTGGGGCTCAAACTCACAACCCCAAAATCAAGATATATATATATATATGTTATTATTATTTATTTTTTATTTTTATTTTTTAAAGAATCACATGCTTTTATGACTGAGCCAGCCAGGTGCTCCTCTAATCTGTTTTTCTTTATTTATAATCCTTAAGGTAAGTTAAGATTTAACAACATTCAGTTTGTAAATTGAAACATGATACTGTAGGTTTTTGGTCTTTGTGATTATATGAAATTGTGAAGCCTCAATTTAAAGCTTTTTTTTTTTTAAGATTTTATTTATTTATTTGACAGAGAGAGAGATCACAAGTAGGCAGAGAGTCAGGCAGAGAGAGAGGGGGAAGCAGGCTCCCTGCTCAGCAGGGATGCTGAGGCAGGTGTGGGGCTCGATCCTAGGACCCTGAGATCATAACCTGAGCCAAAGGCAGCGGCTTAATCCACTAAGCCACCCAGGCGTCCCTTAAAGCTTTCTTTTTAACGTTAGTTCATTTTATTTTATTTTGTCTTATTTATTACAAAGATTTTATTTATTTATGGGAGAGAGATTGAGCATGAGCTGAGTGGGGAGGCAGAGGGAGAGGAAGAAGCAGGCTTCCCACCAAGCAGGGAACCCCAAGAGGGGCTCTATCCCAGGACCCCCTAGCGTCATGACCTGAGCCAGAGGCAAACACTTAACCCACTAAGCCATGCAGGTGCCCCCTGTTAGTTCATTTTAAGTGTGTTTTGTTAAAGTGAAACATTTTAACTAAAATTGCTATTACCAAGTTAAATTATCTTTCGCAGAAAGATTCATAGGACTCAGGATATAGTTATCCTTGTGGCTAAGATTTATTACATTATAAGGACCCAAAGCAGACTCACCAGAGGGAAAAAGGCTCATGGGGTGATATCTAAAAGAAACCAGACCTGAGCTTCCCAGACTCCCCTTACTGGAGTGAGACAGGATGCACTGAATTCCCCCAGCAACAAGTAGCAACAACTTTTGTGAAGCGCTGTCTACGAGGGACGCTCACCAGAGGCTAGGAATTCACGTTCTTCCTCAGGAGTCACGGAGGCACACATTGCTGGCATTACCGTGCCAGTCGCTGAAATTCCAGATGCTCCGAAGGAAAGCAGGTGTCCGGCATACATTTTGTTTGTCAGTTTAAGTGCCGTGGGCCACTCTTACCATTTAGGGAAAGTTTTGTATGAGTGTAGGCAACTGTTTACCAGGCCAGTTCTCAGATGCCAGCCAGGGACCAGCCTTGCAAGCAGGCCTTGATAAGGTTAGCAGGTTCAGGCCTGCTGTGTTAAATTCTTTTTGGCATGAAATAGAAATGGTATAAAAACAAACCAATTAAACAACTGAAATGATCAGAATGGATTAAAAAAAGACTCATTGTGTAAAAAAGTCTAGGTAGGTTTTTTTTTTTTTTTTGAGATTTTATTTGGTTACCAGATTTTTTTTTTTTTTTAATGTAGGTTTTGTTTTTTTTTTTTAAGATTTTATTTATTTATTTGACAGACAGACAGAGATCACAAGTAGGCAGAGAGGCAGGCAGAGAAAGAGGAGGAAGCAGGCTCCCTGCTGAGCAGAGAGCCCGATGCGGGGCCGATCCCAGGACCCTGGGACCATGACCTGAGCCGAAGGCAGAGGCTTAACCCACTGAGCCACCCAGGCGTCCCTAGATTTTTTTTTTTTAAGATTTTATTTATTTATTTGACAGGCAGAGATCACAAGTAGGCAGAGAGGCAGACAGAGAGAGAGGAGAAAGCAGGCTCCCTGCGGAGCAGAGAGGCCAATGCGAGGCCCGATCCCAGGACCCCGGGACCATGACCCGAGCTGAAGGCAGATGCTTTAACCCACTGAGCCACCCAGGCGCCTCTTGGTTACCAGATTTAATTTGATGGGGTTCTCTTCATGTTAAATCATTAGTAAAATGTTGCATCGGGCTATCAGAAATCTTTAGTTCTGTTACAAGAGTGTATTATCTCCCTGGTCCTGTTCTAAAATCATGTTCAGAGTCTTCTGGTGTATTTTCTATATTCCAGTCACAAGAACCCTCTTTGGTTATTAATAAAATCCGGGGAGGTGCTTTAGCAGCTCAGGTGCTCCTGTGAGAGGTCTGCCTCCCGCCGTGATTGTAATCTGTGGCCATGATACTACTATTTTCTTAAGGCTGCTGTACAAATTGCCACAAATGTGGTAGCTTTAAACAGAAATTCTCTCACAGGTCTATAGAAGCCAGAAGGGGTTGGTAAAATCGACTCTATCTGGTGTTTCTGAGAGGGGCTCCATGCCAGTCCCCTCTCCTAGCTTTTCATGGCTTCCGGCAGTCCTTGGTGTTCCTCGGTTGGTGGCTGCCCTACCATTTCTGCTACCATCTTCACATGGCTTTTTCTTCTATGTTATCTCGGTACAGCTCCTTTTCTGTGTCTTATAAGGACACCCGTCATTGGATTTAGGGCCCATCCTAATCCAGGATGATCTCATCGTGAGATTCTTTAATTATACCTGCAAAGAACCTTATTCCAAATAAGGTCACCTTCACACGTTCCAGGGATTAGGACTTGGACATAATCCTTTTGGGAGGCTGCAATTAAACTCACTACAGTACTAGTTTGTTTACTAAATGTAACAACTTGCCCGAGCCCCTGTTTTGGTCAGGAATGGTGCCAGGCCCTGGAAATAGAAAGATGACTAAGAGTGATACCTTTTTTAACATCACAGAGCCTAATTCCAAAAAAAAAAGATATAAAACCCCTCACACACATAATGAAATCTAAGTATAATGAAGAGATAAATACAAATCTTGTGGAAACACGAATTGGGATTCTCACAAAAGAATTCCTTAAAAAGAATGTTTGCCTAAAACTGCCCTGTCTGATACGAAGCCACATGTGGCTGTTGAGCACTTGAAATGTGGCTGTTGTGACTAAAGAACCGAATTTTTCCCGATGCCTGGGAGGCTCAGTCGTTAAGTATCTGCTTTTGTCTCAGATCATGATCCCAAGGTCCTGGATCAGGGCCCTCTTGGGGCTCCCTGCTTGTTGGGAGGCCGGCTTCTCCCTTTCCCACTTCCCCTGCTCAGTGTCTCTCTCTGTTAAATAAATAAAATCTTAAAAACAAAAAACCTGAATTTTTCCTTTTAGTTTTTTAAAGATTTATTTATTTTTTTTATTTTGAAGGAGAGAGTGAGCATGCTCAGGGGGAGGGGCAGAGGGAGAGAATCTTTCAAGCAGACTCTGCCGAACATGGAGCCCAAGGCTAAGGGGCTCGATCCCACGACCCATGAGATCATGACCTGAGCAGAAACCAAGAGTCGAGGGCTTAACCAACTGAGCCACCCAGGTATCCCTCCTTTTAATTTTAATGTAAGTGTGTATTAAATATAGATATTTGGGGAAAAAATACAGATACTTAATTTAGTTACTGGTATTACGGAAAACTTTTAAATGTGCCTGGAATGATTTGGTATATAAATATTTTTTCAGTAGTAAATTTTAGGGGCTTCTGTGTGGCTCAGCTTGTTGGGCATCTGCGTTCGGCTCAGGTTGTGATCCCAGAGTCCTGGGATTGAGTCCTGCATCTGTCTCCATGCTCAGCAGGGAGCCTGCTCCTCCCTCACACTCTGCCTGCTTGTGCTCTCATTCTGTCAAATAAATAAAATCTTTTTTAAAAATAGTAAATTTGGGGGCACCTGGGTGGCTCAGTGGGTTAAGCCTCTGCCTTCTGCTTGGGTCATGATCTCGGGGTCCTGAGATCGAGCCCCGCGTCGGGCTCTCTGCTTGGTGGGGAGCCTGCTTCCTCCTCTCTCTCTCTCTCTGCCTCTCTGCCTACTTGTGATCCCTCTTTGTCAAATAAAGAAATAAAAACTTTAAAAAAATAAAAATAATAAAAATAAATAGTAAATTTTATGAAATCTAAATACAGATAAAATATTTCTTTTCTTTTTAAATTTTATTTATTTGACAGAGAGAGAGGCAAGGAGAGACGGAATACAAGCTGGGTAGTGGGAGAGAGAGAAGCAGGCTTCCCGCTGAGGAGGCAGCCCAATTTGGGGTTCAATCCCAGGACCCTGGGATCATGACCTGAGCCAAAGGCAGAGGCTCAACGACTGAGCCACCCAGGCACCCCAGATAAAATATTTCTGATGAAAATTTAGCAATTGAATTGAGATGCTCTTAAGTGTGAAATACACACCAGATATTGAAGACTTAGTACAAAAAAAAAAAAAAAAGCTTCATTGTATTGTCTCCATTTCCTCATCTGGAAATTGATTGACAACACTTTCACTGTGCTGATCATATTAGCAATCTATTCGGAAAAGCACTGTCAGTTTCAAATTTCACATCGTTTTATTATTGGAGAGTTTATAATGCCTACTAATTAGTGGTAGGATGAAAGAGGAGTGGAGTATTAGAAAAGTGTTCCTGCATCTCAAGTAAAAACTGTACTGGTTCTCAGAGGAGGAGGACGATAGCATGCTAAGAATAAGGGACTTATAAAATCCAAATGGATGAAAGTGTGTGAAATAAATATCAGAGGCATAAAACTCTTTGTAATAAAAAATGTACCTTGATAATTTTTGTATTGATTACATGTGGAAATAATATTTTGAATATTTAAAAAATGTTATTGAAGTTAATTTCACCTGTTTCTTATTTTAAATAAAATTTAAAATTACATATATGATTCTCATTATATTTCTTTTTTAAAAATTAAAAACATTTGTAATTTTTAGACAAAAAGAGAGTATGTGACCAGTGGGGAGGACCAGAGGGGAAGGGAGAAGAAGGGGGACAGAATCTCAAGCAGACTCTGAGCTAAGGGCAGACCCCAATGCTCGACTCCATCCCACAACCCTGTGATCATGACCTGACTCTGAGATCATGACCTGAGCCAAAACCAAGTCAGATATGAAACCAAGAGTCAGATGCTCAACCAACTGAGCCACCTGAGCTCAACCAACTGAGCACCCCATCTCATTATATTTCTACTGAACTACAGCACTGCCAGGTCTAAAATGGTGAAAGGGAATGAGATTAGGGAAGAAAGAGTATTTCACAGAAGAGAAAGAGGTATTCTGGGTCATGATAATTAATTACTGAATGAATGTATGGATTTAGTTTTATCCCAATGCCCTATTCTTGCTAGATCCCCTTCCTCCACCTTTAAAAAAAAAAAAAAAACCAGGAATGTGAAAGGGTGAGAAGGAAGAGCATTTGTACATGTCTCAGTGTTAATCTCCACCTTTGGGCATGGGGAGCAGTCAGAACAATAGTAGTTCACCTTTATCTCCAGAGGAATTTACTGAATCTGGGACATTCTTAATGCATTCTGAGTAAAGTATCTGGAAAAAAAAAATCTTGATAATATCTCTGGAAATTTTTGAAACCAGAGATCCCTGTCAGATTAAAAAATCTTTAATCATTACAGTCTCTTAAATTTTTTTGCCTTTTTAAAAAAAGATTTTATTTATTTGACAGAGATCACAAGAAGGCAGAGAGGCAGGCAGAGAGTGAGGGGGAAGAGAGCTTCCTGCTGAGCAGAAAGCCAGATGCAGGGCTCGATTCCAGGACCCTGAGATCACACCTGAGCCAAAGGCAGAGGCTTAACCCACTGAGTCACCCAGGCACCTCCTTTTTTACCTTTTTAAAAAGGGATTTTACTTTACTATTTTTTAAGTAGGTCTCACACCCAATGTGGGGCTTGAACTCTGGACCATGAGATCAGGAGCCTCACACTCTACCAACTGAGCCAGCCAGGTGCCAATATACACAGCAAAATTTATCTTTTTTTTTTAAAAAATATTTTATTTATTTGAGCGAGAGAGAGAGAGCACAAGTAGGCAGAGTGGCAGGCAGAGGCCCAGAGGGAGAAGCAGGCTCTTCACCGAGCAGGGAGCCAGATGCGGGGCTCCATTGTAGGACCTGGGGATCATGACCTGAGCTGAAGGCAGCCTCTTAACCGACTGAGCCACCCAGGTGCCCTGCAATATTTATCATCTTAACCATTTCTTTAAAATATTTTTAGAGCGTGCGAGCAGGGAGAGAGAGAATCTCAAGCTGACTCCCCACTATCTGAGGCAGGGCCCTATCTCAAAACCCCGAGATCAGGACCCAAGCTGGAATCAAGAGTTGAAAGCTTACCTGATGGAGGCCCCTAGGCACCCCTGAACCATTTTTTAAGCTACAAAGAGAAAACCAGAATACAAGGGAAGAGTTGAAAAATGGAAGAAAAAATGCAGAAGAACATCCAGAAGAGAAATAAGAGAAATATGGGTGGGTGTGAAGAACTTCACACACACACACACACACACACACACACACACACACACACACACGGCCCTGTTTGCCTTCTATGGAGGACATCACACTCTCCTTCCTTCTGGGAATTTGTCACTCTCAGTAATCCTGCCCCCAGATTCACCTCTTTGTATAGTCCCCTCCCACATTGTGTGAGGGTTGCCTGTGCCATCAATAGAATGCAGCAGAAGTGGCATGTCACTTCTTTTTTTTTTTTTTTTAAGATTTTATTTATTTGAGAGAGAGACAGTGAGAGAGAGCATGAACAAGGAGAAGGTCAGAGGGAGACGCAGACTCCCCTTGGAGCTGGGAGCCCGATGTGGAACTCGATCCCGAAACTCCAGGTTCATGACCTGAGCTGAAGGCAGTTGTCCAACCAACTGAGCCACCCAGGCGTCCCGGCATGTCACTTCTGGGGCAAGTTTCTGAAGGACACTATGTCTTCTGTCTCTCGTTCTCTCCCCACCCGCCTCAGACTGGTTGTCCTGAGGGAAGCCCGTTGCCATGTTGAGACGCTCCCAAGGCCAGGAAGTGAGGCGCCTGCCAATAGCCATGTGTTGTGTCATCCTGGAAGCTGATCCTTCAGCCCTGGCCAAGCCTTCAGGTGGCTGCAGCCTGGCTGATCAAGCTGTGGTGCCACCTCAAGAGAAAGCCTGAGACAGAACTATAGAGATGAGCTACTCCTGACTCTCAGAAGTGGTGTGAGATAATAAACATTTTTTAATTTAAGCCACCAGATTACGGGTTATTCGTTATGTAACAAGTAACAAATAACTAGTAAAACAAATAATAAATGCCTGCAAATCTGTGATTGTAGCAATTTCCCTTTTTTTAAAAAGCTGTCCTTTTTTTTTTTTTTTTTTTAAGGATTATTTATTTGGTGTGTGTGAGAGAGAGAGCACAAGTAGGGACAATGGAAGGCAGATGGAGAAGCAGGCTCTCCACTGAGCAAGAAGCCTGATGCGGGACTTGATCCCGGGACGCTGGGACCATGACCGAAGGCAGATGTTTAACCGACTGAGCCACCCAGGCGTCTCTGTAGCAATTTCCTAAGAACTAAATTGCAAAGGGACACTTGTCTCACTATTTTCGTATGTGCACAAGCATTTTGCTGGACATCAATATATTGAGTTGATAGAAGACTAACACAGTGACTGAAAGAAACAAAACAGAGAAACAGCATCACTTCCTTAGGACTTCATCCCTTTTGTCATTTCCGTCAGTTCTGTCGAGTTCCCCTTCTGCAGGTTCCTCGGGCTGTAAATCTAGAGCCTCTTAAATTGGTGACAGTGTTGATACTCCTTGGCCAGCTATTGCTTCTGGAGCTCTAAGTTCGATCTGAGTTTCACTTCCAGCATTGTAACTTCCGCTGTCTTTGTTGTAATTTTATCTTCATTGGCCGATTCCCCCTTAGTTATCTAATTTTTTTAAAAATGCCATTTGAGTTTGTATAATAGTTTGACTCTGTATTTAACCCTGGATTGATGACAGCTTCCAGCTCTACCCCTTTCTTCTCCCTCTGCCCTGTGTCACAGCAAGCAGATGAGAAAACCCATGTGCTCCCCTCTGACTCTGGAGGGAAGTTCAAGTCACAGAAGCCCCAGCTCCAGCCACCCCTTAATTACAATAAAACCCTTAAGCCAGTCTTTTCCAAGCTCTCACAAGCCATTTTTGGATTGAGTGGTAACTATCCCTATTCACTCCACAAAGCCCCATTATATGAATAATAAACCTAAATTTAAAAATAAATAAATAAATAATAAATATTAATAATAAACTTAAAAAATGTAGAGTGCCATCCGTTTTAACGTCCAAACCAAACTTGGGGTGGGGAATCCATCTCATTTCTTCAGGGTATCAAAGATAAACACAGCTGGACATTAGTTAAGGCTGTGAAAATAGATTCTATCCAGTAACTACTGACAGTAGGGGAAAGAGTTGAGCTCCATTCTAATTTTGCAGAGGTGATAGGATATTTTAAAAGGAGAATGTGGTGGGGAGCAAGGAGAGACTCAGAAAAGTGAAATATTAAAAAGTAGAAATGCAGAGCGCCTGGGTGGCTCAGCCAGTCAAGCATCCAACTCTTGGTTTTGGCTCAGGTCATGATTTCAGGGTCCTGAGATCGAGCCCCACCTGGGGCTCTACCTTGTGCCTGGAACCTGCCTAAGATTCTCCCTCTGCTGCTCCCCCACTTGAGAGCCTGCTCTCTCTAAAAAAAAATAAAAAAGACAAATGCAATTAGGTCAGCGGCATCTGTAATTATCGAAATTAGAATTCTTTCCTCCCACAGAGACTGAAAGACACAGGCCCTATCCTTCCCGAGGAATACATTTCATTTCAAGGATCTGGTTTTCAGGTCCTTGACAGAGCTATGTCTGAGTTGTAGGAGATACATGTACATCTCAAAGGGACAGAGGAAGAATTCACAGTGAACACTCTAAGGGAAGTCAGCGGCCTATCCTCCCTGTTGGCTGGCACAAACAGCAAATTCTGGCGGAGTTGAGTTTTTTTGGGCTGACATTTTAATGGTGTGTGTGTCTGTGTGTGTCTGTCTGTGTTTGTCTGACAAGCAAGGTGTGTGTGTGGGGGGAGGGTGGGCATGGGAGTGGTTGGGGTAATCATAAGGACACAGCCTTATGTTGGTAGAAGCCATGCTAGAATTTGTCTCTCAGGAGAGGTTTGGGCAGAATCCTTATGTGCTCACAATTCTGCAATTCTCAGGAGCTAAAACAGTTTACCAACGGGAGACAAAGAGCCCACACAACTACAACTGTTGCTGTCCCTGTGTGAATTGAGGAACAGATTTGCAGTGACTGGTGACCAACAGACTTTGAAAGGAGAGATGGGACTTGTCACTGATCATGATGTGTAGCCATTATTAGTGTAGTGATTTGTAGACCAAAGAGCTAGCAGCTGTTTGTACTTTATGTGATTACTGACAGTTAATATAAAGTGGTAACTGAAGTTTGAATCATGTTGTTGGGGTCCTGGTATTTTTTAACTAAACCATGGTGACTGAAATTCATGCATATGTGAACCGTGCAGAGGACTGCCTGTTGAATGCAGTGCTGTCACATTTTATGGGAATTTAAATTGTGCAAATTTAAAATAATGTGAATAAATACTTGAAAAGTTGTATGTTATATGCAAAGTTTGAAATAATGCGATTCTCAATATTTTAAAAAATTGTTGGGAGTCATAGAATTTTAAAATTGTCTTTTTTTTTTTTTTAAAGATTTTATTTATTTATTTGACAGAGAGAAATCACAAGTAGATGGAGAGGCAGGCAGAGAGAGAGAGAGGGAAGTCGGCTCCCTGCTGAGCAGAGAGCCCCATGCGGGACTCGATCCCAGGACCCTGAGATCGTGACCTGAGCCGAAGGCAGCGGCTTAACCCACTGAGCCACCCAGGCGCCCTTAAAATTGTCTTAAACAGTAACTTGAGGTCAGTATTTGTTATTACTATGCATAATCCCCTTCACCTTAATCACACAAAATTTGACTATCATGTGTCAGTCTCGTATAAGTGCTGTTTGTGTGCTTTGAAACATTCCTTTTGTGAATGATCTGCAGACTTGTGCTGCCACTCTAATATTCAGTGTTGCTGAAATACAAATCTTTTTTTAAAACCAACTAACCCAAATATTTACTCAGGAGTGGTATTCATACTTGTGCTGTAAAACATGCCTGAAAATTGATAACTTTGGAATGGAACTTTTATTTTTATTATTTTTTAAAGATTTTATTTATTTATTTGTCAGAGAGAAAGCTTGAGCTAACACAAGCAGGGGAAGCAGCAGGCAGAGGGAGAACCAGGCCTTCGACTGAGCAAGGAGCCAGATGTGGGACTTGGTCCCAGAAAATAGGAAGCAGAATTAAAACAAAATTTCTCTATCCTATTGGTAGATTTATGCTCTTTTGTAGTAAGAATGCACTTACTACACTTATTCCAGTGGGAAAATAAGTACTCCATTATCTAGAGAGTAAATCTTGCCTTGTTTTCACTTACCCATTCCTTACATCACTACTATGTACTATAATGTGTGGGTTTTATTGTTTTGGGATTTGTTGAATCCTGGTTTTTATTTTACTTATTTATTTACTTATTTTAAATACTTTATTTATTTTTTAGACAGAGAGAGAGAGGCACACAAGCAGAGGGAGCAGCAGGCAGAAGGAGAGAAGCGGATTCCCACTGAGCAGGGAGCTCACCGCGTGGGACTAGATCCTCAGGATCCCAGAACCCCAGGATCCCAGGATCATGATCTGAGCCAAAGGCAGCTGCTCAACTGACTGAGCCACTCAGGCCTCCCAGAATCCTGGTTTAAAAAAAAAAAACCAACTTCAAAAAACTTAACAAAATCTTTGTAGTAGACATTTTGAAACAGTTGGGGAAATATGAATATGGAGTTGATACTAGAAGGTTTTTATGGAATTACTGTTCAGTTTTATAGGTGTGGTAATGTTATTGTGATCATGTAGGAGTATGTCCTTAATCTTAGAAGATCAATGATGACATATTCAGGGCTGAAGTGTCATCATAAATGACTGACTATACATTTAGATAGATAAAATAAACCTGGCAAAATATAACAGCTGTTGACTCTAGGTGAGGTGTTTATGTGTGCTCATTGAATTCTTTCAAATTTTCTATTTGAAATTATCAGTAAGAGCCGGGACATATATTGACCGAGAAAATGTTTATATTCTTCACTGAAAACATGCTATAATAGTCACACCCTTAAAATGCATTTGTATAATGCCCTTAAAATGCATTTGTATAAAGATTGTGTACAGTCATCCACGGGAGATCGGGCTGCGTGTGGTAGTCGTTTTCTTTTAGTTTGTGTGTATTTTTATTCATCTATAATTTTTATGCATTACAAGCAATTTTGAGAAGCTGGCACTATCATATTTTATTATCATTACGACTACTGCCGACACCACCAGCTCTGTGGTAGGAAAAGCTCTGCGGTTACGGGCTTGTTTTCTTTTTTAATGTTCGCACTGCCTGTATTTTTCTCGATCGTTCCCTCCCGGTCAGTCTGCGAAGCTGAAAGTCGGCCTCACGCCCCCTGGCGGTTCTCCCCGACGCAGCTCCGGCCCCACCGCCCTCTCCCGGGCGGGCCTCCTGCCGCGGGGCCTGACGGGAAACGCCCCTCCTGGTCCCGGGTTTGCGTAGCGCGGGAGCCCGGGGGCGAGCGTTTCGGCGCATGCGCCGCCCACGCAGGGCCCTGCCCTGGGCGAGACCGGTACTGTAGCGCCGTTGGGGCGCCGCCCGTGTTGAAAACGAGCTGCGCCTGCGGAAGGGCGGGCCTTGGGCCTCAGGTCCCAACCCGACAGAGCTACCCGGGCGGGCGGATCGCGGCGCGAGCTTTGTTCGCCTATCGGGGCCTGGGGGTTCGCAGGCTTGACAGTGTAGGCGGCTTCTGTTCGGAGTCCGCCGCGCGCTCAGGGATTGTTGCAGGGAGTCTCCACCGTTCTGCTTTAACAGATTAGGAAACGGAGAGTCAAGACAGGCCAGCGAGCGCCTCAGACCGCGCAGCCGGCGGAGGCGGCGCTAGGAGGCACATCCACAGCTGTCGCCTCTTTCAAAAAAAAAAGGGTTGTCCCTAAATCCGGCGTCGTAGCCCACCCAGCACTGAGCCAGGGGGCATTGTCGTCGAGTATAATGTGGAATCCGCTTTGTCGTGGGACATTTGTATTTCTGGGATTCTTGGCGTCTCTGTGGGCTTCTTGGGTCACACTTCATAATGGTTGGTTACGGGCCTGGTCTGAACTGTCCAGCCTGTGTGTCCTCAGTGGTCCTGGTTTGGGTGTTTTGAATGCCCAGCCCAAGATTCCGGGGTACAGGGAGTTCCAAGATTTAAGACCCTTATGGTAGGTTACAACTAAATGGTTTTGGCCGTTCCAGTCCTGCTTCCTAGGAACAAACCAACTCCTAAAGTAAAGCGGAATCCCACCTGGCAGATGGCCAGTCTGAATGGCGACCTCCCACCAGGGCTTCAGAGCAGAGGAGGAGGAGGCTGAGATAGAGCGGACGCTAGATTCACGCTGCTAGTAGTAATATGGGATCCTTGTGTTCTGCAAGCCATTCTTCAAACTGCTGACAGCCCGAGGTCGGAGCCGAGCTTTGGGAGAGGCGAGCTGGGTGAGCTGGGGCTAAGGCAGGCCTGCCAAGGACAAGTCCCTTCATTTGAGGGTCTGAGAGAGAATGGCCTGGGGGAAAGAAAGAACCATCTACCACCAGGAAAATTCTTTCTCAGACCTCCCTAACAGCCTTTGACTTCTTTCAGAGCCTCCGCTGTTTTCAGAGCCACATCTAGCACTGAGACAAGTGGTTGCTTCCGCCTTTCTGGTTTCACAGACGCAGAAAGTAGTGCCGGACAGAACTTCCTGAATTACCTGTTTCTGCTCGCAATGAAAGATGAAAAACACGGAGCTAGAGAGGTTATCCTGTTCATTTGTGGCCTAACCAATAGTCCGATTTTCAGGCACAGTTAAGTCAAAACGAGTTTCTCTCAAAAGACTGAGAAACTACCGCAAAGGTAGGTAAGGACCAAAGGATGTTCTCTAACAGGAGGGCGTTTTTTCCAGCTAGTGAGGTGGAGTTTTATAGGCGGAAGAATCCAGGAGGTATGAGGCAGGTCAGATCTCTTGTGATTATTCTTTCTTTCTTCTCGCCTAGCTCCACCTTTGTAGTTCCCTGCATGTATCCTAGTTCCATAGAAAATGAATAGATCTCAGGTGAGTTGTTTATTGTTCTTCTCCCTGTTTTGTTTACTGTGACTGTCTGAGGCTTTCAAGGGTCAATAGGTTAAAATAGAAATACAGAAATAGATGAAAATCAGCTTCAGAGAAAATATCCAGGAGTGCATCAATATCAGGACTAAGTGGTATGCAGAAATACGCAGGTTTTATGATATTACAGCCAAGTTTGATTTTTCTTTTGTATGGTACCCCCCACCCCCAAGATTTTGTTTATTTACTTTAGAGAAAGAGAGTGCATGTGCTGAGGGGAGGAGCAGAGTGGGGAAGATAAGTAGGGGGAGAATCTCAAGCAGACTCTGTGAGGTGCCTGACTCAGGGCTTATTCCCACCACTGAGGTCATGACTCCAGCGGAAATAAGAGACGCTCAACCTACTGAGGCACCCAGGCACCGCTTTATTCTTATTTTTATTTTTTTGAAAGTAGGCTCCACACCCAGCGTGGGACTTGAACTCATAACCCTGAGATCAAGAATCATATGCTCCAGTGACTGAGCCAACCAGGTGCTCCTAAATTTGTCTGACTTTTCTGAAAGACATTCTTTGTTGCATGATTTGAACTGGCTCTTAAATTGTAGTGGTAATTCCTCATGCGAAGTAAGAGTTCTAAAAAATGTTCCTGTTCTGATTTTCCTGTAGGTAACAGTAAATAATCTCTCAGGGATTAGGGGAAATCAATATAGCCTGCTGCCTATAATTGCTCCTCAAGGGAAGCAGGGCACACTGTGTTGAAGGAGAATTCAGTCAATCCAGGTTTCTATAGGCCCAAGTGCCACCATGGTCCCATAGACTTCTTTCTAATGATCCCACTTGATCCAGGCATAGAACCATGTCTCCAAGGAAGAATGAATAATATAGATAAATAGTTAGATAGATAGATATAGATAATCTCCTTTAATATTATAAATAGATTGTGCAGCAGATGGATTAAAGTTGTGTTTTCTAGCAAATATGTCCCCATTTCCCTTTCATGTTTCAAATCACTTGTTGGGTCTGTCTGGTAAGAGGCAATGGAGATCTTATTATGGCAAATGTCATGGATACTTTAGTACTTAAATTACCTTGAGTTCAGTGAATTGAGCATTCTGTCCAATTTTGGTGCCCATGTCCAGTCTCTCCTAGAAAGTCTTTTTTTTTTTTTTTTTTTTTTTTAAGATTTTATTTATTTGACAGACAAGTAGGCAGAGAGGCAGGCAGAGACAGAGGAAAGGAAGCAGACTTCCTGCTGAGCAGAGAGCCTGATGCGGGGCTCGATTCTAGGACCCTGGGGATTATGACCTGAGCTGAAGGCAGAAGCTTTAACCCACTGCGCCACTCGGGCGCCCCTCGTAGAGAGTCTTCTTGGTTGGTTTCTAGTCTATTCCTCCCCCTGTGATTATTTCTTTTCTGTATTTTCCACAGTGTCTTCCTCCTCTTCTTGCCTCTTATTATTGTTTCTTCCACAGTGTCCATTACTGATTTCCTGTTGTGCTCACTCTCCAGGTCTTGTTGGCGAATCTCTTCAGACTTCTGGGGATGTGCCATTTGCTGGGATGCTTGAATCTGGTCTCTAGTCCAGACCATTCCCTTACCCCGGACCCTAATGGCCAACTCTGCTGGACATTTCTTTATAGCTCATCTACAGATCCAAATAGAAAGTTGTTATTAATAGCCAGCCCCCCTGCTGCCTTTCTTTATCTCTTACCAAATGTTATCACCAACCAGCCCATTGTCCAGGTAACAAACACAACATGGTTTTTTTGTTTTGTTTTTTTAAAGATTTTATTTATTTATTTGTCAGAGAGAGAGAGAGATCGCGAGCACATGCAGACAGAGTGGCAGGAAGAGACAGAGAGAGAAGCAGGCTCCCTGCTGAGCAAGGAGCCGATCCCAGGACTCAATCCCAGGATGCTGGGATCTTGACCTGAGCTGAAAGCATCCGCTTAACCAACTGAGCCACCCAGGCGTCCCCAAACACAACATGTTTTAAGTGTCATCCTTTACCTGCTACCTAAACATCCAGTTGGTGATTAAATCTTGTTATTTTCAAGTTGTTAATATCTCTTCCTTTTTTTAATAAATATTTTTTATTTATTCATTTGAGAGAGGAAGTGAGTACATGCGAGAAAGCATGAGCAGTGGGGAGGGTCAGAGATAGAGGAGCAGACTCCCCGAGGAGCAGGGAGCCCCAAGGAGGGGTGATCCCAGGACCCTGGGATCATGACATAAGCTGAAGGCAGCTGCTTAACCAACTGAGACACCCAGGTGTCTGTGGTCTGACTTCTTTTATTCAGTGTTAGGTCTGTGAGAGCATCCCTGGGTAGAATTAATTTGTTTTTTCTCCCCTGTGTGACTATACCACAGTTTATCCATCCTGTTCTGGATGGATTTGTGGGCTGTTTCTTTTTCTTTTTTTAAAAGATTTTATTTATTTATTTATGAGAGACAGAGAGAGAGGCAGAGGGAGAAGCAGGCTACTGATGCTCTGATCCCAGAACCCTGGGATCATGACCTGAGCAGAAGGCAGACCCTTAACCCTTTCAGCCACCCAGGCACTTGGGCTGCTTCTAATTCTGGCTTTTGTACATGTCTTTTGGTGTATATATGCACTTGATTCTGAAGGATATAAACCTAGAAGTGGAATCGGTGGGTCATAGAAGATGTATATGTTTGGCTTTGACAGATTCTGCCAAATGGTTTGACAAAATAGTTACACTACTTGACACTCCCAGCTGCCATACACCAGTCCTGTTGCACCATAGCCTTAATTAACACTTGACACTTGATGGCATTTGGTATTATTTGTGAGGTTTTCTTTTAGTTTTTTTTCTCTTTTTTTTTTTTTTTTTTTTTTGGTATTTGGTGGGTGAGTGTAGTATCTCATTGTGGTTTTTTTTTTTTTTTTTAAAGATTTTATGTATTTATTTGACAGAGATCACAAGTAGGCAGAGAGGCAGGCAGAGAGAGAGAGAGAGGAGGAAACAGGCTCCCTGCTGAGCAGAGAGCCCAATGCGGGACTCGATCCCAGGACCCTGAGATCATGACCTGAGCCGAAGGCAGCGGCTTAACCCACTGAGCCACCCAGGCGCCCTCATTGTGGTTTTATTTTGTACTTCTCTGAAGACCGATGATGTGGAGCATCTTTTCATGTTAAATGACCATTTTGATATCTTTTTTTTTTTTAAGTGTGTTTCAGTCTTGTCCATTAAAAATTTTGACAGTTGGGGCACCTAGGTGGCTCAGAGGAAAAAGCCTCTGCCTTTGGCTCAGGTCATGATCCCAGGCTCCTGGGATCGAGCCCCACATCGGGCTCTCTGCTCAGCGGGGAGCCTGCTTCCCCCTCTCTCTGCCTACCTCTCTGCCTACTTGTGATCTTTGTCTGTCAAATAAATAAATAAAATCTTTAAAAAAAATTTTTTTTGACAATTTGTCTTTGCTGTATTAACTTATAGAAGTTCTTTGTATGTTCTAGATATGAGTCCTTTGTCAGATATGTGCACTGCAGGTATCTTCGAGACTTGTTCTGAATTTAATTAAGTCCAGTTTATCAATCTTTTCTTTATGGTTAGTGCTCTGTGTGGCCTGTTTGAAAAAAAAAAATCTTTGCCTATCCAAAAGTCGTAAGGGAATTCTCCTGAGTTTTCTTTTAAAAGCTCAAATTGATTTACTTTCACGCTAAGTGTATGATCATTTTGAATTTTTATATATATATCTTTTTTCTTCTCTCTCTCTCTCTTTTTTTTTTTTTGGCATGAGCTATGGCTAACCAGTTCCTGCAGTACCATTTATTTAAGGCCTTCCTTTCCCAACAGAATATTGTTGAAAATCAGGTGGCCACATATATGAGCATTTATTTTGGATTTTTTTAAAAAAAATCTATTTATTTATTTATTTTAGAGAAGCAGAGACAGGGAGAAGAGAGACCAGGGGGAGGGGCAAGGGGAGAAAGAATCCTGAAGCAGACCCCTTGCTGAGCACAGAGGCCTGTGCATGTCCCGCCACCCTGAGATCATGACCTGAGTTGAAATCAAGAGTTGGTCTTAACTGACTGATCCAGCCGGGCACTCCCTTTTTGGATTCTTATTTCTATTGCAGTTGTCTCTTTATCTAGCCTCCTGCCACTAGTACCCTACCTTATTATTGTAGCTTTATAAAAACTATTCGTTTTCTGTGGGTATAAGTTTTCTACTTTCATTCTTCGAGAATTGCCTTGGCTACTTCAAGTTCTTTATATTACCATATCAATTTTATAATAATCTGATTATCCCCCCTCTTACCCCCCCACCCTGCCTGCTGGACTGCTGGAATTTGGTATTGCATTGAATCTAGAGATTGATTTGGCAGACTGGTCATATATATATATATTTTAAAGATTTTATATATTTATTTGACAGACAAAGATCACAAGTAGGCAGAGAGGCAGGCAGAGAGAGGGAAACAGCCTCCTTGCTGAGCAGGGAGCCCGATGTGGGGCTCGATCCCAGGACCCTGGGATCATGACCTGAGCCGAAGGCGGAGGCTTTAACCCACTGAGCCACCCAGGCACCCCCAGACTGGTCATATTAATGTAGAGTTGAATTTTCAATGCATTAACATGGCATTTCTGTTCACTTACTTATGTTTTCTTTTTCTCAGCAATGTTTGATAAAATTCCATGTATGTATCTTTTTTTTTTTAAGATTTTATTTATTTAATTGGCAGAACACAAACAGAGGGAGTGGGAGAGGGAGAAGCAGGCCTCCTGCCGAGCAGGGAGTCCAATGTGGGACTCCATCCTAGGACCCTGGGATCATGACCCAAGCTGAAGGCAGTTGCTTAGCGACTGAGCCACCCAGGCGCCCCTCCATGTATGTATTTTATAGTTTTTTTGTTAGATTTATTTTTAGGTAGTTGAAAATTTTTCTCCTTATTTGGGTGTTGCTAATACATAGAAATATAGTCAGTTTTTGTATATTGAACTTGTTTGCAATGACCTTACCATTCATTAACCTTTATATTTGATCTGTAGATTATTTTGGATTTTCTACCCACACAGCTGTGTTGTATGAATATTTCTTACTTTTTAATTCAATTTTAAACTTTTATTTATTTATTTTCTCTCTTTATTGCTGAGCTAGGGGCTATAAAGTACTATAGAATAGGGATAGTACAGCCTGTTTTCTTCCCAGTCTCAAGGGAAGATTTTCAATATTTTATTATTTTGTTTGATGTTTGCTGTAAGTTTTTTGGTAGATATACTTTGGGCAGTTTCCCTCTGTTCCTAGCTTGCTGGAAGTTTTTATCATCCAATGGGTGTTGATTACTGAGATGATTATATTATAATCTCCTTTATTCTTTTAATGGGTTGATTGATATTAACATAGTGATTGAAGTAACATTTTTGATTGAGGTAATTCTGTTAATATTTTGTTTCTTTTTAAGATTTTATTTATTTACTTGAGAGAGACAGAGCATGAGCTGAGGGAGAGGCAGAAGCAGGCTCCCCTGAGCAGAGAGCCTGATGTGAGGCTTGATCCCAGGACCTTGGGATCATGACCTGAGCTGAAGGCAGACCCTTAAGCGACTGAGCCTCTCAGATGCCCCTGTGCATTGATTTTCAGATGTTAAACCAGCTTATTTTCCAGGGGGGAAAAAAGAAATCCAATCCGATCTTGATATTCTGTCAACTTTAATTATATTTTATGGTAAACTGCATACAGTTTTTGTCTTTGTCTTTGTTCATGAGAGAGGCTGTTATTTTCCTTTCTTGTAATGTCTTTGTTAGTTTTTTTTTTTTTTTAAATATTTTATTTATTTATCTGACAGACAGAGATTACAAGTAGGCAGGCAGAGAGAGAGAGGGGGAAACAGGCTCCCTGCAGAACAGAGATCCTGGTGTGGGCCTCGATCCCATGACCCTGAGACCATGACCTGAGCCCAAGGCAGAGGCTTTAACCCACTGAGCCACCCGGGTGACCCTCTTTGTTAGGTTTTATATCAATTTTCTATTGGCCTCAAAAAACTTGTTAAGTATTTTCACATTGTCTGTTGTCTGGAGGTGTTTGTGTAGACTGGATTTATTTATTCTTTAATTATAAAACTGAATTTATCTCGGGTCTGGATTTTCTTTTTTTAAAGATTTTTATTTTATTTATTTGACACACACACACACAGAGATCACAAGTAGGGAGAGAGGCAGGCAGGGAGGGGGGCAGACAGAGAGAGATGGGGAAGCAGTCTCTCCGCTGTGCAGAGAGCTCGATGTGGGACTCGATCCCAGGACCCTGAGATCATGACCTGAGCTGAAGGCAGAGGCTTAACCCACTGAGCAACTCAGGCACCTGAGTCTGGATTTTCTTTATGTGAAGTTTTAAATTATAGGTTTAATTTCTTTATATTAAGAAAATTGTCCTTTAGGACACGATAAAAGTTGCAGTTGTTTCTTCCCAGTTTGTCATTTGTCATCCCAGGTAGGCAGTAGGTGCTTTTTTTCTCCAGGGCCAAGTATGGTTCACCCACACCAGTTCCGATAACAAGAGTCACACAAAGGGTTTCTCACATTGGCTTTGCTTTCTGGCTCTATTTCCCCCTAGGCTGATCTTCTAGGAAGAGAACCAACAGTGGTGTTAATTTAGCATCCTGATATGAACTGAAACCCTTAATCTTATTCCTGTCCCTTATTATTTTTAGTCAAGGTCAGCAGTGACCTCCATTGCTGAATCCAATGGTGAAAGTCTCAGTCTTCTTACTTGCGTTTTTTTTTGTTCTTATTTTTTAAAAGATTTATTTATTGGGGCACCTGGGTGGCTCAGTTGTTAAGCATCAGCCTTCCACTCCAGTCATGGAACTGAGTCCATGCTCAGTGGGAAGCCTGCCTCTCCCTCTCACATTCCCCCTGTTTGTGTTTCCTCTTGCTGTCTCTCTGTCAAATAAATAAAATCTTCAAAAAAAAAAAAAAAGATTTATTTATTTATTTATTTATTTAAGAGGAGGTGGGAACATGTGAGCAGGGGGAGGGGCAGAGGAAGTGGGAGACAGGTGGGCTCAGGGAGTGTGCTGAGCAGCCAGCCTGAGGATGTGGGATTCGGGGCTCAGTCCCAGGACCCTGGGATCATGACCTGAGCTGAAATCCAGAGTCTGATGTGTAGCCAACTGTACCACCCTGGGCTCCCTTACTTGTTCTTTTAGCCACTTTTGACACCACTGGTTACTTTTTCCTTCTGATTCACTTCACTCACTTGGCTTTCACAGTCTGTTAATAATTCTTTCTCTCTCTCTTAACTTGGTGGTTCCTTCTTTTCCTCCTATCTCTGAATGTTGGTGTGCCCTAGAGCACAGTCCTTGGTCCTGTCCTTCCTTTGTCAGAGGCCCCTCCCTTGATGATCTAGTCTGTTCTTATCTGCTGATAATCTGTGATCAGCCTTCTCTTCCTGCACTTGAGATGCGTTTATCTCACTGTCCAATCTGTATCTCCATTTGAATATTTATAGACTCAAGCTCCCCTTGACTAAAACTGACCTCCTGAGCTTTGCCTCCCAAACCTACTTGCTCTGGTGCCTTCTCCTTAATAGCGGACCCTTTGGGATGATCCTTGACCTGTTTTTTCTTATGCTCTGTATCTTGTTTGTTAGGAAAACCGTGGGGCCCTATATCTAAAATATATCTAGGGTCTGACCTCTTCTGATCTTTTCTGCTACAGTTAATCTCACCAGGCCAGAATAATGAGTCTGGTTTTGTCTGGATTACAGAAATAGTCACAGAGCAGGTCTTGCTGCTTCTCAACCCTGGCCCCTCAACACAGCATCCAGAATGCTCCTTGTAGAATGTGAGTCAGGTTATTTTATGTCACTCCTGTGTTCAACATCTCCATTTTTCTTTGAGCAAAAGCCAAAGTTCTTACAGTGGTTTATGTGGCCCATTTTTTTTTTTCTTAAAGATTTGATTTATTTATTTGGCAGACGGAGATCAGAATTAGGCAGAGAGGCAGGCAGAGAGAGAAGAGGAAGCAGGCTCCCTGCCAAGCAGAGAGCCCGATGTGGGACTCGATCCCAGGACTCTGGGATCACGACCTGAGCCAAAGGCAGAGGCTTTACCCACTGAGCCACCCAGGCGCCCCTGTGGCCCATTTTTGATCCGATCTTGCTTCTTAGCGCCTTGATCCATCTGCTCCAGCCTTACTTGCTTTCTTGCTGTTCTAGAAACATACCAGGCCCAGTGCCACCTTTATCCTTACACCAAATGCATAAATAAATAAAATGTTAAAAAAAATCCTTGATTAATTTTTACCATTTATTATTACATGATATTTGCCTTTGCCCCATTGAAAGTTAAGACTGTAAATTCTACTTTATCTGAGGTAACTAAGGCCATGCTTGCTTCCCTTTTGTTTGCATTTTCTTATAAAATTTTGTTAATTCCTTCATTTTTCACCATTTTTATCACTTTGAGATTTTTTTTTTATATTAACAAATGTCAGCATTTTTGGTTTTTTAGACCATTATGTTAGTCTGTCTTGGATAAGAAATACATCCCTCACATTTTCTGCAGTAATCCATGTATTTGGTTTTACATATCCATCTTAGTTTGCTAAATATTATATTTGAGTATAACATAAATATATACCCTAGTTTTAGCTATTAATTGTACATTTTTCAGAATCTGAATCCTCCAGCCCCTCTTAGGTGACCTTAGAAAGCTTTAGTCCACCCTACCCTTCACCCAGACTCCTTCATTTTGCTAATTTATCAGTGTATTATTGGTTCTTCCCTATGGAGAGTCTTTTCTATTTCAAGACGCCTTTTTTCTAACATTGTATTGTACATTTCAAGTAGGCTCCACATCCAATGTGGGGCCCAAAGGGTGGCTTGAACTCATAACCCTGAGATTAAGACCTGAGCTGAGGTCAAGAGTTGGAGGCTTAACTGACAGCCACCAGGAGCCCCTATGTTGTACATTTCAAATTATGTTAATATTATCCATCTGGTTGAAGCTGTATATCCCTACAAGATCTGTTGTTTCCCACTCCTTCCCTTCCTCTTCAACTTTCCCTTGCTTGAGACTATTGAGCAGTTTATTTGTACCTACTCGGTGTTTTCTCTGTGGAGGTAACATAGGTGATTTAGCCCTTGAGGCACTGCCCATTTGAACACATCTGGTTTGGGGCCTGTCATATGAAAGGCAGTTTATTTGTGCATACGATTTCTAGATTGAAATTATTTTCTCATAATCGCATTGTCTTTTTGTTTTCACCACTGCAGAGGAGAAATCTGAAGTTGGGATACATCTCTTTGTGAGTCAGTTCTTTCATCTGGAAGCTTGTAAGAGTTTATCCTTGTTATTCAGTATTATATAAATGTATGCCTCGGTGCATCTTTTTTCATTAATTCTAGGTTGGTGGCTGCTTCTTTCAACGTTTTAGGTATTTAATTCCCCTCTTCTTGCTTGCATGGATTCTGAGAAGTCTCTTGTAATTCTTATCATTGTTCCTTTGTAGGTAAGAGGCACATCCCTCTAGGCTTCCCCCTACTCCCCACTTCTTTGCTTCTCTCAGGATTTTCCCCTTTGTCTTTGGTTTTCTGGAATTTATTTTGTTTTATTTTTTTTAAAAGATTTTATTTATTTATTTGACAGACAGAGATCACAGGTAGGCAGAGAGGCAGACAGAGAGAGAGAGGAAAAAGCAGGCTCCCTGCTGAGCAGAGAGCCCGATAGGGGGCTCCATCCCAGAACCCTGGGGTCATGACCTGAGCCAAAAGCAGAGGCTTTAACCCACTGAACCACCCAGGCACCCCTGGTTTTCTGGAGTTTAAATATGATATGACTAGATGTGGTTTTGTTGGTATTTATCCCACTTGGTATTGTCTGAGCTTCCTGGATCTGTCATTAATTTTGGAATTTTTTGGTCATTGTTACTTCAGATATTCCCTCTGCTCTGTTCTTCTGGTATTCTACTTGTGCATATATTATAGCTTTTGATGTTCCACAGCTCTTGGATGGATGTTCTATTTTTTTCATTCTTTTTCTCTTCACATTTCAGTTAGTGAAGTTTTGTTGACCTCTCTTCAAGTTCACCGGTTCTTTCCTTGGCTTGTGTAATGTGCCTTTCAAAGGCATTCCTCATTTCTATTACTGTGGTTTTGAATTCTAGCATTTCCTTTTGATTTTTTTTCTTGGAATTTCTCTTTGCCTGCTTATGTAACTCATTTATTCTTGAATTTTGTCTTATTTTTTTTTCATTCAACTGTTTAGCATATTAATCATAGTTATTTAAAACTCCCTCTCATAATTCCAGCATCTGTATTATATCTGAGTCTTGTCCTGATGATTACTTTGTCTCTTCCAAGCGTGTTTTTTTCTTGCTTTTTGATATGCTTTGCAATTTTTTTTTCTTCCAAAGCTGGACACGTATCTTATAAAAGAACTGAGATAAAGGGGTTTTATATGATTCTGGCTAGGAGATGGGCTGTGTTTAATGTTGTAGCTGGAGGTCTCAGAGTCTCCAAATTCCTTAAGTGTCCTTGTTTTTGACTCCCATCTTGACTTTGGGCTTCCCTGTGTACTCCTGTGTCTTGAAACTGTTCATCTGTAATCTGCTCTTATTGCCCTGGAGCCAGTTGATGTGGTGGGAAGCTGTTGAGAGGGAAGCATTTCCTAATCTCATGATTAAATTTCAGTCTTTTAATGGTCCTATATCCCAGAATTTTTTTTTTTTTTATAAAGATTTTATTTATTTATTTGACAGGCAGAGATCACAAGTACATGGAGAGGCAGGCAGAGAGAGAGGAGGAAGCAGGCTCTCGGCTGAGCAGAGAGCCCGATGTGGGGCTCGATCCCAGGACCCTGGGATCATGACCTGAGCTGAAGGCAGAGGCTTTAACCCACTGAGCCACCCAGGTGCCCCATATCCCAGAATTTTTAATAAGCTGGAAAACTGTTACTATTTTATTTCATTTATTTTATTTTTAAATTTGTTCAGTTTTATTGAGATATAATTGACAAATAAAATTGTAAGATTTAAAGTGTAGGGGATCCTGGCTGGGTTGTGGAATAGCATGTAACTCTTGATCTCAAGGTCATGAGTTGGAGCCCCATGTTGGGTGTAGAAATTATCGGGGGGGAAAAAAACTTTAACAACAACAAAAGTATACATTTTGATGATTTGATATACATACACATTGTGAAAAGATTCCCCCATCTAGTTAATTATTTATTACAATTGTTACCTCATAAATTTATTTATTTTTTACTATTTTGTGAGAACATTTAAGTTCTCCTCTCTTAGCAAATTTCAGTATACAGTATAGTGTTATCAACTGTAGTCACCACGTTATACATGAGATCCTCAGAGTTCATTCATCTTATAGCTGGAAATTTGTAACTTTTTACCAAACTCTATTTCCACTGCTTGTCAGCCCTGGCAGTCACCTTTTTACCTTCTATTTCTGTGAGTTTGCCTTTTTTTTTTTTTTTTAAGATTCCATATATAAGTGGTACTGTTCAGTAGTTGTCTTTCTCTGTCTGAATTATTTCATCCAACATAAAAGTGATTTCAGAGTCCATCCATCTTGTCCCATATAGGAGGATTTCCTTCTTTCTCATGGCTGAATAATAGTCTGCAGTGTTTATAAACACTGTTTATATTTATAAACACTGCAGACTATGATCTATCTATCTATCTATCATATATATATATAGTGTGTGTGTGTGTGTGTGTATACACACACATGTATATCTTTGTCCATTCTTCTGTTGATGGAGAACTTAGGTGTTTCTATATCTTGGCTATTGTGTGTAATGCTGCAGTGATTATGAAGACTATTGAAGATGTTACAATGTAACAAAAGTAAAAATATATGTAGGCTTTTTTTGGGCAGAGTATATATGAATATCTTATATGAGAGAAATTTTATGTGATAGGTTTATTTATTAGAACTGAACATTATAGTAGGAAACATATATGTTTGCTTAATAATATATAATTTTGAATCGATGATTTTAATATGAATACAAACTGGGTAAGGTGTCTCATACTTAATACCTATGTAACTGTTTTGTTTTAATTGAAATGTTCATTGTGATAATTGTAGATTGTAAGATGCAGTTTTACATTTTTTCAAAAATTCTAAAAGATTTTATTTATCTGTTAGAGATGGGGAGGGAGGGAGAGCACAGAGGGAGAAGGAGAGGGAGAAGCAGACTCCCCAGTGAGCGGAGAGCCCGAATAGAACTTGATCCCAGGACCCTGGCAGAAGCCCAACTGACTGAGCATTCCTGGTGCCCCTAAGATGTGGTTTTAATAAAACAGAGAAATCAGGTGTTGCCTTTACCCAGCTTCCCCCAGCGGTAATATCTTGCAAAATTGTAGTACAATATTAGCCCAGGGGAAATGACCATACTGATACAATCCACCAATCAGTTTATAGTTTCTCAGTTTTATTTATCCTCATTTATGTGTATGTATATTGAGTTCTGTGCATTTTTTTTAAAGATTTTATTTATTTGTCAGGGAGAGAGTGCACAAGTATGGGGAGAGGCAGAGGGAAAGGGAGAAGCAGACGCCCTGCTGAGCTGGGAGGCGGATGTGGCACCCATCCCAGGACCCTGGGATCATGACCTGAGTCAAAGGCAAACAGACTCTTTTTTTTTTTTTTTAAATATTTTATTTATTTATTTGACAGAGACAGATCACAAGTAGGCAGAGAGGCAGGCAGAGAGAGAGGAAGGGAAGCAGTCTCCCCACTGAGCAGAGAGCCCGATGTGGGACTCGACCCCAGGACCCCGAGATCATGACCTGAGCCAAAGGCAGCGGCTTAACCCACTGAGCCACCCAGGCGCCCCGGCAGACAGACTCTTAATGACTGAGACACCCAAGTACCCCGAGTTCTGCACAGTTTTATCACGTGTGTGGGTTCGTGTATCCACCACCAGTCAAAGTACAGAGCAGTTTCATCACTATGGCGGTTCTGTGTTTCTCTTCTATAACCACATCTCCCTCCCTTCCAGATCTCATTCTAGCTCCTGCCAATAAATAATGGGTTCTCCATTTCTAAAATGTTGTCACTTAAAAAATGTTACAAGAATGGAATCATACAGTATGTAACCTTTCAGAATTGACTTTTTTCACTCAGCATAACTGCCTGAAGATTCATTTAACCGTGTTTCTCTGCATATCAGTAATTTATTCTTTTTTATTGCTCAGTATTACTTTGCAGTCTGGATGTACCACAGTTTGTCTACCTATTAAGCTAGGCTATTTCCAATATTTTATTATGAATAAAAGTGTTATGAATTTTTCCCCCCATTTTGTTTACTGTAGTGACTAGAACTTCTAATACTGTGCTAAATAAGAGCGGTGAGAGTAGGTATCTCCACTTGTTCCTGATCTTAGGGGCAAAGGACAGTCTTTCAACATTAAGTATGATGTTAGCTTTAGATTTTTTAATAGATTCTCTTTACCAGGCTGAGGTAATTTCCTTCTATACTGGGTGTCCCAGGACCCCTGGGTTTGCTGATTTATTTGGAGAACTCAGCATGTAGTCCTTTTCATGGCTAAAATGTATTACAGTGAAGAGATAAGGCAAAATCAGCAAAATGTATAGGCATGGGGGGCAAAGTCTCCCCTTGGGAAGCAGACACAAGCTTCTGCAAGTCCTTTCCCAGTGGAGTCATACAGGATGCATGTGATTCCTCCAACACCAAATTGTGACAGTACATGTGAAGAATTGCCTACCAGTGAAACTCTTCAAAGACTCAGTGCCCAGGGTGTTCTCTCTAGCACATATCCAAATTCCAGTTCCCAGAAGGAAAGCATGTTTTCAGAATAAGGCGTATTGTCTGAACAGTTTAGGCACAGTAAGACATTCTTATTGGGGAAAGATGGGAATACTCCCGAAAATTGAAGTTCCCGGGTGCCAGCAATAGGCCTTGAGAGCAGGCCTTCCTAATGATATATATATATATTTTAAAGATTTTATTATTTATTTGACAGACAGAGATCACAAGTAGGCAGAGGCAGAGAGAGAGAGGAGGAAGCAGGCTCCCTGAGGATCAATCCCAGGACCCTGGGATCATGACCTGAGGCGAAGGCAGAGGCTTTAACCCACTGAGCCACCCAGGCGCCCCCTTCCTAATGCTACTAATCTTGGGCTTGCTATGTTAACCCTTTTCTGCACACTTTCTATTTTTGACTTTTTCAGCGTTTGTCCAGGTGTTGGATTTTGCGAAATGGTTTTTCTACATTTAGTATGATCACATGAGTCTTCTTCATTAGCTTGTTTATATGGTGGATTACATTATGATTGACTGACTGATTTTTAAGGAAGCTCTAGGCCCAATGTGGGGCTTGAACACAGGACCCCAAGATCAAGAGTGGCATGCTCTATTGACTGAGCCAGCCAGAGCCCCTACATTATGAATTTTTAAATGTTTAACCAGCCTCACTACTTGGAATAAATCCCTCTTGGTCATGGTGTGTGGTACTTTTTATACATGATTGGATTTGATTCGTTAGTATTTTGTTGCAGATTTTTGTGTGTAATTGATGAAAGGTATTGGTCTTTTTTTTTTTTTTGCATTGTATGTATGGTTTTGATATCAGACTAATATTAACCTTATTAAATGAGCTGGGAAGTGCCCTTCTTCTGTTTTTTTTTTTTTTTTTTTTTTTTTTTTTGGTAAAAGAATGTCTAATTGAGGGGCGCCTGGGTGGCTCAGTGGGTTAAGCCGCTGCCTTCAGCTCAGGTCATGATCCCAGGGTCCTGGGATCGAGCCCCGCATTGGGCTCTCTGCTCAGCAGGGAGCCTGCTTCCTCCTCTCTCTGCCTGTTTCTCTGCCTACTTGTGATCTCTGTCAAATAAATAAACAAAATCTTAAAAAAAAATGTCTAATTGATATTAATTATTCTTTTAATGTTTGGTAGATTCTCCAAATCTGGATTTGGAGGTGTCTTTTTTGGGAGCTTTATAATTATGAATTTTGTCTGTTTTATATTGCTGAAGTTGTGGTGAAGTTTCTAATTATAATTATGATTTTTTTTAGCCTTATTGTATTTTTATGTTTTATGTATTTTAAGGCTCTACTGGTTGGTTCATATACATTTAAGATTTCTAAATGTTATGTCTTTCTATTACATACCTCATTTTATCATTATGTAATATTCCTCTTTGTTTCTAGTAATTTTCTTTGTTCTGAAGTTTACTTTATTGGATATTACACTTTTGTAATTGTCTCACAGTATTTGGATATTGTTTTGTTCTGTTCTCTTTGCATTTCAGTTTTGGAAGTTATTACTGACCTTTCTTCAAGCTTGCTGATCCTTTCCTCAGCCATCTCATCTCTTCATGAACCCATAAAAGGCATTCTTCATTCCTTTCACAGTCTTTTTGATTTCTAGCATTTGTTTTTGATTCTTAGAGTTTCCATTCTCTGCTTACATTACTTATCTGTTCTTGTATGTTGTCCATTTTTCCATTGGTGCTCTTAACATAGTAATCATAATTTATTTTATTTTAAAACTATATTTATTTGAGAGAGAGCAGTGGGGAGGGACAGAGGGAGAGGGAGAAAGAGTCTCAGCTAGACTCCGCACTGAGTGCAGAGTGAGATCAGACCAGAGCTGAAACCAGAAGTTTGATGCCTAACCAACTGCACCATCCAGGTGCTCCAGTAATCCTAATTTCAAATTCTCAAGTCTCATAACACCAACACTTCTGCTATACCTGAATCTGCCTCTGCTGCTTTCTCTTTCTTTTCAAACTGTCTTTTTTTTTTTTTCTTTTAGTATGACTTCAGTTTTTATTGAAATAGGGACAGTGGCGCCTGGGTGCCTCAGTCGTTAAGCATCTGCCTTCGGCTCAGGTCATGATCCCAGGATCCTGGGATCGAGCCCCAAGTCAGGCTCCCTGCTCAGCAGGAAGCCTGCTTCTCCCTCTCGCACTTCCCCTGCTTGTGTTCCCTGTCTCGCTGTCTCTCTCTGTGTCAAATAAATAAATAAAATCTTAAAAAAATATATGAACATGATGTACTGGTGTATTAGAATTCTCCGGAGAAAGAGAACCAATAGGATAAATGTAGATATTTATAAGAGGAGATCTATTATAGGATTTGACTCCCACAATTATAGAGATCACAAAGGTCAAGGACCTGCTGTCAGTAAGCTGGAGATCAGGACAGACAGTGGTGTCATTCAGCCTGAGTCTGAAGGCCTGAGAGCCAGGAGTGCTGATGTCCAAAGGCAGGAAGAAGATGGATGTCCCAGCTAAAGCAAAAACAGTGCTCTTCCTCCACCTTTTTGTTCTGTTCAGGCTTTTAGTACATTGGGTAATGCCTACTTGCACTGGTGAGGGGGATTTTTACTTAGTCTGCCATTCAAATGAGAATCTCTTCTGAGAATACCGTCACAGAGACACCCAGAAATGTTTTACCAGCTTTGTGGGCATCCTTTAGCATAGTGAAGTTGACACTAGATCATCGCAATTGGGTAAAGGAAATGGAGATAAATAGTCCTTTGGTGTGTGGCCTTAGCCTGATCTGTCTAGGGGTTAGGCTGCAGTTACTGTTTGTTGTTGCTATGTTACCGGGTGAACTGGGGAGATGGCTGGCCTTGGGTCTTCGACCTAGACTATCTGAAAGATGTCCCCAAAGGCTCTTGGTCTCATCATGAGAAAGAATTCAAGGACAAATACAACACAGCAGCTGAGGGTCACAAATGGGAAAGTTTGTTAAAGTCAAAGTACATTCTCAAGATGTGAGAGCTGGTGAGTTCAAGAGAGAGAGCGCCTCGTGCTCTAACTTTTTTTTTTTTAAGATTTTATTTATTTATTTGACAAACAGAGATCACAAGTAGGCAGAGAGACAGGCAGAGAGAGAGAAGGGGAAGCAGGCTCCCTGCCGAGCAGAGCCCGACGTGGGGCTTGATCCCAGGACCCTATGATCAGGGCCTGAGCCAAAGGCAGAGGCTTTAACCCACTGAGCCACCCAGGCACCCCGGGTTTCTAACTTTTATTGATAGTTGTTAACAAGGGGAACAATATTCATTACTTGAGGAGAGGATTTTTCCAAAGTGGGGTTTTGTACTTTTTCTTGCTTATTTGATCAGGAGTTCCTGTTGTAACACCTGTCATCTTGGGCCTGGCTGGTTTGATCCAGCTTTTTGTGCTTTGTTTTGGAGTGCTGCCAAGACACGTTTCTGACTTTTCCAGATAGCTGGCCACGATTTCCTCTTAGTGGACTCCAGGCCTCCCTTTAGAACTTAACCAACTGCCTCTAACAGCTGTAGGTATCAATATTTGTGGCAGTTGCTCCCAGTATCATAATGTATATGTAACTGAATGTTTATCACAGTTGACTTACGTCAGTATTTTACCACTTAGTGTGAAGCATGGAAACTTGACTTCCATTTAGTTGTTTTTCCTTTCCCTACTTTTAAATATTATTCTCTTGAGTATCACATTGATGTAGGCAGGCTGGGTTTGAGGACCCAGACAGGGGGCCTGCAGGACCAGCCAAGAGAGTCCTTGACTTTGCATAGGACAGAAATCAAACTCAGGTGGAGGGGAAGTGAGAACAATTTATTGAAGGCATAGAGAGCAGATAGAGACTGTTAGGTGTCCTTCCGAAGTCACTTATGCTCTGGTGCCAGGGGTCTTGCTCTGTCATTGGTCTGGAACACTGTATGTGACACTGCATGGTCACTCTTTAGATGTTATCTATAGTGCTGGGAGACTTCAAAGAATCGTTAACTCCTTGACCTTTATAATTATGGAGGACACAGTGTGTGTCGGGCACGGGTGTAGGTCCCAGCAAGAACAGAAGCAGGAAAAGGAGCAAGAAGCAGCCCTTTGTGGGATCTCTTCAGTGTCACTGACTCAATATGGTATTTTAATTTTTGTTTCAACCTTGAAATATGATTTATAAAACTCATTAGGAAAGGATAGTTTCTTCTTTAGCCATTCTTTAATGGTAGATCTCCTTACAACAAATTCTGTTAGTTTTCTTTCATGTGAGAGTGTCTTAATTTCTTCTTCATTCGTGACAGAGAGTTTCAAACCAGATGAAGAATTTACAATTTAGAGTATTTTCCTATGAGCTTTCAAAAAAAAATGTGACAATTTGATCAGGCATCCCAGTTAGGCGTCTGCCTTCAGCTTGGGTCATGATCCCGGGGTCCTGGGATCAAGTCCCATGTAGGGCTCCCTGCTTAGTGGAGAGCCTGCTGCTTCTTCTCCCACCCCTGCTGTGTTCCCTCTCTTACTATCTCTCTCTGTCAAATAAATAAATAAAATCTTAAAAAAAAGAAAGGAAAAGAAAAATGTGACAATACCTTCCAGCCTCCATGATTTCAGATGAAAAATCCACTGTCATTCAAATTGGTGTTCTATGGGTGATGTGTTGTTTCTTTAATGCTGTTTTCAGGGTTTTTTTCTTTAGCTTTCAGAAGTTTAATTATGATATGTCTAGGCGTAGATTTTTGGGAGGTTTGACTAGTGTCTTCTATTTAGATTTGTCTTTTGTCAGTTTGGGGACATTTCCAGCCATTATTTTTTTAAACATAGAGCTGATGGCCAAGAGGCTTCTCCCCACCCCCAGCCTATTTTCTCTTTGGTTCAGATGGGCCCATCTGTTGTTCTATCCTCAAGTTCAAGGATTCTTGTCATCTGCAATTGTTATGGGTTGAATGAAGTCCTCTTGAAAGATATGATGAAGTCCGAACCTCTGGTGCCTATTTGTGACCTTGTTCAATTATTCAGTTTTACCCTTAAGAAATTTTAAGTTTTGGGTGCCTGGGTGGCTCAGTCAGTTAAGTGTCCTACTCTTGATTTTGGCTCAGGTCATGATCTCAGGGTTGTGAGGTTGAGCCCCAAATGGGGGTCTGTGCTGGGTGTTGAGCCTGGTTAAGATTCTCTCTTCCTCTCTCTTTGCCTGCCCCTCCTTGCTTTCTCCCTCTCTCTAAAAAAAACCTAAAATTTTTTTAAAAATCAATTTTAGGGACTCCTGGTGGCTCATTTGGTTAGCAACTGCCTTTGGCTCAGTCATGATCCTGGAGTCCAGGGATTGAGTCCCATGTCCGGTTCCCTGCTCAGTGGGGAGTTTGCTTCTCCCTCTGACCCTCCCCACTCTCATGCTCTCTTTCATTCTCTCTCAAATAAATAAAATCTTAAAAAAAAAAAGAAATTTTAGATCTTCTCATAGAATTTCAAAACTGGTACTTATCTTGAGACACTTTACGTATTCAAAAATTTGCTTTTAACTTCTGCTCTTTTTTTAAGTCTTATTTATTTATTTGTCACAGAGGGGGAGGTAGCTAGCATGTGTGCACAGGCAGGGAGAGCAGCAGGCAGAGGGAGTAGCATATTCCCTCCTGAGCAAGGAGCCTGATGTGGGACTGATCCCAGGCCCCAGGATCATGACAGGAGCTGTATGTAGGTAGACGCTTAACTGAGTGAGCCACCCAGGAGTCCTTCCAGCCTTCTTGAATACTAGACTCTATCCTCCATACCTGCTCTCTGCAGGGGCTCAAGCCTTATTCTCAGCCCTTGTTTGTGCCAGAATTTGTTAAGTGGTCCTGGGTTAGAAGTGGGTGTAGATACTGAAGAGCAATTCACTACAATTTCTAGTGTTTTCATATCTTGCCTGTTTTGTTTTCAGAAAGTCTTTATTTTATTTTTTTTAAAATTTTTTAAAATTTATTTTCAACATAACAGTATTCATTATTTTGTCACCACACTGAGCGCTCCATGCAATCCGTGCCCTCCACCTGGTACCCTAACCTCCCACGCCCCCTGTTTTCAGAAAGTCTTTATATTCTAAGCGCTACAAGAGGGAGATAGACTTCATTCTGCCTTTTCGGTCTCATCTCATTAGTCTCTTAGTAGAAACTCTTGAATCTGTCATTCCTGTCATAGCATACCACTGCTCAAAGTGTGCTTGCTTTGTTTTTTCCTCAGCAGAGACATAGTACCTGGGGCAAGACAAGCCCAGAGGCTCTGCTTGCATCCAAAATTGGAAAATGCTATCAGGAGAAGCACACACACATACAAACAAACAGCAGGAATTTGGGAGTTCACCTCCTTGCGATTCTTTCTGTTCTCAAGTTTTGGTCTCCTTTATCCTTTGTTGCTCCCACAACAGCTGGATGCCTTTAAGTATATTTTTGTTGTTTATATGGGTTGTACTAGATGTTTTTAGAAGGAATATTGGCCTAAAGCAATGTAATACATCCTACTGTGAAGGAGGGGTGTGTGTGTGTGTGTGTGTGTGTGTGTATTTTAAAAGAAATATATAGCTGGTCAGGCATATGGGGAGTGCTGAATTTAAAGCAGGTCTCTACTTCTCAGTTACATGGGTTGGTGTTTTCACTGTGAAGTCTGGGGCGTCATGTGTTTTATTTTTGAGCTTCCCCAGAAAAGACTGGCTTGGAATCCAGGTTAATGCAGATTCCCTCCTGGTTGCAGAATTGTCTGGCTGACCCAACTTCAAGATGCAGGCAGCCTTTCTCTTGCTGAAAAAATGAATTTCCCAGATGATACTCCTTTTCTGGTGAAAGTGAATGGGTAGCCCAGTTGGCAGATAATTCACAGGAGACATCCTTTTGCATTCATGGGATTTGAGCAATTCTCCATTTAAAGAAAAAAAATTTTATTTATTGGGGTACTTGGGGCCTCAGTTAGTTGAGCGTCTAAAAGTGTTGATTTCTCTTTTTTTTTTCCCCCAAGATTTTATTTATTTATTTGACAGACAGAGATGACAAGTAGGCAGAGAGGCAGGCAGAAAGAGAGGGAAGCAGGCTTCCCGCAGAGCCGAGAGCCCGATGTGGGGCTTGATCCCAGGACCCCGGGATCATGACCCAAGCCAAAGGCAGAGACTTTAACCCACTGAGCCACCCAGGTGCCCTAAAACTGTTTTCTTTCTTTCTTTCTCTCTCTCTTTCTCTCTTTCTTTCTTTCTTTCTTTCTTTCTTTCTTTCTTTCTTTCTTTCTTTCTTCTTTTTTAAAGATTCTATTTATTTGAAAGAGAGGGAGATCACAAGTAGGCAGAGAGGTAGGCAGAGAGAGAGAGAGGGAAGCAAGCTCCCTGCCAGGCAGCCCCCAAACTGTTGATTCCAGCTGAGGTCTTGATCAAAGTGTCATGAGTTCAAGCCCTACACTGGGCTCCATGCTCGGGGTGGAGCCTACTTAAAGGAAAAAAAAAAGACTCTTTTACTACTCAAGTCTGTGTGTCTGTGTGTGTGTGTGTTTATGTCTTGCATAAGAAAGTACTATAGCATTTTGGGGAAAATTTCAGTTGTGCAAATATGAAAAAATATTTTTCTATATTATAAGTAGTACTGTATAATACTAATAAATTTTAACATTATGCACAAAATTAAAAACAATGCAGTTCCTTCTCAAATTTTCAAAGTTGTCAGGAATTGTGAATGTTCAAAAGCTTGTGTGTCCAGTGAATTAGGAGCTGTGTTTATGGTAGTATTACTCCCTATTTCCCTTCATACCCTCATTAGGTATTATTATTATCTTTTTTCCCTGGTTTAATTTTCTTTTCTTTCTTTTTTTTTTTTTTTTAAAGTAAACTCTGCCTTCAATATGGGACTCAAACTCATAATCCTGAGATGGTCACATGCTCCATGGACTGAGCCAGCCAGGTGCCTCTGGTTTAATTATTTTTTAACTTACTGGTTATACTCCATTTCCCTAGAAACTTTATTTCCTCATTTTTTATAACAAATTTATTGAGATATAATTAATATAACACAAAATACAAGTATGCAAATTAGGGATTTGGGGTATATTCATAGAGTTACGCAATCATTACCATGACAAGCTATATCAGGTATCTTGTAGGTTCAGTTCCAGAATACCAAAATAAAGCAAGTATCACAATTAAGCAATAAATGCCTGTCTAGACCTCATTTGTGGCAACCCTGAGTCGGGCACTCAGTGTTGTGTATTTCCTTCTTAGCACTACTTCAGTTAGTGTGTCATAATTTTTGATATTTTTTTTCACTTTCTTTCAGTTTAATGTATTTTTAAAAATTTTGTCTGAGAGTCCCCTTGACCCATAGATTTTCTTACAAATGTATTGTTGAGTTTACAAGGGTTAGGAAATTTTCTTGTTCTCTTTCTTTTATTGATTTCTAGTTTGGTTACATTGAGGCTAGAGAATGTACTATATGTGATTTCAGTTCTTTTAAATAGGCTGAAGTTTGTTTTATGGTACATGTTCCATGGGTACTTGAAAAGAGTGTGTATTTGCTATTGTTGGGTGAAGTATTCTATAAATATCAATTAGATCTTGTTTGTTGATGTGCTACTGAGTTCTTTTATATTCTTGGTGATTTTCTGTCTAGTAATTGTTTCAGTTATTAAGAGTATGTTGATGTCACTAGCTATAATGATGGATTTTTCTATCCTTCAGTTCTGTCAATTTTTTTTTAAAGATTTTATTTATTTATTTGACAGATGGAGATCACAAGTAGGCAGAGAGGCAGGCAGAGAGAAAGGGGGAAGCAGACTCCCTACTGAGCAGAGAGCCCGATGTGGGACTCGATCCCAGGACCCTGAGATCATGACCTGAGCCGAAGGCAGAGGCTTTAACCCATTGAGCCACCCAGGCGCCCAGTTCTGTCAATTTTTACTTCACATACTATGTGCTCTGTTATCTGGTATATATGCATTTATGCTATGCCTTCTTGGAGTAACCCCTATTATATAATGTTCTTCTCTTTATTGGTATTTTTCTGCATTCTGAAGTCTACCTTATTTGATATTTATATAGCCACCCCTGCTTTTTTATATTAAATTTAAAAATTAATGTTGGCATGATTTTTTTTTTCTATTCTATTACTTTTATCCTGCCTATAGGATTGTATTTGAATTCAGTTTCTTCTAGACAGAATAGTTGGGTTATCTTTTTTTTTTAATTTATTTTTTAAAGATGTTGTTTATTTATTTGACAGGCAGAGATCACAAGTAGGCAGAGAGGCAGGCAGAGAGAGAAGGGGAAGCAGGCTCCCCGCTGAGCAGAGAGCCCGATGTGGGGCTCAATCCCAGGAGCCAGGGATCATGACCTGAGCTGAGGGCAGAGGCTTTAACCCACTGAGTCACCCAGGTGCCCCTAGGTTATCTTTTAAAAATACACTTTGGCAGGGTACCTGGGTGGCTCAGTGGGTTAAGGCCTCTGCTCAGCAGGGAGCCTGCTTCCCCCTCTCTCTCTGCCTGCCTGTCTGCCTACTTGTGACCTCTGTCAAATAAATAAATAAAAATCTTTAGTAGAAAAAAATTAAAGATTTTTATATTAAAAATATATTATATTTTATATTAAAAAATAAAAATCCACTTTGGCAACCTCTGGAATTATCTAATAATTGGCATTATTAGACCACTTAGATTTAATGTAATTATTGATATGTTAGAATTTATGTCTGCCATTTTGGTTTGCGTTTTATATTTGTTCCCTTTGTTTCTTGTTTCTTCATATTGCCTCCCTTTCTGTGGATTACCTGAACATTTTTTAGAATTCCATTTTGATGTATATATAGGGTTTTGAGTCTATTTGTAGAGCTATTTTAGTGGTTGCTCTGTATATTATATATATATGTAACTTACTAATTGTTCATTTTATTTGAGTGGAGAAAAGAAATTTTCCCTTTACATTTTTTTCCCCTCTACTGCTTATAATGTTTTTATTTATTTATTTGTCAGAGAGAGCACAAGCAAGGGGAGCGGCAGGCAGAGGGAGAAGCAGGCTCCCTGTTGAGCAAGGAGTCTCATGCCTGGCTGGATCCCAGAACCTTGGGATCATGACCTGAGTGGAACACAGACGCTTTACCGACTGAGCCATCCAGGCACCCCTGGAATATTGTTGAAGACTGAGTCTTCTTTTTGTGAAAATCATAGGGCTATCTACCTTTTCAAGTCTTTTAATGTTATGCACCAAAAAATGTCTTTTTTTTCCCACAAATTTACTTCTTTTATGAACTCGAATTTTTAAAAAAACTTTATTTGAAAAAAAAAAAAAAAAGACTATTTATTTGAGAGAGAGAAAACAGCAGGGGAGTTAGGGCAGAGGGAGAAACTGACTCCCTACTGAGCAGGAAGCCCTATGTGCTGCCACATCCCAGGACCTCAGATCATGACCTGAACTGAAGGCAGATGCTTAACTGACTGAACTACCCAGGTGTCCCTATTTTGTACCACTTTTGATGTTATTGTGAATGGATTATTTCTGCTATCGTAGGAAAATTTTTTTTCCCATTTTACAAAATATTTTTTTCTGCAAGGACAGTGATAAAAACGATGCATATAATCTCATTCCTGCAAACTACAAGAAGGTTGTGTATCTAACGGTTAAGCACATAAATCTCAGGGAGCAGGAGGTGAAGCTGTGTCCATTGTTTTTGTTGTGTGTATTTTCTGATTTTCCTAAAATTTTCGTGTTTCACTGTATAATCTTTGCAGGCTAGCATCGTCAGAAGAATGATGATGAAACATCCTCACTATTGTCCTACCCTGGGAGAAGCCCTGCTGTTCGGATGCAGGTCCCTCTTCGGCTGGCGGGTCTCAGGTCTCCGCTTCCCGTGTTGTTGGGGCCCCGCGTCTCCCAGAGCCTCCGCGGTACACGCTCTCCGCCGGGGCTGCTGGGAAGTTGCCCGCGCGGCCCCGCTAGGCACGTACGCTCGGCGGCGGGGCCTATAGCTCTGCTGCGTTGGGTGGATGGCCGGTGTCCGTATGCGTAACGCGGTTGTGAGGACCCCGTAGTGGGTGCCTCCCGACCTTGGGGTGGGAAAGGCGGTCCTCCCACAGGAAAAGCGGGTCTTGGCTCCGGAGGCCTGGGAGGGTTGCAGCCCTGGGCGGGTGCGCCCGGCCTGCGAAGGCGGTTCTGGTCCGCTCCCAGCAGCGCCCCCTGGAGGAGGCCCGGCTGTTCAGCTCGCTTCTCTGCGCTGAGAACCAAGGCCTGTTTGAGCCCAGTAGTGCGGGGTGGTTAATGATAAAGCCGTTGGCATTTCGTTGAATTTTCACAACCATTTGTTGTAGCAGATAAGAACTAGTTTTGGAGAGATGATGATTCACCCGAGTTCACATAGCCCACAGATGAGGGGGTTGGGTTAAAGGCCAGATCTGTTTTCCAAATCTCTTGCTGCTGCTAAAAGGCCACTCTATCTGGAAAGTACCTTGGGTTACTTCACAGCGGCCAAGTGGCAAGATGCCTGGGGTCAGAGTCCATAATCGAGACTGTGGGCCCCTCCCAGTTCTCCCAGCTTGTGTGTCCAGCAGTTCTGATTTGAGCCTATAGAAGGTCTAATCCTGGGAGCAACCTTCGGGAGAGTCAGACTGGGGGTCTTGTGTGAAGATTCCAGTTAAATGATTTTGTTCCGTAGGCCCCAGTTCCATTTCTTTAGGAACAAAGCAATTCTAGAAAGATAAAAGGGAAGGAACGGCACAAATCAGAAACCCACCTGAAAGAAAACACCCCTGTGACCTTCCTCAGACCTTTCACCAGAGTTTTGAACATAAGTGGAAGTAACCCCCCAAAGAAATAGACTCCAGATTTCCAAGGCCAGAAGCAATTTTTTATCTCCCCGCTCTAAATGAGCATGCTTTCAGATGTCACATCTGAAACTTCGACATCTCTGTGACAGTGGAAGATCAAGACCAGGTTTCAGCAAGACAGGTGTGCTGCCGTAAGTGGTGAGTGGGGCAAGATGCGCAGAAATGTCAGGCTCTGTGGGTGGTTGGCTTGAGGAAAGGATCACCAAGAAGGAAGTTTAATTCAACTCTCTACACAGCCTGTGTTTCTTTTGTTCTCTTCTTTCCAAATCCTGAACTTGTACATGGTGTATATCCATGTATTTAGTATCTAGATTTTTATTCTTTATTTTGAACTTAGAATCAGATCGTAGTAGCACAGGGTTTTCAAGAGTATCTATTTCTGCCTCATTTGAAAGAAAATGTGGAGTCTCAGAAGATAAATGAATGTTACAGATCACTCCTTTCTTACTGATTAAGACAGAAGAGTTTCTTGGCTTCTTGATTCCCAAGCTGTCTCCTTTGCATGGCAAAAACAAGTTTCTTATCAAAAAGTTTATGAAATTGCAACTAATTTGGACAGATTAAAAAAATACTAAAGCGCTGGTTCTCTTTTTCAGAGTTTCTGTGAATTGTTCTTTTTTTTTTTTCTAAACATTTTATTTATTTATTTGACAGAGATCACAAGTAGGCAGAGAGGCAGGCAGAGAGAGAGGGGGAAGCAGGCTCTCTGCCTAGCAGAGTGCCCGATGCAGGGCTCGATCCCAGGATCCTGGGATCATGACCTGAGCCAAAGCCAGAGGCCTTAACCCACTGAGCCACTCAGGCACCCCTGTCTTGTGTTGTTTAAACTGCTTCTTCTGTGGAGCATTTTTGAAAGGTGAATCCAGGAGCCGCAAGGCAGGCCATATTTTTTTTTACTTCATTCTTACTTCTTCCCAGCTCTACCTTTATACTTCTCCGTACTTTTCCAAAACCAGCAGAAAATGAAGAGATCCTAGGTGAATTGTTTATTTCTTATTCCCAGTTTATTTATAAGGCCTTGTATGAGTCTTTGAAGTTAGATTAGAATGGAAATGTAGAAATTACAAATCAACAACAGGGAGAATATACAGTAGCAGATCAAGAACAAGATGAAGTAATATATAGGTATGGACAGGTTTTGTGATCTTACAGAGTTATCAAAGATGAGCCGCAGATTTATTTCTGATCTTTCTGATAGTCATGGAAAAATATATACATGTTACATGATTCACATTTTCCACAAAGAGAAACCACATTGATTGTTAATGGGGCATGAAGACTTCCTAGCATTTAAGTCTAAAAAAAATTTCCTTTCTTGCACTCCATATGGATGATGAAGTGTGCAGCCTTTCAACAACTTCCCTAAAAGAAATCTAGCCTCTTTCATTCAGCAGTTCTTCAATAGGAACAGAAGTCTCTAGAGCTAAGGAGAACTCAGTGAATATATAGATTTTCAGAGAATCAAAATATTATGTCTGGTACTATATGTTGTCCAGTATAGTAACCACTAGCCACATGTAGATATTTCATTTAGAACAATTAAAATTTAGTTCTTAAGCCACATTTCAACATTTTAAGTGCTTAGTTGCCACCTGTGAGTAGTGCCTACCAAATTGGCAGCAGTGCTCTAGACCATTTTCTAATGTTCCTATATGATCCAGGGATAAAATGTAGAGTATCTGGAGGAAGCAATCAAGTGTATCTCCTTTAATGATATTTAAGTAAATGATCACCGCCCCCCCCAACAGGCTGTATTTATTGGTGTCGCAGATAGTTCAGTGTTCTACGCTTTGGCTTTTTTTTTTTTTAAGATTTATTTTTAAAATTTATCTGACAAAAAAGAGAGAGCATGCACAAATGGGGAGCAGCAGGCAGGGGGAAAGGGAGAGGGAGAAACAGACTGCTTGTAGAGCAGAGAGCCCGATGTGGGGCTAGATCACAGAACCTCAGGATCAAGAGTCACATGCTCTTCTCCTTCTTTTCTTCTTTCTTCTTCTTCTTCCTCCTCCTCCTCCTCCTCCTTCTTCGTCTTCTTCTTCTCTTTCCTTTTTTTTTTTTTTTTTAAAGATTTTATCCATCCATTTGACAGAGACACAAGGAAGAGGGAACACAAGGAAAGGGAGAAACAGGCCTCCCACCAAGCAGGGAGCCCGATGCAGGGCTCCAACCCAGGACCCTGGGACCATGACCTGAGCTGAAGGCAGATGTCCAATGACATCTAGATGTCCAGTGCCACCCAGGCACCCCTACTCTTTGGCTTTTATGTCCATAGTTCTGTTTCACATGTAAGACCATTCTTGCTTTTTCCATTCCAGTTGTCTTAATCTCCTTTGGTAAAAGTCACAATGATGTAATTATAAAATTTAAATATAAAATGATGGCTCTTATCAGTGCATACTGCCTAATGGACACTGTTGACTGTTCTCTCCTGAGAGTCTCTTGTTGGTTTCTCTGACATCACCCCAAATGGCTTGTGCCTTTGTCTAGATTTTCTGTTTCATCGTACTTTCTTTTATGCTTTTGCCCTTAAACATTATCCTCCTCTCAGGAGCCTGTCCCAGTCTTTCTGCTTCTTGTTATTCTCATTTTCCCTCATGGGTTCCATCCTCTCTGTGCTTATAGCTGAGGAGCACCTGTGGGACTCCAGAGTTTGTTTTTCCAGTGTACCTAGCTGCTAGTCCCCTGTGTGTAACTTGTTCAGAAGCAACATTCATAATTAGGAAGTACTCGTGTTTCATTAATCTCTGTCAGATGTTAACACTGCTTAGCCAGTTATCCAAGTGATAAGAAGCAGGTCCTAAACCACTCTGTATCTCAGTTCTCCTACCCATCTTGTTAGTCATCCCATTCTTGTTTCATTTAAATTGTTAATATTTCTTAAATTTGTTTTTTCTGTCTTATCCTCGTAGCCTACCATAGCTTCATTTTCTCTTTGTTCCGGTCTTTATGCTTCTCTTCTACGTCTCCAGCTTGTTTTCAGTAACTTGTCTAAAATGTTCATCAGTGGGACGCCTGGGTGGCTCAGTTGGTTAAGCAGCTGCCTTCGGCTCAGGTCATGATCCCAGCGTCCTAGGATCGAGTCCCACATTGGGCTCCTTGCTCCGCAGGGAGCCTGCTTCTTCCTCTGACTCTGCCTGCCACTCTGTCTGCCTGTGCTCACTCTTGCTTGCTCTCTCTCTGACAAATAAATAAATAAAATCTTAAAAAAAAAAAAAAGGTCCAAATGCCATCTTTTTAAAAAAATAAATAAATAAAATAAAATGTTCATCAGTTAGTGTTTCTTCTACTTTCTGGACTGCCGGCCATTCACGGGGTAGAGTTCAAAGATCCTGTGACACAGGAGGCTCCTGCTGATACCAAGACTTCCTATTTTCCATCACTGAATACCTACCATGGTTGGTTTACTATTTACTAGTGAATTATTGAGTAACAGTGGTATGTTTCTTCTGTGGAGTGCCTTTTTATATATTTGCTCACTTTCCTCTATTTTTTATGACCTTGTAAAAATCCTTTATGTAATTTGGACAGTAATCCTTTTTCTCTTATTTATTACTTACCAATACTTTTTCTCACTTTCTTTGAAAAAAATTTAATAATAAAATTTAATAACTTTATTAATAAAATTTTAAATTTTATTTAAATTTAAATTTAGTGGAGACTCCTAAGCTCTTTAAATGTCAGAGCTGAAACCAAGGTTTTGTTTTGTTTTGATGCTGAATCTTTTTAGCATGTCTCTTTCAATGTGAAAACTCAAAGGCTTTCAACTCTGAAAGTATCTTATTTACATCATGATTAATTCTCTTCCGTCTGTTCCTTTAATTTACTGGAATCCTTGTTCTTTACATGTTAGCTCTTCGTATGTGAGCCAATACCATTGTCTTTGTATACTAATTATGTTGCTTGGACTTGCTTTCTCAGGATTCTGGTTCCTCTTATATCGGGTAGTTATTGCCCTTTACTCGATCTAGGTTGTGTATTTCCTGAGTAATTTGATAGACAGGTTGTTAGGATCTCTTGAGCAGATGTTGCCCAGCAGATAAGAGAGGGTAAGTGAGTTTCTACTTTTGTGATGGCTGATAAGCTGGAAAACTGTTACTTTTCTGTATTATCAGGAGAGAAGGCTCTACCTCCCATGTGCATTTGGCGGTCTGTCTTCCATTCTACATTCTAGGAAATTTGCAGAATTGGTCATTTATGTCCATCCATTCTATTTCAGGCCTTCTCTAAAGAGTTTTGAGTTTGTTCTTCACAATTTGGTAATCAAGTTTTTCAATTTTTGAGAATTATCTCTTGATCTCTGATGGTTCCTTATTATTAAAAATCAGTCCTTAAGCAGTTTTCTACTCTAATCTGTAAAAGCACCATGGGGAACTCAAAGCAGATTTTCTTTCATTTCTTGCTGTGATTTTATTTTAGCCATGTTCAGTTGTTTTGATTATCTTAGTTCTTACCATTATGTCCTTGGTTTTTAGAAATCATCCCTGCTTCTTCATTTTCTTTCTTTCTTTTTTTTTTTTTCAAAGATTTTATTTATTTATTTATTTGACAGACAGAGATCACAAGTAGGCAGAGAGGCAGGCAGAGAAAGAGGAGGAAGCAGGCTCCCTGCCGAGCAGAGAGCCCGATGCGGGGCTCAATCCCAGGACCCTGGGATCATGACCCGAGCTGAAAGCAGAGGCTTTAACCCACTGAGCCACCCAGGCGCCCCTGCTTCCTTCATTTTCTATTCATTTTTTGTAAGTGAAGAACTATGCGTTTAATGTAAATTGCTAGTTTTGTTTTTTACCTTTTGTATATTTTTTTCTCATTTTTCATGGCCTGTTCTTCCAGACACCTATGTGGAGTTCTGTCTTTCCCTGTGAGCCATCTCATTCACTGCTGGTTTCACTTACCACCAAAATGCCAGTTACTCTGCTATTCTCACCTTCCTCTTGGGCTTCCTCCCTTCTGAGCTCAGAACCACACATCCAACTGCCTCCTGGAGATTTCCGTCTGCCTGTTCCACAGATGCTTCAGACACAACATGCCCAAGACCTTTCTCACTCTTATTTCCCTCCAGCATCTTTGTCTCTGCTTCCCACTCTTTGTAAATGGCACCTGGCTCACCTCAGATGCTCATAAAGATACCCTGGGAGGCAATTTTCCTCCTTTCCATCTTGACTAAGAATCAAGGACGTGATCTTCTTTGAGCTTTTTCTGCTAGATCAAGTCTTTGTTCCACCTCTCCATTATTAGCCCCTGGGTTAGGTGATGAAAGGCAAAGACCAGGATGAGAATTGACCACCTAATCCAGGGTTAATAATAGAAAGGTGGAACAGAGACTTGATCCAACAGAAAAAGCCATATATGTAATTTAAATTTCTCTAATAGCTGTATTAAAAAAAGATAAACAAGTAGAATTAATTTTCATCTTGGGTTTCCCTCCTAAGTTCAGAACCATATATATCCAGCTGCCTCATGGAGCTGTCTGCCTGTTCCATAGATAAGTCAGGTACAGCATGCCTAAGACACCTCTAACTCCTAATTCTGCCCAACATTTTTTTGCTCTATATTTTCATTATAACCAGTTGTAACACAGATTCTACTTCAGGTTGTACTGAATTAGTGTTTTTTCAACCTGTTTGAAAATATTCTCTCCTGTATTTATACATAGACTGTTTATAAGAACTAGTTCTCCAATCATTTGAAACTTACTGTTTTTAAAAATTTTTATTTAGGGCGCCTGGGTGGCTCAGTGGGTTAGGCCGCTGCCTTCGGCTCAGGTCATGATCTCAGGGTTCTGGGATCCAGTCCCGCATCGGGCTCTCTGCTCAGCAGGGAGCCTGCTTCCCCCCGCCCTCTCTCTGCCTGCCTCTCTGCCTCCTTGTGATCTCTTTCTGTCAAATAAATAAATAAAATCTTTAAAAAAAAATTTTATTTAAAAAAATTTTAATTTGAGTATAGTTGGCATGCAATGTTACATTAGTTTCGGGTGTACAACATAGTATTGGAGAAATTTATACATAATGCTATGCTCACCGCAAGTGTAGCTCTTCTTTGTCACCAAATAGTGCTATCACTGACAGTATCATTGGCTATATTCCTTATGCTATGCTTTTTATTCCCGTGACGTATTCATTCCATAACTGCAAGTCAGTATTTCCCACTCCCCTTCACCCATTTTTGCCTACTCCCCACTTCCCTCCCCTCTGGCAACCATCAGCCATAAGGTTGTTCTCTTTATTTATAAGTCTAATTTTGCTTTTTGTCAAACTCCTTGTTGACATTCTAAATAAACAATAATAATTGAGTAGGGGTGCCTGGGTGGCTCAGTGGGTTAAAGCCTCTGCCTTCGGCTCAGGTCATGATCCCAGGATCCCGGGACTGAGCCCTGAATCATGGCTAACTGCTCAGCAGGGAGCCTACTTCCTCCTCTCTCTCTGCCTGCCTCTCTGCCTCCTTGTGATCTCTGTCTGTCAAATAAATAAAATCTTAAAAAAAAAAATTGACTAGTAACATTTTTTGACTTATCAAGAGCAAGGAAAACCACTTGATTATTTGCCTTGTGTGTGTGTTTTTTTAAAATTTATTTATTTGACAGACAGAGATCACAAGCAGGCGGAGAGGCGGACAGAGACAGAGAGGAAGGGAAGCAGGCTCCCCGATAAGCAGAGAGCCCCAGGCGGGGCTCAATCCCAGGACTCTGGGATCATGACCTGAGCCAAAGGAAGAGGCCTCAACCCACTGAGCCACCCAGGCGCCCTGCCTTGTGTTTTAATTGACAATTAATGTTTGCTTCCAGTATTTTCAACTCTGTGAGCAACTCTCTTCATTAAGAGGCTAATAGGCATAAACAAGTTTATTTTCTCTGGATAAATTTCTTTAGCTATTTAATAAAATATTTATTTTTTTATGTGAAAATTCATCATCATCATTATTATTCGGCTCTTCCATAAACCGTTTGACTCCTGGCAAATCACTTTCCTTCTCTGGGAATTACTTTTTTTTTTTTAATTTTATTTATTTGACAGAGACCACAAGTAAGCAGAGACAGGCGGAGAGAGAGGGGAGGAAGCAGGCTCCCCACCGAGCAGAGAGCCCGATGCGGGGCTCGATCCCAGGATCCCGGGATCATGACCTGAGCCGAAGGCAGAGGCTTTAACCCACTGAGCCACCCAGGCGCCCCTGGGAATTACTTTTTTTAATCCATAAAATGAGGTGATAAACTAAATGAGACCGCTAAGCATGTGATTTATTAGGTGAGTGAATCTGTGGCTTATTACACTGATGTCTCAAAACAATGAAACCTGGGGTACCTGGGTGGCTCAGTCGTTAAGGGGCTGCCTTCAGCTCAAGTCGTGATCTCAGGGTCCTGGGATCCAGCCCCACATCAGGCTCCCTGCTTAGTAGGAAGCCTGCTTTTCCCTCTCTCCCTCCCCCTGCTTGTGTTTCCTCTCTCACTGTGTCTCTCTCTGTCAAATAAATAAAACTTAAAACAGAAACAAACAAACAGCAAAAACGGGAAACCTGAGTAGAGAATGAATCTAAGCTCCTTGTCTTCCCTAAGCCTAAGTTTCCTCATTTATAAAGTGGATGTAGTGATACCTCACTGAATTGTCATGGTGGTTAAGTAATATTAGGCATATAAAACCCTAGCATAATGCTTTTCATGTGCTACATATTAGAAATTGATAGTTATGATCATCACTATGTATGTGATGTTTTAAATACTTTATCCCAGTGGTTCACAAACTTGAGCTTGATGCGTCCAAGTCCCCACTTGGAGATGAGGCTAAATAATTTACATTTCTCTCAAGTACCAAGTGATCCTGATGCTGCTGGTCCAGAGACCACACTTTGAGAACTGCTGTATCATTTAATTTAATCCTCTCCAAAATTATAGATATTACTTCAACAGAGAGGTTAAGTAACTTATCACAGTTTCTCCAGCTGGTGAGTATTTTCATTTATGATTGAAAAATCTTTAAACATAACTTTTTAAGTGGCTGAATGAGGGGCATTTGGCTGGCTCAGTCAGTGGAGCATTTAACTCTTGATCTTAGGGTTGTGAGTTTGAACCCCGCATTGGGTGTATACATTACCTAAAAATAAAATCTTAAAAAAAAATAAATGGCACCTGGATGGCTCAGTTGGTAAAGCGTCTGCCTTCAGCTCAGGTCGTGATACCAGGGTCCTGGGATCGAGTCCAGCCATCGGGCTCCCTGCTCAGTGGGGAGTCTGCCTCTCCCTCTGCCCCTCCCTTTTTCTCATTCCCTCTCTTTCTCTCTCAAATAAATAAAAAAAATTAAAAAACAAATGGCTGAATGAGATTCTATTACTGATAGTTTTATTTTTAAATTTTTTAAAAAACTTATTTATTTGACAGCCAGAGATCACAAGTAGGCAGAGAGACACACAGAGAGAGAGGGAGAAGCAGGCTCCCTGCCGAGCAGAGAGCCCGATGCAGGGCTCGATCCCAGGCCCCTGGGATCACGACGCAAGCCAAAGACAGAGGCTTAACCCACTGAGCCACCCAGGCGCCCCAGGATATTTTTATTTTCTAAAAAATTTCTAAAACATGTTACTGCTTTTGAAATTAGGAAGTGATGATTGTCAAAGGAACATGCAGGTGGCCAGATAGAAGAGTATATTATAAAATATACTCATTAGACTTGAGTGGAATCATATATATATACTACTGTGTGTAAGCATTTTTCACTTAGCATAATATTTGATATTTATCTGTATTGTATGTTTCTTTCCTTCTTTCCATCCTTCCTTTAACTTTCTGAGTATTACTCTGTTGGATGAATATACCATAGTATATTATCCACTGCAGTAGGTGGAGTTTTGGCCCCTGTGATTTTTACTTTTGCTGTTACATCCATGAATGTTACATTACTTGGTAAAAAGGACTTTGCAGATGTAATTAAGATGACTAATCAGTTGGCCTTAAAATAAGGAGGTTATGCTGAATTATCATGAGGGTCCAATATAAAAACATGAACTCTTAAAAGCAGAAGAGGGAGGCAGAGATACTCAAAGTATGAGAAAGACTTGACATACCATTGCTCGCTTGAGGATGGAGAGAAGCCACCTGCAAATCATGAAAAGGAAAAGAATTATGCAAAAACCCAGTTAGCTTGGAAGAGGGTCCTCATCTCACCACATGAGACCTGATGATCAGCCAGCAGCTTGAGTTCATCCTTGTGAGATCCAAAAAGGAGAACCCATATGAGCCATGTAGTATATCTTTTTCTCTCCCTCTCTCTCCCTTCCTTCCTTTTTTCTTTCTTCCTTTCTTTTTTGATTCCACATACAAATACGAGTGAGATCATATGTTAAAATACAGATTGTGGTGCCTGACTGGCTCAGTTGATAGGGCATGTGACTCTCGATCTCAGGGTCATGAGTTCAAGCCTCATGTTGGGTATGGAGCCTACTTAATAATAAAAGAAAAAAATACAAGTGAGATCATGTTTTTCTTTCTCTGACATTTTACTTAGCAAAATGCTGTCAAGGTCCATTTATGTTGTAAATGTCATGTTCCTCCTCTTTTTATGGCTTTATAATCCATTATGTGTGGAATCCCACACTAATCTGTGATTAAAAAAAAAAAACAAACTTCAGTAAACTAGGAATAGAGTGGAGGTTTCTCAGCTTGGTAAAGACTACAAAAAGGCCTACAGCTAACATCATATTTAATGATGAGAAACTCAAAGCTTTTGCATTAAGATCTATTATAAAGCAAGGATGTCCCCTCTTACCACTCTTTTTCAAAATTGTACCAGAAACTCTTATTGTTGCAAGTAAGGCAAAAGGGGAAATAAAATGTATACAGATTAGGAATGAAGATATAAAGTCTTTGTTTGCAGGCAACATGCAGAAAATCTGGGAGAATTCACAGAAAACTCCAATGTATTCCATTATGTAGATTATAGTATCTATAGATATTAGAGAGAAGAGGATATTATGAAAAACAGTAGGCTAGTAAATTTCACAACTTAGAGGAGGGGGACAAATATTTTGAAAAATAAGGTATACTAAATCCAACATAAAATTAAATAGAAAAGGCAGAACAGCTCTGTATCTGTTAAGTAAATTGAATCTGTACACATGGCATACTCACTGAGACCGTATTCTGGGCCATAAAACAAATCTAAATGTGATTAAAAGGATTAATCTGGCATAAGTAAGAATCATTGAATTTGAAGATAGATCAGTAGAGGTTTTCCATTCTAAATAACAGTCAATACAAACTATCTCCCAGGGTTTCCAGATTCTGGACTTAACAGGAAAATTGTTCAAAGAAGCTATTATAAATATGTTCAAAGAACTAAAAGGAAAAACAGTGCTTAAAGATTAAAAGAAAAATATGACACTGGCTCATCAAATAGAGATCATCAATAAAAAGAAATTATTAAAAAAATGGGAGATGTGGACTTGCAAAGTACACATCTTTTTTTTTTCACTTGCAAAGTGAAAAAAAATCAGTAGAAGGATTTTTAACATCACATTTGAGCTGGCAGTGGAAAGAATCAGTGAATTTGAGAGTAGCTCAGTAGGGATTTTACAGTCTAGACACTTAGAAAGCACAGGGGGAAAGAGGAAAATTGAACAGAGCCTCAGAGACCCATGGTGTACCACCAGACATATCAACAAAACAATAATGAGAGTTGCAGAAGGGAAGGAGAAAAAGGCATACATAATATCCAAAAACTTCTCAAATTTGATGAAAACTGTTAATCTACATATTCATGAACCTCATGTGTGAGACACTGCTGGAGAGTAGCCAGTTTCTTTGAGGTATGGGGAGGGAGATTAAGAAAGAGGCACATAAGGTTATCAAAGACATTAAAGGGACACGGTTCCCAATGACTACCCTCCGATTTCTTTAGGAAGTCTGCCCATGAGCTTGTGTCAGATCCCAAGGATCTCCTACTGGGATCATGTCTGCCCTGAACATCCTGTGTACCAAACCCACATCTTTTCCCACTCTTCTTCCACTGTGGTTGGCTGCTTGTGTACATTCCTGAGTGTGGCCACAAGAGTGAGTCTAGTCAAACCATAAGAGACTCTTAATCTCAAGAAACGAACTGAGGGTTGCTGGGGGGTGGTGGGAGGGATAGTGTGGCTGGATTATGGATACTGGGGAGGGTATGTGCTATGGTGAATGCTGTGAATTGTGTAAGACTAATGATTCACAGACCTGTACCCCTGAAGCAATACGTTATATATTAATTTAAAAAAAAAAAAAAAGAGTGATCTAGTAATCAGTAAATGGAGTGCTATCAGAAAATCAGACCAAGATCTGTGGGCATGGGAGAGTCCTCAAACTTGAGTTTGAGTACCATCTTCTGGAAAACAAAGGAGAGAGGTTTGAGCAATCTGGTTGGTGAATTACAAAAACCAGGAAGGACTTAAAAGTTTAAGAATTCTGCCACAAGAGGGAGCAAGAAGTGTGTAGCCAGAGTTTCTCTACAAAGGCCCCAGACAGAACAGGACCAATGAGTAATATACCACATTTGAAGGCAACTAGTAATGATTTGAGGAGGTGTCTGCTACTTCAAATGTGAAAACAGCAATGCAAAACCACAAGGAAGATGAATAAAGAAAACGTGTCATCACTAAAATATAACAATTCTCTAATATTTGAGCTCAAAGGCATGGACTTTAGTGATCTAGCTAGCAAAGAATTCAAAATAGCTGTTTTGAAGAAACTCAAATCAGCTACAAGGAAACTCAGTCCAGTGAAATGAGGAAAAACACATGAACAAAATGGAGTATTTGCCAAAGAGATAGAAATCATAATAGTCAAAGATAATCCCTAGTGCTGAAGAATTCAGTGAGTGAAATGGGGGGAAAAAAAGCAGTAGAGAGCAACTGCATCAGAGTAGAGCAAATGGAAAGCAGAAGAGGTAAACTAGAGGGCAGGAATTTTGAAACAACCCCGTTAGAGCAGAACAAAGGGGATAGAAAGAGTAAAGAAAGCCTACACTATGGTGGTAATCATATTGTAATATAGAAATATGTCATATCAAGATATTGTATACTTTAACTTACATGATGGTATATGTCAGTTATACCTCAAGAAGAAAAAGAGAAAGAGCTGAAAGGAAAAATAAAAACTACTCTGTAAAACAAGAATTCTAAATCTAGTAAAATTACCATATTAAAAAATGAAGGTGACAAAATAATGGCATTCCATTTGCACACCTATTAGAATGGTGCAAATCCAAAACACTGTCACCACCAAATACTGGTGAAAGTGTGGAGCAACAGGAATGCTCACTGATTGCAGGTAGAAATGCAAAATGGTACAGGCAGTTTTGAACACATTTTGGCAGTTTCCTATAAAACTAAACATACTACGAGCACCTGGGTGGCTCAGTTGATTAAACAACTGCCTTCGGCTAAAGTCATGATCTCCAGGGCCTGGGATGGAGTCCCTCGTCAGGCTCCCTGCTCAGTGGGAAGTCTGCTTCTCCCTTTCCTGTTACCCCTCCCCCTGCTCGTGCTCTCTCTTATTCTCTCTCTCAAGTAAATAAATAAAATCTTAAAAAATATTTTTAAAACTAAACATACTAATTCAAAAAATGGGGAACTCTTGCCATTTGCAACAACACAGATGGACTTTGAGGGCATTATGCTAAGTGAAATGGGTTAGAGAAAGCAAATACTGGATGATCTCGCATCCATACAGAATCTAAACAACAACAAAACTACTATAAAGATCAGATTTGTGGTTTCCAGAGGCAGGGGTGGGAGGAAGGGGAATTGGAGAAAGGTGGTCAAAAGCCACAAACTTTAAGTTATAAGATAAATAGGTATGAAGGACATAATGTACAACATGCTGAGTAGGGTTTCCACTGCTGAGTGATATATATGAAGAGAGTTATTGTTATGTTGTTGAGAGAATAAATCCTAAGAGTTCTCATTACCAAGAGAATTTAGTTATTTTTCTTCCCATTTCTTTTTATTGTATCTATATTAGATGGCAAATGTTAACTGAACTTATTGTGGTAATCATTTCACAATATGTAAATCAAACCTTGATGCTGTAAATTGGAAACTCACTCAGTGATATATGTTAATAATATCTCAATGAAACTGGGTTTGTGTGTGTGTACGTGACTAAATATATTCTCACAATGCAATATAGCAGTCACAGTGGTATTTACCCAAAGGAGTTTGAAAGTTATGTCCACAAAAAAAGTATGGATGCACATGGATGTTTATAGCAGCTTTATCCATAACTGAAAACTTGGAAGCAATCACAATGTCTTTTGTTAGAATAAACAAACTGTGGTACATACAGACAATGGAATATTAGTGATAAGAAGAAATGGCATGGCCTTTTCATACTGTGAAAAGACACCTTAAGGGACCTTAAGTGTTTATTACACTAAGTGAAAGAAGCTAATCTGACAAGGCTAAATATTGCATGGTTTCAACTACATGACATTCTAGAAAAGGCAAAATTATGGATACAGTAATAAGATCGGTGGTTGCCAGGGGCTGGAGAGGAGGGAGGGATAAATAGATACAGAGGATTTTTAGAGCAGTGAAACAATGTCGCATGGTACTATAATGGTGGATATATGTCATTATACATTTGTCAAAATCCATAGAATTTAAAACACAAAGAATGAACCCTAATAAAAACTGTGGACTTTGGGTGATAATGATGTATCAAGTAGATTCAACTGTAGCAAATGCACTCTGCTACTACAGAATGTTGATAATGGGGGAGGCCATGCATATGCTGGGCCAAGGGGTATTTGGGAACTTTCTGTACTTCTGTTCAATTTTGCTGTGAACCTAAAACTTATCTAAAAAGTAAAAGTGTATTAAAGACAATAAAATCGGGGTGCCTGGGAGGCTCAGATGGTTGAGCATCTGCCTTTGGTTCGGGTTGTGATCCCAGTGTTTTGGGATCGAGTTCTGCCTCGGGCTCCCTGCTCAGTGGGGAACCTGCTTCTCCCTCTGCCTGCTGCTATCTCTGCTGGTGCTCTCTCTCTCCCTGACAAATAAATAAAATCTTAAAAAAAAACACAAACAAACAATAAGGGCGCCTGGGTGGCTCAGTGGGTTAAGCCTCTGCCTTCGGCTCAGGTCATGATCCCAGGGTCCTGGGATGGAGCCCCACATCGGGCTCTCTGCTCAGGGGGGAGCCTGCTTTCCTTCTCTCTGCCTGCCTCCCTGCCTACTTGTGATTTGTGATTTCTCTATCAAATAAATAAATAAATAAATAAAATCTTAAAAAAAAAATAAAGGAGGAACAGCAACAAAGACATAAGACGTACAGAAAAGAATTAGCAAAATAGCAACATAATTTCTCCTATATTAATAATCTGTTTTACATTTGATGTTATTAGGCACATTAATAAAGAGCCAGTGATTTTTAGACTGGAAAGAAAAATCTCAACAATATCCAACTATATGCTGTCTTCCAAAAATACACTTTAGATTCAAAGATACAAATAGGTTGGACATAAACAGATGGAAAAGATATACCATAAAAACAGTTATCATAAAAGAGCTGGGGGGGTGGTGCCTGGGTGGCTCAGTGGGTTAATACTCTGCCTTCGGCTCAGGTCCTGATCCCAGGGTCCTGGGTTCAAGCTCCACATCGGGCTATCTGCTCAGCAGGGAGCCTGCTTCCTCCACTCTCTCTGCCTGCCTCTCTGCCTACTTGTGATCTCTCTCTCTCTGTCAAATAAATAAAGTCTTAAAAAAAAAAAAGAGCTGGAGGGGCTATATTAATCTTATACAGAATAGACTTTAAGACAAAAATGTTACTAGAGACAAAGAGGGATATTTTATAATAATGAAAATTTCACTCTAGAAAATGATGTGTGTCAAATAAATACATAGATTTTTTTGTTTCAAAAGTTTATATAATGGGGTGCCTGGGTGGCTCAGTCAGTTAAGGTCAGGTCATAATCCCAGGGTCCTGGGATCGAGTCCTGAATTGGACTCCCTGTTCTCCCTCTCCCCCTGATGCCGCATCCCTTACTTATGCTCTCTTTCTGTCAAATAAATAAAATCTTAAAAAAGTTTATATAAATGTTGTCAAACTGTGTCTATCTTTATGCAGTTTGCTTTTTTTTTTTTAAAAGATTTTATTTATTTGACAGAAATCACAAGTAGATGGAGAGGCAGGCAGAGAGAGAGGAAGGGAAGCAGGCTCCCCGCTGAGCAGAGAGCCCAATGCGGGGCTCGATCCCAGGACCCCGAGATCATGACCCGAGCCGAAGGCAGCGGCCCAACCCACTGAGCCACCCAGGCGCCCCTATGCAGTTTGCTTTTTAAAAGTTAAATTTGTTTTATATGATTTATTCACATTGAAATATGCAGATATGGTTTATTTGTGATATTTTGATGTATGCATAAATCAGAATATTTTGTCCAGTTCAAGACTGATGAAAATTTATCTTATTTCCAATGTTCCTCAATTTCAGAAATCGTTGCAATGAACATTCTTATACATGTCTCTGTTTGCATATGGTGGACAGTTTTTCCAGGGAGCACACTAGAATGGAATAATTAGCTGGCAGGATAATGCCAAAATGCTTTCTAAATGGGATGTCCAAATTTTATATTTTTATTTGCAGTATATGAGAGAATTCTTGTTTCCATGCACGATGGCCAAAACTTGAAATTACTGGGCTTATGATTTTTGTAAACTAATGTTCATGAAACTCATTTTTGCTGGTTTAAAAAGATTTTATTTGTTTATTTTTTGGAGAGAGGGGGAGAGATCTTGCACTAGAAGGGGAAAGGGACAGAAGAAGCAGGCTTCCCACTGAGCAGGGAGCCTGATGCAGGGCTCCATCCCCGAACCCTGAGATTATGACCCGAACCAAAGGCAGACATTTAACCAACTGACCCACCTAGGTGCCCCATTTTTGCTGTTTTAATTGCATTTTTCTGAGTAGTATTAATGTGGCACATCTTTCATGTTAATAGGTCACTCTGCTTTTTTCTTCCATTAATTGCTTTCTCTTTAAGAATTATGAAAAAAAAGTCGCAAAAGTCTTCATAGATGTTCTGGATAAAAATCTTTTGTTTGCTATATTCTTTGCAAATATGCTTTTCCAATCTGTTCCTAATACATTCAATTTCACTTATGGGTTATTTTGTCAATGAGAAAATTTTAGTTGTAAAGTATTAAAATTTATATTTTTTCTTAGTTTTTGCCTCTTAAATTTTTTTAAAATAAAAATTCTTTCCAACCCTCATTATAAACAAGTACATATTTCCCTCTAAAAGGATATTTTACGTTTTCATATTTAGGTCCTAAATTCATGTAAAACTTACTTTTCTGTTTCACTTATGGTAGGAAATGCTAGTTTTCTTCCAAATGGAGAGTCAGTTGCCCCACCATCATTTGTTATATTACCTATGCCTTTTCTGGTTATTTTAATGCTTTCTTTGTTGTGTTCCAAATTACCATTTATTTGATGATCTGCTTTTAGGTTCTGTATTTTCTTCTGCTGGTTAATTTGTCTAGCCGTATACTAATAATAGACACTTTAGTAACTTTTAAATAAATCTCAATGTAATATTTTAAATATAAATCTTAATACATTTTTAAAAGATTTTATTTGACAGAGATCACAAGTAGGCAGAGAAGCAGGCAGAGAGAGAGGGGGAAGCAGGCTCCCTGCCAAGCAGAGAACCCGACACGGGGCTTGATCCCATGACCCTGAGATCATGACCTGAGCCAAAGGTAGAGGCTTAACCCACTGAGCCACCCAGGCACCCCTAAATCTTAACAATTTTTAAACAAATTTATTTATCTTTTTAAGTAGTAGCCCAGTGTGGGGCTTGAACTTACAACCGTGAGATCAAGACCTGAGGCAAAATCAAGAGTCAGACGCTTAACCAACTGAGCCACCCATGTACCCTTCAATATAATGTAGCTATCTTTATTCTTGGTTTTCAAATTCAACTAACTACTCTTGTCCCTTTTCTCTTAATATATGAATTTTAGAATCAGCTTGTCAATTTTCATAAAAATCTCCTGCAGACATGGACTCTGGACAAGGTTCTAGGCCTATTCCTGTTCTGGGATGGTACTAGAAATGGACCTTCATTTTAACTAATTTTGCAATAAATGTTGGAAATAAATTGCTTTACACTTATTTGGTCCTGATATGATACATGTAGCCAAACTACAAAACAGTCAGGAGTGGGCTGGAAGGACAGGATGGTATAAAACCAAAAGAGCATGTCAAAGGGAGCTTCTGCAGTGGAAAGAATCCCTACTTTGTATGGGTGGTATAATTCATTGCTTCATTTTCTTCTGGAACCCTGGGGGTTTTAGGAAATTCTTCTTAAGGAATACTTTGTTGTTTCTTGATTTGTGTAACAGCCTTCGTAAGTTACCATGCACATAGCCAATAAAAGAATCTTTACATTCTGTTAATTGGTGTATTTCTGTAAATCCTATGACCTTCCTGATAACATCTTTGCACTGAGACAAAAATGCAAATTAGAGATAGAAGTTATATTGAGGGAAAGTCCCTAGATCTTCGTGGCCCTGGTTATTTGAGGGAAGGAAAGGAAGTCAAAGTGAAGGAGAGTATTCCAAAAATTCCAAGATGGGTTGACAGGCTATCTTTGACATAGGATCATGAACTTTTGCAACTGGAAAATGAGAAAATATTTATTTCAATAGCGGATTTCTTTTTCTTTTCTTTTTTTTCTACTTTCTGTCTCCTTCCATATAGTTTGGCTTAACTGAGAAACAGTTCTAGTTCAGAATGGCCAAGTTTTAAAATTTCTTGTTGATTCACTAAGATATACCTAAGAATGGCCTAGGAAGCAGTCATCTGGAAAAAGAAAAGAAAAGAAGCAGCAAACTCATCTGAGACTTTGGAAACCATATTTTGGTCTAAGAGAACTTTGTATTGTATCCTGCTTTATGTGACGTATTTGTTAAATTTTCATACCCTTTTCCATTTATTTGATTTCATGATATACTAAAAAAAAAAAAAAAAGATTTATTTATTTATTTTAGAGAAAGGAGAGAGGGGGAGATAGAGGGGGAGAGAGAAAATTTCAAGCTGACTGGGGATTTGACCTCACAACCCTGGGATCATGACCTGGGCCAAAATCAAGAGTCAGACACCCCACCAACTGAATCACCCAGGTGACCCTAGGCAGAATTTATTAGACAGAACTACAAAAACTAAGATAAATTATTGCCCAAATAAAATAACCTTATGTGTTTATCACATCATTAGGCTCTGAAATGATCTGAGAAATGAAACTTCCTCCCATGTAACTGGGGATCTTTGATCTTAAAGTGGGTTAGTGCTGCTGACATAACCCCCCCCCTTTTTTTTTTAAGATTTTATTTATTTATCTGACAGACAGAAATCACAAGTAGGCAGAGAGGCAGGCAGAGAGAGAGGAGAAAGCAGGCTCCCTGCTGAGCAGAGAGCCTGATGCAGGCAGGGCTCGATCCCAGGACCCTGGGATCATGACCTGAGCCGAAGGCAGAGGCTTTAACCCACTGAGCTACCCAGGCGCCCCGACATAACCCTTTTAAACGTTCAATGTACTTTTAACTGGATTCTACCAATCTGCCTCTGTTAGTTTGTTCTTTGAAAGCAGTCAAGAAGTTGCCTATTTTGATAACAGTTTGTGGGGTTTACAGGTATCAAGATATAGCTTAAAGGCAGTTTGTGGTTATGTGTAAGAATTTGAAACAGAATGGTCAATATAAGTTTTCCAAGAGGTTAAATAAATAATCTCTATCTCTGTCCTGCTCTCAATCTCTGTCCCTCTTTCCGTCTTACTCTTCTCCCACTCTCCTGGGTCTGAAAGACTCTCCATCTTGATTCAGGGGTTCTCACTTTATCAAATTACTGCTCTTTATATTTTCTTTTCTTTTGAAAGATTTTTAATTCATTTATTTGATCCATGAGGGTAGGAGGAATTGAGAGGCATTACCCTAGAGATGCTGAAACAGAGTAACATCATTTGTGATACTGCCTTAAGGTATCCAATCAACTGAAGGCTATTATGGAATGCTGAAGGGTGGATGCTCAGTCACCGCCCTAATCTTCCCGTATAGAATGCTTGCCCAGGGATGGAGTCAAGTATTCTGGAATGCTCTCTTAAAGAAAGGCATATGTCTTAATCTCTCTCCTTTATGCCTTAATAGAAATTAGCTGTTCCCCCAAAGTTAATGTATGCTTCCCTGTTATATCTATGTCCAGTTAATGGACTCAGATTAAATTGGTCAAGATGTATCAGTTACAATCCCACCTTCCCAAGCCAATAAATAAGGCATCCATATTTTCTCTACCATTTTTTAAAATATATGGATACTTGTTATTGGTGAAAAACTGGAATATTGAACACTGGGTAGCCTCCTAAGAGATGCACAAGGAATCATTAACCATCAGTTAGAAAATGAGGGCTGCTATCACCTCCTCATTGTGTCGTAAATTCCAATTTAGTTGCGTACATAATCACTTTTCTACTCTCAACTATTGCTTGAGCTTCTAGTATTAACTTCTAGGGGATGAATGTCTAACGTAGTGAGGTGTCCCAGTTTCACACCCCAAGTGAATTATATGTGATACAGTGCATATTTTAAGCCTGATCATCCCAAACATATTCTCCAAAAGTTTTAAAATGTTTTTATATAGCTATTTTTATATAAAGTACTTTCAGCCAAATACAAAAATAATTTTATAAATAAGTTATATGTCTGTAGTGAGGCCTGAAGAGGCTGGGAGTGCTGTGAAAACAAGCAGGATTTGGGGGTACATCAAATATTAAAACAAGAGATAAGGCCAAGGAGAAAAATAATAGAAACTGTCTCTCCTGACTTGTTTTATATAGTATAAAATGATGAAGAAAATAAAGGAAATGAGGTACTGAGGAATTAAATGCATTTAAATATATTTCAACTTCATTTACTATGTTTCAACATGGTATATGTACCCTACTTGGCTTTAGCTTGGCAGCAGGGGGTCATCTGAAGTGGTGAAATCTGGAAAAACTCCAATAGACCAGCGGCACCCAGGAAAAAGAACTACTTATGTTCCTGAGCAGCTGCCTCAAGGGGAGAAGGGTAGGGGATTCAACATCCTATAGTGTATGGGGTATACCACACAAATAGCTCTTCTCCACCTTCTTCTTGTGTAGCCACAGACTGTTGTATATTTTAAAATAAACACAACAAATTTCATGCCCTTAATATCTCCAACCACTCCTTCGACCTAAAATTAGCATGTGCAGTCATAGTTTAGTGAGGCTAATCAGGCCTGGAAGGAAATATGAAAAACACAAGTCACAAGATTTGAAGAGAAACCAGAGTTTCAATTTCTCAGATAATATGAACAAAGGGAAACATGTCCTACTTACACAAATAAAAAGTTCTTCCACTTAAAAATCTGGGTAGGACATGTGGTTCTGACAACGCTGGTTGAACTGCAAAGTACAGACATTTCATTCTACCCACATGAGGAACCGGAACAATCAGCTCATTGTATAGTATACAGAAAAGCTTGGTACTTAAATACTTTAAATGAATGATTTTCAGTGAGGGAACAGAAAAGAGTAACTTTTACTATCTCTCTCCAGAGAATATAAAAGAATGATGTTAAAAATATTTAAGTCTTTACTCTATGAGCATACTGAAGATCTTATTTAATGGGATCTTTCCTATGAACCCGTTGGTGGATGTGGAGGTTGGAGCTCTGGCTGAAGCCTTTCCCACACTTGCTGCACTCATAGGGCTTCTCTCCAGTATGCACTCTCTGATGGATGAGGAGTTTTGAACTCTGGCTAAATCCCTTCCCACATTTGCCACAGTGATAGGGCTTCTCTCCAGTGTGGACTCTGAGATGGATGCGGAGATCAGAACTCTGGCTGAAGCCCTTCCCACACTCATAGCACTGGAAAGGTTTCTCGCCTGTGTGTATGCAGCGGTGAATGTGAAGGTTTGAACTCTGACTGAAGCCCTTCCCGCACTCCCCACACTTGTAGGGCCTCTCCCCAGTGTGGACTCGCTGGTGGATGTGCAGGTTGGAGCGCTGACTGAAACTCATACCACACTCCCCGCACTCATAGGGCTTCTCTCCAGTGTGCACTCGCTGGTGGATATGCAGTTTGGAGCTCTGACTAAAGCCCTTGCCACACTTGTCACATTTATAAGGCTTCTCGCCTGTATGGACTGCATGATGAATGAGCAGACTCGAACTTCTTGTGAAGCCTTTCCCACACTTGTCACACTTATAGGGTTTCTCATCGGTGTGGACTGCTCGATGGATGAGGAGACTGGAGCTCCTCGTGAAGCCCTTCCCACACAGCTCACATTTGTAGGGCTTTTCCTCTGTGTGGTGTCTTTGATGAAGCAGTAGTTCTGAGTGCTCACTGAAGTCCTTACCACACTGACTACACCTGTGTAATTTCTCTGCAGGGTGGATTTTCTCACACGGATGACCATCTGAGCTGTTGTTATGTCTCTTCTCAATGTTGCAATGGTTACAGGGTTTCTCCTCTGTATGAGCTCTCTGATGACTACGACTCACCACTCGTGATTTCCAACCACAAACATCTTTGCAGTTACAGTCAAAGAGATCCAAAGACTCTTTCAATTGGCCATTCTGGCAATTTGCCTCACCAGAGACCAATGGTGAGACCAGTTCTGTTACATCAGACATAAGTTTAATTTGAAGGTTCTCTGAACAATGATCCATGGGAGGACTTTCTCCCCGCAAGACTTTTCTCTCAGTGCTTTCTTCAGTTACAAATAGACTTTTGCTTTTCTGAAGATCCTGGGGCTCATTTTTACAGAACGTCACTGAGGAGTCCTGTGTGGTCATTTGGCTTGGGACTTTCAAAGACAAATACTCTTCATTCGCCATGTTTTTTTAATCATTACTTTGAAGAGTTACCACACTGCTCTTATTTCTGGAAATATAGAAGATGCCCGTCCCTACTTCTGATAAGGGGAAAAAATCTAGTTCAGGATTCCTGCATACTTCTCCTGGAAGATTCGCAATATAATCCCAATTCTGTTATTGTGCTGGCCATATCTTCTAAAATTAGCCAGCAGAAAAGCCCCTATATAATAGATCCATCCCTAAGTCCTTTCTCTTGAAGACTCTCCATAGAATTTTCATTCAAGTCTCCTAGGGAACAAAGAGAATTCAGTGATAAAAACACACAAAGAGTAGATTTCAAGATTTTATTTTTTGTTTTAAATATTTTCTTTACTTGTCAGAGAGAGAGAGCGCGCGCAAGCGTGAGCACAAGCAGGGGGAGGGGCAGAGGCAGTGAGAGAAGCAGGCTCCCCACTAAGCAGGGAGCCTGATGCCGGCTGAACTCAATCCCAGGACTCTCTCGGATCACGACCTGAACTGAAGGCAGATGCTTAACTGACTTAACTGACACCATCAAGGTGTCCCAGATGAGAACTGGGCTGCCTATTGCCTGAAGAGTTAATAACTGGAAAATGTTCAGTCTTGTCCTTATAGTCATGTCCTTTGGGTTAGTGTCAGAAAGAGAAAACTTAGCTGTACAAGACATCTTAGCTTGTATAAGAAACCTTGTCTTGCCTTTTTTTTTTTTTTTAAAGATTTTATTTATTTATTTGTCAGAGAGAGAGCGAGCGAGAGCGAGCACAGGCAGACAGAGTGGAAGGCAGAGTCAGAGGGAGAAGCAGGCTCCCTGCGGAGAAAGGAGCCCAATGTGGGACTCGATCCCAGGACGCGGGGATCATGACCTGAGCCGAAGGCAGCTGCCCAACCAACTGAGCCACCCAGACGTCCCCTTGTCTTGCCTTTTAAGCACAGTCAATAAAAGTGTGTTCCCCTACCCTGCAGATGCTATGAATTCCACGTCCTTGTCACAAATAACATTTCATTTCACTTCACTATACTTTAATTAAATTTGTATTTAATTAGTAACCCACTTTAATAGGTGCTGGGTATACAAGGAAGAAAAGAGAAATTCTTTTGCTATTCAAGCTAGAGCCTACTGCGAAGAAAAAAAAAAAATCAACAGTAGTAACACTCTAAGTGCAAAAACAGATGCATGCACAACCAGTCATGGGAGCACAGAGTATAGACTTGACCTGAATCTTGGGGAAGATTTCTGGGAGCAAATATAAGGGAGATTAAAAAAATAGTGAAAATGTAGAGAAAATCTGACATGCCCAGGAAAACTGTAAGTAACTTCTTATGGAGGCTATAAAACAGGTGATAGTGGTAAAGAACGTGCCCTGGAAAAGAGGACTGGAGCCAGAACAAAGGGCTTTGGGTGTACCACTAAGGATTTAGGGCTACAACTATCAGGGATTTAAAATTTAAGGACTTCAGCGGGGAGTGAAATGCCTAACTTTGTGATTATAAACACCATCAGAAATAAGCAAGACTTTAGGTAGTGAAACAACTGCTGCAGCAAATCAGAAGCAAAATGATAAAATGATAAGGATGGTTACGGAGAGAAAGGGAGAGATTCATTCTAAATCATGCAATGACTAAACTTGGAAGGAGGCGCCAGCAAGATCCTCAAGTTCTTTGCTTGATTGACAGTATGAGGGTATAAATGGTAAGACAGGTTGGAGCTGGGAAGAGGGAACCAATAAACACAAACTTTGACTTGTTTAATTTGTGGTGCTGGTAGAACATTCTTGAACTGTTCAGTAACATGGGTCTAGAACTCAGAGAGAGAGAGAGCTGGGCTAGGAATGCAGATTTTAGACTTACTAGTATGTATGTCAGTCAAAATAATTAGAGTGAATATCTTAATATGACACTGAGATGACAAAAAAGAAGTCCACAATAGTCTTGGAAAAAAAGAAAGTTTGCAATCAGCAGAATAAAAATGTTGAGGAACTCCGAGATGATGAAGAGTAGGTGGATGACAAATGATGGGGTAACTAGAAAAAAATCCAAATGCACAGCTCAAATCACATACAGAAGGCTTCCAAAAGACTAAGAGATCTTCTCAACAAAGCCTAGAAATGCAAATTCCAAACTCAGAACCAACAACTATAAAAAGAGGTTGATCTTGGAAACAGGTTTATTAATTCACATTAGGCCTTTCTTTCTCTTTCCTTCCCTCCCTGCCTTTCCTTTCTTTCTTTTCTGTTCACTCACTCATTCTTTCATTCTATTCAAGTATCTCTTGAATACCCACACCCAATGTGGGACTTAAACTCATGATCCCAAGGTCAAGAGTCACATGCTCCTCCAAATGAGCCACCCAGGCGCCCCTCACGTTAGGCATTTCTAATGGCTTGACTAGTTGTTGCCATTAGCAGTACCACTTCCCTAAATACCTTCCCTGCCAAAAATGAAATCCTGGATGGCTCAGGGTAGTGGCCCACACAAAGCCTCAAGAAAGAATAAAAAGCCAGCCAAAGAAAGACTTCTAATGGTATTATTTGGGCTGGAGAGAGTAGCAGAAGTTGAGGTAATACTGAACCTACACAATGACAGGGTTGATTAAAGTACAAAAAGAAGCAAGTGACTCCACATTTGCCCAGAATAAAAGCTCAAGGTAACCCCTGAAATGGGATTTCTGACAAGGGAGATACCTCAGAGCTAGAGCTTGAGAAGCGTAGGATGTCCCAGGTAACTCACTGGACTGAAAAGGCAACATCAAATAGGTGGTTGTAGAATTACCCTCCGTGTGGATTCTTATAGTCACCTCAAGCCCAATCAGCAGATGCCTCCTCTGTAAGGACAGCACGAATGTACCAGAGAGGGTCAAGCATCAGCTGAGGAAGTATAGTCCAGTACCATACCGTGAATGTAAGACTTTTTTTTTCAAAAGATTTTTAAAAGATTTTATTTAGGGGCACCTGGGTGGCTCAGTGAGTTAAAGCTTCTGCCTTCGGCTCAGGTCATGATCCTGGGGTCCTGGGATCGAGCCCCACATCGGGTTCTCTGCTCAGCAAGGAGCCTGCTTCCTCCTCTCTCTCTCTCTCTGCCTCTCTGCCTACTTGTGATCTCTGTCTGTCATATAAATAAATAAAATCTTTAACAAAAACAAAAAAAGATTTTATTTATTTATTTGAGAGAGAGAGAAAGAGAGAAAAAACACAAGTAGGGAGGAGGGGCAGAGGGAGAAGCAGGCTCCCCACGGAGTGCGAAGCCCAAAGCAGAGCCTTGATCTCAGGATCCTGGGACCATGACCTCAGCCAAAAGCAGACACTGAACCAACTGAGCCACCCAGGTGCCCTGGAACATAAGACTCTTGAAAAGAAATATGAGATCAACATAATAAAAATAATATAAGCAGACCAAAAAAAAGTAAAAAACAAACATAAATGAAGATTGGCTTCAAGAAATAATGAACAGAGGAAACAGAATTTAAACGGTACATAATTAAAATCCCAAAGAAATCTGAGAGGATATCACATTTAGAAAAACAATATAATCTAATAAAATATAAACACATTGCTATAAAAAATAATCAGAATTCTTTTAAATTAACCCAAGGATTGAAAAAGCAACAACTGTAATAACTAAGATCTACTGGGCCCATGTGAAGCACTCAGGCTCTAGCTGCATTATCACGTAAGAGAACTCATAGGACCTCCATTCTACCCATGAGGAAACCCAAGGTTGAAGAAGTTAAGTGACTTCTGTCATAACTACTGTCAGGGAGACTGCTCTTAAGGTCTGAAATCTAGATGGGTCGAGTAGCAAAATTAACACATGTTTAATAAGTTTTAAGACTGAGAGATCCTCCTAGAATGTGGAGTAAAAGGACAGAAAGATGGAAAGATAAAAGTAAAAGCCCATATTGTAGGAGTTCCATGAATACAGTGAAGACAAAATGAGGGAAAGAAATGATCAAAGCACTAATAGATAAAAATCTCGTAGAATCCACAATTCATGGCTAACTGAATGCTTTTAGTTATGTGGGAAACCTCTGGATTTCAAGGAAAGAAACAAATCCCAGAAAATGCTAAAAGCATCCAGACAGAAAAGGCAGGTTGTGTGCAAATAAATGAGAATTATGTTGACACTGAACTAACAACTAGCAATGCTGGATACATAAGGATAACTGAGCAGTATCTTCCAATTACGGAGAAAAAGTAATTGTGAAAAAAATGATACATGATACAAGAAATAGCAATGAGTAAAGAAGTCAATAAAACAATGAAGTTCAATCAGTTGTTGCTATACAAAACAATAATTAACCAAATTAACCCAAATGTTATACAATAGTCTGGGATGAAATCACCCCACAGTTAAAAAGCAAACATTAGCTTTAGGAAAGAAAAAATAAAAAAGGAACTATAATCAATAGTGCAGTACTTGACCCTGCAAGGAACAAGAGTTATGAGGTCAAAGCAATGTAAGCATTAATCACTGATGTGACCCTGACATAAAATCTTGGGAGGGTGCTGCCTGCCTGTGCTCTCTCTCTCTCTGACAAATAAATAAAATATTGAAAAAAAAAAATCTTGGGAGGATGGGCATGTTGGGGAAATGATGTAAAGGAGCTAAATCCTCATGTGTGATGTAAGAAAGTCAATACAGAATACAAAATATTGATAAACTGAAAAACAGCAGTATATTATAATAAACTCTAACTATACTGAGATACCATTTTCCACCTGTTACCCAAAACCTGAAGACACAATGCTTGTTAATGTAAATTTGTATCACCCCAAAGAAGGACATTTTGACAATTATCTATCAAAATCATAAATGTATGCACTCAGCATTCCAGCTTGGGGGTTTTATTCTTCAGATTTCCGGGCAAACTTGTGAAATGATACCTGCGCAAGATTTACTCACTGCAGATGGCTTGTGATAGCAAATGACCATAACCTGGAAGAGAGGAGTTAGGGACATGAAGGAAGGCTTACATTGTGCACCTTTTTATTTTTGCAGTATAATTTTAATAATTTAAAAACATTTAGTACATTTGGGAATGTTCAAAATTTCCATTGTACATTTTTTCCAGCTTTATTTAGGTGTAGCTGACAAGTAACACTGTGTACTTTATGCTTTTTTTTTTAAACCATATGAATGTATTTGTTCCTTTAAAAAAAAAGTAATGGGACACCTGGGTGGCTCAGTTGGTTAAGCATCTGACTTCAGCTTAGGTCATGATCTCAGTGTGCTGGGGTCTGGGCTCTGTGCTCATCGAGGAGTCTGCCTCTCCGTCTGGGCCCCCTGCCCCTGCTCGTGTTCTCTCTTCCCCTCTAGCTCTCAAATAAAATCTTTAAAAAAAAAATTAGTAGCTGCATATTTTCAAGAATTAAAACCAAGTGACTATGAGAAGCCACCCTACGGCATAAGGAGCAGCAGAAGAGGGAGAATGGCTTTTATAATAAGACTTTTGATAGAATTTGCTTTACCTAGGTGAATGTATTATTTGTTCACAAATTTTAAAAGTAATGGCAAAAGAAAAAGGAAAAAGAAAAATAGTGCAGTTTGGAACAGTTAAGTCACGTGCTGGGCCAAAGTTATTAAATGGTCAAAGGACACTGCCTCAACGTTCTTGCTGTACAATACCTGGGAATGACCGCAGAACTGGAAGGTCTATGAAAATCAGTGGGGGAGATATTGTATTAATGGTAGGTTCTATAAATAGTTATGAAACCTTGTGATATTAGTTTTTAAAAATATTTAAAATATTATAAAGAATGAGTATTTAATATTAGAAGAAAATGCTGATGTAATGAGAAAAGGGGTTCTTTTACAGGGAGTATTTATGTCATAACAGATCTCTCAGACATACTGCATAAGATTGTCAGTTGAATAATACATGTAGGGGCGCCTGGGTGGCTCAGTTGGTTAAGCGACTGACTTTGGCTTGGGTCATGATCCTGGAGTCCTGGGATTGAGTCCCACATCAGACTCCCTGCTCGGCTGATCTCTCTCCTCTCATGCTCTCTCTCTCTCTAATAAATAAATAAAATCATTAAAAAAAATTTTTTTTAAAAAAAGAAAAATATATGTAGTATAATCTTTTAAAATTTTAACACATATATTTGTAATATATACACCTATGTATGGAGTACATAAAAAGAGGATACACTAACTATCATTAGTGATATCATTTCATAATAATTCTGTGTTGATTCTTTGAGATTTTTATATCTTACTTGCATTAAAAATGTTGGACAACCACTCAATTTTTTATCAATTAAAAATGAAAACCCAGCACCAAGATTGAAACTAGAAACACATATCCTACTTCGTTTTTCCTCCATTGCAAAACCACTTTCTACACAGCAGTCCCACTGATACTGGATAAATTGGATCATACCACTATGTTGTCCACTGGCTTCCCACTGAACTTAGCATGAATCCACACTTTTTACCCGTGCCTTCAATGCCACAAATGAGCCAGGCCCTGCCCACCATATCTTCCCCACTCTGTTCTTCTCAGGTGCTCCCTGAATTCTTGCCACACTCCTTCCAGGTCTTGGGTTTTCCCTTGTACTATTCTCTCTGCTTGGAATATCCTTACCCTAACCAGTCACCTGTGTCATGCCTATGAAGCCCTTAGATCTCAGTTGAAATGTCATGTCAGAGGCTTTCCCTGAAACTTTCAACAATCACTTGTCTTGTCCCATACCTTCATTCTCTCAGGGCACACTATTTTATCCTTCACAGGACTTAGCAATTTATAATAATATATTGTGTTTACTTAATATTTCTTCTTTGCTAAACCCACAGTAGTCAAATTTTAAATCTTGACTATTATTACCCAGCACAGGAAGTATTAAATACACTGCTTTCCCTCCAGAAACTTGGCTAGAAACAAGGAAAATAAATCAGACTTGTAGATCCAAGGTTAATATAAAAGCATACAAAAAATATCCAATCAGGTCTGATGAGACTGTGAGATAGAAATCGAAAGCTCTGAGAAGGGAGTCAAATGGAAGCAGTAGTCAAAGGTTTCATACTAGACTTTGAATAACATCTTAAAGGACCAAATTAATGAGGAAGCAGAGCATGGTAATCATCAAAGTTTCTAGAGAAATCCAGGTAGGGAATTTTGAGGTTCTAAACCAGCAACTAAGGGTAATTCCAGGTTTTTATGTGAAGAGTGACATGATAAATTATATGTTAAGGGAGATAAGCCTACTTGCGACACCCAACTTGAGCCTGAAGAATGATGTAAACAATCTGTCTCATTGTTACCGCTGTTAGCATTAAGTGTACCTTTTTAGAGGGCAATCTGTGAGACCTGAATGTTAATAAATTTAAAAGAACTTCAAGTAAAAAAAGAATTGATGAGAGAATTACAGATGCTGGGGATGGCGAGGGATAAACTTTATGGCTTATTTCTAATCTAGGCGGCTGGTAGAATGTTAATACTAAAAAAGTGGGAATATGAGAAGTTAAAAAAGGAAAATAACTTAGAAAATTCTCAGTACACTGAATGTGAAGTGACACTGCATATTCAAGTGTAGATAGCCCATAGCCAAGAAAGTACATGGGAAGAGAGTTTCATATAAGAATAGGAAATAAAAGACATTAAGGATCATTGAGGCCATTTTTGCATGTGCTAGCTCTTTGCGGAAGGCAGACAAGTGTACAGACAGATACAGTGTACATTCTCAACAGGGGCAATGTTGACACTAAGGGGGTGATAACAAAAAAAAAAGGTTGAGAAACACTGATAAATGGTGATCTAGAGGCAAAGGACCTTTTTAAGATTTCCAAAGCTGGAGGGAAGACAGAGAAGCCAGTGAACAGGCAGAGAAAAGTAACAGGAGAAAGGCCAGAGGAAACAAGAAAACAATGACTTCATACATATCAAAAAATTTGAAGGTTAAGGTGAACACTATCAAAGCCATCAGAAGAACTGGTAAATCTCAAAAAAAAAAAAAAATTAAAAAAGGAAAAGCTCTGAAAGGGACAAAAGTTTAATAGTGACCTCCAGGTAAGCAATTCTGGTACAAAGATAGAGCACAGGCGTTAGGTTTACATAAAGGAAATAGAAACATGGGACTCTGACTACTTACAGAGACCCAATTCATTCTGTGGTGCTTGCCTTGCTTCCCAGGTGTAGCTGAAAATAATGGTTTGAGAACCACGGTTATGAAGACAAAAGCAGGAAAAAGCCCTGAAAGCCACCATCTGTCCATGTGGACAAAGGTAGGAAAAAGCCCTGAAAGCTACCATTACAGGCTACTTCTTTTCAGTGGTTTTTGTACAATGTCCATTTTTACTACAAAATGGCAATTTCACATGGTTTAATCTAGTATGTATATATGTATCTTATAGTCTAAATGTTTTTGAGAAAAACTGTGTCAATTATACCCATATCATTCTCTATGGTATGAAATTTTGTCCCATCACAAGTTTTGTCTGATGTTCAGAAGGGGAGATGGATGAACCCCTGAATGGGAAGAAAAGAAGCAATGGAAATTAGATACCGTAGGGTGGGGATATTTAATGAAAATAAAGTCCAAGCCAAGATGGTAGGTACAAGGCCAATGTGGGGAAAGTGTGGGAAAAGATAAGAGTACCAATAAGAAGGTGTAAATGGGGGGGCGCCTGGGTGGCTCAGTGGGTTAAGCTGCTGCCTTCGGCTCAGGTCATGATCTCGGGGTCCTGGGATCGAGTCCCGCATCGGGCTCTCTGCTCGGCAGGGAGCCTGCTTCCTCCTCTCTCTCTCTGCCTGCCTCTCTGCCTACTTCTGATCTCTCTCTGTCAAATAAATAAATAAAAATCTTTATAAAAAAAAAAAAAAAGAAGGTGTAAATGGGAAAGACAACAACTGTCTGAAAAGGAAGAGGAGAAATAAGTGAATAGACAAAGGTATGTCAGTATGTGGAAAGTATCTTTTGGAGGCCCTGGCTTTCTTCACAGACCAGAGAACTTCAGAGAGAACTCAGAATATTTCAAAAGGGACTCCTCTTCTATGTATTAGTCTGGGCTTGTAATCTGCCACAGTGCCTAGCTGATTTCTTTGGAGTTCATTCTCCCTTATATAATGATCTTCACCCTGCTCTGAGAGATTACATCTGGGAAACAGAGGGATCAGATAACTATGTATAAAGCAAAATCATTCCCAAGAGATGGTTTTATAATGGACATGGTTTCTAAGACAACTCAGTAAAGCTACATTCTCTGATTTTTAACAAGACAAATTCTTTGGCTGCTTACAATAATCAGAAACATACTTTGTGCCAAAAGGAAACTTTGATTCCTAAACCACAATCCCTGGGGTCCCAACACTATTTAAAATTGAAAAAACAAAGAGTCCAGTGGGCAGGTGTCCAGGCTCTTGTTCTTACCTACGGAGACCGTAGGTAACTGGCTGTAGTTCTCCAGCATCACAGCTCGGTGCAGCTTCCTCTGAGTGGGGTCCTGGCAGCCCCACTCTGCCTCAGTGAAGCCCCCAGAGACATCCTTGAATGTTACTAGTTCCTAAAACATCAAGCACATTCCTCCTCAACTGACAACTGTTTGCACAAATGCCCTGGAAGAAAGGTGGGGCTGGTAACACTGGACAGGGTGAGAAGGGGACAGAAGAAGAGTATAGTTCAGGGAGCTGAGTCATCTAAGTCAAGTTTTGTTAGATCAGCTTTCCTTTCTCAACTACTTTGCTACTTCTATCCAAATCCTTCCCCTCCTGCCCACAACTCACTCAAGCTCAAGCTGTCCAGTTACTGAATCTTTTCTTGCCACTGTCATCTCATGGTCATTGCTGAGTTGTCCTTTCCACCCCAGTCCTACCATTCTGACAACCTCAACACTCAAAAGAGAACAATTTGCTGCATGCTCTAACCTTACATTTCTTAATTTCTTCATAGTGCTAGTCATCCCTGTCTCATTTCTTTACGCTCAAAAACCATGACCAGGGCCATTTCACTGTGGAGACCACTCTGCTTTTGAATACTAATCTCTTAATAACCTACTCCCTAAAAACACCTTCCTGACCTTTTTGTTCTTCCTCTTCCATCACACCTGGTTTATCAAGATCACCACCCTGAACTCTTCTGCTTTTTTTCTTCCCAGTCCAAGTATACTTTTGATCTTAAGTCTTTCTCTGGTCCTATCAAACATATGTTCTTTCTTGTTCTAAACTAAGTACTTGAACATTTCTGGAAAAAAGAAAATAGCACACATACACAAACCATAAGATACTCTCCTTAGGTATTCCCAAATACTTACTTCCAGCCATGTTTCTCCTCACCTCCAGGCTCCATACTTTTACCCAACATCTGCACTTGAATGTCTAAGAGGCACTTAAAATTTAATAGGCCCCCATGGAACTCTTGCTCCCAACAATCTCCATCAATATCTGCTTTTCCCTAGGGGTCGCCACTTTAGTAAATGATCACATAACGCACCCAATTGCTGAAGCCAGTCTCAGAAGTCATTTTGATTCTCTCCTCTCTCCCTCACATTTTATTATCACCAAGTCCTACCTCTAAGATGTATCAGAATCTACCCACTTCTCTCCACCTTGCACAGGTATGGTTATACGCCCCAGCCATCATGAAGTTCCAACTGTACCAACCTCCTAATTTGTCTCTCTGCTTCCACACTTGCTCCTCAACAGAATGAATTTTCTACATAGTAGCCAGGGTAATCTTTTAAAACATATACCACCTCAGGGATGAAACCCTCCAAAGGCTTTGCAATGGATGTCAAGTAAAATCCAGACCCTTCATCTTGGCCTACAGGGTTTTACAGACTGGGGTCCTGTCATTTCTCCAATCTCAATCTGAATCACTCCTTCCTATCTGTCACACTCAGCCCCAGTGACCTTGCAGGTCCTTGACAACATCAAACCCATCTCAACTTAGGGCCTTTGCACTGGCTGTCCCCTCTGCCCAGAACGTTCTTTTCCCACATCTTCACACACCTGGTTCCTTATCTTTCAGGTTTCAACCAAACTGCCAACTCCTTAGAGAAGCATTTCCTTGACTGTCTAATCCACAGTGGAATCCAGAAACCATCACTTCTTGTTTTAATTTCTTTATACTACTTATATCTTACCCCATTTTCTTATTTATTCATTTGGTTTCTTATTTAACTGTCTCTCCCCACTAAGATACATATTCCTTAAGAACAGAGAGAGGTTTGATCCTTATATCCTCAAGGCCTCAAGCAATGCCTGGCATCTGATCGGAATCCAGATGTTTAGTTAACTTCACAGTAACACTGGTTCCTTCCAGCGTTCTCTTGATGGAGCAACACTTCTCAAAGTACCTCTGGTGAAGGACCAGTTTATTTTGAAAAGTTTCTAATGTGTCACACTTTTGTCAGATATTTTTGCAAAATACAATAAAAAAGAGTTACTAGAAATAAAAATCCAGATGTATAAAATATCAATGCCATTTAAAAAATATTAGATTCAACAGACAGAACATTTTTAAACACTTTCAGTTTCTCTCCTTATCTGTATGCAGACTGGTAACAAGCAGTCTGTGGACTGGCACCAGCCTTCGGGCCACACCCTGAGAAGCAGAATGACAGAATGTGACTGAGAACTGAGTGAAGCCAAAGCAGCAGCTCAACTTGGGCTAGGGAAGTACCGGATAACCTTCAAACTCTGACACCTCAGGCCTGAGGGGCACTACCCACATACTTCTCAGGAAACTGAAGAAAACCAGGCTGCTTGCAGGAGTGACCGGATTATCCTACTTATCACCAGCGGAAAAGGTAATGATAAGGGAAGCTGGCAGTTTCCTCCTCCACTGTGTCTGAGGAGAAAGAGATGAGACTGGGCTCAAGAAGCCTGCAAGATCGGTGGCACCCGGATGTTGGCTAAGCATCCAATTCTTGATTTCGGTTCAGGTCATGCTCTCAGTGTCCTGGGATTGAGCCCTGTGTTGGGGGGGGCCACACTCAGTGGGGAGTCTGCTGGACGACTGCCCTCTTCCTCTGCCGCTACTCCCATATGTGCTCTCTCTCTCCCCTTCTCTAAAATAAATAAATGAATATTAAAAAGAAAATAAAAGAAAAAAGCCTGCAAGTGCCTGTGCAAAGATGGGACAGAGAAGGTGTAGAAGTGGAGGTTGCTGCCTCAGGGAGCCATACAGACACCCATTAAGACCACAGCACCTAGGGAACATGGAGCTGTAGAATTAGCCCCTCTCAGACTTTCTTCTCCACCTCAGAGAACAAGGCTGCTTTCTGTCCAAGGTTAACCTGTCCCGATGCATGCTCCAATCCATTTCTTCCTTCTGAATCTAAGTCCATCAGTTACCTTTTTTCCTTTCATTTGTTATCCATTTTTCCACTCAGTCATCTGGATAGTCTAAAACTCCTACCAACCTCAATAATATTCAAACCACTTCAGATCTTGTCAACTCATTTCCCAAATTTCTCTCCAAAGTGTTATCTCTTCTTTATTTTCACTGCCACTGTCCTAGGTAAGGCCCTCATCTAACCTAGATCACAATAACTCCTTACCAAGTCTTTAAAATACAAGTTTTGTCGTCTTTCATTCCACAGGCTGAAAGAATCATTAATTTTTTAAGATCTCACAGACAAAGTGGTGGGGAGAATTCCATGCCAGGAATGGAAAGGGTAAAAATATATATATGTATATGTCTATATAATATATAAATACAAATAAATATAAATGTATTTATATTTATATTTTCTTTTTGAAAGGATATATTAATGGACTATTAACTCTGCAGTAGATTGAAGGTTCTTGGATAAGAAATGGTAGGACAGGGGGTGCCTGGGTGGCTCAGTAGGTTAAGCCTCTGCCTTCCGTTCAGGTCATGATCTCAGGGTCCTAGGACAGAGACCTGCATGGGGCTATCTGCTCAGCAGGGAGCCTCTTTTCCGCCCCCACACCACCTGCCTCTCTGCCTACTTTTGATCTCTCTCTGTCAAATAAATAAATAAAATCTTTAAGGAAAAAAGAGGGGTGCCTGGGTGGCTCCAGGCCACCCAGAGGGAGGCCACCCAAGAGGGAGCCTGCTTCCCTCTCTCTCCCTGCCTGCCTCTCTGCCTACTTGTGATCTCGGTCTGTCAAATAAATAAAATCTTAAAAAAAAAAAGGGAAATGGTAGGACAGTGGGCCAAATGAAAGGAATCAGCATGACAAAGGAAAAGGGAAAGAAAATAGTGGTTCTGCTAAAGACAAGCTGGGAATGAAGGAATCTGAATAATTAAGAGGGCCTCCCTGCCCCCCATCCCGGCCCCACTATCAGTGGAGCTAATAAATTACACCCAAGATAGACTCAGTATCCTGAAGGCCAACCAAAGGGGAAAGTCATGTTGTTTCCTTTCCTGTTCCCACCTGACAAATGTCAAACTCTTTAAAACTACATGTATCATGTGGCTTTCCACTTCTTTTCCAGAGCTCATCTCCCTGGATCCAACAACTTACTTAAAGGTAGGAAATAGTAATGCTGAAGTCAGGAGATGGACAAGAGCTGTCATCGCACTGGATTACCTGTAGTCAACCAAATGTCATGCTATAATCTAGAATAGCCCTTTACATGCTGCTTCTGCCTTGAGTTGTATTTCTCCAATCCATTTTGCAACTCCTAATTTCAGGACAATCAACAACTACCTTTCTCAATCATGATCTCTTCCAAGATCTCATAGTATTTTTCACATCTCTCTACCAAAGATATAAAATCTGTCTTCCAAATTGGCTACAAGATTCTAAAGGATAATGGCCATGTTCTGCTAATCTTGAAATCCCCAGCAACTAGCTCAACTGACTAGGAATCTAAATGATATTTATAAATTCATATTCAACTTAAATGAATAATGAAAAGATACAAGTAAAACTGAACTTCAAGATCATCAAGGAAACTCATACTTTTAAAGATGAGAAAACCAAGGTTCATGACAGTGAAGTGACCTACTCAAGGTCAGAAAAGGAGGGGTTAAATTGGGACTTGTCCCTTTCAGCAGAGTCAAGGACAACGTCTGGTACATAAGAGAACACTCAGTAAGTATTGGCGGAATGAAGTCCTTTCTTTAAATTCAGGTTATTGGGACGCCTGGGTGGCTCAGTGGGTTAAAGCCTCTGCCTTTGGCTCAGGTCACGATCCCAGGGTCCTGGGATTGAGTCCCGTATGAGGCTCTCTGCTCAGGAGGGAGCCTGCTTCCACCTCTCTCTCTGCCTGCTTCTCTGCCTACTTGTGATCTCTGTCTGTCAAATAAATTTAAAAAAAAATAAAAAAATAAAAAAAATAAATGATGGTATATGGTATATGTTACTAACATATACCAGAATCCCAAAATTTCACTGTATTAGCAACTCCCAACTTCATGATAAATAATCTTCATCAAGGACCAGGTAGAGGAAAAGGAGGGAAAATATAGAGAGCGCAGGGTCTTATTTACATAAATTTCCCTTGAAGTTCTCAACTCCCTTTCTAGGCATAGAGATGGCATTCTCAGGACCCTGAGGCAGCTTGCTGCCTTCTAAACTGATTTTTATAAGAGCTCATGTTCTCTTCCTATGTATGCAAGAACTGTATTTGCCAAGCAAAAAGATGGTCTTGCTGGTAGTGGTATTAAGAAACAATTATTTCTTCCTTAAAATCCAGCCTGATATTTCGCTCAAGTAACTTCTGGTGTAATTGATTTGTTTAGTTATGGAGAGGGAAAAGCACTGAGATGGAAGACATGGGGTTTCCTTCTGACTCTGCTGCTCTGCAACAAAGGACACTGTGTTTCCCTTCAGCTTTCTCAGAATTAGAGCTCTTCTTGGTAAAATGCCAGCACCAAGGCAGAGAGGGGGCTGGCTGATCCCTTCCATTTCAAACATTCTGTGTCTTAAGTGTCAATCTTGAGGTAACTTTCTAGGAATGGTTTTATAGAGACAAATGAGCAATCAGTTTCTTAAAAAGTGCTACTCGGTAATTTAACAATTTATTGTACCAATTAAACATGTAGATATTTTGGTAAAGGGAACAAAGCAATCAGAGCATAAAAGATGAATAACCCATCTTACGTACCTTAATGATGTTCACATCAAGTATGCAGAGAAGTTTCTCACAATAAATCCAAGAAATCTTTGGCCAATGGGAGTAAAAAAAAAAAAAAGTGAAATTCTCCTTTTAGTAGGTTTGGGGTTGGAGGGAGTGCCTATGACTTTTAATTCTTAAAAACACACACAAATAACTCTGATGAACATCCTGGTTAGAAGCATTTCTGGGACTGATTTGGTAACTACTGGGCTGGCATTTAACAAATTTTTTAATATTTAGTAAATGGTTATTGTTAATATGTGTATTTTATTTTTTTCATACATGGAATCTGCTCATGAAGAAAAGCACAATTTATAATTCTATTTGTTTTCCTGAGACCACTGAACACTGGCCAGAGCATGTGATAACTGATTAACTTTCAATTATAAGTGAAAAGTCTTGGCAGGAAAAGGGTGACTTTGAAAGAGGACCAGGCAAAGATGCTGTGTGGAGTCTTTCAATAGAATAGATGAGTGCTCTGGGGAGTGGGCCAAGTTCATGGAGGGAGGGTGGTTCAGTGAAAAATGATGTGTAATTTAAAGTAAGCAGCCACCTGTGCAGGCTCTGGCAACATCATTTGATAGCTACATGTCCTCAGTATATTCATGTCCTAACACCCATTATTTATAAAGTGTATGTCTCACACTGAAGTCTGACAATAAAAAGAATGTACAGAACAAACACAGAACCTGGCCCCAGATAGGCACTCAATTAAATCTGATGTTCTTCCTTTGCTCCAAGCAAGAAAGATTATGTTCACTCTCGGAGACAAGGCATTTTCAGAGAAGAAACCCCAACTCACCTGGAATTTGGTCATTTCCTCCTCTCTGGAAGGACAGAGTCCTGGAATGGTAGAGTTAGAGAAAGAGAGAAAGCCATGAAAATCAGGTCCACCTTGCAGGAATACAGACTTGCCACTCCAGAAAGACTGTAGGAAAAAAGTGCTCCTGCTACTAATCCCTTTTCAGTCAGCCCCTCACATGCCCTCCCCTGAGACGCCTCCCTCACCTCTCTCCACAGGGCTTTGAATTAAACAAGCCAAGCCTCCCCAACGAAGCCACGAGGCTGAATAAATTCCATCGCCCCCAGTCACACTGTGTCCATTTGCTCAGGGTTTCTGATTTCTGCCCTGAAGTTCGAGAAAGACCAGGAGGGGCTCTTGGCTTGGATGCTTTGCTTCAGAATGAATTTCGACTCCCTGAGGCGCTTTCCCCGACCTGTCTCATTTCTGGGGTGGTAGGACAGTGCTGTGGGGACAGAAACCTGGGTCCCTCAAAGAAGCCCCTCTCGGTCGCCTAACGTCCACCGAAACCCGTGGAATAAGGCCAGTCACCCGCACAGAAATGGCCGGTGCGGCCAACTACGGAGCCTCCAGGCCGGCCAAAGCCAAAGCTCAACCGGGTGAAAGACTGGCCTCTCGGAGCCGCACCCACTTCAGCGCTGGGGACCTCAAACTCAGGTGATCACAGCCAGGTCTGACGGACAGAGCGGCGGTCGCGACGCCTGGACACACGTGCAACCCCGGGCCGCACCTCCTCCAGGTCGCGCGCCCTCCCACAGCAACCTAACTAGGCTTCCGAGTGTCAGCGGCCCTACGCCTCCCCCGAGGCACTCCCATATCCCATCCACCGGACGCCTCGCTGTCCGCGGCGCTGGCTGTCCGGTCCTGAGCGTCTCACCTCCCACGTGGAATCCGATACCTGGAAGAGCAAGGACTCCCAACACTGACCCGCGCCCGCGCCTAAGGTCTTGGAACTACAAGTCCCAGAAAGCTGGGGCATGACCACGCCCACTTCCGGCACTCGCTTCCGGCGAAGGTCCGAGCTTCGTGGGCCTTGGGGCCGAGGGCGGGTTCCCGTCCCTGGCGTCTGCGTGTAGTATGCTGTTCTTTGAGGTTAGGGACTAATTTGTTCAAGTTACCTTACCTTTTTTTTTCTTTTTCTTTTTCTTTCTTTTGTTGTTACAAACTGAAGGATTATTTTAGGAATACCTATTAAAGGGTTTTTTATTTTGCTGAAGGGCTTCTGGCATGAAAAAATTGTAAATATCACCTGTTATTTTATCTTTACCCTTAAAAATATTCTGAAACGAATATATGCTATTCGACATCACCATCTTGACTCCAAAGTTCATGCATTTGGCAAACATGAGGGCCTACAATGTTCCAGGAACTTGAAAATCACTGCGGATATTAAGCTTTAGTGGGGCAAACAACAATATTTATTTATACATAAATGGTATAGTTTGTTATAAAGCGATAGTGTGTTACGGAAAAAATAGAGCTGAATTGGAGGGTTAAGGGGTGCAGTGTGTGTTGGAGTGGGTGTGTGGTGGGGTATGCTTTGCACTTTTAAATGGGGGTTATTGGAGCAAAGATACTGACGTGAGGTGATCAGTCTTGTGGCATTCAGAACTCTTTCCTACATGTACACACACAACTATGCACAGACATACTTTTTTTTTTTTTTTTAAAGATTTTATTTATTCGACAGACAGAGATCACAAGGAGGCAGAGAGGCAGGCAGAGAGAGCAGGGGAAGCAGGCTCCCTGCTGAGCAGAGAGCCCGACGCCGGGCTCGATCCCAGAACCCTGGGACCATGACCTGAGCCGAAGGCAGAGGCTTTAACCCACTGAGCCACCCAGGCGCCCCCAGACATACTTTTTAAAAAGCATGGGATCATGCCATATGTATGGGCCTATGGTTTGCTTTTAAAAATTCGATAGTACTTAATACTGTGTATCATAAATTTACCAGTGAAACAAACCCTACCCCCTTAAAACCCTTCTAACTGTTAAACAGCCTTCAAGGGGGTGAAGATCAAAATCCTCCTAGGCTGCACCTTCATTACCTTCACCCCTTGCTGAGGGGCACAGGGCCACTTCCAACTCTCCCAGGACATTCCCTTCAGATTTATTCTGGGAGTTAACTGTTGCCTGGACATCTCCTCTGTATCTTCCCCCTTCCTTGGTGTATTAGTGTCCAATTGCTGCTGTAATAAGTTACCGCAAACCTAGTGACAAACAACAAACATTTATTTTCCTACAGTTGTGGAGGTCAGAAGTCTGAAATCAATTTCGCTGGGCTAAAGTCAAGGTATCAGGACAGCTGGTTCCTTCTGGAGGCTTAGAGGAGGATTTGATTGTCTTTTTCAAAGTACATTTGATAGCCTCTATTCCTTGGCTGTGGCTTCTATTTCCATCTTCAAAGTGCTTATCTCCAATCTCTGCTTCTGTCATCACATTACCTTCTCTTGCGCTGACTTTTCTTGTGTTCTTCTATGAACTCATGTGAGGCCTTACATCAGGCCCACCTGGATAATCCAGGATTATTTCCCTACATAATGATCTTAAATCACATTCACAAAGTCCCTTTTGCTGTATAAGGTAACATCCAGTTTCTTCGGATTAGGACAGGGACACATTTGGGTGACCTACCGTATTTGGAGAGGCTGCTCCTAAGTTGCTTTCCTACCTTTTGTCTGAAGAACATAAAGTATCTCCCTAGGACCTTACTGCTCTCCTAAATATTCCCTGATCCATTGATTCTGTCACCCTTGCTGTGACACTCACTTTCTGATGTTCTCAGTTACCTCCTCAACCAATTTAGAGGCCATGGCTCATCACTATTGTTAGTCCTTTGCATGTCCTGTCAGCTCTCTTGCCCATGTCTTCCTTGGTTATATCTCTGGATAAAACACCAAACCTGGTTGAATCCAATTTTCTGCCTGTTCTGTGCTTGCACTTGTGTAGTAGATGTGGCCTTAGAAAAACACAGGGCCAAGGTGACTGGTGTCACTTTCAATTTATGACCACTAAGGTCAAGTGGGCCCTTAATGCTGCCCAGCTATACTACTACATTTGCTTAGTCCATTCATTCTCTTAACAATTTCATAGCTTCTCCTCACTCTTTAAGCCTCTAACAACTCCTCCCATTTCACTCACAGCTGATGACTTTGCTTTCTATGAGAAAAGAAAACTATACTGTCCTACAAATCCATCTGTCCACCTTTCTCCACTGGAATCTGTACACTCTACTTTCCATTCTGAACGAACAGCCTCAGTTCCTATTTAAGAAAACTCTCCATTTGCACCCTGAATTGTATGGCATTCCCCTCTCTCTTCTGTATTACCAGGTTTTCATTCCATACTGAATCAGCAACATGCAAATGAATATGCTGTAATATCTTCTATAAAATACTTCTTTATCCTTCATCCCATTTCTCTCAAGCTATTACCCTATTTCTCTGATCCTCTTTATTGCAAAACCCCTCAAAAATTGTCTTTAAGAGATGTTTCCTATTCCCATTCTATTGAATCCACTGCAATTAGTTATTACCCCCTAACAATCCAATGGAAAAGTCACCATTAGATTTCAATATCCTATATTCAAAAATCTATACATCAGGGCGCCTCAGTGGCTCAGAGGGTTAAGCCTCTGCCTTCAGCTCAGTTCATGGTCTCTGGGTCCTGGGATCGAGCCCCACGTTGGGCCCTCTGTTCAGCAGGGAGCCTGCTTCCCCCTTTCTCTCTGCCTACTTGTGATCTCTGTGTGTTAAAGAAAGAAAAATTTTTTTAAAAATCTATACATCAAAGACTTTTAGGATAGGAGAAATTGACAAATTACTATCAAACTTGGGTATTTTGACATACCTCTTACAGATAAAAAATGAAGTCAACAAAAATCTGCTGGGGATGTACAAGATCAGAAAAACACTGTTAAGCCTGATTTAGTAGGTAAATATAGAATAGTGGACCCCCAAAGCAGAAAATAACTTTTTAAAAAAATGTGAAAAAGGGTGCCTGGGTGACTCAGTGGGTTAAGCCTCTGCCTTTGGCTTGGGTCGTGATCTCGGGGTCCTGGGATTGAGCCCTGCATCAGGATCTCTGCTTGGTGGGGAGCCTGCTTCCCCCTCTCTCTCTGCCTGCCTCTCTGCCTACTTGTTCTCTCTCTCTCTCTCTCTCAAATAAATAAATAAATAAAAATTTAAAGAAAACGTGAAAAAGTCACAAAAATCCTATTAAAAATGGCAAAATATCAACAAATTTCAAGGAGTTTATATTACATAGTCAACTTGCAGTTATGAAAATGGACTTTAGATGGATCCTCTCTATAGATGCTATGAATATGCTCTCTATAGATGCCATGAATCTGCTGCCCACAGGGTTTCTGACATCATCTGCCAGAGTGCTGAGCTTTTTTTCTGTCCATCTAAGAGCTCCAAATATTACTTCAACAGCAAAAGCTGACCACCAATCCTGTAAAGATGGCAGCCATCTGAGAAAGGCCTGGGAGGCAATGCTCTTTGGAATATGTAAACCATATATTGTACTTTCATATAAAAACCAATTAGAGCATTAGAACATGTATCATTTACGGCTCTTCCCACTTTCCAAGAATCTAAGACTGTGTCACCTGGATTATTTTGACTTCTATAATGTGCAACCAAGAACCTTATCTTTCCAATACTATCACCATTTTATAGATGTAGAAAACTAAGACAAAATGAAATTTTCCTGAAGTCATTCAACTTGTTACTGCAAACCCTGCTAAGCCAAGAGACTGCCTCTTGTCAGGGCAGTGCTTTTTTTCCCCTTTAAAAATCTGTCCCTGGGGGCGCCTGGGTGGCTCAGTGGGTTAAGCCGCTGCCTTCGGCTCAGGTCATGATCTCAGGGTCCTGGGATCGAGTCCCGCATCGGGCTCTCTGCTCAGCGGGGAGCCTGCTTCCTCCTCTCTCTCTCTGCCTGCCTCTCTGCCTCTTGTCATCTCTCTCTGTCAAATAAATAAATAAAATCTTAAAAAAAAAAAATCTGTCCCTGGGGTAGGGTGGGGGTGGATGGGACCATCTAAAAGTCCAGCTTAAAGTTCTAGGGAGGGAGATAGGTCAGATGGTTAACAAAGGGATATAGGGACAGACCTGAGACTTACATCCTTCTAATAGGGCAACAGCTCTTCTCAGACTCTGCTGTTTGGAACAGGAAAAGGCCCACTTGGAAGAACATGTTCTTGAGGTAGTGAGGAAGAAGAAAAACCAGAATGGCAGCCTGACCAGATACCATTGAAAATCCCAGTTCTATGTCTTTTAACAAATTAAGCAAATAATTAGCATATATATGCCAAATACCTTACCTTTATCTTATGTAATTTTTTCATACACTTTAAGGTGTTAGTAGGGTAGGAAGTGTGATGCCATTTTGCAGCTTTTATATTTTAAAAGTTTCAAGAAACATATTCAGTGTCTCATAAAAAGTTTTCCAATTTCATAATAAAGGTAGAGTATGGATTCAAATCCAATTTTTTAAAAAAAAATTCCAAAGCACATGTTCTCCACAGTTGACTCCCTTTATGGGGGTCCCGCATTTCCATGTAATTTTCCCCTTCAAGACTTGTTTTTCTCAATTATGAAAGGGACCCAGTAACCACAGCCCTTTTCAAGGAAACCCCCAAGAAGGCAGAGGGGATTAAACTGTTTCAGGAACTTTCCAGGGTTCTGTATGGTTGAAGATAATTATCACTGAAATGTGGTGCATTGTACTTAGAAAATATCAGATGTTTGTAGGGATGAGTTGAGGGGTCTCAGAAGGGGTTGTTATGGGGACAAAAATAATCATACCATGTTCTGCACAGTTTAGAATCCCTGGAGAATGATCCCTGGAGAATTTCTTCCCAGGGTGGTGCTGGGACTTTAGGATTATACTGAATGGCATTCTGCTGACAGTGATCAACCTGCTTACAAACATATACCTTGTACTCATTCACACAAACTATAACATAAATACAGTCTGTACCCCTTCACAGCATGTTCCTATACAACCATATTCATACACAGCACGTGCTTATGTTCTCACCCATTATTGTCTGTGCGAGAATACACTATTATTCCCAATTTTTTTCAGTTCATATATTTTTAAAACTTTTTATTTTGAAATAATTTTAGATTCACAGGAAGTCAGAAAAAATGTACAGGGAGGTCCCTGTGTCCTTCACCTAGTTTCTTCTAATGGCAGTATCTTACATAACTGAATTTCATAATTTTCAGGATATAGATCCTATACATGTTTTGTTAAGTTTACACTTAAGTATTTAATTTTCTTAGGAAAGATCATAAATGATATTGCATTTTTAATTTCAGTTTTCACACGTTTATTGTTTAGTATATAGAAAATTGATTAATTTTTATGTTGCTTTTGGACCTAGTGACTTTTTAAAAAAAGATTTTATTTATTTGACAACAGAGAGAGAGGGATCAGGTAGGCAGAGCAGCAGGCAGAGAGAGGGGTGGGGAAGCAGGCCCCTTGCTGAGCAGAGAGCCCAATGCGGGGCTTGATCCCAGGACCCCCGAGATCATGACCTGAGCTGAAGGCAGAGGCTTAACCTACTGAGCTGCCCAGGTGCCCCTGGACCCATGATCTTGCTGAACTTAGTGGTTATCAGAGGGTTTTCTTTTCTTTTTAAATTACATATATTTTTTTTGAGTGAGAGAGAGCATGAGAGGGGAGGTCAGAGGGAGAAGCAGACTCCCCATGGAGCTGGAAGTCCGATGTGGTACTCAATCCCAGAACTCCAGGATAATGACCTAAGCTGAAGGCAGTTGCCTAACCAACTGAGCCTCCCAGGCACTCCAAAGGTTTTTTTTTTTTTTTTTAATTGCTTTTTTTTGACATTGTTCACATCGAAAATTATGTCATCAATAGAGATAATTTTCCTTCTTTATTTCCAATCTGTATCCCCTTTATGTTTTTTCTGACTTATTGCACTAACTAGAATTTCCCGCACCATGATGCTTAAGGTGATGAAAGCAGACATCCTTGTTTGTTACTGTCTTAGGGAGAAGGCATTTGATTTTAAAATTAAGTTTGGTGTTACTTTAGGTCTTTATCAATTTGAAGAATTTCCTTTCTATTCATAGTTTGCTGAGTGTTGTTATCATGAGTAGTTGTTGGATTTTATGAAATCCAACCTTTTCTTTTTCTTTCTTTAAAAAAAAAGATTTTCTTTGTTTTTTTGAGAAAGAGAGAGTGTGCATACTAGCATGAATTGGGGGAGGGGTAGAGGGAGAAGGAAAAGCAGACTCCCTGCTGACCAGGGAGTTGAAGGAATGGGGAGCTCAATCCCAGGACTCTGGGATCATGACCTGAGCCAAAACCAGATGCTTAACCGACTGAGCCTAGGTGCCCCTGAAATGCTTTTTCTTACATCAGTTGAATGATCTTAATATTTCTCTTCTTTAGTATCGATATGGTAGATTATACTATGGATTTTATATATTGAACCAGTCTTACATATGTGGAATAAATTCCACTTGACTGAGGTGTATAATCCTTTTTATACATTGCTGGATTTGGTTTGATAATATTTTGTTGAGGCTTATTACATCTAAATTAATGAGATATTGGTCGGTAGTTTTGTTTTGTTTTGATACACTCTGGTTTGGGTTATCAGGGTAATAATGGCCTCATAAAATGAGCTGGGAAATATTTCCTCTTATTTTTTGGAGTAGATAGCATAAAATTTGTGTTAGTTCTTCTTTAAATATTTGATACAATTCTCCAGTGAAAACAATGTAAGCCTGGAGATTTCTTTTTATTTTTTACAAGTCAGTTTCTTTAATAGTTATATGACTATTCAGACTATCTTTTTGGGAGGGGGTAATCTGTGGTTTTTAGGGAATAGGTTCATTGCTTTCAAGTCATACTTATGAATGTAGAGTTGTTAGTAGTATTCCTTCTTGAGCCCTGTTTGGTGGGCTCACAATATGGTAAGGAGCCCTTTGCCTAAATAGTGGGATAGAGGCTCATAGGAATGTTTGTATCTGTTTTCCAAGGCAAATGATCTGCTGTGTGGATGATCTAATGGTGCTCCCCCCCCCCCTCTATCTTATTTTAGTCTTGTCCCACCCCTATCCAGTACCCCTTCTCCTTAGCTGATTCCATTCCTGACCCCAGAGAAAGCCAGTAGTGGTGTGGCCCCCAAGACCACTGAGGCCCTGCTAAGCCCCCTTTCTAGGATCCTCTCCAAGTTGCCAGGGCCAGGTGCTCTGGGGGGAAGCTGGCAAGGTCTTCATTTGGGGTCTACATCTTCTGCCTTTTGTGGGGTTGGGACCTGGAGGGCACCAGGCAGGGAGCAACTCAGTCTGTAGGCCTCAGCTGGAGAGTGGTTGGTAGACACAGATAGAAAGGTGGAGGGGGGCGCCTGGGTGGCTCAGTGGGTTAAGCCGCTGCCTTCGGCTCAGGTCATGATCTCAGGGTCCTGGGATCGAGTCCCGCATCGGGTTCTCTGCTCTGCGGGGAGCCTGCTTCCTCTTCTCTCTCTCTCTGCCTGCCTCTCTGCCTACTTGTGATCTCTCTGTGTCAAATGAATAAATAAAATCTTTAAAAAAAAAAAAAGAAAGGTGGAGGGACTTCCATTTACTGATTTCCTCCTGGATGCCCTGCATTGGGCTCAGGGCCCAACGTTCATCCTTGCCTGTTAACAGCACTGTGGAATAGGGGTTATTCCTCACTTGTCGTAAACTGAAGGCACAGAGGATGAGGGATAAAGGGCTATGACTTGTACAAGATCCTGCTGTTGGTAAATGGCAGAGCCAGAATTGAAACTCAGCGCCTTGGGTATTGAATTGGAAGCCCTATCACTATAGTACATTTGTCTGTCACCTCCTCTTTTCAGGAGATCACAGATACAATAGGCCAGAAAAGAGATGAAGAAAGGACCTTTTGTTGGACCCGTTGGGCTCTGCCTCCCAATCCAGCCTGCTGGGGGATCAATCCAACATAGAAATACCAGGTCAGCTAGGATGATGGCAGATGCAGGCCCAGTTACTGTGGACTCCTGGGAAAGCTGGAGAAATCAGTATTGGAGCTGGAAAAGGGAGGTTATGACTCCTATGTGGATTTGAGCCCTTCTAGCCAGGTTGGCTCCTGGCTGAAGCAGGGGATCATAGAGCTACCTCTCTCTGGATCCCTGCAGAGTTCTAAGAATGTCTCCAGGTCTGTTTCCCAAATTGTCCCCAGGGTGTGCTCAAATACTATATAACCATAGCAATGAAGAGGGCGCTAAGGAGGGTCTCATACAGCCATCTTCACTTTTTAGACTGGGAATTATAGCCCAGAGAAAAGAAGAGAATTGGTTGAGTGCCTCCAGGCAAGCAAGGAGGGGAGAGGAGGGAAGTTAGTCCTTCCCAGTAATAAATGACTCTTGGTGCTGCCTGCTAAGGGTAGAGACTTAGGGGGCGGGTAGATGGCCCCAGGGCTGTGGGAACTCTAGTTACAGTGTTCATCCTGCTAGATACACCTCAGCCTGATTCCTGCACTTACTCATTCAGAAGCAGTCAGCAAGTATCTTCTGTGTACCTCATTGCATAAAATGCCATTTCTCCCCAGGGCTCCACCAGCACTGGAGGGCACCAGGCAGGGAGCAGGTTGAGGGTTTTAGCGATTTTCAGCATTATGAATCCTCTCTTCTCCCCCATCAGCCTCTTCATCCTGATTGTTGTTGCTGCACTTCCCACCTTCCTTCAGACTGTACCTGTTGACTTTCTCCAAGATATCACATCAGGCACAGCCAACTAAGGGATACTAATGAGTACATAACAACTTAAGGAGCATACCCCCAATCTATAGCTAAATGTATCCTAGAGTATCCCTAGAGATTTAGAAATCTTTAAACCAAAAAACTGTGGCTTTTTAGATGTATTAGGATGATAGAAATGGAAAAGAGAAAAGAGCTGTGTGGAGTGGGCAGTGTTGGGTTGCCAGATTTAGCAAATGAAAATGCCCAGTTCAATAAGAATTTCAGATACCAGAGAATGAATTAAAAAAAATTTTTTTTTAGAAGATGTGTGTCCCTTGTTTGTCTGAAATTCAAATGTTGCTGGGCATCCTATATTTTATCTGGAAACCCTAGACGAGCAACATGTTTCTAAGAAGGCCTCAAAAGACTCTTAAGCGGGTAATTGCAATCTGGTAAACCATCCCAAAAGATGTGCTAGTCTGGCCTTCAGTTTAGCCACCTACCTCAGAGAAAGAGGATACTGAGAATAGATGCACAGAGCTTTCTCAACAGCTCAATTACCAGCTCCTCCAGGCTCATCTTCTCCTCTGCCCTCTATCTTTCCTTCATCTTCCGTGAAAACTCACGGAAGATGCCAAGAGCAGCTTCAGATGCCAAGAGCATCTAAATGCAGGGGCTGTGGCGTGCGATTGCTTGGGTGTAAATACAGGCTCGGCCACCAGAAAACAGACACCATGGGCAGGTTTATCAATGTCACCAAGTGCTGATTTCCAGTGAGGCTTGTGAAAGCTGCCCCTCTCGGGCTGTTGTGAGAATTGCAGGAAATAAGGCATAGAAGGGGCGCATCGCAGTGCCCCGAGCTAAAAGTTAATTTACCTGTTTTGACCTTCAGGGGCCAGGCGTTGCTAGAGGCGTGCCTTTGGAGACAGAGGAGCTGTGGGAGGATGTTTGGACCTGCTCCGCGACTCTATGTATGACTTTAGTCCCTGTTGCACCCCTCTCCTTGTATCTCTGACTTCATTTCTTTTATCTCGTTTAATTCTCAGAACAGTCCTGGGAAGTAGGCGAGCAGAGATTATTAACTTTTGCATATGAACGGACTGAGGCTACATTATTTGGTTCTCTCTAAACCTTCCTCATCTGTTAAAAAAAATGAGGAGCAGGGTGAGATCCTTACAGCAGCGGAGTTTTTGAATTTCCCCAAGTCACTCATAAAAATGGACTGAATCAGTAGGATAGCAGAAGAAACATCCACTCTCCCAACCCCCGCCTCAAAAAAGGATGTCTGGGTGGCTCAGTTGGTCAAGCATCTGACTTCAGCTCTGGTCATGGTCCCAGACTCCTGGGATTGAGTCCCACATCTGGCTCCTTGCTTAGGCGGGTAGCCTGCTTCTCCCTCTGCCTGCTGCTTCCCCTGCTTGTTCTCTCTCTCTCTCTCTGACAAATAAATAAATAAAATCTTAAAAAAAGAAGAAGAAACATCCCCACTAGACAGTATCTTCAATAAAGCCAAAGTCAGGGTACCCCCACAAATACCAGAAGAGGTGGGGTCGAAGCACCATGGGGCTTTAGCAGCTATTCCAAAATAGCGAGAGTCCTAGAACCGGAACACAAACTGCCACCACATAACGAAGTCCACAAAGTAGAGAACTCCACTTTGAGTGGACTCCAGCAGGACGCTGAGAAGACCAGTGAAACGGCTAAGTTTCCACAGGCTCCTTGCCAAGCTCTAGTTTGTAGGTGAATCCAAAAGACTGCAGGAAACTGAAATAGCCAGGGCTCTTTGGAAAAGTGGCTGGTTCGTGGCAAAGCATAGTGTAAGCCTGGGACAACTTGTCTGCCAAAGGGCAAGAAAGTGCCAAAGACTACTACCATCATGTTATAAGGGCCCAGGCCTGCCTTGACGGGCTCCCCTTTGAGTCAAACAAATCAAGTATAAAAGAAATCTATGAGACACCTAGAGATATTCAAATTTGAACTGGATATTAGATATAAAAGAATTTGTGGAAAAAATGAAGACTAACCAAATGAGAATAGCAAAGGCTATTTATTCAAAGTGTGCTGTGGCAAAGTAGTGAGCTACCATCACTTGCATTTTGGCAGTGGAGTGGTAAAGCTTCAGAGTGGAAAAGAGGGAAGGCTTTGGGTATGCCCTGATTGCAGGCTGTTGGCGAGGGGAAACTGTAGGTAGCTAAGTAGAAGAGGGCATCCTATATGATTGGTTAGGGGAGTATATTTGGCATACTCTGATTGATCCTAAATTGTAAGTGGGAGCAAAACTAAGGGATACTGTCAGTTACAGGGATACAGGTCTAACTGTTCAAGGGTGATTAGTAGTTTGGCTGTCTGGGCTGATGACTAGGGATGATATTTTGATTTCTTACAAGTCAGTCTATAAGCAGGCTGGCTTCCTGGGCTAGTTAATGTAGATTGTGGGTTGGTTTCCTGGGCTAGTTGCTACAGATTGTTTTTATTTATGGTCTTGCCATTGTCCGTTTGGACATTCAGTCTCTCAACTTATTACTTAATTTAAAAAAGATTATTTATTTATTTGACAGAGAGAGAGAGAGAGAGAGAGAGAGAGAGATATCACAAGCAGGCAGAGAGGCAGGCAGAGAGAGGGGGAAGCAGGCTCCCCGATGAGCAGAGAGCCCGATGTGGGGCTCGATCCCAGGACCCTGGGATCATGACCTGAGCCGAAGGCAGAGGCTTTAACCCACTAAGCCACCCAGGTCCCCCTATTACTTATTTTTAAAGTGTCACAATAATACAATGTAAAAAATAATGCCCTTAGGTAAGATACATGCCTGATTACTTATAGATTAAATAGTTCAGTAAGAGGGGAGAGGATTGACAGATAAAATAAAACAGGCAATCTTGATATTTATGAACCTGGGTTATGGATACAGGGAGGCTAGTTATATTCTTCTATGTTGTGCATATTTTGAAATTTCTATAACAAAAGTTATATTTCTAAACAAAAGTTTTTGCTAGTGAGAGTAGTAATTGTACCTACCTCATAGGTTTGCTTTAAGTATTAAATGAGATAATTCAAGTAGCAAATTTAGCATGGAACTTGGAATAAGGTGAGTCATACCTTGCTATAGGTCCTTGCTAGCACGTTTCTGGCATTATCTCATTATTATATGAGATACCCCATGGGATTATACTATACAGTCTGTTTTAGAACCTGATTTTTTTTTCACTCAATATTTTGTCAGTAAGTCATGAGGATGAAAGTTACAGCAAAGAGAATACAGTCAGTGGTATTGTAATAGTTGTATGGCGAAAGATGGTAGCTACACTTGTGAACATAGCATATAGACTTGTTGAATCACTATATTGTATACCTAAAACTAACCTAACATAGTGTGCTGAGCCCTGTGCTTCTTAAAAACAGCACGGGTTAAGAAATCTCTCAAACTTTTGTTTGGGAGGCAGTATAGTGTGGCATAAGATAATGATGGCATTTCATTTACTAGAGGAAAGAAGAGACTTTTCTTTTCTTTTTTTTAAGATTTTACTTATTTATTTGACAGACAGAGATCACAAGTAGGCAGAGAGGCAGGCAGAGAGAGAGGGGAGAGCAGGCTCCCTGTGGAGCAGAGAGCCCGACGCGGGGCTCGATCCCAGGACCCTGGGGAATCATGACCTGAGCCGAAGACAGAGGCCCTAACCCACCGAGCCACCCAGGCGCCCAAGAAGAGACTTTTCAATGGTGCTGGAAAGATTATCCAATCATTTGAGACAAATTTAAATTTGATCCTTTCTTTTATAAGATGTGAACCTCATTAAAAATAAATTAGAGGGCATTAAAGGCAAAACATTAAGGAACAAAACATAAAACACAAAACTAAACGTTATGGGTGAAATTGTGTCCTACCCTCCCCCTTCATACTTGAGGTCCTAAGGCCCAGTATTCCAGAATGTAACCTTATTTGGAAATAGGGTTGTTGTAGATATAATCAAGCTAAGATGAGGTCATTAGAGTGGGCTCTAATCCAATATATTTAGCTGTCCTTGTAAGAGGAAAATGCCACATGAAGACAGAGACACACAGGAGAATTAAAGCCAGAAATTGGATTGACAGTAGCCACAGTAAGCTGGGGAGAGTCAAGGAAGGATTCTACCCAAAGACTCAGAGGGAACCAGCCTCACTTGATAATGAACTTCTAGCCTCCAGACTGAGAAAATTAATTTCTATTGCTTAAGTTTGTGATACTTTGTTATGATAATCCTAGGAAAGAAATATAATTACTATTTTAAACATTTCATCATTCCCCATCACTTCATACCCATTAACAGTCACTCCCCATTCCTCCATCCCTCCAAACCTGCTTTAAGTTTCCTGTTTCTATGAAGTTTCCTTTTTTGGACATTTCATTTAAATGGAATCATATTGTTATTTTGTGACCATCTTTTATTATTTAGTATTGTTTTCTTTTTTAAAGATTTTACTTATTTATTTGACAGAGACAGATCACAAGTAGAAAGAGAGGCAAGCAGAGAGAGAGGAAGGGAAGCAGGCTCACCAGTGAGCATAGAAGCCCATGCGGGGCTCAATCTCAGGACCCTGGAACTATGATGTGAGCTGAAGGCAAAGGCTTTAAGCCACTGAGCCACCCAGGCGCCCTCTTAGTATTGTTTTCAAAGTTTATCAGTTATGTAGCATATATAAATACTTCATTCCTTTTATTACCAAATATTCCACTGTTTGGCTACACCATACTTTTTAGTCCATTTGCCAGTTGATGGACATTTGTGCCTTTCCCACTTTTGACACTTATGAATGACACTGCTATGGACACTTGTGTACAAATTTTTGTGTAGATTTTTATTAGATATATATTTTCATTTCTGTTTGGTAGGCATCTGGAAATTGTATCACTGAGTGATATGGTTATTCCATGATTAAAGTTTTGAGGAACTGCCAAACTGTTTTGCAAAGTGGCCACACCATTTTATCAACAATGAATGAGGATTCCAGTTCCCCACATTCTGATGGCTTCTTATTTCATTCAAAATAAGAGCCAGTGTCCTTGCAGTGAACTAAATGGACGAATATTGTATTAGTCAGGGTCTTCCAGAGAAACAGAAATAGTATATGTGTAATTAATTAATTAATTAGTTGGGTTATTTAGTTACAGAGGCTAAGTGCCATGATCTGCTATCTACAAGCTGGAGAACCAGAAAAGCTGGTAGTATAATTCAGTCTGTGTCCAAAGGCCCAAGAACCAGGGAGCTAATGGCTGAAGGCCTGAGAAGGGAAGGGTGGTGTGTGGAGGAAGTCCCAGAATCTGAAGGCCTAAGAACCAGAAGCTCCGATGTCTGAGGTCAAGAGAAGATGGATGTCTCAGCTCGGGAAGAAAGAGAATTCATGCTTCCTCCACATTTTTGTTCAGTTGGTCTCTCAATGGATTGGATGATGCCAGTCCATATTGGTAAAGGTAGATCTTTACTCAGTCTACTGATTCAAATGGTAAATATTTTCTGGAAACACTCTCACAGACACACCCAGAATTAATGTTTTACCAGCTGTCTGGGCATCCCTTAGCCCAATAAACTTGACACAAAACTAATCATGACAAACATGATCTAGACTTTACCTGTCTTTAGTGTTCTTACCACATTGACCTTTTGTTGTTTCTCAAATAAACCAAGTATACTCTGTAGGGGCTTTGCATCTGCTGTTTTATCAGCCTGAAACTAACTTCCCACAGATACACTTCTCTTTTTGTTATCTCACTTTCTAAAGATTTCTGCATATATGATCTCTTATCAAAGGGGCCAGTCCTTACAGCTCTATATTAAATAAAAATAATCTTCTCACCTCTTTACCTTGATTTTATTGAATCTCTCTCTTCTAGATGTCCATTTGAATGTAAGCTCTTTGAGGGGATGGACATTATTTGTTTTGTTCACTGTCATTATACTGACAACTTTTGAAACTTGCAAAGAAGAGTTTATTCAAGACTTTATTGTATTGCTATATGGAAGAGATCCTGAATTTAACTCCCAATATAACAGAGACAAGTTGGGATATATAGCCAACTGACAGGGTGAAGGAGTAATGGAAAATGACTATGAAGAAATTGATTAGGTATGAAGATGGAGGGAGGGCAGAATAGAATTTGGTTAGATATCAAGGGTGGGGGAATTTTTTTAAAAAAGACTATTTATTTAAGATGGAGAGTGAGCATGAGCCCAGGGACAGAGGGGGAGGGAGAAGGAGAAGCAGGCTCCCTGTACTTAATCAACTGAGCCACCCAGGTGCCCAGTTGGGGTAATTCTTGATGAACTGGCTTAGTAGGATTCTTCGCTAAAATTGGGCTCATTAGTCCAAAGACAAGGTCTTGCAGAAGAGGATTCAGAGGATTCTGACCAAAATTTGGTTAAGGAGGAAGTCCTTGTCAAGTGCTCTGTCCTTGGCATCTAGAATAGTGAGTGGCATTTAGCAGGGCACTGGTTAATCACTGTTAATTTGGTGAATAAATGCCCCATTCTGAGAAATAGTCTTCTGAATAAAAAGTCTTAATTGAACAAAAGAGATACATTTTCCTTCCTAAGCTGTCAAATTCCTGGAGTTTGTGAGTAGGACTTTTTTTTTTCCCCCTAGAAAATGACACGTTTTTTAAAAAAATGGTTTCAATCTTGTTCCATTTTCTATGTCAGCAAATAGTGAGGAAGTTTTTAGTGTACCAATCTTGGCTGCACATTAGAATCACGTGGGAGCTTTAAAAAGCCCCCATGCCGGGGCTACCTAGGAACCCGAGGTAGGCCCCATTTCTTTTTATTTTTTTATTTTTGCCGGGGAGAAGGCACAAGAAGGGGGAGCGGCAGGCAGAGGGAGAAGCAGGATTCCTGGTCAGCAAGGAGCTCCAGGCGGGACTCTATCCCAGGACCTGGGGATGGGGATTGTGACCTGAGCGGAAGGCAGCGGGTTAACCCGTTGAGCCACCCCGGCGTTCCGCCCTGTAGCTTTTTAAAGCTCTTAAAGCTATGCAGAAAAAGGTATAGGAAGGAGACTCAGAGCCTAGACTGCACCCCAGACTACATTTCCCAGAGGCCCCCGCGGACGCTCCTGTTTCCGGCCCTGCCCGCCTCCGCGGGAGTAGAATCGGGTCTCTGGAAGCTTGAACGTCTCTGTGGCAAGTACCCTTCCGGGTGGTCGCAGTTTCTCCGTGCCTTCTGCCTCGCAGCGCAGACCGCCCACCCTCGTATCCCAGCCCGCCGAGCTTGGTCCTGGAACGCCGTCGCTGGGCTGGGGCACTGAGACCCGGTGCGCCTCTCTTTTCCTCAGGGGGCCGGCCTTGGAAGGAGCTGGCTGAGGAGGGGACGGGCACATGTGGCCGCGGCCCCAACCCAAGGAGCGGTGCCCTGCAGAGTGAGCGCCCTAATCTGGCGCCTGACCGAAAGTTTAAAGGCTTGTACTAAAGCCCAGGGATTGAGTCACCTGTGAGACTTTCCACCCTTGTTGGCGAAGCTGCCTAACTCCCTCACACCCGGAGCTTGGCCTGAAGCTTGCTGCGGGGTCAGACTCCAGGCAGCCGGCTCTGACCTTAACCACCTTCACATATTCACTCACCTGAGAGTAGGGATGGAGGAGGACTGGTCTTGTCCAGCTTCCAGAAAGTTCTAGCTAGTTTAGGACACGGAGGGACTCGTCATATTTCCTTTCTTCTTTCCCAGATTGGCTTATTGAGGATCCTTTGCCTTTGCCTGGGAAAACAGTTCAGGAGGCAGACGGCCCCAAGTCTACCAAGAGTCCAAATCCAGGCAAGTTTGATTTCAACTTTTCCTGAGTAATCGACACCGTTTTCAAGTGAAGTTGGGTTTATGCTTCTTTCCTGGAAGATACACTCTCAGTACCTGAACCAAATTAGGTTGCCTGAGCCAATCCTGGACTGGTGCAGCTTTACAGAGAAAGCACCCCTCTCTCCACTGTTGTCCTCTCATTTCCTCTCTACCATGACAGAGTTGTTCACTAAGCAGATCTTTGCTTCCCATGCTTTCCATAGTGCTAGAAGCTGAAGAACACTTTGTAGGTAAAGTATAACTCTTGCCCCAGAGGGGTTGCCAACTCACAGAAGAGAAAAAACACTCATTTATCCTAGAACAGCAGAGGCTGCAGTGTCAGTGAATGATACACATGACACCGTGATGGTCGTGCTCTTGATGTTCAGGGGTCAGAGGAATCCAAAGGGTGGGTGGTGGTGGTGGTGGTGGTGGTAGTAATCCTTTTAGTTCTTCCTGAAGATTAAATGAAGCTTGCATAATTGTAGAAGTTGGGGTGACTAGGGGAAGGCTAAAACATGAGTGAAGCCATTACATCTGAATGGTCCCAGAGAAATTTGGAAACATTTGTGGCCTAGAATGCCAGGCTAGAGTTTGCCCTTATCCTGGAGAAAACTGGGTTTTGAAGGATTTTCAGAAGTTGGCAGGAAGGAATATGTATTTGAGTATTGTACAAATTAAGAGTAACAGAAAATTTTAAAAATTAAAGATTACCTGTATTCCTGTCACACTAACAATTCAAATTATTTCATTTGAAACCGTTTTGCATATGTGTTTTTTAGGTTTACCCATTTTTTTTCCTTTTAATATGTCATAGCCATTTCTTCCAATTTTCCCCAGAGTCTGCCTGCCATTTTTTGTAGCTCCTTTTTATATTGTAGTCAACCAGACTGGTGACCTTGAACAAATTCTTTCAACTCTTTGAGCTTTAGTGTTCTTAGCCACAAAGTAGATTTACTTTATGGATAGTCATGGAAGAAATTCAGCGATATGATGTATATCCTGGGACTTAGCATTGTGCCTGGTACATATAAGTTGCCGTTGCTATATATACATATATATAGATAGATAGATGTCTATATTTATCTATATATATTATGTAATATATTTATATATATTTATATTATTTATCAGTAAATTCTAGGATAAAGCCAGTTTTACTCTGCATGTCTTTTGGAGTTTCAGTTCATTTGTTGATTGACAAATCCTTGGACACTTCTGAAGTGTGCCAACCAGTATTTTAGGCTGGTGAGACAGCAGTGACCCAAGTGGTCCCTAACCTCCTGGAGCTCACATTATAGATGATACCAACAATAAATTTGATCCTGCCAGGAAGGGAGAAATCCTGTGAAGAAAGTGAAGTGGTTCATGGGATAGAAGGTGGTAGAGGATGGGAGAAAAGATCTTTCAGGTGAAGTGACATTGAAGTAAAGATCTACAAAATGAGGGATGAGCAAATGCTAGGCCCAGAGGAAGGAGCATGATCGGTTGGAAGAGCAGGAGGAGCCCAGTGTGGTTCAAATGAGGAGCCACTACCTCCCTTTATCCCTGGCTGGATTTTCCAGCTTCTTATCTTCTAATTTGTTGTTTGTGTGTAACAAGTCTGCTTTCTGAGCCCCCTTGATCCTTTTATTAACTGAGTTCCACTTCCCTCTGCATAAACAATCTGGAATATCAGAAGCTGGCCTTGAACGTGTAGCTTTCCTTTTCCCGTGAAGACTTCCTTGTTCCCTACTTCAGGGTCAAAGGTGTAAACAGTTCCTGGATGAGCAGAGTTGGGTTTGATTTTGCAGGGATCACTGACATTTGGGGATGTTGCTCTGACCTTTACCCAGTTTGAATGGAAACACCTGGATACCACTCAGCAGACCCTGTATAGGGATGTGATGCTGGAAAACTATGGGAATTTGGTGTCTGTGGGTAAGAGTGTCTTTTTTTTTTTTTTTAAAGACTTTATTTGAGAGAGGGAGCTTGAGCATGCATGCATGTGAGTAAAGGGGAGAGGGGCAGAGTGAGAGGAAGAAGCAGACTCCCACTGAACAGGGAGCCCCAGGCATCCCAGGACCCCAGGATTATGACCTGAGCTGAAGGCAGATCCTTAACCGACTGAGCCACCCAGGTGCCCCTTAAGGATGTCTTTTTAACTCAAAATTGAGTTCCTGGGAAACTGTGGGTTTTCACAAGGTGTATAGGTATTTAAAGATCTTAAATAGGAGGTTTTGTTTGTTTTTACCATGGGCTTTGAGACTGGAGTTAATGCTCATTGTGTCCCTCAGAAAGTCAGAGGCGTAGAGTTTAAAATGGCAGCATTGTGGGCAGTCTAGGTCAGTCTCTAAATTTTTCCATGTTTGTGTCTATAACTACATGATTTGGACATCCTGATACCACAGAGAGTGCTATCCTTTCTGACATGGAGACCTCCGTGAGATTGAGGTCTGGAATAACTGCTTTTGCTCATTACCACCGTAGCATTCGTTTTCTTTCTGTATGAACAGGCCTTCTCTCTTCCAAACCCAAACTTATCACCCAGCTGAAGCAAGGGGCAGAGCCATGGATGGAAGTACAACAGATTCCATCAAATACTTGTTCTGGTGAGTGAGGTGGGAACCATTTCAAGCAGTAGCTGAACACATTGAATGGTTAGGAAGGGTTCTTGGTGAGAAGGCTCATCTTAGAGGGTCCATGTCTGGGCAGCAAGGCTGGGGTACTTGACACAAGTTTCCTCTTTTAAATGTCACTGTCGTGTCAAATGACTTGCCATTTTTCTCTTCATTCCTATGTAGAGGAGCTCCCTTCTTGAGGGCTTCAGGCCCACGACCTCTTGCTCGGAAATCTTCAGTTTCTTTTTTTTTAAAGATTTTATTTATTTATTTATTTATCTATCTATTTATTTATTTATTTATTTGACAGAGAGAAATCACAAGTAGACGGAGAGGTAGGCAGAGAGAGAGAGGGAAGCAGGCTCCCCGCTGAGCAGAGAGCCCGATGCGGGACTCGATCCCAGGACCCTGAGATCATGACCCGAGCCGAAGGCAGCGGCTTAACCCACTGAGCCACCCAGGCGCCCCGGAAATCCTCAGTTTCTTTATGTGTTTTTTTTCCCTTCCCATTTTCAGGCACTTGTCAGGCTATACTTTGTTTCTGTCTTCTGTCCATTCTCAATTCTTTTCAATTTCTGTCATGATTAACTTAATAAATGACTCTCTATCCCTTTCTAGTTTTAATATCCATTATCTCTAATCATATAGTGGCAGTGGCAGATTCCAAGTGTAAGCATAGTTTCGTACTATTAGATAATTACTATTTTTGGCAAACAAACTGATGGGGAAGCATTTTCTTCCCTTGTGGTCTTTTTCTCTGTTACCCTTTGCTCTTGACTCTCATTTTTTTTTTTTTACATATACTCTGCATAAATTTCTGTGTGTCACTTTCTTCATGTCATAATTCATTTCAAAATCTTTAAAAAGGGATGTTTCTTTCACCTAAAATATTTATCTTGCCAATATTCCTTTTTAAAAAACTCTGTTATTTTGTCTATATCATCCTTAGAGAAACTTTTATAACTGTATTTCATGGAACATACCAAGGATGCACAGTTTGTTTAACCTAGGTTTTTGGTTTTGTTTTGTTTTTTAATGCTTTTCAGTAGTTCTTTTTGTTTTTACTACGTTTAATGTGTTTTCCCTAAGTTTTTGTGTAGATTATTTTTTTCAAAAAGATTTTATTTATTCATTTGAGAGAGAGAGAGAGAGAGAGAGAGCATGAGCAGGGGGGAAGGGCAGAAGAAGAGGGAGAAGTAGACTCTCTGCTGAGCAGGAAGACTGACTCCGGGCTGATCCCAGGACCGTGAGATCATGACCTGAGCCCAAGGCAGATACTTAACTGACTGAATGACCCAGGAACCCCTGTGTAGATTCTTTATAGGGTAATAGTAGTAACTCACTCTTCCTTCTTTGTTCTTTCTGTTTTGATTTTTGGTATTTTTTTTATATAAAATGTTTAGAATTTAGATATGTAGTAAAAGCTAGCAGTGTTTCCTTTGACATTTCTTCCATCCATTTGGGAGACTAATAAATCTTTATACAAAGATTCCACAACCATTCCATGTTTCACAGTTTCCCCTCTTTTTTTGCATATTCCACTCTATTGGTTTTAGAAATGCATATGGTATAAAATTCAGATGGTTCAAATGGTATGCAGCTTTCTTCACATACCTTTCTTAATCATCTAGTTCCTCTTCCCAGAGGCATCTTTGTATAAATTTCTTGTGGAAATTTCTAAACATAGTGTATGCTTTGCAAGAATATACATGTATTCCTTTTTTTTTTTTAAAGGTACATGGTTGTACACTATTCCGTGTCTTGCTTTTGTCATACCTTGGAAATCATTTCACATAGCTACATTGTTTAGAGTGCTGTTTTATTTTTAATGGCTGTATAGTTTTCCATTTTACAGATTATACTGTAACTTATATACTCAGTTTCTTATTGGACATAGTAACTATGAACAATGGTGCAGTGATTATTGATACATATATCAATTCTCTCAAGTACAAGTAAATCTATAGGATAAATTCTAGAACAATAATTTATAGGTGAAAGTGTAAGTATATTTTTAAATTGGTGGACAATACTAGTATCCATACATTTATACTCCTGTTGACAATGTATGATTGTCATACCAGATGCCAATCTGATCATACCTCATCAAGAGTGTCTTAAACTTTTTGATAATTTCTAATCTGATAGTTAAAACCTTTTATTTTATTGTAATTTTGATAGATATTTCTCTTATCAGGAGTGTGGTTTAGTGTAGATTTTTTATAAGTTTGTTTTATATTGACTTTTTTGTATTGTCAACTATAATGGTAATGATGGATATGCTTCTCTTTTAGTGTCTTTAATGGGATTGTGTCTTTGATTCTTCCATTTAACTGGTTATTAGGTTGGGATACAAAAATGTTATGTAAAGGAAGTATTTAATTCACTTCTTTCATTAAGAAATTATTGTTTTTCAAGTAAGCATGGACATTGGATTTTTTTTTTAAGATTTTATTTATTTATTTGGCAGAGAGAGAGCACAAGTAGGCAGAGAGGCAGGCAGAGGGTGGGGGGGAAGCAGGCTCCTTGCTGAGCAAGGAGCCTGATGCGGGCTTGATCCCAGGACCCTGAGATCATGACCTGAGCCGAAGCCAGTGGCTTTAACAACTGAGCCACCCAGGTGCCCCATGGACATTGAATTTTATCAAGTGCCTCTCAGCCTGTGTGAAGATAATATCTTTCTTTTCCCTTTTGATCTGTTAATACGGTAAATTTTACCTTCAATTATCTTAACGACTTTGCATTCTTAATAGAACCATCTTGGTTATGACATCATTACATTATTTTTTAAATATGCTAGTAGATGATTCTGTTTGCTAATGTTTTATGTATTTTTTGCATTGATATTTGTAAAAAATTTATTTACATTTTTCTTTCTTGTCAGGCCATTTTCATTAGGTCTTGATTTCAGTTTTTTTTTTTGTAATAAGGAAACATTTATTTATTTTTTATTTTTTAGAAGATTTTATTTACTTATTTGACAGAGATCACAAGTAGGCAGAGAGGCAGGCAGAGAGAAGGAGGAGGAAGCAGGCTCCCTGCAGAGCAGAGAGCCCAATGTGGGGCTGGATCCCAGGACCCTGTGATCACAACCTGAGCTGAAGGCAGAGGCTTTAACCCACTGAGCCACCCAGGTGCCCCTAATTTCAGTTTTGTAATCTCTCTCTCTCTCTTTTAAAGATTTATTTATTTATTTATTAGAGAGAGAGAGAGAGAGAGAGAGAGTGAGTTCACAAGTAGGCAGAGAGGGAGACAGAGAGAGGGTGAAGCAAGCTCCCCACTGAACAGAGGTCTTGATCCCAGGACTCTGGAATCATGACCCGAGCCAAAGGCAGAGGCCCAACCCACTGAGCCATCCAGGTGCCCCAGTTTTGTAATACCTCTTAAAAATTTTTTTTGAACCTTTCCTATTTTTATCCTCTGGTATAGTTTAATTCACATGATAGCTGGTTCCCTGAAAGTTTGACCATTGTTTTGTTTTTACTTATTTTTAATGGCAGGTTCAGGGGAGAGGAATTGGGGGGTAGTTATTTGATGATATTCTTTCTTTTATAGTAGCTTGTCCAAGTAGATTTTCGCTTTCTCTCAAAACAGTTTTGGTAATTTATAATGTCCTAAAAATATCCAGTAATTCAAGTTCTCAAATTTGTCTGTATAATTTTGAACAAAGTACCTTTCTGATTTTTTAAAAATTGTATTTATTTATTAAAGATGGGTTGCGAGGGGACATGCTGAGGGGAGGGGCAGAGGAAAAGGGAGAAGCAGATTCCCTGATGACCAGGGAGACCAACATGGGGCTTGATCCCAGAACTCTGGGATCATGGCCTGAGCTGAAGGTAGACACTTAACTGAGTGAACCACCCAGGTGCCCTGACTTTATGAATCTTTTTGATTTTTATTTGTTTATTTTTAAAAAGTTTATTTATTTTTTAAAGTAACCTCTATATCCAACGCGGGGCTCAAACTCATGACCCTGAGACTAAGAGTCATATGTTCTTCCAACTGAGCCAGCTGATTCATTTTGTAATATCCTCTACATTTATGGTTACTTTCTACTGATTTCTTACATTATTTATTTGCCTTTTTAAGATTTATTAACTCTTTTGCTTTTTTAAAGAGCTCTTAGATGTATTTATCTATTATTATATTCCATTTTTTAATATTTAATTCCTTTTCCTTTTAGTTTTCTTAGGTTTATTTACCTTTTCTAACCTTCTTAATTGTTAACTTAAATTCATTGATTTTCATTCTTGTTTATGTAATATATATATTTAAAGCTTTCAGCTTTTGTTTGTACAGTGTTTTGGTTGTATTCAGTAGATTCTGATATGGTTTTCATGATTATTAGATATTTTGCACTTTGTGTTTTGATTACTCTGACAAAGTATTAAGAGATTCATAAGCTCATAAGAGACTCAAAGTATTAAGAGACTCATAAGTATTAAGAGACTCATAAGAGACTCAAAGTATTAAGAGACTCATAATACTCAAAGTATTAAGAGACTCAAAAAAATTTTTTTTAAATTTTTTTAAAAGATTTTATTTATTTATTTGACAGAGATCACAAGTAGGCAGAGAGGCAGGCAGAGAGAGAGGGGGACGCAGGCTCCCCACTGAGCAGAGAGCCCGATGCGGGGCTCGATCCCAGGACCCTGAGATCATGACCCAAGCCGAAGGCAGAGGCTTAACCCACTAAGCCACCCAGGCGCCCATCTTAAAGAAAAAAAATTTTAAAAATTTAATACATAATATAGAAAAGTTGATAAAAAAATATATATACACAGTCTGAATTAGTATTTTTAAAGCCACTACTATGTAACCAGCACTCATGTCAAGGAAAAGAACATTGGCAATACTACTAAATCACATGTTGATCCCTCCCAATAATTAGCCATCCTCTCTCCAACCCCCCAAACTAACACTAAAGTTTATTTGGCCACTTTGATTCATTGTCCTTGCTGCTGGAACCAAGTTCCCAGGTGATGCTGCTGCTGATGCTATTGGGCTGGGAACCATACTTTGAAAACCATTGCTGGAGTATTTTATTCATTGCATGGCTATTCTACAGCTTGTCTCATATATGTGGATGGAAATTTGGGATATTTCCAGCTTTTGACTGTTAAGAGTTACTATGAACATTCTTATAGGTAGGTTATCTTTTGGTTCATGTGTGGATATGTTTCTTTTGGGTGTATACCTAAGGAGTAGAATTTCTATTTTATGGGATATGCATATATTCAGCTTTAGTACCTAATGTCAAATAGGTTTTCAAAGGTTTGTTCCATTTATATTTCTGCCATTAGTGTGAGAGAGTACTCATTTTTTTGTATCTACCAACACTTGATAATGCTAATCTTTTGAAGTTAGGCATTTTTTGGGTGTGTTTATCTCACTGTGGTTTTAATATCCTTATCCATTATATTTAATGAAGATAAGGACATTTTCAAATGTTTATAGGCCATTATATATCATCTTTTATGAAGTATCTATTCAGAGAATCTTTTCTTGATTACATAGCAGTATTACCCTTCTCTCTGTGGTTTGCTTTTCACTATTAATGGTCTTTTGATGAATAGAAGTTCTTAATTTTGATGACCTCTAGTTTATCACTTTCCCTTTCCTTGTCAGTGCTTTTTGTGTCCTTTTATTTATTTATTTTTCAAAAAAGATTTTATTTATTTATTTATTTGACAGACAGAGATCACAAGTAGGCAGAGAGGCAGGCAGAGAGAGAGGGGAAAGCAGGCTCCCCACTGAGCAGAGAGCCCAACCCGGGGCTCTATCCCAGGACTCTGGGATCATGACCCAAGGCGAAGGCAGAGGCCCAACCCACTGAGCCACCCAGGCACACCTTTGTGTCCTTTTAAATAAATCTTTCATTTCCCCATGTTCATGAGAACATTCTATTGTGTTAACTACTAGAAGTTTTATTGTTGGTCTTTTACTTTTAGATTTATCATCCTCTTTGAATTTATTTTTGAGCATGGCAAGAGGTAGAGGTTTATGTTTAACCAACCCCCATACCTCACAAGTGCCTGTGTTCTCTCCTTTTCCTCACTGCTCTGCAAGCTACCTTTGTCGTAGAACAAGTGTCCATATGCTTCTCTTTCTCTTCATATGACTAATTTGCCTCCACCTACCTTTACAATCAGTATCTTAAAAATTTTCTCTGGTTTAATCATTACACATTAAATGTGTATCCCATCAAAGGCCATTTGAAGGATCTGGACTGTTTCTTACCAGCCTTCCTTTTCAGCTTGAGTTTTCCTAAAAAAATAAGTCTTAGCTCTAGTATCTGATGTATGGAATCTCTCCCCAGGCTAATAAATATAAATAGTAAAAGATATAAGTATAGATATGTATGTATGTATATAAGAAAAAATTCATTCAGTAAAAGAATTGATCAGTGACTGTTTTATCATAAATTTGGCTCCATTAGTTTTTCAGAATCATCTTACCTATTTTCTCTTGGGTATTAGGTGTGTACTTTGTAAAAAAAAAAAAAAAAGAAAGTCGCAATTTGGTGTGTTGTTTTTAAGATATGTTAAAAAACATAGATTACCGTAAAGTTTTTTGTTCTTGAGAACTGTTTTTGTTCCTTAAATATTTTGTCTGTTTTTTTTCTCTGAGACATTAAATATTGGTTCTTTGTTAAATCCTCAGAGAAATGTTATTCTTAAGTTTTTGGAAACATTAAAGTGTTCTCTAATGTACCACCTTATAGCTATATGCCCTAGCAATCATGGTTTGCTTTGGGATATTTGGTTTTCTCTCCAAGTATGTATTTATTCTCACATTCTCATCTATTTTTTGGGGTATGTGTTTTCTATATGACCTTCCTAACCTGCCAACTTCTTAGATTCTCCTTGCATTATTTAAATACAATATTTATTATATAACTTGCTTCCACTTCTTTAGATTCTTTCTTTTATCTTTAGCCTTGCCATCTTTTCTTAGCAAGAATCATCAGTGGGATGAATTAATTTTACATAACCCTTAATTGTGTAAAATAGAACATTATTTTTATGCTCTGCAGCTCTCACTTTCAGTATTTCAACATAGCGAATGTTTGAATTAAAACAATTTTTTCAGTCCAGAAGTACTGCTTTGAAACAAAGATGTCCACCCTAAAGCAACATCTGAAGGATCTGAACTGGGAGAGCAAACAAGAAGTGATGTGATGGAAAGAGGCCTGGACTGGGAGGGCAGAATTTCCACAGAGAAGGCACATTATAAATGAGGAATGTGGGAAAGTCTTCAAATATAATTCCTCCCTTATTAGCCACCGGAGAAATCATACTGGTGAGAAACCCCATAAATGTAATGAATGTGGGATCGCCTTTATGAGCAGTTCTTCTCTTTTAAATCATTATAAAATTCACACAGACAAGCAGCCTTATAGATGTATTGAATGTGGGAAATTTCTTAAGAAGCACTCAACATTTGTTAATCATCAGAAAATTCCTTCTAGAGAGAAACCTCATAAATGTAATGAATGTGGAAAAGCTTTTGGAAAGAACTCTATCCTTTTACGTCATTAGAGAATTCATACTGGTCAGAAACCCTACAAATGTAATGACTGTGGGAAAGCCTTTGCTCAGAATGTAGCTCTCACTTGTCATGAGAGAATACATAGCGGAGAGAAGCCTTTTAAATGTAATGTATGTGGGAGAGCTTTTAGGGATAACTCAACTGTGTTGGAACATCTGAAAATCCATACTGGTGAAAAACCATATCAGTGTAATGAATGTGGAAAAACCTTTAGGAAGAGCTCCACTCTTGTTAGTCATCAAAGAATGCATAAGGAGAGAAACCCTATCACTGCAGTAAATGTGGAAAATCTTTTAGGTATAGCTTATCCTTTGCTGGACATCAGAAAACTCATAGTGGAAATAAACCCTATCAATGTAATGACTGTGGGAAAGTCTTTACGAAGAGCTCAACCCTTATTGGACACCAGAGAATTCATACTGGAGAAAAAGCCCTATTATGGTAAGAAATGTGGGAAATCCTTTAGGCATAGCTCTGGCCTTGTTGAACACCAGAGAATCCATACTGGAGAAAAACCTTACGAATGTAATGTATGTGGGAAGGCTTTTCCCCAGAGTTCAGCCCTTAAACAACATAAGAAAATGCATAACAAAGAAAAAACCATCAAATGTAGTTAGTGTGGTAAATGAAGAAGTAGTTTATTCCTTTTGACTATCAAAGAGGAGACTTCCAACAAATCACACATTTAAGAAAAATAGTCTGTGTGCCTCTATCCTGGAGAACTTCTCATTTGTGAGGATGTTCACTGTAGTATAGTTTGTACTACTGAAATATTTGAAGAATATAGATGTCTATCAATATGGAAATAGGAAATAGTTACTATAGAACACTATGAAGGAAGCAAAAAGAATGAGGTAGAGCTGTGTATAGAGTCATAGAAATACATGATATGTTATTCAAGTTAAGAGAGCAAGTTGAAAAAAATCTACAGGGGCACCTGGATGGCTCAGTGGGTTAAGCCTCTGCCTTCGGCTCAGGTCAAGATCCCAGGGTCCTAAGATTGAGCCCCGCATCAGGCTCTCTGCTCAGCAGGGAGCCTGCTTCCTCCTATCTCTCTGCCTGCCTCTCTACCTACTTGTGATCTCTGTCAAATAAGTAAAATCTTAAAAAGAAAATCTACGTATTGTGGTCTAATTTATATTTAAAACAATGAAGCTATTTTTATATATTTCCTGTGTATTCAAAAAGATCTGATAAATAAAGTCCAAAAGTTGCTTTCTTTGAGAAGAATGTTTTTATTGGTATGATGAAGTGAAATTTTGACTTTGGCTTTGTTTTTTGAAATATTTAATCATATATACACACACACACACACACACACACACACGTGTATATATATATATATTTCATGCATCCTCTATAATTTAACATAGTTGTCTTTCTAAATAAGAGAATTCAGAAACCATAAAAACTTAAAAAAAAAACCATAAAAATTAAAAACTTTTGTATGACCAGAGGCTTCATGATGTTAAAATACAAAGAACCAGACTTGGGGAGAATATTATTATCATATTATAACAAATAAATACTTAGAATATCTAAAGAATTCATAAAGATGCATAAGAATAATATAAAATCCCAGGGGCACCAGGGTGGTTGTTGGTTCAATGTACTACTCTTTTTTTTTTTTTTAAAAAGATTCTATTTATTTATTTGACAGAGAGAGAGAGAGACAGCCAGAGAGGGAATACAAAAAGGTGGGGGGGTGGGAGAGGGAGAAGCTGACTCCTTGCTGAGCAGGGAGCCTGATGTAGGGCTCGATGTGGGGCTCGATCTCAGGACCCTGGGATCATGACCTGAGCCAAAGCCAGCTGCTTAACAACTGAGCCACCCAGGAGCCCCTAAATATACTACTTTTAATTTTAGCTCAGGTCTTGATCTCATGGTTTTGAGATCAAGCGCTGCATCAGGTTCTGTCCCCAGTGGGGAGTTTGCTTTAGATTCTCTCCCCAACTTTCTCTCTTCCCTTCCCCCATGCATTCACTCTTTCTAAAATAAATAAATAAATCTTAGGGAAAGAAAAGAGTAATATAAAAATCCCATTGGAGAAATGGTTTGGAATATGAATATACAGTTGTCAGAAAAAACAAGTACAAATAGTCAAAAAGAGATAACCAGCTTTAGAGAAATGTGAATTAAAATAATCAACATTTTTTTTTGTTCTCTTTGGCAAAAATTTATAAGAAATATATTTTGTGCTTTTGAAGGTACAAGAAAATAGGCACACCTACATATTGTTGAAGGAATTGTGAATTAAGTTTGATTATGGGAAGTGTAATTTGACTGTATTGACCAACTTTTAGAAAGCTACTCTTCGACTTAACATTTCTACTTCTTAAAATCCAATAAAGAGTAAAGAACATCTTTACAGGACTATGGTAAAGAAAAGTTGGGGTCACCATAGTATCTATTACCAGGGCAATGATTAAATTAAGATACATGCACTCATTGGACCAGCATGCAGTCATTTAATATATAACCATTACAAATCATTCAATTAATCGGTTAACATTTAATGAGTTAATTTTTTGAAAAGATTTATCTATTTATTTGACAGACAGAGACCACAAGTAGGCAGAGAGAGAGAGGAGAAAGCATGTTCCCTGCCGAGCAGAGAGCCCTATGTGGGGCTCCATCCCAGGACTCCGGGATCATGACCTGAGCTGAAGGCAGAAGTTTTAACTCACTGAGCCACCCAGGTGCCCCAATGAGTTAAATTTTTTGGAAGATTTTATTTATTTATTAGAGAGAGAGAGTGAGTGTGAGCAGGGGGCGGGGCAGAGGGAGAGGGAGAAGCCAACTCCTTGCTGAAAAGGGCTTGGTCCCAGGATCCTGAAATCATGACCTGAGCTGAAGTCAGATGCTTAACTGACTAAGCCATCTTGGTGCGCTTAATGAGTTATTTTTTTTTAAAGATTTTATTTATTTATTTGACAGAGATCAAAGTAGGCAGAGAGGCAGGCAGAGAGAAAGGGTTGGGGGGAAGCAGGCTCCCTTCTGAGCAGAGAGCTGGATGCGGGGCTTGATCCCAGAACCCTGAGATCATGACCTGAGCTGAAGGCAAAGGCTTAACCCATTGAGCCACCCAGGCGCCCCAATGATTTAATTTTTTAATTAACAGGGAAAGATGTCTAAGACATAAGTGGGAAAAAAGCCGAATTGTGTAATAATATAGGACCTATTTAATATAGTTTGTGCACTATTTCAATCTTTCATTCAAATATATGACTTGTAGTTTAAAATATAAAATAAAGCAAGATTATTGATGAGTTTTTTAGAACAGAAAGGAGAGGAACTAAACATTCAGCTCAAACTAGAAAAGGGCTGGTATTAATTAAAAGCAAAGTTGGGTATATTTGTGTGTGTGTTTTTTTATTTATTTATCACAAGTAGATCACAAGTAGGCTGAGAGGCAGGCAGAGAGAGAGGAGAGAGCAGGCTTCCCGCTAAGCAGAGAGCCTGATGCAGGGCTTGATCCCAGGACTCTGGGATACATGACCAGAGCTGAAGACAAAGGCTTTAACCCACTGAGCCACCCAGGCACCCTAGTATGTGTGTTATTAGTGAAAACTGGTTAAGCTTTGGAGAGCAGTTTGACAATGTGAATGTGAATCTAAATTTGTGCTCCCATTGACCTGGAAAAGCCACTCTCAATTCGCCTAGCTTACAGAGATTGTATTGCTCATCATAGCAGTGTCTGTAATAAAACCCTGGGAAGAGGTGGGAAAAATACCTAGGGTAGGAAAATATTTAAATACATTATAGAACTTTCATAGACTGGTATCTGTTTTTAGTGGCATAAGCCACGCAAACTTCATTACCATTTTGTTAATGCTCACAGATTGTGTATCAATAATTCAGAAAGCAGAGCAGGAGCAATTTTCTAACTGTATGATGTGTGGGTCTCAGCTGGGAAAACTCAAGGCTGGAATTGACTTAGCAGTTTCATGGTTAAATCATTTGAGGCTGTCGCAGTACAGTAGCCACAAGTGGCTGATGAGCAGTTAAAAACAGGCTGGTCTGAATTGAGATGTGCTATAAGTGTAAAGTATACATTGGATTTTGAAGACATAGTATGAAAAAACTAAAGTATCTCAATTTTTCAATGTTATTACATGTCAGAATTGTATTTTGGATAAATAGGTTAAGTTAAATATATTAAAATTATTTAGAATGATTTTAACGTGTCTGCTAGAAAATTTAGTTACATATGAGACCCATATTTGGGGCTCACATTATATTTCTATTGGTCAGTTCTGGTTTGAAAGCCTGTTTACAGGTTTGGTGGTTGATGCTATTGGCTAGGACCTCAGATAGGGCCTTCTGTACAAAGGGCACTCTGCAGGACAGCTGACGCTGAAGTGAGTGTAACCTGGGGTGTCTTGGGGTGCTCAGCATAGGGGGCACCCTGGTGGGGTGGCTGGAGCCAAGGCAGGGTATGGGCCAGGGGTTTCTGGGGGTGCTACTTAGAGGGGGTACCCTGGCAGGGTGGCTGGAGCTGAGGTGGGTCACAAATTGGGGGTTCCCAGGGTGCTCTGTGAAGGGAGTGCTTTGGCAAGGTGACATTTTTGTAAGTGGAAGTTTGTACTTTTTGACTCCCATCACTCATGTAAGCCCCCTTGTCACAGATTAATTTATTGTGTGTTTGTTTCTGGGATCTCTTTTCTGTTCCATTGATCTCTGTGTCTCTTTTATGTCAATACATAGAGATTTGATTACGATGGTTTTGTAATATAGTTTGAAATCAGGGAGCATGTTGTCTCCAGTGTTGTTCTTATCAAGATTGTCTTGACTATTTGGGGTCTTTTGTGGTTCCATACAATTTTTAAGATTGTCTATTTCTTTTCTTTTCTTTTTTTAAGATTTCATTTATTTGAGAGAGAGAGAGATATATATATAGTGAGAGACAGCACAAGCAGAAGGGAGAGGGAGCAGCAGACTCTGCTGAGCCGGGAGCTTGATGCGGGGCTTGATCCCAGGACCCTGGGATTACTACCTGAGCTGAAGGCAGACACTTAAACTATGGAGCCACCCAGGTGCCCCAGGATTGTCTGTTTCTGTGAAAAATGCCATTGGAGTTTAGATAGGGATTTCATTGAATATGTAGATTGCTTTGAGTAGTGTGGGCAGTTTTTTTTTTTTTAAAGATTTTATTTATTTATTCATGAGAGAGAGAGAGAGAGGCAGAGGCAGAGGGAGAAGTAGGCTTGATGCAGGACTTGATCCCAGGACCCTGGAATCATGACTTGAGCTGAAGGCACTTAACTGACTGAGCCACTCAGGCGCCCTTAGTGAGGACATTTTAACAATATTAATTTTTCCATCCCTGAGCCCAGAATATCTTTTCATTTATTTGTCTTACTCAATTTCTTTCATCAATGTCTTATAGTTTTTAGTGTACAGGTTTTCTCCACCTCTTTTGTTAGATTTATTTCTAGATATTTTATTCTTTTTGGTGCGATTGTAAGTCAGATTGTTTCCTCAGTTTCTCTTTCTGATTGTTATTGGTGTACAGAAATGCAACAGATTTTGTATATATATTTATTTTCTATGCTTGACTGAATACATTTACTAGTTTTAACTGTGTAAGGGCCTATTTAGCCAGAGTGGCTCCACCTTGATTGAACAGCCATTTTGTTGTTTATGCAGTAAAACTTAAACTGACCCTGCCACCAGCCCCCCAGGGGAACTTACTTAAAAGTAAGTCCAGGAAACCAGTAAAATATGGTCGACCAGTCCCTGATAACAGAGCCCAAATACGAGGGCGGGTCAGGTCAGGTGGAGATAACAGCCCGAATGCAGGGATGAGTCCGGCCAGGTGGAGCCATCCACTCAGTGGGGTGCACATACTGTCTCCCTAGCTACCAAGGAGTGTGGGCCTCTGCCTTTTGGGTGCCAATTCTGACCAAGGTGATAGGCTAGTTCAAATAGCTACTATGGGGTGAATTGTAATTCAATTGGCCACCCGTGTGTGATCTAGCATGACTATGCAGCTTTTTCTGTGTGTTATAATCTCATTTGCCACCTGTGTGTGGCCAAGGTCAACCACATGGCCTTTGCTCTATAAAAGTTAGTCTGTAAGGCAGGGAGGGTTCGCCCTCTCTGTAAGAGGCGGCCCAGAATGGTTGGTTTGATTCTCAGTGCTTGGCACGAAATAAAGTTTTGCTTGACCTTCGCTTTGTATCAGTCTCACTCCTTTGATTATGGACCTAACAATTGGTTTTTGGTGATGTCTTTGGGTTTTCTTTTCCTTTTTCAGAGAGAGAGCATGCATATGGGGGGGTGGTAAGGAGGGAATCTTCAGCAGGCTCCATGCCTAAAGTGGAGTCCAATGCAGGGCTGGATCTCACAACCCTGAGATCTGTTTCTAGAAACTGATCCGTTCTTCTAAGGTGTCTAATTTGTTGGCCTATAATTGTTCATAGTAGGCTCTGTGATCCTTTGCATTTCTGTGGCATCAGTTGTAATGTCTTCTCTTTCATTTCTGATTTTGAATCCCCTTATCTTTTTTTCTGGGTGAGCCTTGATAAAGGTTTGTCAGTTTGGGTTATCTTTTTTTTTTTTTTTAAGATTTTATTTATTTATTTGTCAGAGTGAGAGCATGGAGAGCTATAGGCAGAACAGGCAAGCGGGCTTCCCACCAAGCAGGGAGCCCAATATGGGGCTTGATCCCAGGACCCCAGGATCATGACCCATGCCAAAGGCAGATGCTTAACAACTGAGCCACCCAGGCACCCCTCATTGATCTTTTCTATTTAGTTTTTAGTCTTTTCTTTTTAGTCTCTTTTCTTTAGAGACTTTTCTTTTTAGTCTCCATGCTATTTATTTCTGTGTTATTTATTTAGTCTCTCTGTTATTTATGATATTTGTTATGTTCTTTCTTCTACTAACTTTGGTTTATTTTTTAAGATTTTGTTTATTTATTTGAGAGGGAGAGAGAGAGAAAAAGAATGCAAGAGCAGGGGTAGGGAGAAGCAGACTCCCCACTGAGCAGGGAACCTGACATGGGGCTCAGTCCCAGGACCCTGGGATCATGATCTGAGCTGAAGGCAGATGCTTAACTGACTGAGCCATCCAGGTTCCCCTAACTTTGGGCTTTGCTTTGTTGTTCTTCTGGTTCCTTTAGGTATAATGTTAGAGTGTTTGAGATCTGTTTTTTCCTTGATGTAGACATTAAATGTTATGAGTTTCCCTCATAGAACTGCCTTAGCTGCATCCCATAGATTTTGGTATGCCGTATTTTCATTTATATTTGCTTTAAGTATTTTTTTTTTTTTTAATTTATTTGACAGAGAGAGAAATCACAAGCAGGCAGAGAGGCAGGCAGAGAGAGAGAGGGGAAGCAGGCTCCCTGCTGAGCAGAGAGCCCGATGCGGGGCTCGATCCCAGGACCCTGGGATCAGGACCTGAGCTGAAGGCAGCGGCTTAACCCACTGAGCCACCCAGGCACCTCCGCTTTAAGTATTTTTTAATTTCCCTTTTGATTTCTTCTTTGACCAATTGGTTGTTCAGTACCATGTTTCATTACCACATATTTGTGAGTTTTTCAATTTTCTTTTTGTAATTGATTTCTACTTTCATACCACTGTGGTTAGAAAAGATGCCTGATATGCATTTCTGTGGTATCAGTTGTAATGTCTGATATCAGACTGAAATAAATTTCAGCCTTCTGAAATTTATTAAGGTTTGTTTTGTAGCCCAATATCTGATCAATTCTAGAGAATATTCCATGTGTGAAAAGAATGTATTCTATTGGTTTAGGATGGACTGTTCTATATATATCTGTTACAGTCTTATATATGTTATATATCTGTTAATTCCATCTGGTTTAACTTGTTGTTTAAAGCCATGTTTCCTTACTGATTTTATGTCCGTATGATCTCAGTGGTGTATTAAAGTCCTTTGGTATTATTGCATTATTGTCTGTTTCTCCCTTTATTTCTGTTAACATTGCTTTATATATTTAGGCATTCCTATATTGGGTGCATAAATATTTACAAATGTTTTACCTCTTGTTGGATTGACCCCTTTATCACTATATAATGGCCTTCTTTGTTTCTGATTGTAGTCTTTGTTTTAAGTTCTATTTTGTCTGTTATATGTATAGCTACCCCAGCTTTCTTTTGGTTCTCATTTGCATGGAATATATTTTTCTGTCTTTTCATTTTCAGCCTATGTGTGTCCTTACATCTGAAGTGAGTATCTTGTAGGCAGTATAGAGATGGTCTTATTGTAGTTGTAAAGATTTATTTATTTGAAAGAGAGCACATACATGTGTGTATGAGCCAAGGGGAAGGGCAGAGGGAGAGAATTTCAAGCAGGCTCCCAACTGAGCATGGAGCCTGATTCAGGCTTGATCCCACAACCCATGAGATCATGACCTGAGCTGAAACCAGGAGTCAGATGCTCAACTGACTGAGCCACCCAGCTGTCCTGGGTCTTGTTTTTTATCCACTCAGTCACTCTGTATCTTTTGATTAGATAATTTAAGTCATATTCACTTAAAGTAATTTGCTAGGGATGAACTTAATGCCATTTTGTTAATTGTTTTCTGGCTGTTTTGTAGTTCCTCTGTTCCTATCTTCTTCTCCTGCTTTCTTTATGATTTGATTATTTTCTTTGGTGGTAGGTTTAGATTCCTTTTTCTGAAGCTTACATGTAACAACTTACAAGAGTCTATTTTTAAGTTGTTAACCTAAATTTGAATGTATTCTAAAGCTCTGAATTTTACTCACTCCCCCCAAATTTTGTTTTTGATGTCACATTTTATACCTTTTTATTTTGTGTATCCCTTTACTAATTGTTATAGTTAGTTATTCTTACTACTTTTGTCTATTAACCTTCATACGTGCTTTATAATTAATTAGTCTATCACATTTACATTTGATTTTTCTAAACTTTCTATGTATTTTTTTTTTACCTTATTGATGAGATTTATACTTTCAAGTTTTTCTGTTACTAATTAGTGTCCATTTCTTTATCAGCTTAAAGAAGTCCCTTTAACATTCTTGTAAGTCTGGTCTAGTGGTAATGAACTCCTTTTAGCTTTTGCTTGTCTGGAAAACTTTTTTTGTTTAAAAAACTCTTTATCCTGCTTTCAGTTATGAAGGACTTTTTTTTTCTTTTGCTGGGTAGGATAGTCTTGGTTGGCAGTTGTTTTTCTTTCAGCACTTTGAATATACCAAGCTATCTCCTTCTGGTATACAAAGTTTTTATGGGACGTTTCCTTGCATGTAATAAGTTGTTTTTGTCATGTTTTTATGATTCTCTCCTTGTCCTTTACTTTTGACCCTTTAATTATAATGTGTCTTGGTGTGAGTCTTTTTGGGTTCATTTTATTTGGAACTCTGGGATTCCTGGTTCTGGATATTGGTTTCCTTCCCTAGATTAGGGAAATTTCTAGACATTATTTCTTCCAGTAAATTGTCTGCCTCTTTTTGTTCTCGTTTTGGAATCCCTATAATGTGAACATTGGTCCACCTAATGTCCCATAAGTTCTTTCACTGGTTTGCATTCTTTTTTCTTCTTGCTACTTTGATTGGGTGAGTTCTACTGCCTTGTTTTCAAGCTTACTGAGTCTTTCTTCTGCTTTGTCTAGTCTGCTATTTAACACCTCTACAATATTTTTCAATTCACTTCTTGTATTCTTCACCCTGGTGGCTTCTGTTTGGTTCCTTCTTATATTTTCTGTACCTTTTTTGGAAGTTCTCACTGTGTTCATGCATTCTTCTCCCAAGTTCAGTGAGCATCTTTATGACCATTATTTTGAACTCTTTTTCAGGTAGATCACTTATTTTCTCCCACTCATTAAGAACTTTTTTTCCCTGAGGTTTTATCTTGTTCTTTCATTTGGAACATATTCCTCTGTTTCTTCATTTTCATCTCTCTCTGTTGGTTCCTATGCACTGGATAAAATAGCCACCTTTCCCAGTCCTGATGAAGTGGATTTGTAAAATAGATGAACCTTATCATTCAACCCTGCTCCAACTCTTGGTTCTCTCAAATTCATGATTGTCCAAGCAGCCTATTTTATTTTAGAGACTCTTAGTAGCTGAGGGTGCATTAAGACCTATCGGTGTCCCAAAGAGTAGGGTATCAATCAGCACTTAGGTTCAGCTCAAGCAGTAGCTTCTAACTTATGCAAATATATATTGTCCTGTGGGGCCACAAGTGCAGGTCTCACTGGCCATCATAGCTAGATGCTCTACAAGTGTCCCCTGGATGGCAGGTGAGTATACAAGTTTCCTTCTGGGAGACACCAATGACTTGGAGTGAGGCAGAGAGAAAGTGTGAACATGGCATCCACTGGGCCATCTGTTAGTGTATCTCAGTAGGCACCTAGTTGTGTGCCAAACCAGAAGCCTGCCCCTCAGGCTGATATTTCAGGACAAGCAAATAGGTCTCTTTCCCAGAAAGACTGGGGGTGTGTTTCAGTCTTCTCTGTGCACAATGTCTTAGGGTTGGTAGCCAGCCAAGAATTGTCTCTTTGTTTGTTACAGTCGTGTGGGATACAGGAACTGTATCCTGAGCCTGGGTGGCTCAGTGGTGGCCACCAGAGAAAGGGGATGCCCTCTGGGTTTCACCCATAAAAACCAGCATACCAGAGACATGTGCAAGCATGTCTCTGGGAAATATTGGTACTGTGGAGCACAGCAGAGGGAGAATGAAGATAATGACTGCCCTCTGAGATCTCTGGAGAGAATTATAGTGTGCCCTTATATGTTTAATTAGCATCCTGCCCTTCAGGCCACAGCTATGAAGATAAGCTAATAAACCTCTTTCATGGAAAGACTGAGTGCCTTGTTCTGTTGTCTCTTGTTGTGCTTTGAGGGTGGTAGCTAGTTAATAACTAATTCTCCATTGGTTACAGTTCTGTGGGCCCCTGAACATAAGCCCCACTGGCTGGCTACCAGAGCCAGGTGACTAGAGTTGTTCCCCTGGCCACAGCTGCAAGAATTGTTGTGCCAGAGGAGGGTATAAGCTGTTTTCTGGGAATTACCTGTGAGCTGAAGTGAGGCAGAGGGAGCCAGCCATCTTCCATCCCTGGAGATGCAAGGCCCCTAAATGTGTGTTAAATTAAGATGCCTGTGCCTCGGAGCACCTGGGTGGCTCAGTAGGTTAAGCCTCTGCCTTCAGCTCAGGTCCTGATCTCAAGGTCCTGGGATAGAGCCCCACATCATCTGGCTCTCTGCTCAGTGGGGAGCCTGCTTCCCCCCCCCTCTCTGCCTGCCTCTCTACCTACTTGTGATCTCTGTCAAATAAATAAATAAAATCTTAAAAAAAAAAGATGTCTGTGCCTCAGGCCACCACTTTTTTTTTTTTTTTTTTTTTTTTTTTTTTTTCACTGAAGCAGAAGTTGCTTTAATCAAGGGGTGAAGTCCTCCATCAGGGGGACCTCACTGAACCTTTGGTAGGCCACCACTTTAAGAAAATAAGTTTCTTTCATATGAAGTCTGAGTACCTCTCAATTGGCTGTTTCTGAGCTGGTCCCTGGGGTGAGTCCAAGCGTGAGAGCTCTTTAAGAGCTGTTTTTCAGTTCACTCTTGTGGGTCTCATGGTTTTCAAAGCTAGTTGTTTTGGGGACTCATGTCTCAAGTCTTAAAAGTTGAAGTACCTAATGTGGGACTCAAACTCTACTCCTCAGAAAGAAGATCCAGATTGTGGGTTCCCTCCTGATTGTGGGTTGGCTGCACCAGGGTAGGATTTATGGCAGTTGTCTCAGCTTCTCCTACCAGCTTCAATACGAGTTTTTTATTTGTGTTATCTGTAGGAGTGACTCAGCAAGTTTTTAGGTTTTTTGTTTTTTAAGAGGAAATTGTTCCATAGGTAGCTGTAGAGTAGGTTGTCTGTGTGAGGAGGTGAACCCAGGATCTTCCTACATTGTCCTCTTAAACTAGAACACTCTTGTGTTGTTACTTTAATGGAAGCAGCCAACAATCTTTAGAAAGTTAATAATATCTGTATAAAAAATAGGAAGAATATTTATTTTTAAGATTTTATTTGTGATAGAGCGAGAGAGGGAACACAAGCACAGGGAAGCTCAAGAGGAACAAGCAGCCTCCCCGCTGAGCAGGGAGCCTGATGCGGGTCTCTGTCCCAGGGTGCTGGGATCATGACCTGAGCTGAAGGCAGATGCTTAACCGCTGAGCCACCCAGAAGTCTCAGGAAGAATATTTTTAAAGATCTTTTATATTTTCTGACCTATTTACTCTTTATTATAAATACTCATTTCTTTTCTGCAGAACAAGGATTCTAAGATACCTATATATAGATTATGTATGTATGTATGTATCTGTCTAATCATGCAGAAACTTTTCACACTTTAAAGAGCTCTTCAGACCTATTCTTGGAAGTCATGTCCCATCAGTGCTGTTTTTTGTGTCTGAAGCAGTTACAAGCCTACCCAGATTCAAGTGGAGGTGAAACCAATCTCCATCTCTTCATGAGATTAGTGTTAACAGAACTTGTGGGGAGCGTTTTTAAACTGCCTCATTGTTACTGAATTATCTAATAAATTTCTTACAGAGCAGGACTGCTGGAGACCAGCATTTACTTCTTCACGTAACTTGTATCTGGGTTAACTAATCTATACCTTGCCTTCTGTTTTGTCAAAAGAAATGTTTACTTTTAAATCTTTAAATCGTGTTTTGGTTTAGTCAGTAAGTAAATCTCAAGTCATTCTCCCAGATTTTTCCTTTTCTTTTCATAGTATCTTATCTTTTTAGAAAATGTTATGTTCTATTATTGCTGTATAGTAAATAACATAAATATTTAGTGGTAGAAAACCATAGCTTTTTATTTCTCTAATGACTTTTTGTGTTAGGAATTTGAGAAGTCTGTTCTTACTTGGGGCTCTCTCATATAGTTTTTGTCAGATGTCATATGGGGCTTCAGTCATCTCAAGGTTGCACTTGCCTGGACATCTACAGTAACGCACTCACATGGCTGGTAGTTGATGCTGTCTGTTGGAGCTCAGCGGAAGCTGTCAACTAGAGCACTTACATGCAGCTTGTCCATTATAGTGGCCTCAAGATAGACTTTTTACATGGCAGCTGATTTTCTCCAGAGTAAGCATCTCAAGAGAATCAGGCAGAAACTTTTCACACTTTTGAAGGGCTCTTCAGACCTATTCTTTGAAATTATATAGTATCAGTTCTGTTTTTTGTGTTTGAGGCAGTCACAAGCCTACCCAAACTCAAGTGGAGGTGACAGACCCCCATCTCTTCATGAGATAAGTGCTAAAGAACTTGTGTGCAGTATTTTTAAACTGCCTCATTGTTTCTAAAGTATACCTTACAGATAAGAAAATGCATAGACTCCTGTTAAGTTCAATGAATTTTGACAATTGCACAGACCCATGCATCTACCACCTGAAATAAGGATAGAGCATGTTTTCACTTTATAAGGTTGCCTTGTGCCCTTTTTAAGTCAGTCCTTACTCAGTTCCCTCCACCCATAGTTAGCAACTATCTGAATTCCATTAGTTCTATTCTATTAGATGAGTTTTCTAGTGTGTGTTTCCACTCAACATAAAGTTTTGAGATTCTTCTATATTATTGCATATATTAGTTGTATGTTATTTTTTATTGCTGAGTCACATTTCATTATATGAACATACCAGCATATATTACCTTACCTATTGTTGGATATTTTGGGTTTTGTCCAGTTTATGACTATTACCAATTGGGATGATATCAACATTCTTGTATACATCTTCAAATGGTATCAGGGTATCTTTGGGAGCGATATTATATTACTATTCAAACCCACAGTATTTGTAAAGTATTTCTGTGCCCAAAGACCTTTGATATAATTTACCTCTCTAGATGATAAAGATTTGCTACCAAGCTCTTTGGGATGAATTCTTCCCTTCTTGAATCCTGATACAAGATTGATTTGAATATGTAAAGAAAAGACCGTGGGACTCATAAAGGGTTGATTTAAACAAAAACTAACGATGTCAACTACAGATTGAAAATCTGAATCTGTTATACATAGAACAATCTCCCATGTATGTACTAGATTAATGGAGGTACTTGGGGGAACTTAGGTCAAAATAAACTGACAAATTATGAAACATATGTGATAATGATAATAAACAAGACATTTATTTTTCATACTTATTTGGGGGAAAGGAGAAAAGTCAGTTTGCCCTACCCAATGATGGTCTTTCTGAAAGAGTCTCCATTCATTCCATAGCATTGGATAGGTTGCTTGATCTGAGTTTTTTTTTTTTTTTTTAAACTTTTAATTCATAAAGAGAACTTCCTTTGAAGAGGGTGGTCAAAGGGTGAGTCTTTGTGAGCAGCTTCGCTGGTGCACAGCCAGACTCCCTCTCTGAGTGAAGCTTTTCCCACACTGGCCACACAGATAGGGTGTCTCTCCTGTGTGGATTTTGCCATGCAGGATACAATTGCCCCTGGTGTGGAAACTCTTCCTGCACTGGGTGCAGGCATAGGGTTTCAGGCCTGTGTGGACTCTGATGTGAACAATTAAGCTTCCTTTCTGACTGAAGGCTTTTCCACACTGATCACATCTATAGGGCTTTTCTCCACTGTGCACTCTTCTATGAACAGCAAGGTTACTTTGATTCCTGAAGCTTCTCTGACAAATAGCACACTCATAGGGTTTCTGTCCAGTATGAAGTCTTTCATGAACAGCCAGACTACCTCGTTGACTAAAGCTTTTCCCACACTCCTTGCACTGATAGGGCTTCTCTCCTGTGTGTATTCGCTGATGTGTAACAAGATTGCCTTTGGCCCTAAAGCTTTTTCCACAATGGGTACACTCAAAGGGCTTTTGACCAGTGTGGATTCTCTCATGCAAGGTTAGACTGCCTTTTTGCCTGAAGGATTTTCCACATTCCTGACACTCATAGACCCTCTGTCTCACTCCAGGTGAATCTTCCTGTAGTGTCTTAGAATCTGGGGATTTTTGTTCCAGCTTCTCTCTTCTGAAAGAATTCTGGAAATCCCAGCTTGAGGATCCTGTGGCCTCAGAGTGATCATATTTGTGGTGGGCTTCTGTCATCACATCTGGTAAAATGAGAGGGAAGTCATGTAAGATGCACCAATATGCTGAGTGAGAAGAATAGGGAAAAAAGAAACAATGCTTTGAATGCTTATTATGTGCCAGACATTACACTGTGAACTTTGCATAGATAATTTAATCATGAAAACCCTATGAAACCTTATCCTACAGATAAGGAAATGAGAGCACAGGGAGGTTGTCACAGATCTTGCAGTTAGCTAAGTGTAGAGTTGGGATTCAAACACAGGCATGCTCCACAGAAGTATACTGTCTCTAAATTTAGTTTAATTTAGCCTCCCAAAGAACCTGTAAGGTAGACGTGATTATCTCCTTTTTATAGACAAGAATATAGGCTCAGAAAAATGAAGAAAACTATATAAGATCAAATAGAGTCCCATAACCAAGTTTTCTCTGACTCCAAGATGGGTATGGATCCAGATTGTGCAGGACTTAAAACTTTAAGATTCTGGAGGCACTCCATTAAGAAAAAGTATAATATAAAAGTAGGTAGAGAGTTCTGAGAGACCAATACGTGAGAAATCATCTCTGTACCAATCTATTTTCCTGACAGTGGAGTAAGCTCCAGGACATCAGAAAATATGTACCAGAATCTTTGGAACATTACATCTACTATCTCTAGTCCCAGTAACCCTGCAAGGTAGAGTTTACTGTCCCTTTTTACAGATGAAGAGCCTGGAGCTCAAGGAAGTTAAACAATTTGTCTGATACCACAGATCAAGCTAGGACAATTATAGAATCTGATCCAAGGAACTTTCCCCTTTAATATTCATGCTATTTCAGTCTACTAAGCTATGGTGGAACTGAAATCAATTTTGGTTTGGAAGTTATTCTCAGACACTTCCTATGCATGCTGACAGTGTTTTCCATAGTGCCCTGCATCTGAGCCTGCTACTGCACTTTAATTATGGGTCCATTAATCACTATTAACAGCTTTCTTGGAGTCATCCTAGGAAAATTTTCTCTTGCCTTACTCTTATTCAGCGATTGTGCCCTGATGTTAAGCTACTCGTTCATTTTCTCAGAGACTACCTCAAAACTACTCCATATCAAGATCATTCTCTTGCTCTGTTTCTAATGCTATTTCTAATTCTAGCTTGCAAACTTTCCCTGTAACCCCCAGGAATGGTGAACTCCTCCAAAGGAATGTCTCCTCTGCTTCCTCAGCCTACTGATCAGTGCTTGAGTACAGGGATACTAAATATTGTGATTTAAGGGCATCTCAGTGATCAACCGACTCACTCACTGAAAAATGCTACATTCTGCGCATATCTTCCATGACAATCCAGCAGGGTAGCTGTTGGAAATCCAAACATGTCCACGCCTGCTGTATGACTTTAATTACCACCTCTTCATATGATCCTTCCATGGGCTATTCTTGAACACCTGAGGAGGAAAAAACAAACAAACAAAAAACATAAAAAGAAAAACAGGAAAAGGCAAGAGAATTGATAAGTGAGAAGGATAAATTTGGGGTGTGAGTAAATGGAAGAAATCTGGATTGCCTGATGTAATCTTAGCCACCTATAATGTAACCCAAAGTTGGTCTAAAGGTACCATGACCACATATAAATGAGTCAAGTTGGAAACGTGAGGTGGGAAGCACAGAACACATATATCTCTTCCTGCCAATCCCAAGATAATGGTCACTCCTGTTTGCACTTTAGCTATGGCATGTGATTAGGATCTCTCACTTCCTTCCCCCACCTAACCACCTGCTCTTTTATACTTCAAGCCTCCAGAGGAATTCAGAATTTTAAAAAAACCAACATTTCAGCCTTCATGATTCATTCTATGATGAAAATGGCTCCAGGTCTCCCCTCCAGTTTCCCCCAGGTTATAAGGACAAGAGATCTCATGTCTACCTTTTAACAATATTTAGGAGGGTCCAGATCCAGAACCACCCCTCTCCTATTCTTCAGGAAATGAGAATACCAATTCTAAGTGTAAGTACCTGCCAATTCTAGGAAAAGAAAGACCTTCCTCAGACTCCCAAAACCAAGCCCAAGGCCCTCCAACTAGGATAAGTAACCTGTCCAAAGTCATACAGTCAGTAAGGAGTCCAGGGTGGGCAAAGGATCAAATTCAAGACTTTTGAGAGTCTATGCCCTTAAACTAGACAATTAAGAGCTGTTGAGAATTTTTATAAACTGGAACAGAATGTAACAATGCTTGATAGGACTTTACCACTCTTCGAGATCGTAGGAATCCTCTTGTTCCACACTCTTTCTCCCCTCTCTCTCCCCATTTTTGAGTATTTTCTTCTTACTTTAGGATCCTAATTACTAAATTCGTACACTTTATGCAGTGGTTCAGTGCATAATCTTTATTCCCCTCCAATATGTTTCATCAAAATGCAGGCCTCCTGTTTTAATGAAATAGCGGTGTGATGCTACAGTGGTTTTGTTAACCTGAACATCTGGTCTTGACAACTGTACGTTCTGCCACATTTGTTCTGACTGGAGAGGCATTTTAAACTTGTATTTGGAGCTGTCACCTCCAATCTGGAGTAGAGGCTACAAAGGAATCCTCTATGATATCCTTATCTATGATATCCTCTATGATACTGCCAGGATGCTACAGCAAGTTCATTTGTTCAAGGTGCTACTGCTTAACAACTGCACATCCATCAGGAGTCCCTGGAAAGTGCACGAAACCTAAACCCTGCCTAAGGTCAGACTCTGTCTCTGGGGAATCCAGCAAATAGTTTGGTCAGAACAAGTGGGTAGAATTTACAACTCTGCTTCTCCGCATGCTACGAGATCTTCCAACAAGTAACAACTCAGCTGCATCTCAGGAACTGCCTTGGTTAATAAATGGGGATTGTTTTATTTTTCTCCTTAGGTCACAAATCTGAGGAAGTAATTTCCTGAAAAATTTGAAGTGGCTTTATTAATAGAAAATTGCTTTTCCTATCAAAGGCGATTTATCCTTTGGAAAAACTCAGAATAAGGCCAGGAGATAACTTGGTTTCTTGCCTTGAATCTCCCCTACCCCTATACAGCCTTGGGCAAGTAACCAAACAGCCCTGGCTCTACTTCCTCTCTAACTAAATAGGTTAACAATACTGTCATATCAGGTAGCTCTCAGGGGAATAAAAACCAAATGTGAAGAATCTCTGATGGCACCTACAGACTGAATGCCTAAAGTGGAGTGCCCTCAAAGGGGGTAAGCTTTGCTGTCTTTGGAACCTCTTGGGCCATAGTCTCAGGTTTAGGAGATGAGGGTGGGGGTGATTATTTTCTCTACACATCTGAATCCATTTTGTTCTTCCTCCCATTCTCCACCTTAACAAGGCTGTCCTCTCTCCCATTCCCCCTCCCTAGACAGAGCAGCCCCCAGCCCCAACGTTTTGTGAAATCCTCTCTGCAGGCCCCAGGCACACCTGCCTGTGGCCTCCCCCTCCCGCGTCTCCAGGGTGCGGAGCGGTGGTCGGAGGGGCCCCTGCTCCCCCGGGTACACTCTCCCCTCCCGCCGCAGGCGCCCCCGGGCCCGCCCTGCGTGCTGGACCTCAGCATCCCGCTCTCCAGTCCGGCTGGACCCTTCTCTGCGGGCCACACGCCTCTCCCCTCGCGGGTGGCCTCCCTCGGGGATCAGGCCGGCCAGGCCTGCTCTAGGGCAGCGGGGGCCGAAGAGGGCCCGGGGGCGGCGGCCTGCCCACGCGGCCCCGCCTAGCCGGGCCCACTGACCCGGCCGGCGGCCTCACTCACCGCAGCGGCGCGCGCCCGCAGACAGACAAAGGCCGGCGCCGAGCCCACAGCAGCGCCGGCGCGAGCGGACCGAACTACAACTCCCAAGAGGCTGCGCGAGAGCCCGCCCGCCGGGTCCTGGGCCTTGGCTGGCCTGGCTTCTTGGAGCACTGTGGGAAACGTAGTTCCGTGGCGCGCCCTGCTGCTCGGACTCTGAGGGTCCCTGCCGGGCGGGGCTCTTGGTCGGATCCCCTGTGTGCTGTAGGCGGAGGCGTTCTGTCCACCGTCGTAGTCCGGGGAGTGAGGGAGCCATGCAGCCGCTCAGATTAGGCCTGGAATAACCGCGTAGTAAAGCCGACCGGTGGGCCAGGAAATCCGCAATCCAGGGTTCTTGAGGATTTCTTGGAAGGAAACAAAATCTTGCGGGAGAAAAGCCTTGGGTGCATTGGGGTTATGTGTTGAGCTGCTGCTTGAGCAAAGACTGGTCTGTAGTTCAGGCTCTGAAGCTAGGAGCAAATCTGTCAAGTAGAGCCTGTGGGTATTAGTAATTTGACATAGCTGGAGACTTTCAAGGGTCTGAGAGGAGGATACTTTCGTCTGGTGTAGAGCTATTCCTTTCAGATCTTTTTAGCAAGATACTTGTCTTCAATTTGCAAGTGGGTGGCTCCACCACTGACTATCTGTGAGATAAAGGTTCTCTGAAAGTGCCACAAGCCTCCCTCAAACACACTTTTATAGGATCTTGCCCTCTTCCCAAGAGGGAATTTGGATAGGCAAGAATGGCTTTAAAATTCCTGATGACTGAGGTTGCTGTTGCCTGGGACTCCTCTTTAGAATCACCTTTGCTCTCCTTTTTCCTGGAACTCTCTTGCTCATTGTACTTTTCTCTTCAGGCTCCCTGCTCCGGAGCTTCCACTAGCAGACTGGTTTGGCCTCTTGAATGGAGGGCTTCATAAAGCAAACTTTCTGTTGCTATGTCCTTGTCCTCTACCCCATAGCCACCAGTTAAGCAAAACAAAACAGAAAAATTAATTTCACAGAGTATACAAAGTGTAAGTAATAAGTTGGTTCTTAAATGTTAGTCATTACTATTACTAATAAAATATCATTACTCAAGTTCAATTGAATCTATGTGCTGAGCCCATTTTAAGTGCCAGGTACTGTGCTGAGTGATGGGGACATAAATGTGAACACGGCACACTCCCTTCTCTTGGGAGGGGGCTGAAAGTCTAGCTGAGAAACAAACACACCACCTTTCTTAAAATCTGTGCCAGTGGCTTCTCCACAGAGAGGTCCATGAGTGTGCAGTGGAAACTGCTCTGATGCCCCCCATCCCCACCCACAAAAGCCCCTCAGCACCAATGCAGATCTCCCTGTGGTGCATCCTTCTGTCATTCATTCCAGAGTCAGGGAGAGAAAGGGGTAGGTCACCAGGGGATGGGGCACAATCACTGTTCCGTTTTTCTTTCCTTGCTGAACAGCCAGATACTTTTACTTTTTCAAAGCTTAGTAAGCACACAGCAAAGGCCAGTCCCAGTGTTTGCTGTATGTCCCAGTGTTTGCTGCTTTCTTCTCTCCTGAGGCTGTGTCAATAGGGCTGTGTTTATCACCTGCCAAACTCCAGGAGTCATTTCTTCTGCTGATAAACAGCACCAGGCACCTAGAAGTCACTCTGGGTATATCGGTTCTGTTGAGGTCAGGATCAGTTGTGGACCTTAGGACAAGTTTCAGATCTTATCATGAAAGCAGATGACAAAGCTTCAGTGGGAAAAGGTAGCTGTAAAAGGGGACTTGTAGGGGTGCCTGGGTGGCTCAGTGGGTTAAAGCCTCTGCCTTCGGCTCAGGTCATGATCTCAGGGTCCTGGGATTGAGTCCCTCATTGGGCTCCCTGCTCAGCAGGGAGCCGTCTCTCCCCTCTCTCTCTCTGCCTGCCTCTCTGCCTACTTGTGATCTCTCTCTGTCAAATAAATAAATAAAATCTTAAAAAAAGGGAGGGGGGACTTGTAGTTACTTTTCTCACATAAATCTGCATAAATTCTCTTAAGGGGTGTTAGGGGTGGGCATATTGAATGCCCACCCCTAACACATGGGGGAGAAAGCAGTTAGGACTGGAGTTGATGAGACCTAATGCTCACTAGACAGATGCTTAGCAGTCTTCACCGAGATCCTAAATGGGGCTCAGTCTTCAAACACAACCAGCAACTTAAGGCCCCCACTCAACAGGAGGTGGAGGGGGGAATAGGGGGATGGTGTCAGTAGTGTAGATTTGAAAAATTGCCAAAGAACTATTCCTCCACTTTGCATGTATTTCAAAACATTAGGCAAGGATAGATAATTCAATAAATGGTATTATGACAAAAGGCTAACCATTTGGGAATGAAATAAAGTTAAAGGTTTACCTTACTATAGCCAAGATAGCCTCCAGATAGATTAAATGTAAAATGTAATACCCAGGTCCACAAAAGGCCCAGAAGAATGTATGGCTTAATACTTTTATAATCTTGGCATAGGACAGGCTTTCCTAACCATGGTAACAAAGGTAGAAACAATAAAGAATAAGATTGCTGGATTTGACAGCATTAAAATCCAACACTTCTGTGTGTCAACACCATTTATGAAGTTAACATATGAAAAGCTGGGAAAATATTAATAACTGTCATATTTAAAGATAACATACAAAAACATTTCAAAAGAAATTTGGCAAAGGACAGCAGCTCAAAAAAGAAAATACTTAGGTTTGCTATTACTCTTTTTAAAATGCCAGGTGACAGAGGAAATGTTTTTTTTTCTCCTGACCGTTGAATGGCAAAAATTGTGGAAGGGACTAGGGTAATGGACATTTTCATCCATGTGTAAACTGAGACAGTCATTCTGACTAGACATTTGGTGATATCTATCAAAAAGTCCTAAAAATATACATATTATGTCTAGAGTATTTTCCCCAGGAAAAAAAATTAGATAATTGTATCCTATAAGTGGAATGAAAGCTGCAGCATCTAAATTTCTAAAGTGAATTATTGACTTAGAAAGAAATTCTCATTTCTTTGAAGGGAGTTGCTGCCCCAGAAGTTTCCATGAGATGGCATGATGCTCAAGGAAAGCTCTACTCCTTCACTTGCTGCCATAGTTCTGAACAGTCTTTGGGTCTAGAGTGGTAGAATCTGCCCTCCTGAAAGGGTTTATCAGAATAATTTCCATTATGTTTCAAGTCTGTGTTCATTCTAGTCCCTGTCAGAAATGCAGTGCCTTTAGTCATTTTCAACAACTGTGTTTTATGTCTTCCATACCATTATTCTGTACATTCACTGAACTAACCGGCCTTCCCAGGCCTCCAAAGCCATCTCATTATGTCCATCTTGGATGTCAGTGCTTGGCAGAAAGCTGGCTGTCTCTCAGGCCTTTATGCCCAGTGGCCAGACTTGAGGAGATGGATCTGCCAGAAAGAAAGGGATCTGTGTGTTAGTACAATTCTTTGGAAAGGTTGAATTCTCAGTTAGAGCCATCCCTAGGTCTCTTGACTTGCTAGCTAGTTCTCAGGGCTGGAAGTCATCCTGGCCTCTCCTTGGACAAGACATTCCTGTTCTCTGCAGCTGCTTCTGTCTTTTTGAGCAAACATGTCTTGTGTTTATTCTCCCTATTCCTACGTTCTACTAATGATTTGGCATTAATGATGCCTGCTGTGTGCATCTTAGCTTTTGTAACTTAACTCTATTCAAATCTAAATCATTCATCCTTGTGGAGACTATTTGTACAGGATTCAGACAGATTTTTATTCTTGCCCTTTATTTCTCCCATGTAACTTGTTACACCTTTCTTCATGCAGTTTTTTGATGGAGTTGCTTATAAAGTAGAAGATGGGAGGGGAAGTTTGGGGTGGGGATCGATGCCCCACACTTAGTATATATTTGCATCTATTTCTAGCATTAAGGGCCAGGCAGGCTGTCTTTTCCTGCGTAGGCTCCAGTGCCCAGAGCTGATTATTCTGTTTGGTGGCACTTAGTGGGGCTGCCTTTAGGGATCCCTTTAGGATATATTTATGGTGCTGCTTGGCCCAGAAAGAGGAGGTGCCCTTTGTTGCGTGGGTGAGTATAGTCCTTTCATAATGACCCTTCTAAGGAGATGTCAAGCGGGAGCATGAAGTTCTATGTTTCTGTCAGCCGACTTCGTAGGAAGGCCCCCCCCCCCACCCCGCCCGCCAAACAGCCAGACAATGAAGAGGCATGAATGGGATTGCAGGTGAGAGCTAGAAGTTGTTCCTGCTCAGATTATCTGTTGGATGTTACTTCCTGCTATACCCAAGACTCAGCTACAGCCCTGGGAGCCAGGGTTCTTCACTGGGGACCCATAGATGTGTGCCACGTGGGTCTGTGGACTTGCAAAATGGCATAAGTGAACTTTTGGAGAAGATTGTACTTAATTTTCATCGAAGAGTTGGTTGACCTCCAAAAAGAGTAAATTGATTATTTTAGAGAATCCTTGAATAAATAGAGATATATCATTTTCAACTTTTTCTTTTAACTTTTCCTTTTTTAAGTAGGCTACATGCCCATTGTGGAACCCAATCTGGGCCTGAACTCACAATCCTGAGATCAAGACCTGAGCTGAGATCAAGAGTCAGACACTTTTTTTCTTTTTAAGATTTTATTTATTTATTTGACAGTGAGAGAGAGAGCGAGCACAAAAAGGGGGAGCGGCAGGCGGAAGGAGAGGGAGAAGCAGGCTCCCCGCCAAGCAGGGAGCCTGATGCAGGACTTCATCCCAGGACCCTGGGATCATGACCTGAGCTGAAAGCAGATGCTTAACTTTTTTTATTTTTTTAAAGATTTTATTTATTTATTTGACAATGAGAAAGAGCGAAAGAGACAGGAGGAGAAGAGTTGGACACAACCGACTGAGCCACCCAGGCACCCTGAACTTTCTTTCTTTCTTTCTTTTTTAGAAGATTTTATTTATTTATTTCTCAGAGTGAGCACAGGCAGAGCACAGGCAGAAAGAGTGGCAGGCAGAGGCAGAGGGAGAAGCAGGCTCCCTGCTGAGCAAGGAGCCCAATGCATGACTGGATTCCAGGACGCTGGGATCATGACCTGAGCGGAAGGCAGCCACTTAACCAACTGAGCCACTCAGGCGTCCCTGAACTTTCATTTTGAAATAATTTCGGACTTACAGAAAAGTTGCAAGAACAATACAGGAGTTTTCACATTCATCTTTCCCCCAGCTTTTCCTAACAGTAACAACTGAGAGAATTACAACAATGAAAACCAGGAAATTAACATTCGTACAATACCCAAAAGTGATACTAAAGAGTAAATGACTAACCTTACTGAAATTTCACCAGTTTTAACCCTTATGTTCATTTTCTGTTCCTAGGTCCAGTCTAGGGTCCCATACTGCATTTAGTTGTTGTGTCTCATTAATTTCCTCATATTTGTGGCACTTCCCTATTTTATTTTATTTTATTTATTTTTTTTTATATATTTTTTAATTTTTTATTGCACTTCCCTATTTTAAAGAAGAAAATAAAATCTGTTGGTAGTGATGACATTAAAATGCAAGATAAATGTAAGGACATACATATGATTTGCCTCCCTGTCTTCTTTTTTCCCTTCTTACTCATTTTTTTCCCCAAGCGAAACTTAAAAATTAGTTTTATTTTTATTTGCTAACAGAAATAATTTATTTATTTTAAAATTAGTAAAAAAAGGCAACTGATGATTTTAATTAATTAATTTAGAGTGTGAGTAGGGGGTTGAAGTGAGAGGGAGAGAGAATTTTATGCTTGATAAGAGTGTTTTCATCAGTCTGGAGGCTTTCGGTTACACTGGATAGTCTAAAAATGTGATTTACAGTATGGGCTGCCACACTAAACAAGTAGTCTTAGGATAGAGCCTGGACACTCCAGGTAGTTATCAGTATGACAGATGGTGGAAGCTTTGGGTCACCTGGGCAGTTTATCATGTCTATGTGATGGACCCCAAATAAACACTCTGGACATCAAGGCTTAAGTGAACTTACTTGGCTGGCAATACTTTGGACATTTTGTCACATTAATGCTGGGAAAGCAGTGGTATCCTGACTCCTTGGGGAGAGGACAACTGAGAGATCCATGCTTGCTACTTTTCCTGGACTCTGCCCTATGCATTTCTCTCCTTGGCTGATTTTATTTTGTTTTTAAGCTTTTATTTGTTTATTTGACAGAGAGAGATCACAAGCAGGCAGAGAGAGAGGGGGAAGCCTGCAATGACATTTAGAGCTGAATCTGAAACTTTGCACTTAAAGATAAAAATAATTCTTCTCCCAAGACAAATGAGGGTTTGTTACTGGTAAATTGTCATTTTATATTTAGCAGGTCCATGTCAACTGAAGTTCCTTTCCTCATTTCAACACATTTCATTTGTAAGAATACAATAGAAGAGAGCGGGTCACTTTCAGACCTGAAGTTATCTTACTTGCACTGAGGATTTATAACAAATATTAGAGTTCTTCTATATAGGGTGGAGATTAAACCCAACATAGAACGACTGTCTTTTTTTTTTTTTTTTTTAAAGATTTTATTTATTTGAGAGCGAGAGTGCTCCATTGGGGGAAGGGGTAGAGGGAGAGGGACAAGTAGACTCCCTGCTGAGCAGAGAACCTCCACATGGCTGGATCCCAAGACCCTGAGATCATGACCTGAGTTGAAGTCAGATGCTTAACTGACTGAACCACTCAGGTGCCCCTAGAACCACTGCCTTGAAAGACCCTGATCACAACTTGTGGCAGCCTTTATTGGTAGGTCACACATGTATCTGTCTAGATCCCAGAGTTTTAAAAAAATGTCTTAATGTTTCATCAAGATCTAAGTTCTTCAGGCCTAAAGAACAGCTTTATAGACTTTTTTTAAAAAAAAGGTTTTTTTAAAGAAACTTTGACCTTAGTCCTAAATTCATTTATGTAATTCCAGTGGAGGTGGTGGTGGTGGTGTGTAGTTTGGTAATGGGAGTATCTTTCCAAATGTTCAAATCTGACAAAATTGCTATGAGTCAAGTGCATCTTTTCATTATAGAAACCAGGCACACTCAAGTGCAGAGTATTTTTCAGATGCTCAGCTTGCTTTAATGGTTGTTCAGTTTCTGAAAACAGAAGTCCCAGTGTTTACTTAAAAAGAGAAAAGATGAATTGTAGGGTGAATGCTAAATTTATGCTTTGCATTATCAAAGACTGCTATTTTTAGAGCAGTGTGGAAATGAGCTCTAATTGAGAAAATGGTTTATGCCATAGCATTTGGGAACATTTTTCATTTAAAAATTTTAAGTATGTGGCACAATATGCCAGTGGGCGCATATGAACACAACATTGTGTTTTTGTCCTTTTTTATTTCTGAAATCTTTTCAACTATTTAAAAATTTCAACCATTCAAGGGGTGCCTGGATGGCTCAGTGGGTTAAGCCTCTGCCTTCTGCTTGGGTCATGATCTCAAGGTTCTGGGATGGAGCTCCACATCGGGCTCTCTGCTCAGCAGGGAGCCTGCCCCCCCCCCCCCACGCCTCTGCCTATTTGTGATCCCTCTCTCTGTCAAATAAATAAATAAAGTCTTCAAAAAAAATTTCAAACTTTCAAAAGTAGTGTAGTCTATTGGCATTTCAAATGTTCATAAACTTATTTTGCTTTGAGTATAGTTGACATACAATATCACATTACTTTCAGGTGTACAACATAATGATTCAGCAACTCTATACATTATGCCATGCTCACCACAAGTGTAGCTACCACTGTCACCACACAATACAGTACCATCAGCTGTATTCCCTGTGCTGTACCTTTTATTCCCATGAGTTATCCCTTCTATAACTGAAAGCTTGTGTCTCCCTATACCCATTTTCCCCATATCCATTTTTCCCTCTCCTTTGCCAGCCATCAGTTTATTCTTTATATTTATAGATCTGATTCTATTTTTTGTTTGTTTATTCATTTTGTTTTTTAGGTTTCACATATAAGTGAAACCATATTCTCTTTCTGACTTATTTTACTTAGCATAATACCCTCTAGGTCCATCCAAGTTACTGCAAATGATAAAGCTCATCCTTTTTTGGTGGTTGAGTAATGTTCCATTGTATAGTATATAACTGTTGGTCAACATTTATGACTTTTCCAATATTTGACTCTGAACTTGACAACTTGCTAACTTGAATACCTTTAAAATAAAATTTATTGCACAAGGAGTTGAAATAAGGTGTTTTTAACTCATAAAACAAGCTGCTGGAAAATATTTCCCTATATTTTTCTGAATAACATTTTCAGAAATGCCTTCAGGGACAAAATTTTAAAATATTTAACTGGAAAATATTTAACATTTAAAAGAGCTTACTAACAAAATAAGAGATGTAATATTTTTTTCTGTAATCTTTCTACAATTCTAGAAGTTGCTATAATTTTGGGACCTTGTTCTTGTTCACATGCCTTGCTTGAGGTCTTAATGGGAAGGTGTTCTCAGGGCACAGACTCCAAAAATAGTTGCGAAGCAGCACTGTAATGCAATTACTCTCAAATATGTCCAGTTGGCATAGCCTCTGGTGCTCCTTGTGGGACTTTATGAAATACCACTCTGAGCAGATGCTTAAATACTACTCTGAGCAGATGCTGTCAGTGCCCCTCTTATCTCCTGAGTTCTTAAGCTTCAGTGGACAAGTTCCCATATGTGGAAGTCTCCTTACCTCAAGAATCTAAGTTCTTTGCCTGAGGACTTTTTTTTGGCCGTTGGAAATTGCCTGGCTCTTTGAGTGTGGCAGGCCTCAAGTGATGGGAATTTAGTGCTTTCAGGAATCACCTTCAACCAATGAGGAATAGAAGTTCATGGAGAAATATCCCAGCCTGCTCCCTTCTCAGCTAGGCAATTCTGGAGTATATTCTGTATTTTCTCAGAGGGCCCCAGCAGACTTGTACCCCATTTGCCCACAGTGGTACCCCACTCTTTCATGTATCCTTGATTAATTTTCCTTCCTTTCCTGGCTCATGTTCCCACTACCTGTGTTTCTCAAATTACTTGTCCCTACGACTTTGTCTCAGGTCTACTTCTGGGGAATCCAATGGGAGACACCATATGAGCTATGTAACACAACAGAACCATCAGTCCTATTGGGAAGTAAAAAGCTCTTGGTGGGCCTCAATATGAACTGAAGTCTGGGGCACCTGTGTGGCTCAGTTGGTTAAGCCTCTGACTCTTCATTTCAGCTCAGATCTTGATCTCAGGGTTGTGAGATCAAGCCTTACATCCAGAGAACCTGCTTAAGATTCTCTCTTTCTTTCTGCCCCCACTCCCTGCACATGCATTCTCTCTCTCAGTAAACAAACAAACAAACAAAAAACACAAAAAACCCCCTCAAACAAATAAAAAAACTACTTGAAGGAATTGGAGATTAAAGAAGTTCACCAAGCCCCAGTAGGTAAGGGTATATTATTAACAAAGCTGGTGGATCAAGAGAAATGGATGCAAAATCAACAACAACACACACACATATTGGGAGAGAAGATAGTATCATTTTATTTATTTTAAAATATTAAAAAAATTTCAATTTAAAAATTAAAAAATTTTAAATGTAAAAACTTAAATTTTATTTTTAATTTTTAAAAAATTTTTATTTTATTTATTTGACAGACAGAGATCACAAGTAGGAAGAGAGGCAGGCAGAGAGAGAGAGGGAAGCAGGCTCCCTGCTGAGCATAGAGCCCCATACGGGGCTCGATTCCAGGACCCTGAGATCATGACCCGAGCCGAAGGCAGAGGCTCAACCCACTGAGCCACCCAGGCAACCCAATTTTATTTTTTAAATTACCATATAATGTATTATTTGTTTCAGGGATACAGGTCTGTGATCCATCAGTCTTACAGAATTCACAGCACTCACACTAGCACCCCAGCGTCCATCAACCAGCCACCCCATCCCTCCCACCCCCTCCACTCTGGCAACCCTCAGTTTGTTTCCTGAGATTAAGAGTCTCTTATGGTTTGTCTCCCTCTGGTTTTGTCTTCATTTTTCCCTCCCTTCCCCTATGATCCTGTCTTGTTTTTCAAATTCCTCGTATGAGTGAGATCATATGATAATTGTCTTTCTCTGATTGATTTATTTTTCTTAGCACAATACCCTCTAGTTTCATCCACGTCGTTGCAAATGGCAAGATTTCATTTTTGAATGCTGCATAATATTTGTATATATCGCATCTTCTTTATCCATTCATCTATGATGGACATTTAGGCTCTTTCCATAGTTTGGCCATTGTGGACATTGCTGCTATAAACACTGGGGTGCAGGTGCCCCTTCAGATCACTACCTTTGTATCTTTGGGGTAAATACCCAGTGGTGAAATTGCTGGTTCACTGGATAGCTCTATAAAAAACTTAAATTTTAAATTCCCCAGTTAACATACAGTATTATATTTGTTTCAGGTATACAGTACCATACAGTACTTGGAGCTCACCATGAGAACTGCACTCCTTAATCCCCATCACCAATTTCACCCATCTCCTGACCCACCTCCAAAATAGTATTATTTTATTTATTTTTAATTTTTTTATTTTTTAAAGATTTTATTTCTTTATTTGACAGAGAGAGATCACAAGTCGGCAGAGAGGCAGGCAGAGGGAGAGGGGAAGCAGGCTCCCTGCTAAGCAGAGGTCCCGATGCGGGGCTCGATTCCAGGACCCGGGGATGATGACCTGAGCCAAAGGCAAAGGCTTCAACCCACTGAGCCACCCAGGTTTCTCCCCACTCCCCCTTTTTTTTTTTTTTTTAAAGATTTAGAAATAGTATTATTTTAAACCAGCATTTAAGATCACAGACTAAATAGTGAAAGCATAAGAAGGAATGGGAAAGTGCATTGAGAGAAGCCAAAAATCATTAATGTCTCCTGCTTACAAAAGGCAAACAGCGTTTTCTGTGTTTATTGCTGTTTTAAGATAGTTTAAATGAGACCAATACAGTTTGCTGTTACAGGATAACAGCCATGGGATCCAAACTGGGCTGCTTTTCTGCTTCACCTTAGTAAAGGATGGAAGCAAACAGGAATATGTTCACTCATCTAAAGACAAGAAATAGACAAGTCTAAAAAATTGGGCTTGGATTGGGAATGTTCACCATATGTTCACCCTCCGATCGCAGAGAGGCTCTGTGTCTGTGCTCTGTGTCTGTCTCACCTCCCATATTCCATCAAACTTGGTCCTCCCAGTTTTACCTCTGTTTATCGGATCTGCCACCTCTACTCTTGCTTGTCCACCACTCCACAATGTGTAACCTGGATTATTTTACCCCCTGGATTTCCAGGATATGTTCCTAAATGTTGATTTGCCTAAAAATCACAATTCACCGTGTGTGTTAGGTCCCCAATAAATCCTAAGCCACAGAGTACACAAAAGCTCTCAAGAATGGAGCTGGGGGGGCGCCTGGGTGGCTCAGTGGGTTAAGGCCTCTACGTTCGGCTCAGGTCATGATCCCAGAGTCCTGGGATCGAGCCCCACATCAGACTCTCTGCTCGGCAGGGAGCCTGCTTCCACCTCTCTCTCTGCCTGCCTCTGCCTACTTGTGATCTCTCTCTCTCTGTCAAATAAATAAAATAAAAAATATTAAAAAAAAAAAAAAAGAATGGAGCTGGGAACAGCCCTGAGTCTAATGCTCTCAGAAACAGATGTGTTTCTGTAGACATTTTATGTAGTTACATATAATTTGATCCTCACAGCAATCCTATGTACCAGGCAGTGGCATTCCCTCTACCTTAGAGAGGTGTCTGTTACACATCCAGGGTCTCTTTAGCAGTAAGTAGCCAGTTTGGGATCCTGCCCTGTTCTCATTCTTATTGCTTCTTCCAGCTCACTGTCTTGCCTGGACAGGATGTGCACTGCACTGCACCTGAAAAAAATAACCCAGAGCAACTTTGGCAGATATGAACACAGCACTGACATTAATATTAATATTAAAAAGCATTGTTTAGTCACAGAAGTTGGCTATAAATATGTAGCATTTAACAAAAATTATGATTATAGGGGCGCCTGGGTGGCTCAGTAGGTTAAGTCGCTGCCTTCGGCTCAGGTCATGATCTCAGGGTCCTGGGATCAAGGCCCGCAATGGGCTCTCTGCTCAGCAGGGAGCCTGCTTCCCTCTCTCTCTCTCTGCCTGCCTCTCTGTCTACTTGTGATCTCTCTCTGTCAAATAAATAAATAAAATCTTTAAAAAAATTATGATTATATTAAAGACAATGTTTTAAAAAGCTAATGAACTTTGTTACTTTTTAACATAAAGATATACCATTTAGAGTTAAGGAGTATTTGACAAAATATGCTATTTAGAAACTTGATTTTGGGGGGTGCCTGGCTGGCTCAGATGGTTAAGCATCTGCCTTCAGCTCAGGTCGTGATCTCCAGGTCCTGGGTTCAAGTCCCATCTCAGGCTCCCAGATCAGTGAGGAGTCTTCTGTGTCTCTCCCTCTCCCTCTGCCTCTCCCCCTGTCTCCCTCTCCCTTGCCTATCCCCGCCCTCTGTCTCTGTCTCTCTCAAATGAATATTTGATAATTACCAGTATCAGTTAGTATTAAGTCAAGCTGACAAGATGTAGGTATATATTACAAAATAATAAAATAGAATTAATTGATAGAATCTGAGCATTAGAAACTTTCCAGTGTCTGAAACTTCTACAAAGTAGTGTAATTCATTACAACATGAAGACATCCAATACATTACAAAAGATAAAAATCTAACAGGCTATATAGTATTCCCACAATATAGCAAAACTAGTAACAATGTTTCAATAGGAATTACAAAATTATGCCATTTAAAATGTGCTCAGTTCTCTCTCAAACAATAATCAGCTACAGTGGGAAATTAAAGAATATAGTGACATGCTGTGCATTAAATAATAACATTACATATAAGAATGTAATTTTTCTCAAAACAATATTCAAGAGAAAATTAATATACAGTGTTTTTATCATCACTAAAGGAAAAAGGCAAAAGAAAACATTCAATATGCATTTCTTCAAAAGAGATGAAAAAAGTATAAGACAAAAATAATATCAATAAAAGGAAAAAACAAATTAGAAAATAAAAACTGAAAACTTTGAACCTCAAAAAGACAACTCACTAAAAAATCTGATCAAGAAAAACAATCAATATGTACAAACAGTACTATAATTAAGAAAGAATGGGGCACCTGGGCAGCCCAGTCCATTAAGCATCTGACTCTTGATCTCAGCTCAGATCCTGATCTTAGGGCTGTGAGTTTGAGCCCTGCATTGGAGCCTACTTAAAAAAAAGTAGTAGATACAATTCATTATTAAATTGTTAAAAATATAATTTATTTTGTAGAGATGGCAAAAGTATAATTTATATTATAAAATTATAAGCAAATATTGTTAATGGTAACTTAAGTACAAAATTTGACATATTGGTGTTTTTGGTCTCCCTCATGACCACAAGAGGGCAGAGTAGTTTTCAATTTCTTTTTCCCTCTTGCCTGGGAAGTCCTGGAGCAGTTCTGAGCTTTCTATTTTGTTGACAGACCCCAAGGAGAAAGACTGCTTAGTGTTTGGAAGGGATCAAGAAGATTCTGGTTTGCTCACCCTCCATTGGAGGGAATATCAAAATGAGAATCCTAGGGTCCTGGTGGGGAAAGAAGAAAACATGGAATTTATAGCATGAATTGGTAACTTGGTATAGTTTCCAATTTCTGAACAGGAAATAGATGCTAGGTCAGACTGTTGTTAAGGTCCAGTTGAAGAACCAGAGAGGGAGGGATTTTGGTTCTAGTCTGTGTGTTGAAAGGGCCTCGGAAACCCATAGGGGCATAATTAACTGGCTCCGATCATGTCTATGCCTCAAGAGGACAAACAATCCTTCTAGAGTAGCAGTGCTAAATTAGAAAAGAGGTTCATTGAAGTTCCTTTCCAGCTTAAGGGTTTTTATCATTAAATAACTTCCAAGGACCATCTTTGGTCCAATGATGGGAAGTATACAAATATGAAAATCACATCCCTGGCATGGATCCGCCATTCTGCAACTTTGGGCAGACCATTTTAAGTTCCTCACGTAATGACAACAACCTTGCCTGTGTCACGGAGCTGTGAAGGTTAATTCTGGTAGTTACGATTCACTTTGTGAGAAACATAAAGCTCGTTGTGAACCTAGGGGTTTCATGTTATCCAGTGGTCCTGGAACTCTTAGACATCCCACAGCACTTTGTCGCTATGTATTTTATGATCTTTGCACCTTCCTATGCAGCTTTAGTAATAGTTATGTATATCTCCTCTTGGCTACAAGAGCAAGATTTGACCAAGTGCTTCTGTGAACCCCCTTCACTCCTGGGTTGTGTCACATGTGTAGCTTGTAGTCAGTGACTATTTAGTAAGTGAATAAATATTTGTTCAATAATTCCAAAGATGCTTCCCGTCTTTATTCTAACACCCGGTATTGCCAAAGCATACAGATTAGAAACTGTCATTAGTCTCTGACATTGTTGTATATGTAGAAAATTCTATGGAATCTAAAAATAAAGCTACTAGAATAATACTTGAATTTGGTAAGGTTACAGGACACAAAGCCAATAAACAGTTCATTGTATTTGTACATAATGGCAACAAATAAGCAGAAAATGAATTAAAATTTTTATTTTTTATTTTTATTTATTTATTTTTAAAAATATTTTATTTATTTATTTGACAGAGAGAGATCACAGGTAGGCAGAGAGAGAGAGAGAGAGAGAATGAGAATCAGGCTCCCTTCTGAGCAGAGAGCCCGATGTGGGACTCGATCCCAGGACCCTGAGATCATGACCTGAGCTGAAGGCAGCGGCTTAACCCACTGAGCCACCCAGGCGCCCTAAAATTTTTTTTTAAACAATGACATTGAAACATCAAATATCTAGGAGGAAATCTAACAAAATACATACAAAATCTCAATACTAAAGTTACCAAATATGGCTAAGAAAAATGAAGGCAGACCTAAACTGTCAGGGGAGCCATGCTAAAGAGCTTGCCTTTCGCCCTGAAGCCAAGGAGGTGGGGCTGCCAGCCCCTGCCATCCAGCCCCTCCATCCAGCCCCAGGTTTGCACCTGTGACCACGAGACTCCCGAGACTCCCAGTTCCTTCCTTGTCTCCTTTTAGCTCTCTCGGCCACTCCTCAGGCTGCACTTTCAGGTCTTTGCTGTCCTCTTTTCACCAGCAGCCCTTTCGTGTTCTGCTTCCAGCAGACAGTAGTATATCCTGTTTCAGAGGGAGTGAGAACCATCAGGCCTGAGCCCTCTGTGCCGCTGCCGCCAGACCAGGCATCACGTGGGGTACCTGCTGCCTCCTTGAAAGCAGAAGGGGTGCTCTTTTTGCCCAAGGTCAAGGACACTAACCTGCATGTTGTCTTGGGGAATTTACTCCTTCAGGTATCCTCTCTTATTTCCAAATAGTCTTTTTAAAAGTAAAGATGTTTTTAGGATTATAAGAACGATACAACTTGTAATATAAGAATATGAAAAAATATAAAAAGGAACAATTTTTTTTTAAAAGATTTTATTTATTTATTTGACAGAGAGAGATCACAAGTAGACAGAGAGGCAGGCAGAGAGAGAGAGGGAAGCAGGCTCCCTCCTGAGCAGAGAGCCTGATTGGGAGCTCAATCCCAGGACCCTGAGATCATGACCTGAGCCAACGGCAGTGGCTTAACCCACTGAGCCACCCAGGCGCCCTAAAGAGGAACAATTTGATGCTAATTCTACCAAACAGAAAAATCATCATTAATATTTCTACTTTTTGGATCATTTTAAAGGCTCAATGGGTTGAAGCCTCTGCCTTCGGCTCAGGTCATGATCCCAGGGTCCTGGGATTGAGCTCCCAATCAGGCTCTCTGCTCAGGAGGGAGCCTGCTTCCCCCTCTCTCTCTGCCTGCCTCTCTGCCTACTTGTGATCTCTCTCTCTGTCAAATAAATAAATAAAATCTTAAAAAAAAAAAAAGGCACAAGGTGGTCATACTAGTAAATAAAAATTGTCCCCTCAGTTAAATGGCTATTATTAACTATAACCATTCCCACTTTATTGGACATTTAGGAGGTTTCAAATGTGATACTTAATGTTGGGTAGCTTTCTAAAAGTTTGTTTGTATTTTTCTGATTATGACAATTTAACACTACTCTCTCTGTGCGGCTTCTGCGGCTGCCCCTCTCCCTCAGGAGACACTGTTGCCTAATGAGAGAGATTTGGGGTCCTCTTTGTAAGCTGGGTCCAGTGACTTCCTGGGCTCAGAAGCCTTTCATTCAGGGATCCCCTTTCCTGCCATGGAAGGTGCTTCTTCAGATGCACCAGCAGATGGCAGAGGGGACAGCCACGAGGGCCTGCAGTGGCAGCAAACTGCATGTCCTCCCACGGAGACACGTATCATCTCCGTGAGCCTCCCCGTGGCCCAGGCTTGGCACCCACAGTCAGCGGGCTGGTCTGGGCAGGCCCGATTGGGGATCCCGGGGCAGTTCGCTGGACCGAAGTCAGTCTGGATGCAGCGAAATCCTAGAATACAGAACGGCGCTACTTAGAAAGCCACCTAGGAAGTGTTTTGTGAAGATAGACGAATTAGAGGGGAAGCGCAGATGTCTGGACGTCTCTGGGCGCGCGCTGTGGGGGGCCCCCACAGCCCTGGGCTTGTCGTGTTGGTGCTGGGCGTTTCCAGCAGGGGGCAGTGCAGGCACGCTTAGGAACTTACCCCGACTGCGCTGAACTTTTCCTTGCAAAATCGTGGTAAAGCTTGGAGCGGCTTGATCTCTGTTTTATGGTCTGAAGTTTATTGACTTTCACTCCACACGAATCATTCCAGCCCGAGGGAATCTTTTAAAAGCAGCAGCAGCAGCAGCATAGATTACAATCACGTGGATTCGATGGAACTTGTTTTCTCTCCTTTGCTTTGGACATCTGTCAGGGTGGTGTGACAACCCCACAACCAGACGGGATAGGCTTTCAGGGAAGGGCAGGGGTGGTGGATTCTGCCTGGTGCAGCCTCTCAGTGGGGACTTATTCAGGGTGCTAGTTAAGCAGACTTGCAGATGGCTGGAAATGCCTTTGTTGTGGTCCAAAGTCAAAGTCAGACTCTGTTGTAAAAGAAATGTCATTGCCATTATTTCCTGTGATTCCAGCCTAGTTTCTTTCTTTTTTATGCCTGATACAGATGAATCAACCACTTCCTGCTTAGCTCCGCCAACTTAGTGATTGGTCAGTCATTGTAGATTTAAAACACACCAGTTCCCTCTCGCATATCCTTGGACTGATTGTACCTGGGGAGCACAATCACCCCCCCCTAGTACCACAGGGTGGGCAGCCTCTTCCAAGGCCTTGGGGCCTTCTGGGCCTCTTGTCTGTGGGGTTTCTGTTGATCCCTACCTATTTCCAATTTATGTTTTATGTCCTGTTGGGCCAACCACAGAAGGGCTAGGCAGGGCTCTGGAAAGATGTCTGTGGTTCCTTGGCTCCCTGGGACAGAGAGATCGGCTGAGAGCATAGCAGAATCTCCCCTGGGCCTCAGTGGAGGCTGTCCAAGTGAATTCTTTGATACAATTTCCCACATTCCAGTTTGAAGACTCTGAGTAGATCCACCTGGGTTACCTGACTTCCAAGTCCCACTTGGTCCCCTGTGAATTTAGGGATGGTCTCTCATGCCTTTCAGGTGGGTCAGGTATGGCTATTATGGGTCCTTTGGTGCCTAGACATACCCAGACCCACTGCTCCCCTGAGGCTGGGTGACACAGGCTTGTCTTAGAGGCCTGCTGCTGCTTTCCTCTGGTTTCACTTCTGGATCCAACTCTCAGACTTCAAGCATGGTTTACTGTGTGTCTATCACCCACCTGCCCTCTAGTCTGTCCACAGAAGGAAGGGAAGAGAATGTGGCCTTGGCTCTGGGCCTGAGCCTCATGCTTCCTCTCTCATCAGTTCCTCCCACTACCCAGCCTGGAGGGTGCACACACACTCACATGTGCAACACACACAGACCCACAGATGCAGACACACACATACACACACTGCATACTCTGGCACACACAGACCCACAGACACATACAATAGGTTATAGTTAAAGAAGACATATCCTTTGCTTCTCATGCTGGATACATGGGTGCATTGTAGGTGAGGTTGGTTGTGGTGGGGGATAACAAACCTTCATCTTTCTGCTTCATGCCTTTCAAATCTTTGGTTTCATACCTGGATGGTTCCTTTACAGTAAGAGGCTAAGTTTGTATTGTCTTTACTTTTTGATTCCACAGTTGACTGTCTTTCCCCAAAGCACTGGGTGAGTCTATGTCTGCCTATCTGGGGAAGGAAAGCCTCGTGGGCCACAAGGAGCACTTCTGTCCAAGCATCATCATCATTCATACCTGCACTCCATCCTCTGTGCCTCATGGAGGATTGTCAGGTCAAGGTCCCCAGGCTCAACCTTGAGTGGAGGGGGTTTCCCTTAAAGAGAATGGGCTTTTATTGTCAGTCATCCTGGGAGGTAGTGGATTCTAGGGCAGGACATGGGACTTGGGGGAAGTTGGGGTCTCTGAGAAGATCCAGGTATCCTCGGTGTCTGAATTCTGAACACACTGAGAAATTTCCCGGAAGAGTAGCAAACGGAGGCCAAAGCATGGCCTTGCTAGTTCTGGTGGGTGGTCTCCTCTCACCACATAGAGGGTCTTGAGTGAGGTAGACAGTGTCCATTAGGGGCCAGATATGGGATTACTTCTAAGTTATTCTCTGTTATACTTCCGTGGTTTATTCTAAGTTCTTCAAATTCTCCAAAAATTTGAAGCTTATAAGCTGGGCTCAGATTATGGAGGGATCTTGGGACTGGAGAGGAATTTGTGTGATGAGTGGTACAGGTCACAGTGCCCAGTCCCTGTAGACAGAGTCATGGAAACCAAGGACAACTGTGCCCTGTGGACTTGACTTGTGGTAGCTGCTGGTGGTGATGGGTGGTGAGAGATGGGAGCAATGAGAGACGAAGGGAGGAGAAGAGGGTGGGTCCAGCTCTTGAGTATCCTGAGATAACTGTAGAAGACACTGGCTGATGAGCCCATGGGCTGCTTCCCTAATTCAGGTCAGAGTGCCATTGGACATGGTCTATGTTCTGCGTACTATGCATGTTATGCTCAGTGCCCTTCTGGGCTCTAAGGAGGCAGTCTCTACAGCATGCCAAGCCCAGTGAAACCCCGTGTATCCAAACAGAAGCTCCAACATGGAAGTTGAGTCATAGTATGTGAATGATGAGATGGAAAGTGGTTTTAAAGCTGGTCAAGGGCCTTGTCAGTTCATAGTAGACATGGGGTTTGGTAAACTGTAATACTCAGCCCTTCCCATGCAGCATTCCCTTCCTGGGGTCCTGGAGAGCACTAGAGGGGCTCCCTGGCCCCCTTGCACTGCCCCCCTGCCTTGCACCCACAAAGGACCCATTGTCTTCACACAGGCTTCCTCGGTGCTTAGCTGCCCCTGTGCAGCTGTCACAACAAGGAGATCTGCTGCCTCTTCCTCAGACAGTTTTGTTACCAGATCTGGGTCTGATGTTTGCACTTTATGCTTGCTCCCCACCCCAGGCCTGACATGGGGCTCTCTGCATCCCAGGCCCCCCGGGTTCCATCTGACGTGCTCCTTGGGTTTCCTGAGCCTTTTCTGTGCCCGCACCTGTTTTGCTGTGGGAACTTTTGACCTGGATTCTCTCCCTGCCTGACAGTGCTGGAAATGTTGAGTCTTGGGGGCAGGGTGAAACAGATCACCCCCTGTTTCTTTTTTCCCTGCTCCCCTAGAGTAAATAGCAAAGGTTTTGGTTTTAAATTAGAGATGGTGGACCTTATAGTCTTTGCAAATATGCCTTGGTCTCAGGCTCTGACCCTTTTCCTTTTTCATTTGGACACCTGGGGATTTGTTGCTAGGTCCTGAAAGTCTGCAGTCATGTTATCTCCTATCTTGCAGTGTTTCCTGGTTTTTTGATTACACTTTATAAGTAGAACCAGACATTTTCCATTTACTTCCTGTTCTTACTCCAGCCTTTTGGTCACAGGATTATACATTCTAATTCTAATGCTGTGCAAAGGGTGTACATACCTCTGTTATATGACCTCTGTGAGATAGCATCATTAGTAGTGTTATTCTCATTGAAAGGATGAAGAAACCAAGGAAGGAGGAGGCAGGTGTTTACTCAATGTCACAGAGGTAGTAGAAAAGCTTAGCCTTACTCAGGTTCTCCTGGACCTCAGCTCAGAGTCCTTTCAGAATTAATAGAACTTCAGTGCTGTGTGGACTGCTGCCGGTTAGAAATGTGCTCAAATCATCAGGTGCGAATGGTCTGTTTTCTTCTCAGTCTCTCCAGAGTCCAAGGCAAGTTTGTGGGACTCCCATTTACCTAAGAAAGGCTTTCCATTTGCAGAATACCTTCAGTATAGGGCAGAGTTCCTGTCTAACCCTGCAGAGATTGCGTAAGAACAGCAGTGAGATCTCTTACTTCTCTTCTCCTTTCTGCCTCCGCTCCCACAGGTTCTAGAAAGTTGTGGAAGGGAGATCTTTTTGTCATTTACATGATACCTTCTGGAAATGCTGTGAGTTAGTTGCTTACCCTTCTGCATTTCCAGAACTCAGGGACACTGTTTAAATTGAGCAAAAGATTCTTGCAGAACTCCAAGGGAGTGCTACTCAAATTCATCATTGGTATGAATCTGTTTATTATTATAAGAGTTTCCCAGTAGGTGGCAGGGAAGTGTTGTGAAGAGCGGCAGCCTTGTTCTAATTCATGTGGCATCTCTGTGAGTGAGCAGTGGGCCCACACTCGGCACTGCTGACTGTTATAGCCCTCATGACTAAGCCAGGGCCACGGCAGAAAGATGACCACAGTGAGCATGACCTCAAAGATCTGAGCGCAGCCTGGCTGCAGCCAAGGGGGCAGTGCAGGCCGTTGGAGTGCTGGACGGTGAGAACTTGCCTTGACACTGCTATGGTGGCCCATGAGGGCCCTTCCGAGACACATGGTTTAGCTCAGGGGTCCTCAGACTATGGCTGGCAAACCCGATTGAGCCACTGCCTGTTTTTTTTTTTTTTTTTTTAAGATTTTATTTATTTATTTGACAGACAGAGATCACAAGTAGGCAGAGAGGCAGGCAGAGAGAGAGAGAGAGAGGAGGAGGAAGCAGGCTCCCCACTGAGCAGAGTCCGATGTGGGGCTTGATCCCAGGACCCTGGGATCATGACCTGAGCCAAATGCAGAGGCTTTACCCACTGAGCCACCCAGGCGCCCCAGCCACTGCCTGTTTTTTTTTTTTTTTTGGCCAGCAAAGTAAGAATGGTTTTTACATTTTTAAATGGTTGAAAAAGAAAAAAATAGTTCCCCATTTCACATGGGGCTACAAAGCTTAAAATATTTACTATCTGACCTCTTATAGAACAATGTTGTCAGCTCCTGGATCAATCCTCTGGGACTTCATCAGCTCCAAAGGATCATGATATTTTTGGGTAAGTGTACATTAGCAGAAGGTGAGCTTGGGGCAAGATGGTATAGCCCAGGGGGCTGCTGATACACGGTGGGGTCCTTGAGAACCCTGGGAGGTGGTGGTTGTGGCTCTCCTATTCCATGTCATATCCAGAGGGTGCAGTGCCTTGGGGGAGCCATCTCCCCTCAGCCCCAGGCCTGGTTCAGCAATTGCAGCCTTAACTGCTAGGATGTATTTTGGCTTCAGTATCCCCTGTCTGTCTATGCACCAACTATGACTCCTGGACCCAACAGAATGCTTCCAGCTTTTCAAACTCCTTTGGTAACAATTTCTAGCAATGTGTAAGGGAAATACTTTATGAGCTTTAGGATAACAGGATAATGTTCTTAGACAAGAGGCTGTTCTACTTGAAAACCTGAACATGTAACCTCTTGTCCAGCAGTCCTGGGTTCTCTCCAACAGACCAGTTCAACAGAAGTAATGTCCATAGCCTAATGGTTGACTCATTTTGTTCAAAAAGGTGATGTTTATGATATCTGATCAGATATCCATCATCTGTCAGGAAGTCTGGCTGTCTCTACCTTCAAAGGATGTTCAAGTTTCTATTTTACAAAATGAAGAGTGATGGGACAGATGGTGGTGATGGCTGTACAACAATGTGGATATGTTTAACATCATTGAACCATACACATAGAAGTGGTTAAGATAAATTTTATGTTATGCCATTTTGCCACAAAAAAGGGAAAAATGGAAAAAAAAAGATGTCTGGAGACTAATTACTTACCTTTCTCTGGTGTCCTTTGATCAGAGACACAGCCTGCTTGTAAATAGAGATTATTGTGAGAGCTGCTTCTTCTTCTTCTTTTTAAAAATATTTTATTTATTTATTTGACAGAGAGAGATAGAGAGCACAGGTAGGCAGAATGGCAGGCAGAGGGAGAGGGAGAAGCAGGCTTTCCACTGAGCAGGGAGCCCCATGCAGGGCTTGATCGCAGGACCCTGGGACTGAGCCACCCAGGCACCCCGTTGTGATAGCTTCTTAACAGAAGCTGCTTCAGTCTTACTCTGCTTAGTCTACAGTCAACAAAACCAGTGGAATGATCTTTTAAAATATCAGAGAGCTCATAGTCCTCATCTGTTTAAAATCCTACAGTGCCTCTCAGTTCACTGAGAGCAGAGGCTAAAATCCTTCCAGTTGTCCAAAAGTCCTTCCGCAGTCTGGCCCTCATATTTCTCTGACCTGTCTTCTCTCTTCTTTTCAGTCTGTCCCCCGTGGCCTCCCTGCTGTTCCTCTGGGGTACTAGGCATGTTTCCACTGAGAACATTCACACTGCCAAGTACTTCTGCCTCCAATATTCCTCTCCCTGATACTCTCCTTCTAGTCTTTGCTCAGATGTTGTTTTCTTCATGAGGTCTGGCTTGGCGGTCCTGACTATTACAACCTGTCCTCTCACTCTTTCTGTGCTGTTCTTACACTATAGGACTTATCCTCTCTGAAAACTATATGATTTGCTTACCTGTTATCTACTTCTTATTCTTTTTTTTTTAATTTTTAAAATTTTTAATAAGCATATAATGTATTATTAGCCCCAGGGGTACAGGGCTGTGAATCGCCAGGTTTACACACTTCACAGCACTCACCATAGCACATACCCTCCCCAGTGTCTGTAACCCCATCTACTGCTTATTCTTATAGGATATAAACTCCATGAAGTCCGGCATGTTTTGTTCATTGATGTACCCCAAAGTCTGAGAATAATATCTGGCACATGGCAGGGGTTTAGCATGTATTTTTTGAATAAATAAATAAATCTTTGAGAGGTAAGCCTTCCCAGGTACTGAAGACTATGTTAGAACTACAGGTACTTTCTCCACTAACAAGTTATCTCAAAAAAGTTGGGTGTTGTTTTAACAGGGCTTCTGGCCAGGATCCTCAGATAGCTTCTTTAAGTGAGGTGAGATTTCTGCTATCACTGTTAAGCAGAAGAAGAAACCGAGGCAGTCCTAGGACCTGACTCAAGGATTGTTGTTTCCGGAGTCCATGCTTCTAATCCTACATTATAACATCCTTTCTCTAGTACACCAGAACTTGAACTTGTGTTCTCTCCAGACAAGGTCACTTCTACTTCTGCCTGATCTGGCTTTTTCCTGAGTTGCCCCATTCCTGTACCTCTACTTTTCTGGGAGGAGCAAAGATAATTGTCCTTTTATAAGTGAGGAAACTGAGACCCAGCTAAAGGTCATTAACTTGACCCTATCACAGTGTTCATAGGTAGTAGAACTGATCCTGATACCTAGGAGTTCCAGACTCCACAGCTGAACACCCACACTGCACTGCTTTTTGTTTTGCTCCTCATTTTTGTTGATATGGAGTGAATGCTAATTAGGTTAACAATAGTGGCAATTGGGATGGTGTTGGGTGATGGGGAATGGTGTGAAGGTGACCAGGATAAAGAAAAGATTCAGAATCATGGGGAGTAGTGGAAGGAGCAGAGTGTTTTAGCCTTGAGGGAATTCAGGGTAAGGATAGGGGCATATGGAAACTCCTAATATTTGAATGTCTATGTGGAGGTGTTAAGAGGTGACATGAGGTCCTAGAGAGAGTGTGGGATCTGGAGAGATGTGATTCTAGGTGGGGGACAGGTCTGTCAATTTGAATTTTCCTGTCTGCAATGAGTGCCTACTAAGATCCATTTTGCAGAGTTGTTTTAGGAAAGCCCATATGAAAGGCACCCAGCATGGCTCCTCAAGCCCCATGAATGCCATCCATCATGGATATGGTTCTGAGCAAGGCTGGAAAGCTACTCTGGCAACTTGATGGGAGGGTTTCCAGGACTAGGTTAGAGGACATGTACCACCATTCCATTCTTAGCTGTTTTATTTTGTTAAAACTAATTTAGTTTAGCATGACAGTCATGATACCTGCAATATTCTGGACAATTCCATTTAGTTTGGTACATATAATGGAAGAAATATTGTCTTCTATTTGACAGAAGATGTAGCTAGGATGATTGGAAGTGGAACGTTTTTCATGCATCAGGATGGTTATTTTTGTTACAATGTATTTACACTGTGTGCATATTCTGTGGCTTACATATAGTCAGTAAATAGTCTATCATGGAATCCTCTTCAGAAACATGTGGAAAGATGAACAAAGAACAGCCCCAACATTACAGCATGACAGGGTGAGGGAATTTCAGAAATGGAAAGGACTTTAGAAATGGGTTTATAGTGAAATTCAACATCTAGAGGAAGGATTTAGAAGTCTCCCTGGAGCCCCTTCTGGCGGTCTGCAGCAGTCTCCCATCTTGCTAAAGTGTCACATTTGGCACACACTCCTGGAGAACTAGCAGACTTTTCAGTCTTTTTCAATTAAATTCCATGATGCTGTCCCTCTTGCCAACCTGATGTTAATTTGCCTCCCGTTGCTGCACCTTCAGTGGTTTCCCATTTCCTTTAGGATAGACTCCAAAGAAATTCACATTCTGGCACCAATAGACCCAAGGCTGTTACTTCCCTTCACATGTCCTCCATTCTAGTCTTGCCTTGGTGTGAGCTCAGGTTTCTGAGACGGGGGGCCACAGTGTTCTGGGGCTCCAGAGCCCAGGGGCCGATGTGTCAGTGCAGGCACGGCCTTATCTCCGGTGCTCTGAGCTTCTACTCTTACCTCTTTCACACTTCAGTGCAGGGGGGTTATGACCAGCAGGGAGGGCAAGTCAGTGTTACTTAATGACCGTGGGCCTCTGTGAATGCAGCCAAGGTTAGAGAAGCTTTCATGTAGCAGGTGTTCAGTAACCAGCAAGTCCCATGACCAGACCATCCTTTGTAGTGGGAGGCACCGTGTGTGTGCTGGTTTATTTGGTCTTCACATGAGAACCCCTCTTATAGCTAAAAAGCGGCTCACAAATCCTTCCATGTCACTTGCCTGTCAGTCCAAGCATGCCTGCCTCCACTGTCCCTCATATGACAATACTCTCTCCCTTCCTTGAAGTTCAGGCTGGCCCAGTGTGCTTCTAGTATGATTCCTTTTGCCACCTTTCTCAGTGTTCTTATTTTTGTCACAAGGAGGCTACTGATTGACATCAGAGGAAAGAAACACAAAACAATCCATTTTAGAGTCAAATAGGACTAGACCAGCACTGACCAGCAGGAGATATAATTTAAAATACGATATAATTTAAAAATTTCTAAAAACAGGGGGCACCTGGGTGGCTCAGTGGGTTAAGCCTCTGCCTTCAGCTCAGGTCATGATCCCAGAGTCCTGGGATCGAGCCCCACATTGGGCTCTCTGCTCAGCAGGGAGCCTGCTTCCTCCTCTCTCTGCCTGTCTCTGCCTGCTTGTGATTTCTGTCTGCCAAATAAATAAATAAAATCTTTTAAAAAAATTTCTAAAAACAGGTAAAATTAATTTAAAAATATTTTACTTAACCCAAAATATTATTTCAGCACATACTATTACAAAATAATCAGAAATATCTTTCTCTTTTTTCTGTTCCATATCTGGGGTGTCTTTTATACTCAGAACACATCTCAATGAAGACACTTCTAGCTAGTGGTCACCACATGGATACAGCAGGTCTGCAGAGTCTGCAGGCTAAAGGGTGTGAGCTTGAGAGTAATGTGGAGCTGAGTTTGCATCCTGTCTCTGCTTCTGGTAGGCCATCTAGTTTAGGAAAAATCCCTTCCCTAATGTGAGCCTCAATTTTCTCCCCTATAAAATGGTGATTTTAGTTATGACCATAGAGAGCTATTGTAACGATAAAATGAGATAATACATCATCTGGTACACAGTAGACATTGAATGAATGTTAATTACTGTTCTTATTCTAGCTAGATTTTAAATTTGAGCATTTATGCTCAAGACCAGTGATGCTATATTTTCTTGCATCAACTTCAGTTATAACTGTCTGTGGGTGATGAAGACAAGTTAACTTGTTTTTAATATTGTCATTGGTGGACATTCTTTGTTATTTTATTTTTTTAAAGATTAAAAAAAAAAGATTTTATTTATTTATTTGTCAGAGAGAGAGAGAGCACAAGCATACAGAGTGGCAGGCAGAGGCAGAGAGAGAAGCAGGCTCCCTGCTGGATAAGGAGTCCGATGTGGGACTCGATCCCAGGACCCTGGGATCATGACCTGAGCCGAAGGCAGCGGCTGAACCGATTGAGCCACCCAGGTGTCCCTTGGTGGACATTCTTAAAGCACACACCCATGATGTTGGTTTTAAAAATTTGTTTCTTTTGAATTTTGTTATGGAAATATTCAAACAGAAAAGGGAAAAGAATTATACAGTGAACATCTTATATACACACTATCTACAGTCTACATTGAGTATTTTGCTCTATTTCCTTTATTAAATATGTGTCCAATTTGCTGTCCTATCCATTCATAAATCCATCTTATTTAATTTTTTTGAATTATGTAATTATTGGGGTCAATGTTCATATTCCAAAAGTTAAAAAAGCCCATTAAGGTGTGTCAATTATGCATGTTTTTGCACATCCTTCAGAAAGTTGCCAGAATAGTGACAACAAATGTGTAAGAGTTTAGATGAATTGAGTAATACAATTAATATAATTGATGTACTATAATATTTAATAAGCAAGATATGTGTTCTTTTTCAATGCCCATGGAAATTTTATGACTATTACTACAAAAATAAGAAAACATACATGCTGAACCTTCTGAAAGTAATAATTACTAAAGAGTCCCTCTAAACTGATCCACTCTGCAAATGAAAACAAAACCAAAGAAACTAAATCAGTGTTTTAAACAGCTCTTGACTATAGAGAATATCAGTTTGAAATATGGACTATTTAGAATTGAATACCACCAACAGCATGACATGTTGTGTCCAAATGCAACTCAAAGGAGTGTTTCTGCTTTTAAATGTATTTTAGAAAGGAGTCATTAAACGGTAAAAATCACAAGTTAATGAATATTGACAAGTGAAAAAATTGAAAATATAATAGATCAACCTCTTGACAGTAATCAAGAGAGAAAAAGAGATAATATTAGGACCGAAGAGTGAGAAGCTCAGTGTGGTTCATGAAAAGTAAGACATTTAAAAAAAAAAATCCTTTTAAAATGTATTTAAATTACCTAAATGAAAAGAATAGATTCTGAGAAATTAAATTTCTACATTTGATTCAGGAAGGGAGCAAAAGATGCCTATAGCTGTGGAAGAAATTGAAGAGACAGTCCAAAAAGTACCATGAAAATAGTTACTATGCTAACAGGAACTGGTACTTTCTGTTATTTAAGCTGTTCCAGAAGACAGAAAAGGATGAAATAGTCCTCATCTTTTTCTAAACCGTGAACATGACCATGACCCCACATTGGAAAAAGGAATAGCATGAGATGGAAAATGTATAGGTTAATCTGGCTCATAAACAGAGATACAAAATTTTCAGTTAAAATGTTAACAAATCAATGTTCTTAAAAAGTAATGCATCCTGACCAAGAATGCTTTGTCCAAGCCATGCAAGGATAGTTCAACAAAAGGAAATGTGTTAACATTATTCACCATTTTACTAAGGTGAAAACAAAGTAACTTTGTGCTCCCCTGAATGCATGCTTGAAAACACATTTGAGAAGCTGTAAACTTCCCAAGGGCCACCTCTGAGTGAAGGCTTGAAAAGGTAAACAGATGCTACTAAACAGATGTGACAATGGCCCTTCATTGTTCCCAAGAGAGTACATGCTTAGGGGGTTGAATTAATCTAACTCCTGATTCACTGAGTGACTCTGCGTAAGGCCATTAAGAATTATCTCATTCTTCCTTCAGTTCTTTGTTTGTATCTTATGGATATTTGTATTGTTTTAGTGAATTTTAAACAAAAAGCAACAGGGCCCACAGCCATTATCACTCCAACCTAGAAGTGGAGTCAAAGGTTCTAGAGATTCCAGGAGGTACATGCTTCTGAGCTCATGGCATAGAGCCTCCAGGTGAAGTCAGGGGAGCTCTCATTCCAAATGGGAGAATGTGAGTGGAGCCCCAAACCATGCAGCACAAGGTCATACTTTGACCTTTCTCATTATGCAGAGGAGGTGGGGGATGGGGAGGCATGTAACTGGAGGATTCATACAAATGGTGTTTTAATCATAGATAGCATAAGTTATTAATTTAAGCCAGACAAATGCCCTTGGGGATTCTTCATTCTGTGTAGGGGTTTTTATAAAGTTCCATGATTTTTCACCTAATTCTCCCTTGTTTACTTTTGTTGAGACATTGCAGTATTTTAGAATTTAGACTTTTTCACCTTTGGAAATAAACCAGACTTGGAAAAAAAAAATCTTTTGTCAGAATTTTGGATGAATTTAGACAGCTGTGTAATTTAGCTGTGTAATCAAGACTGCTAATTTGAGGAAGTACAATAGGTGGAGCACGGCCTGGGTCTGGGTCGGCGTCGGGCCTCCTGACCTGGTCTTAGACTCTGGCGCAGTGAGGCTCTGGCCTCCTGGGCCACATCTCCATTTTGAGCCCAGTGGAACCATTAACCTGGATTTTCATGCTACCCGCGGCACAGAAACACTTGGCTGAAAGGGGCCACATGAGGGGCGCCTGGGTGGCTCAGTGGGTTAAAGCCTCTGCCTTTGGCTCAGGTCATGATCCCAGGGTCCTGGGATAGAGCCCCACATCGGGTTCTCTGCTCTGCAGGGAGCCTGCTTCCCCCTCTCACTGTCTGCCTGCCTCTCTGCCTACTTGTGATCTCTCTGTCTGTCAAATAAATAAATAAAATCTTAAAAAAAAGAGAGAGAAAAAAGAAAGGGGCCACATGAGAAGCCCATGAATCTCTTTGGATATTTAATTAGATCAGCAAATGGTTTCTGGCAGAATAGCTCACTGACCACCCTTCAGGCAGAACTGGCCTGTTCGCACATGGCAGATTTGTCTCAAAGGGTCAAAGGATGTGTGTAGTGGGGACAGTTAATTAACTATCCAGTGTTTGCATCCTGAAGAACTCAGTCAGGGACACAGCAGACCTGGTGATTCACTACTCGGCGTTTATTACTGCCCACATTATCTCTTGAATTTCCCGCCTTTTCTGCCTTCTGCCGTTTGGGTGAACCCATCCCAGTTCTTGCTGTGGATAGGCACCAGCTCTTACCCCGGCTCCACTCTCTGGGGACAGGAGTGCATAAACTTAAGTTGAAATAGTGGAACCTCCTCTAGGCAAGAATGAAGAAGCATATCGTCTGATTTTTACAGGCAGCAAAACTGCAGTCACGAGAAGGAGCTAGCACTGTGGGAGAAAGACCGAAGCTTAGAGCTTTGTGACACTGGAGAGTCCCTGGGTCAACCAGTTCCAGACTGTATTAGCTTGGATCTCAAGTTGCATCTTTTAATTATTTTTAAGCCAGGCTGAGTTGGGTTTTCTCTTATGTGCATGTTTAAAGCTCTTGAGTGATACAGACTGAGAATTGTTCTCTGTATTTTTCTGAGTGTAAGACTTCTATTTCCTTTCCTGGATGCCCTCACACTTACAGCCTTGAAGTTATATATCTCTCAAACTAACCATTTCTTCCTTTGCATTGCTTCTTTTTAATAGTTTTTTTTTTTTTTTTTTTCCAAAGTTCTGGATGATGTAGGGACGCCTGGGTGGCTCAGTTGGTTAAGCCGCTGCCTTCAGCTCAGGTCATGATCCCAGGGTTCTGGGATCGAGTCCTGCATCAGGCTCCTTGCTCAGTGGGGAGCCTGCTTCTCTCTCTGCCTTTGCCTGCTTGTGCTCTCTCTCTCTCTGATAAATAAATAAAATCTTAAAAAAAAAAGTTCTGGATGATGTAGTAGTAGTAGTAGTAGTAATAATAATAATAATAATAATAATAGCTAATACGGTGCATTTCCTATTTCTGGGGGGCATTCTCAGAAGCATTTTATGTGCACAGCATTTCCTACTGTAAGCTGATGTGAATTTAGAAGGAATATGTTTGCCTTTTACCTATAACATTTTTCCCAAAGGGAATAAATATGTTAATGATACCTAGTGTGGATAGATTTAAATTCTGTGTGTATTTAATAAGTAACACCTACTCTAACCTTACTCAGTTGGCCCCATAGTATTCTGAGGCCAAGACTGTCACTGCCCCATTTTATTTTCTTTTTACTCTTCTTCTTCTACTCCTCCTCCTTCTCTTTCTCCTCCTCCTCCTTCCCCCTCCCTTTCTTCCTCTTCCTCCTCCTCCTTCTTCTTTTCCTCCTCCTTCCCCTCCCCCTCCTCCCCCTCCTCCCCCTCCTCCTCTTCCTTTCCTTTCTTCTTTTTCTTCTTCTTCTTCTCCTTCGAGGGGAGAGAGGAAAGGGCAGAGGGAGAGAGAGAAGTGTAAACAAGCTCCATGCCCAGCACGGAACCCAACGCCGGGCTCGGTCTCACAACCCTGCAATCATGACCTGAGCTGAAGTCAGGGGTCGGATGCTTGACTAACTGAACCACCCAGGCACTCCTTATTTCCCCTTTTTAAAGAAAAAGACTTAGGTATAGAGAGGTGCCTGAGGTCATACTGTGAGTGACAGGACTGGACCCAGGGACAGCCAGTTTGATCCCAGAGACTATGCACGTCACTGCCTCTCTGTGTCGATTTTATAGGACATGACTGGGCTATTGGTCTTTCTCCAGGAGATGTCACAGTCAGGCTAAGGAGAGAAGTGAGTGTTATAGTAAAGATCTGAATTAACATTTCATTTTCTCTTCGTAATTGAAAACATGATTAATTGTTACAAGCCCCCCCCCAAGGCACTTTTCTGAAATAAACAGCAAAAAGTAATATGTGTGCTTCTGAACCAAGGACTGATAGTTTATAGTTTCATTTTTATGTACTCGAACTGTTAAAAATGTGTATTAAAATAGGTACATTAAAGCCTCCCTAGGACACTGGTTTATTCTATTTTGTCATTATAATTCCATAGGAGTTATTCTATGTGTTGACCTCTGATGTTATTTGGACTTGAAAGCACAGTGGGGATTGATGCTCTTTTTGATTGTGCTTCCCAACTTCATAATGTGACCCTCTTTTTGCCTTTGCATATCTTTTCTCCGCCTAGAATTCTACATTGTGTGTGTTGGGTAAACATTAAAAAAAACCAAACAAACCCCTACTGAGTATTCTTAATTACATCTGTAGTAACAGACTGAAAACAAAAAGCACAACTTGGTTTCTCTAAGAGATTATTTCTTCCTCATTCTTTATTTGCCAACAACAAACAAGCCAATAAACAAAAAATGAAGACAAAGAAGGTCAAAGGGAAGGCAGAACCTGAAATATCTCACGGATGCCAGGGTAATGTGAATGCTTTGCGGGTATTCAGAAGGGGAGGAGTAGAGCAGGGGTGGCCCTCAGGAAACCATTCTTGGTGGCTGGCGCGAGATTTCCATCTTCTTATCTGGCTGTAGCCGAACCATGGACTGATGTCCAAGAATCTGGGCCACCAGTCTGACTGAGGCAGGGGACAGGCATGTGCCTTTCTCAGTGTATGTGGAACCCCCTGCCATGCTCTCTGCTTACCAAGTTATCCCTGCCACCATGTGCTTCTCTGGCCCCGCTCTGCTCCGGGCCTTTGCGTTCACCTGCTGTGACCCCTGAACCTTGGAGACAGCCCTTCTTGGTGTTCCACATCTCTTCACTCTCTCCTCCCTGAATCTCCTCAGGCCACAAGCTGTTCTGAACACTGAACAAACACTCTTTCACAGAAATGAATTTATCCTACGTACTCACACCCTTATATTTTGATGTATGGTAATAGCTGTCTACATTATGATTTGGGTTTACAATAAGCTATATTTCAGACTACTCCTGATCCAAAGGGGCAATCCAAATGAAGTGTGGTGAACAGAAATGGAGGTCAAATGAATCAAGAATTTCCCAAAAAACCACTCTCTTGCACAGTTTGGTATTAATATCATGACCTCTGCTTTCCTCTGATTTGTATTCGTCTCTCCTTTGACTTACAGGTTTTCTGAGATTTCATTTTAGGGATCTCTGTTACAGTTGGACTTAATTTTTTTTTCTTTTTGCTGAAGTATTCGTAACTCTGTGCTTCAAAATGATTTTTCCTGGTGTGTCAAAATATGATCTTTTTAGTTGCTGTTTTTGTTTAAATCCATGGTAACATAGTTGAATTACTGTTGGGAGTAGCCATTTCATAGAACATTTAAAAATATTGAGCCAAATCTGTTTGACATAGCACTTTACAACAGTAGGACTAAATCCTCTTTGACAAATGTTTTAATTGCTGAGAAATGAAGCTTGGGGAGGGGTCTGGAGGAGTTTTGGCGGGTGTCCCTGTGCCTGCTGTCAGGCGCTCACATGGCCACAAAGAGTTTGGCGGAAGCAAAGGGGTTCCCGGCAGTCAGAGCTGCCCACTTAGTGTGACTCCTGCGGGTTCCCGAATCTTTCTGTGCCTCTTTCCCCTAGGGTTCCTTTCTCTCCTGCAAGGCAGGACTCACTGAAGCTCTCCTCCTGAGTCAGGTCAGAACAAACTGAATAAGCCCTCAGTGAGGGGGACAAAGAGCACAGGACAGTGTTTCCCCCCCTTCCTTCTCCAGCAAACACATCCCCTCTACAAACCATAAGTCTCTTTTTCAGAATTGCTTCAGTGCCCAGAGCCTTCAGCCCAGAATAAGTTAATTGTCACTTGATTCAAAGTTGTTTTATTTTATTTTTAACATTAGCATACCAGTAAGAGTGACACTTTTGGGGGGGAGTGTACAGTTTTATGAGTTTTTTCCCCAAATATTTTTATTTATTTGACAGAGAGAGCGAGAGAGCGAGCACAAATAGGGGGAGCAGCAGGCAGAAGAGAGAGAGGGAGAAGCAGGCTTCCTGCTGAGCAGGGAACCCGATGTGAGGCTCGATCCCAAATCCCTGGATCATGACCTGCGCTGAAGGCAGATGCTTAATGGACTGAGGTACCCAGGCACCCCACAGTTTCATGAGTTTTAACACAAGTGTACACTCACCACCATCAGGATACATAACCGTTCCACACTCCCAAAACTCCCTAATGCCATTCCTTTATCATCTCCTCATCAGCCCCTGGCCTCTACTAAACTGTTCTCCGTAATTATCATCTGGTCATTCTGAGAATGTTACATGATTGCAATGACAGATTATGTAAACCCGGAGATTGGCTTTTTTCCCAGCGTGATACGGTTGAGTTTCACCTGGGTTACTACATGTATCCATACTGCATGTTGTTTATGGCCGAGTAGTAGTCCATCCTGTGGGTGTACCACAGTCTCTTTATCCACTCAACCACTGAAGGACGCTTGGATGACCAGCATTGCTGGTGACTGAATAGAGCTGCTGTAAACATTCGTGTACAGGTCAAGTCACTTTTTAAAAAATTCCTTTTTAAGAGCTTTCATTCAAAGAGGCTCCTTTTTGAGTATTCTTGCTTCCTGTGGAGATTTTAAAACACAGCTGCAAATTCGTTGACACTCTTCCCATTGAGAGGTGGTGTCTTGGATCTGAGTGGGCGGCTATGAATAATATATGACCCAAGTGATGCTATTGTTGACTCTGAGACCAGGGCATAAAAGGCCATGTGGTTTCTGCCTCACTTACCGAAACACCCGGTCTTGGAATCCTGAGGCACCACTGGAGAAGCCTATTTACTCTGAGATCACCATGCTGAGGGGGACATGCGTGGGAGCTGTGGCTGACAGTTCCCACTGAGCCATCTCCACAGCTCCTCCAGGTTACCAGACATGTGCATGAAACCAGGTCAATCCCTTCAGAAGAGTCTACCTGCCAGCAGACTACCACCCGGTGACCTCTGCAATGCCACGTGGAACAGCAAAATCACCCAGCCAAACTGCCAAATTTCCTGAGCCAAGAAATTGGGAGATAGAATAAAGTGGTTGTTGTTTTTACCCACCAAGTTTCGGTTTGTTTGGTTCACAGCTGTGGAAAACTGGAACACTATCCAATGCGTATTTAAGCTTCATAGGAACAGGGATTATATCCCTCGACAAACCTAAAACTTTGGATGCAGCAAGGCTCAATTAGCTTAATTTCTATTTTTTTTTTAATGATGATTTCCATACCATGCATAGCAAGGCACCTTGTAAACACTGTGTTCGGTAAGGACAAGGAAATGGAATTACCTAGATGATTACCTTGGTGATAAGAAAATGATCCAACGACTGTCAAGTGCTATGAAGTATGACACTCATGGACTCAGCAACTGTGGAATCTGGAAAGGGTGTTAAAAGACCATCTGTCTCACCTCATGGCAGGCAGGTAGGCAGTGAGGCCCGAGTGGGAAGCGGCAGCAGGAGCAAGGACTCAGAGCCTGATGCCTGGTTTCTGACTCCAAATGGATCAGCCAAGTCCTCTGTTCCTGTGTGGATGGGTGGCAAGGAACCACTGGGTGGCTCTGTGGACACTGAATAAGGAGGGGTCTAGCCAGGCAATCAAAGACCCTGACTTAAAGAGTTAATGCAGAAAACAGAAGCATCTTTCCATAATTCTGGTCTCAGCATTTAAGAGCTATTGCTTGGATTAAATACAAGCGCCGGCAATTTTGAAAAAGAAGCAGTAGGAGAATAAGAAAGTGTTCTGGGAAATAAAAAAAAGTCCACAATGGCCCAGATTAAATCAGAACTCACTAGAGGTAATGAATGACAAACGGACTGTAAATAATGTAAGACAGAAAAAGAGAAGAACTTGAAGGATCCTCGCAAGATCAGATCAAAACCAAAAGGTGATGGAAATTATAGGAAGGAAATAAAGTGAAGAGAGACCTGATTTGTCATGTGTTTATTGACAAATGTCTACTGAGGCCCTCTTCCTTCTCTTAACAGTGGGTATCAAGAAGTGAATAAAGCAGAAGAAAAAAAAAAAATCCTAGCTTGCTTGGAGCTTATGTTCAGTAATGGATGGAATGGGGTGGAAGAAAGAAAATAAGCAAATAAGTTAAACTGTATCAAACAAGAGAAAGTAATCAGTGCTCTGGAAATCCAGAGAACAGGGAGGAGGAAAAAGAGGGGCGAGGCTACTCACAATTTTAAATAAAGTGGTCAGGAGAAGCCTAGATCTGAAGGAGATCTGAAGGGAGCAAGCCAGGAGGAGACCTGGGGGGAGCACACTCCAAGCCAAGGGCACCGGTCACCTGTGAAGATGAGAGCCCCAGACCAATGTGGGACGAGCCAGCATAAGCCTGACGGAGGAGTCCTTGGGCATGCTGATGGTGAGGGACTTCAGGCCATGGTAATTATTTGGGCCATTTTAAGGACTTTGAGTAGGAAAGGCATTGAGGGATTTTCAACAAAGGAGTGACGTGATTTCACTTAAGCTCTAAAAAGATTATTCTGGCTGACCTGTTGTGACTAGATTGGAGGCGTGGGTGGGTGCGAGGGCAGAAGCAGGGGGAGGAGGGAGGAGTGTCATGTAATGATGTGGGCAGAGATGGTGGTGGTTGGTGGTGGTTTGGACTGGCCCAGTCGTGGTGGAGATGACGAGAAGTGGCTACATTCTGGATTTGCTCTAAAAGCAGGTCCAACCTAATTTGTGGACAAGTCAATAAGGAATTGAGGAGAGACAGATAAATGAAATTTGGGACTAAGAAGTTGAAAGAAGTCGACATTTACTGAGGAAAAGAAGATCTAAGGGGAGCTGTTTTTTTGGGGAATATGTGTGGAAATCAGGAATTTGCCTTTTGCTTTTCTAGTTTAAGTTTCAGTATTTGAGAGGAGCTGTCTGGGGGAGTATTTGGAAATGTAAGAATAGAGTTGAGGTGAGAAGTTGTTGGCAGTTAAACTGGGACAGGGTGGAAATCCCCAACAGGGAGCATACACAGGGACCAAGGACTGACACTGGGCTCGCCTCTGCCAATATGCAGCTCTGTTGGAAGGCATATGTAACTGTGAGAGGTGGGGTCTGGTGGGGTAGGGAGAAACCCAGAGGGCCTGCAAGAAAGCATTGAAGGGGAGGGGATTTTAACTGTATCAAATACTGCTAAGTCTGGTAAGATGAGGATGGAAAAGTGACCATGATTGACCTTGTCAAAGTGGTTTTGGTCAAGTGATGGCATATAAGGCAAATGTGATTGAGGGTTGGGAGAAGAACTGGAGTTTGGGGAATGGGGCAGGAGCTGGAGGAAGATGTGGGGTCAGGACAAGGTTTATTTATTTTCAATTTTTTATTACTTTCAATTGTGGTAAAATATACATGACACAGAATTTACCATCTTAACCGTTTTTTATGTGTGCAGATCAGTGGTATTAACTGATGTGCTCCCATCACCAGCATCTATCTCCAGAACTCTTTTTATCTTCCCAAACTGAAACTCTGTTCCCATTAAACAATAACTCCCCATTCCCACCACCCCTCAACCCCTGGCAATCACCAATCTCCTTTCTGTTTGTGTGCATTTGATGTTCATTGTATTCTGTTTGTAATGCTTATCCCACTTCTGTATTATATAGTATTTGTCCTTTTGTGACTGGCTTATTTCATCTAGCATAATGTCTTCAAGGTTCATGCATGTTGTAGCATATATTAGATTTCCTTCCTTTTTAAAAAAATATTTTATTTGTTTGTTTGAGAGAGAGAAAGAGGGCACAAGTCGGGGGAGGGGCAGAGGGAGAAGCAGACTCCCAACTGAGCTGGGAGCCCGATGTGGGGCTCGATTCTAGGACCCTGGGATCATGACCTGAGCCAAAGACAGATGTTTAACTGACTGAGTTACTCAGGCACCCCTAGATTTCCTTCCTGAATAATATTGCATTGTATACACCCACCTCATTTTGTTTACCCATCCATCTGCTGATGGATATTTGGGCTGTTTCCACCTTTTGGCTATTGTGAATAGTGCTGCTGTGAACATGGGGTACAAATATCTACTTGAATTCCTGCTTCAAGGAATTCAATTCTTACCCCAATTCTTAGGGGTATAGCACAGAAGTAGAATTGCTGGGTCATGTGGTGATTCTAAGTTTAATATTTTGAGGGTCCTGCATGTTATTTTTTGCAGTGTCAGTTGCATGATTTTTTGAAAGTGGCTTATTTTCCACACATTTTATTTTTGTTTGTTTGTTTATTTGGCACAGAGAGAGAGGGAGAGAGCACACAAGCAGGGGGAGTGGCAGGCAGGAGAGGGAGAAGCAGGCTCCCCTCTAAGCAAGGAGATTGATGCGGGCTCCATTCCAAAACCCTGTGATCATGACCTGAGCTGAAGGCAGATGCTTAACCAACTGAGCCACCCAGGTGTCCCTTGACACATTTTCTAAGGCAATAATTTGGACCAAATGGTTAAGACTCTGGTGAAGAGGCACAAGACTGTGGGAAGATGGTTAAACAGTGCCATCTTCTTTTTCATCCTGGCTTCCTGTCTGTTCCAGGCCCAGGCTTCTGATGTCAGCTTGGCATCCATCTGGAAGCTGGGAAGAGGCCCAGAGCCAGCACCCTGGGGCCTGGATGCCCTTTCCTATAGTTGACACTCTTTTTTTCCCCCGAAAGGAATATCATTTCCTTGGCCACATCCCTCACTCTCTGAAGAGCTCTCATAATAGGTTGAATGTTTCTTGCTTTGCTGGGAGCAAGGTGGTCTTTGGAAGATGCAGAAGAGATGGGTATAGATTGGCCGCTCAATGAAGGGAGGGCCATAAGCTGCAAGAATTTTGGAGGCATCAAGCCCCTCAAGGTCCTGGGCCCTATTTTAAAGGTAAGGGTTGGGGGAAGTACTGCTGCAAGGAGAAAAATGTGGAAGAAGACAACTCTAAGGAGACTGAGCTTCTCCGACTCTGGAGGAGAAACAGCACCAGTGGTCCTGAGTTCCCCAGTCCCAGGCCACTCATGACACAGCGTGGGCCCTGAGAGCTGCCTGTGTGTAGACACTTCACATTTTCCTTGATGCACTTTCAATGGCCCTGGAGCTTTGCTTTCCTCTGTCTACTGAGGCAAACTGGTAATTTGTCTATTTAGTATTTATCTACTGTGTGTTGAAAGAGAGGTGGGGGTACAAGATTAGGAAACCTTTAAACAAAACCTCAAGGAGTGCTATCAACATTGTTCAAAAGTGAACTGAATTAGACTCCTGGTAATAAAAAAAGTCTCGCCAATTCCCATTACAACACACATTGCAACACACTTCTCTTCTCGTAAGTGTCTTTTCAGGGTCACTCAGTCCTGTCTGATTCTTCTCCCCCTTGACTTTCTGCCAGTGCCCAACTGTGAGTCAGTAGAGCTGTCTGCTTTCCCCTTCTTGCTCACCTGCCGCTGAGGGCTGGTCAAGGAGACGGGAGGGTTATATTCTCCATTCGAAGACCAGTGTGTGGTCTTTATGCTCCACTGCACACAGGACTCTGGCTGCAGCCGCCTTCTACAGGATTGCCATTCGGCCCATCATCTCGCTCCTCATTTCCCCCGTCCCAGTGGCTGCTCACACCTCCTGCTTTATGTTAGGTGAGGGTTTCTTGAGCTTCCTGTCTCCAAATCCGCAGATTCGCTTCCCCACAGTTCTCCCCATTTTTAGATCTTTAAGCAAAGATGCCCCCAACCAGGAAAAATTCCTTCATCTTGGATCTGGATGCCCCACCTCCTTTCTCTTAGACACTTCATTTCTTCCTGTATTTAACCCCCTGCTTTACAGAGTCCTCAATTTTTTCCTTCTTTGACTCCTTCTTCTCAGATCAGAGGCATGTGTGAACTTAAAATACCAACAGCAGCTAAAGGGGAGGAAACAAAATGCTCTTGCTCTGAAGCCTGTGGGAAAGCAGTTGCATCTTCTTTGTGAAGCTCTGGCAAGAGAACCTGGCGTATGTTGCTCCCCTTCCAATCTCTCCTTCAGTCAATCAGTCCTGCTCCTACTTCCCAAACCCCATGGGAACAGGAGGGCATTCATGCCTCAATTATCAGGGCAGTTGGGAGATTTTCAATTCACCTCCCACCTGTTCTCTTTGTAGAATCTGAAGGTGCAGCTTTGCCATTCTCCTTTGACAGTCCTGGTGCTGCTTGGCGTAGTGGAAAGAAGAGCTCATGCTTTGCAGTAACTTGAATCACAGCTCTACCATGTGCTAGCTCTGTGATTATGGACTAGTCACTTAACATCTCTGAGACTTACTTTGCTCATCTACAAATGGGGAAGGCAACAATGATGGCCAGTCTGTGGGAAGACCGATGCGGCATTAGAGAGAAAACTCTTGGCACACAGAAAACAGCCTACTGCTAATGGCTGTTAGTCCTCTCTCTCTTTCTAGATCAGAGGATGTTTGTTCTTCAATGGTCTCTCCAAACTACGTCTTCTCCTCTGCTCCTGACTATACGTATCTTAATTCTATAAAATCTGTAGGAAAATGTGCTCCACAGAGCTCTGCTCTCTACTAATTTGTCAGATGCTCCTTTTGAGTAACTCAGATGTCCCATGTTTTTTCCTACTGTGGACCTTATTCTCTTACCCCCACAGGAGCAAAGCCTAGTAGAGACCTGCATTGGATTGGCCTACAGTCACAGTCAAGACTGAACTCATTTCCTTTCCTGAAATCTGCTTCTTCCTATTGCCAGTTTCAATCAGATACCACCTTGGCTCCGGCTTCTCAGCCCTGACATTGTCAGGCTCAATGCCTCAACTCCTTCACCCCTGTTATGGAAGGTCTTTGGAATTCACTCTCCTTTAATAGGTTTAGTATTATTCTCCTTTCTCTATTTATATTGTTACTTCCTTAGTTTAATTCTTCAAGATCTTGGCTTTTGCACAAGGCATTTCCTCTTTCTGAACTGCTTTTCTCTTTTCTTCTGCCCAGTGAATTCCCACCTGTCCCCCCTGTTCCCACTCAGGGCCCTTTCTGGGCTTGCTGGTCACCCCCTGTGCTCAGTGTCTCCCTTGTCTCCACTTCACACATCACTAATGACAGTCAGTCTTCAAGCAGCAGGAGCTAAGCCATTCAGGTCTCCAGTATGTGTTCCCAGCACACAAATGGCATATGCAAGGGTTCATGGAATGAATGAATGTTTAGGAAAATACGTGCCGAGTAGTGCATCTCCCTCAAACAATATTCAATATAATAAAAATTCGATTTGCTAAGATAAAGGCAATCTCTACTGACTTTGACCTGTGACGTTAACATACATGATAACATTGTCTGTCAAGGCTGAGATGAAAGCTCTATTTTGATAAACTTCTTGGACCTCCAGGAATAAACTTGCCCAAACAGTTTGAATAAATGACACATACTGAATCCAGTTCTTTTTCCTGGGAGAGAATCCTATGTAGCCAAAGGCCCTTTCTGGCAGGATCGTGCACAGCCAATGGCTGAGTTGTGATCTGGACACTCTACTGTGATAGGGAAGTGGGTCTCTGGCCACTTGGAACACATGAAATGAAAGTCAGGGCCCTTCATCGAGTCTTATCCAAGGCAGGTTGTAATCTTGAGCTTCTTCTCGGTTTCCTCCTGCGTGTGCCTTCCCAGTCAACGCTCCCCCTCCCCTGGATCCCTTCTCCCAACCCCAGTCTGCTTTGGCCTCCATGGTCCTGAGACCTCCTCTTCTTTCTCAAGCATCCTTTCAACCTGTGGGATTCTTTCTGCCAGCAGAATGGTTAATGTGAGCGATGGCTTTGGAACAGTCAGTCCTCTGATGATAAGCAGAGGGTCTGAGAGGAGGAGGAGGAAGATGCATGGCTGACTCTGACCGGGGACCGGTACTCCTGGGTACCTTGCCCTTCACCTCTGCTTCTCTCATTAGCTCTCCTTAGTGCCCCTCAGCCACTCCGGGCTTTGCCTATGGCTCCTCTTTCATGATTTTTAAACAGTAAAAAAGGCACGGACAGGAGGATTATAGTAAAGAAGGTGTAATAAATACCCCGACTATGGCCCCATTGAACGCCTTCATTCCTCAAAGGAAATGATTTGATCGCAATGTAAGGATATGGTTACCCCTAAATGCCAGTGGAGTTCCAGGGAAATCAGCATGGCAATAAGTGAGTGTATGAAGAACTCCCAGTGAGTAAAACCCAAGCAGGAAGCAAGAAGATTAGCAAAGGGTTTGCTCTAAGTAAAGGCAGGGTCCTGCCAGAGCAGAACCACCCAGTCTGCTATTTGAAAAAAGAGTTAAGACCAGAGTAGGTTTTGGTTTCTTCAAACCCACATGCATGTACGAGAATAGCTCACACATGCCTTTTGGATATCCACAGCATCCTGTCCTCCTCACTTTGGGTTTAATTTTTCTCCCCCCCTGTGTTTAATGGTTCTTTAGCTGAGAATAGCAGGGTGATAAAGGAGACTTGCAGTCCCCTGTTTTTCTTTTTTTTTTTTTTTTTCCTGTTGGTAGAACTTCCCCACCAGGATAAGTGGATTGCTCTATCTCTCTAGAACTAATTTCATGGGCATTCCAAGGCGTCTTGTCTCTTCTATTTCTGTAAATGGCATTGTCTTGGAGACTTTGTGACTCCTTGCAGTCACTCTGCCAGTCTGAGAGAAACTCCGAGATCCCGTCTGTAGGCCTCACTTCTGCAGCTCAGCAGCTTCAACCACACTCTCAGATGTCTCCAGTAGGACTCCGTTCAGACCACCTTCCCCACCACTTCTGGAACGCCCTCCGTATGCCACATACCTGGGGGTATCCTTCTTCAGCTCTTATCCTCCACTGACTTTTTTTTGCCTATAAAATGGCATTCAGGACTTCTGAGCACGGAATTCAAGGACCTCTGCCATCTCTTTCTTACAAACTACCTGCACTTCAGTCCACGCCTCTGAGAATATTCTTGTTTTCCCGCCTTCCCATCCGAAGTCCTTCCACCTTCAAGTCCCACTTCCTCTATGAAACACTCTGACCTCCTCAGACTGGCCTGTTCTAGAATTATTTATGGGTGTGCTTTAGCCCTTCCAGCAGTGGGAGGCCTCAACAGCAGGTTCTGCTGCATCTTATTAATTTTTAATTTCCCTGTGGCAGCTAGCACGGGGCCATGTGTGTGAGAGTGTGAGTGAATGTGTGAGTGAGCGGCTGAGTGTGTGCGCACGCAGCGACATTGGTTCTCTAGGCTCAGCCTTTCAAGTTTTGAAGAAAGTTAGTTCTGACTCATCAGGTTATTCCAAATAAACTGAAAGGATCTCAACACGCTTTTCTACAATCCAGGAAATATTTCCAAAGGAGAAACAATATCATTGGCACTTAAACTTTTGCCATTTACAATGGAGGGGAGGTTTCCGATAAAGTTTAATGATATTTGACTTGAGGAAAGGAATCTATTATGTCGATAAAATTACATTTAGCTGAGAAAATTTTGGTTTGATTTATTTTGAATCGAAACATCTAGAAATAAAGATGTGCAAAGAATTCCATGCTAATGCTGCATTATGGGGTGGATATCTTCCATGACTTCATTAATCTATTATTATTTAGTTAAAAAGCACATCTTTTAGAATGTGACTCTTATCATGTGTCTTGTTCTAAAATAGGGAGAAATGTTCCCACACAGAGAGGCCCCTACAGGCCCAGTGGGAGGCTCTCCTTGCCCGCCTGTGTGGTGTCTGACTTCTCCCACATGGGCACCCCCACCCTTCTCTGCAGGCCCTGGGGCCACAGGGGGACCTGGCTGCTGGAGGCCCTCGCTGGTGTGATCAGCCAGTCTCTGAAGGGACTAACTGTCATTCTTCAGGAGGAGCACTTTGTATTCTATTTCAGGGCTCCCAAGAGCCAGCCCTCCTTCTAGCAACTGCCCTTTTGGCTTCATTGCGTTGGTTTCTCCTGTCAAAAGAATTTCTCCAATGCCTGCAAACCCCCAATTTCACCTCCAGCGCACATAGCTGCTGCCATCTGAGAAGTTTTAATGTCCGTGTGAAATGTGATAATAAGATTTGAGTTTAATAGAGTCAGTCTTCTGGATGTGACTTTATCTATGTTAATCAGCACTGGACTCCGGCTCGCTGCCCTCAGGACTCCAGCAAAGTCAGCGCCTCTCCTCCCCAGCCCCTGGCCCACTTCTCTGCTCCACCCTCTACGGTGACTTACCCTCCCCCTGAAGTGGGGAAGGGCGAGCATGGCCACAGAGACCAGGCTTACATCATCCACGTTAACAAATCTGAAGGAAAGAGCGTCTTTCTCCCGAGTCCCAACACAAAGCTTCTGAGCAAGACTTGGTTTGGTCTGGCTGAGGCCCTATAGTCGTGGGTCACTGACCCCGTGACCTGAGGAAGGGAGTTCAGTCGTATACCCCCTGTGGCTCTTCCTCAAAGAGCACAGGTGTCCTTATCAGACAGGAAGAGAGTAGGGCTGTGGGGCAGAGAAAGAAAACAAATGCACCCCTTACCGGCTACCTGTTACGAAATGCGTTTCTCAAAATCATGATATTCAGTTTTTTAAATAAACATTTTATAAAATTACTAACATTAAAATGCAGGATACTGGGATACTGGAAGTCACCAAACAATGTTCCTCCACCAGGACAGGGTTGGTCCACCCCAGGGTCACCGTGCACATCTTAATGATGAATGTTCTTCAGGGAGGGGGTCAGCATGTGCTCCTCCATGGAGACCCTGAGATAGTGTTCGGCACTAAGCATTCTTCAGAGCTGGGTGAGTAAGAGGAGGTGGAAACCCACAAAGCCTTGTTTTCTGTGGTGCTCAACCAACTCTCTGGGCATTATTATTTTACTACTTTGGGCCAGAGGATTATGTAGAAGACTCTGCCCAGAAAGATCTCTGTGAGAGTCTGTGGAGACTCTGGCCCTCCCCCACCCAGCCCACACCATGCACAGAGTTCTGCAAGGCCTCAGCACCAGAGGTCAGCCCTAAGTCAGTGCAGAAGCCCCCTGGTGCGTTTACTTCCAAGTGTGGAGCACATGTTGTTTTGGTAGTGTGTTTGTGTGTGCAAAAATGGAGGTTTTGTGTCCGGATTGATGGTATGCAAGTCTCTGCATGTGTGTTTTTGTGGGGTCTGCATTTGTGTGTGGGTCTCTGGTGCTTGTGTGTACGTGCAAGAGTGGATGTAAGAGCTGAATTAGCATTTATGTTTAGACTGTGTTTGTGAGTGTATCTGAAGAGCTGGAGAAATGACATTCCTTTACTTACATTTACTAATTTTGTCCTTAATATGCTTAATTTATGAATCTGCCAGCTGCCGTCCTTCCTTCTCCCCCCCAGTGTGCAGGAGGCAATTTGGTCCAGCTGTCTTGCTGGAATGCGTTCTGCTCTTCTTGAGCATGCTTTATTATTTTTATTATTAGAGCTTTTGGAAGGTCTTGTGAGAGAGGTGCTGAGGTTCATCGCAGATTATTTTTAATAACAGAATTCTAGAGGGAAACGGAGAACTTTGTTTTATTGGCAAGCTGTCTTCTCCATCTTTAAAGTAAACAATACTCCACTCTACATTATTTAATGTGTCATCATTTCCTCCCGCTTTTAATCATCTCCCAGATGGACTCATGATGTCTGAACTGATGGCCATAGAGCCCTCTCTGTGAGCACATATGCATGGGGTCCCTGTGGGTACATGGTCTCCCTGTGGTCTCCCATGGTCTCCCTGTGGGAGAGGGCACATCCAGCCCAGCACCTCTAGATTCCCAATCTGCCGGGCCTCAGGACGTCTGTGGTCTCCGTTTAGAACAGTGGGCACCGTAGAGTCCTACCTCTGGCCTGAGTTGGCTATGTGTAAATGGTGGGAAGAATCAGAACCTGGGTCATGGAGGGTCAGAGAACAGCAGCTTCTGCTACGCTCTGGTGGGAGCATCCTGCTCCAAACTACCACTTGGAGTGCCCACTAAGGGGTACCTGCTTGGTGGCAGGCATTGTGCTAAGCCTTTGTGTGTGTGTGTGTGCACACATGCACGTGTGCGTGCATAAATGAATCCAAGCTGAGATCCCCTGCTGCCCCTTGAAAATGTTGGTATGTTGATGTAATTGGCCCAAATCTCAACTCTTCAGACTGCAGTAGAAACCTGGCTGCCTCTAAGTGAGCCTTGCTGCCCTCTGGAGCCACAGCCCTTGTCTGTGACAGCTTTTCTGCTCTGCCAGGGTCATGGGCAGGGAAGACCTTTGGCCACTAGTTTCTGCAGGTCCACGTGCAGCAAGCGCCTAGTGATTTCTGTGCCCTTGTGCTAGGATGTGGAGCCACCTGCTGAATGCTGGTCCCTCGGGCTTGCCTGCTTCTTCCCCACTCCTCACTCCCATCCCTGCCTAACCAGCCTTCCAAACCTCAGACCCCCGCCTTCCAACCCCAGACACTCAGCTTTTACCCTTCATGAGCTTAATATGAAGTTTTTCTTAATAAATAGAAAGGAATTATGAGTAACACATTGCTCAGCCAAACTGCATGTATAAAGCTGTCAGCTGGGGAGGAGTTTGTTTTCAAGCTATTTTTGTAGGATGCATGACTGAAGAGAAAGGATTATGGGCAATCCTTCAGGAAACTGTTCTCTCAGTAATTCCAGGAATCCAGGAGCTGCCAATGAGGAGCTCAGTGTACCTGTTTCTCCAAATCCTCTCTTTCCATCCTTCCTCTTTCTCATCTTTCCTTTTCTCTCCTCATCATAAAAATCTTAAAGCACGTTCTCTGTGTCATGACAATCTCGTGAGACCAGATCACACAGTAAGAGAGAGAGACTGGAAGCCCCTCACACTCCAGTCACCCTCAAAATTCTCGAGTGTTGAGGCACCAGGAAGAGTATGAAGTGTCCAAGGACTGTGGCTGCCCTCGAGGGGTTGGTGGGTCTCTACGGGAGGGATGGTGTGTGCACAAATGACCCTAAGGGAAAGTATGAAATGTGCTGGGAAACAAGAGGTTGGAGGAGAGATCCCTCCTAGCTGAGGCTTAGGCAATCCTCTCTGGAGAAGATGGAATTTAAGCTACCCTTGAAGGCAGGGTGGGATTTGGACAGAAGTCTGGGGAAAGGGAAGGGTGGCCAAAGGTGGTATATTTGACAGTGATGCAGGCCATGTGCTAATGGAAAAAGCAATACATCGTTTTTACAGTAACTGGAGGGTGGCAAGGAGAGAATCCTGAGAAGCTACTGGAAAGCTGTTGTGCGTTTGCAAAGCCTACGGTTATGCCCAGGTGTGTGCTGAGTTCAGTGACTTACTTAATGTTAAGTATTTCTGATAATATTACTATCAGATATTATCTAATCCTATTCATACTTTTTTTCAATATTCATACTTTAAGCTTCCTTCCCCTCATTTTTCTCCCTAACAAAATTACTTTTGATAGATGGGACAAATCTGTGGTTTTAAAAAAGTACGATGAGTGGCTTTTCTTTCTTTTTTTATCGTGGGTCTGGACTTTTGCCTCAGAACGTCTGTGGAGTCTTTCCCTGTAGGAAGTTCCAGTGTTACCTGGTGTGTGTCTGTGGCATGTGGCCAGCAGCTCAGAGGAGGGGAATGTGAAACACAGAAGGTGTGTGTTTGCATGTGATCCCCCACCTCCCCACCACATCTTCACCTTTCACCCACATCTTTTCTTTTCTTTTTTTTTTTAAGATTTTATTTATTTATTTGACAGACAGAGATCACAAGTAGGCAGAGAGGCAGGCAGAGAGAGAGGAAGGGAAGCAGGTTCCCCGCTGAGCAGAGAGCCGATGCAGGGCTCGATCCCAGGACCCTGGGATCATTACCTGAGCCTAAGGCAGAGGCTTAACCCACTGAGCCACCCAGGCACCCTGCCTTTTACCCACTTCTTGAGCTGGGGATGCTCAGAGCTCCCAGAAGTCTCTCTGACTGCTTCCAGCCTGATATTTAACCTCCCTTTATTGTGGAATGTGCTATAAAAGAATTAGTTGCAGTTACAAATGCTTTCAGGAAAGAATAAGTCTTTCTGTGTTACAGCAGGTGGGGCGGGGACAGGTTTGGGGATCCTCTGAACTCTGATAGTCACTGTCACCTGTGGGCCGGGGTCCTGGAGAGCTGGCTGCTCTGAGTGAGTGACATTTTTGCTTGTACCTTTCCAGGAGTAGAATGTGTGGAGGGAGCAGTTTTTCTTCCAAGGACTCCTCTAGGGCTGAGGAGGTGGGACAGAGCAGGAGTGACAGGGTCTGTGTGGTGGGACCTGGGAGGCTGGATGCAGCTGTCAGAGCGGGAGGCTGTTCCAGAATGCTTTGATGGCACCCTTGCATTGGGCCCTTCCTCTGCTTTCCTTGCTTGTTTTACCTTGTGATTTGGGCAAGGGAAAGGGAGAGCCTTATTCTTATCCTCTCTGGCCCTGCTGCTTTCAGGCCTGCCAAGCAGAGGAAGGTAGGGTCTTCAGAATCCTGCTTCTCTCCTGCCGTGGCTGCCCCAAACACTGCCCTGTGCTCTCACTGGCTTGCACTTGCTCGGTACACACACGTATGTGTGTGTGTGTGTGTATGTGTGTGTGCACTGACCTGGGCATGGACATCTGGCAGCCATGTTTTGTGAAAACATGGGGCCCAGATGATGAAGTCCCAGAACCTAAGTCAGGTTCGGTGGGGTGAGGAGGTTCGGAGCCGACGACTAAAGAAAGAATTCTTAAGACGTCGTTGGTGCAAAAGGTGATTTATTAGAGCACGGGGACAGGGCCCGTGGGCAGGCGGAGATGCGGCTGCCCCGGGTTGTGAGGAGTGGTTGGTTATATACACAGGAGTTGGGTAGGTGAGGACAAAGGGGGTGTTCAGAAGGGCTATTGGGGCAAAGAATACTATCAGGATATTGAAGGCTTAGTTGCTATCAAAGACAATTGGAAGTCTGGTGGAATGTTACATTCCTGCTATCAAGCATCCTTGTTAATGAGATTTAAGTTTAGAAGAAATTTAACTTTATTTACTTTTCCTTTTACTTCCACCTCCCTTGGTTTTTATGGAGGGGAGGGTAACATTAGGCTTGAGGAACTGAGTTCTGTGTCTTTGGAAATTGGGCTATTGATAAGGTAACTTCTTTGTTGTAATCTCAAGGAAATTTGCAAACCAAGGTAGACTCCTGTCTTGCAGGATTGTGATCTCAGCAAGTTAACTATTTATCATTTTATGGCAGTCAGGGGTGCCTGAGCAATGCTACACATATGGAGGGGAGCGGATGAAAGGGGGGGTGCAAGGCGCCAGCTTTTGCTTTGTCCTCAGCCAGCCTCCTGCTCCCTCATCACAGAGAAGAGGAATCTTAGGGCTCACATGACCCCAGTCTGAAAGTCTTGCAGTGGAAGGAGGAAGAGCCTTCCTAAGAACTAGGACCAGTGTCTGAAATAGGCCTGATGGAAGCAAAGGTTGCGGTCCACATGAAATGTGAGCCTTGTGTCCCCATATGCTAAGGAGCTCCCTCAGGGATGAGACTCAGATGTGGAGATGTTGCTGATAGGTCTGGGGGCCTCAGCTGCAGAGGCTGGGTCTCACATCCTGTGGTCCCAAGGCCCACACAGCAGGTCAGTGGCACTGCCACACAGCAGGTCAGTGGCACTCCCAAGCTCAGCCTTCGCCAACACTCCCCTGCAGGAAGATGCAAGACCTCAGAATCCCTGATGGCTCACTCTCAGCTCCACACAGAGCCCTGGACCCCTGATTCCCTCAGCTGGACCTTCCTGTCCACACTGGACTTGTCTCCTGTCTTCTCTCAGGGTGGTGTCACTTTTAGTGACTTTTGACCACTCTTCCTCTCTTGTGACCCATTACATCCCAATCCCTGACCTAAATTCTAGTATGGTTCAGGTCAGCTTCTGGTTCTAAACATCTCAGTTTAAACTAAATTTACTGAGAAATTTTACTCACTGAGGACCTACTGTGTGCCAGCTTCTGGGCTCTGTGTCACAGGGGTGTCAAAGGGAAGGAGGTTAGCTATGACCTGAGGCTACCTGTGACCCACTAATCTCTCTTACAACATGTCCTTAAAATACACATGAAAGTACAGAAAATGACCAAAAACAACACAAAAAAGCCACAGGAACAATGTCAACAATTGTTAGCCTTGGGAGGGATTTCTATTATCTTCAGCAACAATGAGACAGATTCAGAAGTACAATTGATGACATTTTCATTGTTAATGGCTCAGTTGGCCAGCGGTAGGGGAGACAAGGCCTTGGTGTCCCCTCCCGCAAGATCTAAAGAAGCCACAAACCCAACAGAATATTGAATAGCCCCCTCCCCCATCCGTGCCTCCCTGCCTACTGCAATCTGGGGGAGATGAGAGGGCAGGCATGAGCATGTCACAACAAATCCTGAAACGTATGGTCCCCAAAGGATCAACGCTGCAGGCCAGGCTGAGGGACGGAGAGCACTGTGTGTCTTCTGTGTATTGTATCTGCTAGAAGAAACCCATAAATTGCCCCTCAGTTTTTAGAGAACCTGACCATCATTAGCTCACCAAATGAGTGCCAGCCACCAGTCCAGTGGCTTCGGGACAAGGGTATGAACCAACTTTGCTTTCAGGCTTTAGCTCTGCTGGGGGCATTCTCCAGGGGATCAAGGGATCAGGAGATGGGCAAAAATGGTAAAATTGTGATGCATATCTTCTGTCAAGAAGATCTTTATGGAGGATAAATATACAAAAAAATTGTATCACCAGGGAACCAATGAGAAAGTTCTCAACTGGGATGCACAGACGACATTTGAAAACACAGCTTTTGAAAACTTCTTTTAAGAAGGAAATAAAAATAACCTGAAGATCAATTATTTTGTGATCTTAGTGAACTTCAAGAATATGTGAGATGATTAAAAGATATCAGGAGCATGAAAAAGCATCAGGCTGAGATATGAACTCAGATCAGGGAAAGAACTCAGAGAAACCTCCATGTGACAGCAGATTTAAAATCTTTCAGTGGTAGTAAAGGGAGGAATTGAACCAGCAGAAAAATGTTGTGATATTGAGGACAAACTTAAATTGCTTCCCTAGAATTCACTGGAAAGGACAAAGGGATGAAATTAATAGCATGAAAAATAACAGTTACAGAGCCAAATAAAAGGAGAATCAGTCTTTGCGTAACATGGCTATTGTGAGGAAGAAATCAAAACAAGTAAAAAAAAGCAATATCCAAAGATAGTATGTTTGAAAACATTTCTCACCTGGGAAGATCTACTTGGCTCACAGACTTGATATTTAAGGCAAATGTGCTACAAAAAACCCCAAACCCAACCAAACATAGATATATCCTAGTAATTTAACCAGTGATATAAAGTAGGTTTAAAAGTATTTAACCTGAGAGTACATATTCCTCAGAAAAGGAACAAAACCATCAGGATAATGTAAGATTATTCTTTCACAGCATTAAGTTTTGGAAGACAATGGGCAACAACTAAGTTTTCAGAGAAATTGTGTTTATAACCCCCAATTTGACTTTTATATGTTAAGACATATATATAAAACATATAAAAACATTTTTATATATAAGAGCTCTGAAAGCATGCTAAACCTTCTACTGTTGGAACTGAGGAAAGAATCAAATGTAAGAACTCTGATGGCTTGAAGGAGAGACAGGAATCCAGAAGTTTTTAGCCCTTTGGCCCAAGCAACTGTGGGGCCCTTTCCTGAGATGGGGGAGGGAAGAGAGAAACATATTTGTGAGGGGTAAGGAATATTAATATAATAATTCTCTTTTGGACATGCTAATTTGAAGATGCCGGATGGGCAGTTGGTTATGAGTCTGGGGGAGAGGTCTGAGCTAGTAATATCACTCTGGATATCACTGGCTTGTGGATGATATTTTAAGCTGTGGGATTGGAGGAGGGCCTGGGCCCAAGCCCTGTATTAATCCAGTATTTAGAGAAGGAAGAGGAATAGAGCCCAGCAAAGGAGGCTGAGAATGGGCAGGCATTTTGAGAGGAGCAAAATCAAGAGATGACCATGTCACAGAATATTTTAAGCTAGAAATGTATCTGGCTTCTAGTAATGGAGACCAAGCATAATAATGTCTGGAATTCAATAGAAGAGTATTCCCCCTCTGCCATGTAAAAAGTAAGGTGTGTGTCCATGGACAGCATGGTGGCCCCATAGATACCAGGGCCACAGGTATCTTCTATCTAAGTTTTGTCTCCCTTGCCTGTAACTTCTTTAAAGTCCACTCAGAGATTGGAATGGCTATTAGAACTCTAGTCATCACATCTGTGTCCTCACACCTAGAGAGAGGAGACACAGGAGAGCCAGAAAGATTCATACCACATGTCAGTCTCCCTCCTAACCTGCTTTCCTGAGGTTCTGCTCACTATTCCCACTTATATTTCCTTGGTCACCCCGATCTCAGTGAGGCTACAGCACATAGTTCTTCTGACTCTTGATATCCTCATCCACAAAAATAGGGAGTTCTTTACTCATTTGTGTTTCATTATTCATATATGTGCTCATTTATTCACGAACAGTATCAAGCACCAAGAAGATACTGTTTAATGCAGTGGGGCCTGGTGACGGCTGCAGTGACTTTACTCCTTACCCCTGAGCACCAGCCCTATGCCAGGCTGGGTGCAAAGCACTTTGCGTCTAGTATCTCATTTGATGCTCACCACCACTCTGCGGGCTGCTCTGGCTTTCATTGCTGCATGAACACAGCAGGTGGGCAGGGAGAGAGTCTGGTGGTGTGCACCTTAGAGCCGTCAGCACCTGGGGGGCCAGCGTGCTGGGCCTGCCTCCTCCCACAGGCCCTGTCATGGGCAGGCCCTGCAGACTTGCTGACGACCGGACAGCTCTGAACAGGGTGCAGGAAGCGTCAGAACAATGCATCGCTGTAGCCGAGAGGTCTGGGCACGCCCACAGAGATTTCCCCTGTGCGTTCTGGAATGTTCGGTACAGTTGACCTTGCCAGTGATTAATGAAATACCTTAAAAATAGTTTTTACCTAGAGATAAAATGTAGCCCTGATTCTTGACTGTACAATGACCATTGTGCTTGTTGATGACTTCAGCTATGGTGGTTCAAAATCAGTATTATATTCTACCAGAATACATCATAGTTTCCCGGGCAAGCACCAGTTTTCTTTCTCTCTCTCTCTTTCTTTCTTTCTTACTTTTTTTCCCCTCTCTCTCTCTTTTTCTTTCTTCCTTCCTTTTTTTTTTTAATTAACATATAATGTACTATTTGCCCCAGGGTTACAGGTCTTGAATATATATATATATATATATATATATATACACACACACACACACACACACACACACACACACACACACCACCTTTTCTTTTTCTTTTTATTTTTTTTTAAGATTTTATTTATTTATTTGACAGACGGAGATTACAAGTAGGCAGAGAGGCAGGCAGAGAGAGAGGAGGAAGCAGGCTCCCTGCTGAGCAGAGAGCCCAATGCGGGGCTCGATCCCAGGACCCTGGGATCATGACCTGAGCCGAAGACAGAGGCTTTAACCCACTGAGCCACCCAGGCACCCCCACCCCACCTTTTCTTTATCCATTCATCTGTTGTTGGACATCTAGGCTATTTCCATAGTTTGGCTATTGTGGACATTGCTACTATAAATATTCGGGGGCATGTACCCCTTCAGATCACTACATTTATATCTTTAGGATAAATACCCAGTAGAAACAGTAGATTTCTGAGGAGAATTTCCTCTGGTGGTACAAGGAAACCTGTCATGTTTTATCCTTAAGAGGTGATGGATAAAATCATCCTGATTATGAAGAAATTATTTGTCCAGGGAATAAAGTCTGCTGACTATGGTGTAGATACTCACATTTTTCTGAGTGTGACCTCACTCAGCCCTAGTACTTGCTCTCACTTGCTCTGGGAAGCCCCCTGATATGGTTGAGAAGAGGGTCGCCCCCATCAAGTCAGGCCTAGTCTGGCTCTGACCTGGACCCTGATCTTCCAAACTCTATTCCCCAAAGGAGAAGGCATCTGTTTCAATGCTGATGTTACAGCAGACAGAAAGGTGGCAGCCTCCAGGGCTGCCTTCATTCTAGTTCCTTCTCATCCATTGGATGGGCGCTCTGAGGGCCATCACTCCTTGCTCCCCACACAGAATCAGCACAGAGATTGGAAAGAGAAACTGTTTGTGGTGCAGGAGCCCATGCAAGGCCAATACTCAAAGGCAAAGCTAAGTCAGGGACCACTTTGTTTTCAGGGATTCATGAGAAGGCAGGGCGGGAGAGCCAGACAAAACAGGACTCCAGATTCTAACCCTGCCAGTCACCAGCGTGAGACTTTGGGCTGGACACCCAAGGTTACTTAACCTCTCCTGGACACCTAAGGTTACCTAACCTCTCCAAGTGTTACTTTAAAAAAAATAATTTTTTAGAGAAATTTTAAGTTCACAGCAAAATTGAGAGGGAGGTACAGAGATTTCCTATATGTCCACTACCTTCCACATGCACAGCCTCCTCCATTGTCAACATCCCCACCAGAGCGCTACAGATGTTACCAGTGATGAACCTGCACTGACACTTCATAGCTACTCAAAGTCCACAGTGTACGTCAGGGTTCGGGTCTGATGTTGTACGTCCTGAGAGTTTGGACAAATGTATAATAATAGGTGTACACCATTATACTGTCATATAGAATAGCCTTACTGCTCTAAAAGTCCTCTATGCATCCCTCCCTGTCCTCTAAGCCTGGCGACCACTGATCTTTTACTATCTCTCTAGTTTTGCCTTTCCCAGAAAGTTCGATAGCTGGAATCCAAAGATTGGCTTCTTTCACTTAGTAAGATGCACTGAAGAATCCTCCATGTCTTTTCATGGTTTGATAGCTCATTTCTTTTTAGGGCTGAATATATCCCATCATCTGGATGTACCACTGTTTATTTGTCCATTCACCCGTGGAAGGGCATCTTGGTTGCTTCCAGGTTTTGGTGTTTATGAATAAAGCTGCTATCAACATCCATGTGCAGATTTTCTTCATCAGCAACAACATGGGGACGTGGGAAGCATTAAACCAGATAAGACACCGACGGCATCTGGCACACTGCTCGGTACCTCGTGTGCTCCTAGTTTTTGTTCCTGACGGTACTGTGATTGCTCTTTCTCTCATGCCAGTGACCAGCAGACTGATGAAGACATGGGACACAACCTTCAAGGTTTCATTTACTGGAAAGGGAAGAGAGTTTAAAGTATTAATGTCTTTCCAAAGAAAAAGAACATAACAACCATGTTACTCAGGGAAAGAGAATGCCCCTCAGGAACTGTACAAGTTGTACTTTCAAGGGTTATAAGAGTATTAAAGAAAGGAGAACAGGCTGCATGCGAACTTCCTTCATGGCCCCAAGAGGGGACCAGAAGGGTATCCACCACTGGGGCACCTGTGAACTACTGACTCTCAGAATCTGAAGCCCAAGTTCTACAATCAAAGAGAAAGTGACAGTTAAAAGAAACAGCATAGCATGGAAAAGGGACAGGAGCCCTGAGGTTTCATGCTGGGGGCATCTTTAAAGTGATTTGAACAGCGAACAGCCTTCTTCCAGTGCAGGTGACCCTGCACATCCACAAGGGATTAGAGAAGTGAAGGTGTGAGCTTTCTAGGTAGGCAGATGTGAGTTCCAGTCCTGCTCTGCTGTGTGGCTTTGGGGAAGTTATTCTACCTCTCTGATACTCCACGGAGGGAGACACTATAATACCTATCATGTAGGGTTGTGGTGGGGGTTAAAACAAGTAGTACTTATGAAGCATACAGTCATGTTAGATACTGGTTGTTTTTATAGCAGGCCATCTGGAAAGGCAGAATTGGCCTGGGCAAAGCTCATCGTGACACCACTCAAGGTGACATTCCCACTGCTCAAATGTGTCCTTAATCTAAGCTGAACGAAATCTTCCAGTAGCTGAGCTAAACTTACTTCTCTTGTACACACAGAATATGAAATCAGAATGTGTCTAACTCCTGCTGGGTGAAATATTTTGAAATGTTTGTGGCGATAATGGATTCTTTCTCTACCATTCCTTCTCTTGGCTAAAGTGCCCTCAGTGCCCACAGACATCCCTTGTATGAAAGGAGATGGTTATATTACTTATGGAGATGAAGGACTGGAATTTTTTTTTTTTAGACTTTATTTATCTATTTGAGAGAGAGAGAGAGAGAGTGAGCACAGGCAGGGAAAAGGGGCAAAGGAGAGGGAGAAGCAGACCCCACGCTGAGTAGGGACCCCCATGAGGACTCCATCCCAGGGCCCTGTAATCATGGCCTGAGCCAAAGGCAGATGCTTAACTGACTGAACCACCCAGGAGTCCCAAAGGACTGGAATTTGACAAATGAAAGCACAGTTACTTATCTGAAGCAACAATATGAGAATGGAAATAATTATATCTTATCATTATAGAGAATTTTCAGCAATGTTTTGCCAACACATGTTATCTCATTTGATTCTCATTAGAGTCTTGTGAATTAACCACAGGAGGTACTGGCATCCTTTTTGAAAAAATTAAGAAAGTGATGTTCAGGGCAATAGTTTTAACTTGCCTGGGAAGTAGAAGGATATAGGACCAATCCCAGGTCTTTATTCTGGCTCCCAGTTCAGTGGTCACACTGTACCCATTCATGTTTTGGGGCATGTGGCTTGTCATCCTAACTGGGAGAGATCAATAGTGCATGACCAGCAGGTACCAGTTCTGTATGTAATACCATGACAGGCACATTTGTAGGTTCTATAACTCTGTATCTGGAGAGGCACAACAAATATGGCAGAACATTCTTCAGACCATTATCAAAGCTAAAAATGCACATGTACAAGTTGCCACGGGAGCTCGAGGGGGTCACATTTACAAAGAAGGCTTGACTGGTCCATTTGGGGGATATGATTGTAATCACATAGGGTCAAGTCAAACAGACTCAGCGTTGAATCTTGCACAGGCCTGACAGAACTGAGACTTATGGTAACGGATGGAGAAGGCATGGGAGGAATGGGGCATGTGGGAGGATTTGGGATGAAAACTGTAAGTAGCCTTCCAGCAGTGGTGAATGGACAGGGTGACACAAAGGCCATATAGCCACGAATCCTCCTCTAAAGTATGTTGGCAAGGGACTACTATTAAGCAACCCAAGAGCAAGCAAACAGACAAATAAACAGCATCGTGAAAGGCCACACAGCAATGTCTGAGCTGCTGCCAACTGCAGTCTGGTGGCCAAACACGTGGAGGGAAACATGCAAAATCTCTTCTCCAACCTACCAAAGATCTAAAGTGCCAGCAGATCCAAAGTCAATAAACCGATGCCATTAGGGTAGGAGCAGGAGGGGGAAATGGAGGAAACAAGCGAAAGTGGAAGCATGATTTAGTAATTCTGGAAAGAACAATGCCGAACATGACAGAGAAGTTATTTCAGTGGGCGGTGAAAAGAAAACAAAAATCTTAAAATCAGAGAGGGAGGCTAATGGGGGGTGGGGGGAAGAAATGAGGAAAGAAATGAAAGTGGAATGATTTAAAGAGTTCTGGGAAGAAAGTGCAAAGCTGAATTGAGGAGCTGATGGGATGGGTTTTGAAAAGAAAACAGAATCTAGAGAAGTTGAGAATGTCTGAAATGATTCCTGATTCATCAGTTTTGAATTAAAATTTTATATGTAAAATCAAGTTATATTTAGCCATTGCTGACAGGGTGTGCAACATCTCTGTTGATACTGTTTGCTGCTGCATGGGTTTACAAGGGGACTAGAATTCAAAGCAAGTTGCTACCCCCACCCCCACCCCCCGGGGTGGGGGGAAGTCTGGAAGTGATTAGGAAGGACTTTTCTTTGGTTGCTCCAAGCTGCAGCAAAGACAAAGAAGAAAAGACCCAGGAAATAAGAAAATAAGCATGTGCTTCCTATGGGCTGGAATCTGGGTGCTTTGACTGGATCTTCAGAGGCAGAGCTCCATGGGCACAAGAGGGGACAGATGATGACCAAGGAGGCAAAAAAAGTGAGGGAGAAGGCCTGAAGTCTGGGGTGGTGAATCTCAGCCATGGGGCTGAAAAGTGACAAAGTGCTATTACCTATCGTGGAAAGTTACCAGCTCTAAGGCACCTACCCTGGGGCCAGCTTGTACAGGGATGTCAATGTGACCCAGGCTTTTGAGCATTACTCCAAGAGGCAGGAAAACTTAGAGGGATTGTAGCCAAGAGGAGTCTGGGTTAGGGTTGCCTTTAAGCATGATCACCATATGACTGTATGATCAGGGTTCTCCAGAGAAACAGAACCAGGAGGATAACATATATATGAGATTTATTATAGGAATTGGCTCATGTGGCTAAGGAGGCTAAGAAGTCCCACACTCTGTCATCTGCAAGCTGGAGAACCAGGAAAGCCTGTGGTGTGATTCAGCCTGTGAATCTGAGGGAACAGGCTGATGATGTAAGTCCCCATCTGAGTCTAAAAGTCAGACAACCAGCAGCACTGATGTCCAAGGGCAGGAGAAGATGGATGTCTCAGCTCAAGCAGAGAGAGCAAATTCTCCTTTCCTCTGATTTTTTGTTCCATTCAGGCTCCCAATGGATGGACTGTGGGGAGGGGAATCTGTTTACTCAGTTCACCAATTCAAATGATAATCTCTTCTGGAAAAACCCTCACAGACACACCAGCTATCTGGGAATCCTTCTGTCCAGTCAAGTTGACACATAAAATTAACCATTACAACTACTCTGGTAATACTGACTCCTATCTCCTCCTATCCCTTTAAAAATCTGTGTGGAGTCATGGTTCCTTAGTGTCAGAGAGCCTAGGTCACAAGATAGCTCATTCTTACCTATGCTCATGCAGAGGGGGGGTGATGTCTGGGGGTATTGCTGAAGAGGCAAGGGAAGGTGGTGGTGGGTCTTGACTGGAGTGGGGGTAGGAGGGCAGAGGAGTGGAAGGATCCAAAGGGGCATCAGCTGATGGGCAGCTGCACAAACTTTTACAAGTGACCATGTTTATGCTGAGGCAACTGAGCATCCTACTCAAGGGCGATGTGGTCCTTCATTTCAGACATTTGGTCTGGTGACTGAGCAACTGAGCTTGGGGTGGAGATTTAAAAAAAAATTTTTATTTGAAAATAACTTTAGACTTACAGAAAAATTGTCAAAATGGTACAGAGATCTGTATACCCAGATTTCGCCAATATTGACATCTTAAAAGCCATAGCACAATGATCAAAACGAAGAGATTAACAATGGTACAGTGTTATTAAGTAAGTGACAGACTTTATTTGTATTTCACCAGTTTTTCCACTGATGTCTTATTTCTGTCCCAGGATCCTATCCAGGACACCACATGTAGTCATCATGTTTCCTTAATCTCCTTCAATCTGGAAGTGTTTCTGTTTTTCCTTTTTCTTTCATGACCTTGACACTTTTGAAGGACACTAGCCAGCTATTTGGTAGAATGTCTGTCAGTTTGCATTTGTCTGAAGTCTTCTCATGATTAATTAACTTCATTTCAAACATAATGATATGAGCAGTTGAAACAATAGAATAAAAAAGGATATGCCATACGAACATTATAAACAAAAGAAAGCAGGAGGGACGCCTGGGTGTCTCTGTCAGGTAAGAGTCTGCCTTTGGCTCAGATCATGATCCCAGGGTCCTGGGATTGAGCCAGGGCTTCCTGCTCAGCAGGGGAGTCTGCTTCTCCCTCTGCCAGCTGCTCCCCCTGCTTGTGCTCTCTCTTTTTCTCTCTGACAAATAAATAAATAAATAAATATAATATTAAAAAATAAAAGGCAGGAATAGCTATATTAATATCAGAGTAGATTTCAGAGTAAGGAAAATTACCAGTGACAGAGAGGGACATGATAAAGTGATGATGGATCAATAAACCAAGAAGGCAGGGTAATCTTAAAAGAGCTACAAAATATGTGAAGCAAAAACTGATAGATAGACAAATCCACAATTATTGTTGGAGACTTTAAGTCTCCCTTCTGATTAATTACTAGGACAACTAGACAGAAAATCAGTAAGATACAGACTCAGCAACTCCATCAATCAACTATAATTGGCACTTACAGAATATTCCACCCAACAGTAGCAAAATACACATTCTTTTCAAGGCCTACAAAATATATACAAAGATAGACCATATCCTAAGGTAGAAAACAAGCCTCAACAAATTTAAAAGAATTGAAGTCACACAGAAGACATTCTCTGACATAATGGAATCAAACTAGACTTCAGTACAGAAAAATGACAGGAACATTTCCAAACACTTGGAAACTCAACAGCATACCTTAAAAAATCTTTTGGGTCAAAGAGAAAACACCAAGAGAATTTAAAATATACACTGAATTGACTGAAAATGAAACTATGACATATCAAAATTTGTGGGGGCACAGCATTACTGAGAGGGAAGTTTATATCATTAAATGCATGAGTTAGAAAAAGAAAAAGTTGCAAATCAATAATCTAAGCTCCCATATCAAGATTTGAAAACTTCAGAAAGCAAGCAGAAGTAAGTAATAAATCAAGATAGGAACAGAATTAATGACATTGAAGGCAAAAAGAATTAAGAAAAGTCAGTGAAATAAAAACCTCTTTCTTTGAAGAGATCATTAAAATTGATAAAACTCTAAAAAGACAGGATACACAAATTACTAATATTAGGAGTGAGTTCTGGCATGTCACCACAGGACTGCAGACACTGACATGGGAATAATACAGACAATTCCACACATGAATTTGACAACTTAGATGAAATGGACCAATTCCTTAAAAAACACAAACTTCTACAACTCATCCCAAACAAAACAGTTCATGTGATTATCCCTATAAGTTTAAGAAGATTGGGTGCCTTGGTGGCTCAGGCAGTTAAGCGTCTGCCTTCAGCTCAGTTCATGATCCCAGGGTTCTGGGATTGAGTCCTACATCAGGCTCCTTGCTCAGTGGGGAGTCTGGTTCTCCCTCTACCCCTCCCCCTTCTTGTGATCTCTCTCTCTTTCATGCTCTCTCTCTTTCAAATAAATAAGTTAAGTCTTTTAAAAATGTTAAAAATTTTAAGAAGGTTGAATGTATGATTAAAAAAAAAAATGTCTTAAGAAGCAGTATCTAAGCCCAGATGGTTTTACTAGATGTTTCCACCAAATGTTTAAAGAGGAGTTAGTATCAGTCCTACATAGTCTTTTCCAGAAAATATAAGAGAAGGGTACCCTTTACTATTTGTTTGTTTGTTTGAGGCTAGTAATACTCTGATAAAAAAAATCAGACACTTAAAAAAAACAGGAAAAAAGAAAATGAAACGCTAATATCTCTTATGAATATAGGCACAAATTTGACAAAATACTAGCAAATTAAATCAGTAATTTATAAAGAGGTATCACATTGTGACCGAGTAGGCTTTATCCCAGGGATACAACACTGGTTAAATATTAAAAAAAATCAATGAATGTAATCAGAGTAATTCACCATACTCATAGACTAAAGAAGCAAAATCACATGATCAGGTCAATTGGGGCAGAAAAATCATTTGCTAAAATCTATAAATGGTAACAACTCTACCAAAAATAGGAGTAGAAGGGAACTTCTCAACTTGATAAAGAGCATTTATTAAAAAAAAACCTAGAGCTAACATATTGTTAACATTATACTTCATGGTCCTTCCATTCTGTGACAGAGAAAAGACAAGGATGTCTGTTCTCATCATTAGCTCTCTCCCTTTCTCTTTTTTTTTCTTTTTAAAGATTTTTATTTATTTATTTATTTGACAGAGAGATTACAAGTAGGCAGAGAGGCAGGCAGAGAGAGAGAGGAGGAAGCAGGCTTCCCGCTGAGCAGAGAGCCCGATGCGGGACTCGATCCCAGGACCCTGAGATCATGACCTGAGCCGAAGGCAGCGGCTTAACCCACTGAGCCACCCAGGCGCCCTCTCCCTTTCTCTTTTTAAGATTTAGGATTTGGGGTGCCTGGGTGGCTCAGTGGGTTAAAGCCTCTGCCTTTGGCTCAGGTCATGATCTCAGGGTCCTGGAATGGAGCCCTGCATCGCCCTCTCTGCTTAGCAGGGAGCCTGCTCCCCTTGACCCCTGCCTACTTCTCTACCTACTTGTGATCTCTGTCTGTCAAATCAATCAATCAATCAATCAATCAATCTAAAAAGATTTAGGATTTGTTTATTTATCTGAGAGAGATGGAGAGAGGGAAATAGAGAGAGAGAGAGAGAGAGAGAGAGAGAGAGAACATCTCAAGTAGATTTCCCCCTGAACTCGGAGCCCAACTCTGGGCTCTATCCCAGCAACCTGAGATCATGGCCTGAACTGAAACCAAGAGTGGGATGCTTAATGGACATGAGCTGCCTAGTGTCCCTGTTCTCATTAGTTTTATTCAGCAAATGCTAGAAATTCTAGACAGGACAATAAGCAAAAAAAGTATAAAAGGCTCAAGGATCGGAAAGGAAAAAATAAAACTGTCTCTATTTGAAGTCACATGATTATCTACATAGAAAATCCTAAAGAAGGTGCAAAAAAGCTCCTAGAAACCAATAAGTGAGTTCAGCAATGTTGCAGGAGAACTCCATAGAGGAGGTGTTTGGGGGTGTGGGCTCTGTATTGGTTGGTTTGTGCATGAAAGACCCACTTACAGATGAGTTGTTTACTATCTCCAGGAGTTGGCTAACCTGGGTGGAGGCGGTCCCTCCACGGTCAACAAGGACTTAAATATCAAATCGTCAGTGTACTGAAAAGAAAAGACATGGTTAATGCACCTAAGCCCAATGGCTTACATTGGTTCTGATGTCTAGAATGGGCTTCCCTCACTCTGTGTTTGGCTGACGTCTCTTCATCCTGCAGAAGTCAGCTTAAATGTCATCTTTTCAGAGACAGTGTCCGGGACCATCGAGTCCAGATGCCCCTGCCCACATCATGCTCCAGTGCAGTACCTCTATTTATGTCATTCACAGCATTCATATTTTTAGTTCCGTGTCTGTTACATGTTTGTGCCCTCCATGAATGCAAGACCATACCTGCTTCATTCATTTTTGTACCCTCAGGGCCTGGTAGAGGAATCTGTCCAGAAAGGGCACTCAATAATATTTCTTTTTTTTTTTTTTTTTATTTGTCAGAGAGAGAGCGAGTGAGAGTGAGCACAGGCAGACAGAGTGGAAGGCAGAGTCAGAGGGAGAAGCAGGCTCCCTGCAGAGCAAGGATCCCGATGTGGGACTCGATCCCAGGATGCTGGGATCATGACCTGAGCCAAAGGCAGCTGCTTAACCAACTGAGCCACCCAGGCGTCCCTCAATAATATTTCTGATGAAAAAAAAAAAATGAATGAGGAATCACAGAACTTAAGTGGTTTTTCCAAGGTGGTAAGGTTGGAAAAACAGGTAACGTAGAAATAAACACAGTTTTAAAATTTTGATTAATTATTATAATTTTTTTATTTTTGCGGTAGGGTGTCGGTAGATGGGCAAAACAAGTGAGGGGTGTGTATGGTGACACATGGTAGCTACAGTTGTGGTGGTCATAGTGTAATGAATAGACTTGTTGAATGGCTATGTTTATACCTGAAACTAATGTAGCATTGTGTATCAACTATACTTCAATAAGGAATTTTAAAAAATTTATTTGGACATACCACAGTCCCTCCCCAAACCACAAAGCAATCACTGAATCAGATTTGCCCACAGCTAGGCCCCATTATAAGCTTCAGCAATGCTAGTGGGTCTGATGTACGAGTCCCCCTGAGTCTAAGGGGGGCTGTGCAGCTCTGGCAGGGGATTTGGGAAAGGACTCCTCACCAGGGTCCTACAGTGATCACAACTGATCATCAGAATTATATGAGGATTTGTTTGAAATTTTAGGTTATTAAGCCCATCCCAGGAGCTCTGGAAAGACTTAATTCTATGGGCCTCTTAGGCTTGCCAGGTTTATCAAATAAAAGTACAAGATGCTCAGCTAGCTTAAATTTCAGATAGACAATATTTAAAAAACATATATCTCATATTATATGGGACATATAATAAAACTTATTCATTACCTATTTGAAATTCAGATTTAACTGGGCATCCTGCATTTTATCTGGCAGCCTTACCTTGGAATATACCAGGAAATGTATTTTTTTTTTAAAGATTTTATTTATTTATTTGACAGAGAGAGAGAGAGATATCACAAGTAGGCAGAGAGGCAGGCAGAGAGAGAAGGGGGAAGCAGGCTCTCTGCTCAGCAGAGAGCCTGATGAGGGGCTCGATCCCAGGACCCTGGAACCATGACCTGAGCTGAAGGCAGAGGCTCTAACCCACGGAGCCACCCAGGCGCCCCAGGAGATGTATTTTTTAAATAGGCCCTTCAGTTGGTTCTTCTCATCACATAAGTAATTTACTAGATTCCATTTTGGCTTCAGTTATTGGTAAGTTTCTACATTACTATTTAATTTGTGAATCTGGAGACCTTGTCACTGATGTTATCTCTCATTGGCACATGAGACTAGAGGAAGCATTATTTTCCAGGACTTATGATTTATAGAGGAAATTCGTAATAGACAGAGATGCTGTCAGATTGCCTTGAGGGCAGGCAGAAGGATTTACTGGCAACTGTTTTGCATGTGGTCTTTTCCTGCTGGAAGGTTAATGTGATTGTCAGCCAACAGAAGGGGCAATGTTGGAAAATGACATCTAGGATGATCCTCTGTTTTTATTGGGGTGGCTGGGTAGGTGATGGCACTAATAACCAGAACTGAAAACCCAAAGAAGTGGGTTTGGGGGATGAGAAACATAGTGAGATCATTTTTGGAGGTACTTGTATTTCTTTGGTACATTCAAGTAGAGAAGTTTACCAGGCAGTTTAGTGTTTGGGTCCGACATCCAGGGTAGTGGTTTGGGCTGGACCAGTGGTCCAGGTTGGATGTTTGGGGGGTCATCAGTGTGTAAGTCATAGAGGAAACAGGGCTTCTGAATGCAGTCACCCAAGGGCAAAAACAAGGCATACAGACAGCAAGGAACAGCTTGCTGCCTTCCTGTTTGTGCTGATGGTTCTCCGTCTTGAACACATCCCACCTAATTAACTCTGTCCTATGCACGGAGTTCCACCGCAGCCTACTATGGAGGAGCAAGTCCCTGTGCTCACCCACATTCTGTAACCCCAGGGATTTACCTGATGGTGGTCATTATGCTGGTGCTGTGGTATCTGTGATCCATGAGAGCTCTTCATGCTGAAATGCTGCTCTGATCTCCCATAGAGTTAACCGAGCCCCTAAGTAGAAACTTTATGTTATTTATATACGTAGAAAGATGATCACATTTAAGGGGCACTCAAGGACTAGACTTGGGCTCTAGAATGGGCAAAGTGCAAGTGCTCAAAGGACATGTAGAAACACATAGACGCGTATGTGTTTACACACACATAGCACTTAGAATGAGGTCTGACACATATGAAAGCTCTATAAATGTTAGCTGCTTATATGTTGAATTCTATTAAATAGAGCATTTCATAACTATTTAGTTGCCTTTCAGCAAAACTGTGGGCTCTTCTGTGGCTTATTCAGGCCAGAATGGAGGCAGGGAGACAGAATGAAAGATACTTCTACTGGATTAGGATTGGAGCCTCCCACCATCTGGTCTTCATTTGTTTTTATGAAGTCTAGAGCACTATAAACTCTTCAGCCTCTCCCTTTCCCTCAGTGGAAAGAGCCGTGGGCTGGGAAAAGGAAATACTGGTAAGGCTTTATCCACTCCCACTTGTAAAAAGGTAGCAAAACGATTTATTTTCCTTAACTCACAATGTTATGGTGAGGGTAGCAGATGCTGTTTTGTGCCACCCAGATCCCCCCCCCCCCCATCCCCCAGGACTGAGGTATTCCATGTTGGCTGCTGACAGTTCTCAGCTGGATCCCAATTTGGGCATCGCCCTCTGTCTTGCCCAAGGTTACCCACTTCTTGTGGGTAGCTTGTCTCCAATGACTGATTGATTAGGAGAAACGTATCAAGGCTCAAACCTCTGGCTTCAAGAGAGAAGAACACCAAAGGGCCCCTTAGCTCCAAAGATTACCATAGGATCAGCTGAACTTTTTGCTGCAACCAACTTGCTGTTCAAATTCTTTTTCTGCCCAGTCTTGTTTCCCTCACCTCTTAGATACAACTCCCAAGAGTAATCCTAAGAAACATTTGCATTAAATCTCAGAGCTTTAGGGACTATTTCTTGGTGATATTTGGTATTTAGTACCAGAACTGGTCCTAGGAGACATAGCGTAAGATTTTAAAGATGAACTCTATCCTCATGGCCTCTCTACTCTGAGGTGTCAGGAATTTATTCTGGGTCCTCCTCCCATCAAATTCTTTGAGTAAGTTCCCAGCTCCTAAAGGTGTGAATGGCATTCTTGCTTTTGAAGGCACAGGAGAGAATTAGAGAATTCTCTTCTGATCCTTGCTCTGTGAACAAAACAAAAGCTGGTATTCCTGGAGGTGAAAATACTAGAGGATGAGAAACAAGTGGAAGTAATCAGAGACCTGCCATTTCAAAGGTGGAGTTTCCCCAAAAGCGGAAGCCCAGGCCCCCATCCTTGGGTTCATTGCTGTCCTCCAGCTTCTCATTCCTTCTACCTCCATTGGCTGCTTAGAGTGGAACTGTGGTCCCAGTCATGGAATGACCTGCTGATTTGCTGATGGCAGAATAGGGAAATCACAGAGGTGGAGGTCAGACTGCTGTGGCTGCCAGAAGGACTGGGTGGGAGGTCCCGAGTGAAGGGAAGAAAGGCGATAGAGCATGTGGCCAGAACGGTGGCAGAGTTGGCAGGAACGTCTCCTGCCATTTCGAAGCGGGTAGAGTAAGACCTGGGATAGTAGCCTCCACTGAGAGGGGGGTGAGCCTGACAACTGAGTATTCTTACTCCCATCAGTATCCCCCTAACTTACAAAATGAAGAAATGGTGCAATGGATGATGGTTCCCAGGAGACTTTATGTTTATTTGCAGCTGCTTTTTTTAAATCACAAAAGTAATATTGGCTCATTGGGAAAATAAAATGCAGAAGCACATAAAATAAAAAATGTAAGGCCTTCCAACACAGCATATATAGGGCTTTTTATAAACAAAAAATGAGTATATTATATATATTGTCTGAAATAATTTTCACTGCACATATATCATGGACACAAACCAGTGTGAGTGCATACAGATTTACCTCTTTTTTTTTTTTTTTTTTTTTTTTTTTTGAGAAAGGGGTGGGGGAGAGGCAGAGGTAGAGAGAGAATCCCAAGAAGACTCCAGGCTCAGCACAGAGCCCAAAAGGCGACTCCATCTCATTGAGATGAGATCATCACCTGTGCCGAAACCAAGAGTCGGATGCTTGACCAACTGCGCCATCCAGGTGCTCCATACCTCATTCTACTCACTGGTTGTTGAGTATTCCACTGGGTGGACTTTTTTTTTTTAAGAAAATATTTATTTTTATTTTTTAATAAACATATAATGTATTTTTAGCCCCAGGGGTACAGGTCTGTGAATCCCCAGGTTTATACACTTCACAGCACTCACCACAGCATACCCCCTCAGTGTCCATAACCCCACCACCCACTCCTGACCCCCCTCCCCCCAGCAACCCTCCGTTTGTTCTGTGAGATTAAGAGTCTCTTCTGGTTTGTCTCCCTCCTGATCCCATCTTGTTTCATTTATTCTTTTCCTACCCCCCTAACTCCCCACATTGCATCTCCACTTCCTCATATCAGGGAAATCATATGATAGTTGTCTTTCTCCGATTGACTAATTTCACTTAGCCCAATACCCTCTAGTTCCATCCATGTTGTTGCAAATGGCAAGATTTCATTTCTTTTGATGGCTGCATAGTGTTCCATTGTATATATACCACATCTTCTTGATCCATTCATCTGTTGATGGACATCTAGGTTCTTTCCATAGTTTGGCTATGGTGGACATTGCTGCTATAAACAATCGGGTGCATGTGCCCCTTCAGATCACTATGTTTGTATCTTTAGGGTAAATACCCAGTAGTGCGATTGCTGGGTCATAGGGTAGCTTATTTTCAACTTGAGGAACTTCCATACTGTTTTCCAGAGTGGCTACACCAGCTTGCATTCCCACCAACAGTGTAGGAGGGTTCCCCTTTCTCCGCATCCTTGCCATTTCCTGACTTGTTAATTTTAGCCATTCTGACTGGTGTGAGGTGGTATCTCACTGTGGTTTTGATTTATATTTCCGTAATGCCCTGTGATGTGGAGCACTTTTTCATGTGTCTTTTGGCCATCTGGATGTCTTCTTTGCAGAAATGTCTGTTCATGTCCTCTGCCCATTTCTTGGTTGGATTATTTGTTCTTTGGGTGTTGAGTTTGATAAGCTCTTTATAGATTTTGGATACTAGCCCTTTATCTGATATGTTATTTGCAAATATCTTCTCCCATTCTGTCAGTCATCTTTTGGTTTTGTTGACTATTTCCTTTGCTGTGCAAAAGCTTTTGATCTTGATGAAATCCCAATAGTTTATTTTTGCCCTGGCTTCCCTTGCCTTTGGCAATTTTTCTAGGAAGAAGTTGCTGAGGCTGAGGTCAAAGAGGTTGCTGCCTGTGTTCTCCTCAAGGATTTTGATGGATTCCTTTCTCATATTGAGGTCTTTCATCCATTTTGAGTCTGTTTTTGTGTGTGGTATAAGGAAAAGGTCCAATTTTATTTTTCTGCATGTGGCTGTCCAGTTTTTCTAACACCATTTGTTGAAGAGGCTATCTTTTTTCTATTGGATATTCTTTCCTGCTTTGAGTTGAGTTGAAGGTCTATTTCTGGGCTCTCTATTCTTTTCCATTAATCTATGTGTCTGTTTTTGTGCCAGTACCATACTATCTTGATGGTTACAACTTTGTAATAGAACTTGAAGTATGGAATTGTGATACCACCAACTTTGGCTTTCTTTTTCAACATTCCTCTGGCCATTCGGGGTCTTTTCTGGTCCCATATAAATTTTAGGATTATTTGTTCTGTTTCTTTGAAAAAAAACTGATGGTATTTTGATAGGCACTGCATTAAATGTGTAGATTGCTTTAGGTAGCATAGACATTGTCACAATATTTGTTCTTCCAATCCATGAGTGTGGAACGTTTTTCCATTTCTTTGTGTCTTCCTCAGTTTCTTTCAAGAGTATTCTATAGTTTTCCGAGTATAGATTCTTTGCCTCTTTGGTTGGGTTTATTCCTAGGTATCTTATGGTTTTGGGTGCAATTGTAAATGGGATCGACTCCTTAGTTTCTCTTTCTTCTGTCTTGCTGTTGGTTTATAGAAATGCAACTGATTTCTGTGCATTGATTTTATACCCTGACACTTTGCTGAATTCGTGTATGAGTTCTAGCAGTTTTGGAGTGGAGTCTTTGGGTTTTCCACATAAAGTATCATTATCATCTGCAAAGAGTGAGAGTTTGACTTCTTTACTGATTCAGATGCCTCTTATTTCTTTTTGTTGTCTGATTGCTGAGGCTAGGACTTCTAGTACTATGTTGAATAGCAGTGGTGATAGTGGACATCCCTGCCATGTTCCTGACCTTAGGGGAAAAGCTCTCAGTTTTTCCCCATTGAGAATGATATTCACTGTGGGATTTTCATAGATGGCTTTGATGATATTGAGGTATGTACCCTCTATCTCTACACTTTGAAGAGTTTTGATCAAGAAAAGATGCTGTACTTTGTCAAATGTTTTTTCGGCATCTACTGAGAGTAGCATATGGTTCTTGTTCTTTCTTTTATTAATGTATTTTATCACATTGATTGATTTGTGGATGTTGAACCAACCTTGCAGGCCTGGAATAAATCCCACTTGGTCGTGGTGAATAATCCTTTTAATATACTGTTGGATCCTATTGGCTAGTATTTTGGTGAGAATTTTTGCATCCATGTTCATGAAGGATATTGGTCTATAATTCTCCTTTTAGATGGGCTCTTTGTCTGGTTTTTTGATCAAGGTAATGCTGGCCTCATAAAATGAGTTTGGAAGTTTTCCTTCCATTTCTATTTTTTGGAACAGTTTCAGGAGAATAGAAATTAATTCTTCTTTAAATGTTTTGTAGAATTTCCCTGGGAAACCATCTGGCCCTGGGCTCTAGTTTTTTGGGAGGTTTTTAATGCCTGCTTCAATCTCCTTACTGGTTATGGATCTGTTCAGGTTTTCTATTTCTTCCTGGTTCAGTTTTGATTGTTTATATGTCTCTAGGAATGCATCTATTTCTTCCAGATTATCAAATTTGGTGGTGTGTAGTTGCTCATAATACGTTCTTATAATTGTTTGTATTTCTTTGGTGTTGGTTGTGATCTCTCCTCTTTCATTCATGATTTTATTAATTTGGGTCCTTTCTCTTTTCTTTTGGGTAAGTCTGGCCAGGAGTTTATCAATCGTATTCTTTCAAAGAATCAGCTCCTAGTTTTGTTGATTTGTTCTACTGTCCTTTTGGTTACCATTTCATTGATATCTGCTCTGATCTTTATTATTTCTTTTCTTCTGCTGGGTTTAGGTTTTCTTTGTGATTCTTTCTCCAACTTGTTTATGTGTAGGGTTAGGTTGTGTACTTGAGACCTTTCTTGTTTCTTGAGAAAAGCTTGTATGGCTCTATACTTTCCTTTTAGGACTGCCTTTGCTGTGTTCCACAGATTTTGAACCGTTGTGTTTTCATTTACATTTGTTTCCATGAATTTTTTCAATTCTTCTTTAATTTCCTGGTTGACCCATTCAATCTTTCATAGGATGTTCTTTAGCCTCCATGTATTTGAATTCTTTCCAACTTTCTTCTTGTGATTGAGTTCTAGTTTCAGAGCATTGTGGTCCAAAAGTATGCAGGGAATGATCCCAATCTTTGGTACCAGTTGAGACCTGATCTGTGACCCAGTAAGTGATCTATTCTGGAGAATGTTCCATGTGCACTAGAGAAGAATGTGTATTCTGTTGCTTTGGGATGGAATATTATGAATAGATCTGTGATGTCCTACCTGGTCCAGTGTGTCACTTAAAGCCTTTATTTCCTTGTTGATCTTTTGCTTAGATGATCTGTCCATTTCTGTGAGAGGGTTGTGAAAGTCCCCTACTATTATTGTATTATTGTCATTGTGTTTCTTTGATTTTGTTATTAATTGGTTTATATAATTGGCTGCACCCATGTTAGGGGCATAGATATTTAAAATTGTTAGATCTTCTTGTTGGACAGATCTTTTAAATATGACATATTGTGCTTTCCCATCTCTTATTATAGCCTTTGGCTTAAAATCTAGTATCTGATATAAGCGTTGCCAATCCAGCTTTCTTTTGTTGTCCATTAGCATGGTAAATTGTTTTCCGCCCCTTCACTTTAAATCTGGAGGTGTCTTCGGGTCTGAAATGAGTTTCTTGTAGACAGAATATTGATGTTTTATTTTTTTTCCCCATTCTGATACTCTGTGTCTTTTTATTGGTGCATTTAGCCCATTTGCATTCAGGGTAACTATTGAAAGATATGAATTTAGTGTCATTGTATTGCCTGTGAGGTGATTGTTACTTATACTCTCTCTGTTCCTTCCTGGTCTACTACTTTTAGGCTCTTTCTATGCTTAGAGGATTTGTTTCAATATTTCCTGTAAGGGCTGGTTTGGTATTTGTAAATTCTTTTAATTTTTATTTGTCCTGGAAGCTTTTTATCTCTCCTTCTATTTTCAATGATAGCCTAGCTGGATATAGTATTCTTGGCTGCATATTTTTCTTGTTTAGTGCTCTGAATATATCATGCCAGTTCTTTCTGGCCTTCCAGGTCTCTGTGGATAAGTCTGTTGCCACTCTAATATTTCTACCATTGTATGTTGCAGACTTCTAGTCCTGAACTACTTTCAGGATTTTCTCTTTGTCACTAGGAGTTAGTTGTAAGTTTTACTGTTAGATGATGGAGTGTGGACATATTTTTATTGATTTTAAGGGGGGGGTTCTCTGTGCCTATTGGATTTTGAGTCTTGTTCTGCTTGCCATATTAGGGAAATTCTCTACTGTAACTTGCTCCAATATACCTTCTGCTCCTCTCTCTCTTTCTTCTTCTTCTGGGATCCCAATTACTCTAATATTGTTTCATCTTATGGTATCACTTATCTCTCAAATTCTCCCCTTGTGGTCTGGTAGTTGTTTGTCTCTTTTTTGTTCAACTTCTTTATTCTCTGTCATTTGGTCTTATTTATCACTAATTCTCTCTTCAGCCTTATTTATCCTAGCAGTAAGAGTCTCCATTTTTTACTGTATCTCATTAATAGCTTTTTTGATTTCAACTTGGTTAGATTTTAGTTCTTTTATTTCTCCAGAAAGGGATTCTCTAATATCTGCCATGCCTTTTTCAAGCCCAGCTAGCACCCTGATCATCATCATTCTGAACTCTAGTTCAGGCATATTACCAATGTCTGTATTGATTAGGTCTTTAGCCATTGGTACTGCCTCTTGTTCTTTCTTTTCTGGTGAGTTTTCCCACTTTGATGGTTAATCCAGATAAGAATATATGAATGAGAGAATAAAATACTAAAAGGGTGGCAAAGACCCCAGCAAAATATACGGTTAACAATTCAGAAGAGACATGAAAGAGAGGGGGGAAGAAAGGAGAAAAAAAAAAGTGAAAAAAATGTATATTATACTGATGAATAGAACAGAGTCACCCACTTGATTTTGGGTATATTCTGGTGTCTTAGAAGAAACTGCCTCCCAAAATTTTAAAGAAAGAAAAAGTTATGTATATACAAAAATAAGGGTAAACACAATGAAGGGAAGGAATATGTCTGTAAAGATGAAAATTAAAAAGATTCTAAAAAAGGAATTGATAAGTTGGTTGGAAAAAGGAAAGAAGAAAGAGGAGAGAATGTGATTAGGCTGGAGACTAGAACAAAGCCATGTGCTAGATTTAGGGTATTTATTGATCTATCAGAGGAAATTGTTTCCCAAAATTTTAAAGAAAAAAAACCTATAGATATACAAAAATAAGGTTAACTACAATGAAGGGATAAGAAATGACTATAACAATGAAAATTTAAAAGATTTTTAAAAATTATTTTATTTTATTTTTAAAAATATTTTATTTATTTATTTGAGAGAGAGTGAGAGAGAGCATGAGGGGGGAGAAGGTCAGAAGAAGAAGCAGACTCCCCATGAAGCTGGGAGCCCGATGCAAGACTCAATTCCAGGACTCTGGGGTCATGACCTGAGCCAAAGGCAGTGGCTTAACCAACTGAGACACCCAGGTTCTCCAAAATATTTTTTAAAAGGTATTGTTAAGATGAAATAGTTAAAAAATATGAAAAGAAGAAAGAGGAAATGTTAAAAAAATAGAATAAGAAAATAAATAAAATAAAAAAATGTAACTTTGCAAGAGTAAAGGATCATGGGAAAAAGGCCATGAATTCTATGTGTTGCTTTCCCCTAGCTCTGCAGTTTCACAGTTCTTGCTGATCTGTGAACTTGGTCTTGGAGGGATGTTCTTTCTGATCTTCTGGGGGAGGGGCCTATTGCAGTGATTCTCAAAGTCTTTGCCGGAGGTGGAATTATACCACCCTTGCCAGGGGCCGGGCTAAGTAATCTGCTCGGGTTCCTTCTTGAGAGCCTTTGCTCCCTGAACACTTTCCATAGAGCTTAGGAGGACGGGAATGAAAATGGCGGGCTCCCAATTCCTCCCGGAGGAGTTGAGCACTTGGGGCCCCAATCCTCAGTGTGGCCTCAGAGCAATGCAGTCAATCACTCCCGTCTCCCTGATCTCCAGCAGCACTCGGTGCTCACCCAGCCTGTGACTGAGCATTTCTGTCTCTGGCACATGGCCCTGCCTGGAGTTTCCAAACTCAGCAGATTTCTGCCACACTGCTCTTACTGGAGCAGGAAGATGAGTCTCTCCAGATCTGCCATTTCTGTGGTCCCTGCTTGAAGTTCAGTGGTCTGATTATGCCGCGGATCACAGTTTAAGGAAACTCCAAGCTTAGAGCTCAATCCTGGCTCCATCTCTGTAGCCAGCTTCACCGCTCTGACACCTGTGAACTCTGTTACACTCAGATACCCCAGGTCCGTCTGTGACCCCATGGGTCCTGAGACCACACTGTCCCTGTGAGAGCTCAACCCCTGCTTAGTCTCTGGAGTGATGTCCCTCAGTGGAGCAGACTTCTAAAAGTTCTGATTTTGTGCTCCATTGTTCCACTGCTTGCTGGGAGCCAGCACCTCCCCGCCGGGATTATCTTCCCCTGGCTTCAGATTCACTTGCCTACACATCCTATCTTCCAGAAAGTTGTTGATTTTCTGTTCCTAGAATTGCTGCTCCTCTCTTCTATCTCTTGTTGAATTTGTAGGTGTTTGGAATGGTTTGATAACTATGTAGCTGAACTCCTGGGACCTACTGATACTTCAGTCTCCTACTCCTCTGCCATCTTGCTTCCTCAGTGAAGTCCATTTTAATAATACATATTATTTAATCCAATATATTCAACACATAATTGATATAAAAATATTAAAGAGATATTTTACATTTTCACCACTATGTCTCTGAAATCCAGTGTGTATTTTACTCTTAGAACAGACCTCAATTTGGATTGATTACATGTGGCTAGTGCCAGCACATTGGACAACAAAGCTTCAGACTGCCTTTAAGTTTTTGACCATTTTTCAGTTGGGCTGGTTTTCTTTGCTTATTGATTTTAAGAACTTACTGTGTATTTGGGCCCCTTTCTCATTATGTGTATAGCAATTATTTTTTCCCCTAATTTGACTTTCACTTTTTAAAACGGATTTATTTATTTATTTTAAAGAGAGAGAGCTTGTGGGCGGTGGTAGAGGAGAGAATCTCAGACTCCCTGCTGACTGCAGAACCCAGTATGAGGCTTGATCCCATGACCCATGAGATCATGACCTGAGCTGAAAACACGAGTCAGACACTCAACTGAATGAGCTACCCAAGTGCGCCTTGACTTTCACTTTTGATTTTATTTACTGTTGGGCAATATTGGAGGATTGACTAGTGAATGATTCTAACTTGTATGTAGAGAAATTTATTCTTTTTAGCTTCTGGTTTTGCTTTCATAGTGTTAAAGTGTCAAAACTGTGTTTACAGTTTCATGTTTTTTCTTTGAATTCTTTGCTTCTCCTGACCATTATTATATTATTTTGACAGTCACAGCATCACCTTTATTACTGATTAAAGCCTAGTTGGAGGATGTGGCTTTAAGGATGTTAGCCAAGAAAGCTTCTAACTATTCTGAAGCTCAGAACTGAACAGATTTCCCCATCAGTCCCAGGCAGAACTGCCCTGGAATGGGCTTCCCTGAATGTGAGTGAGCATCAGAATGACCAGGAGGGCTTGTTAAAACAAGGATGGTTGGGCCTCTGCCCCAGGATTTTCTACTGAGTAGGTGTGGGGTGAGGTTCTAGAATTTGCATTTCCAACAAGTTCCTGAGTGATACAGAGGCTGCTGGTTTGTGGACCACACTTTGAGAACCACTGGCTCACGTGCTAGAGAAATACAGATGAAATGCATGTTCCCTGTGGAGAGCATTCCTCCAAAGACAGAAAAGGGCAGAGTTGAGCTGAGCTGAGTGGTTTTAGTTTTTCTTCCCAAGTTTCTATTACCTGGGTGGTGTGAGTATTTATTAAAGATACATATATCTGTCTTCTATCTGTCATCTGTCTATCCATCTATCTACCCATCCATCTATCTATCCGGTTTAAAGAGTGAGATAATGCAAAGGTTTTGTTGCAAAGCCCAGCAGCACTGTACCTCTTGCCTGCTTCCTGGAGTCAACAACTTGTGCCTCTTTTAGCTGATTATTTCACATTTATCTCTTTATTTCTACAAAGCACACTGTATTGCTAGTTCCTGTCTTTTCAGTTTTAGGTATTATCAATTGACTTCTTGATGTGGAGGCTGAGATTCTAGCCCTCTTTCTACTTCCCCACCTTTGGTGAACCTGTACACCCCTTTGCGTCTCCAAATACAGTTATGGTCTATTATTTTTGGATCAATATTCAGTGCATATATTATTTTGACTATGTAAACACTATTTGTAATGGAACCATTTCATAAATTAAGTGAATGGATTTTCTTTCTTGCACTGTTTTTGATCCTGGAGTTAACAACTGCCTTCTTTTTTGTTTAGTCTTCCTCTGTAGTAATTAGTAAAGCAACACCATATTTTGCCTCAGATATAGGTATCTCCTCTCAATACGCTCATACAAATTAGTATTTTACAGAGTAGGTTTTCTCAAGGAAATTGTTCATGGAGCCTTCTGATCTGCTCTAATCTAGAGAGACTACCTTCTCAGCTTCCTGACACCATATCCTGGGCATCTCTATCACCTTCCTCTAGCTTTGCATCTCCTGGATCCTTTTTCCTCTCTTTTGGCTTCCTGCCTTTTTTGGTAAAGCCCATACTCTTGGAGCTTCCTGAAGAATTTTATATGGGAGAAACATTGGAAAGTGTTGAGGAGGGATGGTGCAAGGCAGAGAAAATCATGCATGTAAAATAATAATATATGCCAACATAAGAAGAGGAGTGTAGCTTCTCTTTCTAGTGGTGTGGACTTGGACATGTTCCTTGACATCTCCATGTCTCTTTCTCTACCTATAAAATGGTAATTGTAATACTAACTATCATAGTTTCTGACACATAGTGCTAAATGAGCATTGACCATATTCTCAACTTTGGCTGTGTGTACACAACAAAGAATAAGGCACAAACAAGCTTTTTTTTTTTAAAAGATTTTATTTATTTATTTGACAGAGAGAGATCACAGTACACAGAGAGGCAGGCAGAGAGAGAGAGAGGGAAGCAGGCTCCCTGCTGAGCAGAGAGCCTGATGCGGGACTCGATCCCAGGACCCTGAGATCATGACCTGAGCCGAAGGCAGCAGCTTAACCCACTGAGCCACCCAGGCGCCCCCACAAACAAGCTTATTAACACACTGGCTTCTTTGCAGGGTGTCCTGGTTGGCCCATTTCAATGGCTTTTTTTTTTTTTTTTTTGGTGGTCAGATTGTCCAGAAAATGCAGTATGACCTCCCACATGGTGGCAGAAAGATAAGCTGCCAGAAATTTGGGGCTCAAGATGGGGAAGAAGCCTGGATAGAGGGAGGATATTAGCATTCAGTGTATGAATTTTGACTTAATCTTCTTGTTTTTAGTGCATTACTGTCACCCTAACTCCATATATTTTCTCCTGGCCCAGACACCTCCTATCTTCCATTATTTTATCCCAATGTCTTAGGGCTGTGAGGAGTAGGTTAGAAAAGGGAGTAAGAATCTCCTGAGGGCCAATAAGACACCAGATTCTATATGTTAAAATGGCTGTTCCACTTAATCTTTGAATGTTAATTTTGTCAACTATAAAATGAGGACAAAGTACCAAAGTACAGAGTTCTTATGAAAATGAATTTTAAAAATGTATAAAGTGTCTTGGGTAATATTTGGTGTCATCTATATTTCATAAATTATAGTTCTTTTCTTTATTTTTTTATTTTGATTTTTTTAAAGATTTTAAAAATTCATTTATTTGACAGAGAGAGATCACAAGTAGGCAGAGAGGCAGGCAGAGAGAAAGGGGGAAGCAGGCTCCCTGCTGAGCAGAGAGCTGGAAATGGGGCTTGATATCAGGAGCTGAGACCATGTCTTGAACCGAAGGCAGAGACTTAACCCACTGAGCCACCCAGGTGCCCCATAAATTATATTATGATTATCTTCCTAAAGATCATCCACTGTCATTAGCACTATTCTTTCTGTTTGACTGGTAGATAAAATGTGGTTTGCATTAGACAACTGATGGACCCAATATCTGACCTGCAGTGGACAATAAGCCCATCCCTGAATGCCAGTCACTCACTTGTTCATCAGGGATTTATGAGGTCTTCTCCCATTCTAAGCCTGGGGAACAGAGGTTTTGGCTCTCCTAGGGCACAAAGTACAGACAACAAACTTATAAATGCAATAAAATATCATAGGGACGTTGACAAAAATATCTGAGGAAGGAACTGGTTTTGGGAGAGACGGTGTGTCTTATGGTTCACTTGGGCTGAATCTCGAGACATGTTAGTGTGTGCCCACTGGAAAGGATCAGGAGAAGTACATTCTGAGTAGGAGTAGAGGGACTAGCATGGATAAAGGCCAACAAGCACAAAACTATCAGTATGTATGGAATCATCATTAGTATGTATGGAATGTAAAATTCCAGTAGAGCTTGAGAAAATTGTCTGGACTAGGCAGTTCTTGATGCCAAGAAAAGAGTTGGAATTTTATCTTGTAGGCCATGGGGAGCCATTGAAGGATTCTATTTATTTTATTTTTTTTTTTAAGATTTTATTTATTTATTTGCCAGAGACAGAGGGAGAGAGAGTGAGCACAGGCAGACAAAGAGGCAGGCAGAGGCAGAGGGAGAAGCAGGCTCCCTGCCGAGCAAGGAGCCCGATGTGGGATTCGATCCCAGGACCCTGGGATCATGACCTGAGCCGAAGGCAGCTGCTTAACCAACTGAGCCACCCAGGCGTCCCCCATTGAAGGATTTTAAACTGGGAAGTACATAAGACAATTTTGCAACAATATTTTAAGCAAAAATAATGTAACATAATCCCATTGTAACAAATCAAAAAGTACATATTTAGGAATGAAGGGTTCAGTTGTGTAGTACAGGCGATGGTAGTTTCTCTTAGTGTTGTCTGTACAGGTGCCATTCTTTCCCTGAGGAGGCCAGTTTGTCTATGTGCTGTCAGTGTCCAGTTGTTCCCTCCAGTGGATCCCCACAGTGATGTGTGACGATACATCTGGAGGATTGCAATCCAGGGACTCTCCTCAGAGCCATGGTGTCCAGGGTTTTTTTGGGGGGTGGGTGGGTGGGGAGCGTTGGTCACATAAGCATAGGGTGGCCATATGACTGACCTTAATTACTCTACTTCCAGTCTCTTCAGAGGCTGGAATACCCAAGACCTGTACCATAGATCACATTGTTTGCAGAAACGATCTGCCATGGCCCAAGGCCCCAGAAAAACAGACACTTGTTAAGTAGGATATTCGAAGGGCATGGAGATTATCTTCTGGGAGGCAGGAGAGGTCAGACCTTTCTTTGGAAGTTGCAGGGTTTGAGGATCCCAGATCTCCTGAGTCAACCCTTTCCTGCGCACATGGGATTGGATGAAGTCACTGGGTTGGCTATAGGGATGAAAGGAGAAGAGGGCCCTGGGCCAGGACTGTAGAGCACCCCAGCCTCTGAGGGAGACTCAGAGAAAGTGGATCTCCCACAGGGGTTTGGGAGGAATGTCAGAGAGGTAGGAGGACAGCTTATAAAGGATATGGTCCCAGAAGCTGAGGAACCAGAAATACCAAGGAAAACATAACAAATGGGACAGGGAATTCAGGTAAGAGAATGACTACACAAACAGATCCATCAGATTTTAACAAAGAAGGGAGGAGTGGCATTTTTAACAGACTGTTAAAACCACTGGAATGGTTGGGGAACACTGACTCACCGCCTGGAAATTCTGGGAGGTAGAGACAGGGAACGCAGACAAATATTTTGAGCTGCTTGACTGTGAAGGGAAGGCGAGTGACAAGGTGGCAGCTAGAAGGGAATAGCAGGTCAAGAAGCGTGTTTATTTAACCATGGGAAACATGGGAAGATGGGTATGTTCATATATTGTGGGAAAGGAGCTGGAAACAGGAGTGGGGTGTGAGAGAAAGGGAGGGAGAGAGATGACTTGAACACATGGGCAGGAAGGCATGAGGGGGAGGGAGTGCTGGGACACTGAGAGCGGATCCACGTTAGGGAGAAGGAGAGGGAACTGGCTGCCAAACAGAGCTGAGGTGTGTACGGAAGTTATTAACTGATCTATTACATCATCAAGTTGAGGCTGGAAGGTAGAGGCCAGTGTTTGAAGGCCATAGAGTGCGTGTGCCGGGATGAGGAAGGGAGAAGGGTATAAGGATAGTTGGTTATGATAAAGGGGCTGTTGGAAGTTTAGCTAAGCTACTCCAAGGCTGCCTTGGCATCCCTTTTGTTTGGCCAGGAGCCTGCAGAGACCTTACACTGACATAAAAGCCACTCTTTCCCCTGCCCCCTCCCCCCAAAAGCTTAAACATCATGGAAATTGATGAGATGATCAGCTTCATGGTCAGTTTAATCCAGAGACTCCAGGTCTGTTTCTGTGCTGCTCTCTCAGTTTGACTGTCATCTGTATGTAGGATTAAGTACTATTTTTTTCTTTTAGCTTTTAATTAAAAAAATTTGTTAAAAGACCCATAACATAAAATTCACCATCTTAACTCTTTTTAAATGTACAGTTTGGTGGCATGAAGTATATCGCATTGCTGTGTGCCCATCATCACCGTCCAGCTCCAGAACTCTTCTTGTTGTTCAAAACTGAACATTAAACTGTCCCCATTAAACAATGGCTGCCCGTTTCTCCCTCCCCCCAGCCTTGGCAGTCACCATTGAACTTTCTGGCTCTATGAATTGAACTTTATAAGTGGAACCAAACAGTATTAGCTTTTCTGTGACTGAATTTTTTCATGGCCATTATGTCTTCAAGGTTCATCCGTATTGGATCATGGGTCAGAATTGTCTTCCTTCTTAAGGCTGAATAATATTCCATTGGATGTATATATCACATTTTTGTTTATCTGTTCATTGCTGATAGGTGCTTAGATTGACTCCACCCTTTGGCAATTATGAGTAGTGCTGCTCTGAACATGGGTAACTGAATATCTGTTTGAGTCCCCACTTTCATTTCTTTTGGACTTATACTCAGAGGTGGAGGTGCTGGGTCATATGGTAATTGTATGATTTATAATTTTTTGAGGAACCACCAGACTTTTTATAGCTATTGCACCATTTTTAGATACTCACCAACTGTGGGCTTAATTCTTTTTTTTTAAGTTTTTATTTTAATTCCAGTTAGTTAATATACAATGTTATATTACTTTTTGGTGAACAATATAGTGATTCAACAATTCCATAATAATCTGGTGCTCATCACAAGTATACTCCCTAATCCCCATCAACTATTTCACCCATCCCCCTACCCACCTCTGCTCTGGTAACCATCAGTGTGTTCTTTATAGTTTAGGGTCTGTTTCTTGGTTTCTCTCTCTCTCTTTTTGCCTTTGCTTGCTTGTTTTTTTTCTTAAATTCCACAAATGAGTGAAATCATATGGTGTTTGTCTTTCTCTGATTGACTTATTTTGCTTAGCATAATATTCTCTAGCTCCATCCATGTCATTGCAAACGGCAAGATTTCATTCTTTTTTATGGCTGAGTAATATTACATTTTATATATTATATATACCACTTTATCAGTCCATCCATCTGTGGACACTTGGACTGCTTCCATGTCTTGGCTATTGCAAATATGCTACTAAAAACATGGGGTGCAGGTATTCCTTTGAATCAGTATTTTTGTATTCTTTGGGTAAATACCCAGTAGTGTGTGATTGCTGAATGATAGGTTGGTTCTCTTTTTAACTTTTTTTTTCCATTGGTAGCCATATTCTGCCTTTATTTAGTTTTATTTATTTTTCGAGTAGAAATCTTCTATCTAGTTTACAATTCAAGAGGTGTAAGATGTATACAATAATAAGTCCCTCCACACAAAATGGGCAATCATCAAGTGTCTGTACTAGAGGGACCATGCCATCCTTACAGGTCCATTTTTGAAACTATGAACCAATATGCACCCCTATTTCCTCCTTTTTACAAAAACAGCAGCATTCTGTACACGATGTCGTGCACCATGAGTTCTTCATTTGCTATTTGGTAATTGCTCTAGATGAGCACACTCAAAGTTCCTCCTGTTAAAAATATTTTTAACTTTTTGAGGAACTTCCATACCTTTTCCCACAGTGGCTGCACTAGTCTGCATTCCTGTGGGCTTAATTCTTATACTGTTTTCCTCCTGGTGGCAAATGTTCCAGGCTTTACCTCTCCATATTCTGATTTCAGAGGAAGGGCGGAGACTCTTGGTCCAACATTCCCAGCAGTTGTCATGAGACATACACTGCTTGGGCTGCTCAGGTCACATGGCTGAACTAACCCTGAAAGCTAATGGCGGGTACAGGGAATGGAGTCAACTGGGGGACTTCAGACTATCTGGCCCACCCTTGTCCTGGAGGTGGAGTCAACATCCCCAGGAACATGGAGCTTCGAGTTGGGGAGGGGAGCACTTATAAAAAGAGTTCAGACTTTAGTTAGATCGGGTAAAAAGGCATTTTCACCTACATATTTGTTGTGGAACCAGTCTCCTGAAATCTGAATTCTTTTTACCCTGCCACATTATTTTTGTCTCCTTGCTTAACTAAAGCATGGATATTTCTCTGACATTCGGAGCCCAATGATGCAGGGTTGTTAGCAAAAGGCTGACGTGTTTGAACACATGGTTTTCTTTTATTAGCTTTACAATGGAAGGGGAACTTTTGCCAAACGCCAAGACTTTTCTTCATAGTTTGTCATCTACAATGGGAGGAGAAGGCATGTTGGCCAGGTTCCCCTGGTCTCAGAAAAAAAAAAGAGCACTGTATTTTAGTCCTTTGACTGCTGTTTGTTTACTGCTGGTGGATGGCAACTTTCAGACTCCAGGTTAAAGAGTTGTGTGCTTTTTTGAGAGGCCCGGGCTGGGCGGTATGGGCTACAGTCCCTGAGTCACCTGGATGATTTAAGATTTCATTAGGAAAGAGGCTGTAGATGCTGGTTCCCAGGTCCACATGCAAACAAAGATTCAAAGGGAGGGGACTTGGAAACAAATCGGCCTGATTCTTTTAAAAACAAAATGTCAGTTGGTTATAGCCTACTTCCAGCCCATTTCGAAGGTTTCACTGTTAATCAGGACCTGCTCTGTGAAAAAAAATTTTTTTTTGGTGAAAATTCAGACTCTGCTGCCACTCTCCCAGTCCTGGCAAAGGGAGCATGGAGTCCAAATACTACTCTTTATGGAATAAAGAGTAGGTCCCACTGAAGCACTCAGGGTCTTTGGCTACCAACTTGGTACTGTCCTGCCTGCCTTAGGGACCTGGCTTAGCCCAGGATGTAGTAGCCTGAGAGCCATTTTGCAGAGGTGTGTGCACATGTGGGGTCCTTCTCTCCCCACTCAGGCTGAGCAGATAGGCCTGCTCAGTGCATTCTGCTCTGGGGAGCACCCTCTTTTTTCTTTTTGAGAATGAAGAGCTCAGACCTTGGGATGCTCAGGCCCAGTATCAGTGCCTAGGGGCATCTGCTAGGTTGATCAAGTCTGAGAGGGACTAGGACAGAGTCTGGATCATGTTTTCTTTTATTCCATATTCCCAGATTTCCTGGCTGTCTGGTTACGTAGCTGCTTGCCAGTGGCAGGCCCTAAAAAGCCCTTGGGGAGTCTCCATGCAGGGACCCTGCCAGGGCTGGTGCTTGGACTATAGGTGTGTGGGCCTCCTGACTTTGGCCCAGGGCCTCAAAGAGGGGACTTGCCTTTCCTTGAAGGGGGGGCCAGGATGCTTTGACCTCTAAGGTGCTGGGACAGTAGCCTTGGCTTTCTGTGGCTCCGGGCAGGCGGGCCTTTCTTCACTGAGGCCTCTCAGGACAGAAGAGAAACTGTCCCAATCCCGTTTCCCACCCTATGAAAACGGGGACTTTGATTTCCCTGGGTGTTGCAGCCTCTTCTTGTTTCAGCAGGAGAATCCTGTGCGTTTGATCTAAATCTGGTCTCCTGCTGGAGAGACCCAAACAATCTCAGTCAAAACAGTATTAACAGGAAACCTGTCTCTTAAGGCCAGGAATGCAACCAAAATAGCTCCAAGACTTTAATTCCGATAGCAGTACCATTTGGGGGAGTCCTTTACCTGAGGGAAACAATAAGTGGAACTCTGCCCCCAAATACTTTGGCCTGCAGGGCCTTGTGGAGCCCAGGGGGCATGGGGCTGCTGGTCTACCTGGCTTCCCTGAGCATGGACAGCTGGGGATTCCAGGGACTGGCCTGGACCACCAAGAGAGCCACATAAGCAAAAGATGGGTTTTCACTGAGTAAACTGACCAGGTATTTTTGTTTGGTGGGGGTAATTGAGAATTTTAGGAGGAAAACAAATCTTGTTGTGGCACTTTGTCACTGTGGCATAAAAAAAATCACCTCAGGGCATGCACCTGGCTAGCTCAGTTGGTTGGGGGGGGGGGCTGTGACTCTTGATCTCAAGGTTGTGAGTCCAAGCTCCATGTTGGGTGTGGAGCCTATTTAAAAAAATTATTATTATTATTATTTTAAAAGATTTTATTTATTTATTTGACAGAGGGAGGGAGAGAGCAAGCACAAGCAGGGCGAGCGGCAGGCAGGGGAGAAGCACGTTCCCTGCTGAGCAAGGAGCCTGACATGGCCTTGATTCCAGGACCCTGGGATTGTGACCTATGCCAAAGGCGACTGAGTCACCCAGGTGACCCTAAAAAAAAAAAAAAATCACTTCTAATCTTGTAATACAGAGAGAACTGCAGTGAGTGCTTTTTGGGAATTTTCAGTGTTTCTTTTATTCATATGCATGTGCATACCCGTGTTTGCACACCCCACCCCCACAATTTTTAATAGTTTGGGGGACTCCTGTTTTAGTCTTTGTGCCACCTATTTTCCTCTTGCTACATAGAGTCAGCTGCTGCCAACCTCCGAAGTTATTCTTTACACACATAAGCAATTATGTATGTATATATGTTTGCATTTTTGTATTTATTTATGTTTTTTAAAAGATTATTTACTTATATATTTATTTGACAGACAGATCACAAGCAGGAGAGAGGCAGGCAGAGAGAGAGAGAGGAGGGGAAGCAGGCTCCTCCCGGCTGAGCAGAGAGGCCCGATGCGGGGCTCGATCCCAGGACCCTGGGATCATGACCTGAGCTGAAGGCAGAGGCTTTAACCCACTGAGCCACCCAGGCGCCCCTATTTATGTTTTCTTTTCTTTTCTTTTTCTTTTTTTTTTAAGGATTTTATTTACTTATTTGACAGAAAGCGATCACAAGTAGGCACAGAGACAGGCAGAGAGAGAGGGAGAAGCAGGCTCCCCGCTGAACAGAGATCCCGATGTGGGGCTTGACTGCAGGACCCTGAGATCATGACCTAAGCTGAAGACAGAGGCTTAACCCGCTCAGCCACCCAGGCACATCCTTATTTATGTTTTCATATGCAAGTGGTAGCAAAATACGTTTCTGGATCTTTTTTTTTTTTTTTTTAAACTTGATACTGTATCTTGGAGAGCCTTCCATTTGGTATGTATGGATCTGCTTCATTCTTTTAAAAACTTGCATAATAGTCCACTATTTGATTGCATCATAGTTTATTCAGTTCCCTATTATGAATATTTAGATGGTTTCCACTCTTTTGATGTTTAAAAAAATGCTATTTCTCACTTCCTAGAAGTGGTGTTATTGGGTCAAAGGATTGCCCATGTTGGTAGCGATTGCTGGCTTGCTCTCCATCACCCCTGCAATGTAAGGCTGTCCGCGTTCCCACACTCTCGATCGCACTGTTTGCTGCCAGTTTTTGAATTTTGCCAATCTTGTAAGTGAGAAATAACCCTGTAGCTTTACTTTACATTCCTTTTAAGAGATTGAAACTATTCTTACATATTTGGAAGCGTTTGCATTTTTGTTTCTGCGAACCATGTCATTTGCTTCCTTTTCTGTTGCACTATTGGTAGCTTTCTTTCTCATCTCTCTCTGAGAACAGGGTTCTTATATTTTGGCCATCACTCCTTTCCTTCTTCTCACCTCAAAAAGAAGGGGAGCTAAATAGTTATTCATGTTTCATTTTCATGCTTATCCTCTGCCTTGCCTTGTGGACGGTTTGCTTCCTGCAAATATGGCTCAGTTGTGTGAGTTCAGCCTCCCAGGGTCCAAACCAGGTCCCGGGTTGGGGGGCTGCTGCTCCTTTCACCAGACCTGCACCCAGCCCCATGGAAACAATCAGTAATGGAGCTTGTACCTCAATTTGGGTCCATTACCCAGGAGAACTCTGCTTCTGCAGATTTTTATTTTTAAAGATTTGCATCTGCAGAGTGCATTTCTTTTTGTGTTGTCCTGTGTTTGACCTTAAGTGCTTCCAGAAGACCTTCCGACTTTGTGCTTCATAACTTTGGCATTTTCCCTACTGTTTCAAGGATGGGGTTTTCAGTTGTGTTTATTGCTTCAACTTCTTGCTTTTGTGTGATTTCTGAAAAGCCTAAGGAGAAATGCTGACTTTTCCTCATCTGTTTACATTCTTACTTTCTATGCAATTTTGCATTACATATCTCTATAACCGTATTAATGCTTGTTCAACAAAAATTATCAACTTTAGAGATAGTTGTCTTATGGTTAATAAAAATGTCTTATAGTTAATAGATGTCTTATAATTAATAAAGAGCGGTGAGTCCTTTTTTCTCTACAAAGAGGTTTCTTTCTTTTTTCTTTATGTTTCCCTTTTTGCTGTAGATAGAAGCTACATACACAGGGTCTCAGTCCCCCTACACACAACACAGAAAATGACAGATGATACAAATAAGGCGATATATGTCTGCTATAAGAATAAGTGTATGGGATATATCAACAACAAAGAGAACTGTACAAAGCAAGCATATAAAATAATCCTATACTTGGGGGATCCCAAAGACACATATTAAAAGTTGACTCTGGGGTGCCTGGGTGGTCCAGTCGGTTAAGCATCTGACTCTTGGTTTTGGTTCAGATCGTGATCTCAGGATCTTGAGATCAATCCCCACATGAGGCTCTGTGTTCAGTGTGGGGTCTCCTTGAGTTTCCCTCTCCCTCTGCCTGTGCTTCCCCCGCAACACTTGCACACTCTCTCAAATAAATAAATAATTCTTTTAAAAAATTTGACTTTTATTGACTCTTCAAGTAAGCATATTTCATGAAAATATGTAAGCATATTCCATATTTCATGAAAAAGAGTATAGGCCCTCTAACTTCCCATTTCTTTTATTCCAATCCCTATTTCTTTTATATACATTTTCTAGGCATTTCTTTACTAAGGATTGCTTGATATGTTTTATACCCAAAGATCTTTTAAAAACATTATTTATTTTTTAATTAACATATAATGTACTATTTGTCCCAAGGGTACAGGTCTGTGAATCATCAAGATTACACATTTCACAGGACTCACCATAGCACATACCCTCCCCAATGTCCATAACCCAACCACCCTCTCCATACCCCTCATCCTCCAGCAACCCTCAGTTTGTTTTGTGTGATTAAGAGTCTCTTATGGTTTGTCTCCCTCCCGATCCCATCTTGTTTCATTTTTTTCTTCCCTACCCCCCACAGCTCCTTGCTCTGCATCTCAAATTCCTCATAATTCCTCATTATAACTGTCTTTCTCTGATTGATTTCACTCAGCCCAATACCCTCTAGATCCATCCACGTCATTGCAAATGACAAGATTTCATTTCTTTCGATGGCTGCATAGTATTCCATTGTATATATATATATACCACATCTTCTTTATCCATTCATCTGTTGATGGACATCTAGGTTCTTTCCGTAGTTTGGCTATTGTGAACATTGCTGCTATAAACATTTGGGTGCACGTGCCCCTTCTTCTATACCCAAAGATCTTTATTTTTATTTATTTATTTATTTTTGAAAAATATTTAAAAAATTTATTTATTTGACAGACAGAGATCACAAGTAGGCAGAGAGAGAGGGAGAAGCAGGCTCCCTGCTGAGCAGAAAGCCCGATGCGGGGCTCGATCCCAGGACCCTGGGATCATGACCTGAGCTGAAGGCAGAGGCTTTAACTCACTGAGCTACCCAGGCGCCCTTACCCAAAGATCTTTAAATAGCATTACTCAGAAAACAGTTTTATTTTGTTGGGAAACTTCCAACCATGTACCACAAGCTGGAAAAAATGATATGTACAGGTGGTAAAAATAATCTAGTTACTTTTGCTGGAAATTCTCACCTGTGATAGTTGTTGGAGAGCAAAAAAGCTGAGTTTAATATTACTGATTCCATTTCCTTATTGTAGTCTGGAAAAATCGAGTATCTGAAAAAAGTTTTACTTTATCGAGAGCTTTCTGTCTCCTTATTCAAAGATGCAAAATTCTAAAGAGACTGAGGTATTTATTGGAAAAGACTTCCTCACCTACAAGTCTAAATGTGACTAAATAGGTCTTCTGAGCTTTGCCTGTGATTTTTAAATCCTTTGCATTTATTTCTAGGTCCTGGCCTTTTAATTCTATTTTTAATTTTAGAAATAACCATAGGGAAAGGAGTGTCCCATTGCAAAGTGGATGTAGATGCCACCCTGTAGAAACCATATGACTCCTTCTACTCTGATCCCTCTCCCACCCTCACCTTGCCTCAATTACCAGAGAGATTTGATGATTGACTATCTTTTTCCATCTCTTTTCACTTACTGCAGCTCCTACATTTTGAGGTATCAGGATTTAAGAGAGTGTCAACACAGGAGGCCTTCCTCTCACATTCTAATTTTAATTGATTTTATTAATGTGCTTAAGGTAGCGACTCCTTTGCTTCTGAGTTGGCTGGTTGGATGGTCCGGCCTCTGTGACCTGTCAGAGGACCAGGGTCTGTTACTTCTGAGCAATGAATGATGTCCAGATCTTGCTGGTGGGGTAGAGAGAAGCCTGGGTTGAGTGATCACAGCTGGGGAAAATACCATCTTTATTTACTCAGTGAGATGTAAATGAATATAAATATAAATAAATAATTAATATATACTGTAAAATATTTTATTTATTTATTTATTTGAGAGAGAGAGAGAGAGAGTTGAGGGAGTTGAGAGGAGGAGTAGAGGAGGAGGGAGAGAGAATCTCAAGCAGACTCCCCACTTGAGTATGGAGCCTGACTCTGGGCTGATCTCACACCCCTGAGATCATGACCTGAGCCAAAATCAAGAGCCGTCCACTTAACCGACTGACCCACCTGGCGCCCCAGTCAGATATACTTTTAATTACCACGTTTCCATGTTTCCATTCCAAAGAGCAATGTTGGGTGAAATAGGCACCTAGATTCCACTCTCAGGGAACAACAGGTCATCACCATAGCCAAAGCAAGCAGGCCTGTGTTGACCTGTCTTCTCAGTTTGCAGCTCTGTGCTATGGAAAATTATTTTCTTTCTTTTTCTCCTTTGTGCATTAATAAGAAATTCCAGTGTTGTATTTTTTGCTAGATAGGCACCATTTTCCTTTTTTTCTTCAAAGGGGAAATATTACCTCAGCATTCAGAAATTCTGCCAGTATTTGTGGTCCATGAATACTGAACATATTTAGAGTCGGTTATCTTTGATGCCTGCTAAGACAGAGTAACAGTGGTAATAAGCATAATGACAAGGACAATAATTAGCCATGATATAGTACTTCCTATGTGTCAGACAGCCTTCAGAGCATTTTATTTTTACCAACTCATTTACTTCTCATAATAAATATTAGGAACAATTGTTACCTTCATTTTATAGATGAGGAGACTATGGCACAGAGAAGTTGAAAAGCTTGTCTGAGGGTACACAGCCAGCAAGTAAAATCAGAGATTATTCAGCTCTGTGTTGTGTATTCGCAATACTGTGAAGAATACTGTGTGTGTGTGTGTGTGTGTGTGTGTGTGTGTGTGTGTGTGTGTGATGTGCCTATACTCAGGGCATTTACTCACACACATAATATAATGACAGAACTTGGGTCAGGAAATTGAGCTAATAAGAAATTCATTGGCCATCAACTATTTTTGAATGGGCATCACAGCTGGGATTGGCTCTCTGATAGCTGAAACTACTGTGGGTGATTTGGGGCTAATCCATAGCTGGGTCTAGAGATATTGGATGTTTTTATTTTTAGAAGCTTAGCTTTTCTTTTCCTTTGTCATCCAGACAAATTTTAAAGGGTATTCCTAGGGGAATTTATAAGAATGGAATTTGGGGGGTATTAATAATAATAAAACTATCATCCTGTTAAGATAATTGAGAGAGCAACAAATTATATACTCCCCTTCCAAATGAGAGCTGTCTGAGCACGAGCTGCAGTCATGGCGGGATTGCCCAAATGACTACGTGACCCTGCTGTCTGAGGCACAGTGGGTATTTTACAACTAGTCTTTTTCCTCACAGACTCTGAACGTATAAGAGACCTAAGACACAACTTTTAGCTACTAGGTATAATTTTGTAATGGATTTCTAGAATGTGTCTTCTTAAAAAATTCCTACATTGCTACCAAACCAAGTCTTCAAGAGGCTAATCAAAGACATGTGAAGGGCCCGAGTTTACAAGATAATAGTATGGATTGATTTGTTTAATTCCTTTTCCAATCTCCAGCTAGCACTCAGTCCTATGTGGAGACTATAGAAAGCTGAAAACTGTATTTCTCAGTTACCATTGTATTTAGGATTCCAGATGGACTGTTTGGTCTGCTAATCGGATGCACCCTTGTGAGGCTTCAGTTTGGAATTGAGATGAGTGGCAAGAAGGGTATGGCTCGGGGGATCCTTTTGCTGATGTGGATTGCAGCAGAGGAAGCATATTTGGAACCAGCAACACTTAAAAGTCATATAATGTTTTCATGTCACCAAAAGCAACCAGCTAGATAATTAGGTTTATTTGTTTCAGGAATTGCTTTCAATTTCATTTAAAAAAAAATATGTTCCCATATATAACATAAACATGTTCCCATAGTCAAAACTGTAGCTGGGTGTATTCTGAGAAATCTAGTTTCCATTTATCCTCTCTACCTCATTTCTCCTTCCTTCTTTATTTAACACATTTTAAAAATGAGTTCTTGGTTCATTTTTTCAGTATTTCATTTTGTAGCTTTGAGAAGATACATTTATGCCTGTATTTCCATCTATTTCTTATATAAAAGGTAGATACTGTATTTACTATTATACCTCTCGCTCTTTCCCCCATGTTCTTGAGATTGGTTCACTTCAGGATATGGCATCTAGACTTTTGTCTAGTTGCTTTGTCTACCACTTCCAACACAAGGGGCAGTGGAGGAAACTCTAGTCCCCACTCAGTAATATACTGGCTCTGGGGTGGAGCTGCATGTATAGGAAATCAGATGTCCTTCAATTCTTCCTTAATTGAAAATTTTCTTTTTAAAAAATACTTTCTAAAATCAGAAATGGGTGTCAGATTTTGGCAAATGGACACAGAAACCATGCCTGTTATTTTTATATATTTTTAATTTAAATTCAATTAATAAACATATAGTATATTATTGGTTTCATAAGTAGAGGTCAATGATTTATTAGCCTTACATAATACCCAGTGCTCATTAAAACACATACCTTCCCCAATGTACATCACCTAGTTACTCTATCCCTCTACCTCCTTCTCCTCAAGCAGCCCTCAGTTTGTTTCCTATTAAGGGTCTCTTATGGTTTGTCTCCCTCTCTGATTTTGCCATGTTTTATTTGTTCCTCTCTTTCCCTATGATCCTCTGTTTTGTTTCTTAAATTACACATATGAGTGAGATGATATGATACTCGTCTTTTTCTGACTGACTTATTTTGCTTAGCATAACAGCCTCTAGTTTCATCCACATTATTGCAAATGGCAAGATTTCATTTCTTTTGATGGCTGCATAGTATTCCATTGCACATATGTACCACATCTTCTTTATCATTCATCTGTCGATGGACATCTGGGCTTTTTCCATAGTTTGGCTATTGTGGACATTGCTCCTATAAACACTTGGTTGCACGTGCCCTTTGGATCACTATATTTGTATCTTTGGGGTTAACATCCAGTAATGTGATTGCTGGGTCATAGGGTAGCTCTATTTTCAACTTTTTGAGGAATCTCCATACTGTTTTCCAGAGTGGCTGCACCAGCTTGCATTCCCACCAACAGTGTAAGAGGGTTCCCTTTTCTCCACATCTTTGCCAACATCTGTCATTTATGACTTGTTAATTTTAGCCATTCTGACTGGCGTGAGGTAGTATCTCGCTGTGGTTTTGATTTGGATATCCCTGATGCCAAGCGATGTTGAACATTATGTGTTTGTTGGCCATTTGTATGTCTTCTTTGAGGAAATGTCTGTTCATGTCTTCTGCCTATTTCTTGATTGGATTTTTTGTTCTTTGGGTATTGAATTTGATACATTCTTTTTGATTTTAGAGACTGGCCCTTTATCTGATATATCCTTTGCAAATACTTCTCTCATTCTGTTGGTTGTCTCTGGTTTTGTTGACTGTTTCCTTTGTTGTGCAAAAGCTTTTTATCTTGATGAGGTCCCAATAGTTCATTTTTGCCTTTGTTTCCCTTGCCTTTGGAGAGGTCTCTAGCAAGAAGTTGCTGCAGCCAAGGTCAAAGATGTTTCTGCTTGTGTTCTTCTATAGGAGTTTGATGGATTCCGGTCTCACATTGAGGTCCTTCATCCATTTTGAGTCTATTTTTGTGTATGGTGTTAGGAAATGGTCCAGTTTCATTTTTCTGTATGTGGCCATGAGAAATTCTTAATAAAGAGAATTTAACATAAATAACTGTTAACTAATAGAAAAGACAAAAGGACTACTAAGGCATTTGGGAGGTAGCAGAAACTGAAGGAAGTAGCTACCGCACCTAGGGCTGGAAGAACACAGGGAAGAGGATAGATCCCATGGAATTCAGACCTCTGAGGAGCCCACTACTTGGCTGGTGCCAGCACCTGAACTCAGAGAAGGGACTCTGAGAAGCAGGACCCACACCTCTGAGAAGGGGGCCCTGGTGGACTGGATGAGCAAGGTCTGGAAAAAGAGCAAACTGAATTCAAAAGCTGCTGCTAGAAAAACCACACCATCTGTGAGGTGAAGAAACAAGATGGAGATGATATGGGCAGGAAGAGAGGGCAGATAGAAAGGAGCAAACCTCTGCCTCCCATCTCTTAGCTTTGCGCTCTCCCTGCAGCACTTGCAGAGCCTAAGGCGGAAGAGCGGGTCAAGCAGGAGCAGAGTTTGCAAGGTCCCAGCACAGCACGGAGATAGGAAAACTGGCACAACATCTGCAGAAATGACGTGATTGTTTTCTTATAGATATGGATATCTACATATGGAATTACATATTAACATAATTAAGCTAATACTGATTTCTTTCCTGGAGTGAATCCCATTTGGCCACGATGGCATTTTCTTTCTTTCTTTTTTAAAATTAATTAATTTATTTGAGAGAGAGAGAGAGTATGAGAGAGTGAGTGTGGGGGAGGGGGAGAGGGGCAGAGGGAGAGAAAGAATCTCAAGAAGACTCCCTGCTGAGACCATGACCTGAGCCAAAATCAGGGGTCATTGGTCAACCAACTGAGCCCCCCAGGTGCTTCAACAATTTCTTAATATATGGTTTGTTCATATTTTATTTAAGATTTTATTATTAGCATTTATAAGTCAGACTGATTTATAGTTTTATTTTTAGGGCAGAATTTATCAGGTATTGATATCTATATTAAATTTGCTTTATAAAAAGAGTTTGGAAATTGTAATGTTTACCCCCATGTTCTGTAATAGTTTAAGTAGATGGGGATTATCTGAGTATCCAAGATTGCTAAATTCCCCAGTGAAAACATTAGTTTTATTTTTTCCTATTTATTTTTATTGCTATAGATATTTACTATTAAGATTTTTTTCTCTGACTATAGCTCATCTGTATTCTATAGTCTCTAGCATGTGTCTACATATTTCTCCTTTCTTCTCCTATAACATCTGCTTGGCAAACTCGATGTGGTATCAGGTGCATAGATATTAATAACTACTTTATTTTCATTATGAATTATAGCCTTTAGCATTAAAAGGTATTTTTCTTATCCTGTTTATTGTGTTTTGGCTAGAATTCTACTTTGATAGCAGATATGTCTAGTATGAATTCTCTTATCCTTTAACTTTTATCCTTTCTGAATGTCTTTGTTACTTGTCTTTCTTTTCTAGAGCACAGATTTGGGTTTTGCTTTGCTAGTCAACTTGATAAAACTTTTCTTTTAAGGTAAACCCTTTCTATTTATTGATATGGATGACATGTTCAATCTCAGTTTGACATGCCATGTTTTAGTTGTCTTTTATTGGGTATTGACTTTTGTATTCAGGAAGATTTGTGTGTGTTCTATTAACTACCTCTATGCCAATGGTTTCTGTAATAAAAGCCTTAGTCATCTTTTTCTTTAGATACTATCTGTTGGTGTCTTACTTTGAGCAATATGGAAATTATAGAAATCATTTCTCTACCCTCTCTTTTCCTAAGCTTTGAATTTTATACACCAATTTTATATTATTATTAATCTTTGTACTACTTGACTTGTCAGACTCTGTGACTTCTTTTACCTTCCGCTAACTCTAAGAGGCAAGTACAACTCTAAGATGTACTTTCCAGCTACTCTGTGTTACCTCCTCACCTACTCTTTGATGAAATGTTTGTTCAAACATTTTGCTTTCTTTTTTTTTTTTAAATTGAGTTTTTTGCTTTCTCATTATTGAGTTATTATTTGCAAAGCTATTATTTGCAAATATTTTCTCCTAGTCTGTATTTAATCTTTTTATCCTCTTAAGCATCTTTTTAGGCTCTGCTTTCCCTTAAGAGCAGAAATTCTTAAGTTTGATGAGGTCAAATTCATCAGTATTTTCTTTTACAGATCATGGTAAGAAATTCTTGTCTAAATCAAGGTCACAAAGATTTTCTCCTATGTTTCTTCTGTAAATGTTATAGTTTTATGTTTTATTTATTATCATTTAAAAAATATTTATCTATTTTAGAGGGAGAGAGAGAGAGAGAGCACAAGTGGGAGAGAGAGAGATTCCCAAGCAGATCTCATATTGAGCATGAAGCTGGACGCTGGTCTCAATCTCAGGACCCTGAGATCATGATCTGAGCTAAAACCAAGAGTCAGATGCTCAACCAACTGACTCCCAGGTGCCCCAATATAGTTTCAGGCTTAAAATTTAAGTCTATGGTTCATTTTGTCAGTTAACTTTTGCATCTGGCACAAGGAATGGGATAGGTTATTATTACTATTATTTTTGCATATGACTGTCTAATTGTTTCAGCCCTATTTGCTGAATTAACTATCTTTTATCCGTTGTATTGTCTGGGCATCTTGGTTAAAAATCAATTGTCTATATTTCTGGTCTTTATTCAGATATATGGATCTCTCCTTAGTGCCTTTACACTGATACCACACTCTCTGGATTATTTTAACTTTATAATGAGTTGTGAATCAAGTCCTTTGTTTTCAAAGTTGTTTTGGCATTCTCTTGTCCTTTGCATTTTCATATGAATAGAATTTAGATTTGGATAGTGTGCTGTATTTATAGATCAGTTTGGGAAGAATTGATGTCTTCACACTATGGAGTCTTCTGATTGAAGTACATGTTCAGCCTCTCCATTTATTTCCATCTTCTGTAATTCCTTCAGTGATGTTTTATAGTTTTTAGTGTATAGGTCTTGTATTTTTCTCATATATTCCTAAGTATTTGATAATTTTATGCTATTGGTAATAGTTTTGTTTTTCAATTTCAAGTTCTGATTTTCTATTGCTACTACATAGAAATATGATTAATTTTTATATAAATATATTAATATATATTTTATATTAATATATTTTATATTAATTTTTATATTGATCTTGTATTGTACAAACTGAATAAACTCTCTTAATAGTTCTAAGAATATCTTTGTAGATTAATAGGAACTTTTGGTTGCATGATCATGTTTTTTTGTGAATAAAGACAGCTTTTATTCTTCCTTTACAATCTGGATGCTTTTTTTTCCTCTTCCTTGGCTTATTGCACTGACTGGAATTTACCAGTGATAGATTTTACCAAACTTCTGGACATGCAGTTTTATTTGTAGGAAGGTTTTAAACTACAAATTCAATTTCTTTTCTTTTCTTTTCTTTTTTTTTTTAATATGGAATGCTTCACGAATTTGCGTGTCATCCTTGTGCAGGGGCCATGCTAATCTTCTCTGTATCATTCCAATTTAATATATGTGTTGCCGAAGCAAGCACTACAAATTCAATTTCTTTATAAATAAAAGGATTTTAAAAAAGTTATCTATTTTTTCTTGAGTTAGTTGTGGTCATATGTGTCTTTAAAGGAAATTGTCTATTTTATTGAAGTTGTCAAATTTATTGACATAAAATTGCTCACAATTGAATCTTTTTATTATATCTTTTATATCTATAGAATCTGTAATGACAGTACCTCTCTCATTCCTGATATTAAGGATTTTTATCTTTTGCCTTTTTTCTTTAGTTGTTTTTCTAGAATTTTAGAAATTTCATTGCTTTTCCCCCAAAAACTTACTTTTGGTTTTGGTTTCTTTATGTTTTCTTATTGGTTTTCTGTTTTGTATTTTATTGATTTTTTTTTTGTTCTGACCCTTATTATTGCATTGATTTTGTTTACTTTAGGTTTAATTTGTTCTTCTTTTTCTAATTTTTAGAAGTGGAAGCTGAGAAAATTGATTTGAAACTTCTTTTCTAAAACAGGCATTTATTGCTATCAATTACTGCCTACATACTACTTTAGTGGCATCCCAGAAATTGTGGTATATTGTCTTTTTATTGTCATTCAGTTTGAAACACTTTTAAAATTTCTTTTAGTTTCTTTTTTGTCCCACTGGTTATTTAGAAAGTGTGTTATTTAATTTTAAATATTGGAGAATTTTCCAGAGCATTTTTAAAAAAATTATTTTCAAATTTAATTCCTTCATGGCCAGAAGACATATTTGACGTAACTAGAAAACTTTTACATTATCAAATCTACTTTATGGTCCAGACCATATATAGTCTTTCATGAGAACTATTCCATGTGCACTTGAAATGAATGTGATTCTCTTGCTGTTAAATGGACTATGAATGTCAGTTAGGTGATATTGATTGGTAGTTTTATTTGGGTCTTCTAAATCCTTATGTATTTCCTATCTCTTTGTTTCATTGGTTATTGAGAGAAGGATCTTACAATTATTGATTATAATTTGAAACTCTAGGTACATAAATGTTTATGATTATTTTGTCCTCATGAAGAATTGATGCTCTGATTAATATGAAAAGACTAATTCTGGTGATAATCTTTGCACTGAAATGTACTTTACCTGATATTAATAATAGGCAGTCCAACTTTCTTTATGTTTACCAGTTTATTAAAAGATGTGATAAAGGATGCAAATCGCCAATCTGATGAAGAGATACTTAAGGTGAGGTATGGGGAAAGGGCATGCCCTCTCCAGACATACCACTCTCCCCTATCTCTGTGTGTTCACCAACCTGGAAGCTCAGTCAAACTTTCTTTCGATTCAATGCTAGTATGCTGTTTTCCACTCTTTCTGTTACTATTTGCAAAACTATTTTTGTTTCTATCTGTATCTTTATGTATTTTGAAGCTTCATTATTAGGTGTACAAATATTTAGGACTTTTATATTCCTTAATGAATCGATCCATTTATCACTTTGAAATGACCTTCATTTCTGGTAAGGTACTTTGCTTTGAAATCTATTTTGTCTAATATTAATATAGCCTCTTGAGCATTCTTTCCAATCAGCATTAGCATGGTATATTGTTACGTTTAACCTTTTTGTATCTTCTTTCTGTTAAAGTGCATTTTTTTTTAAAAGACTTTATTTACTTGACAGAGACCACAAGTAGGCAGAGAGGCAGGCAGAGAGAGAGGGAAGCAGGCTCCCTGCTGAGCAGAGAGCCGGATGCGGGGCTCAATCCCAGGACCCCAGGATCATGACCGGAGCCGAAGGCAGAGGCCCTAACACTCTAAGCCACTCAGGTGCTCCTAAAGTGCATTTCTTTAGCATATAGTTGGGTCTTGTTTTTTTGACTTAATCTGATGATTTTTGGCCTTCGAATTGGGATATGTAAACCAATGACATTTAGAGTTATTGTTGTTAGATTTAAATCTGTCATCTTAATTGTTCTGTATTTGTCTCATCTGTGTTTGCCCCTCTTTTTTCCTTTTCTGACTTTTTTGGATTACATTTTTAAAAATTTCATATTCTTTGTTGGTATTTTTAGTGGTGGCTCCTTTGTGTTATTTTAATAGTTTAGAGTTTATAGTATATAATTTATTATAGACTACTTCAAATAATATTATGTCATTTCATAAATACTCTAAGAACCTCATAGTATATACTTCCATTTGTCTTCTGGTCTTGTGCTATTGTGGTTATACATTTTATATTTACATATTTTATGTAATCCCACACCACATCATTATTATATTTGTTTAAAGCATAAACATATTTATCTTTATCTTTCATAAAGGTATTTAAAGATTTATACTCTTTAAAGATATTTATATAATAATAAAAAGCCTTACATAGCTCCCACTAAGACTGTCACACAGCAGGTCCTCCATAAAGTTCTGTCAAATGAATGAACAAATAAATGTACTGATAAAAAAAGTGATTTGAGTGAAAATAGAAGTGTTACCTGTTCTGATTTGGGGTAGTCACATTTGCCTGGACCATACCTAAAAACACAATTTGCTGTTTTAAAAGCTACATAGGCAGACCAATCAATGTAGATGCTTTAAGAAGGGCATTTTTATACATCCGGGCACTGGTGGATGAGGTTGACAGAGTGAGGTCATGAACAGCAGGGTGGTCTGGTGGACAGGGCTCCTCCCTGGATTGAGTCCACTGGGGGTCAGAAGTTCAGGGGCCTACCACTTCTGAGACTCATGGCTTTTGGCAAGCCACTTAACTCCCCTGATGTGTTTGTCACTTAACAACCTCACATAGTTGGTCTCAGTCTCAACGGGAATAATTAATGCAGAAGTTCTTTGTAAATGGCAAAGTGCTAGGCAACTCTAAAGGGCATTAGCAGTGCTGAGAAAGGGACAGCGTGAACTCTGAGTCTATTGCCTAGTTCTGGTGACTATGGAATAAAACGGGATTAATCTCCAATTTCCAGCATTGAGCTCCTCAGAAAAAGTGTCTAGTACCATGTTCCACCAGAAATTCTGAGCTTACTGGTGCTGACCTGACAAGCAGGGGACCCACCAGTGGGCTGAGGGTGTGCCACTTTGCAGTTAAAGCCTCTCTTCCCAGGCAGAAAGCATCTGTTTCTATACAATAATTAGTCTCAGTCCACTAGTAGCATAATCACCAAAATGGTCCAAGCCATCAGAAAGACAGTGTTGGTTAACTCTATGAATGGAAGGAGGGACTTTCCCTAAAATAGTCTCAGAAACTGGGGAAAGTACAGCTAGGCTGAGGATTTGTTGTGGGAGGACTTAGCAGATTAATTTTCCCTTATAATGGGTTTCATCTGTGATTCAATCTATAATTCCAGGAACTCTCATTTCTTTTTTTTTTTTTTTCGAAGATTTTATTTATTTATTTGACAGAGAGAAATTACAAGTACACTGAGAGGCAGGCAGAGAGAGAGAGAAGGAAGCAGGCTCCCTGCTGAACAGAGAGCCCGATGCGGGACTCGATCCCAGGACCCTGAGATCATGACCTGAGCCGAAGGCAGCGGCCCAACCCACTGAGCCACCCAGGCGCCCCAGGAACTCTCATTTCTTAGATCTGACAAGTTCTTCACCAGTAATGATGGAGACAAAAACCTGAAATGATTAAACAGGTGTTTCCCCCCCAGGTCCCGAGTCCCTCCAATTCCCCTAGTTTCCTCTTGAGAGAGTTCCAGTCCATTCAGATCATGAGGAATTTACATTTGAGGGTCTGTCCAGTTCTACTCTGCTGAATGAACTGGCTTGAAAAATCCCCCTTAGATGATGGATGATGCTGGCGGCAGAGAAGAGCTTCTCCCTTGTCCTCCTTCCCCAGCTCTATGACATTCTAGGGCATGAGGATTGGTTCCTGGGTTCTTCTGGGACTGGAGAGGTTTACCTCTTTCGAGTCTACCACTGGGTGTAGCCACAGTGAAAAAACAACCAGGCCTGAAGGTCTAGAGGTGTGTGTCTCTGTGCTTGTTGGTGAGCTCTCTTTCATTCTGGGCCTGGTGGGAAGATGTGGTAATGCTGTGTGCTGAGAAGGGAGAAGCAATGACACATTTTTGGATAAAGATGCTCCATCAAGTTAACAGCTATCTTCATGATCGCAGCAAGGTTCTCAAGCTCAGTTGTCCACTGCCACTCTGATCCTACCTACCAGGCTACGCTATGTGTAACTGGGCCTGAGGACAACATGACTCTGCTTCTTTTTGAAACTTCTGGTTGAAGAGACGCTCCAGCAGCTACTTTAAAAAAAAAAAGATTTTATTTTTTAATTTATTTGAGAGAGAGAGCATGAGAGAGAGAGAGAGAGCATGAGAGGTGGTAGGGGTCAGAGGGAGAAGCAGACTCCCCACTGAGCTGAGAGCCTGATGCAGGACTCCATCCTGGGACTCCAGGATCATGACCTGAGCCAAAGGCAGTTGCTTAACCAACTGAGCCATCTACACACCCGTCTAGCAGCTCATTTTTGTCTGTCCTTCCCTGGCTGCTGTGAGGCCACTTTGATGTACATAGTCCATTTCAAGGAATCTCATGGTGATAACCGCCTTGGAAGGCTGCTGTCTTTGACTCAGTGAGTCCTGGATTTCACCTAATAGAAGCATCAGGTTTACAACATCCCAGATCTTAAGGTTTTGAACTCCCCACTTGCTTTCTAGCAATTTCCACTTAATTGACCTTATGACTTTTGTAAGCTAACTACTTATAATTTCTGTATCTCTATTTGTCCATGTTCTTTTAGCATATTTTATTATTTCAAATTATGTGGTTTGTCATTACTTTGAAGGACTAACTTATTTCATGGAAATAGGTGGTTATAAGCCCCCAGTTTTTTGCACTCCCCCTTAGCTGAAGCCATGGTTGAAGCATAAGCCACGAATTTCAAGTAGTACATAATGAGCCTTGAGAGGATGGGCCCTTATTGACACAAGGGCATTTGAGAGCACACACCACTAGGCCAATCATTATCCTTTGTTTATATTCCTCTCGGTATATGGCCCTCTGCTGACCCTGCTCACAGTCACAGCCAAAATCACCCTTTGTCCTCATCCCCTGCTCCGTTCTCCCTTACTCTGTTCCGCACACAGGAATTGATGGCTGTTCATCTCTGAAACGCGAATGTTCCCTTGACCTGAGTGCTTTACTTGATGTGTCCACAGGATGGCGCCCTCCCCTCCTTGGGTCTTCGTCCTAAAGTCACTTTCCCAGGGATTTGCCCATCATCACTCTTTGTAAAAATGTAGCTTCCCAGAAGCAACTATACCTTCTTCTGCCCCGTTTTCCTCTAAACTCCTTACCACCGTTGACATACTTTCTATTTTTTTTTATTGTGTATTTCTTCCAACCAGAATGCAACCCTTAAGAGGACAAGATTTTTATCTGGTTTGTTATATCCCCAGTAACTGAGCAAGTGTTTGGCGAGATACAATGTGGAATGAATATTTTTTAATGAATGAATGGACATTATATCCTCTTACTCAATTAAGAATTCACTTGAAGATATTTTTCCTTCCATAGAATCTCTTCAAGTAAAAACTAAATGTCTCTAACAGAATAACTTTAAAACAACAAAAAATTTCATTTTCTACAGTTACGTTTTCAAGCTCTCTTTTCTGATTCTTATTTTTTGGAATTTTCTTTTTTACCGGAAGTAAAAGGAACGCCGGTTCATTGTAAGAAGTTCAAAAAAGGACAACTGATTTGAATTACTAATGACCCCACAGAGTTAACCATTGGTAGCATTTTAATGTACTTCCTTCCGCACGTTCATCTAAGTATGCACATGTGTGTGTGTGCACACATTTTTCTAAGAATACATAATCCTATGTATTTACGTATATATTTGTATCTAAGTTGGGATTGTACAGGGGCGCCTGGGTGGCTCAGTGGGTTAAGCCGCTGCCTTCGGCTCAGGTCATGATCTCAGGGTCCTGGGATGGAGTCCCCAGTCGGGCTCTCTGCTCAGCAGGGAGCCTGCTTCCTCCTCTCTCTCTCTGCCTGCCGCTCTGCCTACTTGTAATCTCTCTCTGTCAAATAAATAAATAAAATCTTAAAAAAAAATAAGTTGGGATTGTACAGTGTTTAATTTTATCAAGTAGTGTGCCAGGAGCATACTCTGTATCATTGCTTGCTTTTCTAAAGCCTAATACTCAGAGCTGTCTTAATATTGTATCATATAATCTATCATCATTTGTTTACCTAGTCTGCTGTTGTGGACATTTAAAAAATATTTTTTCGTTTTTATTTGAGTGAAAATTTCATTCATCTGTTTTTGTTGGGTTTAAACTGCTCTTTCACTCATTCTAATTTTTTAAATCTTATTTTGCTCTTAAATTTTACTTATAAATAATCTTCAGGCTTATTCTTTTGTCCCTGTGATTTTTTACATGCCATTTTCTAGAAGTCGTTCAGTAATCATAGCCTGTTTACCTTTTTTTTTTTTTTTTAAAGATTTTAATTATTTGACAGAGAGAGATCACAAGTAGGCAGAGAGGCAAGCAGAGAGAAAGAGAGAGGAGGAAGCAGGCTCCCTGGCGAGCAGAGAGCCCAATGTGGGACTCGATCCCAGAACCCTGAGATCATGACCTGAGCTGAAGGCAGAGGCTTAACCCACTGAGCCACCCAGGCACCCAGCCTGTTTACCTTTAATTCCTTAGTTCTATCTGTTTCACTTTCTTGTTTTTCTAAATTATTTCCTTTTTACATGATATATCTTATAGTGTTTTTACTGTGGTCATTTGGGCAGCCTCCTCCTAGTCTCATCCTGGTTCTCTCAGAGACCTCTTCCTTTAAAGAACATCCTCAGAACCTTGGCAGTTTTCCCATGTGGTGGCCAGTCACTGGAATCACATTCGGGCCATCTCTTCCTGAAGAGAGGAACGCCGAAGTCTAGACTCTCCAGCATGCACAGCCCCAGGCATGGGGGATGTGGAAATGTCATCCCCTTACCCAGCCTGATGGGAAGGGCTAACAGGCCTTGGGAAGCTGCTCTGTGGAGCGTGTGTAGCCAGAATATAGGCACCATGTTTCCCTCAGCCTCTGTCTCTGTATCACTTTTAAGTTTTCTGCTGGTTTCCTTTTGGGGCAGGGTAAGAGTTTCGAGTCTTCTTGCCCCCCTCCCCCATCAGGCCCAAGGAAATGCTGGCTGGAGCTGGGATCACTCCCATGGTGCTCAGTGCCGAAAAGATCTTGGATCCTGGGGAATGAAACAGACCTGCCCCAATTTGCGTGTTAAAAATGAGGCTTGTTTCTTAAAAGTGTGGGGAGATGGCTGTTGATGGAATGCTCTTTTCTGTGTGTCAAGAGGGTCAGGGTGCTGACTGAGATGACGAGGCCCAGAGGAATGCTCCTTCTTCAGGTCACATCCACGGCCACAGCTCCCTGTGCTGCACGAGTGCTTTTCCCATTGGCTTCTCTCTCTGTTTTCTCTGGGCCGGGAGCTGCTATGTCTTCTGGTAAAAGCATTTTCTCTTCTTTCCAAACCCGGACAACTGCCTGTCCTTTGGAGCGAGCCTCCCTTCGGCCCCTCTGAACCGATAGCAAGTTGACTCTCTGGCTGACTCATCCTCTGTTCAATTCTGTGGCCCGCAGGGGTGTCCATGAACTCTTCACATGGGGCCAATTCACAGTTTGGGATAGGCACCACAAAAGCCAATGATTCTCAGGAATTCAATGGATAGATTAATCTTTCCTTGCATGAGTTGACCTGGAAGATGTCCCAGGGTCCAGACCCAGGGGAACTGAAGCGAAAACGGAGGCCTCCCGGGTTCATGGGTCCATTAGGGTTTTCTGATTGCGCCAGGCCCTCCCAAGCACTAATGTGACTTCTCAGTGTTTGTATCACATCACAGGTTATGGTTGTCTGATTAGATCAGCTTGCCAAGATAAAGGTCCTGATATATTGGCAGGAGACTTGGATTTTAGAAAACACATTTCCTCATATTTAAAGTTTTAAGCCGTCTTTTCTCTCCAGCTTTGTGGTAGAAAATACCTTTGGCAAAGTCGGGTGGGCTGGCGCCTGTATCTGCTCAGCCCCAGGAGGACTGGCTCCTGCAGGAAGAACCTGCTTCTTCCAGATCTGATCTAGAAGTCTCCTTAATTGTGTGATCCGTAGTCAAACATAACATCCTCTGGCCAGTGTGCATTCTATCTACGTGGCTCTTTGGTCCCATTGCAACCCTGCTTTCACTTTGATTCTCTAAGCCAGGAGGTGGATGGTTAACTGAGACCTCTCACTAGGCCCAGCTGTGAGCTGGCAGGGCCCATCTAGAGCCAATGGGCCACCCGTCTAGGTGGTAGAGGGTCACAGTCAGGGGCAAGGTTGATTTTGAGGTTTGCTACAGTCTCTAAGTGAATTTTAATTTTATTGTCATAGCACCATTCTGACTCATTGACCCTCTGATATACTTTCTTGAGCAGGAGTAGAAGGGTCAGAGTGTCACGATGTGTGCCAGGAACTGCCTTTATCCTTGGGCATACTCAGAGAGTGTTGGCTTGGGGTTCCAGGGAGAGCAGTAGCACGAATGCTGGGGCTTCGAACACTCAAAGCCTGACCCCCTTTCTTTTTGTAAATAGCAAATACACCTGAGATTCTGTACATTCTGAATGAAGAATGAGGGTCTTCCACTGTGTTGAATAGCACTGAGGTGCATTTACAACTTGAAGTGTGACAAATTCACCACCAACTGGGGACCCAGACCAAATGGCTTTCACGCCGCGGTCAGGCTGCTCTGGCGCAGGAGTCGGGGTGCGCTGCAGACCTCACACCTCTGACAATCTTAACCAGATGGGGTGAGGGCCCTTCAGGTGGGTATTTAATTTCTAGACTTTATAGTATAGCCACACCATGAAATCCTATTGCCAGTATTTGAAAGCATGCTTTTGGAGCTATTTTAAGACACAGGAAGTTGTTCATGGTGCAATACTAAGTTTAGAAAAAGAGGTAAGATCCAGAACTTCTTATTCAGTTTTATGAAATAAATAACAAAACTGATCCCAGTTTTGTTATTTCTATATATGTCTATGGCAAAACCATTCATATTTTGAATGACGAGTCTATTGTAGGTACTTTCCAGTATCTTTCAAATGTGTATAATGTGCATGAATCATTTTTATAATGAGAAAAGACACATTAATGAAATAGCATAAGATTAACAAAACTGTGGCCCTATTACCCAGCTTCAAAAATGGCCAGCTCTTGGCTAATCTTGTTTCATCTGTGCCCTCATCTACTACCCCATATTACTATTTCATTAATTAACAGACTATTTTTAGAACAGTTTTAGTTTTACTTATTTTTATTGTTTTTTAAAGATGTTATTTATTTGAGAGAGCGAGAGGGTGAGCAGGGTGAGGGGCAGAGGGAGCAGGACAGGCGTGGAGCTGGATGTGAGTCTCGTTCTCAGCACCTGGAGACCGTGACCTGAGGTGAAGTCAGACAAAGTCAGACACTTAACCCACTGAGCCACCCAGGCACCTCAAAACAGTTTTAATTTTATAGAAAAATTGAGTAAATAATATGTAGAGTTCTCACATATCTGCATTAGTGTGGTACATTTGTTATAAATGTGAAACCAATATTGATAAATTATTATTAACTGAAGTCCATGGTTTATAATAGGGTTCACTCTTCGGGTTGTACAGTTCTATGAGCATAAGCTTGTTATTCACAATTGATAGTGCCTAGGACTGTAAATATGTCTGAACTAAATCAACCACCTGAAGTACCTAAATTGCTTTCTACCAGTGAAGTGATGAAAAAGCCCATTGGAACTACCTGAAAATTACCAAGTTGAGAAATAGCAGACCATGCTAAACATCACTACTCCTGGTGCACAAGAGAACCCAAGTGCAAGTCGTCAGTTGGCCAAAGTGTGGGAGGAGCTGCGGGTGGGGGAGGAGCCTGGGTCTGGCCACAGCAGGGAGGTGGGGGTTTGGTGGCTGGAGAAGACAGAGCCTCCTCTTCAGGGAACAGTTACTTTAATTGGAGCACAGTTGTTGTTGAGGCAGTGGGAGCAGGAAGGAGAGTACAGAACTTTCCATGAGCATGACTGGGGCCAGAACCTACAAGGGAATTAAAAAAATAAAAACGTAATCCTCTGGCATCCTAATTAAAATGAGGATTTCTCAGCAGAGGAATGGGGGGCGGGTGGGGCATGTGCCTGGTCATTACCTCACTGCTGCCCTGCAGCTCTTTCCAGACACCTGCCAGATGCTAATTAGTCAAATCCTCTGGAGCTGGGATCCAGGTGGAATGCTGTGGGAGCAGAGGTCATTTCCCCCAGGACATTTGGAACAAGTCAGAGTTCAACAGCCCCTCCTCCCAACCAAGTATTAGACTATTTCCTACAAGCATGAGGGGATCAATAATTGTCACAGACAGCTGACTTAGTCCCTAAATCTGTCACACCAGTTGTTACAGAGACCGTGTTGACTACTTGATATTCAACATCAGCAACAAAGCTTTGTTGTGCTTCTAGGCATGCTGGCACTGGGCTGGGCTGTGGTTATCCAGTGGTGACAAGGCAAACTAAGCGTATGCCGCATGGTGCTGACCTTCCATTGTAGGTGCGTTCTTTTTTTTTTTTTTTTTAAACTTAAAAAAAAAAATTTATTTTCAATGTAACAGAATTCATTGTTTATGCACCACACCCAGTGCTCCACGCAATACGTGCCCTCTATAATACCTACCACCTGGCTCCCCCGACATCCCACCCCTGCCCCTTCAAAACCCTCAGATTGTTTTTCATAGTCCATAGTCTCTCATGGTTCATCTCCCCTTCCAATTTCCCTCAACTCCCTTCTCCTCTCCATCTCCCCATGTCCTCCATGTTATTTGTTATGATCCACAAATAAGTGAAACCATATGATAATTGACTCTCTCTGCTTGACTTATTTCACTCAGCGTAATCTCTTCCAGTCCCGTCCATGTTGCTAAAAAAGTTGGGTATTCATCCTTTCCGATGGAGACATAATACTCCATAGTGTATACGGGCCATATCTTCTTTATCCATTCGTTCCTTGAAAGGCATCTTGGTTCTTTCCACAGTTTGGCGACCACGGCCATTGCTGTTATAAACATTGGGGTACACATGGCCCTTCTTTTCACTACATCTGTATCTTTGGGGTAAATACCCAGTAGTGCAATTGCAGGGTCAATTAGGGAATTGCAGGGTCAATAGAGAAGCTCTATTTTTAATTTCTTAAGGAATCTCCACACTGTTTTCCAAAGTTGCTGCACCAACTTGCATTCCCACCAACAGTGTAAGAGGGTTCCCCTTTCTCCACATCCTCTCCAACACATGTTGTTTCCTGTCTTGCTAATTTTGGCCATTCTAACTGGTGTAAGGTGGTATCTCAATGTGGTTTTGATTTGAATTTCCCTGATGGCTAGTGATGATGAACATTTTTTTCATGTGTCTGGTCGCCATTTGTATGTCTTCATTGGAGAAGTGTCTGTTCATGTCTTCGGCCCATTTTTTGACACGATTATCTGTTTTGTGTGTGTTGAGCTTAAGAAGTTCTTTGTAGATCCTGGATATCAGTCTTTTGTCTGTACTGTCATTTGTGAATATCTTCTCCCATTCTGTGGGTTGTGTAGGCGCATTCTTTAATACACCAGGTGAGTTTCTGCCTCAGGGGCTTTGCATTTGCTGTGCCCCCTTCCTGGGATGTTCCCCCTCCAAGTGTGTGCACACTCTGCTATGCCCACTGTCAACATGGACAAGGAAGAGTTCTCTCTGTCATTTACTGAATCTAAGGACTTCCATTTCTGGAATATTGGGAATGCAAGGAAAAGTTTTGTCTTGAGCTGGAGAAATTGTGTCTGTCTGACCTTATGAAATCTCTTGAGAATACTTAGAGATGATTCCCCAAGGGGACATGAACTGATCTCCACTCTCTTAAGTGATCTACCAGGAGGAGAAGAGAATCTAGAACTTTCAGGAGAAAAACATATATTGGAATGGTGCCCATTCATATTCATTCAAAAAAATACCTCCTGGGACGCCTGTGTGGCTCAGTTGGTTAGGCGGCTGCCTTCGGCTCAGGTCATGATCCCAGCGTCCTGGGATCCAGTCCCACATCGGGCTCCTTGCTCGGCGGGGAGCCTGCTTCTCTCTCTGCCTCTGCCTGCCACTCTGACTGCCTCTGCACTCTATCTCTTTCTCTCTCTCTCTCTCTCTCCCTCTCTGACAAATAAATAAATAAAATCTTTAAAAACAAAACAAAACAAAACAAATAAAACCTCCTGAGCACTTACCATTTGAGATGGTGAGTGAGAAGGTGTAGATACCACACAGAACCAAGTCCTTCCCTTAATGAGTTCATGGTCTAGACGAGGAGAGAGAAGCTAATTGAGTGGCCAAAAAAATCATTACAAAATCATAACTGTGGTAAGTACAGTGAAGGTGAGCTGGACAGTTCTAGGAGATCTGTCTGCTGGGGAAGCCAGGGAAGGCTCCCCAAGGAAAGGGCTATTTGGCAAAGGATAGGAAAGATGAAATGGAGAGGTGTCAAATAGGGCTATAAGATTTCTGGCTTGTACTACTTGATGGATTGTAGGATGCCAGAAGATGGGAAGACCAGGTGTGGGTAGGGTAGAAAAAATAAGTTCTGCTTGCGACTTTAGTCTGGGGCACATTTGAGACACTTATCTTAAGAGACAATATCATGGAGACAATTGAATATTACTAGATATGTCACAGAGAATACACAGACAAAAATGTAGAGATCAGAGGAGTGACCTGTCAAATCACCTGGCATGTGGTACTGAGCCTTGGGGGTTTACAAGTTGGTCTGAGCAAAATGTTTAGATGAAGAAGAGGGGCCTGGGGCAGCCTGAGGAGCTCCAGCTTTCTAAGTTTAAGTTGTGGAGGACCAGCTTGCCAAGAAGGCAGAGGAATTCCCAGATCATCACGGGGAGAAGCAGGAGAGTATGGCATGAGTGAGGTTGAGTGGGAATTCTTTGTACTATTGTTGCAACATTGACCTAAGTCTGAAAATTCAAAATATACAGTAAAAAAAAAAAATCACTTTTCTTAAGGCTTATTAGGATGGAAGAGGTCACCTCTCCATCTTGGATAATGGTCCCTTATCCATAGGGACCTTCCTTTATGGGCATTATTTCCCTTTACGTTCTCTTTAAAGAGACCATTTAACTCTCTGAAGTGTATGTGCTCCTCTTGATGCAGTCACTGCTTCCAGACCACTTATCACCCTAGGAAATCAACTGTTAAAAAAACAGTAGATTATTTAATTTTTCACCCTTTATATTTAAAAAAATGCTATTGCCTTGTTAAATGCACACTATATTTCAGTGTATCCCCACCTACTTACTAAACAAACAAAACGCCTATAGTGGAGAGCACTGGACAAATTGTCATCAGTGCATGCTGGTCAGGGCAGGCAGGTTTTGTGGTAACAAACCAACATGGAATCCTAGTGGCAGCAAAGACCAAAAGTTGACTTGTTGCTCCTGTGTCACATCTAGTGATGTGATTGTCAGAGGCTCTGCTCATGGTCTCCCCTCCAGGACTTGGCTCCTTCTCGACACTGACCTGCGTGGTTACCACAGCAGATGGGGATAGATAGGGAGCCAGGCAGCTCTGCAGCTTGGTCCTCTAGCCCGGGCACTATGCTGTCATTTCCGCTCACCTTCATTAACTGCAAGTAGGCATGTGGCTGTGCCTATCTTCAAGGGAGCATGGAAGTATCTTTCTGTGTACCTGGAGTAGAAGAAATCCAGAATGGTGGCAACTTGTACCATGCATTTAAAGGTTCTGCCACAGAAATGATAAAAAATCATGACATTGTAGGGACCTCTGGGTGGCTCAGTTGGTTAAGCATCTGACTTCAGTTCAGGTCATGGTCCCAGGGTCCTGGGATCGAATCCCATGTCAGGCTCCTTGCTCAGTGGGGTCCCTGCTTCTCCCTCTGCCTGCTGCTCCCCACTCCCCTCTGCTTGTGTGCACATGGGCTCTCTCTCTGTCAAATAAATAAACTGTTAAAAAAATCATGACTTTGCAGGGGCGCCTGGGTGGCTCAGTTGGTTAAGCAGCTGCCTTCGGCTCAGGTCATGATTCTAGGGTCCTGGGATCGAGCCCTGCATCGGGCTCCCTGCTTAGCAGACAGCCTGCTTCTCTCGTTCCCTCTGCCTGCCGCTCTGCTTACTTGTGCTCTCTCTCTATCTCTCTGTCAAATAAATAAATAAAATCTTAAAAAAAAATCATGACATTGCAGCAGAAACAACCAATTGCTTACTCAGGGTCATCCATTCTTCTCTACTTTCTTACTACTAGAACTTTGGTATGTCAATGCCCACTGAAAAGTAATAAACTCTGCAGATATCTATGGGTGGACATATGACCCAATTCTGGCTATTTGGATAGAAACAGAAGTCACTAGGTAGAGCTAAAGCAAAAACAATTTTTTTTCTTATGGTCAGACAGGACTGGCCCATGCCTTTGGCCCTCTGTCCTTCACCTCAACATCCATCATCCTTCTTCCATTCTGGTAAATGGACATAGTGCTTGGGAGTGCAGTTCCCCCCTGTAACAGACACAGAAATCTCATGCTAAGGATGATATTCAGGACCACAGATGGGGCTTGGATCCTGGGGACACTGTGAGCCTCCAGAGCCACTGTGGACTACTTCTCCCACATTGTTACAGTAGACACACAAGCCAGCACCGTTGGGTCTTTTGTTACTTGCAGACAAACCAAATCCTCAATGATGCACATGCAGTATTTTTTATTACTATATGCCATAAGTAATGACTTCATATTGTAGCATTCTGTGCATTCAGAAAATATTTACAAAAGTGTCACATTATCTTTGTCTTCTTCAGGCACTTAAATGATATATAACTTCCTATATTGAATTTAGAACAACTTTTATATTGTAAGACTGAAGGAAAATTAAATATTATCAAAGGCCTACACAGAGGATCCACTTTGGAAAATGATGAGCTGTATACGTTGATCTTCTTGGAAAATGAATCAGTCTAACCTAATAACTTAAGGCATTAAATGTAGTTATTCAAACATTGACATTTATAAATACAGCAATAGTTTATGTTCCTCCTCCAATTAATCAAGTCACCCATTATTAATATAAATTATTCTTAAGATTATGTTCATTTAGCAATACATGTATTGACAGCTTCCCTTTGAAAAAAATTTAAAAATAGGGAATGCAACATTAAAATGATACTATAATAAAAGAAACTTAGCTAACTGAGATAGCATTTTGGAAATCACTAAGGAAATAGCCCACTATTTGAAAACGAGACGAAAGTTTAGTTGGGACCAAAATTAAATTTGTTCCTTCCCGAATTTCCTACTAAACTTACATGTCCACATGAATGTCTGTTTCACCAATTCTGCTTTATCATGAATTACGTAAGAACTTATTTTAATGTGTTTGCTTTACCTTCTAAAAAGCATTACACTAGTCACCTCTTATCCAAGGTTTTGCTTTCTGTGGTTTCAGTTCCCTGTGGTCAACTATGATCTGAAATAGTAAGTGGAAAATTCCAGAAACAGACAATTTATAAGTTCTAAACTGTGCACCAACCTGAGTAGCATGATGGACTCTTGTGTCGTCCTGCTCTGTCCTGCCTGGAACATGAATCATCCTTTCATCCACCATATCCACGCTGTATGCGCTATGTACCTATTAGTCCCTTTGGTAGCCATCTTGGTTATCAGATTGACTGTCTCTGAACACACTGCTTGTGTTCAAGTGGCCCTTATTTTACTTAATAATGGCCCCAAAGTGTGAGTAGGGATGCTGGCAAAGAGAAGTTGTAAAGGGCTTTCTCGAAATGTAAAGGTGTAAATGCTTGACTTAATAAGCAAACAAACAAACAAAAATCATTGTTACCCTTGCTAAGATCTATGGTAAGAATGAATCCTCTGTGAAACTATGAAGAAGGATAAAGGAACTTGTGTTGGTTTTGCTGTTGAACCTCAAACTGTAAAAGTTATGGCCATGGTGTATGATAACTACTTAGTTAAGATGGGAAAGGCATTAAATCTGTGGGTGGAAGACATGAACAGAAGATGTGTTCCTATTGATGGCAACATGTTGAGCCAGAGAGCATTGTATACCTGGGGTTTGGTGTGATTCATGCTTTCAGGCATTCAGTGGGGGTCTTGGAATGTATCCTCCATGGATATGGAAGGACTTACTATACATTAATCTTCTCATTGTATTGGCTCATAGGTGGAGGACTCTTAGGAGAAGCAGTTCCAGGTGAAAGAGCCCCACAGCTACACCTGCAGCCTTCCTGAAACACCTGTGGAAGACTTTGCAGGTTGAGCTGCTATCTTTGTTTAGGCAATCTATCCAGGTCAGTGCCCTGTCTCTTTGCAATTTTTTTTTTAATGACTTAGCCCTAGACCTCTTTGATAACTTGCTCTGGCTTCAGAAAGAATCACTCTATCTTATAATGTCCTCATTGAATCACTGACAAGGGCCTGAGAATTGCTTTTTCAATGGTCAGGTGGGGCCAGTAGGTACTTTTGGATCAACAGTGCAGTAAGAGGAATCCGGAAGGATTATGGTTGCTTGCAATTTTGGTGTTCTTTCTAGATGTACCAGACTGGTTGGTTGGGGGAGAGGTACGTGACAGTGAGGGATGCTGGTTAGAAGACATGTCCTCCTGGGTTTTAGGCACCTCAATATTTCAACACCCCACATGTCTACTACATTAGATTATTTCTTGAACAATTCCTGCCTGTTTTATTTCCATGAAAATGTGTCTTGCAGATGCACCATGTCATTGCTGGGTGGCCTGGATCTAATCTAACCTCCTGCAAGAGCTTTTCCAGACCTTACCTGTCATAGCTATAGATACCGTTGATCTTTTGTCCATGTCCTAGGGGGCTTGTATCTTGAGCCTGCTTTTTCACTGGACTGCTAGCTCTTAGAATGAAGACTTTGTTCTTAACTGTCTCTGATGCGCTGGTGTTTGGCCCACAGTGTATGGACCCAGAAGGAGCTTCATCTGTGCTTGAACAGAAGGGGCATTTGTGATTTTCTCCATCATGTGGTTAATGCTTTCTCTGTCCCATCAATAAGTGAAGATTAGTTTGGGATCTTTGGAGTGGTCTGTGGACCTTGTAAAATTTAAAATGGAGAGAATCTTGGTTAACAGAAGAAATGGAGAAGGACAAATTTCTAATCGTCTTTGCCAAAGGTCAAGGCATTGCTTCTTCTCTGAATTGCTCTGTCTTGCTGAAGCTGAAACTTCCCTTACTTTGGGACTGATAAGAGTAATTTGGGGCAGATAAGATAAGAGCTTCTGGGAAGCTGTCACTGCCCACTGGATTGGCAGTAATGCTGCAGCAAAATGATTATCCAAGACTTTTTTTTCTTCCTAGTTTGAGTTATTAAAACAACAACAACCCAGAATTACCTGATTTAAAAATAATAGATCAAGATCTCCTTCTGGCAACTACTGAAACTCAGAGTATACAAAGGGAGCCTCAGGGTGTCACTTGAGAAACTATTTATTTATTTATTTTTATAAAGTTTTTTTTAATTATTATTTATTATTTGACAGACAGAGATCACAAGTAGGCAGAGAGGCAGGCAGAGAGATAGAAGGGGAAGCAGGCTTCCCTGCTGAGCAGAGAGCCTGATGCAGTACTCGATCCCAGGACCCTGGGACCATAACCCGAGCTGAAGGCAGAGGCTTAACCCACTGAGCCACCCAGGCGCCCCTTGAGAAACTATTTAGACTGCCCAGCATTTGATGGATGTAATGATTCACCACCATCTCTTTGGATCTTTTGTCATTAGTTGATTATATGATGGAAATTAGAATAATCTTGTGCACTGGGGCCAAGACCTCCTAAAAGGGTAAGAGCAAAGTTATAAAAATTTTTAAAAAAATTTTATTTTTTTTAAAAGTTCTAATTTTATTATTTGTTATTATTATTATTTTAAAATAATTTTTTATATATTTCTATAAACATATAATGTATGATTAGCCCCAGGAGCACAGGTCTGTGATAAAAGTTCTAATTTTAATTCCAGTTAGTTAACATACAGTGTTATATTAATTTCAGGAGAACAGTAAGTGATTCAACAGTTCCATCATCATCCTGCACTTACCACAAGTGCACTCCTTAATCCTCACCACCTATTTAACTCATCTGCCCACCCCCACCTCCCCTCTGGTAACCATCAGTGTGTTCTCCACAGTTAAGAATTTGTTTCTTGGGGCGCCCGGGTGGCTCAGTTGGTTAAGCGGCTGCCTTGGGCTCGGGTCATGATTCCAGGGTCCTGGGATCGAGCCCCGCATCGGGCTCCCTGCTCAGCGGATGGCCTGCTTCTCTCTCTCCCCCTCTCCCTGCTGCTCTGCTTACTTGTGCTCTCTCTCTAGCTCTCTGTCAAATAAACAAATAAAATATTAAAAAAAAAAAAAAGAATTTGTTTCTTGATTTGTCTCTCTCTCTCTCTCCAAAGAACAAACTTTTATGTACCAAGTCAGTGAGGCTTATGGAAGGCTTTACCTTTAAAAAAAAAAAAAAAAAAAAAAGTGAAATTGACTATGTTAATTTTTGGTACACCAAAAGAGGTTGAAGTAATAACCTGAAAGGCACAATCTTAACTCCTTGGCCCTGGACCCCTCACCTTGTGTTCCCTAGCCTCAGCATGGAGTGTAGGAGACTGATCAGAGAGGCGTGTAGCACCCAACCCTCTTCTCTGGACTGAGGTGCCCCTTACAAAGCTGAATAAGGAAAGACAGCGTGAATCAGACCTCCTCTTGAGGTCTTATTTCTGTGAGGTGTCGGGGTTTATTCCATCCAGGGGAGTCTGGTAGTAGAGGACACGTGTCCTTCTGCATGGAACATGGGAGTCTCAGACCCATCAGGCCTAGTGGACCGACTGAAGCCTGGGAGGCAGGCTTGGCCTGGGTGAGGGGAGGGTGGGGGGAATGAGGAGGGATGGGGGTGGGGCCTCAGCTCTGGGCTGGGCTGGGAGGGAGGAAGGGGGAAGACGGGCCTTACAGGTGACTGCGGGGGCCCAGCAGACTCTGGAAAGGGCCACAGCCAAGGCCAAAGCCTTGTGTGGCCCTTCTGGCAAGCACCAGTTTCATGGATGTTTGTATCCATCTTAAAGTACTCTAAGATACCGTAATTTATTGCTCCACTCTGAATACCTTTCTGTAATGCTGTCCTTGTATTGGTAGAGAATTGTGTGTTCACGGCAGCGCTTCCCATTCCCAAGGAGGCTGGGTAGTCCCCGGAGGCTGGGTAGTCCCCCGACCCTGGGGAGGCTTCAGGGTGGCTCCTTTGGACAGTTTCAGGCAAAGACCAAGCACAGTCTGTTGTCATGAGCCACCGTTTGCTAAGGACAGTCTAGTTTCTGGAGGGGGGCATGGTTTTGCATGAGGAGAGTGCAGCTCCTTCCTGCTCAGACTGCACTAGGGCCCCCAGCGTGCCATACACCACACTTAACACCCATCTTTGTATCCAGGGGAAGGACTCACTGCCTCTGCCGGTGGGCTGACTTTCCTTCCTCACCCCATTTACTCCCGATCCACTCCTTCATCCCCCGTCAACACGAGCCACACTGTGCACTGACTTCCTCCTTTATCAAAATGAGATACTCATTTTGGGAGTAAGAAGGAGAGAGAATGGCTATGGATGGAAAGTACTAGAGAGTGCAAGTATCTGTGAGGCTAGGAATGGGGTTGCTTTATGCTCTGGATTGTGGGAGGAAGAAGGGCTTGGCTGGGACTGAGAAGACCTTTATTTAGACATTATATCTTTTCTTTTATATACTCTTTGATATGTATATTTTATGTAACATATGTCTGTAATGAAGTCCAATGTCAAAATGACCATCCATGAACTTACCACACAACTTGAAAGGCTATGTTTGTGCTCTTTCCGGCTCTCATCCCTTCCTCTCATGAAATCTGAATTTTGTGTATATTATACCCATAACTGTTTAGATGTATTTTTTAGATTCTGCAGATGCTTGGCTTTGTTCAGGAGCATGCAGCACGGTAGTTGTAGGTGATGGTTTGGAATCAAACTAATTGTGTTGAAATCTCATAGGAACCCCTTGCTAGGGGTTATCTTCTCTGGACATCCTTCCTTCATCTTGAAATGAGAGTAATCCTTCCCACCTCATCTCCCTTGGAAGGTTGCCTGAGATGAATAGAATAAGCACCGTTAGAGAACTTGTATGTTCCTGGTCCATGATGGATACATGCAAATGTTATCTCTTCCCCTCCTTCTGCCCCTGACATCCCTGGGAACTCTTACAAGGACACTCACCCTTCACCCTTCACCACTGGCACCTACCCTAAGCCACCAGCCTTAAAACAACAGAGAACAAGAAACCCATGGGGCGAACAAGAGCCCAAGACTGTATTTACAGCCCTTAATCTGTCCACACAGGGAAGACAAATGAGCTGGGTAGGGGACAGTGGGTGCCATTACCAGTTCATTAATTAGCAGCTTGATTGGCCTTGGCAGGAAATCATTCATCAATTTCAGAGGAGTAGAGAACTGCAGAATCTTCTAACTGTTTTCCCTCATTCAGATATGCAGTCTGCCAGAGCATTCCCTCCCACGGTGCCTTATCTAGATAAGTGACAGGGGATGCTGCTGCCACGTGATCTAATGAATGCAAGAGCCCTGAACTCAGAAGGGGGCCGGGGCCAAAGGCTTCCAGGGCTGGAGAGCTAGGCCAGAAACCCAAAAAGATAAAGGATGACTTCTGGAACAAGATGAGATGAGTAAACTGTTTGCTTTGAGCATGGACAAGATGTTCCAGAAAAATCCATTTTGGCTGCCAAAGTAACCCTTTTGGAGTTCACAAAGAAACTCACCAGGGCTCCCATGTGCAAGCTCAGTGTGTAGGACTTACATATAATGTTTCATACAATCCACTGAAGCAGGCTTACTAAAATTATTGCACAATGGAGGAACCAGAGGCCCAGAAAGTAATAGTTATTGTCCAAATTGAAATGTCTAGAAAGGCTAATATGGATTCCAAATTAACATGTGTCTGATCCCAAACTTCTGGCCTGCTCTTGACAGCATCCTGTATCCCTCAGTAGGGTGACAGGTCACCATAAACAGGCAGCCGCCGATCAATAGGATCTTGACCACTGATTGCCCTCTGCCTTTAAACACCCATGGGTCCTTTGTGCCAAATAGATGCATCTTTGGACTCTTTACTTGTCTAATCTTTAGAAGTCCATTCTCTCTGGTTATAATGATTTCAGATTGCTGAAGGTTTATGGGCAATGACACATTCATCATGAAAGATGAGAGAGGGAAGTCCATCATTTCCCCTGTGCTGAGAAGGTCAGAGAGACTGTCTCAAACAATTCATGAAGGCAGGAGACTTTCAGGAGAAGGACATGGCTGGGAATCCTGACAGGCAAGGGAAGGAAGTTGAGTGGGAAGGAACAGGGGCAGCTATCTGTAGGGGATGTCCAGTCTAGGTTGGTAAGTACAGGCTGTGAGATGTCAAAAGAACGTGCAGGACACATTGCTTTGAGCCATCTGGACTAGGCTGGAAGGAGAGGAAATGCCACAACCTGGAGCTTCGTGGTCCTGTGACTGGGTTTCTGTCCTTCCAAGAGCAGCCTGTGCAAACTGTGGCACCTGGCCCGGGTGTAGGGGGGCAGTATGGTGACTGAGGTGTTTCCCCAACAAGTGACCTAGGGGTGGAGGGAGCTACTGGTTTTGCCAATCCATTGTGCTTAGGGTGAGGGACACATGAACAATATTTAGGAAATATCTAAATTAGTCTTATATTTAAAACTATAATTATTGCCACAAAACCATATGTGATTTTTATTTTCTAATATAATTAGGAACCTGTTTATTAATATCTGGAAAGTAGATATTTAGACTTGGGAAACTGAGGTTAAGCATTAAGCTACAATTTCTTTCTTTCTTTCTTTGTTTTTGCTACAATTTTTTTCTTGTTTCACTTGAATTCCATCCCTTCCATCCTTAATCTCCTCAATGAATTATTTAAAAGAAAACCCAGATATACCATTTCACTGATAAATTCTTAACTATGTATTTCTAAGAGAAATAGGCTATTTTAACAAACATAACCATTTTACCGTTATCATACTAGAACTATGAAAAATCCTTAATATCATCTAATATCCATTCAGTGTTTAAATTTCCCTGATTCTTTTCTTAATTAAAAAAAGGAAATAAAACAATGTGCACTAGATATATATCAACCAGAATTTCTTCCTCCTTTCCCCCTTGTTATTTATTTGTTGAAGAAGCCATCATTCATCTTGTAGAACTGTCCACATTCTGGATTAGTTGACTTCACTATATGGTGCTGTTTCTCTATCTTGTTTTGTGTAAATTGATAATTAGATTTAGAGACTTGATCAGATTTGGATTTTTTTGCAAAACTATTTCCCAGTTGGTGCTGTGTCTTTCTGATTGCATCTCACCAGGAACAGTGGAAAGCTAGTGACTTTCCTTGTCGGATGTGAAGATTCATCAGTGGGCTCAGGTGATGTCAGTCTGATCCATCCAATAAGAAATTTCTCATCAACTTTCCACCCAGTGGTTTTAGATGTTATTGATGTTCATTGTCAGGTTCATTTTAAAGTTAAGGTTGACACTTTAACACAGTATTTTGCATTTATTAGCTGAAATTATTCTATAAATAATAACTTTTGGTCATCAATGGTTGCTTTTCCCCAAAGACGGTTTATACAGTAAAGTCCAGATAAATGCTTAATTCTTTCTATTTATTTGCTAGTTTTCTTTTCTTCTTCTTTTTTTAAAAGATTTTATTTGTTTTATTTGACAGATAGAGATCACAAGTAGGCAGAGAGGCAGGCAGAGAGAGAGAGAGAAAAGAGGAAGCAGGCTCCCTGCTGAGCAGAGAGCCTGATGCGGGGCTCTATCCCAGGACACTGGGATCATGACCTGAGCCGAAGGCAGAGGCTTTAACCCACTGAGCCACTTAGGTGCCCCTTCCTCTTTTTTTTTTTTTTTTAAGATTTTATTTTTTTATTTGCCAGAGAGAGACACAGCAAGAAAGGGAACACAAGCAGGGGAGTGGGACAGTGAGAAGCAGGCTTCCCACCAAGCAGGGAGCCCAATGCAGGGCTTGGTCCCAGGGCCCTGGGATCATGACTTGAGCCAAAGACAGATGCCTAATGACTGAGCTGCCCAGGCAGCCCTATTTACTATTTTTCAAAATAATAATCTGGTTCTAGTAATCTCCAATGTGACCAGTGCAGTCTTTTTGCTGTCATTATACACAAATGAAATTTAACTTCTTTGATATAGTTCAACTCATCACAAGCATTTTTTTTTTCATGTTTAAATTGTCTCATCGTGGTCAATGAGAATTCTTTCAGATTAGCCTCTGGATCCTTTTGACATTTCTTTGGTAGTCTTGGGTGAGTTCTTTGTTTTCTGGTATAAGAAAAGTAGTCTAGAAACATCTTACATATTTTCTGCTGAGATCTGAATACTAAAGTCTGCGTGCTAGGTGATTATTACTATTTGGTTTTCATTGCTTCTAGACATTTTCATTGGAAATACATACTTGCACAGGACTAGAAAAGATATATTTCTTTTTATTAAAAAATATTATGAGTTCATACTTATATTTCTAAATCAAATGTAAGATTACAAGGATTTTGGGATGCCTGGGTGGCTCAGTTGGTTAAGCATCTGCCTTCGGCTCAGGTTGTGATCCCCAGGTCCTGGGATCAAGCCTGCTGGCTCCATGTCCAGTGGGGAGCCCACTTCTCCCTCTTCCTCTGCTCCATGCCCTGCCCCCTGCTCATACACACTCTCTCTCACACGTTTTCTCTCTCTCTTTCTTTCTTTCTTTCTTTTTTTTAAAGAGTTTATTTATTTATTTGACAGACAGAGATCACAAGTAGGCAGAGAGGCAGGCAGAGAGAGAGGGAAGAAGGTTCCCCACCCAGCAGGGAGCCTGATGCGGGGCTCGATCCCAGGATCCTGGGACCATGACCTGAGCCTAAGGCAGAGGCTTTAACCCATTGAGCCACCCAGGTGCCCCACACATTCTCTTTCAAATAAATAGATAAATCTTGAAAAAAGATTATAAGGAATTATTTAACTTATTTGATTTTATGTTAATTTTCTTCACTCTTACACTAAAAGTTGTTGATTTCCAATAACACCATGGTGTGAGTGTGTGTGTGTCTGTGTGTTCATGTAGCTTTAAAATAACAATATCAACAACATCATTTATTACCAATAAAAATAAGATTATTGAGTCCTTTAAAAAATTTCTTTGTATTCTTTTTGTCTTTAAGATAAATTTAGTAGAGGTGAACAGTTTCATTGAGTGAAGAGAGGGCTAGGAAGAGAGAAAATCCCAAGCAGGCTCCATGCCCAGGGCAGAGCCCGATGTAAGTCTCGATATCATGACCCTGAGATCATGACCTGAGCTGAAATCAAGAGTCAGAGGCTTAACCGACTGAGCCACCCAGGTGCCTGTCACATGTAAACATTTTAAAGGAATTAAATTTTGTTTTCTTCGTTTCATTTATTAAATGACAGAAAACAGAAAACAGTATTTATATTGTCTCCTTTCTTAGATAAGAGCTAGCATACTCTTCAGCACCTTGCCTTTTTTAAAAAAAGATATATAACAACATCTAATGATCTTCCTTACTTCTTTTTAGAGCTATAAAATCCTCCATTATGCAGATGTACCATCATTTATTTAACTTGTCCTGACCATGGTCATGGCTTACTTAGCTCAGTCCTTTTCTATTTTATAGAACGTTGTCATGGCTTTGTGCATGCGTTGTTTTGCTTTCTTTGGTAACACAATGAATGACCTTAGAAGTCATCTTTGTTACAATATTCCAAGAGTTAGGTAATTAGAGTTATTCATGTAGTATACAGAGATTTCTTGATTATTATTTTGCACCAAAGACTACTAGATTTGTGGAAAGAGGGCTGGACAGAATGATGAGCCAAATGGGCATACTTGTTCTCATGGAGCTTATGACTTAACAGGGAAAGCAAGTGATTAATAGTGGAAATAAACATAATTAAAATGTGTGATAAACGATGTAAGGAAATAAAAGCAGCAATCTAGAAGAGACCAAGATTGGAATGAATAGCAGGGAAAGCCTTGAGGAAACAGCCATTAGGTAGATGACTGAAGGAGGAGTCAGGCATAGGTCAGGCAGAGACGTGGAGGAAAGACTTGGCAGGCAGGGCAAGACTGGTGGGAAAAAGTGCTGAGGCTGGAGAAAGGATCAATTTCAAACAATAAAAGGACTGTGAAGCTGGATCTTATAAGCAAGAAAGAGAATGGCAGGGAGGTGACATTAGACTGATGAGACTTTAGACTTTAGCCTAAGTTAAACAGGATGCCACCAAAGAGTTTAAGCAGGTGTTATGAACCTTTTTTTTAAAATTTTCAAAAAACCACCTTTTCTTTAATTGTGTTATGTTAGTCACCATACAGTACATCCTAAGTTTTTGATGTAGTGTTCCCTGATTCATTGTTTATCCACCACACCCAGTGCTCCATGCAACACGTGCCCTCCTCAATACCCACCACCAGGATCACCCATCCCCCGACACCCTCCCCTCCAAAACCCTCAGTTTATTTCTCAGAGTCCACAGTCTCTCATGGTTTGTCTCCCCCTCCGATTTTCCCCAATTCCCTTCTTTCCATCTCCCCATGTCCTCTGTGTTATTCCTTATGGTCCGCAAGTAAGTGAAACCATATGATAATTGACTCTCTCTGCTTGACTTATTTCACTCAGCATAATCTCCTCCTGTCCCGTCCACATTGATACAGAAGTTGTGTATTCATCCTTTCTGATGCAGGCGTGATACTCCATAGTATATATGGACTGCATCTTCCTTATCCATTCATCCGTTGAAGGGCATCTTGAGAACCGTTTTTTTTTTTTTTTCTTTAATATAGTGTTCCACCTTGGGGCACCTGGGTGGCTCTTGATTTCGGCTCAGGTCAAGATCTCAAGGTCATGACATGGAGCCTTGGGTCAGGCTCCATGCTCAGTGGGGAGGTTGCTTGAGATTCTCTCTCTTCCTCTCCCTCTGCCCCTCCCCCATTCTCTAAAGTAAACAAATAAATCTTTAAAAAATATGTATTGTTCCATCTTCTATGTTTGGAAGAGATTGGGGAGGGATAAAAGTAGAAGTACTAAGGTAGCCGGGGGATGATTAATTACAAGTGTCCAGGAAATCCATGACAGTGGCTCAGCCAGGGTAGGGGGCTGGTGGAGGTGGGGATGAGGGAATGGATTGAGCCTTTTAGAGGTAGAATAGGCCATAATTATTGAATGGAAGGTTTGGACTGGATGAGAATGATGAAGAAGGTGTCCAGGATAACTCCTCAGTGTTGAGCACAAGAAACTGGCTTACTAAGATTGGTGACATTGAAGGAGGATCTGATTAGGGGTGGGAGAGACCATCACTCTGGTACATTTCGAGGTGACTATGAGACACCCAAATGGAGATATAAGAAAGGAATCTGGGTGCATATATTTGAGCCTCTGAAACTATCAGTCTGGAGGCTGTAGACATACAGAAGATAGGAGAAAACTGTCCAGACAGAGGAACCAAGTGAGAAAAGGGGCTCCAGGACTTAATCTGAGAAATTCCAACAAGGGCTCAGGGAGAATGAGGTTCTGTCCAAGAAGGTGAGATTATTTTTAGTAATAACAGCAGTGAATTAATTTTTCTTAATAATTTATATTCACAACATTCTAGAACAAAATAGATCTGAGATATGTAGTCTAGCCTCACCAGTTAATTGAAACAAAGGAAAAAGAGAAGTTGGAGAATTCTGACATGATTATTTAGCACCATCTAGCCCTGTATAGATAGCTGTACTCCTGGGATAACATTGACCTCCTCACCAAAGGAGGAAATACTAGGTTCAGTTCTGCCCATGATTTTTCAGCGATTTTATCAACATATAATTCATACCTTATCTTTTTCTATCTGCAAAATTAGTTCAATCCTTACTAATAGCTAATTCTCTGTGGTGAGTCTAACACAAGGTAGAAAATTTAGCTTGCAAATGCAAAAAAGAAATGTAAAGAAAACTTAAAACTATATAGGGTCTCTAAGAAGCCCTTCTCTAGGGTGAAAGTTAGTTATGTGTTCCCTGGTGTGCTAGAAGTACTATGACTGTCCTTGAACATCACCACAATCTTCTTTGGAGCAGTTGCCATAGTACTTGTAGGTCTTACTGGTCTGAAAATTGATCCTACTGATTAGAAGAGGCATATGAAGCTGTCTATAGTCATTGTTAATCCTGTTTGCCACATTTTCTTCTTTTCCTTCCTTCTGAGCATATGAAGGATTATACTTCTTGGTTACCTTGTGATTGTGGGGCCACATAATTCCTTCTGGTGAATGAGTTATGAGTGGAAATGATGCTTCACCTCCAGGCCAGAGCTTTCAACTGCTGATGTGAGATAGTTTCTAGTGTTCTTGCCCTCAGGCACAGTGACTGGGATCTTGGATATAGTGGCTCTCTATCAGACCAGATTCCCGAGTGACTATGAGGACAAAATCCTCCTTGCTAACCCAAAGTGGACATGTAGTAGGAACAAGATAGTAATTTTTGTTATTTTAAACCACTGAGATTTGGGGGTTGCTTGTTACTGTAGCATAACTTAGTCATGTGCTGACTGATACTTGGGCTATTTTATTGTGTGCTTTATAGGGGCTAAATGGGCAGATTCTACATTTAGTTCTTCAGGGAGACGTACACACTTCCATTTCCCTTATTCCAGACTTTTTTCTTCAAAGGCACTTCACAGGAAGCAGGAGTTCAAATTACCACAGCCCCTTCATCTCTGGGCCTCTAATTTCTGAAAGAAAACCCAGACGTAATTTTTATAATTTGCAAAATTGGGTTCTAATGTTGGAGAGGAGCACCCCCACCCAAAGTCTGAACCAGGAGATCTGAGGTCACTTGAATAATTAGTTGCTATTGTTAATGATTGTATCTGTGATTATTATTTATATATGATAATTACTATATCATTATGCTGTGTAGCATCTGATGACCTTTTCATGGCCAGTCAGTTCAATATGTGACCCTTCCCATTAAAACCGTGGCTATGAGAATCAGCAGGATGAGGACACTCCTGGACGAGGCTGCAGTGTCCTCATAAACACATTCACTCCAAGTGTTGCATGGCCACCATGTTTTGTGGCCTGTCCCAGCTCAGACACCCAAAGGCTGATTAGAGGGTAATCTCTGGAGCAGAACATGTAGGTAGCTAAGTGGAGCTCTGTATTACAAGCTGGGATCAATTAAGTCAGAATTCACTGGCAATAGGTCACAGGTAATGAGTAGGGATAGGGTCCCCAGAAGTGCCACTGAGTATGTGGCATTACATATGGGGCCCAAATATTGTTAAGTAGATGCAAGTCAGGAAAAGATATTCCTGAGGGAGGCCACTGCTTTCACAAAGGCTGAGTGAGAGCCCAGTGCTACCTGGCTATAGAGATTATGGATAAGTGGAATGGAAGATGGAAACAGAGGTCAGGGAGAAGCATGAATATTAGGTGTGGACAGCATGCTCTGCTCAAGACTTTGGGGTATGATGTGGTTAGCACATGTCATGGCAGATAAAGAGTCCATCAGAGATGTAAGAAGCTGAACTCAGGAAAACCAGCATCAGGAGTGGGAGGCCAATCCAGGCCTGTGGCAGAAGAGTTGAAAGGAGGCAGGTGTTGGTGTGGGAATGTAGAGGTGGAACTACATGAACTGGTTCTTAACTGGCTGAGGAGAATGAAGAGAAAGAAGTTTGGTTTCTGGCCTGAAGACCTGGGAGGCATGTGAAGTCACTGCAGGGTGTGTGACATGATGTGTCAAGGAATTCTGGGTGAACTCACATTGGGGCAGGTTGAATTTGATCTACTAGCAAAACTCACAAGAAGTTTTATGAGATGACAGTTTGATCACTGATACAGAGTTGAAGGCAGACCAATCATAGCTTGAAGGAAAAGGAGAGAACATTAAAAAAGAAATAGAAATAAGGGGGCATGAGACCAGGTGGCAGACTAAGACTGAGCACAAATGTCAATGAAGTCAACTGCTGCAGAGATTTCCTGATCCACACCTCCCATTTCTATTAAAATGCTCTGAAGGTACACAGAATCCCTGGAAAAGAAATGATAAGGAAACTAAGTCTATGTCACAGAGAGAAGTGGACTGAGAAATGCATCCCTGCAACATACAGGCTCTGTAACCCTAACCAGGACTTTGAAGACAGCCACCAAGAAGCAGGATGGTTCTTTACTTGCCCCAGTGGCTGCCTGATACCCCTAGTGGGACTACCGTGGTCAAAGTATCCAGGAACCACCCCCGAACCTCACGGTGATATAATAGGAGCAGAGGAGGCCTGGCGCCATCACCCCTGTCCTGCATGCTCTGCTACCCATAGCCCTGCCTTTGTGAATCCGTTCCAAGGCAATAACACCCAGCCTGTGACTCAGTGGGGCAAAGGGCCATGTGAGGGACAAACTGGGTCTCTGATTTTGGAGCTCCTTCCAAAAGAGTGATAATCAGGATTGTGATTAGTGATAATTAGTGATAATCAGGATTGAATTCCATGTTTACCAGTTACAAACTGTGTGGAGCTGGCTAAGTCACTCAACCTCTTCAGCTCAGTTTTCTCATCTATACAATGGGGATGATAGTAATAGCACTTACCTCTATAGCATCATCATGAGGATTAAATGGAAGAATGCATATGAAGTCCTTAACATGGTGCTTTGAATATAGCAAGCGCTTAGTGACTGATGGCATTATTATTTTTATTTGTCAAAAGAGAAAGAGAGGAATCTAGAGGAGAAAAGATGTGAGTGCTGCATGATGATGGGTACAGTTCATTCACACAGAACCCTGAGAAGGTTGATAGGCTGCACCTAACGCTCTAACCATAGAACCTGCTAGTCGATGGGGGGAAACACTGCCTCACTAGGATCCAAGATCCAGCTCCACCCAAGTGACTGCTCTGAAGGGAAAATAGGGCTAAGGGTTGGTTCTATCTCTCAGCTCTCCAGACAGTCTTTGGAGGGGACCATTGAGCTCCTCAAGGGGAAGGATTGGGGCAGTGACCCAGGGCAAGTCACATCTAGTGTTTGTTGGCAGGTGCCAGGCCTGGATACAGTTTTTTCCTGTGTGAGAAAATATGAAAAAGAAGTTTCCATGGAATGATTCCACAGCTTAAAGAGAATAGTGTGTTATCGAGAAGTCTTAAAGAGTCGGTCACTAAGATCATTCACAGGGAAGAGACAAATGTTTTAGAAAACATCTGTTTGATATCCTCAAAAAAGGAGACAAGACTTAAAAATCTATGGAACAAGAACAAAAAGCCACAGGGAAAACATGAGTTATAGGGAAGGTAGCGCCAAACATCAGGAATTCCAAATGAGAAAGTTCAGGGTTTTGTCCACCTACTTTTATTTGTCTTGGTGGAGAGAGGTCTATGTGAAAGAAGATGCAGAGGCAGGATGGGCCTGCTTCTAGCAAGGGCAGCCTTGTGAGTGCTCCCAAGAAATATAGAAAATAAACTGCTTAGCACTGAGCTGAAACTTCTTGTTACCTCCATCTCCAATTCCAGATCCATCCCTACCGCCTACACACTACTGGAAACTCACCTAGAAATAGGGAGTGGCCCCAAATCTTGATTTTTCCATTCTTTGATGTTAGCTGGAGAGATTCTAACTGGAAACCAGCAGTCTTAGAGCCTCCCAAAGCTGTGCAGGCCTCCCTTTATAAGGATAATCAGGCAGAAAAAAAAATCACCACACACCTGGTTTCATTTGGCCTCAGGAGCCATAGACTGACTCGAAGAAAGAGGAGAAATTTTGAGAATCTGGATTTTCTTTTCTTCTTTTTTGAAAGATTATTTATTTGAGAGAGAGGAGGATAGTGGAGGAGCAGACAGCGAGGGAGAGGAGGAGGGAAAGAATCCCAAGCAGACTCTGCACTGAGCACAGAGCCCCAGGCGGGGCTCTATCTCAGGACCCATAAGATCACAACTCGAGCTGAAACCACGAGTCAAACGCTCAGCTGACTGAGCCACCCAGGTGACTCTGGATTTGAATTTTCAATAAAAATGTAAAAGTACTGTGGATTTGTGAAGGAGGACAGTCTGTGACAAGAAATTGATGGGTTTGAGATGAAAAACAGTTACAAATGAAAATGGCCCAGAAGCAATGATGAACAGATCAGGTGTTGTAGAAACTTGCACGAGCAAATAATTGGTTGGCAATGGCCATATGGCTATTAAAGCATAACATAAAAATTCTCCCGCAGGAAAAGGAAAATTGTAGAGGTACAAAGATGATGAACACAAAGATGAGAGGCTGAGGTCAGATGCACGGAAGTCCACCTATATGTAATGGGGATCACAGCAGGAGAGCCACGGGTGAGGAGCAGCACACACACAGAGTTGCGGAACTGTAGACATGGGTCACATGGAAAGTTCAAAAGTGTTCACCAATAGAACAAAACTAGAAATAAATGACAGAAGGGCAAGAAGACATATTGGAAGCTCAAAATTGCTTTTTTAAAAACCTCTTTATGTCACAGAGAACATCCGTATGGCAATTAGAGACTATTTAGGGAATGATAACTTGAAGTATGTGGTTGAAACTTAAGGAACAAATAATTATTTTACTGAAACTGTTCCAGAAACTGCTGCAAAAAGGAATAAAATTGCCCAATCCCTTTAATGGATATGACATGAGCCTGATAACATAAAAATAGCATTTAAAAAAATAAAACTGCAGATAACAATCTTCAGGATGAATGCATTTAGTGTTGTATAGATATTGATTCTATTAATATACTGTCTTAGTGTAACCCTAGTCTATATCCCAATGTGATTGTTTTTCAGAAATTAACCAAAAGAATCTAAAGTTTATCTGGAAATGAAACATGCAAAGAAAGCCAAGAAAACTCTGAGAAAGAAGAGGGTAATTATCTGGTAATTGTACTATAGCCATTAAAGCATATCACAGTGTTTCAGTGATCAGAATAGCCTTGAACTAACCTCAGAGGAGAAGAACCAATGGGGAGAGATGGAGCAGAAACATACATCCAGAAACAGATGCTCCTATGCAGGAAGATTTCTAAAATAGTAAAAACCTTGTTTAAATCAGTATGGCAAGGGTTTATTCCCCAGTAAACTATATCAGGACAATTACTTACTTATTTGGCAAAATACTAGCAACAAAAATTACAACAGCAGTAATAAATTTAGATCCTTATCAGATTAATTAAATATAAAATAACAAAGCCATCAAAATATTGAAAGGAAATCCAGGAGAATAATTTTATAATCTTGTGATGGGGAAGGCTTCTTGAATCAAAATTTTGAATCAGAAACCTTAAATGAGACTTTAACAAAACTGACCTAAAAATAAGAACACTGGGAAACAGTGCTGTTTGGGAATGTAATGAACACAACATTTCTGAATGGAAATTTGGTGGGATGTGTCAAAATTTAGAAAGTGTATTTGCTTTTACTTGGCATTCTCTCTCCTAGGGACTTATCCAAAGGAGATAATTGTGCAAATGTATAGACAGATGCATTAGTCAAGATTCTTCAGAGAAACAGAACGAATAGGATATTGTTCTGTATTTCTTTTTTCTTCTTCTTTTCCCCCTCGAAGCAGACTTTCTGTCTGAGAGTACTTGGCAAGATGCTGGGTCCATCTGCAGGACAGACCTGCCTGTTAGTTTAGACCCCATTCCCCACCCTTTGCATAGCCTGGGAGCTCCTGGCGGTTGGATTGAAGTGAAGAGGATTTTACAGAGAACAAAGGAAGTGCCACAATAGTCTAGTGCCTAAAGAGAATCTGAGGTCTGTGAAGCTCCAAAGTGAATCTGAGAGTCCATCAAACAGAGAGTCTGGAAGAAAAATGCTAGTATAGAGCCCGAGTGCAGAGAGCAGGGTTTGGGAGCCTGAGGCATAAGGTGAGAGCAGGTGGGTTGAGGTAAGTAGGAAGAAGCTAAAGCCTCAGAGCAGTTCATGTTTGTGATTTCCTAGTAAATTCCATCCAGGGATTGGGTGAACTTAAAGGACCAGGAATGGGAAGCTTGCCCTTCTATATAGGACAAAAACTGCTGCAAAAAGGAATAAAATTGCTTTATTGACATATTCTAGGATATTCCTGATGGGATGCTGGATTCTGAGTGTTGTCTGCAACAAGGGAGAATGTATTCCCATTGCCACATCTTCCTGACTACCTTGCTACCATGGCAGGGGATTCTTTCATTTCACTATGGATTTATTTAGGTATCTAGAGTCCTATAAGTGAACATGAAGTACAATACTTCAATTAACATTTTTGGGCATACCTCTTGTGATAGTTAATTTTATGTGTCAACTTGACTGGCCATGAAGTGATTCTGGTGTGTTTGTGAGAGTGTTTCTGGATGACATGAATATTTGAATCCACAGCCCCCAAGTAAAGCAGATTGCCCTCTCCAGTTTGAGTGGGCCTTACCCAATCAGTTGAAGACCTGAAGAGAACAAAGGATTGACTAGGAGGGAACTCCTCTGCCTGACTGCCTTGAGCTGGGCAGTTTGGAACTACCCCAGTGGCTCTCCTGGGTCTCCAGCTTGCTGACTGCAGATCTTGGGACTTCCTAGCAGCCATAATCCTGCGAGCCAATTCCTTATGACATATATAACATATATAACATATGTTAGCATCTATAAATATTCCTCTGTCCAGGAACACCTCACTAAATTCCTCCAGTGATTCTAGGTCTTCAAAAACAAAGCCCTGGATTAGCATCCTGCAATTGATATCTACGCATCTGGAACATCTTTAAAAGTGTAATCTCAAAAGTGAAAGAAGAATATTCATATGGGGGAGGAAAAAAATACCTACAACAAAACAAGACATATAATATCTCAATAAAGCACCCCTCACCCCCTGTATGTCTGGCTGTCCACACGCACCTATGTGTGAGCATACTCCTGCCTCTCCTCATGCAGGAATGTCACTGCGTGTCCTAATCATACATACTGCTGCTTCTGCTCCACCAAACCTGTAAATGTTCCTTGGTGTTTTGCTATTGGTTGACTTTATAGTTATTCCTGAATAATGTTCAATTGGCAAGAGGTTTTAAAGCAACAGAAAGCCCAAGGTTTAATGGATTTACCATCTCTGTCATTTATGTAAAATGGCTTCCAGTAAGGAATTCTGCTACAATTGGCTGCCAGTTTACTTAAGGTCCAATGGAAGATGAAAATAAACAAGGATTAATCCTGAGAACTTTTTTGTGGAATTATGAAAACAGTCTGTTATAAAACACATCCAGATGTCAGCCAGGACTGAGTCAATTAGAATAATAGCTTCAAGTAAAATCAACAAAGGTCAGCCAGTCAGGCTGAGGGGTGAAATCTCCAGAATGCCCAGTTCAAAGGGACAGGGGAGACTGCTGTTATGCTCCAGCCTTGAGCTTTGTCTATGAAACATAACTGCTCAAATGATCTATAAAGAAGAATTTATAGATCAACATAACTTCTTAAAAAGATTAATTTTGTCACAGTTTAGGGCAGGTTTATAGAGGAACAAAATAAGAAAGAGTGTGATTTGAGAATGAGAAGAAACTTTAAAAGAGTAAAATTAAAAAAAATCCTTCCTCTATATTTGACAATTATTAAATTTTTATATCAGTAAAAAAGTTTACTTTTATAAAGACCTATCAAAAAATTTCCTATTGATACACTAACCCAATTTCTAAAGATACACATAAAGATAGTCATTAGAATATTTAATATTAAAGCCTCTGAAGTAGTCGAATCTATGGAATATTGTTTACAAAATTATGGTACAATTGTATGGTAAGACAAAATGCAAATATGAAAGGGTGATAAACCTGTTTTTGAAAGATAAACTTGTGGAGATTTCCTGCTAGGAAGACATGCCTAACATATATTAAGTTTTAAAAATTGCTTTTTCATACTTACTATGTATTAGATTTTTTTTGTTAGACATTTTTGTGTGTGTGTGTCTGTCTGTGTGTGTGTGTACTTATTTATTCTTTACTAATATTGAACTAGGTAGAGCTGTACCTCTCAGTCTTTAGCAAATAATGCAAAAATTTACACATATGTACAAATACATAGATGTAGTCATACAAAACTGAATATTCATGATTTCAAATTTGACAAACATTTTTAGGTAAAAAGTGGACTATTAATACTAAATTAACATCTCATTCAAAGTTCAACCTGAGATATAGATATATTCTATATAAGACTATAAAAAAGGGTAATATAAGTAAGTCATTAAATCTGACCACTTTATTAGGTTGAGGTGGAATGAAATACCTTCTGTTATCATGTGGAGAAATAAGCAATCAAAGCACATAATTCAGGCCTTAAAAACGAGTTTATTCTAAATTGCCCAATGGAAGGACCCAAAGAAAGTTATTCTGTCACTTAAAAGTAAATTGCTCTTTTAAGTACACTGTAGCTCACGCAGAAAAGTTCTTTATGCAATACTTGTTTAAGCAGATCCTTTTGTACAAAATAGAACGATAAATACACCATTATTCATCCATCCTTTTATTAATAAATCTGTTATGGTTCTCTGATTGACCATGTAGGGAACGTTCTAGAAAGAAGCCATTGCTTGTGATGGCTACCTCTGGGAGTGCAGGGACTGAGGCAGAAGATCTATTTCTTTTGTATTACACTTTTCTATACTATATGAATTTTTTACTTTGAGCATTACTGCTCTTAGAAACATTTCATGAAGATTAGTTAAAAGGAGCAGGAGAGGGAAAGAAGAAAGGAGGGAGGATCTATTGAAGTGGGAAACCTAACTAATGGGACCTTGACGATCTGGTTCTTAAGGGGAAGTAGGACACCTGTGAAAATATTGAAAGCCTCTGAAAATGTTAGAAGTTAAACAGTCACCACAAGAGAAATAGTTTTGCTCATTATGCTTTCTCCAATGAATGAGTAATTGCCTAAAAATAAATGTGTTACATCAGTTCAGCATCTACTGTGGATTCTGACAGCCTGTAGTATCTCATGTGCCTGATGCTGACTTTACTTGGAAATTTACCTTTTGTTTAAAAGAACATGTCCAATATTTCTGTCCGTGGAAAAGCTTTCAAACATTAAGGTCCCTGTTAACTATCTAGAAGGCTTATTTGCTACACTGGAAACCTTCGGCTTTCAAATACCTTGAGAGTTTTAGATGGAACATGGCTCTGTAGGCTCACTTGTCCCAGAAACCACCTGTGTCCTTGCAGACCAACCTGGAGCAGAGCTGATGCTCTTGCCTCTCTCCCTATGCTATGTGTTCCAGCACGGATGACACATATTTTCTGCCAAGAAAGCCACTGGTTGATTATCAGTCTACTGATAATTGTGGATACATGAGACCAAATTAAACATTTTGATATGATGTTTCACATACTTAAGCACAGAAAATCCTTCGATTTGAGGGAATTTAGGACTCATAAAAATGGGGCCCAAAGCATGATCCATGATACTACAGTCTGTTTTCCACTTCATTTGGCTCTTGGTGACAAACTCTTTATCACAATGACTAAGTCTGTGAAGGTTAAAATCTTTTCTTATTAATTTCCATGTGACAATAGCCTTTGAAAATATAAATATGCAGAAAGAGAGCATTCATTTTTACAGGTATATGATGAAGTGTGTGTTTGTGTGTGTGTGTGTGTGTGTGTGTGTGTGTGTGCATGTGTGTGCTCATGTTTGTATACATGTATCCACAAATGGGAAGAAAGTACAATAAATGAAAAGGAATTTTTTTTTCCTGTTAGAATTTAAGAAAAATACCCAATATAAAGAATTTCCTTTTCCTTTCTTCCTTATACAGCTGGCAAATGAAAAAAATGAAAAGAAAAGCAAAAACTTTAAGCACTCAAGTTCTCTGGGCTAAGGGAAGGATTCAAATATTGTCCAAATCCTATATGGCCACAAGGCTTCTACAATTTATGTAACATGGTACAATATGAACTCCAAGTAGGCTGCAGAAGTTAAAGAAATATATCACCATTTCTTGAACAATTACTAAAAATGCAATGCAATGAGGTATTGCTAAAATGCCAACAGGTGAATTAAAATGGAATTCTGAATACTTCAAATAAAGAGTGAGGAAAGTTGAGGATAGTTTATTTAAAAATCCTTTGGGCTTAAATAACAGACCCAAGATGAATGCTGATAGAAAACTAAATTTGTTCAATAAACAAAAAAGCAAATGAATAGGTTGGAAACATTCTGTACCCCCTCTCCTGGAAAATTAAAGAATACAGTGTGCAGAATACTGATAAAAATCCTTCTGCTTCAGTAAGATACCAAAATGTCTTACCTAAATAAGAAATTTAACAATAAGTACTTACACTCTCAAGGAAATACAACCATGAGCTCTGTGACCTAAAGAGTAAAGAATGAAATGGAAAGAAAATTAATATATGAAGGAGAACAATTCTAACATTTTAGTACTAATGACTTTTTAAAACTTGACATTTCAAAAATAGAACTGGACATGGAAATTAAAAGGATAATCAGGCCCAGAAATTTGATAACCTGGATGAAAGGCACTAATTTCTTTCAATAATTAAAAAAGGATTTTATTTATTTATTTGAGAGCATGTGCACCCACACGCAAGTGTGTGAGAGAGATAGCATGAGTGGGAGGGGCAGAGGGAGAGGAAGAGAAGATCTCAAGCAAACTCCATGTTGAGCGTGGAGTCCCACACAGAGCTCATGAGCCAGGACCCTGAGATCCTAACCTTAGGCAAAACCAAGAGTCAGATGCTTAACCCCTGCACTACCCAAGCACCCCTAAATTTCAATACTTTCATTTATTCTTGGTTTCATTTCTTGATTCTGTCTTGTTCTATTTCTTTGTTTACTTGTGTAATTGAACCCCTGGATTTAAATTATTTTCTAGTTTTTGACATCAGACAGGGCAAATCTCACTACCTTCCCTTCCCCCAACTATTTTTTTCCCCTAGTGCTTCAATTTATTTCAGAAGCTGCTTTAAAATAATTTTTTTCAGGCTATAAAGAGAAGAATGGTGGTACTCAAGAATTAGCAGACCTGCAATTTTAGCATTATGGGCAGTCACTTCCATACAATAGGAATAAATTTTATTAAAAAATTTTTTTAAAAGATTTTATTTATTTATTTGACAGAGATCACAAGTAGGTAGAGCAGCAGGCAGAGAGAGAGGGGGAAGCAGGCTCCCTGCTGAGCAGAGAGCCCGATGTGGGACTCGATCCCAGGACCTTGGGATCATGACCTGAGCTGAAGGCAGAGGCCTAATCCTCCGAGCCACCCAGGCGCCCCTATTTTAAAAAAATTTTTATAAAGTCATTTTTATTTTTATTTGTTTTTAAGTTAACATATAATGTATTATTTGTTTCAGGGGTACAGGTCTGAGATTCATCAGTCTTACACAATTCACTGTGCTCACCATAGCATGTACCCTCCATAGTGTCCATCACCCAGCCACCCTAATCCTCCCACACTCCTCCACTCCAGAAGCCCTCATTTTGTTTCCTGAGATTAAGAGTCTCTTATGGTTTGTCACCCTCTCTGGTTTCATCTTGTTTCATTTTTTCCCTCTCTTCCCCTACAATCCACTGCCTTGTTTCTCAAATTCCTCATATCAGTGAGATCATGTAATTGTCTTTCTCTGATTGACTTATTTCGCTTAGCATAATACCCTGTAGTTCCATCCACGAGGTTGCAAATGGCAAGATTTCATTTTTGATGGCTGCATAATATTCAATTTCATATATGTACCACTTTTTTTTTTTTAAGATTATTCCTTTTTAAAAAAAATATGTATTTATTTATTTGGAAGACAGAGTTCACAAGTAGGCAGAGAGGCAGGTAGAGAGAGAGAGAGAGAGAGAGAGAGAGAGAGGGAAGAAGGCTCTCTGTTGAGCAGAGAGCCCAATGTGGGGCTTGATCCCAGTACCCTGGGATCATGACCTGAGCTGAAGGCAGAGGCTTTAACCCACTGAATCACCGAGGTGCCCCTGTACCACTTCTTTTTTAACCATTCATCTGTTGATGGACATCTAGGCCTTTTTCATAGTGTGGCTATTGTGGACAATGGTGCTATAAACATTGGGTTGCATGTGCCCCTTCGGATCACTACATATGTATCTTTAGGGTAAATACCCAGTAGTGTGATTGCTGGGTCATAGGGTAGTTTCATTTTCAACTTCTTGAGGAAGCTCCATACTGTTTTCCAGAGTGGCTGAATCAGCTTGCGTTCCCAGCAACAGTGTAGTAGGGTTCCCCTTTTCTCTGCATCCTCACCAACATCTGTCTTTTCCTGACTTGTTAATTTTAGCCATTCTGACTGGTGTGAGATGGTATTTCACTGTGGTTTTGATTTGTATTTCCCTGATGCCGAGTGATGTGGAGCATTTTTTCATGTGTCTGTTGGCCATCTGGATGTCTTCTTTGCAGGAATGTCTGTTCATGTCTTCTGCCCATTTCTTGATTGGACTCTTTGTTTTTTGGGTGTTGAGTTTGATAAGTTCTTTATAGATTTTGGATACTAGCCCTTTATCTGATATGTCATTTGCAAATATCTTCTCTGATTCTGTCAGTTGTTTTTTGGTTTTGTTGACTGTTTCCTTTGTTATACAAAAGCCTTTTATCTTGATGAAACCCCAATAGTTTATTTTGCCCTTGCTTCCCTTGCCTTTGGCAATGTGTCCAGGAAGAAGTTGCTGTGGCTGAGGTTGAAGAGGTTGCTGCCTGTGTTCTCCTCAAGGATTTTGATGGGTTCCTGTTTCACACTGAGGTCTTTCATCCATTTTGAGTCTATTTTTGTGTTTGGTGTAAGGAAATGGTCCAATTTCATTTTTCTGCATGTGGCTGTCCAGTTTTCCCAACACCATTTGTTGAAGAGACTGTCTTTTTTCCATTGGACATTCCTTCCTGCTTTGTCAAAGATGAGTTGACTATAGAGTTGAGGGTCCATTTCTGGACTCTCTATTCTGTTCCACTGATCTATGTGTCTGTTTTTGTGTCATTACCATACTGTCTGATGATTATAGTTTTGTAATAGAGCTTGAAGTCTGGAATTGTGATGCCACCAGCATTGCTTTTCTTTTTCAACATTCCTCTGGCTGTTTGGGGTCTTTTCTGATTCCATACAAATTTTAGTATTATTTGTTCCATTTCTTTGAAAAATGTTGATGGTATTTTGATAGGGGTTGCATTAAATGTGTAGATTGCTTTAGGTAGCATAGACATTGTTACAATATTTGTTCTTCCAATCCATGAATGTGGAATGTTTTCTCATTTCTTTGTGTCTTCCTCAGTTTCTTTCATGAGTATTCTATTTTATGAGTATTTTATGAGTATTTATGAGTATTCTAGTTTTCTGAGTACAGATTCTTTGTCTCTTTGGTTAGACTTATTCCTAGGTATCTTATGGTATTGGGTGCAATTGTAAATGGGACCAACGCCTTAACCTCTCTTTTTTCTGTCTTCTTGTTGGTGTATAGAAATGCAACTGATTTTCGTGAACTGATTTTATATCCTGACACTTAACTGAATTCCTGTATGAGTTCTAGGAGTCTTTTGAGTTTTCCACATAAAGTATTCAAAGAGTGAGCATTTGTTTTCTTTGCTGATTCAGATGCCTTTTATTTCTTTTTGTTGTCTGATTGCTGAGGCTAGGACTTCCAGTACTATGTTGAATAGCAGTGGTGATAGTGGACATTCTTGCCATGTTCCTGACCTTAGGGGAAAAGCTCTCAGTTTTTCCTCATTGAGAATGATATTCACTATGCGTTTTTTCATAGATGGCTTTTATAATATTGAGATGTATACCTTCTAGCCCTACAATACGAAGAGTTTTAATCAAGAAAGGTTGCTGTACTTTGTCAAATGATTTTTCTGCATCTATTGATAGAATCAGATGGTTTTTGTTCTTTCTTTTATTAATGTATTATATCACATCGATTGATTTGTGGGTGTTGAATCAAACTTGCAGCCCAGGAATAAATCCCACTTGGTCATGGTGAATAAACCTTTTAATATACTGTTGGATCCTATTGGCTAGTATTTTGGTGAGAATTTTTGCATCCTTGCTCATCTAGGATATTTGTCTATAATTCTCCTTTTAGATGGGCTCTTTGTCTGGTTTTGAGATCAAGGTAATGCTGGCCTCATAAAATGAGTTTGGAAGTTTTCCTTCCATTTCTATTTTTACAACAGTTTCAGAATAATAGGTATTAATTCTTCTTTTTCTTCTTGTTTTTTTTTTTTTTAAAAGATTTTATTTATTTGTTTGATAGTGAGAAAGAGAGAGAGAGAGAGTGCATGCACAAGTAGGGGGAGCAGCAGCCAGAGGGAGAAGCAGGCCTCCCACTGAGCAGGGAGCCCAATGCAGGGCTCGATCCCAGGACCCTGGGATCATGACCTGAGCCAAATGCAGACACTTAACAACTGAGTCCCCAGATGCCCCAGGTATTAATTCTTCTTTAAGTGTTTGGTAGAATTCCCCTGGGAAACCATCTGGCCCTGGACTCTTACTTATTGGGAGATTTTTGATTACTACTTCAATTTACTTACTGGTTTTGGGTCTGTTCAGGATTTCTATTTCTTTCTGGTTCAGTTTTTGTAGTTTATATGTCTCTAGGAGCGCATCCATTTCTTCCAGATTGTCAAATTTCTGGTGTATAGTTGCTCATAATATGTTCTTATAATTGTTTGTATTTCTTTGGTGTTGGTTGTGATCTTTCCCCTTTCATTCATGATTTTATTAATTTGGGTCCCTTCTTTTTTCTTTTGGATAAGTCTGGCCAGGACTTTATCAATCTTATTAATTCTTTCAAAGAACCAGCTCCTTCTTTTGTTGATTGTTATACTGTTCTTTTGGTTACTATTTCATTGATTTCTGCTCTGATCTTTATTATTTCTCTTCTTCTGCTGAGTTTAGGCTTTCTTTTTTGTTCTTTCTCCAGTGCCTTTAAGTGTAAGGTTTGGTTGTGTATTTGAAACCTTTCTTGTTTTTTAGAAAGGCTTGTATTGCTCCTCTTGTATTGCTTATATTGTCTCCTCTTAGGACTGCCTTTGCTGCATCCCAAAGATTTTGAACAGTTGTGTTTTCATTTTCATTTGTTTCCATTAATTTTTTTTAAAGATTTTATTTATTTATTTGAGAGAGAGACAGTGAGAGAGAACATGAGACGCGAGAAGGTCAGAGGGAGAAGCAGACTCCCCATGGAGCTGGGAGCCCGATGCAGGACTCAATCCCGGGACTCTAGGACTGTGACCTGAGCCGAAGGCAGTTGCTCAACCAACTGAGCCACCGAGGTGCCCTCCATTAATTTTTTTAATCCTTCTTCAATTTTCTGGTTGGTGCATTCATTCTTTAGTAGGATGCTCCTTAGCCTCCATGTATTTGAGTTCTTTCCAACTTTCTTCTTGTCATTGAGTTCTAGTTTCAAAGCATTGTGGTCCAAAAGTATGCAGGGAATTATCCCAATCTTTTGGTACCAGTTGAGACCTGATTTGTGACCCAGTATGTGATCTATTCTGGAGAATGTTCCATGTGCACTAGAGAAGAAAGTGTATTCTGTTGCTTTGGGATGGAATGTTGTGAATATATCTGTGAATTCCATCTGGTCCAGTGTGTCACTTTAAGCCTTTATTTTCTTGTTGATCTTTTGCTTAGATGATCTGTCCATTTCTGTGAGAGGGTTGTGAAAGTCCCCTACTATTATTGTATTATTGTCATTGTGTTTCTTTGATTTTGTTATTAATTGGTTTATATAATTGACTGCTCCCATGTTAGTGGCATAGATATTTAAAATTGTTAGATCTTCTGTTGGATAGACCCTTTAAGTATGACATAGTGCCTTTCCTCATCTCTTATTCTAGTTTTTGATTTAAAATGTAATTTAGGGGCGCCTGGGTGGCTCAGTGGGTTAAGCCGCTGCCTTCGGCTCAGGTCATGATCTCAGAGTCCTGGGATCGAGTCCCGCATCGGGCTCTCTGCTCAGCAGAGAGCCTGCTTCCCTCTCTCTCTCTCTGCCTGCCTCTCTATCTACTTGTGATTTCTCTCTGTCAAATAAATAAATAAAATCTTTATAAAATGTAATTTATCTTGTCTAAGCATTGCCCACCCCCACTTTCTTTTGATGACCTTTAGCATGGTAAATGGTTTCCCACTCCCTAACTTTATTTACTTATTTATTTTTAAAGATTTTATTTATTTATTTGACAGACAGAGATCACAAGTAGGCAGAGGCAGACAGAGAGAGAGGGGGAAGCAGGCTCCCTGCTGGGCAGAGAGCCCAATGTGGGGCTCGATCCCAGGAACCTGGGATCATTACTTGAGCCGAAGGCAGAGGCTTTAACCCACTGAGCCACCCAGGTGCCCCAACGTTTAGGCTCTCTCTTTGCTTAGAGGATCCCTTTCAATATTTCCTGTAGGGATGGTTTGGTGTTTACAAATTCTTGTAGTTTTTGTCTGTCCTGGAAGCTTTATCTCTCCTTCTGTTTTCAGTGACAGCCTAGCTGGATATAGTATTCTTGGCTGCATATTTTTCTTGTTTAGTGCTCTGAATATATCACACCAGTGCTTTCTGGCCTGCCAGGTCTCTATGGATATGTCTGCTACCAATCTAATGTTTCTATCATTGTAGGTTACAGACCTCTTGTCCCAAGCTGCTTTCAGGATATTCTCTTTGTCCCTGAGATTTGAAAGTTTTACCATTAGATGTCAGGGTGTTGACCTATTTTTATTGATTTTGAAGGGGTTCTTCAGTGCATCCTGGATTTTGATGCCTATTTCCGTCACCAAATTATGGAAGTTCTCTGCCATAATTTCTCCAATATAACTTCTGCTCTTCTTCTTCTGGGATCCCAAATGTTCTAATATTATTTCATCTTATGGTATCACTTATCTCTCGAATTCTACCCTCATGATCCAGTAGTTCATCTCGCTTTGTCTCAGCTTCTTTATTCTCCACCATTAGGTCCTCTGTGTCACTAATTCTCTCTTCTGCCTAATTTATTCTAGCAGTAAGAACCTCCATTTTTTATTGTACCTCATTAATAGCCTTTTTGATTTTGACTTGGTTAGATTTATTTCTTCAGAGAAGAATTTTCTAGTATCTTCTAGCTTTTTTCAAACCTAGCTAGTATCATTATAATCGTCATTTTGAACTTTAGTTCTGATATCTTCCTAATGTATATTGATTAGGACCCTGGTAGTTGGTACTGCCTTTTGTTCTTTTTTTTGAAGTGAGTTTTTCCATTTTGTCATTTTTTCCAGAGAAGAATAGGTGAATGAGAAAAGAAAATGCTAAAAGGTTAACAATGGCCCCAGAAAAATATACACGAAACAATTCAGAAGAGAACCAAAACTGGAGGAAAAGAAAAAAAAAAAAGAATATGATAAGGTGGTGAATAGAACAGAGCCACACACTAGATTTTGGGTATATTTTGGTCTGTTAGAAGAAAGTGTCTTCCAATATTTTAAAGAATGAAAAACTTACATATATGCAAAAAATAAGGTTAAATGTGATGAAGAGATAGAATATGACTGTAAAAATGAAAAATAAAAAAGATTTTAAAAAAGGAATTGATATTTGTTGAAAAAGGAAAGAAGAAAAATAAGAAAAAAATTAGAAAAAGAAAAACGAATAAGAATTTAAAAATTAACATTGAAAGACAAAAGAATGGGGAAAAAGCCTTGAATTCTATGTGCTCTATTCCCATAGTGCTGGAGTTTTGCATTTCTTATTAATTGGTAAACTTGGTCTTTTCAGGGAGGAGCTTGTTGCAGTGATTCTTAAATGTCTATGCCAGAGGCCAAATTGCACCACCCTTGCCAGGGACCAGGCTAAGCAATCTGCTCAGATTAGCTCTAGGTAGGTTTTTTCCCCTGAAGGATTTCTGCACAGCTTTGGAGGACAAGAATGAAAGTGGCCACCTCTCAGTCTCTGTCCTGGAGGAGCTGAGACCTCTGGGCCCCCCTGCTCAGTACATCTTCAGAAAAGCAGTCAATCATTCCCATCTCCCTGGTCTCCAGCTGTGCTCTGTGCTCACCCAGCTTGTGACCAAGCATTTCTATCTCTGGCAGACAACCCCCATTTGGAGTCTCCAAATCCAGTAGATTCCTATGGTGTGCTAGTGCAGTGGGGTCCCATGCTGTTCCTCCTGGGGGAGGAAGGAAAGGGGAGTCTCTCTGGATCTGCCACTTGTTGGGTCTCTGCTGGAAGAGTAGTGGCATGACTGTGGCTCAGATCATGATTTATGGCAACCCCGAGCTGAGAGCTCACTGCTTGGCTCCATCTTTACAGCTGGCTTCCCTGCTCTAATACCTGGGAGCTCTGCTGCGCTCAGGTGCCTCCGGTCCTTCTGTGACCCCACGGGTCCTGAGACCACACTGTCCCCATGAGGGCTCCGCCTCCTCCACCCCTACTTAACCACTAGAACGATGTCCCTCAGCAGAACAGGCTTCTAAAAGTTCTGATTTTGTGCTTAGCTGCTCTATCACTTGTCGGGAACTGTCTGATGGAGGCTCCCCCTCACCCCCTACCACATGGTCTGTCTTCCCAAATATTCCTCTGATTCACTTCTCTGCATGTGTGCCTTCCAGAAAGTAGTCGCTTTTCTGTTCATAGAATTGCTGCTATTCTTTTCTTCAATCTCTTGTTGAGTTCATAGGTGTTCAGAATGCTTTTTGATAACTATCTAGCTGAATTCCTGCAACCTTCCCCCAACTACTTATTTTTCCTGGTTATTATTGTATATCTAGTTTTGATATTAAAAGTTATTTTAACCAAGTTTCTAGAAAGGAAAATGTTTGGATTTTTATCATGATTGTATTAAATTAATTATTACTATATGACATATCCTGCGAGTTCTTCTTCCAGACAAAAGCATGTCTCTCCATTTACTTCAGTCTTTTATGTCTCTCAAGAGAGTGGGTGAGGCCTTTCTAAGCAAAACAAAACAAGACCTAGAAACTATAAGGGGAAAGACTAAAGGATATGAGTACATACAAATAAAAATAAAATTCACCAAGGAAAAAATGGCAAAAATTAAAAGACAATGTCAAACTGGAAAAATATTTACCACACACAGCAGAAAAAGAACATGTTGCTAAAATAAAGCCAGGGATTACAAATCCATCACCAAAATACCAAAACTCAATGGAAAAATTGACAAAGAACCCTCACAGGCAATCCATTGAAAAAGATGAGACTAAACTACCTCCACCACCACCACCAAAACCAGAGTCCCATCGTTCACCTAACAGACCGGCAAAGAGTAAATTTCCTTCTAATAGCCCGTTTGGCAAGAAGAGAGGAAAATGCCTCCTACACTTATACTTTGGCAGGAGAGCACGTTTGTGCATTGCTTTTGGAGAGCACTTTTGTGGTTTCTCACAAACAAAGGACAGATTCTTGGACTGTACAATTGCTCCTCTAAGAGTTTATCCTACAGGCACGCTCTATGTGTGCAGAAAGGCACAGAAACAAGGGTGTGGCAGATCTGTAAAGGCAAAAGATGGAAAGCCCTTAAATACTGATCTGTAGGTATTTGGTAAGATGCACTATCATTCCTTCATAAAATAAAATACAACACAGTCTTGAAAAAGAATGGATTGGTCTGTAATTGGGCTGAAATGTATTATTATAGTAAAGAAAAGCTTGATGCAAAAGAGTGGGCACTGGTTGCTCTTATTTGATGTGAAAAGAATATGAAAAGATACACAAATGAACACAGGGGTTTGAATATGCAAGGACATTTTTGGAGGCACACAAACACTAATAGTGATGGGTACATCTTACAAGGAGTTTGGGAGTCTGGTTTATGATGGAGATTTTTCTTCCCTCTTCCCTCCCTCCCTCCCTTTCTTCCCTCCTCTCTCTCTCTCTCTTACTTTTATGTAATATTCCTAACACATACTTATCTTACTTTTCAATAAATAATGGGGATTAGATAAAAACCCAAGAATGAATCAGAAATATGAATCATCAATGTTTGGCAAACAAAGAGCATAGAATCTCTCTTTCAGAAATACATTTCTAAATTTCTGAATTTGCAAAGTTGGCTAAGTTATGAGTTCCTAAGTTTTGCAAAAATTTTATTTTATTATTTTTTTAAAGATTTTATTCATTTGATTGGCAGAGATCACAAGTAGGCAGAGAGGCAGACAGAGAGAAAGGTGGAAGCAGGCTCTCTGCTGAGCAGAGAGCCCAGTACAGGGCTGGATCCGAGGACCCTGGAAACATGACCTGAGCTGAAGGCAGAGGTTTTAACCCACTGAGCCACCCAGGCGCCCCACAAAAATTTTAATTCAATCCCATCATGCTTTTAAACTTTGGGAGCAGGTGGTTTGAAACCCAGATGTGAGGGGAACTGCTTGTAGGGATCAGATTACTTTCAACTGGAAAAAAAGAAAAGAGAGATTTAGGTTGATTAATCTCGGTGAGAGTAACCTTTGCGGAGAAAGTGAGACTGACAGGGTGCTGGGGGAGGTGGAGGAGAGAGGGACAGGAAGCAAGACACAATGACAGGGCTGGGTGGAGTCTGCTATCATGCAGAAGACACTTGCTGAGACTTTGCATTCTCTTACTTCAGCCTCTTAGGAATATGCATTTACAAATGATTCTCTGGGGGTGCCTGGGTGGTGCAGTCAGTTAGGTGGCAGACTCCTGATTTCAGCTCAGGTCATGACCCCAGGGTCTTGGGATCAAGCCCTGTGTGGGACTCTGCGCTCAGCCGAGAATCTGCTTCAGGATTCATTCTCTCCCTCTACCCCTCCCCCTACTTGCTCAGATTCTCTCTCGCTCTAAAATAAATAAATCTTTAAGAAAATGATTCTTTGTTCCTTTTCTGTAGCTGAGTATTATTTTTGTTTGAACTCTCTTTGGCATAATAATTTTAATTATTTCCTCAGCTTTTGGTTTGATAAAGGTTAGAGAGTCAATTTCTTCTTACTAAAATTTTCCCAGAATCCTGGCTGTAAGGCTATCTGTGGGAATCATATAGAAATAGGTTGTACTCTATGAATGATTGCTCATACATCCTTTGTGAGTTCTGAGAGTGCTGAGAGCTTTTCAGAATAGTCTGGAGATAATACCCTAGCCTTGTCCATGCTCATTTTTGAAATAAAGCAGATGTGGAATAATTAGTTGTTGGTTCCATATTTTTAGAAGACATGAGTGATTTTTTCCCTCAAAGGATGCACAAAGCAGATGCATTTCACTACAGCAGGAGGAGCATCGTAATAGGAACACGTGCGGTGGCTTATGGGAATGGAGTGGAAGGAGAGTGGGAAGGACTCAGATGAGGAGGAGAAATTCACTCGGGGAGAATGGTTGCAGGATGGAAAAGGAATGGAAAATAGATGGACTGGAAAATGACCACAACCAGGTTAAAAACACATGTGTAAGAGACTCCTGAGGTCACTGGACTCTCACTGTCAGGGGTTCTTGGTAAGAGAGAGATGAGGATGTTTCCCACTCCTCTTTCTCTGCTAAGTCTCTCCCTTTGGAGTCACAGAGGCCTGGCTCTCAGGTATATCTGCTCTACTTACCAGGAGCAAAGCCTCCATTTTCTCATCAGTGAGACAGAAATATTTAGCACCAACTTCACAAATTGTGTGCTTGGCCCATAGCAGTTCCTTAGTAAATATGAGTTCTCTTTACTCCTCATGGATCCTTTCGGTCCTAAGTATCACTTGTGAATCAGCTTAGCATTCAGTCTGCCATGTTCTGAACTCCTATCTTATTGAGCAAATATAACCTTCTAACACCCTTAAGTATTAGTCCTTGACTTTAACAACAGAAATGACCATTATTCTAGCAATTACTCCTCACATAGGCTTCTAGATCCTTCTATCATATGTATCTTGTGGCCCTGCTAAGCTAGGATTAATATGGTGTCCAACAGACAAATTCAGAAATGGGGACTGAGGTGTAAGTGACAGGCAAGGTCATAATAAGTGATGGGCACAACCAAACCTCAACCAGCGTCCTCTGATACTTACCTAAACTGGTAACAGTCCCTTAGGGAGGTCATTAGACATCAGAGTCATGTGGTTCTCCGCTTTTCAAATGTTCTTCTTTTATGCTTGTGGAAACCCATTTGTTTTTAGGATTCATCTCAAGGTTTTCATATTCCAGGGATTTTTCTGACACCAGTGCAAGGTGTGTGTGTGTGTGTGTGTGTGTGTGTGTTTGTGTGTGTGTGTTGACACTGTGTATAATCTGGATGTTCTGGCATTTTTGTAGGAGACCCTTTGGAACTCAATTCTTCCTTGGCATAAGAAGAAGATGTGGGTTACAGCAGTGATTGTGTTTTTTGTTCTTTAGCAAGGAAGAGTGAGGGGCTGTGGGCCTCTTCATAGAAGATGGATTTTGCAGGCTGTAACAGAGGAAAGGGATGTGGGAGTTTGTAGGTGCTCTGGGAGAAGTCTCTTTTTTCCTAGAAATTATTTATGCTTCCCTTTATAATGCTTCTGGAGGAAGAGAAAGAGAAAGTCATTTCCTGCATGAGATAAGAGAGTTTTGATTGGGTGTCTCTATTGAACCAGCCCCAAATGATATGAGAATTATGCTTGGATGTCACTATTGACCCATCATTTCAGTCCTAATAAAAGTAATAAAAGGTGCCAGAACCCCTTCACCCCATTTGAAATGGTTGGTTGCTGGTTTACCTTGGTGAGGCTCAGCTTTGGTATGGGTCCCTCCCCCACCCCCACACCCCCGCTGTCTTCCCAGTAGAGGAGGCAAGCTAATTTGGTACTGGACCACTGAACATGATGTCTGAGTGTTCCTTGTCACCAAATTTGGTGATATTAAAGACCTTTTGTCTTGACATTTCCATCTCATTGTGATGAAAAGAATCAAAATGAGGTCTAGCCTGCAGGGGAGTTTTGGCATGTTGGAGAGCTCCTTAACCACAGTGATCGTGCCTTTTTGGAGCCAGAAGAAGGGGACAGCTGCTGTGTTCCTTGCAAAGTGCTCTAACAACTCTGAAGCCAGAGCTGTACCTGGTGACGGTAACGGTGACACATGGTGAGAACGAAGCTTCTGTCTAGGGAAAGGTAGGAATAAGCATAGACCCAAGGTGTGTGCTAGCTGGGGTGTGAGCACAACACGAAGAGTCTGGATGCTGGAGGACAGAAGCCGAGGGCCTCCAAGGCCCTCCCGGGAGGTTTCATGGAGAAGGCTTAGACCATAGAGAGGATTTCTTCCCCAGAACTCATAGAAATAAAATGGCCTATGCTGAGTTTTAAGGTAGCACTTATCACAGAGTTTATAATGGATTAAAATCTAACATGGGAGAACTTGGGTCTAGGCTCAGAGAGTGGGATCAGAAAGCCCAGCCCTCCTGCTTCTATCACCATGAGGTGGAGTGGCCTCTGGGCCTATAGTCAGTGGCCACAGCTGGTCCCAGGGAGAAGGAGGTTCCAGGCCTCAATGGGAACCACAGGGGCATGTCAACTCTGCCAGGTCTCTCCTCTCCGGAGCTGGCCACCCCACTGGCGGCCTTGATTTCAGGGGCCCAGAAAGAGGGTGTGGCCCAAAGTGCAGCCCAAAGGGTCATCCAGGGCCCAGCTCCCTCTGTTGGTGTCAGCGAGAATGTGGAGGAGGCTGGGGTAAGGCCGTCTGTTAAAGGCAACTTGAAATTAAAAACAGTTTCACAGAGATTGTAGGCAATTTATAGGCAGGGAAAGTGAGTTGGAGGAGTCAACAAAGAGTAGATTAATGATTCCATTATTAAATAACTTTGGTTTCTTTCTGGAAATTAGTGTTCTTCTCTTTAAAAAATGACAGCTGGCCTTTTCTGTAAACATTGCTGCCTCTAAGTTTTCTCTCTGAAGCCGGAGCTATTTGGCGCACTGTAAGCCTGTCAAATGTATGGAGGGACTCTGTGGTTCATCACGGAACTTCCAGAAGCAGTCATTTGTTTTTTTCCATTGGTTGTGACATTCCATAACTAAGGGATTAGTGGACCCTTTAATGTTCTTGGTCTTCCTAAAACCCTGAAAGGAATTCTTCCCAGACTCTGAAAGATGCCCCAGAATGAGTTTTTTTTTTTTTTTTTTTTTTTTTTTTGGTCTTGATGAAGCTTCACAAAAAGGAAGATAGATAGCTAGGGTCATGCATCATGTAAATTAGACACTGCAAGAGAATCTCTTTCAGCATGGAGAATGAGTTGGCTGTGGCAAGTCAAGGAAGGACCATTTGTTCTTCCTGGGAATCGTATCCCCTTTAAAGACTTTTAGTCAGTGAATCAGGAACTCCTTCAGACATAGCAGCCTGGTGGTACCGTTGTTTTGCATATAAGTTTTCAATGAAATTTCTCACTCTCGGTGATAATGGATAAAATCCTTCTTTTCAGGAATTTCACCATCTAGGTGAAGAAATGGGGTGAAGATAAAGGACTTTTGGGGAAGCACACACAACCTGGTGTTTATCCATGTGTTCTGAGTGCTATTTGAGTGGAGAGACAAGTGACATTCCTGTGGTCTGGGGTCACCAGGGACAATTACTTGGACTTGAGTCAGATCTTGAAGATGACATTAGTTTCAGCTAGACCAGGAGGAAAAATCACTTTCTCTGAAACACTGGGTGTCCCAAGGACCCCATGGGGCTGCTTTTGTTTTCACTTTCTAGTCCCTCTACCCCAGGGAACATAGCACCACTGGGGATTGCTATGATCGATGTCCCTCAGGGACCCACCAGAGCCATCTCAAAGCCTACTGAGTCAGTTCAAGAGATGAAAGTGACACTACTCAGCCCAGCTCTTTCCTTTTCTGCAGCACTGAGGGGAACTACTCACCAGGAATCTAGAGTTCTCTGCTGCAGAGAAGCTGCTGACTTTCTGATAAGTCTTCAGATTGTCACTAGCATATGAGGGGAAACTATTTTTCTCATTTATTCTGACGAGGAATTAGACTTCTTAAGGTTTTTACCACTTCCTTATCCTATCACTTAGAGTTTTATAATTACATAGTGAAATCGCCCAAACTTCCTCGGAGACTTTGCTTTCTTTGAAACCACAAACATGGTAGAGAAAAGTAGGGAGCTAGAATACCCCTCTTCTGCTCTGAGTATTAGAGGATATATATATATATACTTTTTCCTGGGCAATTTTCTCAAGGAAACAAAGAAAAGCAAGCCAACTTTGGACTGTGGGTCTGTATCATGGCAGGAGAGTGAATGGCTGAGTTGTCTGGAATTCTAAGGTTTGTAGATGCATCAGGTAAAGGGTTGTAGGTAAAAAGAGGATGGGAGAGAGCCCCGGGAGCAAGGTGGGTTTCTAAAGACTTGCATGAACAGGACTAAGGGCCTCAGAACTACTGTTCTGTGTTTCTGTGGTGGGTGATAGGCTGGTCCAGCAGTTCTGCAGCTGGTAACGTCCCTTCAGCACAGAAAGGAGACCCGGCACCATGCACTTGGACATCAACTGCTTCTTTAACTCCCAGTGGGCCTGGAGGAACATAAGAAGCCCTTTCCTTCTCCTGCCCCTACTGTTGTGCACCACATATGAAAGAGCGAAGGACCCCAGCTTCTGAGAGGCTGGGTTTAGGGAGGGGCTGAGCCTGGCCTCAGACCAGCAGGGGGAGTAGGACACACAATGGTGGGGTGGGGTGGGCTTGGCAGCCCACAGCACAGTCTCAGTTAGGAGCAATGTTGCCATCCTACCAGTGCCCTCCTGTGGCAGTTTTAAAATACGGCCCCCAATTCTGTGACATTCCTCCTATGAAGAAGCGGGGTCTTTGATCCCTCACCTTGATCTGGGTGAGTTTTGACTGTTTCTACCAATAGAATGTGGCAGAAGGGGAGCTGTGTCCTTTGAGGCTGGACCATAAAACCTTCCATCTGGTTCTCTTGGAATGCTTGTTCTCAGGACATTCCCTCTGGGGACAAAGCCAGGATAAAGTCCTGATGTGAGAAGCCACACGGAGAGGCCGTATGCGGATGCTGCAGGTGACAGACTTTGCTGACCTCAGCCTTTGTGTCATCCCAGTCCAGATGCCAGAGGCGTGGATGGAGAAACCTCAGCAGGGATAGGCCTTTCCCATTGGTTCCTGTCTGAGCTCTGAGCCACAGAATCTGAGAGCATAGTAAAACAGTCATTGTGTGATGTCTCTGGTATGGGGACACTGGTCACATAGAAATAGATAACCCACACACAGTCCAGACACTTTAGTTACTTCACACCTATGACATGTGCCTTGTCTGCTTGCAAACGATGAACTAGACCACTGCCATACTCACTCGAAGGGAAAAGAAAGGAAAAAGAAAATGTACTGTGCAGCCTGGGAGGAGCTGGGGACACAAAGGAAACTAGGTGTTACCTTGATAATTAGAAGAAGCTGATCAAGTAGATTAGAAAAGAGATTTTTTGGTGGGGGGGAAAAAACCAACCCTAGTTATCTTCAGAAAAACACAGGAAGTCAAGGATAGAACGTGTAAAAAATAAATCCATGACCCCCTAGCATTAAAATTAGGAACAAAATTCTCTATGAAACACAGGCTAATTTTAGCCTTTTTCTGTGTGCAAATATGAGTGTAAGAAAATATTTCCACACATGCACAGCCCAGAAGGTGTTTCCTCTCCAGACCCCTGCCGAAGCTTGCATGGCTCACTGATGGATAAGTCAAGGGGAACGTCCATGAGAAGCTGTAGCGTGAAACAGCGCAGGGCTCAGTGATGCAGGAATAATGGGGGTCTTCCTGGGGTCTCCTTTCGCCCTGCCCCTCCTCCTGACACTGCTCATTTTAGTTCCTCGACGTCTCTTCTCCATCTCCTCCTACTTTCACTGCCTCACCCCTCTTCCAGTCCTCTGACCGCAGGAAGAATAACACAGAAGACTGACCACATGACTCTGAAGCTTAGAGTCTCTCCAGCCTCCTTTTCCAGCCGGTGGTTCAACCCAGGGCTGGTTCTGCAGAGGACTGTCCCCTGTGGGCTCTTGTCCTCTCCTGGCGCAGTGGTCACCACCACCCCCCAACCCCCAGGGAAACCTTCCCATCCACACACAGCCCATGCCAGGCCCCACACTCCCAGCAGCCAGCATGTTCTCAGGGCACTGGCACAAGTGGTTGTACCCCTGAGGTCACAGCTGTTGCCACTGATGCCCTGGGAAGGCAGCATGCTCTCAGGTCTGCCTGTCTTCCCAGCCTGCTTCACCAGCCCTGTGAGAGCAGGTAGCACGTGTGCAGTCAGCACTGGTTAAAGAGCGATGAGCTTTGGCTTCAGTTCCAGTCCCCTGCCATGTTTCCTCTTCCTGCTCATTCCTGGGTGTCTCCACGGTCGGGCCAGCATTTGTCGGCCTTTGTGAGTGGTTATGGGTCCTGCACAGGGTAAGTGTGCAGTGATGCTATGGGGTGAGGCAGACGCAGTTCTGGCTGGCAGTTTGGGGATGAGTAGAAGGTCACATCTTGACCTTTTGTCCTTCAGTTAGAGAGCCACCATCTGCAGGAAGTCTGCCCTAGCTTCCCAGGCAGGGACAGATCCCTTTCTGCTCCCTTGGGGCTTTGTAAAAAACTGCAGTATGATGCTGCTCAGCACATTGAATTTTAATGCGAGTTTACGTCTCATTTAACCTAAGCTGGGTGCATTTTAAGGCACCAGAATTGAGTTTGATCCGTCATGTGCACAACAGCATGAGGTCTCTGAGGGAGATGGATAAACGCTTGTGGAATGAAGGATTAGATCAGGATATTAGAGGAGATGCTGTATGGGGTGGGAGCCAAAGCAGCCCATATCCTGCCCAGCCTGTCTGACCAGAGGCTTGCTCTCCTGTCCATGTCCAGGCTCCTGCCTGGGTCACCTTGGGGAGCTCATTTGAGCTCTGGGCTTTGAAGACATGATCTTTTGCTCCTAGGTATTGCACAGGGAGAAACTAACAAAATCTGGGAAAAGTGGAGTATTGGGGAACTATCCAGATGGGCATGTGGGGTTGGTGTGTTTCAGGGGATACTGTCTAACCTGTCCCACCTGCCTGTGGAAGGGAGAGAACAAGTGTGTGAGCAGAGCCCACACTTAACCTTCAGAGGAGTTTCCCACCCCACTCTCACGAGCACAGGTGTCCCAGCACACTGTGGTATATATATTTTTTTTTTTTTTTTAATTAAAAAAAATTTTTTTTTGCATTTGCCTTTGTGCCTGGGATACAGATGCTAAAACATGAATATAATTGTGCTTGGAAAAAGTTTGTCCAAAGGGAACATAGATCCTGTGACTTTCAAAATTGATGTCTTTGCACTAAAATCACTGGGCTGCTCCGAGAGAGTGATGAAAGCTTGGGCTCTGGAGCCAGCCTGCCTGGGTTCAAACCCCAGCTCTGCCACTTAGCAGCTGTGTGACCTTGGGGAAATTACTTAACCTTTCTGTGCTTCAGCACCCTCATCTATAAAAAGTGACATAATAGTATCTAGTTCCTGCTTGTTTCAATGATGAGAACTGGATCCAATCACCATTATATAGAAGTTAGCTTTTACTTTTATTGCTTTTTAAAAATTTGATGCAGAATTCAAATGATTTGGTATGAATAAAAGCAGGGGGGCACAACTTAGAGGAGGTTGAGAGGAAAGTAATTTAATGATAAATCCAGGCAAAAAGCCTGTATATAAAATTAAACATGAAAAAAAAATGCCTGGCTAATAAAAACAGAGTACTGTTTCTGGCAGAAACATAATTTTCCATTGTAAATACTATGGTTATTAAGTCCTTGTGTGATTTTTGGCATCTTTTCATTTTTTTGGAGGATATTTTCAATAATTTTGTTTCTGTCTGACTACCCTTACATGACTTCATAATGCTATTTGGGAGAAATAATGGGAGCTGAGAGGCTGTAATAGAGAATACTGAAAGCATCATCTCAGAGTGTTTTAACAGCGTTGTCATTGGGGTTTTCAAAATACTGTTTCTGGTGTGTTTTTGCTGCATACACAAGTTGTGATGTTTTCGGAGAAATGGATTATATTTTATAATGTTATAAGAAAAGAGTCACAGACCTAGAGCCTATTACAAATATATTGACATTATAGTTTGTATTTTCTTTTTCTAATTTTATTTGCTAACTGTCTTCAGTGACAAAGAAGTCCTAGCACACAATGAGACTATCTAATATATTTGGAACCACTTAGAATAACTGTGACATAAGCACAGAGTATTTTTTCTAGGCTTTTATTTAAAAGGCCTTTCTCTAGTATCTCTCTGGATGCTCTTGTCTGACTGTGGGAAGAATAAGGGTAACATGTGAGACTGAAAATTCACCTCATTATAGAACTTGGCTATGTTTACCTGCTTTCAATAAAAAAGCTCAAATTAAACAGATACACCGGTCCAGATATCTAGACAATTGACAGTATGTATGCAAAAGCAAACTTTTGTAACTGAATTAAATTGTTTTACTTGTGTTTGGAACTGTGTGGACACATCCTTTGATTCACATCCTACCCAGAAAGCAATTTTAAAGGGCAACAGGACCAGCAAAATTTATTCTCAAACAGGCATTTTCCTGAAAGTTTTGTTCCAAATGCCATTGCACATCTATTTCTTACCAAGCTTTTCTGGTTCATTTGCTTCAAAAGAAACATTTTAATTTGTTTTGTTTTGTTTTGCTTTGCTCTGATGGCTTTCTACCTGCCAAAAACAGTCCTCTAGTACCTTTTCCATATAAATAAGAATAGTCTTAAACTATTGGGCAACATTCATCTCATTCTGCCAACTTAGAGACCTTGCTTGGGATGTTGTCCAGGAGGTTATGGGAAGAAACTTGAAGTTGATTTAACATCTCATGGTTTCCTTGTTATTATGTAACACTTAAAAAGAGCTGAGACCCTTGTGGTTCAGTCCCAGAGCAGTGTTGTGGTCACATGAACACAGTCCAGCTACCAACGGTTATTTCAAAATAATCAAGTTCTTCTGTTTCCCAGAGAAGTGGAGGAGCAGGAGAATGAGGAGGAGAAAAGGAAGGAGTAGGAGAAGTCACTGAGCTGGAAATGTTGCTTTGAGTCTCCTTTGGTTCCTCATGTTGTCTCAGGTTGTTAGGTGTTTGAACGCCCCTCTTTAACCTCACCCAACTCCAGCCCCTCCAAATGTTCTTTTCTTCCCCGAATGTTTATTTAGCATTGCAGATGTGGAGTTAATAAAGTCATGAAGAGGGGTGCCTGGGTGGCTCAGTGGGGTAAAGCCTCTGCCTTTGGCCCAGGTCATGATCCCAGGGTCCTAGGATCGAGCCCTGCATCAGGCTCTTAAAAAAAAAAATAATAAATAAATAAATAAATAAATAAAGTCAGGAAGACTCTGCCTGGCAAAAAAGCAACTTCTCAGAGGACAGGGCTAGGGAGAGCATCTGAGAGAAGAGTGGGAAGAGGCAGACACCTCCTTCATGAGCGGGTGGAGGGAAGGCTTGGGATATGCTAATTTGAGAGAACATTCTTCTCCAGACAACTTTGAAACTCTAGATTCCTTTTTCCCCCCTTCTAATAATGTGTTTATTCACAACTGCAGAAAGTCCTTTCTAACACATTAGAAGGGACCCAAGCTGTTTCCACGGGCATGCTTTCTTAGCAACAGGAAACCAGCACATCCCAGGAATACTCTTCAGGAACATTCACTGCTGCCTATCACTCATGTTTTTCCTCGTGGAGAAGCTTCCCCTCAATAATATTTATAGATAATCCTTTACAGGCAATGTAAAAGGAATTTTCCCGTAGCTTTCTGATTGTATAACTATAGGCTGATTACAGCTGATGGGGAGTTCACCTACTTTGTGAGGAAGGAAAGGAGAGAAGATATATACTAACTGTGATATTGCCGCCGCCCTCCCCCCCCCCCCCCCCCCCCGCCCCGGCCCTCGAAAAAGAAACAAAATGCTGGGGCCTGGAAAGCAGCAAGGGAAGAGAAATGGAACACAGCTGTATCAGAAACCTGTGTTCAGTCAGTGGGTCTCTATCCCCCTTTGGGTCTCAAAGCATTGACTTCTTTAGTGCAGCATGTCTGGGTCCCTGTGCTGTGTCAGGACTTCCTGTCCAGGTGGCCCTTCTGAATGCAGAGGAAGGCTCTTTGCAAACCAGTCTGGAGATTAGGAGCATTTTCCCCGTGAACCTGCACATTTGTTTCCTCACTCTTTGCACCCAGCACATGTGAGACAAACAAAGCGTGTTGTGCACGGGTCCCTGGCTCTGGTTGCCTTTGGTGAGTGTCTCCTTCCCCAGAGCTCAGCTGACCTTACCCGGGATGGATATTCTTCTCCAGGTTCTACTTTATGTAATAGAGTCCTGACAGCTAAGTAGCCTTACTGTTCATGTTTGTCAGATGAGCCAATGGAAGCACAGAGAGATTTATGTCCTTTGCCGAAGGTGACATGATTTGGAATGGGATCTAAATCCAGGAATCTGGTGCCCAGACCTGGACTCTGACCACTTGGCCCTATCATAGTACAACAAACCCAGGCCAGCCCAGGACTGAGCCATGAGAAGATGACACCATGCTGCAGTCTCAGTCTCCTGGACAGCTGGCACGATTGGCCCGTGCCACAGCGTAACCATAGTGTTGTCAAGAAGAGGCTGCTTGAATGCGGCCCATCAAATGCATCTTCCTTGACCTCTGTTGCCAGCCTATGCTTTTATGTGCCCATTCCGATTTCAGTAAGGATCTGGGAGCCCTCTGCTGCTCGGAGGAGAGGAAAGACTAAGCAAACAGCAGCTCTCACCTTGAGGCAGTGCCTGAGAGCTGCCGTGTTTCCCTAAGGCTGGCTCTGACTTTAGGAATTTGGGACCAAATAGTAGCAGCACCAGGGACTACAGATAAGGGTTCATTGCAAGAGGAGTGCAGTAGCTTGGGTGTGTTTTCTAGTAAAGCAACTAACGGCAAGAGTTCAATTGGTGATTTAAAAATTCACAAATACATGAGTTTATTCTCTCCAAAATATTCTTGCCACTAGGATACTACCTTGATTCTATAAAATGTGACAAATATTACCCACCCTGTAAGCTCTTTTCTGTGTGTGTGTGTGTGTGTGTGTGTGTGTGTGTGTGTGTATTTAGGATTAGAATTAGTGTATGTGAAATGCTTAGGGCAGTCCCTGGTAGGGAATATATACTCAAAATAAAAGTTACTGCAAAAGTATAGAATTTATCAGGCATTCATCCCCTAACCCCTAGCACTGTAAGCATCTTGTTGAACAGTTGGCAATTCCTCACTTGAAATAGATCATAAAGAATTTTGATTAATACAAACCATAATAAACTGGGGCACCTGCGTGGCTCAGTCAGTTAAGTGGCTGTGGTGGGCTCAGGTCATGATCTCAGGGTCCAGGGACTGAGTCCTGCCTTGGACTTCCTGCTCATCTGGGAGTCTGCTTTCTCCCTCTCCCTCCGCTCCTCCCCACACTGTGTGTTCTCTCTATCTCTCTCTTTCTCAAATAAATAAATAAAATCTTAAAAAAAACCCCAAACCATAATAAACCTTAAAACTCTAGAATGTAAGTTAAGGGTTGGTTTTCTGGTATGTCTTGACACGACTATCACCTTTCACCAAATTTCCAAATCAAAGAAGGAAAATAAGGGTCTTCTTGCTTGTGTTTACAAGACTTTCTCCAGGCATTTGACCACTTTCTAATGCATCTCACACCTATTAGCTTCTAGATATTTCACTGCTCCACTGTCTTTTCCCAACGTTTGCTGTTTGTCCAGATACTGGAAGCGTGGGTCCCACTGGGAAAAGATGCTGTTTTTTTTTTTTCCTCCAGAATTGCTTCCATTTTCCTTCCCTTTAAATTTTCCCAAAGGACTAAGAATTTACTCACTGAGTAATAGAACGTTCTTTCACACTGTCCTCAATTAAACCCTGGCCAGTTATTCCTTAGAAGTGATCAGTTTTATCATCCAAGGACAAACCCATCAGAAACAGAATTCTGGGGGCATCTGGGTGGCTCAGTTTGTTAAGCATCCAACCTTCAGTTTTGGCTCAGGTCATGATCTCATGGGTGGTGGGATCAGGCCCTGAGTTGGGCTCTGTGCTCAGTGGGGAGCCAGCTTGAAGATTCTCTCCCTCTGCACCTCCCCCCACCACTCCCTGGTCTGTCCCTAAAATAAATAAATAAAATTTAAAAAACAAAACAAAACCGAATTCCTGGAAATAGCCATTCGCAATTCTTATTTAAAATGCAAACCAGTGTTCGGAATGTGGTGTCAAATTGTTGCAATCAGGTCAGATCCCTTATGCCATTGCCTGAGATCATATTTTTCCTAGTATTTGCCTAAGAGTGAAAGACTTTCCAGTTAGTCATAGGAATCAGACTTCCTCTCCATACTTTCTAACCTAGGAAGGAAAAAAAGAAGGAAAGAAAGAACGAAAAAAAGGAAAAAAAGAAGAAGAGGAAGGGAAGTGAAGGAAAATGAGAGAAGGAAGGAGGAAGGAAGGTAGAAAGGGAAAAAGAAGGAAGGAAGGAAAAAAAAAAGGTGCTCTCTAAGTCCAGTCATGCGATTTCCCTTTTTGGCAAGTATAACTGACTAGATACAGTAGAAAACATCTAAAGATGCTGAATAAAACGTTGAAAAACATTTTTAAATGCATAAACACACATGACTATAAGGACCATTTTTAGTGGCCGGAGTGATGAGGAGGTTCAGAGCTGGAGAGGTGGGCAAACTTCATCTGGGTTTTTGTCCTGGGGGCAGAGTGGAGACAGGCAGTTAACCCCTATCAAGGGTAAGACCTGGAGGGTGGCTTTTTCTAGACCTCACAGTGGGATAAAAGAGAAATTCTAGAGTCTAATCCACTTCAGTGGATAAACCTGGAAAATAGCCCTTCACTAGAGCCACACTCTTCAACAGAGCTGTGCCGGTGGAAGGGCTCTGTCTTTGTACCTATGTGTGGGTGTTGAACACTTGAATGTTACTGGGATGACTGAAGAACTAAGATGTACATGTTATTTAATTTTTATTAATTTAAATTTAACTTTATTTATTATTTTTTTAAAAAAGCTTTTATTTATTTATTTGACAGAAATTATAAGTAGGCAGACAGGCAGGTAGAAAAGAGGGGGAAGCAGACTCCCCGCTGAGCAGAGAGCCCGATGTGGGGCTCGATCCCAGGACCCCGGAATCATGACCTGAGCCGAAGGCAGAGGCTTTAACCCACAGAGCCACCCAGGCGCCCCTAAATTTAACTTTAAATGGCCACAAATTTAAATAGTTAGTGGCTACCATACTGGGTAATTCAGTTCTAGAGTCTAGAGCACGGGTGTGTGAACTACAGTCTACATGTCAGGTATAGCCCGCTACCTGACTTTCTAAAGTTTTATTGAAACAGAGTGTAGGGGAAGAAAAAAACTCTACCATCTTATATTCAGTGGCTGGGTTTTGTGAATTAAATTGACAAAAGGCAGATTAACAGGAGAAAAGAGTATATTTAACATGCACCTGGGAGCTTGCAAGAAAGAAGTGAAAACCCAAAGAGCTGATCATCTGGGGGGCCTGTAGAACATTTTAACAAAAAACAATAAATTGTGGAGAAATGACAAGGAAAAGGTGTTTGGGCTTTTAGGTATGGCAAATTGTGGGAAGGTGGAGAGATGGGGAAGTTTACGGAAGATAAGTGTTAGTGAGGTTTTTACGCAGACTCAAGTTGGTGTCATCCCAGTGACAAGAAAAGAATCATCAGCTCTTCCTGGTACAGGAGAGGGGAAAGGGAACATCTTCACAAAGGGAAATTTATGCCTGGCTTTTGAACAGAAAGTAGAAGTGCAGAGAGTTCTTTCTGCATTTGCTGTTTCTCAACACCTTTTAGCTCAGAATAATCTGTATGCAAAAGTGGCATAATTTGGGATGGTATGCAGGGATCCCTTTCCACAACCACATCTGTTTCTTAATGCATTGTCTATAGCTGCTTTTGCAAAACAAGGGCAGGGGTGAGTAGTTGGAATGGAGACCAAATTGGTCACAGAACAGAAAATATTTGGTATCTGGTCCTCCTCAGTAAAAGTTACTGACCCCTGGTCTTGAATAATAGAATTGGGATAGATACTTGACTGACTTAGTCTTACTTCTGAGTGGAGGAAGGGATAAAGAAAAATAAAAAATTCAATCTCTATATTCAGAAAGCTCAAGAAAATCGAGGCAGTTCCTCATTGGGATACATCACAGGAATAAATCCAGAATCTAAAAAAAAAGAAAAGATCTTAAATGCTAAGAGACAGAGAATAAAATATTGCCACTACATTTCATCAAATCTAAAAGGAACATTTTCTTTAATAATTTAAGATATTTACATTCATAATCTATGAACAAGAAAACATTGTGTCATAGTTTAATTGGCAGTGTTTTTTCTTTCTTCTTTTTTTTTTTAATTAATTTTTTATTTTTTATAAACATATATTTTTATCCCCAGGGGTACAGGTCTGTGAATCACCAGGTTTACACACTTCACAGCACTCACCAAAGCACATACCCTCCCCAATGTCCATAATCCCACCCCCTTCTCCCAAACCCCCTCCCCCCAGCAACCCTCAGTTTGTTTTGTGAGATTAAGAGTCACTTATGGTTTGTCTCCCTCCCAATCCCATCTTGTTTCATTTATTCTTCTCCTACCCACTTAAGCCCCCATGTTGCATCACCACTTCCTCATATCAGGGAGATCATATGATAGTTGTCTTTCTCTGCTTGACTTATTTCGCTAAGCATGATATGCTCTAGTTCCATCCATGTTGTTGCAAATGGCAAGATTTCATTTCTTTTGATGGCTGCATAGTATTCCATTGTGTATATATACCACATCTTCTTGATCCATTCATCTGTTGATGGACATCTAGGTTCTTTCCATAGTTTGGCTATTGTGGACATTGCTGCTATAAACATTCGGGTGCATGTGCCCCTTTGGATCACTACGTTTGTATCCTTAGGGTAAATACCCAATAGTGCAATTGCTGGGTCATAGGGCAGTTCTATTTTCAACATTTTGAGGAACCTCCATGCTGTTTTCCAGAGTGGCTGCACCAGCTTGCATTCCCACCAACAGTGTAGGAGGGTTCCCCATGTTTTTTCTTTCTTAATAGAAAATAGAAAAGTGGTTATATGTTGACTCTGATGAAATATGGTACCTCTGGTGGGGGGGGTGTTGGGAGAGCCTTGTGGTGGGTATTAAGGAGGGCACGTATTGCATGGAGCACTGGGTGTGATGCATAAACAGTGAATCTTGGAACACTGAAAAAATTAAAAAAAAAAAAGGAAAAATCCAGTATTTTCCAAAGTCTGACAAAAATTAAAAAAAAAAAAAAAAAGGAAAGAAATATGGTACCTCCAATTAGAATGGCATCTAGAGCTGGTTTCTCAGGTGCAGAAATCAGACAATAGTAGCAGAACATTCCTAGAAGCCAGGCACAGTCCTAGGTGGCTTTTAAACTGTCAATTAACATAACCTTCACAAAATCTTATGAGGTAAGCTTTATTATTCTTTGGTCCACTTTATAGGAAAGGGGACCCAAAGCAGAGTCAAGCAGATTCAGGTAGAATGGCTTTAGATTCAGTGGTTTTTAATTTTTTTTTTATTCTAGTATCACTGAAATATAGTGTTACATTAATTTCAGGTATACAACATAACAATCCAACTTCTTTCTCTATTATGCTATGCTTACCATGAGTGTAGCTATTGTCTGTCTCCATATGAGGCATTACAGTATGGACTATATTCCTTATGTTGTGCCTTTTATTCCAGTGACTTATTCATTTCATAAATGGAAGCCTGTATCTCCCACCCGCTTCCCCTCTGGCAACCATCAGTTTTTTGTCTGTATTTATAGGTCTGATTCTGCATTTTTAAAAAATTCAATTGTGTTGTTTTTCTGATTCCATATATAAGTGAAATCATGTGGTATTTGTGTTTCTCAGCCTGGATTATTTCTAAAATTTTTTTAATAAGACTTTATTTATTTATTTGACAGACAGAGATCACAAGTAGGCAGAGGGGCAAGCAGGAGGTCAGGAAGCAGGCTCCATGCTGAGCAGAGAGCCTGATATGGGGCTTGATCCCAGGACCCTGGGATCATGACCTGAGCTGAAGGCGGAGGCTTAACCCACTGAGCCATCCAGGTGCCCACTCAGTCTGGATTATTTCACTTAGCATAATACCCTGTAAGTCCATCCATATTGTCACAATGCCAACAAAACAGAACAAAACAAACAAACAAACAAAAAAACCCCTCATCCTTTTTTATGGGTGTGTAATATTCTATTGTATATATATACCACATCTTCCTTATTCATTCATCTATTGACAGGCACTTAGGTTGCTTTCATATCTTGGCTATTGTAAATAATGCTAAAATAAACATAGGGGTGCATATATCTTTTCAAATTAGTGTTTTCATTTTCTTTGGGTAGACTCAGTGGTCTTAACAGCTGTATGATAATGTCTCAGTGAGAAAGGGGAGATGGTAAGATCAAAGGACTGAGATAAAATTGCATACCCAGTGGAGTTACTTTTTAAGAATGAGGAAAAGCAAATGGAAAGTTTCCACTAAGGAAACTTCTAGAAGATACACTTTACAAAGAAGGAAAATGATCTCATAAGGAAAGTCTCTGATGCCAGAAGAAATGGAGAACGTGAAAGCAGTAAAAATGAGAGAAAATGTACACAAACACAAGCTCTGTTAATAATGCCCAATTGGTAGTATTTAAAAGAGAACAAAATGAAACTAAAATACTGTCAAATAAGCGTAAATAAACTGGGAATAGAGTGAACAGACTTAAAACACTTTGAAGTCCTTTAATTATTTGGTGGAAGGATAAAAGTACTGGTATAATCTAAACTGTTTTCAGTAAGAGTTATCTGTAAAAATTTAAAGAATAACCATTTAAAAGTATAGAAATGAAGTATAGAATTTCTCAGCATATGGAAAAATGAAAGGAGAAATGAAAAACAAGCCTAAAAGAAGGAAAATAAATGAAAGGGAAAAAATAGAAAAAGAAAGCCAAATAAAAAGCACAAACATAATATGGCAGAAATAAGTAAAAATATCCATAATCATGATAAATGTAAGTGATATTCTCTATTTATTTAAAAATGCATGTCAGACTGATAAAACAAAAATCTAGCCATAAAATGTTTACGAGACCCACCTAAAACATAAGAACACTGAAAGTTTGAAAAACAAGGGTGGAAAAATATACCAGGTATATGCTAACTAAAGGAGACCTGGTAATGTTACAGGAGTACCAGAAAAAAGATTTCAAGGAAAAATGCATTACTGGAGAACCAGAGGATGAATATTGATAAAATATTCCATTTCTAGAAAGATATATTAAATCTGGGTTCACCTAATAAATCATTATTATACAGATAAGATTCTAAGTCCACATTATAATTAAATAAGAAATCAAACCTCAAGTGATATTTAATAAAATCATCATCTGCTTGGTAGTTTTAAGAACATACCTTTAAATAACTCACAGGACAAAGAAGAAATTGTAATGGAAATTCTTTAGGACTGAAAAATAAGATATTACATATCAAAACTTGTGTGTTATAGCTAAACTAATATTTAGAGAGAAATATATAGCTTTAAATGTTTGCATTAAAATGAAAAGGGTAAAAACATAGACTTTTAGCTAATAGGACAAAGTAAATACTAAGGAGTAGAAACTAATGGAGAACTAAATTACTGGAGAACTAAACTAATGGAGAAACTAAAGAACAAAGATATAATAGACTAGATGAACAACATTAGGTTAATTTTTTGGAAAAGTTTTGAAAAATGGCAAAGTTCTGGTAAGACAGAATAAGAAAAAAGAGAAGGCATTAAAAAATCAACCAGGGGGGTGCCTGGGTGGCTCAGTGAGTTAAAGCCTCTGCCTTCGGCTCAGGTCATGATCCCAGGGTCCTGGGATCAAGCCCGGCGTTGGGCTCTCTGCTTGGCAAGAAGCCTGCTTCCCTTCCTCTCTCTGCCTGCCTCTCTGCCTACTTGTGGTCTCTGTCTGTCAAATAAATAAATAAAATCTTAAAAAAAAAAATCAACCAGGAATGAAAGAGGACTTAATCACAAATAGAACCAAGATTTAAAAAACACTAAAATGGAATATAATGAATACTTCATGATAATCTACCTGAAATCAGATGAAGTGGAAATAATTATAGAAGATATAAGTGACCCAAAGTGATGCAAGATGAAATAGTAAACCCGAATCAGTCTATGTTCATGAAACACATGAATTCTTAGTTAAAAAATATTCATCCTTAAAGAAAATACCAGGCCTAGTTAATTGCATAAGGAGTTTGACTGAATGCTCAAGGAACTGGAAAGTCTAATCCCATACAAAGACTTTGAAAGGTTTACAATAAAACTATAAAAGCAATTAAGATGAATAAAAATTGGAATGAAAGAGTTATAAATATGATAATTGGCAGTTATACTACTGTCTGTATGTTAAATCCCACACACTATACAGTGAAATTAGGAGAATTAGGAAAGCCTGGCAAGGATACTGGGTAAAATATCCATGTACAAAAATTGTTTTTATTTCTGCACACCAAAAATAACATTAGAAATTGATTAAAATAATAAATTTGAAATTTAGCAGTGTAGTGATTGATAGCATGAACTCAGGCTCAAATTCCTTCCACCCTTTCTAGTTATATGACTGTGGTGAAGTTATTTAACTGAGAGCAGTGCCCCATCTCTTTATCTGTAAAATAGGATAATGGGGTAATAATTATACCTACCTGATACGTTTGTTAGAGGAGTAAACAAGTTAATGCTTAGAATGTTATTATATCACAGTCATTTGTATGTAACTTTATGTGAAAGGCAAGATTCAAAAATTTTTAGGAGAACACATACATGATTTCCACAGTTTGGAATGATTTTTCACACAAGACGTAAAAAGCACACACCAGAAATAGAAAGATTAATAAATTCAACCACATTAAAATTAAGAACTTATGTTCATCAAAAGGTACCATGAAGAAAGTGAATAGACAAGCCAAAGAGAAAAAATATTCCCAATAGATATAACCATAAAGGGTTAGTGTTTAATATATATAAATAAACCTACAAACCAAGAAGAAGACAAAGAACCCAATAGAAAAATAACTGAAGATATATTTTGTACAAGAAGAAATATCAAAACTCATTGAACATATGGAAAATGCTTAACCTTATTAGCTATCAGAGAAATGCAAATTAAAATCACAACGTAAAATTTTAAATCCCCCAACTTGGTAAAAATGGAAAGTATGACCATATCAGCTGTTGGGTCAATAGGAACTCTTACGCATTGCTGGTTGGGGGTATAACATAATCATTTTGGAAAAAAAAATATGGCTTAACCTATTAAAGCTGAAGATATGATTATCTACTTAATCACTGGGCTTGCTGCTAAATTTTCAATCACATTTTTTGTAATTAATAATATAAAGTAGTCAAAGACCAGTGTGTTTGTATTTGGCTGAGCACATGCCTGTCTGTCTATCTAGCTGGCCAGCCAAATGCTAACACTTTTTTTTTAGTCCAATATTTCTGTTGGTACTGATAACTTACCTTTACCTAGGAAAACTTTTTGATTTTACCCAAGTTTTCTCATTTATTTTATTTATTTTGTATGTATGTATGTATGTATGTATGTATGTATTTATAAAAGATTTTATTTATTTGACACAGAGAGAGAGAAATCACAAGTAGGCAGAGAGGCAGGCAGAGAGAGAGGGGGAAGCAGGCTCTCCGCTGAGGAGAGAGCCCGACGTGGGGCTGGATTCCAGGACCCTGAGATCATGACCTGATAGGAAGGCAGAGGCTTAACCCACTGAGCCACCCAGGTGCCCCAGTTTTCTCATTTACTTACCAGATAATTGAACAAATAGTCTTTAACAATTGCTTTAATGTTCTTTTCATTTGGAATAAGCTTACCTTTCTTATTTCCAACTTAGAGATGTTTTCCCCCTCATATTGTTATTAAGTGATGCATTCAGTAAGTATGTATTGAATGCTTAGCATACTATGATCGCAGATGTTCAGAAATCTGTGGAATTAATTGTCTGGTGGGAGGAGAAGGACATTAGCCAGGTAAACATAAATAATGTAATTTTAAACCCTGATCAGTATCAATAACAAAACCTAAGTGGGGCAAAAGAATAGCAAATAAAGTGGAAGGGAAGCTATTTTTTTTTTTTAAATTGAAGTATAATTGACATATTATATTAGTTTCAGGTATATAATGATTAGATACTTATATATTGTGAAATGATCACCGTAAGAAGTCTAGTTAACATCTGTAACGGCACATAGTTACAAAAATACTTTTTTTTCTTGTGATGAGAACTTTTAAGATTCACTCTCTGTGTATTACATCCCTGCGTAAAACTTAAAAAATTTATTTTGGGATGCCTGGGCAGCTCAGTTGGTTAAGTGTTAGACTCTTGATCTCAGCTCAGGTCTTGATCTCAGGGTTGTGAGTTCAAGCCCTGCACTGGGCTCCATGCTGAGCATGGAGCTTATTTAAAAAAAAAAAAAAAGACTTATTTATCTTATAACTGGAAATTTGTACTTTTTGACTCATTTCGCCTACTCCCCACCCTTCTGCCCCTGGCAACCACCAGTCTGTGTCCTCTGTATCTATAAACTTGGATTTTAAAAAAAATTCCATATGTAAGTGAGATCATATGGTATTTGTCTTTCTCTGTCTGGCTTGCTTCATTTAGCACAATATCTACAAGTTCCATCCATGTTCCTGCGAATGGCAAGATTTCATTTTTTTCAATCACTGAGTAATATTCCAATATGTGTGTATCTATCTATCATCTGTCTATCACATTTTCTTTATCCATTCATCCATCATTGGACACTTAGGTTGTTTCCATGTCTTGGCTATTGTAAATAGTGCTACTACAAACACGGGTTGCATATATCTTCTCGAGTTAGTGTTTTTAGTTTTTTGGATAAATACCTAGAAGTGGAATTGCACAATCATAGAGTAACTCTATTTTTAACTTTTTGAGGAAACCCCTTACTGTTTTTCATAGTGGCTGTACCAATTTACATTCCCACCGACAGTGCACGAAGATTCCCTTTTCTCCACATCCTTGCCAGCACTGTGGTTTTGATTTGCAGTTCCGTGATGACTGGGGATGTTGAGCATCTTTTCATGTATCTGTTGGTCGTCTGTATATCTTCGTTGGAAAACATCTATTTAGATCCTCTGCCCAGTTTTTAATTGGATTGTTTGTTTTCTGTTATTGAGTTGTATGAGTCCTTTATATGTTTTGGATGTTAGCCCGTTTTCAGATGTATGATTTGCAAATATTTTCTTCTGTTCAGTAGTTTGCCTTTTCATTTTGATGATGGTTTCCTTTGCTGTGCCAGAGGGGAAGTGATTTTTGATAATGAGGGCATCTATCAGGAGGTGTTCTTTTCTACCATTTATAACCTTTTTTTTTTTTACTTGATACTTAATGATATATTATTGGACACATAAAGGATTAGGACAGTCATACTTTTTTCCTGGATTATATACTTCATTGTTATGATGTGGTTTTAGTGTCATTTTAATGCCTTTTAAGCTTTAAATTCAACCAGTTTTATCATCTTAATAGGGAGGGCCCTGGTTTGTTTTCATTACGGCTGGCTGGTTCTTGGTACACATCTGTCCTGTCTCTTCCAGCCTTTCTGAGTTGCTTTGCTGAAGACCATCCTCATTCATGTAGCACATGGTAATTTTTTACCCAACCCGGTAAATTTTTACCCAATCAAATGCATCTCATTTACATATATCATTATAACATACACTTGTTCTTATTTCCAACCTCTTTTTCTATTTTGTGTTTCTTTGAATGGATATTTAATTTCTCTGTGTTTTGCTAAATGACATGTTCTCTTTGATTTTCCTTTCTTCTAGTAATTGGGAAAGTGTCCTCCCTCTGTGTGAGGCCACATTGAGGACTGGAGGGCCTTCAGGGCTCACTTTCTGAAGGCTGGTGCATCACAGGCTGGTGGGAAGGGAAGGGGCAGCAGGCTGCTGGGGACACACCATGGACTGCCTGCCAGTCCAGCCACGGTCCGATTGATCTTCTCGATCAGGGAACTCGTTCCCATCTGATTCCCTCTGAAATGTCCAGAGCTCAGGAGCCTCTGCTAACAGGCACTGTGGTGGCTGGTGCGGTAAGTGGAGGGAGGAATTGCCCATGGAATATGGGGTTGTGAGGGACAGACTGAGGAAAGAAATGCCATGGTTATGGGGTCATGGTTGGCAGGCAGAGGGAAGAAATGCCCAGGGAATATGGGGTCATGATAGTGTGATCTAGGTTGGGAAGAAACAAGGGGGGTGGGAATCAAGGCAGAGGGTGTTGTGAAGGGAGAGCCCATACTCAATGATTGCGCCTTTAAAACTAGACACTGGGGGAGGATAATCACACCAGAAGGGTGGAGTAGAAGCTGTGGACTTGCAGTCATCCCCTGCCCCATGGGGTGAGGGTCTGCTCCCTGTGAGCTATTTTCTAGACATGGTATAAGCATAGTGCAGGAGCTCCAGAGCTGCAAGGGACCTGCCCTGGAACAGGCTGTGTTGGCAGCTGCCAAAGGGAGAAGGTGCCAGAAGCTACTTCCAGGGACACTGCTAAGGAAAACCAACTAAAAAGAATGAATGACTGGAAGAAAAAAAGGGAAATGGGAAGAAACCGATGGAAGGAAATAAGGAAAGTTGCTTCCTATGTGATAGTGTTACACGTATTATTTTACTTATTCCTCATAATCTCGTTTGTTGTCCTCATTTTAAAGATGAGGAAACAGGTGTCACAAGGGTAAGTCATGGTGACATCACAGGAATCGAACCCTGGCAGGTGGGATTCACATCTCTCAGCTCTGCTGCCTATTAAACAGGTAATGAACGAAGTGAGTGGGATAGAGAATAAGATGTATAACATAAGTAATTTATTGATTGCACAAAGAATCATAAAGTAATTGTGATCTGAATGATCTATCATGGATTCATCTATGCTGTTAGAAAACAGGACAGTGGTTACCCTTGGGAATGCAGGGACTAGGAGGGCATGCCAGAGGCTTCTGTGGCATTATTCATTCTGTCTCTTGAGCTGGGTGCTGGTTAGTTGGCCCGAGACATGGGGAAGCTCAGATTATTTAAATGTGAAGTCTTAGTGGCAGGCATGGTGTCTTCGGGCAGTTGAGATTATGGCTGATACAATTAGTAGAGTCATAGAATGTGTCACTGAGTTAATGGAGGCAGTGTTCCTGGAACGTGAGCGCAGTTTTGAACTTTCAAGATCTATTGCCATGGATGAGAGAATCTGTTAGAACTCTCCAAGCTCCGTGGGGCTAGAGACATTCGAATGCTAAAAGCAAGGCAGGTTGTTGCGTCGGTTCTGAGACACAGCTGCCAAGAGGCTCATCCAGCTGGCTTCGCGCAGGCTGGGATCGGAGAGTCATCCATGCACAAGCACTTCTGGACACAGATGTCTTGGCTTCAGTCTTTGGTTCAAACAAAAGGCATTTTTGTAAGCCTCTGTCTTCTTGCCCAGCTTTGAGTAAGTGCAGCTCCAACTCTGCGAGTTGCTTTTGGCTCTGGCCAAATTCTGCTGTTTGGAGATTTGTTTTGTTTCTTTTTGATGCTCTGTAAGTCAACAATCACAACATACACCAAGGAGAGAACATGTGGTGAAGACAATGAAAACCAGATCCATGGCTGCCAAATAAAGAGGTGAAAAGCCAAAACCTTCTAGTTACATAAGAGCACAGTTCAGGGTGTGCCCCTCCAAGACAGAATGCTCTCTGGCCTGGTGGTGGAATTCCTCATGGGCGAGTGCCTCTCTATATCTGGGTTCAATAAAGATAATTCACTTCATCTAGTGTAATCTTCAAGCATTCTGTGGCTTTTTTCCCAAGATCTTTCACCTACTTTTTAAGTGCAGCTGAGTGTGGATTTAGGGCTGGGCTGGAAGAAATGATGAAAAGTTGGCGATTTGGGGCTTTATGCTCCAAAAGCCATCTGCATCTCCCCATCGCAAGGCGGGCTTCTGAAATCCTTTTTAGTCATAAAAAAATCTCATGAAATCCCACGAACAAAAGAGGACATGAAACCCCACCTCCCACAGAATCTGCTTCACCAGGTGGATAGATGTTGGCATTCCAGTGATTTGAAAGCATTGCCAATCTGTAAGGCTGATTTGCATTTACAGACGGAGGCAGGAGCTCTCCAGTCTGTCACTCAGGGTTACAGTCATCAGTGAAAAAATTGAGTGAGATCCCCTTTGACATTAGAACACAGGATGGAAACACGTTATTTCTGACTTCTTGTAATCTGGCTGATGGTTCCAGTGGAGCAAGTGAGGCTACTAAGAAATGATTTATCCTTATGAGGTGGATGACACACTTTCACAGTTAATATAGCATCCAAAAACAAAACAAAAAACCCCAGCCTGGTGGGGTGGAAACAACAGAATATTCCTTCCTAACATCCTTAATTATTTTAAATTATATATCCATATGTTTATGTATTAGACATAACTATATATCATTATTTTCCCCCTGAAGATTGTTAGTTCCCTGAGGATGAGGCCTCTTCTTCTCCCTCTCCATTTCTGTTTCCCAGCTCTAAAACAATGCTTGGAAGATTGTAGCTGTGTAATTTATCTAGTCATTTGCTTATTTAACCAAGATTTATTGAGTGTCCACTATAGCCTGAGTACTGTTCTAAAGGATATCATAGTGAACAGAAGGGACCAAAATTCCTATCCTTGCAAAGTTTACATGTGAAACTGATGAGAAAAACCCCTCCCTCTTGCTCTCTATTCACCCCCCACCAAAAGGGAAGAAAGAAAGAATGTAAGAAATCAGGCAAATAATAAGGTAGGGAAGAAGGCTATAGATTATGTCAATATATATACTTACATAATGTGGAGGAATGTGGGGAGGTATTGTTGGAATTTATATACAGCCGTCTAGGGAAGTTTTCACTGAGAAGATGCCATTGTGTAGGATTATCAAGGAGGTATGAATTTGTTGGGGGAAAGCATTCTAGCTGCAGGAAACCTCAAGTGCAAATGACTTGCAGTGGAAGCATACCCCAAATTCAAAGACCAGCTCAGAGGTCAATATCTAGAGCAGTAGGATCAAGAGGAGGCAGAGATGATAGATGAGGTTGGAGAAGAATGGAGACTAGATCCTAGGGGTTCTTGTGGCCATTTGATATTACTGGCTTTTATTCTGAATAAAATGGAGAGCCAAGGGAGGATTTTGAGCTGATGGGTAACTTGAACTGACTTGAGTGTAATGGGATCACTCTGGGTGAAAATACATTAAAAGGCAGCAAGAATCAAAACAGATAGACCAGTAAGAGGCTACTGTGATGGTCCAGGAAAGAGAAGATTGGGAAGTGGACCTGAGGTCATTGGTGAACGTGGTGAGACATGGTATAATTCTAGATATATTCTGATATAAAATCTGTAGGCTTTTAAGGGATCAGATGTGGTGTGAAAGAGACAGAGGAGTCAAGGATGGTTCTAAGATGTTTGATCTAAGCAACTGGGGAAATGGAATTACCACTTATGGAAATGGGGCATCTGTATGGGAGGCCAATTATAATGGTAGGAGGGTTATATTGGATTCTAGAATACCCTAGAAGTTACTGGATAATTTATGGGATATTTCCAAATTTCTCCCCCACATGGTTGTCTAAATTATAATTCCACCAGCAGGGTATGAACATTTCCATTTCTGTACTTTTTCTCCAAGGATTGCTGAACTGATGGCTATAAGGGATATTATATAGTCATTTCAAGTTGTGTTTCCCTAATTGTCAGTGAGTTTGAAGCCAGTTTCTACATTTATTGACCTTTTGGATTTCTTCTTTTTTGAACTGCCTATTCATATCCTTTGCCCATATTTTCTATTTTTATTTTTCTTATTTGTAAGAACCCTTTATATACTCTCTATACTTCTCTTCTAACTGTTACAAATGTCTTCTCTCAGTCTTGGGTTGATTTTAAATGTTAGTTTTGCTATCTTTAGTTGTGGAGATTTGTAAACTTTAATGTAGTCCAATTCTTTCATCTTTGTCATTATGTTCATGATTTTTGCGTCTAGTTTTAAAAATTCTCACTTTCCCTGATGTCACAAAGATATGTGCATATATTTTCTTCCAGAAGTTTTCAGTTTTGTCTTTAACATTTGACTTTAATTTACTTACTTAACAAACACTTCAATGTGCCAGATACTATTTTAAGTGCTTTACATATAATTTCTTCACTTAATCTTCATGACAGCCATAGGAGTTATGTGCCATTATTATTATTCCCATTTTACAGATGAGGAAGCTGGGGGATGGGGAAATTAAGCAATTTGCTAAAGATCACAAGTGGTGGAATCTTTAGTCTATCTGAAATTAATTGGTATAGTGTGAGATAATTTTTCCTTCTCCATACACACAGCTGGTTGTCATGGCACCATTTATTAAATAGCCCATTCTTTCTCAGCTGATTTATAATGCCATATCTATTATATTTCAAGTTCCCATAAATGTAAAGGCCTATTTATGGGCTATTTTGTTAAATTAGTCCCTTGGTGAATGCCATACTATTTTAATCACAAGAGCTTTTTCATAAGTCTTGATATTTGATATGGTATATCAATTTTTCATCTTATTCTTTATATTCTTTGACTTCAAAATTGTCTTGGTTATTTTGTACCCTTACTCTTTCAAATGATCTGTAAAATCACTCCAACAAGTTCCATGAAAATTCTGCTTGGAATTTTGATGGCAATTTCATTGCACATGTGAATTATTCAAGTGAAAATTGACATCTATATGATATCAAAGTCTTTACAGCCATAACTATGGTGTCCAATCCAGCTTATTGCATCTTCTTTTATGTCTTTCAAAAAGCTTAAAAAACTTCTCCATATGGATTTGCATCTCTTCTGTTGGATTTTTTAGCAGATTTCATAGTCTCTTGCTATTGTAAATGCAACCTTCTTTCTTCAAATGCATTTTCTATTTGGTTGTCCATAGTGAATATTTATTTGTATGCATATTAGTCTTATAGGTAACCACTTTTTTCTTAGTGGTCCTAATAATTTCCTAAAAACACTCTTGGGTTTGGGGAGTTGCTCTGGCCTTATGCCACATGGTCTCTTCCATGGGCCTTTGGCATTTGCTACTCCCTTTCTCTATAAATCTCTCCCCTACTCTACCACTCCCAGCCAATAAGCCCCTTTCTTTCCATTGACCCATAAGCTCAATATTTATTTTGCTAAAAAATAAATCCAACCTCCCTGATATGGACACTACCATTAGCATTGGGGGTTTACCACAGAGGCTTGAGAAAATAGTCTGTGTTGGTATAAACAAGATGGATAAATGAGGCCCAACCTAAACCAAACACAAGTACAACAAAATAAAAATTAAAAACATGGCTTCTTTAAACAACAGAGCAGTGAGTGACAATGATCCTCGGGAAATATTTCATAATGGATTTTTAGAAATGATTGTAAGCCACAACAAAATGAAGCCATAATTATCAGTTGCTTTAGTAGGCATCAAATGACCATAAGACTAGGTTATTTTATTTTATTTTATTTTTTTAAAGATTTTAATTATTTATTTGACAGACAGAGATCACAAGTAGGCAGAGAGGCAGGCAGAGAGAGGAGGAAGCAGGCTCCCTGCTGAGCAGAGAGCCCGATGCAGGGCTCGATGCAGGGCTAGATCCCAGGACCCTGGGATCATCACCTGAGCCGAAAGCAGAGGCTTTAACCCACTGAGCCACCCAGGTGCCCCAAGACTAGGTTATTTTAAATGAGTCGGTTATTCATTTGACAGGATCACTGGTCTGGGAGAGTTGGATTTTGTTTGGGTATTTGAGGTTCGAGACATCAACAGGGACCCTGTTCACTGCTTCAGTTAACCATTTTAGTCACTTTCATGATAACCAACATGAAGCACACATTTTACACTGGCTATCCCTTGCTAAATAATCAACTCAAAGTTAGATTTGTGTATACCTGGATAAGTGAAACTGTCTGAGGACTGATATTATGTGGGAGAGAAACTGTTCAGAGGTATTTTAGTGAGACAGTTGATGGCTTCTTGCCTTAATGTGGGGTTGATTCAAAATTGACAGAACTAGGAAATATGTTGGAATACAGTCCAAGATCGAAAAGGAATGTCTGTGGCAGTTGGCATGTGGAAGCAATTAATTGCATCTTGTCCAAGTGGAGGCCAACATGTAGAAAGAAGAACCGTCCAATTATGAGAACAGACATACTGTGACTAAGTTGCTTTGTAAAGCTGTGGATTCATGGGGCATGTTCAGGATGAGGCAGAGGCATTGCTTGTAGTTACAGTTGTGTGATACGTACTATCATTTTTAGCCATCACATTCCCTTCTTTATGAGATTATTACTAAGAGACCCAGAGGAAGATATTCCTTGCCCCACTTCAGCCCCGGTTTCACAGGCCCATAGACTGCTGTGGCCTTTGTTTCCTGCTATGTAACAAATACCCTTCCCAGTGAAGGAGTTTCTTTTTAGCATGCTCTTAGCAAATTTGTTCATACAATGGCAAAGGATGAAGTCAACAGCCAGAAGACCTGGTTGCCAGGACCTGTGATCTTGAGTATGTTGATCCTCAGTTTCCATGTGTAAAGAAATGAATAGTAAGTACCCATGGTGTTACTGGGAGGGTGCAGTGAGATTACGTATATAAAGCATATGGTGATGACAATTATGACAGCCATGAGATGCCAGAAATATTCTCACTGGTGCTTTTATTTGATAGTTAATAATGATTTGTTTTGGGGCACCTGGGTGGCTCAGTGGGTTAAGCCTCTGCCTTCAGCTCAGGTTGTGATCTCAGGGTCCTGGGATGGAGCCCTTCATCTGGCTCTCTGCTCAGTGGGGAGCCTGCTTCCCCTTCTCTCTCTGCCTACTTGTGATCTCTCTCTCTGTGTCAAATAAATAAATAAAATCTTTAAAAAATTAATAGTTATTTGTTTCAAATTTTTAGGGCTCCCAACAGCTACACAGATATAAAAATTATCAAAGAAACTCATAGTTTTATGTTGGGTATTTTCAAAGGTAAGATAGATGTCTGTTAAGCATTTTGTGTAGCTACAGGGGGAAGAGATTGAATGATTCTAGAACTTTACCCCATGTTTAAATGTTAAATAGCTATGAAAAGGGAAATGCCAATCTGCTTGTGGCTCTCCAAGCCCTCAAATTCATGGGTCCTGAAATGCATGAGTCTTTTTACTGTTCCCTGGGCTTTAGAACAGCTCCCTCCACAGGGACAATAGGTATCCTCCAAACCTGACCTCTGCAGTTGTGTCCTTATGCTCATGTCCTTATGCTCATACCTTAGCAGACACCACTGCAGCTTATGTATCTGCATCATTGCAACCCTTGCATTTGCTGAGGTGGCTGGAAAATGTCCTGGTGGTTACTAGGTGAGAGGAAGGGCAGAAAAATCTACTGCTCTATTTGTAGTCACCTTCAGGTGAGGTCTCAGTTTAATTCAACATTCAAACATTTATGGAGTGTTTACCATGCTCTAGGTTTGAATTTGGAATTAAAAAAAGCAATATTTCTACCAATCAGAATCTGGTGGAAGGGAAGACACACACACTACACTGTCACACATACAAAAAAATGCATGTGTTCTACAGGTCACAATACAGATGTGGTATAGGTAATATGTACTACGCTGAGCAACGTTATATTATAATGAGTAGGAGCAAACTGTCTGAGTTCAAATCCTGGCTCTGCATGTGAATTTGGGCAAGTTGGTTAGTCTCTTTATGTCTTAGTTCTTCATATACACTCCTCTCCACACACATATCCCACACACACCATACACACACATACCTCACACATTCCCATGCACTCTCCCCACAAAACACACTGCACATGCACACATACCACACCCACACACCCCTTCTACACACACCACACATATACAGACACCCTTCATACATATAGCACATGCATACATACAGCACATACACACATATACATCCCACACATAGAGTAAGAAAGTTCAAGAAGACAAAGTCAGTGTGAGAGATTATAAGGACCTAGGCTAGAGGTAGTGGAGCTATAGGGAAGCCAAGTAAGAGTCATAAGTTATAATTATACTATGTGTATCATCGCATTCAATAATAGTTACCCAAGGTCACCTGTACAGAAATAAAGGAAAACAATGGGCATTGTGAATCTATGAGTAAGAATTGTCCAGACAAGGAGTGGGGTAATGTTCTTGGACCAAGAATTGGGACTATCTCCTTACTGCTAAGTCATCATAACTATTGTCAGCCCTGAACATGACTGCCAATCCAAGAGTTTCTTTTTTTAAAAATTTAATTTATAAATTAAAAAAAAAACATATAATATAATGCATTTTTATCCCCAGGGGTACAGGTCTGTGAATTGCCAGGTTTACACATTTCACAGCACTCACCATAGTACATACCCTCCCCAATGTCCATAACCCCACCCCCCTTCCCCCATCAGCTCTCAGTTTGTTTTGTGAGATTAAGAGTCACTTATGGTTTGTCTCCCTCCCAATCCCATTTTGTTTCATTTATTCTTTTCCCACACCCCAAACCCCCCATGTTGCATCTCCACTTCCCAAGACTTTGTTTTGATAGGCAAAGCCTATATTCCGCAGAATACCCTGAATTCACCCACCTATCTGCCAGGTTAACCTACAGGAAAAAGGGAGAGTTGGAATTAGGCAGTCAGTCATATGTCCTTGGACTGGAGATGAGTCAATAGAATCACAGCTATTTTATTTTATTTTATTTTTCTTTTCAAAGATTTGGTTTATTTATTTAGCAGAGAGCCAGAGAGAGAGCACAAGGTGTGGGGCAGTCAGAGGAAGAGGGAGAAGCAGGCTCACTGCTGAGCAAGGATTCCAATGCATGGCTCAATCCCAGGACCCTGGGATCATGACCCAAGCCAAAGGCAGAAGATGAACCGACTGAGCCACCCAGCTGCCCTGATCACAGTTATTTTAACAGTGGTAACACATGAGATTGTGATGAGAAAAGGGCACCCAAGGGAGACATGCCAGTGTTCTGAGTAACAAGGGAAAGAATGTTTCCCTGAAAATTATTTTACTTTTTGACTTAATTTAATTTAACTTTTAGAGAGAGAGAGAGAGAGCGAGCGAGCAGGTGGGGGGCAGGGGAGAGAGGGATAGAGAATCTTAAGCTGGCTCCATGCCCAGTGTGGAGCCTGACATGGGGCTCAGTTTCATGACCATCAGATCATTACCTGAGTCAAAATTAAGAGTCACGTGCTTAACTGGCTGAGCCACCCAGGTGCCCCCTGAAAATAATTTTATATCAGAACTGAAAATAATTTTAGAAGATGACGTGCCGGGAAAGTAACAGGAAAGCATGGCCTCTCTCAGCTGATGAAGGGAGAATGTGAAAATGAAGGCAGAGGAGCTGTGGGAGTGGCTGGAACAAAGTGTGCAGCCAGGATTGGTCATGTCTATGCAGGATAACCATTCTGTGGTCACAGCGATAAAGAGGGCACATTTGAGCTTCATCATTTTCTCCCCAACTGCTAGCATGGGGCCTGTGCCTAATAAAGGTTTGTCAAAGAGAAGTACCTTCAGGGATGCAGCCTGGCGCCATGTCTGCTTTGACTCTCAGCTTTTGAGGGTGGGAGCTGGCGTCGAGTGGAGTTGGGAAATGGCACGCATGGCTCTAATCCTCATGCCTCTTCCATGCTGGCATCTATCCCTCTATCCTCCAAAGCCAAGGGGAAATCTTATCTTCCTCCACAATTAGTTCCACTCAATCTTGTAGTTTCTTTGCCACTGGCGATGCTGAATGCCCTGGGGGGCTCCTCTGCAGGAGGAGCCAGCCCCCATCTCCAAGTTCTCAGCAGGGGTTGAATCAAGATTCAAACTCAAGTCTGTTGGCTTAGACCTTTCTACTCCTTCCTTTGGGCCATCACCTTCTGTGGAGCAAGGAAGATACATTTGAGCCATAGTCATCTCAACTTTGATAGAAAATGTGACTTCACTGTGGAAAACAGTACGGAGGTTCCTCAAAAAAGTTAGAAATAGAACTACCTTACGATCCAGCAATTGCACTACTAAGTATTTATCCAAAGAATATAAAAATACTAATTTGAAGGGACACACGCATCCCAATATTTACAGCAGCATTATCTACAATAGCCAAATTATGGAAAGAATGCAAATGTCCATTGACTGACAAGTGGATATATATATATATATATATAAAATATATATCTATATCAATATCTGTCTATCTATATATCTATTACTCGGCCATAAAAAAGAATTAAATCTTGCCATTTGCAACAACACAGATAAATCTAGAGAATATAATGCTAAGTGAAATAAATCAGTCAGAGAAAGACAAATATCATATGATTTCACCCATGTGTGGAATCTAAGAAAAACAAATGACCATAGGGGAAAAAAAGAGAGGAAAACCAAGAAATAGATTCTTATCTATAGAGAACAAACTGATGGTTACCACAGGGGAGGTAATGGGGGGATGGGGATTAAGGAGTGCACTTATGGTGATGAGCACAGGGTATTACTGTATGGAAATGTTGAATCACTAAATTGTGCACCTGAAACTAATATTACACTGCATGTTAACTAACTGGGATTTAAATAAAGACTTAAAAAAGAAAAAAAAAGAAAAAAAATAAGAAAAGAAAATGTGGCTTCACACATTCTGACCACAACCCATCTTCTCATCTCTTTGGAGCCCAAAGTTTTTCTCTGAATATTTCAGCTAGATCCTAACAAGGCTGGGGCCACGGGTTGTTTTGAGAGAATCTAGGGGCAATTTCTCCTGCCAGAACTCTAAGTTTGGAGCTTAGTAATTCTATTTCTGATGACTGCATTCCACAATTACTTCTCCTGTCGTAAATTGGAACTTTGGCAGGTGCATAAAAGAGAGCTGATTTACAACATACCCCATTCTTTTTTTTTTTTTTTTTCTTCTTCCCATCCCAGGCGTTCTTTTCATAACCCCTCCTTGAAATAGTGGGTTTTTTTGTTTTTTTTTTTTTTGTTTTTTTTTTTTTTTAGTGGTTTTTAGTCTTTGTTTTAGGTCTGTGTTTGTTTTTGCTGTTCATCTTCAAAGGAGAATTGGCAGACAGTGCTCTCTGGTTATTTCCTGATAGAATATCCACAATCCAGCAGATAGTCTTGTTCCTCTGTTTTGGAAGCAGAAGCTCCCAGGGTTTTGTGTTTTCTACAGTGGTGTCAGGTGAAGCTTAATGGCTCAGAACCATTGGCAATCAATCCACAGTGGGAGCAAACCTGCCTCCCAAACCCTGTACAAGTGGACTACTCACTTCACCCGTGTAACCATCACCCTCCAATTCACCTTTCAGTTACCTAAAATTAACTCACTGACGAGACCCTGGGGCAACAGTTTAGTTTGCTTCTTCAGGGCCAGATGTCTTTAGTGGGAGAGATTGGGACAATGGAGTACCTGTTCACAGAGCGTCCTGCTTCCCAGCATCTCCCTTCCTTTCCATCTGGAAGCTGTCCCTCAGTCTACTTGCACCCACTGTCCACTGCAGAGAACACACAGGGTGGGATTCTGGCTCCAGCTCCTCTCTGGGGGGTGGGGGGTTTCCTTCAGCCTCGACAAAGGGCGCCTTCTGCAGAATTCCCCAGACAGTGTTAGGGAGTGTCCTCTTTTTAAAGAAAAATGTGCTATTTTTTCCTGACACATTCCACCCATACAACTTTTTTCCTCTGGCTTCCATCTGCCTAGATAGAGATCCTCTCACAGAGCTGAGAAGAATCCTGCCATTAAGGTTATTAACCATGAGTCTTGAGTGGGCGCTGATGAAGACAGCAAAGAAGGGAGATTTGCATTTTCTTTTGTAGAGGATTGTAGAAAGAGGGGGCCAGGAGGGAGGAGAGAAGCAGATGTGTACACTGATGTTCGTTCCTGGATTTGCCCCAGGCAGCAGATATGCTGGAAAGCAGAGAACAGGGAAGGGGGCAGGGGCCTGCTTCTGCCCTGCTCCCTGTTTGGGGAGCAACTGCCATGCAAGGGAGAGTCAGTCAGAGAAGGTTCTCATTGGAATCTCTGTTCAACCATGGGCTCCTGCTTGTAGGGGACACTGAGTTGAAAGTCAGGAGTCCTGAGACAGAGTTCATCCTAACAGTTACTCACATCAGAGGCTGGGGCTCCATCTGGCACCGGTGAGACAGGGCATGAGGCAGCATCATGGGGCAGTTAGGTGGTCAGCTGATTCAGCAGAGAGGAATGCTGGGCTCGACTGAGCTAAGGAAGGATAGACTTCCATGTGTAGCTGGTTTCTAGTACTGGGTCAACATGTTTCGCACACTAGAAATGTTGCTTGGCACCCGGGCGTGGGATGTGGAACTCATTGCCTGCCATCTACTGCCATAAGACTATGTGATTCCTCTCCACATTCACCCAGAAACTGTACTGGAGAGGAGACAGGGAGGGATGGTGGGAAAAAGAGAGGAATGAATAGTTACCCTTATAAGGCATTATTACTCTGAGGGAGGCTGACACTCTGGAGTGAAAAAAAATGGGCACCTTCTGACTGAATGAACCAGGTCTGTAACTTACTGGCCCTTCTGTGCTTTACATAGTATCCATTTATTTTGCCTATTTTCTCCAACATTTTGAGAAAACAGTAAAGGACAAACTGAAAAAAAAAAAAAAAAGCCAATTGTTAGAAACTTTCCAGAAGCTTCTTTTGACAGATTCCCTCTTTGTGCCTTGTCTCTCTAACAATACTTCCTGGAGGTGGAAGAAATACTCTCAGAGTCACCTTCAGGGCTCTGGTGGAGCCGGACCTACTAGTGGGCAGTGTCCTTGGGACGTGAACAGCGTGCTCGTTTGCTCATTCATATAGTGGACACTTCCTGCTTCCTTCTTCCTGGGGCATAACATGAGGGCCACAGAGTGGCCTTTTCTCTCTCGCTCTCCTATTATCTGCTCACATAACAGATGTGATAACCAGAACCAAAGCCCACAGCCCTAGATCAAGCCTGACTGTCTGATGTATCTTGGTCCCTTCCTCTGCTCTGGGGGTGGACCTGGAGTGAGGGGAGGACAAGGAATGTGTCTAAAGATAATGCAGTGGGGCAGTATGAGCCTTGGTTGTTGCTGCTCTGGAAATAGGAAGAAAAGAGACATAGATATGGTGGGTTCTGACACCCAGGCTTCCCAAATTTCCACAAGGATCTGCAGCTAATTTGTTCCCTTAATTACTAAGATCTGTGCAGGGGCTGCCTTGTCTACTCAGTTCCAGAAACAGTTATTGAATCCTTAGCATTCCCCACACAACATGCTAACAGCATCAAGATAAATGAGACTCATGCCCTGTTTTCAAGATGCTTGCAGTCAAGTGTGGAGAACAAAAGCTGAACTATCTTAATTAGTGCCCCAACAAAAGACATTACAGTGGTAGAAGGAGGAAATGATTGGCTCTAGAGAGGGATAACTTAATATATTAATGTCAAAACATTAGGTAGGTGGTTCGGTGGCCAGGTCCTTCATCAAAATTTTTCATACATTTATTTTTGGGGGGCATTTAAAATCAGAATATTTTTGATGTATAAAAACCTAATAAACTCCCCTAGCACTTACACACTGTGACTGTTGTATATTCATAAATATGCTCAGAATAATACATTTACGATGCCAAAAGAGAGACATGCTGAATTTATTGAGCAAACTAAAGAGAAAGAGAAGTTTCTGAGGGTATTTTTTAAACTACCTGGCATTGGGGTGCCTGGGTGGCTCAGTGGGTTAAAGCCTCTGTCTTCGGCTTAGGTCATGATCTCAGGGTCCTGGGATGGAGCCTGGTGTTGGGGCTCTCTGCTCAGCAGGGAGCCTGCTTCCCTTCCTCTCTCTGCCTGCCTCTCTGCCTACTTGTGATCTCTGTCAGATAAAAAATAAATAAAATCTTAAAAAAAGAAAATCTAAAAAAACCCAAACCACCTGGCATTAAGTGCTAAGCATGCCAAATACTAGGAAACTGGATAAAATAAATGTTTTTGACCAAAAATACCTTTTAAATTTTGTATTTGATATATCTTATTTCTTTTTCGTATCAGGTGTATTTTATTTATCCAAGCATTATTTTTATGATTTTTAAAGTGGATGAGGAAACTATGTAAAAAATAGTTACTCCTCACTGAGGACTGACCTCTGTGTTAAGTGCTCATTCCAAGAACAGGAAGCATTTGAAGAGAGACTTGAGAAGGAGGAGAAGTGTTTCTGATGCTAACAGCAGAGGAGGAGGTGGCTTGGCCTCGCACAGTGGGGCATGTCCGCCCTTGTTCTCTTGTCTGCAGGGATAAGAGGGGAAGCATCTGGCGAGGCTGCGAGGGGCAAAGGAGTGCTGAGTTTCTATCAGCTGTGTTATGGGGAGGGGGTCCCCTAGTCTGAGAAAGATGCACTAGGAATCAGGTACATCAAAACTGATCTGCATGACCAGTGGTCACAGCAAAGCCAGGCTCTTACCCCAAGGGAGGGCAATCTTAAAGCCAGCTGGTTTTAAATCATTTCCTAATCCAAGGGCAGTACAGTTCAGGGAAGTTCAACAGGAAGTGACAGGAGTAACACAGAAGCCAGCAAATGCAACCTGTATATAACAGCTTTGCTCAGTCCCTGCCATTTAGGAGACGGGCATCCTGAGGGAGAAGGAGCATGGCGTCTCAGGAAGAACTTGTGGTTTGGCGTGACCAGAGAGGGTTCTAGAGAGTGAGAGGTGGTGGTAGTTAGGGAGGAGCAGGGCCTCACAAGAGCTGAACGCATAGGAACTTGAATTATTCTTTTTGCTGTGGACCATAGAAGCCTGGCAGGTTTTTAGTAGGGAGGCTTTGTTTCTGCTTTAGAAACAGAGGGAAAAGGCTCAAAAATCCTGGAATTAGGATATCAGAGCTGAAGTGGTATCAGGCTTCACTGAATGCTAGTGCTCTCCCTGTATCACAAGTAACTTGTTAACATAATCAAACCCTGTATTTAAAAGCAAATCCAAACAAAAACAAAGCCGAACAATACAACCACAAAACCCTTCCTGTTACTTGACTGTGGTTGAACATCCTATTTCTAACAGAGGCATCTTAGTTATTGGCAGCACAGCTTCTTGATTCTATCCCTATAGCAGGCCCTAGTTCTTACCATTAAAGAATCCTTCTAGAATGATAATCTGATGAACCATTTTTCCTTTACTCCTTAGGCTCTACTGACCCAAGGCAAAAATGTGATATTGGTGACATTGATCTTTCACTCTTCCTATAAGACAGTATGAATTAAATAACATTATTTAATTGTAAAAAAAAGTTTTAATAAAAACAAATTAAAAATGTTGACATAGGATGAAAATGACTTAGGCTTACAGGTAACTGGTCTAATCTTTTAAGCTAAAATATTTCCCCAGATAAGACCTAGATTGGTTATATGACTTTACCGAACCCACACAACTAGCTGGTGGCAGAGCTAAGTCCAGAAAACATCATTCCTAATGTTCTTTCCATTTCACCAGATGACCAGATGTATATCCATCATTACTTCTTTACTCTGGTATTGATTAAAGTGTATTCCTGTTAGCCATTGTTGCTTAGTACCTATCTAAAACTTAATGACTTAAAACAATAATTGGTGATCTCTCATTTTTCTGTGGTTGACTAGGTGGTTAGAGTTGCTGTCGGCTGGGGCTGTATTGATCTGAAAGCTCAACTGGGCCAGACATCCAGGATGGCTCACTTGCCTGCCTGAGAGTTGATGTTGGGATTGTAGGCTGGAGCTCTTAAACATAGATGCTATGAGGCCTATGTGTTTCATAGCATGGCAAATGGGTTCTAATAATGAGAGTTCCAAGAGACCTATATAGTAGCTGCAAGGTTCTTTTTGACCTAGCTTTGAAGTCCCAGTAGTTTGCTTCTGCTGTGTTGTTTATTGGCCAACCAAATCACCAAGACCAGCCCAGATCCAAGGGGGGAAGATCAGAGCCCACTTCTTAGTGTGGGAGTGAATCACAGGAATTGCAGCTCTGTTTAATCTGCCACCGGGAAAGTAGAGAGAGTGCGGTAAGTAGTGATTATACAGAACAGCAGAATTTGAGAACCGTGGCAGTGAGAGCACAAGACAATAGAAATGCGTTGAATTAAGTCTGCAGAAGGCTTTTGTCATAGTTTTAGGCACCAAGTACAGAGGAACCCAGTCTCTGTCTTTCAACACTCATATTCTAATAGGGCACAGACATTAAGCAGGTAGTCACTCAGATTTTCAGTGTTGTAACAGAACAACAGAAGTACTTATTCATGAAAGCATCTACTCATCCATTCATCTGCCATCCTTTATTGAATCCTGGAGCTAAGATGACTTGGGTCACTGAGCCTATATTCAAATAGAGGGGAGATAGACCACAGCACACCACATCCAGAGAAGAATCATTGCAGGCAGTGATTTAAAAAAAAAAAAAAGTGAGATGGGGAAATAGAGGGAGGGGTTGGGGGTAATTAGGGAAATTCTTTTATAGTACAGGAGAGAGCAACTCTTACCTGAAGGATGATAAGAGCTCAGCCAGGTAAAGATCTGGAGGGAAAAAAAACCTTATAGGCAGAGAAGACTAATAATAAAGGCCCTGAGGCATGAAAGGTATTGGGGTGTTCAAGAAGCAGAAGGAGGGGCGGTGTGGTTGGAGCTCTGTAACTGGGGAGTAGGAAGTGTGATATGAGGCCAGAGGGCCTTCCTGAGCTCTGGGGTGCAGAAGGTTCTCCTTGGGAGTCAGTGCTCCTCACAAAGCAGGTGGTTTGTGAGTTGAGTCTTGAAGCATAAAAACTGCACTTGGGTCAGGTGAGTTTATGATGATGGGCGGGGTCATGGGAGGCTTAGGTAGGAGGCAAGGAAGGATAATAATAAAGGGTACTAATATTTATTTGTCCCTAATTATGTTCCACGCACAATGCCACAGGCTTTATCCCACTGAAACCTTATAATCTCTTTATTAGATGGATCTTGTTATCCTTATTTTACCAAAGACTAAATGAAGGTCAGGGGTCAGATTTGGGGTTTGTTGACTTTGGTGTACTCATAGGAGGCCTTTAGGTGGAGCTACATAAATAAACCATTGCTTAATAAACTGCAGCTTGCTTATATCAGGCACTGGGTAAATCAGTGTTGAATAAGATAGGGGTATATATGGACTTGGGAGCGAATCTTCAGTGGGTGGTCCTGACCTTGAGAGGGTAGATAAGTGCCTAGTTTGCAGCTTCATGAGCACCCAGATGGTGTTGCTGATATGCTAATTAAAATATGCTTTACTTTCCAATAACAAATTTTATGATCACTGTGGTGCCATGTGTCCTTTCTGGTCCATAAGTCTCTGAACCCCATTCCTGTGTTTAGGCAGAGCCTTTGTGCCTTTATGAGCAGAGCCTGCCTTCCACAGGAAGGGACAAGGCTCCTTTGAGCTAGTGTGTGGTCGTGTTACCCAGACTTTGAGAACCAGATGCACCTGCCGGAGCTTTGAAGCAGAAGCTGGGCCATACAGCATCTATTTTTGAGGTGTCCTTAGAGGGACTGGATGTGGTGGGCTGAGGCTGCAGGAACAGAAGTTCCAGACAGGATCTCATAACCAGGGTTGGGGCCCTGGGGGTCTGAGATACAGACCTGAGCCCAGTAGTGTCCCTCTGGTCTATTCAAGTTTTCTCATTTTGGCTTAACTTTGTTTATATTTGCTTTGTTAAAAAAATCGCCCAGTTCACTTACATAATTATATTTACTGTGTAGAGTTGAACACAGTCCTCTCTTTCAATTATTTAGTCTCCATAGTGTCTGTGTTTATAAATCCTTTGGTATTCCTTTTGTTTTACATTCATAAAGGGATGTATTTTATTGGAAGATTCTTATCAAATATAACATATGAAAAATTAAGAATGAAAGAAATATCAATTTTGTAAAACTTAAATGTAAGAAAATTGGCATATAAGTATTTTTTTCTCTAAGTGGTTAGATTAAGTTTTTTTAAAATGTCTTCTTCTATCTTACTAGATAATTCAAATTTTGTGTAATAAGCCCATATTTCCTGTGCACTCAGAAAAAAAAAATGAGATGTTATATGAAAAACAAACTGTGATCACATAGCAATAAACATCATTCTGAAAGTTCTATTTAGGCAAATATTTTATATTAATATAACAAGTATCAGATACACATCCTCATGCATCTTTAAAAACTTTTCCAATGGGGGAAAAAAAAATACTTTTAATGATGCCAGTTTCCCTACTGCTTACCTTGACCAAACTCCATAGGTTTTGGTATGGGGTATCCTAATTATTGTTCAGTTTCAATTTTGTCTCTATGTTTAAATCCAGATTTATTTGAATGTCAAGGTGCTTGGAGTTGTTGGCTCTTCTTTTGTTATTAATTTCTGGTTTTACTGCATTGTGGTTACAGAAAGTAGCCTGAAAGATTTTGGTTTTAAAAAATATATTAAACTTTTTTTTTTTTGGCCTAGAACATGATCAACTTTGTCAGTGTTCCAAAGATATATAATGAAATATATACTATCTGTCGGGGTATAGTAACACACACATATATACGCACATAAACACATTGTCATGCATGTATATTTATATATCTGGTCTGCTGGTTAGCTGTATTTGCCAAGCCCTGGAGTCATTTCAACACAAGTTTGTTGAGGCAGACTTGTCCATTTCATTCTCAGCTCTGCCGCAAGTGCCTAACAGGACCTCCTTCACATAGGAATTAAATAAGTATCTGTTGAATGAATTAAAAAAGTTATTACACCCTTAGTTTTCTTTCTGTATGAGACATCATTTTAAAGTTGTACCAAACTCTTCTGTTTTGGCCATGTAATTTTGTTAAATTTGTCTATTTAAAATATATTTTAGTAAGTTTTTAAAAAAAATATTTATTTATTTACCTTAGAGAGAGATTGAGAGAGGGCATGAGCAGAAGGGGCAGAGGCATAGGGAGAGAGAATCTCAAGTAGACTCTGGACTGAGAGCACAACATGGGGCGCAACTCATGACCCTGAGATCACGATCTGAGCTGAAACCAAGGGTGAGATGCTTAACAGACCATGCCATTCACGTGCCCCTCTGGTAAGTTATTCTTGAAGCTTTTGGGTGATATGTATATTTGTATTCATTTCAAGAATACTTACTAAATGCTTGTTATGTCCTAGTCACTGTGCTAAGCACTAGAAATACAATGGCAAATTAAAAAAAAAAATCTAGGCTTTCTGCTTTTCATGATTCATACATATATAATTATGGAAACAAATAACCAAGTAAATAACTAAGTAAATATTAATTTAAAAGAATTCCAATTGTTTTATGAAGGAAGAAAAGGTGCAGTTGTTAAAGGTGGTGAGGAGAGTTGAATTATTGATGGGATAGTCAGGAAGTTGCCCTCCCTGGGATGGGGACATTGAATTGGAGGCCAATGGGCAAAGCGAGTCAGCCCCATGGAAGCTGTGGGGATGGTCCACCAGGCAAGGGAAGAGTACCTTCTATTAATATGAAATCCTTTCTCTCTCATGTGTTTCACTGAGTTCAGTTTGATGCTTCCTTTTTTTTTTTCCCCCCCTTTTTTTGGTACTTACACGATACATGTATTAATCTGCATAATCACACAACCCATACAATTAGGTGTTAATACTTTTAAATGATTTTTGTTGGTCTTATGAACAAAATAATTTTGGATTCTGCCATACCCTCCCACACCCCATCTGTAATTTTTTTGATTTGTAGTATGGGAATTTAATCTATTCCCATTTTTAATAATCTGATAGCTTTGGTTTCATTCCTGACATTTTCCTAGATGTTTTTGGATATTATCCTTTAGTTTTCAACATTGCTTGTCTTTTCCAGTAAGTTTTATATCAGGGAATTATTTATTTCTTGTCCTTGGGTGGTTCTCTTAGAGAGCAGCCTAGTTTCTGTGTTAATCCAAATAATGATCTTTGAATTTCTCTGAGGATAGTAACTGAAATTATTCTTCCTCCCAGCTTTCTTGGGATATAACTGACAAGTAAAAATTGTGTATACTGAAGGTGTACAGCATGTTTTGATATGTGTATATATTGTAAAATGATTACCACAGCCAAGCTAATTAACATACCTTTCACCTCATATAGCATAAGCTACCTTTTTTTTTTGTGTGTGAGAACAATTAAGATGTAGTCTCAGCAAATTTCCAGTATGTAATACAGTATTACTAACTATAGCCACCACACTGTACGTTAGATTCTTTAGAGCTTGTCCTTCTCCCATAACTGAAACTTTGTACCTGTGACCAGTATTTCTAAGTTCTTTGTTTCCTGCCGTAACTGTTTCCTCAAGGGCAAATTATTCTACTGATCCAGCTTGTTGTATCTAATTCATGGAGTTGGTTTTCCTTAAGTTTGGGGTGAACATTTAGCATTCAACTTATAAAGTTCTGGATTGGACACTGGGTTGTATACTATTATACCAGTTGTGATGGTCAGAGTTCAGTTTCCCCTGCCAAGTTCTCCATCATGCCCCCTACCCAGGGTCATTCTTCCCTGGCAGGAAGGCGATCTGCAAGGAGTAACCAAGTGAGCCGCCTTCTCACTCCTCACCTCCAACTCCACTCCTGCCATTGGGGCGGGAGTGGAAGTGTTGGCCTGGGGTCAGAGTGCCTTAAGAAATGTTAGTACTACTCCAGATGGACAATTCTTTTCCTTTTAACCTGTATCCACAAAGGTATGGGGACATTCTTAGGGTATTGTCATACTGTTTTCCTTGGCCCAGTGCTCTTCTGGGACCCTTCCCTGGAACTTCCCTCTTGACCCAGAGTCAGACATTCCCTGGAGTTTTTGGTCCTCTAATGAGCATCTTTCCTGTTGCCTGCTTTTAAACATTTGCTATTATCTTCATTATTTATATATATATTTTTCTGTTATTCCAATGGGATTTGGGGAGGAAAGAGAGAAATATGTGGCCTGACTTAAAAAAGAAAAAACAACTTAAAAAAAAGTATGTGGCCTAATTTGCCATCCAGGTGAGAAATCTGCATATAGAATTTATTGGCTGATATAATATAGCAACAGATCCTGATATGCACCATTTCCTTTTTCAATTTGCTGCCCCCAACACGAAGGCCAAGGCAGAGATTCTTGAGCCAGAATTAAATCAATGAGACTTAAAGAATACAGATTTAAGAGTTTGCTGGTTTTTAGTTAATCCGTCACACAGGGTGTTTCAGGATTCCTACTCAAATAACTCAGAAGAAAGTTATTTTCCAGGTTCAGCACCAAGTCAGTTCTGCCATTTCACAGTTGCTGTTTCCTCCCAGCCAATGTTTAACCAGGATGATGGGGGCTGGTGAAGGTGGCAGAGGACAGTCCCTTGCAGGGGAGAGAAGGACAGGCGGACAAGAATAAGAGCGAATGGAGGCATGCCTCCAGTTCTGAGGAAATACAACAGGGGGAGAGAAAAGGAGAGAAATCTTATGTGACTGGAACAAAAGGGGGTATTGGGGGGATGCCACTGAGCAAGCCGGGTGGGTGGATCCAGGCATTTAAGAGCCTTTCTTGCTGTAATAGTTGGATTTTATTTAACAGGCAATGAGGAACCAATCGTGTAAAGCTTTCAGGAGAACAACAGTATGATTGGAAAAGTGTATTGCATGCCAGTATATGCCATAAAGAATAGACATTGACTTTGAGGGACAAATATGGGAATGCTGGAGCACTTGGGTGGCTCAGTCGGTTAAGCATCTGCCTTTGGCTCAGCTGGGATCGATCCCCGTGTCTGCTTCCTTTCTCAGTGGAGAGTCTGCTTCTCCTTCTTCTTCTACCCTTCCCCACTGTTCATGCTCTCTCTCTCTCTCTCTTAAAATATGGGAATGCCTTTCAGGGGTGTTGACAGCAGCACTACTCAGACAAGTTGACCGACAGGAGGGATCCCATTGTCAGGGGCGTCAGCCTGAGAGCAGAGCATGTCTGGACCCCTTTCTTGGTGTTGGGCTTAGGCTGAGAGAACAGTATAGGGCAAGATGGGCTCCAGCCTAGAAGGGCCTGCTCAGGATCCCCACAAAAAAGCTTGCCCATGCACGTGAAGTTCCATCCTGTGTGGAGGGGAGCACTCCATAGGGCAGCCAGCAGTACCACTGGGATGGTGGTCAGTGCTGACAGGGAGCATCAGAGCTCTGGCGTCACGGTGATTCAGGGCCCAGCATGATGGCGGTGGCTGAGTTCTCTTGGGACAACAGGTGGTGTTGACAAGGATGGGAAAAAGAGGAGGAGGGGCACACTTGCAGGAAGAGATACTGAGTTGAGTTGGGGGCATGTGGAGTTGGAGGTGCTAGTGGAACTCCCAACACTAGTGCCCAGTAGGCAAGTGGGAGCATCCAATTGAGGACTGGAAATGGGACTCTGGAACCTTGAAGAGAAGTCAGGAATTGAGTCATCTCCTAAGAGATGGTTGTGGTGGTGATGGGAATTGGTGAGATTCCTCAGGTCCAAGCAAAGAAAGCAAGCCAAGGAAAATCACGGTCAAGGCAAGTACAGTAAGGATCTACTGCATCCTTGAAGTATTTCTTTATCTATAAAGGGCATTTTTTATTTCATGTGCAATGAGAATTCCAGCATTTTATTATTAGTAGTATTTAAAATAAATGACTCAGAGGGAATTCTGGCCCAGCACAAGAAGTGCTAAATGGGCAAGGCTTGTTGCCTGCCTTTCTGAATTGCTTGTGGTACAATTGGGCCATTCACTCTGTTCCGGGCTCTCTGTGTTTCCTCCTTTCCGGGTTAGACCTATTTGCTAGGGAAAACAATCCATTTCTCAGGGCTTCAGTTTTATGTACTGTTGATCTGTTACTTTATTTCTCTAATCTTTTTCCCACAGCAAATAGTTTTTATTACCTGGAGCTAAAAACAACCTACAGGATACCAAAGCATAAGTTAAGGAAAATCATCTATGATTCCAGTGGGAGGAGTGGGGAACAAATAGTCCACCTACTTGCTTGGAAGAGCATGTGGCCTAAACAGCTATTTGATTTTTGTATTCACTTTTCAACTCGTTGTATTGACCTTATGTTTTTTATTACACTATAAATCTCTTCACCATATTGAAAATTGAGGAACACATTTCTTCTCCTTGGTTCCATGCATCTGAAGGCCATGGGTAGACAAGTGTATAAGTGCCAATGGAAAATAGCTTTTCTGGAAAATAGCTTTTCTGGACTATCAGGTTTGGTCCTCAAAGATTAAGAGCACTCCATGTGGTGAGCAATAAATCTGGATTCTTCTGTGTTTAATTAAGGTAATTTTCCTTCTTAGCTCCAGATGTGGAGATGAGATTCAATTTTGTTGTATTTAAAGGACCATGTCCTTCCAAACATGCATGTCACCAGCATGGAATGCAACCACAGACTGGCTTCCTTCGACTTGAGGAAGAAGTTCTAGCCCCATCTTCTGCTCCTGTGTTTTTCCATTGCATGAGTATGGGTTTGTGAGGTGATGGAATCCCACTACATAAATTCCAGATGTTAAAAGAAGAGCAAAGGAGGGCAAGAAGTTGAACCAGTAGAAGGCAGAGATTGTTACATAATACTTTTTTGCCAGGTATAGTATCTGTGAATAAAGACTTTATTACAGAGAAAGACCAATGCTCCTGCCCTCTTTTTGCAAATTAATCAATAGCTGTTAGGAAAATCACATAGTATTTCTTAGCTAGTTCCTGAAAAGACTCTCTGAAAATAGCAATATCATCACCAAGTAAACATAGCAAATTCTAGGACAAAAGAGAGCTAACAGTCCAGTTAAAATGTCTGAATTTCCACCGCAGTTCTCTTGTTAATGAGGTAGCCTGACCTATGCTTGACTATATCCAGAAAAAGGAAATGCGTTGTCTCAAAGGGAAGCCCATTCCACCTCTAGAGAGTTCAGGCTGTTGAAAGTATCTTGCTTATATTGTTGTGACAAGTTCCTTCTCTTTGAGTTGTTCTCCCTTTTGTTCCAGTTTGTTCTCTTAGAGGAACACAAAGCAAGTAGAATGTTCCTTATTATCTCTTAGGCTATGGGTGTCCAAAGTGATAAATACATGTCCTTGTCCTCAAGAACATCATAACTGAGTGGAGAGAAGGAGAAGTCCCTCCCCAAGGTTAGGGGTCACTTCTTATTCATCTGTATTTTAGTGTATTTTTAGGTAGAACAGGTGGCATAAAGTAGGCAGTGATATTTTTGAGATATCTATAAAATACCAAAAATATTTTTGATCTTGTATTTAATAATATTAATAAATATTTGATAATCAGAAAAAGCAACATTGCTTTTCTCTGGTTCTTATATCCCATGTCAAACTCTGGGACTTTCTGAGTGATGTTGGGTGGAAATTAGAATTCTGGCTCCTTTCCTGCTCTCCTACCTGGCTTACAATGTCCAAACGTCAGTGCTCCATTCTGAATGGCCACGTCACCCATGTGTTTGTGTAGTATCTGTCTAAGGATCCCATCCCCCACGGCTTGATTGCAGTTAGCCTGGCCTAGATAGAGACTCTAGGGAATAATTGAATGTATGAGCACCTGTACAATGCATTCTACCACAGTGGGGTTAGCATTTTTTGGATGCTCCCTCTACACTGCTACTGGAAATGGGTAGTGGTCTCTGCTCTGTGTGAACTCAGTCTGTCTAGGGAGATAATATAGCTATGCCGGGAATCCCAAGACAGTTTTGGTGACAGAGGAGTGGTACAGATTGGCCCAAGAATGGAAAGGGAGAGTAATGTGCAGTGTTAGTGTGCTGTCCAAGAGTCTTGACATGACTAGAGGCATTTCATACCAGAAGGGGTAATTGATAAGACCACTGGCACATAACTTCACAAGGCTGGTTGGGGGAAGCCTCATGAAGAGGTGACACCTGAGCCAGAAGACTGACTGACAGCAATGACCAGCACGGTCTGGGTCATACAGGCAGGCATAATGAACTGGACATGGTACTAGACTCACCAGGGAGGAGACGGAGAACAGCAGTCTCCAGACCCTCCACATTTGTGACCTTTCCCTCTTATGTAAGCAATCCAATGGCATTCTTTATTGATTAGCTCCTAGATGGGATGACCAGCTTAGCAAATGAAAATACAAGACACCCAGTAAAATTTGAATTTCAGATGAACAATAAATAATTTCTTAGTATAAGTATGTCCTGCAAAAAAGAAAATATTAAGATTCTCTGTTGTGGAAGCAAGTACAAAAGTGGATAGAAGAAAGGAGAGAGACGTCCCAGACACCATCCTAGTTAGAGGGAGGTAACGAGGTGGAAACTTCTGGGTTGATTGGCCTCCTCTCAGCTTTGCAGAGACCAGTCTAACCCTTGGCCAGTGTTGGACCGAGCCCAAAGTACAGACAGGTGGTTGCGTGGGGGAGTGTGTGGATGACCAAGCCTGGTCCTTCCCCCTCCCAGGACCCACTAGAGTTAATGAATGGTGGGGGAATCCCAGCCTCACCCTGGAGCCAGCCTGGCCAGTGGTGCTGTCAGAAGAGCTGTTCAGAGCCATGGCTGGGGGGGCAGTGCACTGAGCTGGGTTTCAGCAGGGGTGCCTTGGGCAAGCGATTGAGCTGAGGACAGCAATCCCTTGATCCATTTGAGGCAGATAAGAGAAGGCTAAATCCCCTCAGGTTGTTGTGAGGATTAAATGAATGAATGTAGAGAAAGGCATTAGTTAAATTCCTGGCCTGTGGTGACTATTTCTTTTTTCAGTATTTCTAAGAAAATAGAGTATCTGTTTGCTTCTTCAGTCAGACCGTATTGCAGATGACTTAAGACCGGGCAGCAAATTTGAGGTGGAGCCCATTATCAAAACGGGCGGCCCAGACCACAAAGCTGATTTATCTGAATCATAGCAGCAGCAAATTCCTGTTATTGTAACGAATCACAGCATGTATGCACACAGAGGCAGGGGGCTGGGCCTTGCAGCCAGGGTAACGAAAAGCAGACACTTGCAATATCCTAATGATGTGTGTAGCAACCAAACCTGTAGCCTGGTTACACAAAACAGGCCATAATGAAATCCAGTTTTTTTTTTAATGGAATATTTTCCCTACATGATAAGGTATTGCATATGGTTCTTTCCCCCTTGCACAGCAGTTCCATCCAAAGCAAACATTTTAAAGATTTTAACTGAAGTTGGGAAATGAAAACTTGCCTCGGCATAAGAATGTCAAAGCCATCTGCTAGAAAATCACAGCTCTGCAATATAAAATATGAAGATCTGTGTTGCTCAAAATGATTTAATCATAAAATATCATTTCCTGGAGCTGAACAGAAACGTGTCTACTTGGCCACTAGAGCCTTCTGGAGAAAGTCACTATGTATCTGCAGCGTGGTAATAGTAATTTTTGAATTTCAAAGGGAAAACAAAGGAGGGACTTTGGAAAATAACACTTTGAAGGGATCATCATTTCAATTCTTTGCAGATGATTTTGAAAGTTTTTTGTTAAAACAACTTTGACAGAGACGGAGAAACATAGCCATCCGTTTGGAGGAAAAGAATCAAAATGTGCTGTTTGTATTTTATTTTGAACACATTTAATAAATAAGGACTTCTCTGTACCATGAGAGCAAAATTCCAAATCACCAATGGGATGGGGGGCAGTCAAGAGTCAGGCTGGGCAGCATATGTAGCCCTGTGTTCAAGTGACGAGGACCATATTTTGGAGAAAAGTTTCTCTGGAAGGCCTCTATATATGTATGTATATCTATCTATCTATCTACATCTCATATTATATGTATATTTCCCCAATAGGACGTTTTTTTCAGAGTGATTATCTAGTTAGTTCTGGAAAATTGGTTCTGATACTGCTCCATTCTTTGAACATAAGTTTGATCTGATCTTATTTTAATATTAATTGGCAATTTTTCCTTAGCTTTTTTGCACAAAATGGTGCTCAGTGAACACATGGGGTTTTTAATCATGACATATTCCTATATTTGAAAAACAGTCTGTGCCATATATGCCTATTCTTAGTAGTTACGAACCTAAATGCAAACTTTTCTCTCTTTTAAGCACTCCTAAAATCAGTTGTGTGCATTAATCAATAATGAGCATCCATTTTTAAAATGGGCCTCTGATTTCAAAATTGAGAAAACTTCAAAATTGTATTAGGTATTTATTTTATTTATTTATTTTTTTAAAAAAGATTTTTATTTTATTTTTATTTTTTATAAACATATAATATATTTTTATCCCCCGGGGTACAGGTCTGTGAATCTCCAGGTTTACACACTTCACAGCATTCACCATAGCACATACCCTCCCCAATGTCCATAACCCCACCCCCCTCCCCCCCAGCAACCCTCAGTTTGTTTTGTGAGATTAAGAGTCACTTATGGTTTGTCTCCCTCCTAATCCCATCTTGTTTCATTTATTCTTCTTCTATCCCCTTAACCCCCCATGTTGCATCACCACTTCCTCATATCAGGGAGATCATATGACAGTTGTCTTTCTCTGCTTGACTTATTTCGCTAAGCATGATACGCTCTAGTTCCATCCATGTTGTCGCAAATGGCAAGATTTAATTTCTTTTGATGGCTGCATAGTATTCCATTGTGTATATATACCACATCTTCTTGATTCATTCATCTGTTGATGGACATCTAGGTTCTTTCCATAGTTTGGCTATTGTGGACATTGCTGCTATAAACATTCGGGTGCATGTGCCCCTTCGGATCACTATGTTTGTATCTTTAGGGTAAATACCCAGTAGTGCAATTGCTGGGTCACAGGGCAGTTCTATTTTCAACATTTTGAGGATCCTCCATGCTGTTTTCCAGAGTGGCTGCACCAGCTTGCATTCCCACCAACAGTGTAGGAGGGTTCCCCTTTCTCCACATCCTTGCCAGCATCTGTCATTTCCTGACTTGTTAATTTTAGCCATTCTGACTGGTGTGAGGTGATATCTCATTGTGGTTTTGATTTGTATTTCCCTGATGCCGAGTGATATGGAGCACTTTTTCATGTGTCTGTTGGCCATCTGGATGTCTTCTTGGCAGAAATGTCTGTTCATGTCCTCTGTCCACTTCTTGATTGGATTATTTGTTCTTTGGGTGTTGAGTTTGCTAAGTTCTTTATAGATTTTGGACACTAGTCCTTTATCTGATATGTCGTTTGCAAATATCTTCTCCCATTCTGTCAGTTGTCTTTTGGTTTTGTTAACTGTTTCCTTTGCTGTGCAAAAGCTTTTGATCTTGATGAAATCCCAATAGTTCATTTTTGCCCTTGCTTCCATTGCCTTTGGCGATGTTCCTAGGAAGATGTTGCTGCGGCTGAGGTCGAAGTGGTTGCTGCCTGTGTTCTCCTCAAGGATTTTGATGGATTCCTTTCTCACATTGAGGTCCTTCATCCATTTTGAGTCTATTTTTGTGTGTGGTGTAAGGAAATGGTCCAATTTCATTTTTCTGCATGTGACTGTCCAATTTTCCCAACACCATTTATTGAAGAGGCTGTCTTTTTTCCATTGGACATTCTTTACTGCTTTGTCGAAGATGAGTTGACCGAGAACTGGCTTTCTGGGTCAAGTGGTTCCTTTCCCCAAGTGTTCATCGAACTATAAATACATTCTTGATATTACTCTGTGCCACCGTGGGAATGCATCCCGAGGACTGAGACTCAGAACTGCACCTAAGATTTTATTGACAGATATTCTTTCTGGCTATCACCTTCCATTTATTCTTTGGTTTGCCTTTTATTATCAGGCTCGGTTTTCTAAGTGTCATTCTAAGAAAGGTGAGGGGTGAAGTAGGGGCAGGAATCTCTATTTCCATCATGAAAGTCAACGTCAATCTTTCCTCTCTTGGTGACTAATTGATGCCTCATGTTTCTGGAAATATTGCAGCATTTCATTCAGATTTGAATCTGGATAAGCCAAAGCATTTCCTCAAAAGTCATCATTGGGATCACCTCACAGACTCACTCATTCTATTTACCGGTGCTGTTCCCCAGGCTATTTTACACGTGTCATTCATTGGCTTTATCAGACGGGCTGCTGGTCTGCTGCTCTGCGTGGATTTGATTCTCCAGGCACCAGGAGCTTTTAGGTCTTCAGGCTCTGGTTTGCATGAATGTGTTGAAGGCTGATCTTCTCTCCACTGTAGCTGGCCTTTAAGTGCCCTCAAAATAATACCTTCAGTCTTAGAATAGGAGACTTGGGCAACTCCTTCCCACACAAATTCACTCTCCTCGGGTAAAATGCAAAGCAAGCACAACTGGGCAGTGCCTTCCTCAGTTTCTTGGTTCTCAACAATTGGTCAGTTTCCCCTGGATGGCTGGTAACCTATGAGTTCAGTCCTGTACCATCTTCTGGAAATGTCCAAGAAGACATCTTAGGGAATCTGGCTTTATCTTCATGTCCTGGATCATACAAGGGAACATTTTTCATTGTGGACTAGAACTTGAGTATTGACCAATGGGTGTATTTCCTGGAACTGTGCCTGTGTGTTCACTGAGGAGATTAAGATTCTGAGACCAAAGAGGTGATGTGACTGAAGAAAACTATTTTCTTACTTTCTCAGTGTTATGCACAAAATAGTGTCCATTGAATCAGTCAGTAGGTTTATGATAGGTGACTTCTACATATTAGTAAAAGTTAACACCTTTTTTTTCTTAGATCCATCTCAGTTATTCAATTGCTATTAATTAATTATTAATTATTAATTAATTAAATGCAAGTGTTTAGTCTTTGGGATAACAAGTCATAAGATTAGGGCCAGCACCAGATTTCAAGCCTTCTGGCCATTAGTCGGCCAGTTCTGGGTCATGCACTAATAATTTTCTTATAGCACCTAGAGAAAACTCTCTGTACTTAACGCTTTTCACAAGACAACCTCTTTCTGATTTTTACTGTTGATGAATAAATACCTGCAAGGGGAAGCACTGGGGCAGAGGGCATGAATGAGGTTTTTGTTACATACAAATAGGAAATGTGAGCCAATTTCCAGGCCCACCAGTAGTCAAGGGGAAAGGCAATCTCTGTGAGCTATTATCTGTGTTCAGACTGTCGCATTAATTCTTTAATATGATAATTTTGTCAATACTGTGTAGATATTAATGTTTTTTAAATATACACTGATTTTATTTATATATTTGTATATTTATTTATTTATTGAAAGATTTTAGTCATTTAATTGAGAGAGAGAGAGAGGGCGTGCTGGGGTAGGGGGAGGGACAGAGGGAGAAGCAGGCTCCAACTAAGCAGAGATCTGGATGTGGGGCTCGATCCCAGAACCTGGCGATCATGACCTGAGCTGAAGGCAGATGCTTAACCAACTGAGTGCCCCAATATGCACTGATTTTATCACAAATGAACCTGGCCTCAGGGTGCCTGGGTGGCTCAGTCAATAAAGCATATACCTTTGGCCTAGGTCATGATCCCAGGGTCTTGGGATTGAGCCCCAAATAGGGCTCCTTGCTGGACAGAGTCTCATTCTCCCTCTCCCTCTGCCATCCCCCCTGCTCATGCTTACATGCTCTCACTCTCTTTGTAGCATGCTCTCTCAAATACATAAGTAAAATCTTAAAAAAAATCCAGACCAAACCAAACCAAATGACCCTGGCTTCTTGTTTTGCCCTAACACAGATTGATTTTTATACCCTTTTCTTTCAAAATTTCCACTCATATTTTGTCCATTTGGACAGGGTGTTATGTTTTTTCTTACAGATTTATAAGGTATTTTTGATTTAATGATAATGCTTAGCTTTTTATGACCTGTACTTTACAAATACTTTCCCAATTCATCATGTGCATTTAAATGTTTTGCTAATATTTTTAAACATACACATATTCTTACATTTTATATGGTTTTATCTCCTAATCATTTCTCTTTCAGTTTCGGTGGTATATTCCTGATGAGACCCTCACTGTGCTTGGAAGCTCTTGCATTTTTCTAAGTTGGTAAGTTTATCTTGTGTAAAGGGAAAACTTTTCAAAGGAGAATCTTGACCATTTCCACTTGAGCTTAATGTTGCTTTTGGATTAAAAAATTCTATTCCCTGACATCATCACTTCTTCTCTCTCTCTCTCTTTATTTTTTTTTTAAGATTTTATTTATTTATTTGACAGATAGAGATAGAGAGAGGGAACACAAGAAGGGGGAGTGGGAGAGGAAGAAGCAGTCCTCCTGCCAAGCAGGGAGCCTGATGCGGGGCTCAATCCTAGGACTCTGGGATCATGAGCTGAGCCAAAGACAGATAGATGCTCAATGACTGAGCCACCCAGGTGCCCTATCATCACTTCTTCTCAAACATAACATTATTAAGGAAAATGTTAAGCATACACAGAAGTAGGACAGATAGTGTAATGAAATCTCATTTCTTCATCTCCCAACTTCAATAGTGATCAACACTCAGCTATTTCATTTAATCTTCCCCTTCTTCCCCCCTCCCCCCCTTTGGAGGAAATTCTAGATACTATGTCATTTCATGCACAAATCCTTCATTTTGTATCTCTAACAGAAAATACTTTTTTAAAAACACAATCATTGTATTTTTTCACATTTAGTACAACAATCATTAATACTTTAATAGATATTCACATAAAAATTTACATCAAACTAACTTCTTACAGATGCTTTGCTGAATCAAGGGTGCAGAGAGGATCCCCACTTTGCACTTAGGTGATGTGTTTCTTAGGTCTCAGTCTGTAACAGTTCTCCCTCCCTTTCTTCCCAGTTTGTGGAAGAAACTGGGTCATGGGTCATGTCCTGTAGAGTGTATTATGTTCTGGATTGAGCTGACTGTCCTCTCATTGCACAACTTTTTTATCGTCTATGTTTCCTGCAAACTGGTTGTACCCAAGTCTCAATTAAGCTCATTAATTTTTTCTTTTTTGGCAAGAATACTTTATATGAATGCTTTGTGCTTCCTATTGCATCATATTGGGAAACAATCATGTCTGTTGATGTCACTTTTAATGGTATTAAGATTGATTGCTGAGTTCAACTGTTGTGGGCCTAGGAGTCACCCAGTTGTCTGCATTTCCACTGATAATTCGCTCTGGGATTCAGAGCCAGTGTTGGATAGAACAGTCAAGAGTAATAGGCTGGAGTCAGAAACTTGGGTTCAAGTATTTGTTCTGCCAGTTACTTGTCCTGCCTGGGCTAAGTTCCTTGATCTCTCAGGCTTTTTGAGGCTTACTCAGTTTTGAGGCATGGATAATCCACTTTGTGTGTATGGCTGCTGTTGAAGTTGGATACATTCTTTGTGCAGGGCCTCGGCATGGTGTGGAAGAATAGTAGCTGTGATTTACTGCCATTGGTGTAAGCAGATGGAAAGTGTCTAGATGACCTTAAAGGTCTTTCCAAATCTGAGGTCCTACCATGCAGCTCTGATAGCTGGGTGACCTGTGTATTCAGAGAAAATCTGTGGGCAGGAGAGCTCATCAACCAGTTGTAATAGCTCAATAGAGATGACAATTCTGCCAGTTTAGGGTCCTGTAGGCAGAGCTGAGAGGTCTATAAATTCACATTTACTTTTCAAGTCCCATTTTATAACAGCTTGCCAAATGTGTCGCCAAGATGAAGATAGATTGTAATGACTATATTTTGGTAATTTCTTTCTTTCCTGAAATCAATGCTCAGTCATGTTACAAGGCTAGTCTCCATCTGGTTTTAATCAATGGCAGAGGGAGCACCATTTCTGGACAGAAGGGCTGTGTCTGTGTCTATTCAGGAAAAGCTGCATGGAGAGAGCTCCAGCTGAGCAATTACACAACAGATAATGGGGTCGTGGGTGGTGTGGACCACCAGATGGGCTGGTTCAGGTCCCAGATAGTCAGGTCATCCTTTAGGGCCATTTGTTCACAAATATTGTGAATACCTACTATGTGCCAGGCACAGTTCTAGGCCTTGGGATAGCTCAATAAACAAAACAGCGTTCCCTGTTCTCCTGGAGCTGATGTGTACTATAATTGAGGGCTGTGTGAGGGGGCCCCCAACATATTATCAATATAATCCATAAATTAGAAAGCAAGTCAGAAAGCGATATAAAGCATGGCAAAGAAAGTGTAGAGTGGACTAAAGGGGGTTTGAGGAGCCCTCGGAAGGGTGCGCATTGTGGTTTTAGGTGGGATGGTCTGGGCTGGGAGGCCTGGTTCACGAGAACAGGCTAACGATGGCTTCTTCAGATCTCATACACTCAGTAAACTATTTGCTCAGCCCCAATCTCTGCCCCAGATGAAACTGCCATGCTCAGAAGATCGACTGCCCTCTAACATCCCTGCCCTGGATTCCTCAATCACAGTGCTTCCCAACCTTCTGCTCTTTGCTCTCTGCACCCTCTAGGAGGTCCTGGGTTCCCCTCCTCCCACCCCCAGGCTTATCTCTGGGCCAGGATTCCAGCTTCAGCTCCCTCTGGGGTCACTATGTTTCATTCATTCCCTCAAAGTTCCCTCCTACCTTCTCCCCTAGCTCTATGTGGTCTAAGAGATTTCCTGGCCCCACAACTTTGCCAGGACAATATTGCTTCCTGGAGAAGACTGCCCGGGGAAGTTTGGGGCATTCTGGAAGATCATGATGTCATTGTCACTACCACTATCATCCTCATGACCATCACCACCACCATCACCCCATCTCATCATCTCTAAGAGTGTGACCAAGGAGAATTTCATATAAGCCACACATGGACATGGGTAATGAGCTCTGTCGAGTCGGTCGAATGGGCTGGGCTGGGTAAGGCTTTTGTTTGTCACAGGAAGACAACTTTGTGCAGGCCCTTGTTTAACCTGCTTTTCCCTCTTTAGAAAGAGAATTTCCACCAGATGAATCATGCCTAACATGTTTGCTGGAGCCAGAGACATTTGGCTTCCCAGGCTGTTTACTACAGCACAGACTTTGTCCCGTAAGTGTTCTTAGGAAATGACAACAGACAGAAAATTGTCATTGTTTTTGCTTAAAAAAAGTGGAGGCCTGGAGAGAAGCCAGTCCTGGGTAGAAGGGAGCTCCTATCTGCTGACCTATTCAGTGACACTTGGAACAGTAACAGTGACACTGGGAACAGTAACTCTGGGGCCATGGTAGTGACATGCCTTACAGGTGAGGCCTGCTGAGTTCTGCAGGAGATCCTAGTCACTGCCCCAGGAGGTGGTCCTCAGCCCTTCTTCCCACATTTGAAATTCTGGTTTTTTCAGAGGCAGGCAGGTGCCACTTCACTTGTTCTCTCTCTCTCTGTCTCTTTTTTTCCCTATGCGGTTTGATGGACTCGTACTTATTTAATTAAATTTAATTAATTAATTAATTTTAAAAAAGATTTTATTTATTTATTTGACAGAGAGAGAGAGATCACAAGCAGATAGAGAGGCAGAGCAGAGAGAGAGGGGAAGCAGCCTCCCTGCTGAGCAGAGAGCCCGATGCAGGACTCCATCCCAAGACCCTGGGATCATGACCTGAGCCAAAGGCAGAGGCTTAACCCACTGAACCACCCAGGTGCCCCTTGTAGTTATTTTAACATTTTACTCTTGAGCAACTGAGACTCTAAGGACACCTGTTCTGTGGAAGTGGAGGGGACTGAAAGCTCTTTCCCTCTACCCTCCCCAGTCCGTGTTTGCCAAGTAGGGCTGAGGAGGATTCTCCTGCACAGGCTGGCTGATGGCAAGCCTTTGACCTTGGGAAGCTTCTGCAGCCATGTGCATCTTGCCTTTCTATTCTTACTTTGATGGTTAGCTGCCCGTAGCATGCTCTGGCTGTCCAAGGAGAGAAGCTATTGCTGACACACGAGGCAACAATCAGTATGTGTTGGTGTTTGACAGAATCAAGAAGGGCAGCTCTGTGCCATGACTGTGCCAGTGGGCCTGGGCCCCCTCCCCCACCTGACTTTCCCCCACCACCTGCTGGTCTTTAGATAAGAAGGGACACTGATCATTTAGGGAGGGAGCAGAGTATGGTGGATGGGGCCTGGGCTTGGGTTTTGACAACCTGGGTTGGCCCCTGGTTCTGGCACTCAGGGGTGTGTTTCAGTGGTCTAGTCACTAAATTCAGAGCTAAATTCCTGTGCTCACTTTGCTTTGCTTCTGCACCTTGAATATGGTGTCTTTCCCTTCGTGATAGTAGAGGCAATCCCCTCTACATCCTGGAGTGGCTACTGGACTTACCTGGCATAGAAAGCATGTCCCGACATAGCTTCTGGGAGCTTCAGTGGCCCTTCAGAAGTCTCTGTGCCCCTCTGCACAAAGGCAGCTGTAGCCAGGTGAGGAGACACCTCATGCCCCATGGGGAAGCAGAAAGAGCAAACCATACCATGGGGGCCCGGAGAACCCATCCAGGTGTGCTGACACTAAGGGCCCGGAGGCCTCAGGGTGCTGGAGCCAAGAAAAACTGTCCTGCGATATTTGACCCTATATTCAGTCCCAAATGCTCTGTCTGGAGAAATTGCTTATATGTATTTGTTGCTTCGAGAGTTGGAAAATGTTTCATTGTCTTAATTACTGATTGATCTTTTTCTTTTTTCACATCTTTATTGGCCATTTCTACTTCTTGATATCCACATCTTCTCCAGTAAAAACACACATCAGGACAAAACAAGGCAGTTGCAGAATTCCTCTCCTTGGACTCCACTGAAGTCTCAGGCCATTTTTCTTCCCATGTCCTCTCTGCACCTTCTTCTCACCCTTCCTCCTGGCCCCCCTCTTCCATCTCCAGCCCTTTCCATCTGGGTCTTACTCCTACCAATGCATAGAAACTGTGCCCTCCATACCCAGAAGCCCGGAGAAGCCTCACTCTGCACCCTGGCCCTGGAGTCCCACAATGATGGCCGGACTCTCTGACCTCTGCGGGGTCGTGCTATGGAGTGTCCCTGCCCAGCCTGTCCCCTCTCTCTCTCTCTCTTTTTTTTTTTTTTTTTTTTTAAGATTTTGTTTATTTATTTGACAGAGAGAGAGATCACAAGTAGGCAGAGGGGCAGGCAGAGAGAGAGGGGGAAGCAGGCTCCCTGCTGAGCAGAGAGCCTGATGCAGGGCTCGATCCCAGAACCCTGAGATCATGACCTGAGCAGAAGGCAGAGGCTTAACCCACTGAGCCACTCAGGCACCCCGTTCCCCTCTTTATACCTCTTCTCTCCTTCATCTGGTCCTTCAGTCCCTGCTAGTGACTGCGTCCCCACCTGTCCTGAGTCTTTCTGGGTGCCAGTCTGCAAGTTACAAGCCCTCTGAGCACTTCTCTGTGACATTCTACTGGGATCTAAAATGACAAAAGTGAACTACAGAGTTGTTATAGTTGTAAAACTACAGAAGTGAATTACAGAACACTACAGTGTTCAATATAGAATTCCTGGCCGCCCTGCCCCCAATGTGGAAAGTGGGGCCCCGCTTCTCCTTGCTGTCAGTCTCTGAGTTGTACTGGTACCTTCATCACCCAGCAGCCCAGGTAACCACGGAGTGCAGCTGCTTCTCTCTTTCCAACTCCGCTGTCATCCTTATTTGGTTCTCATGAACTCAGTGAGCACAACCGATCATCAGCCCTGCCTTCTCCACAGCCACTCTGGACAGCTGCCGTACCCTGGACCTCCTTCTTTCTTACAAGACTGTAGTATTCCCCAGATGTTGGAATTCCTAGCTCATTTTTTCCCCATTCCAAGTTGCCTAATCATAACCATGATCTTCCCTGAACAGAGATCTGATTCTGTATCTCACTTCATTTCCTCGCCCGCCCCAGCTGTTCTCTGCATGCCTCCGAGTCTCTCTCTTCTGCCATCTATGGACTTTCTGGCATTTTCAGCATTGTCTACCAGGACAGACCATGAAATGCTCTCTTTTTTTTTTAAACTTCTTAGCAGCTTTGGACATTGTTCTGTCTTCAGCCCTTGACATGCTTCCTTTTCTTGACTTCCGGATCACCACTCTCTCCTGGTTTCTGTTCTCTCTGCCAGCTCATTGCTCAGACAGGTAAATAGTGGCATTCCACCAGGTTCAGCTCTGGGTCTTCATTCAGCACCATGGCTTCACTGAGCTCCCGTGAACGTTGAAATGTGGTATGGAAATCTTTTCCTAGATCTTTCTTCTCAGCTCCAGAAGCACATACCCAACGGCCTTTTTTTTTTTTTTAATTATTTTTAAAGATTTTTATTTATTTATTTGACAGAGAGATCACAAGTAGGCAGAGAGGCAGACAGAGAGAGAGAGAGGGGGAAGCAGGCTCCATGCTGAGCAGAGATCCCAGGACCCTGGGATCGTGACCCGAGCCGAAGGCAGAGGCTTTAACCCACTGAGCCACCAGGTGCACCCCCAACGGCCTTTTTGAAGCTTCTATTTAGATGGCACCTCTTTACAGAATCAAAACAGAATCTGACTTTTGAGCTCAGAGTCACTCCTAGTTCCCGTGTCCCTCGTGCTAGGAAATCGCCAGGCAGATGCTGTCCTCTCAACAACTCCGCATGTGGTCTGCCCCGATAGTGTCACCTGCCAGGGATTCTCAACCACATCCACCATCATCCAGGGGCAGCGCCTTAGAGGGAGTGGTGGCATCTCTCTACTGTATCATGGAAATCGCCTCCATACCTTTTCTGTGTCTGCTTCTGTTACTTGCAACCCTTTTCCTACACTGAGTCTGACCAGTGAGATCTTTTTCAAAACTTCTTCATACCACTTCCCTGCCAAAACCCCTCAGTGACTCTATGTACTTCTTCATTATTATTATTATTATTATTATTATTTGTTGTTGTTGTTGTTTTCAGAAAAAGAGCAGGATCCCTAACTGGACCCAAAGTTCTCCCCAGTCAGGCCTCTGCCTCTCTTTTGGGGCTGTTCTCGCCCATGCCTTGGGCCTGGCCGCTCTCTGCTATTTGGGCTATCGCATGTTACTTTGGTTGCCTCTCTGCACATCCCTCTTCTCTGGCCTGTTCCTATGCACTGTGCTCCAGACTTCAGTCCAAGAGTGGTTCCTTCAAGAGGCTTTGCCTGAGCCTCGGAGGGGCAGGGGCCAATAGCTTCACGGTGCACAGAGTCACCCTCTGCACCCAACCACTGCTGCTCTATAACTCCTTACAGGTTGACCAGATGAGCAGAGGTCTTTCCAGGGCTGTGAGAATCGTGACTCATTGTCCTCCACCACTAGTTGAGAGAATAAATGCTTCTTTTTCCAACACAGCTTGGCATCACATAGACCATATTTGATGATCCTCCATGTGCCACCACAGCTTTGATAAGCCTCTTTCATGGATGAAGAAAGCGAGGCTTGGATGACTTAAGGATCATCATGAATTAGGTTGAAACTCTAGAGGTTTTGGGTTCCAAGCCAGCAGGGCTTGCTGCCTTTCAGTTCTTGGAGTGTCCCAATGTGGCTCTAGTTTTCTGCCTGAGAAAAGCCAGAGTTGGGTGAGAGTGACTCACCCCACGGCCCCTAATTGTGCCGGTTTCACTGGGAGGAAGCCGTGCACGAACACGGGTATCCTTGAGAGCCATTTCAGCGCTATCCGGAATGGGAGCGGGGTTCCTGCATTTGTGGTGAGCAAGTTCCTGGCTCCTTTCTGCCCTCCCCGTCCATCACCTTCTGTCTGTCTGTCCCTGTGACTTCCTTATTTTCCAGTCCCTCTGCCTTGGGCGGACCCACCCACGTCTGTCTGTCTGTGGGTCTCATTCTGTTCTGCTCTGCGGCCCCGCTCAGATCCTCCACTCCCTGAGGGAATTCTTCCCCTGACCCGTGGGGGCCTCACCTCTGGAGGCAATTACTGCTTGGACCATGAAAATATAACAGGAGATTCGAAGAGCTATCATGTTACATCCTTCATATTTTACCAGCAATAAATCCAGCCCTTTTGCTCTTGAGTGGACTCGCAACTCTATAAATTAGGAGTCTATTTCTAAGGAGGAGGATTTCATATTCCCTGAGATTCCCTATGACCTGCTCATATTTCAAGTATTGTACCAAGGTTGGACTAAGAAGCCAGGGGATTTCAGAATAAAAGGAAGTTATGCTCTGGGAGCTGAAACCACACGCTTCTTGCTTCTCTCCTTCCTGCCCCTTCTGACTTCAGCTTCTCTTGGATTTCTGTGCTGTGCTTTGGCTCTGGTCATCTGGCCTCAGGCCATCCTTGGATTCGCTTTTGCTTTATAACTGGATCTTCAGAATCTTCCCTGGGAACACCTGTGCCCACGACCCCACAGGGCTTGCTACAGTGCAGCTTCCGCAGCTCCCTATGCCAAGGCAGGATCTCTGGGGCAGGGGCCTTGATATCTGCCATTTTTATCTCTTGCAGGTGATTCTTTTTTTTTTTTTTTAATTTTTTTTCTTATTTGACAGAGAGAGAGATAGATCACAAGTAGGCAGAGAGGCAGGCAGAGAGAGGGTGAAGCAGGCTCTCTGCTGTGCAGAGAGCCCGATGCGGGCTCGATCCCAGGACCACTGAGATCATGACCTGAGATGAAGGCAGAGGCTTAAACCACTAAGCCACCCAGGCGCCCCTTGCAGGTGATTCTTATGCATAATAAAGTTTTAAAACTGCTGCTCTATGTGCTAAGTTTTTGGGATTTGAGTTCCATTTCCAAAAGCCTGTCTTTAGCTTGCTTCTTATTTTAAACTCTATGCTGTAGGTGCTGACCCAGTACCCCCCTACAAAATAGTTGTCCGGGCAGTGAGAGAACAGTCTTCTTTCTCTCTCCATCCTGTATACCTTCTCCCCCAGGCCCAGAGAGTACTGAGCTTCCCAGAGAACTCCGGGAAGGCGAGAATACCCCTGCCATCGGCCCTTTGGTGCCATGGTATTGCCAAGGGAGAAATTTTCCAGGGCAGTTCTAAAATGTGTATGGCCAAAGACAGAATAAATGTTGTTTGGAGAGTGGCTTAAGTCCTGAAAAGAAAAGACAGGGACTGTAACTGTGTGAAGGGAAGACGCAGAGGAAGGAAGCAGAGGTGGGGATTCAGCAGAGGTGAGGAGAGAGGGGCCAAGGGTGGTGGCGCAGAATGGACGGGGCAGACTGGCAAATGGGGTCCACACAGAGGGTGGTCCCTGACCTGGAGTCTGGCTCCTCAGGGCCCTGTGCCTGTCTGGACAGAGGAGACTGGCTCACACCTGTCCTCCCCCCACTACCCCTGCCATTGCCTCCATCCTAGGATTCAGGATGAGGCATTAGTACATCTCAAATGCTGGGAAGGCAGCACTGGATTTGAGACAGGCTGAGGGTGAGTGTTCTCTCGCATATTGTCCCTGTTCTGGGTTCCTTCAATCAGAGAAACTGCAGCTCAGAAGGATGCCTTCAAGCAGGCTGGCCAAAGCCTCTTAGCCCCCTTTCTTTTGCCTGCTAAACAGCCATGCTTGTGTCTCTTCTTAGATTTTTACCAATCTCAGAGCCCTCAGCAAGCTGCTTTCCTTTCTTTCCTTGCTTTCCCAGGAGGAAGCTCCATCTGTGAGCCTCTTTCTTGTATATGGCAGAGACTGGGGGGTGGCCTTGGTGGGGAAGGACAACACGTGGGGTTGGTAAGTTGAGACTCATTGGGGCTTTCCTGTTGGACCACATGGACTCACCCTATTTTGTTTGTTTCATGGACAGAGGGGATAGAGACCCATCATTTCATGAGCATATGGGGTTTAGACCTCTGGCCCCGAATCAGGCAAAGTCCCACATAACAGTGTTCCCAGGATGGAAGGTGGAGAGGACAGATGACTGTCCCAGTGATTAAGGACACTGATGTCCGGAATGGATTCTGATATGTGGGGAAAGAGGGGGTTAAGGAGGGGACTTCAACTTGGCTCAGATCCACAGAAGGACAATTGGCCCATAACTAATTCAACTACTTTACAGGCAGCAAGTGCTGTCCAGACGATCACTGATGTGAGTGAGAATAGTTGTGTTTGTTCCTGAACCATCTTTTCTGCTGGGGAAAGACTAGGCCAGTGCTACTTGAACTTCGGTGGGCATCAGGTTCACCTGGAGAGATCTGTGAACTCCCACGGCTCATGCCCAGGCTTCTCTGAGGGGCCTGAGGCTTGTCGTCCCTGTGATCCTCCCTGGTGATTTAGAGACAGGTCAAAGTCCAAGAACCACTGACTAGACAATATGGAGTCCTATGACATGTCTGTGGGACAGAAACATGCCCTGTGTGGATAGAATTGCACCCAGGCTGATGGGAAGAGCAACAGAGTTTGGTCAAATGTTTCTTTAGGGACTGTCAAGTGTTTTAAACCCTGGATACCTGTTAAAATCAGTGGGAGAGTTTGAAAAAATAAAGATGTCTGACTCCCGTCCTAGAGACATTCTGTTTTCATCAGTCTAGGGTGGGCCACAGCCCATGGTACAGCTAAAACTCTTTAGGTGTCTAGTGTGTAGTCATGACTAGTGAGAACCCTTGGCCCACACGCCTGCTGCCATTTTTATCTTGGTTTTAGATACCATCTTTGCTTGCAGGTAATTCTTGGAAAGGCTACTTGATAAACTGCCAACCTTACATTTTTAGATTGAAAATCAGATATTGGGAATCATAACCATGGTCTTCCCCTGGGCATTCTGGGAGAAGTTTCTATTGTGGTAGAAATGAGGTATTTGTTAAAAGTTGATTTTGCCTTCACATAGTGCCATTCTTGCCTCCCCTGGGCCCACACATGGTAGGAGGAGGGTGGCTAATGCAAATGCATGAGCTTCCGTAGAGACTTGTCACAAGACTGAGAACATAAACCACTGCAAAGAAGAGGGTGGCGGATGGTGATGACAGTTTTAGCTGGGCTCATTTTGTTTCCATGGCCCTTTTACTAGAGGGTTACTACTTACCTATGTCTGTGTCTGAAAGGCCTCACAAAGATGCAGTCAGGGAGCACGGCTCACACAGAGCTGCTGTTGACAGAAACAGTCTTCAGGACTTTGCAAGCTGTTATTGTGCATTTTCATTCCCAAAGGCTCAGCCCCGGTGGAGACCTAAGAGAACAAAGGGAGCAGTGCTTGCCATGTGAGGCAAACGTGCTTCATGATCACAGAGGATGAGGGCTCAGCCAACATAGCCTGGAGCCTGCCAATTGCCTGATGGGCCCACTGGAGACTTAGTGCTGTGTGCACTCGGCTGACCTCCTTCAACTTCCCTAAGGGCCACGCCTTCGGCATTCCCACTGAAGTGGACTCCCTTCCTTTACCGACCTCAGAGTTGAGAGGAGAGGTTCAAGGTTGACCAAGTAGGAGAATGAGAACTCCCACAGTCACTTGGTGCTATGGAGGCCTGTACTATAGGGCAGTGTGGACCCTAGTGTGGACTTACATTTGTCTACAGGAGAATTGTTCATGGGAGAATTGTTCATCCTTCTTGTATAGCCTCCTCTCTTCATATAGAGATCCTCTGGGGACATTGTGGTTTCCATAAATGACAGGCTGGGAGGCTAAGAGAGTGGAATGTGACTTTAACAGATCTTGAATAAGGAAACCAAACATACTAATACACAAAATATTTGTTCTTGTCCAGGACAGGCCTTCTTTCTGAGATGTTCTTTGTCTATTCAGGCTGCCCAGAGGTAGATGATGTACTCACAAGGGAAGCTCTGGGGAAATCGAAGCTGTGACAGCTTTCCACTGGAACTTTATCATAAAGCTTCTTTTCTCCAGGGCAGTGGTTGAAATATAGGAAAGACAGCAAGGGCAGCCTAATTCCTTCTCAGCTCTACTGTATCTACATTCAGTGCCCTGGGAGACAGAGCTTTATCTCCATTTCAATTCTGTCCTCTCCTCTGGGAGAGTGTTATGGTTTCAAAAGCTACTGCTAGGTGCTGCCATTTCTCTCGTTTTCCAGGCTACTGATGAGAAAGATTTCACAAGATCCCAAAGACACCTTATGCTTCTTCTATTTGAACGTGGTTAATAAGAATAGAAGAGGGTTAGAAATGAGACCAAGAACTAAATACTCGAGTGGGGCAGATTTGGACTCAGTCTAGAATTTTCAGTGATTGTAGTGGCTCACGTGGAGTACTCTCAGCCTGGTAAGGAAGCAGTGCCCTATACCACAAATACTTCAGTCAGAGGCAGACATTAGAATTAAATAAGTCACCAAATATCGAGTACCTTCTTTGTGCCACAGTGGGCCCTGGGGTGACAACAGTGAAGGAGAACACAAGGATCCTTCTCATCTTGAGTTGAGTGTGTAATGTGAGAGGCAGAGAATGTAAACATGGAGAAAATGCATCATGTAAGTTGGGTCAAGTGCCTGATGGAGACAAATAGGATACAGTGACCGAGAATACGATGGGGAACTAACTTACACAGGGTTGTCAAAGACCATTCTGTCCAGAAGGTGCAAATGTAGCTGGTTATAACTACAGATTCGGATTGCAAAATCCCAGATCTGAAACTAACCTTGAGAGCAATTGAGTATAAATATGCGTGGTCACAGATGCAAAGATGTACAGGACCAGAACAGACTTACATGGAGGTTAGAGGGAGAGCGTGGCCAGGAAGCAGCATTCCGGGCTCCCAGTGTAGTCATGTCTTCTCCGTTGGACTTCATCTGTGAGTTCCCCCCATGTAAGTTAGGTTCTGAGACCTGATAGCTCTTTCCAATTCCTAAATAGTAGAATTCAAAAAGTTTGAGAGGCATTTATAGCACCTGGTTGTTCAGACAGTTAAATCAACCAATCTCTTTGTGGATTGAATTTTCTTGACTAACAAATTACATTGATTTCAAATCAGATGGATAGCAAATCATCTTGGTTGGCTATTCCATTCCTTCAGCAATGAAATTAGCTCATCTCCTGACTTGAAAGACAAAAATGGATAATAGATGCTTGAGAGAGGCTTATGGGAAGCATCCAGAGAGCTGGTGACTTCTGCTAATAGTAAACTTAGCACGCTTTGGTTCACTCAGGCCTTCCCTCTGAAGAGCACATTTCTGGAGAAGACAAGCTATTGGTTCCCAGCCCTTGGGCATGGGTGTTTTTGTTGGAGCCTGTAGTCTTGTCATTAGCAATGAAGCCATGCGTGGAGACCTAGACACTATTGGAAGGGACTGGAAGAAGAGGATCTGCCTGGAGCAGCTGGGGTGGATAGGGCTTCCACCATCCACGAGCCTCTGCCCTACTGCCCTCAGCCATGTTCTAGAATGAAAGGCAAGGGACAAAGGCAGAGGCCTGCCGCTGCCTGTACTGAACCTCCTCAGTCTAGTTTACTTTTGTCAACCTCAGGTCCTCTTCGTGTGTCTGAGGTTCTCCCTGGAGCCACACCCTCTATCACATGGCAGATGCAGGGCTGTGCTCAGATCAGTGTTGGAGGGAATCTGGCGCAGGGTGGAGGGAGTTTAGAAGCAGACTCAAGGATAGCCTACACACTGGGTGCGTTTGACCCTGAGAAGAGATGATACAGAGGGAAGGAGTTTGGTTTCAACACCAGAAGGATTGCACATGGAGCATTCAAGTCATTCAGTGAATGATCTTTGCATCTCTGTTTTCCAGGCCTAGCTCAGGTCCAGCGCTGTGATCTAGGCCCACAGGCTCTCATCAGGGTGCTGACAATATAATTGAATGAGGGCGATGGGAGACAATGAATAAGAGGAAAGTATGGTGATACTGGCAAGTGATAAGAGTAAGAAAGAAAAGAAGATCATGTGCTAGAAAGTTACAGATACGGGCTCCAGACTGGCAGCACTCTATGAGAACATGTCAGATGAGACTGGAATGGCATGAAAAATCCGACACAAGGAGACATGAGGCAGGAAAAAATGAACAGGGCAAAGGTCCCCAGGCTCCTGCTGGGGCTGGGACATTTGTGGACTCTCAGTGGGGTGGTGGTGCGGGTGAGGAGTGGGGAGTCAAGGTACCCCTTCTTATGTGAATCATCAGATATGAAGCATGAGTGGGGGGGGGTCACATTGAGGAATTCAGGTTGTCTTCAGAGGACAGGGGAAGCCACCCGGAAGTGTTAAATAGGGAGTGAAGGATTTTATTTGTGTGCTGGGGGTGGGGGGGTGGGGGGGTGGGGGGGTGGGCGGGGGAGAATGACTTGTTGGCGGGCAGAGGGAGAGGCTTGTCATGGAAGACCGAAAAGCAATTGCGGAGCCAGATATTGTGTTTGACCTGGAAGACGTTGTAGATGAAGAGAAGGGGGCCCATCAGTGATTGATTTCTATAAACAATATGGATTAGGTGTGTGGTTTATGTGTAAGGTGGATTCGATTCAGAAAGGCAAATTAGAGCCAATGGTGGACACTGGATGAAAGACATTTTTCAATTTTGGACATTGCCATTTGAGAAGCAATATAGGAGAAAGAGTGTGGAATTTGGTGTTTGTCAGACATGGATTCCGCCTCAGCCCTTTCACTCAAAAGGTGAGTGATACAGGGAAGCTCAATCTCTGGACCTCCATGAATCTCTGAGAGGAAGAGACCCATATGCTCCTGCAGAGTGACCACAGCATGCGCTGGGCACACACTGTCCGAGGACCTCACCATCAGTCAGCCCCCTTCCCCTTTTGTTCCCTGCCCACAGGAAGTGCTCAGCCTTGGGGTGCTCCCCTGAAGGCCCTTCAAATCTGAGGGGACGTGGGACGTTCTCTCTTCTAGGTGGGAATTTGTACTTATAACTTTAAAGGTCCTTCTCTGTTTTAATGCGACATGGTTCTGTGCATTAATTACATCTACGTTTAGCCATTGATAAATGCATGAGGAAGAGAGAGTTAAATGCTTGTTTTATGAAGCCTGTGGCAGAGTCTTCCTGGCACAGTAAGATCAGTGGCTGACAAAGCGCCATGGCAGGCGTGAACTGCAGGCCTCATGGAGGAGGGCCGTCATGTGTCACGGAGAGTTCTAGCATGAGCTGCCTTTTATTAAATGACCAATAATGCGTGATAGGGAAGTTTCTTTGAACTTTCAAGTCAGTTACTAATTTTTTTGGTCTTGTTTTTAAGGTTTGGCTTTTAGAGATAAGGGCATTAAGTTTGGCTAAAATTTATTAAGTCTTTTGAAAGCTGCTGTGAAACGGATAATTGAATGAGTTGGTGGTAGTGGTTGAGTAAAACTGTTGAGTTGACACATGTGTCACCCCAGTACAATCAAGGAATTGTCTGCCGCTTAGAAAATCGCTACTGTGAACAAAAATAAGCCCAATTATTTGAAATGATAATTTTCAGATTTTGGATTTATGTAAAAATGCAGGCAAATCCTGAAATTTTGTACACAGGATGAGCCCTGTTTTTTCAATACCTGGCAGTTCTAGGTCAGAGTGAACAGGAATCACTGATAATGGAAGGAGAAGAAAGCTAGAGACTTTTCTGGTTCAGCTTCTACCTAGGGAGGAGTTCTGGCATGGACACATTTTTTGAAACTGTGGATAGGTTATATAGGTTATATATATCTTAGAAGCCAGAATTCTTGAGGTTATAGTACTCTCGAGCTTGAGCTCCTAGGAATTCTGAAGGGTAACCTTGATTCTTTAAAATGAATAGAGGCTGAATTTATCTAAGCCCCAGTTTCTCTGTGACTCAGTTTCTCCCTCTGTGAAGTAGTGGCAAGAACACTTGTTCCTTTTTACAGTTCTTAAGGATGGTTTAGAGTAATAAAAGGTTAAATTAAAGGTTTTTAGAGTAATAAAATAATTTGATATTCTTAAGTAAAATGTGCTCTAAAACTGTGTTTCTCTCCACGGAAATGAAAATTAGCTTGTTCATTTTTTTTTTTTTTAGCTGTAACGGCCACTGGGAGATTAAGCTAGAATAAAGGAGTTTTAAAAATAGTGCTGTTCAAGGGTATTCTAATTAGATTACTTCTTGTGTAACTTAAGGGTGAGTTTCATTAACTCTGATTTTCACAAGTTGGAGGCAACTTCTGTTGTGCTCTGGTCAAAAGTCATCTCTAACATTGCTTATGGATAAGTGGACAACTAATTGTTAGAAATGCTACGAGTAGTGATGAGAAATGTTATGGTGTGGCCTCTTAAAGGAGTCCGTAGTACACACATTTAAGGTTAATGAAAGTCATGAGCTTTGATAAGGGTGTGTTTATGTCTGCCTTTCATGAAAATTGGTATTCCTCTCATCTTTTATTTCAGCAAGTATAGTTAAACTATGAAATAAACTTGACAAACTAAGTGTGTGCATCTTGCTTTCTTAGATCCAATATCTTTGCAGCTTGTAAGGAAATTTGAGATGATACAGCTTCCTGCAAATCATGTGGCACTGCCTCTAATTTTCTCTCCCTGCCACTAGCAACCTTCCAGCAAATCGAAGTGGAAGTTAAAGAATGGAATCTTCTCTTTTCCCTTCACACCCTTGGCTGCTATAAAGTCATATTTTATAGTTCTAGTGTATGACAGTTGAAGACATGTTCAGGGAGCTGAGGAAAGGGAAACACGAGTCTTCTTGCTCTGACCTTTAGCTGCCTTCCTTCAGGATTAATGGTAGAGCTCTACATCACAATTTATTCCCAGCAGTTAGTTGTTGGGAGCTCGGGACTCCATGTATTAAGAAAACAAAAAGATGGCACAAACGATTTGGGCTGTTAAATGCAATGAGAGGACCATTTCCAAGTCTGCTCAGTTGTGGTTCCTCTGGTTTTAATTCTCAGCCATCAGAAGGCCTCTGTGACCAGAAGGAGGGGACCCTGTCATTCCCTCTGACATGTTTGCTTCAGGAGGCATTCGGCCATAACCCAGAAGCTGCTGGACACTGGTGTCCTCGGGCTCTGGAGACAGAGGAGTTGGAGTTGGGTGACTGGAGTGCTGTCCTTGGTGTCTTCCAGTCAGTTTGCCTCCCTCTCCCCACCCTCCTTGGCCTTCACTAGTCCACAGGTGTCAGTCACATACCCGCCTCGACTAGACGCTGAGGATCCCCAGAGAAACCGTCCTTCTCCCAGGAGAACCACTCATTCATTATGAGACTCTGTAAAAACTGTCAGGAGAACTCAGCTTAGACCACTGCAGAAATGCTAACTAATCAAGAAATTCAATTACCGGGAGTTGATCCTTCTGCGTTTGGAAAGACCCCCCATTTCAGGGCTGGGGGCCTGTGGGGCGCAAAGGCTCCATAAAGTCCATGTTTACACATTCCCACTGCGTTGAACTACACACAGAAAACAATTAGTAGCATTTCTTATACCTTGTTATGCAACTTCACTTGTGTTTGTGGCAGGATTTCTCTCCAGGTTTCTGACAGGAGAACGTCACTCTTTCTCCCGAGCCACAGCAGGAACAGAGAGACCGGGAGACAAGGATGGGTCTGAGGCTGCTTGACAGTCACAGCCCGGGCTTGGCTCTGCAGACTGACTTCCTGCCGCCCAGGCTGCCTGGCGCTCCATCCAGCAGGAGCTGCCAGGGCAGCTGAAGCTGCTGATTACAAAGCCGCAGCTCATAGGTTAATAATTTTGTCTGGACTTCTATCAAGGCCGGGATGCCGGTCAGCAGCAAATGCAGGAAATTTTAAGAGATCAAGAGCAGTTGACAACAAAATCCATTCTGGGATGTTTTTAACAAAACAAGGATTCAGCACTTCCTGGGGGTGAGGACCAAAATGGAACATGACTGGTAGCCAGACTCACCTCTCCGATCTCGCACGTCTGTTTTGAGCCATGAGGAATGGTCTAAAAATAATGCCTGGGCCTCCCAGTATTAGTGCTTTTGTTATTTATCCTTTTATGCTTTGGTCCTTTTTTTTTTTTTTTTAATGCTTTGGTCTTTTGAAAAAGGTCTTTATATGGGTTGAGAGTTTCCTATCATTTGTATTTATAGAGTCCTTTATTCTGAAGGCTTCCAACTGCCTACTCCCATTTCTGAGAACTAGGTGGCAGGTCTTCTCTGGGGGAAGCGTTCAGATGGGCTATAAAGAGAGTGGTGGAAAAATGAGAAGAGAAGGCCAGTCTTTTGGTGACTTAGGGGTCAGCTTGCTCATCAGTTGCTCTGACTTTTCCTAAGAAGGGATAGCACTCCCTCTTGACTTCACCTGGGCTGGGGTCCCCCACTCGAATCCTCCCCTCCCCTCCTGTCTAAAGTTTGCCTTTCCTACTTGACCTCGTGGAGTTGGGCCTGCCCTACCCTTTGTTTCTGACCACTGCTCCTCCCTTCTCTGATTTTTGAGGGTTTTTTATGAGGGTTGTGGCCCCTCACGCCACCTTCAAGTCATACTTCACATGCATCTGTCTCTCCAACATGACTTTAGGCCCTTTGGGGACAGACACCTGACCAGTATATTTTTCCAGATGCCCAGTGCCCCTAATGTGACAATAGGGCCTTCACATAACCAGCAAGTCCGAACAGAGGTCATTCCTAGTCCTAATGCCTAAGATGATTCAGACCCAAATCACGAAAAAGATAACCATCTAGCAACTGACCCCGACACAGTGAAGTGTAGCTTGTAATACCTGTGTTCCCTGCATTACTGGATTATTCATGGTTCACTGCCTAGTTTCTCAGCATTTCAGTTAATTCATCTGAGTTACAATAAGATACTGCTGAGAATTGTGCTTAGAGACTAAAAGGAAGCCCTCTGCCCATATTGGAAGAGCTTCTTAAGTGTGGCATAATTACGATGAGCCAATCGTCCTCCTAGGAACAATGGAGGGAAAAGCTGTGGCAGAAAGGGACCCCCCTCCCCCCAGTGGCATTTGGTTAAGATCTAACACTGATTTAAGAACACTGATCACAGCCATGGGACATGAGACTGAAGACAATGCTACCCTCCTTGGGGGTAGTTCACAGTTTACTCCACACGCTGGGTTTTTTTTTTTTTTTTTCCCCACAGATGGACATAAAATAAGGCGCAAGCTGGACGGATAACCGGCGGGGAAGGCTCTGGTCTCAGTCCCACTGTCACAGCCAGCAGCTCCTTGGCCCCTTGATTCCTCCAGAGCCCTGGCCACCCCTGGCCAGATATGGGATGCATCCTGATGGGCCAAATACAGCCCTGTCCCTCAGATGTCTCGTGGTCTGGTCTTGCTTTCTCTGTTGATCCTAATGCGTCTAGTGATCTGATGACTAACAGCTTTCAAATGGGCACAAGGAAAATAGGAGTGAATATTGCCTATTGAACATGGAAGTAGCAAACTTACTCAGGAAAGGAGGGAATATTGGAATGGGTTGGAGAGAATGTGAACATGTGGAGAGGCAACACTGTCCAGATAAAGACATGGGAGATTGGAGGCCCTGTGGGTGGTCATGTGTGAAGGGGGCAAACTGGTGAAGGGACTAGGTCCCAGATTCCTAACACCTGTGTGCCTAGAAGAGCCATTGCCAAGAGCTGTGGAAACAGCACAAGATAACAGAAACAGCTCACTCGGAATCAGAGGTTGTTCTCAACTACTTTATACTACTGTTCTCCCACTTGATTGCTTAATATGTCCTGAACAATTTATTAACGTCCCTCAGCCCTGATTTTATCATATGCAAGTTGGTGGTTAATACGTAACCTCTCCAGCAATAAGAAAATTTAATAGGAAAAATCACAAAGAATGACAGCAAATGCCATTAAACACCTAGAAGTATTTTTAAGGAAAATTGATGTGATCAAAATGAAGAGAATGAGAAATCTTTACTGAATATAGAATGTACACATAAAATAATATATACATTTGAACAAATGTTATGTTCCCAGATAAGAAAATGGCTATTGTGAAAATATTGTTCCCAAATTAATGCACAACTTTAATGTAAGTCATTTCAGTATCCTCATGGCTATTTTAGAAACAGAAGAAATTCTGAGATTATCAATGTGAATATTTCAAATAAATCTTTGAATAAAAAGTAAAAACAATTTAGCTTTATAATTATTAAACTCTGTTATAAAGATACAGTTCTCAAAACAATTTGTTTTTTGTTCATGAATAGACAAATCAATGAAACAAAAATAACTCAAACATCTTGATACATAGAGATAAAGATATACTGATATGTGAATGAATGAAGGGCTCTATGGTACATAAAGCAACATGAATAAGTCTAAAATAAATGTATTATTCTACAACTCACATAGGAATAACCTGTTAGAAAATAAGGAGAAAAAGTAATTAGTCTTAAAACAAACACACTAGGTAAAGTTCAAACTAATATGGAAGTTCAAATATAAAATAACCAAAGACAGATGAAAGGGAAAACTTCATCAAATATTTGGAAAAAAGATCTGCCCTTCATCCTGTGGGTTCAGAAATTCATTTTTTAAAAATTGTACCAGAGTTTATTGAACCCCTGAATGCTGCTTTGAGCTGTTCAAACTCATAAAACCAGTATAAACCACTTAGTGACAACTTACTAATTTATAGGGGGATGAAAGCTGTCTTTGGTCCCACAGGACACTACATGGTGAGTGTGGAGTAAGAGCAAGGAGAGGCTGAAACCTGGCCTGGAGTTTAAGATGCACCTGCTGGACCATCTGGAAGTTAAGGATTGCAAATTGCAACACACTATCAGATAATCAGATGGTATCACATTCCTTTGTTTCCCCAGATTCGCCTAAACCGGCTTGAGCACTCCTCCCCAGCACTGTCAGGAAGTCTGTTGCGATGTTGGCTCGATCTTTGGATTTCTGGATCATTCAAGAAGCCCAGAAAATCGTGGTCCCTCCATCTCTCCAAGTAGAGGGATCTGGCCCTTCAGCTCACGGGTGCCATAAGCACAAGGCAACTCTGAGTCCAGGCCTGTGAGGGGATGCTCTGGGTGCCCCCACTTCGGCTAGCTTGGTGTGGTTTCAGAATCTCCCCCACCCCCCTCCTAGAAGTGGTAAAATGCTTTCAGTTCTTTCCAGCTTGGCTTTCCCAGCATCTGTGCAGTAGAGAAACCGGTGACTCTTGCCTTTCTTTTCGACTCCCCTTGCCCCTTTCCAGGCCTTGAGATGGGAAGGTATCAACCCCAGCCTTTTTGTGCAGACGAGGGCACATCTTTCTGGTCGCGTAGAAGAGGGAGACCTGGCATTGTCAAATCATCCATCGGAGGGTGACCATGTAATTTATTTTCTGAAACAATACAGTTTGAGAGTGAAATGGAGGCGAGTGGGGGGTATTAATCATGCTGAGAAAATGGGAGTAAAGCAGGACTATCTAGCCCCCTCCCTTACTTGTATGGTCTTGTATTTTCTGGGCTCGCCTGGCCAGCCCAGCGCTACTTCTGACTGTGACATACTTTAGCTACATTGATTCCATGAATACTGCTACATTCTTCCCTGCCTCCATCCCTTCAGGGTAACATCTCAAATTTCTGAACTCCCTGATTATGGGTCGGTTATTATCGTAGAACTCTCGCAGGAAATCTTGTCTCCAAGTTCCTGAGGGCATCTCAGGATGGTTGTCCACCTATTTCCTCTTGCCTTCCTTTTTCCTCTCCCCTGCCCACCGGAGGGGATTTATCGGAATAAAACAACCTGAAATTGTAGTATTATTTAAAATAATGCAGTAATAAAATCCCAGGAGCAATGCAAATGTTCTACAATAAGGGAATGTCCAAATAAACTTGACAGTATCTGGATGATTAGCTAATATTTAGGAAGGTGATGATTTTGAAGAATTTGACAACACGGAAAATGCATATGCGATAATGATTATAATGCTATAATGGTTAGTGAAAAATTAAGAAGGAGGCTATAAAGTCATACCACTCTGACTATAATTATGTGAAAATAATAACAAATATGTTAAAATGTCAGGATGGAAAATGATGCCAAAATGGTAACAATAGCTTTGTTTCAATTATGGAATTAGGAGTGATTTTTTTTCCCTCTCTTTCCCTATTCTACAATTTTTCTGGAATGTGGTTAATATAATGGAAACAATGTCCTCTCCCTCCCCTTCTGCAGGAATTAAATGAGGTAATTATTATGAAGTGCCTTTCCTTTGTTTCTTCCCTCTCTGTAACCCCATTGTATCCTTACGACCTTGTCCTGAAAGAGAGAATGGGGTTTGGGTGGATTCCCTTGTTGATAGGGGGTATTCTCAGGGCAAGGCTTTCTCCTGTTTTCTCTCTTGTCCTCCAGCTATGTCAACCTTGAGTCACAAATGACATGTTCTTGACAACCCCACTGGACTTATCTTGGGGACCTCCTGCACCTGCAAAGCAAAAGCTTCCCTATCACTTCTATAGAAACTTCAACCCTGTCAAAAACAGCTTTGTTATGTGAAGTTTTATTGGGAAAGGAAATGTCCTGAGAATTTTCTACAGTTCAGCGTGTTACGAAAGTTCACTCCTTCTTTCTGACACTCACTCAGATTTCTGGCCACCCTGGTGGTCCTGGCTCTCACATGTTGAACTATGATTCCCTGCTCAGGTTCTGAATTCTGAATTTAGCTTCATCTTGGTGGATGTTTTCCACATCTTCAATTTTATTTTATTTTTTTTCTCAACCATTTGTGAAAAGGAAAGGGATTCTTTTTGAGGACGATTCATCTTTCTGCCATCGATTAATGAAGCCATCTCCAAATAGGATCCCCCCTTCCAAGACAATCTTGGAAGAACCGATGTGTCCTTGGAGGAACCTTTGCACAGAACAAAGGGTAGGAGCCTGGGAGAAGCCAAGGTTCTGCTGTCAGATTTTCTCCCATGAGCCAACTGAACTCAGAAAATAGCCCCTTAGAAATATTTCCTCCACCTTTTGGAAAATCCTGACCTCACTAATGTTAAAGAGCCTTTGAAGAATTTGACAAGAATTTGAAGTCCATCTCCAATATTTCAGCATCGCTTCTAAAGCAGACTATGGGCTCATTCTCATGACCATCAGGAGAGGCTAGTTCATTCTAACAATAAGAGTTCTAATTTAAAAAGTAGAAGTCTGGGTGGCTCAGTGGGTTAAAGTTTCTGCCTTCGGCTCAGGTCATGAGCCCAGGGTCTGGGGATCGAGCCCCGCATCGGGCTCTTTGCTCAGTGGGGAGCCTGGTTCCTCCTCTCTCTCTACCTGCCTCTCTGCCTACTTGTGATCTCGACTGTCAAATAAATAAAATCTTAAAGAAAAAAAAGTGAAGTACAGAGCTATATGTGCCTTGAGGTGTCATTCATATTAAAATGTATTTAGCATGTATATATTTACATGTGCATAGGATATTCCTGCAGCGATGAAATCAGTAACAAACCTCCTCTGGAGTGAATAAGTGGAAGGCTAAAAAACAACAGAGACAGATATTTATGTGTATTTTTAAAAAATTTCTTTTGACTTTTGTGTATCTATTTCTGTATATATATTTATATCTGTATCAGCATTCCTATCTATTACATATTTAATTTTTTTCTAGTAAATATATGTATGGATGTACGTATATACATATCATATTTATATTTACTAGAAAAAAGTTAAATGTACAATTGGTGGGAATGCTAAAGAGACTTTTCCATTTGGGTGAATAACCCCTTAGGACAATTTTCTTATTTTCATCTATCTGCATTAAAAAGGGAAATAATTTCCATGCCTATATCTTTGGCAAGCCCTCTAACCCTACTTTCTCAAATTGCTTCAGGCTGCTGCAAACACATTTAAGGTTTGCTTTCTTTGCTTTTCAGCTCCTCACTCTCCTGGGAGCCACTTTACAAATTTTCTGGCTAAGAACCCACCCCACCCTTCCCTGTCCCACCAGCAAAAGGTACAAGAAATCCAAAACATAAATACTGGAAAGTGGATTTTTGATAAGAACTTAAGACATAATATTTATATAAACTTCAGCTCTTACAAAGTGCATCGAATAGTCTGGATGTTGAACGATAAGGAGAATGTAGTTTTCAGCAGCAAAGTCAAGGTGATCTAAAATCGTTTACACATGGACAGAGGAATTAGTAAGTGGATGGTGTAAGTTATGAATTGCTCCTTCACATTCAGGTGCAAGAAGCATCACATTTCTTTATTTTTCTAAATCAAATTACACCTGGCTCCGAGCATCTATTCCCCTTACTAACAGGGTTAGCAAGAAACACAATACTGGCCATTCTTGGGGCTCCCTCCCCTTCAGTTAGATTGCACAAGGATCGTGGGGCTTACAAGTCCAAGGAAATGGGGAAGCTGCTTCTTGGCCTGTCTGTTCAGTATAAGTGTCACTGTTGCCTTCCCTCTGCTGCATGATTGTCCTGTCACCTGTGGGACACCGGGGCCTGGAAATGCTCTCACACCATATCATTGGCCAGAGAGAGTGTTTGCCACTCACTGGGCTCAGAGGCAGCAGAATGTAATTTCCAGGGTCCCCAGCAGCCCTGAAGGACTAGCTCCCCTACTCTGGGAACACCATCTTCCCTCTTTTTACTTATACAGAAGCACAATTTCTTTTGAGTACCCAGTTTTCTGAAATAAAAGCTGGTGTTTTCAAGGCTGCTGTCCTACCTTCTGAGATTTGGGTCTGGGGGGTTGAAGTCTCAGGAACACAGTGGCTGTTTCTCTGAGTCGAAGTTTTCTCTGGCCCTCGTCGTCAGCAGCAACAGCATCTCTAGTGAAATGCTTGTTTTCCTCAGTGTCCATCTTCCTCTCTCCTCTCTCAGAGACAAGACTGTCTCTTCCTTGAACACTTTAGGTCCTCTCTGGTCCTAGGTCTTCGAGCTCAGTCACTCAGTGCTTGGATGCCCAAGGTTCCTGGTACTTGTAGGTCACCTGGGACCAGCGGGTTTTACGGCTCACCCTTGGACAGCAACACCCCTGTCCTCTTAGTCACCATGTGTGCAGGGAAGGAGGTGCCTGCAGGATGTTTGGAAGCCCTCTTTTGGGGCTTTGTCATATCTGGCTCACCTGAGCATTTGCAGTCTAGAAAAGTGGTTCTCATACTTTGGGTGTGTTAAGGAATTACCTACGTGGGGTGCTTAAGGAACACAGTATCTGAGCATCTTGAGACAGTAGTAGGCCATGTGAAAGATGGCTTTTAACCTCTCTCATAGCTAATTCTAATGTGGCTGGCCCATGAAAACATTCCTTATACTTTCAAAAGACAAGTCTACCTTCTCACGTTACTCTAGAATCTCCACTCATTTTTCCAACAGCATATTCATTTCCAGAAAGTGGTTAAGTAGGGCCTGTCAGTGCCCTAATTAGCATTATTTAATTAAGGTGTGATGAGCTCTTCTGTTTGCTTTCATCTACCATGCTCTGCTGAGAGCTTCTCCAGCTGTTCCTCATGTCCTGGCAGAGAGGGTGGGCTGGGATACTGAGTGCTTCTTCTATGACCGAGGGATGAACTGAGGGCAGGTGCATAAAGTAATTAGCTGTAGGGTGCATTGAATACTGGAAAATGAGAGATGAAAACAGAAGGACAGAGAAACTAGCATTCTGAAGAGAACTTTAAAGATTATTGCCTCATATTGTTGAAATCTGCTTTCAAATTTCATTTTTTTAGATGATAAAGAGTAATATGTATTCAAGCTCAATTCATACAATACAAATGTGCATGAATAAAAAGTTAATAATGCCCATTCCTTCCCCTAGACTCACACCACAGAGGTAGCTGATGTTAAGGCATTGCTATGCATCCCTCCATGTTTTTCTTAGTGATCTGAAAGTTATATAGAGATAAAGGAATTTTTTTAATAAAAAAAAAATAGAAAGTGAAGACATTATTTTATTTGTTTCTGTCACCTAACATTAAATAAATGGACCCCTGTCACCTAAACAATAAATCATGGACATCAGTTCTAGTTCAATTCAAATAGATCTTTACCACTTTGTGTAGTCGCTTTCACTCTCCCAACATATTCAAGTCTTCATGAAAAAGACCCCTGACCAATGCATATACACACTTTAAATTTTAATAGCTTCTGTCAAATTACATTATCAAGACTTGTATTACTACAATGCATGCAACTCATTAACCACACTCTCGATAGCATGAATTTCTCATTTGCATATAAATGCTTTAAAAATAATGTTATTGCTTCATTGCAAGATGATAGAAGCCCATCGCTAAAAATCTCTAGACCCAATAGCGTAAGGTGGTCATTGTTTACACTCAGATCAGCATTTGTTTTGATATTTCTTTATGGCCATTGACACATACGCCAAAACTCTTAAGTGAGTGGTATCACGTTAAAACAGCTATTGTTTGACCTGCTTTTAAAACTCAGTGCTATGTTGTGAACCTCTTTCTGGGTCAACAAATGGAGATTTGCACCATCAATGTATTGGTGTAATGGGGGTACCTGTATTCTTCCTTCCCTTACTTTTTGTGTATGTGCATTTCCAACTCTCACTTTCTGGGACACATGTGTTCATACAAATCCCCATTTCTTTTTTTAAAAGATTTTATTTATTTATTTGACATAGAGAGAGAGATCACAAGTAGGCAGAGAGGCAGGCAGAGAGAGAGGAGGAAGCAGGCTCCCTGCTGAGCAAACAGCAAGATGCGGGGCTCAATCCCAGGACCCTGGGATCATGACCCAAGCTGAAGACAGAGGCTTTAACCCGCTGAGCCACCCAGGTGCCCCATACAAATCCCCATCTCTAACTACTGGAGGTACTCTGTTTTAGGTTTCTTTTTTCACAGATTAGAAATAATTACATTTGAAAATATCTAAAAGTATTTGCTTTTCTTCAAAGATGTGAACTACTGTTAAAACAAGTATTTGAATCTTTGAATTACTCATTTTTAAAAAAGGATTTTGTTTGTTTATTTGAAAGAGAGCAAGTAAGCAAGAGCAGGAGGGACAGAGGGAGAGAGAGGGAGAAACCCAAAGAGACTCTGCCCTGGGCACAGAGCCCCATGTGGACCCTGATTTCAGGACCGTGAGATGAGACCTGAGCAGAAACTGAGAGCTGGACACTTAACTGACACTAACTCCATTTGTTAAATGGAGCTTATACTATGCTTTATTGATTTACCCTTAGTTTTTAAGTTTGCAACATGTTCTATGTTTACTTTTTTAATTTGGAAGGTATAGCATTTTTTTTTTTTGGTTCTACATTTATAATAGTAGGTAATAACCTTAAATCTACTTTTAAAATTTTTAACAGAATTATTAAATGTTTTGCTCAATATTCAATTTTAGAAATAAATTACTATTACTCTATTATTTATAGAAATAAATATTGTCACTTAAGGTGAAGAAATGAGGATATATAATTATTACTCACTGCCTGTCATGCCCCAATTTGTTATTCCATGTTCTAGAAGTTTTGCTCCTTGGTACCATTGTAAATTATTAATATTTTTACATTGAGAGGGTATTCCTTTAAAGAATGGAAACTCTAATTACCTAAGTTAATTATATTTAATTATCTTTCTTTATTTTCTCTTATTATGGTATACTTCAATAGGTAAGTTGTACATGTTTCAAATGTACACTTTGAAAAGTTTTGATATATGTCTGTGAAACCATCACAGCAATTAAGGTAATGAGTGTATCACTCACCCCTAAGAGTTTCCTTGTATCTTCTGGTAATCTTTACTTCTTGTTCCGCCCTGGCCCCCTCTTCAGATGACAACTGATTTCTTTCCTGTCACTACAGACTAATTTGTATATTCTAGATTTTATATAAATGGAGCCATTTAGTATGTAAGCTTTTTGCTTGGCTCCTTTCATAGTATAATTATTTTGAGATTTATTTATGTTTCCATGTGTATCAATAGTTAACTGCTATTTATTTCTGAATGTATTCTGTTGTACGGATATATAGTTGACCCTTGAACAGTCTAGATTTGAACTGGGTAGGTCCACATATATACAAAAAGGACACTACTATAAATATATTTATTTTTTCCTCAATAGCATTGTCTTTTCTCTAGGGTCCTTTAGTGCAAGATTACTCTGTATTAATAAAATATGTGTTAATTGACTGCTTATGTTGTTGTTAAGGCTTCTGGTCAAGAGTAGGCTATTAGTAGTTAAGCTTTTTTTGGGAGTCAAAAGTTATACATGAATTTTCAATTGTGCAGAGGGTTGGTCTCTCTAACCCCCTTATTGTTCAACACAATTGTTTATTCATTCTTTTGTTGATGTCATTTAGGTCTTTTTCAGTATTAGGCTGTTACAAATAAATCCACTAGGGACATTTTTGGTGAATTTTGTATAGACATGAGCTTTTATTTTTCTTGGAAAGATAACCATGGGGCATGGTTGCATCATATAGTAGGTATAATGTTTTAAGAAACTGCAAACCTATTTTCCAGAGCAGTTGGGCCATTTTACAATACCAACAGCAGTATATGAGAATTTTAGTTGCTTGGCATCCTTGCCAACACTTGGTGTCTTTTTAGTTTCAGAGATTCTAATAGGTGTGTAGGTAGGGGTCTCGTGATTTTATTTTTTATTTTCCAAATGAGTAATGACGTTAGGCATTTTTTCATGTGTTTGTTTGCCACCCACCTATCTTCTTTGGTAAGAGATCTGTTAAAATGTTTTGCCCATTTTTCTTGGGTTGTTTGGTTTCTTATTGTTGAGTTTTGAGAGGTCTTTATGTGTTTTGGGTGCAAATATTTAATTATTATGCAATTATTTTCTTCCATGACTTGCCTTTTAATTCTCTTAATTGTGTATTTGAAAGAGCTGAAGTTCTTAATTTTAATGAAGTCCAATTTATCAATAACTTTTTGTAGATCATTTCTTGCTATCGTATCTGAACTGTCTTTGCCCAATATAAGGTCACTGTGGTTTTCTCCTGTTTTCCTCTAGAATTATAATATTTGACTCTCTCTCTCTCTCTACACACACACACACACACACACACACACACACATCTATGGCTCATTTTAAGTTAATTTTTTTATGTACAATGCAAGGTATGGGTTAAATGTCATTTAAAAATATAGATTATCTTTTTTCCCTCAGTACTATTTGTTGAAAAGATTATCCTTTGCCACTGAATTTTCTTTGCACCCTTCTTGAAGTTCATAAATGTGTAGGGCTATTTTTGGACCTTAGATTCTACTCCACTGATCAATTTGTCTTTATGCCAATTCCACACTATCTTGGTTACTGTGCTTTGATAAGTCTTGAAATCAGGTGATATTAGACCTGCAAACTTATTGTCTTGTGGATTTTTTGGTCTGTTCCAGGTCCTTCACATTTCCACTTGAAATATTAGAATCAGTTTGATAATTTCTACAAAATTCTCTGCTGCGATTTTGATTAGGATTGCATTGGATCTGTAGATCAACTTGGAGACAATTTTTATCTTAACAGTATAGTCCTCTGTTTATTTAGTCTTTTATAATTTTTCTGAGCATCATTTTGTAGATTTTAGTGTATAGGTCTTGCACATCTTTTACTAGATATTTACCTATGTATTTCATATTTTGTGTTGTTATTGTTAATACTATTAATTTTAAAATTTCAATTTCTGACTTTTCATTGTTAGCATGTAGAAATACATTTTATTTATTTATTTATTTATTTGACAGAAAGAGATCACAGGTAGGCAGAACAGCAGACAGAGAGAGAGAGGGGGAAGCAGGCTCCCCACTGAGCAGAGAGCCTGATGCAGGGCTCGATCCCAGGACCCCGAGATCATGACCTGAGCCGAAGGCAGAGACCCAACCCACTGAGCCACCCAGGTGCCCCTACATTTGATTTTTGTGTATTAATCTTCTATCCTGCAATTTGTTAGCCTTTCATACTAGTTCTAATATCTTTTTATAGCTTCTACAGGATTTTATGTATAGATAATGGTATCATCTGCACATAAATATAGTTTTACTTCTTCCCTTCCAAGCTGGATGTCTTTTGTTTCTTTTTCTTGCCTCACTGTCTTGGTTAGAACTTCCTTCTTGACGTTGGATTAAAAAAAAAAGGAAGGTGATGGATATGGTAATTAGTTTGGTTGTAGTAACCATTACAAAATGTATATACACATCAAAACATCACATTGCACAGCTTAAATACATACAATTCTTATTTGTCAGGAAGAAAGAAAGAAAGAAAGAAAGAAAGAAAGAAAAAAAGAAAGAAAGAAAGAAAGAAAGAAAGAAAGAAAAAAGAGTATTAAGAGCATGTGTCTTATTTTGCAACTTGGAGGAAGTATTCAGTCTCTTACCATTAAGTGTGAGGTTAGCTGTGGTCTTTTGTAGAGGGCTTTTATCAGATTGAGGAAGTCCTTTCTATTACTAATTTGCTGAGCGTTTTATTTTTGAGATAATTGATATTCTAATTTAAGAAATAACACAGAGAGATCCATAAAACCTTCACTGTTTCCCCAGTGATAACATCTTGCATAACTATTGTACAAATTCACAACCAGGAAATTGACATTGATACCACCATTGACCTTATTCAGATTTTACCAGATCTATGATTTCATTTGTGTGCGTGTGTGTATGTGCATGTGTGTGTGTATGTGTGTAGTTCTAGGCAGTTTTATTGCAAGTGTAGATTTTTGTTATCACCCCCACATTAAGATGCAGACAGCCCTAGGAAGATGTTGCTGCGGCTGAGGTCGAAGAGGTTGCTGCCTGTGTTCTCCTCAAGGATTTTGATGGATTCCTTTTGCACATTGAGGTCCTTCATCCATTTTGAGTCTATTTTCGTGTGTGGTGTAAGGAAATGGTCCAATTTCATTTTTCTGCATGTGGCTGTCCAATTTTCCCAACACCAATTATTGAAGAGGCTATCTTTTTTCCATTGGACATTCTTTCCTGCTTTGTCGAAGATTAGTTGACCATAGAGTCTATTTCTGGGCTCTCTATTCTGTTCCATTGATCTGTGTGTCTGTTTTTGTGCCAGTACCATGCTGTCTTGATGATGATAGCTTTGTAATAGAGCTTGAAGTCTGGAATTGCGATGCCACCAACTTTGGCTTTCTTTTTCAATATCCCTTCAGCCGCAGCAACATCTTCCTAGGAACATCGCCAAAGGCAAGGGAAGCAAGGGCAAAAATGAACTATTGGGATTTCATCAAGATCAAAAGCTTTTGCACAGCAAAGGAAACAGTTAACAAAATCAAAAGACAACTGACAGAATGGGAGAAGATATTTGCAAACGACATATCAGATAAAGGACTAGTGTCCAAAATCTATAGAGAACTTAGCAAACTCAACACCCAAAGAACAAATAATCCAATCAAGAAATGGGCAGAGGACATGAACAGACATTTCTGCCAAGAAGACATCCAGATGGCCAACAGACACATGAAAAAGTGCTCCATATCACTCGGCATCAGGGAAATACAAATCAAAACCACAATGAGATATCACCTCACACCAGTCAGAATGGCTAAAATCAAGTCAGGAAATGACAGATGCTGGCGAGGATGCGGAGAAAGGGGAACCCTCCTATACTGTTGGTGGGAATGCAAGCTGGTGCAACCACTCTGGAAAACAGCATGGAGGTTCCTCAAAATGTTGAAAATAGAACTGCCCTATGACCCAGCAATTGCACTACTGGGTATTTACCCTAAAGATACAAACATAGTGATCTGAAGGGGCACGTGCACCCGAATGTTTATAGCAGCAATGTCCACAATTGCCAAACTATGGAAAGAACCTAGATGTCCATCAACAGATGAATGGATCAAGAAGATGTGGTATATATACACAATGGAATACTATGCAGCCATCAAAAGAAATGAAATCTTGCCATTTGTGACAACGTGGATGGAACTAGAGTGTATCATGCTTAGCGAGATAAGTCAAGCAGAGAAAGACAACTATCATATGATCTCCCTGATATGAGGAAGTGGTGATGCAACATGGGGGCTTAAGTGGGTAGGAGAAGAATCAATGAAACAAGATGGGATTGAGAGGGAGACAAACCATAAGTGACTCTTAATCTCACAAAACAAACTGAGGGTTGCTGGGGGGAGGGGGGTTGGGAGAAGGGGGGCGGGGTTATAGACATTGGGGAGGGTATGTGCTTTGGTGAGTGCTGTGAAGTGTGTAAACCTGGCGATTCACAGACCTGTACCCCTGGGGATAAAAATATATGTTTATAAAAAAAAAAGATACAGACAGCCCATCACAAAGATCTCTTAAGCTAATCTTTTACTTCACAGCTGCCTCCTTTCCTATTCTCCTTCCCAGGGCCTGACAACCACTAATCTGTTCTTCATCTCTGTAATTTTGTCATTTCAAGAATGTGATATAAATGGAACCATACAGTGTGTAACCTTTTGAGAATGGTTTTCTTCATTCATCATAAGGCCCTGGAGTTCCACCCAAGTTGTTACATGTGTCAATAGTTCATTCTTCTTTGTTGCTGAGTAGTATTCTGTGGTTTGGATGTGCTAGTTTGTTTCAGTATTCACCCATTAAAAGACACTTGAATTGTTTCCAGTTATGGTTATTACATATAAAGCTGCTGTGAACATTTGTGTGCAGATTTTGTAAACATAAACCTGGGATAAATTTCTTTGGGATAAATGGTCAAGAGTATAATCCCTGGATCAGAAGATAATCCTTTTCTGTGAAATGTCTCACTTTTTTTGCCTGTTTTCTAGTTGGATTGATCTTGACTATTGAGTTTTGAGAGTTCTTTATATAGTCTAGATACTAGTCTCCAGTTGGGTATGTGGTTTGGAAATATTTTCTCCCAGCCCATAGCTTGTGCTTTTACCTTCTTCATACAGACTTTTGCAGAGCAACAAGATTTTTACTTTTGATGAGGTCCACTTTATCAATTTTTTTGCATTTTCTGGACTGTACTTTTAGGGTCAAGTGTTAACAACTCAAGTTTCCAAAGGCTTTCTCCTGTTCCCCCCCCCCCTAAAAATTTTATAGTTCTACATTTAAGTTTATGGTTCATTTGGAATAACATTTGTACAAGGCATAAAGTTTAGGGGCTTCTGCCCCTCCCCCCCATTAATGTCCAGTGACCCTATTGTCTTTTGTTAGAATTACCCTATTGTCTTTTGAATTGCTTTTTACCTCTGTCAAAGATCTATTGGGCATATTTGCATGGGTCTACTTCTAGGTTCCATTGATATAAGTGTCTATCTCTGCTAATACCAACTTTCTTATTTACTGTAATTGTATAGTAAGTGTTAACAATGGATAGGGTGATTTCTCCCATTTACTTATCCTTTTTCAAAATTGGTTTCACTACTCTAGGTTCTTGCCTTTCCATATAAATTTTAGATAAATTTGTCTTATTTTATTTAACTATTTTTATAGTCGTTTCAGAAGAAGAATTTAGTGATTCGTCAGTTGGATATAACACCCAGTGCTCATCACATCATGTGCCCTCCTTAATGCCCATCACCCAATTACTCCATCCCCCCACCGACCTCCCCTCCAGCAACCCTCCATTTGTTTCCTAGAGTTCAGCATCTCTTATGGTTTGCTTCCTCTCAATTTTCATCTAACTTTATTTTTCTTTCGCTTTCCCTATGTTCATCTGTTTTGTTTCTTTAATTTCACATAAGAGTGAAATCATATGGTACTTGTTCTCTGACTTATTTTGCTTAGCATAATAACCTCTAGTTCCATCTGCATCATTGCAAATGACAAGACTTTTTATTTTTATTATGTGCAAGGCTTGATCTTATGACCCTGAGACCAAGACCCTGAATGGGATCAAGCGTTGGATGCTTAATCAGCTGAGCTACCCAAGTGTCCCAGGTTTGTTTTATTTTAAAATCTTGCTGTAATTTTGATGGAAATCGCATTAAATCTAGAGATTAATTTGGGGAATATTGAAATCTTTACTATATTGAGTCTTCCAATAGATTAATATGTTGTGTCTCTATTTATTTAGGTCTTCTTTTATTTATTTTGCCACATTTTGTGAGTTTTAGGAGACAGATTCTGTACATGTTTTGTTAGAATTGTACCTATATATTTCATATTTGGAGAAATGTCAATTATATAGTTCCTTTCATTTCAGTTTCCATGTGTTCATTTTTTGTAAATAGAAATGTGATTTATTTTTGTGTGTTGGTCTTTTATCATTTAACTTTGCTGAACTCAGTTTTAGGGATTATTTTATTTTATATTTTTGGTAGGTTCCTTAGGGTTTTCTATGTACACATTATCAGTTATCAGCAAATAATGGTTTTAACTCTTACTTTTCAATTTGTATGCTTTTTATATTCTTTCTCATAATGCTGGCCATGACTTCTATTACTTTGTTTAACAAGTCTGGGGAGAGAGGACATCCTCACTCTATTCCTGATATTAGAAGTAAAGCATTCAATCTTTCACTATTAAGTGTGATGTTCTTATTGGTGTTGTGGATGCTCTATAACAAGTTGAGGTAACTCCCCTTCATCTAGTGTGCTGAGATGTTTATCATGATTGTGGATTTGGATTTTTTCTTTTTTTATGATGGCTTTGGATTTTGTCAAAAGCTCCTTCTGTATCAGTAGGTATGATGATATAACTTTTTCTCTTTAGCCTGTTGATATGTGGATTATACTGATTGATTTTTCAAATGTTGAGCCTGCTTCATATTTTATGGTGTAAGTTCTACTTGGTCATAGTGTAAAAATTCTTTTTATTCTTTTAAGATTTTATTTATTTATTTTACAGACAGAGACCACAAGTAGGCAGAGAGAATTTACAAGTGTTTGGAGGTTTTTCTGTTGTCTTTCTAATGCTGATTTCTTATTATTTTATGTATTTTGAATGTAGCTGCTCCTGCTTTTTAAAAACTAGTTTTCTTAAAGTTTGCTGTAGGTGTGACAACATATCTATGCAATAGTTTACTCTTTTACTAGTTCAAATGACAGCAGAGACCTTCTTTTCTCTTTCTTTCTTTCTTTGTTTCAACAATTTTATTTATTTGTCAGAGTGCGCGTGCGTGCGAGATAGAGAGAAAGAGAGAGAGAACAAGCAGGGGAAGAAGCAGAGGCAGAAGCAGGCTCCCTGCTGAGCAGGGACTCGATGTGTGACTCAATCCCAGAATCCTGAGACCATGACCTGAGCCGAAGGCAGCCACTTAACCTACTGAGCCACCCAGGTGTCCCAGAAACCTTATTTTCGTTAGGTCCTTTTATCCTTCCCTATTCTTAAATATGATTGTCTTAAGCATTTCTATTACATATACTGCATCAGAAAGTGTTATAATCTTTGATTTACCTATCAAATATGACTTAAACTCATGAAAATTATATTTGGCCTTCTTTCAACCATTCGGATATTCTTTCCCTCTCTGTCTGTCTTTTTAAGTTCTGTTATATTTTCCTTTCTGCTTAGAAAACTTCCTTTATACATTCTCTAAAGATAGACTTGCTAATGATGAATCCTCTTAGTTTTTCTTTATTGGAGAATTTCTTTATGTGTCCTTCCTTCCAAAAAGAGGTTTTAGCCAGATGTGGAGTCAAGAGTTGATTATATTTTCCTTTCAAAATTTGAAAAATGTCGTGCCTCTTCCTCTGGTCTCCATGTTCCAGGTGAGAATTTCACTGTCACTCAAATTGGTGATCCCTTATGAATAATGTATCCTTATTCTCTGGCTGTTTTTCAAGTTTTTTTTTCTTTGTCTTTTAGATTTTGGAAATTCAGTTATGATGATATGTCAAGGTATGGATTTTTCTGAGTTTATTCAACTTGGATTTCACTCAGTTTCTTACATCAGTAGATTTTTTTTCATCTTTGGGAAATTTTTATCCATTATTTTGACAAATACTCTTTTAGTCCAATTGCTCACCTTTTTTTTTTTTTTTTTTGCAACTCCCTTGATAAAAATTAACTCTTTTGTTATTGTTCTACAGGTCTCTGAGACTGTGTTTACTTATTTGAACTATTCTCTCTCTATTGCTCAGATTGGGTAAATTACTCAAATCCACTATTCTATCCTCTGAAAACTCCACTCCACTATTGAACCTATCCAGTCAGTTTTTTATTTTAGTTATTGCATATTATGGACAGAGTTGTGTTCCTACAAAATTCATATATTGAATCCCCAACTCCAAGTGTGACTGACTGTACGTGTAGACAGGGCCTTTTTTTTTTTTAAGATTTTATTTATTAATTTGACAGACAGAGATCACAAGTAGGCAGAGAGGCAGGCAGAGGGGCGGGGGTGGAAAGCAGGCTCCCTGCCGAGCAGAGAGCCCGATGTGGGGCTCGATTCCAGGACCCTGGGATCATGACCTGAGCTGAAGGCAGAGGCTTTAACCCACTGAGCCACCCAGGCGCCCCTAGACAGGGCCTTTTAAAGGCTACTAAGGTTAAATTGGAATCTTACGTGTGGAATCTAATTCAAAAGAACTGGTGTTCATATAAGATGAGTGAGGGATACTGAGGCTCTCTCTCTCCCTCTGAGCATGTACAAAGGGCATGGGAGGAAACCTGTGAGATGGTGGCTGTCTGTAAGCCAGGAAGGGAGTTCTCCCCAGAAACAGAATGTTCCAGCACTTTGATCTTAGTCTTCTAGCCTCCAGAACTGAGAAAATAAATTTTTGTTGAGTTATCCAGTGACTTAATATCACACAAGTGGTATTTTGCTATGGTAGCTCAAGCAGACTAATACAGTGCATTAGTTCTATAATTGCTATTTTTAAAAAAATCTTTATACCTTCTATTTATTTGTTGAGATCTTCTATTTTTCATTTTTTTTTCAAGAGAATTGGTCATTGCTGATAGAAGCATTTTTATGGTATTTGCTCAAATATCCTAGTCAGATAATTCTCACATCTGATTTATTTGAATGTTGTTCTGTGTTACCTCCCATTCAAGTTGGGATATTCTTTGCCCTGGGTATAAGTGATTTTTCAATTGTATTCCAAATATTTTAGATATTATATTATGAAACTCTGGGTTTTATTTAATTTTGTTTTAGCAGGTAATCCCCTTTTTGAGGGGTAGCATTTGGGTTGGGTGGGTGAATTTACCACGTTTCCTGCTGGGTACTGCTAACACAGCCTCAGCAGAAGTAGAGCACTAATACACAGCAAATGACTGACCTGAGGTTCAGCTTACCCCGAGGTCCTGCTGACACCGTCCTCTCACCAACTTATTGCCTCTGAGGGGAGGTGTAAGCTCAGGTCCTTTCTGGGTATCTGACACCAGGGAGGGAGGAGTGAAGGGCTGACAACTGCTTTGACTGCTACAGGATGGGTAAGGAAGCTCCGCTCCTTTCTACTGAGATCTGCTGAACCAGGGAGGAAGGTGGAAGGAGGGATGTACCAACTTACTCTGCCTCTGACCAATAAGTTCCACCTCGTTGATGCTGCATGGGAGAGGAGGCTGGGCTAGCTCTGGGCTCGGTGAACACTGTGGAGAGAGAGGGAGGAAGCATCAGCTAGGTCAGGGTGGAGTCTAACTCCCTACTTGGCCCTACTGGCAGCACACAGGGGAGAAACAGAATCTTGTTTAGTCCTGTTTCACATTGTCTTCTTCAGTCTCCAGGATGCTGGCTGCATCTAGAGGGTCAGCTCCCCACTGGGCTCTGATGATACCAGGAGTAGGGAATTGGGAGTGCTGAGCTGACTCACACTAACTCACTCATACTGGGTAGGGGGTAGAAGGTGACCTCACTGCTGTGGTCTTTTTCATGTTTCCTTTTTTTCGGGTTAATGGAGGTTTTTGGATTTGTGGGTTTATAATTTTCCTCACCTTTGGAACATTTCCAGCAATTCTTCAATATTTTTTCAGTCTGCTAGTGACTCCTTCAGGGACTCAATTTACATTTATATTTATCTTCTTGAAATATTCCCACAGTTTGCTAATGCTCTTTTCATTTTTAAAAATTCTATTTTTCTGTTTCACTTTGGTTTCTATTTCTATTTCACTTTGAATGGTTTCTATTTCTGTGTGTTCATGTTCACTAATCTTTTCTTTTGCAATGTTTAATTTGCTATCAGTTTTGTTTTGTGTATTTTTTATCTCACACTTTGTAGTTTTCATTTATAGAGGTTAAATTTATTTTGGTCAGTTTTATATGCTCCATATCTTTACTTAATATGTTCAATATTCCATGTTTTTGAGCATATGGAAATCAGTCATTACTTTTTTAAGATGATCTAGTCTGGCAAATAAGTCATCTGTTTCATTTCTTGGTTAGTTTCAGTTCATTGATTTTTCTCCTCACTGTGGGTTGTATTTTTCATGTCTGGTAATTTTTTAATTGGATACCAGATATACCTTGTTAGATGCTAGATATTTTTGTCTTTCTGTAAATATTTTTGAGCTTTGTTTTTGGATTCAGTTAAGTTGTTTAAAATGTAAGTTCTAATATATTTAATTTTAAGTTTAAGTAGGTTGAATGTTTACTGTAAGTTATTTAATAATTATGTTCCCAATTGATTAATACTTACTTTTGATTAATATGCTTTTGATGGATTATGTTTTCTGTAATAGTTATCAGGAGGTTTCATGGATCATCTACATTTGGATGACTTAACTATCTTAGATACATTTCTATTGCTGTTAATCTAGACATATGACAACTTGGGAAGTAGTAGAGCTCCTGAGTCACACTTTTACCCTCAAAATTCTACAGTTTCATTGTGTTCTATAGAAATGCTGAGGAGAAGACTATAGTCAGTGAATAGTTTTCTTTTTAGGATACCAGTTTTTACTTTCTCAATAAATCTATGATTCTTTATTGGGCAAATCTTGATTTTTTTAATCCTATATATTTTTGGGGGGCATAGTAAGACTTTGTATTATATTTATATTTTCTTTCATTAAGAGAAATATCTATTTGTGTCTGGATACATTTTGTATCTTGCAATTTGCTTTCTAGAATTTACTTAGGTATACTAATTATTTTTATGTTAGATTTCCATTTCTCTCCTATTTGCCTCTGTTATTCTCTCTCATTTCTTTACTTGTCTTCCTCTGTGTTTCTTATGATTAATTTTTTTTCTTCTTTGTTTCCTTGGAGTAAACCTCCCACAGTTTTCTCTTCAGCTACTGTTTCCATACTGTTTCCTTCTCTTTCACCTCCTCCTCCTTCTCCCTTGCTGTTCCTATATCTTCATCTCTTCCTCTGTCTACTCGTCTTCTTTTTGTTAAAATTTTACTTAATTTTGAATGCTGTGGTTTTCAATATATTTGTCTTTTAATAGAGTCAGTTCTATTTGAATTTGATAAACAAACAAAATAACACGGGTAGAATTTTCTTGACTCTGCCTTTTTTAAAACGTAGACAACATGTTGATTGTCTCCTTAGGATGAGTTAAACTAAAGTGTTGGACCCTGTATTAGGACAAAGGACATGCTGAGCTAGGAAGGAAACTGCAATCATGATTTCATTTCATCTAAGAACCAGTGAGGCAAATCTTACTCAATGTTTGCTCACTGACTGGATAAACCCCTGAATGCTTGCTGGCCCTGTCTCACAGAAAAGTACAACGTTAGGTTGGAGGATGAAAGCCACCTTGCTCATTACCAAGTACTCTTCAAATCTTGGGCTGAGAATCTCAGAGTAAGCCAAGGTGGTAATTGCCGAATAATGCATTTTGGTAAAATATTTCACTTTCCCTGAGACATCATAGGTTTTTATCCAAAGAAATTGTACCACGTGCGTTTGGGCTCTTTTGCATGGCCATGGAATAATCAGTGACAGTTATTACAAATTGGAAGTCTGTGGTTGTGACCAAATTCCTGGAATGGGTGACTCCAGACAGACAATGTCTGCCCTTCTAAGTACAGACTGGGGAGGGAAGTCCCCAGGCAGGACTGCCATTGATGTAATACATCTGTCAGGAGGCTCAGCACAAAGCTCTCCTTTTCCAAACATTTCTACACTGCTGTGTGGGAGTAGATCCCTTGAGGTACATTAAATCTGTGTTCTGCCGAGAGGCCCAGGACTCCCAGCATCCTTCAGGGATGGGCAGTGTGTGTGATTTGGGGAGGTCACTGGGTCCCCTATCACTCTTGTTCTCTCTGCACTGTGGCACTTTATGGAGAGTTCACACTCAGGCATGTCAGAGCTAAATGGTGCAGGCTGATCTGGTGTCACTTGCTAATGCCCTAGATTCTTTATTGCTGTAGATACGCGTGTGTGAGGGACAGTTCAGACTCCCAGTCGCCCAACTCTGCCCATTTCCGTGCTGAATGAGACAGCAAGCCCAGTCCTTTCTTCACCTCCTGTCAGAGCAGTCTTTGCTCTCATCCTGTTTTATATAACTGCCTCTCAGACGTTGATTGAACCTAGAATTTTGATATTCATTTGCTACTGCTTTATCTGGCCTATGATTCTGTGTGTTGAAGACTAAATGCACCAAGAGAGAAAGGGCCTGCAAATTATTTGTAAAAATAGACGTGAGATTTGCATCACTGAAATTAGGCTTGAATTGATTAAGCACGTCTCAATTAAAACTTAAAGAAAACTTCTTCTTGGTTGTGTAGTATAGAAAGTAGATGTTGCTCACAATTCTTGCAGGGTAAGAATAGGATCATCCACTCTGCTCCAGGCCATGGCTGAATGATTCCAGGGAGAGGAGCCTGATTCAAACAATCACATCTGTCTTTCAGGACTATGAAAAACTGAGTGGAAATAGAAGAGCCAGAAAGTGTTGGAGCACATTTACCTTAGGGCAGAACCTTAGACCTGAGGTCCACTGGCCACTGTATCTGGGGTACCTGGGCTCTCCTCTGAGGTCCTTTCATTCTTGCCTTACTTCTTCACTCTTGTTTCTACTTATTGTGTCCTCTGAACTCAAGAGTCTGAGAATTACCATAGCCAGTCCCCTGCTGTTGGCCATGCCTGTTAGACATGCCCCTATAGCTTATCCATGACACAGCTTGATGAAACATTGCCAGAAGCCAGGCTTCTAAGCTCACTCTGTCAAGGTACTTGGGCCCCGTTTTCACCCCCTTTATAGGTCACAAAACCCCAGGTAGGAAATAAAATGAAGATGGTGGTATGTGGGAGTATCTGCCTTTCTGAAATCCAACAAATTTACTCATAGATCCTTCTGGTTCATTGAAGTAAAATATTACCCACTGTATTCAAGAATGTATCTAAAGGCTTTAGGATTATTGGAACTGAGATGCATGCACCCATTTAATATATTTAATAATGATTATCGTTTCAATTTTGTGCTTGATGTTAATGATGGTAGGTAAATAAAATATGCTTATTGAGTCAGTCATAAGGAATTTAACATAGATAACACTGATTTACTTGTTAATTAATTGATGAAATCATTATCTAATTTATTTAATGGCCATTCACCCCTTCAGAAAACTATGGAGAACAACCTCATGGCAGGACAGGTGTTGGGGGAGACCAAGATAGGAGCAAAACATAACACTTGTTCCAAGGGAGCTCAAGGTGGGGAGTCAATCCTAAAAATTTTAAATATGTGTTGGTAAGCATGAGAAAAGACTTGTGGGCATGAACTTGGTGAAATAAATTTATACAGATATAACTGAAGGGGAGAAGGTCAGAAGTTTCTTGCCGTCATGCAGGTGAGAGTTGGTAATCTACATGGCAGTAATGGTAGTGGTTCTGAAGAAATATTGGCAATTCTCTTAGATACTGAAGCAGTAGGATGGAACTAAGTGATTGGAAGGGGTGGGGGTGGACAGTGCGGGAGAAGGAGAGTTGAGGGTACAGACTGAGTTGCCAATGGTAGTAGAGATAATGCTCGCTTTGGCAGCACATATACTAAAAAAAAAAAAAAAAGATGGTAGTAGAGATAAAAATGAAAAAGAATGTTTATGTGGGAAGTTTGTTTCTGTTTGCTCACAGGAACTGATGAGATCCAAGTGGAAATGCTGAGTAAGTCTGAACGTAGGAGAGAAATCTGGGCTGAACACCTGATTAGAGACTCCTTTTCTAAAGAGATGGTAATAGAAAGCATGGAATTGGAAGAGATCACCAGAAAGGGTGATTCAGGACAGAGTGAATAGTTTAAGGGTCACCGAAATTTAAAAGAAAGTGTGAGAAAAGAAATATGGGAGGTAAGTAAAAAAGGGATAAAGGAGTAGAAGAAAAAGTAGCAGAGTGTGGTGTGAAGGAAGCCAAAGAGAGTGTTTGGATTAGAAGGGAGGAATCATCTCTTTTGAATGATACTGAGAGGTGAAGGATGATGTGTACAAAGTTCTTAATGGATGACTTCTGTCTTCTTTGAGCTGTAGGAGAGAAAGTTTCTGAAGAGAGTGAATTTCAGAGGTTTGAGAACAGAATTTCTGGGCAACTTTCCAGCCTGATGTAGGAAGCAGGATGAGATAATCTATGTAATGTACTTTGAATAATGCCTGGCAAAGATTAAACTCTCAGTAAATGTTGGCAGCTACTATAATGGCACCAAATTGTTCAGCTTTGTGGTTTTTCTCTAATAGTGATTAGCACCTGGAATATAAGCACAAAAAAAGTTGGACAAATGCATTAATTCTGAGGGGGATTTTTCAAGAAGTGAGATGGAAGAATAAGAGACTTGTGAAAATTGGCAAGTGTGATAGAAATATTGTTCTGTGGAATCTTAACTGGATTAAAAAAAAAAACAACAGAGGACAAGAGAAGGCTGCTAGATAATGAGAAAATAAACAGTTCCTGAGCCAGAAAGTCTTGATAATATTACAACACTGGTGCAATGGGAGTAATTAAATGAAAAGGACTGAGGATGGAAGGTTGAGGAAGTGTGGGATTTGTGAATTTTGGACTTAAGAGTTCAGCAGTAATGGGTGATGACAGTGTTCTGGGGAGATAATGGAAGCAAGTTGACAAAGTGGAACCGGGTGAAGGTCACTGAGCTGATTTAAGGACTAAGAACTCAGGTGTAGGGCTTGAATGTTAAATCACCCAGGGTGGTAAGACCTGGAGGTAAGGGAGTGAACAGGAGGCTGACAGAGGTGGTAGCTAGAAACGCGGGATATATCTTAGTCTGTTTTCTCCAGAAAGCAAAGCCTGAAACAGATACTTGAGTGAAAGTTCTTGATTGGGACCCAAGGGGTAGGAGTAAGTGTCAGTAAGAATGAAACCAGGGAAGAGAAGCAGCCATACATCATGCTGGCCACTGCTGTAGGCAACTGGTTGCTGGATCCTGTTGGACAATTTAAGGAGCCGCATGAGAGGGATTGCAGGATCTTCTCTATGGAAAGAAAGAGGGAGACATTTTTCCATTGGATCCCATCCCCATTGGTCAAAAAACCCTGGTATAGTGCTATCACCCCTAAATTTCTGGGTTGAGCTCTGTGAACAAAGCAGTTTAGACAAAGAGAAACAGTGTGGCAGGAGACAAGATGCTTCCAGGTTGTACCTGCGTGAAGGTGTCAACTTCTACAGAGACCTGGCTGCTCCATTGTGACTAAGAGAAGAGGGGGGTGAGGCTGAGAGCATCTGAAAGGATGCCCAAGGGGCATCCATGGCAGGCCACCCCTTGTACTAGGCATATCTGTTCATTCCATCCATTTAGTCCCACATGTCACAAAGTCGGCTTCAAGGTAGTGGCCTGCAATCTCTGCAAATATGTAATTTAAAAGGATTAGTGATCTGGCTATATGGCAATAACTAGTATTCAGTGACTATTCCTCCATCACTTATTCTATATTTCCCTCACCCTTTGCCAGCACTTGGGCTGGGTCTGTGTCACTTGCCTGGAGCAGGAACTTTGACCTTCTTACCCAAAGCATCCAAGTCCTAGTTTGTCTTGCCCTGTTACCTGAAAGTTGCTGTGACTGACTGCTTACCATCCTCACTGGCTGTGAAAAGCCCAAGAGATGCACCAGTAAATCACCCGGGTTTTATATAGGCCCTCTCTTAATCCATTTTACAGAAGAAACACTAGCTCCTCAGAACAGTCAGGATACAGAGCCCCCACTAATAACTCTTCTCCTTTTTTTCCCCTGCTGGTTCACTGGCATTAACAGTCCTAAAGTGATCAGGTGAGAGTTCCAACTTCAAGCTGAGTAGAATCTGTATTGTGTTCACTTAGAGAGAAAAGCCTCGCCCCTACCATCACTTCGCTGCCTATGACCCAGGGTCTCTAATCTATCAAAGTCTAAGGCTGTGTGAAAGGAAGCACAAATTCCACATGAGGGTTGGTGACGTGAGAGGAGAGGCCAGTCTCACTTCTGGATGTTTCTTGATTTCCCTGATCCTCTAATCAGGTTATTCTGGGCTCTGACCCATTACCCAAGGCATCAGCTCTTCCCAGCAGTCGTGTACCTAACACCTCAAACTACTTCTCCCTATAAGTTCATCAGCCACATAGATTCTTGCTATTCTGCCTACAGGAAGATTTTCCTTTACTCTTGTCCTGTAGGGACCCTGGGTATAGAATACAGTAGCCGTCTATTTGAACTCGTTATTGCCGACTTATGCCAGTTCAGGTGTGGGAGCAGGCCTAGTTAATCCCTCCTCTGGCAGCTGAAAGCAGGGAAGCCCTATGAGTCCATGGATGTGAGTAGAAGGAGAGACATTGGTGCCATAGTGAGGGTGATGTGTGAGATGGAACCATCGGTTTATGTAAAGTGCTTTCCCTTTTGGGTCTGCATAGGTCAGATCTTGAACATACCAGTTCCTCTGTGCAAAGGATTGCTGTTGTGCCCACTCAAACTTGTGGCATATGGAACATCTGAATACATCCAGCCCCAACCACATGGTACCTTGGTCTCCCCTGGCTCAGAGCTTGTTTTACCAAGGTCCAATGACATGCAAATACATATTTGCCTAGAGCTATTTTTCAAATAGTTAGTAGCTTTCAACTTTAGAAAGGTGACCCTGCTCTAGCCTCCTCAGAGTCTGTGAACCAGCTCTGCTATAGGGACTTTCTTTTTTTTTTTTTTATTTCCAGCATAACAGTATTCATTATTTTTGCACCACACCCCGTGCTCCATGCAATCCGTGCCCTCTATAATACCCACCACCTGGTACCCCAACCTCCCACCCCCCGTCCCTTCAAAACCCTCAGATTGTTTTTCAGAGTCCATAGTCTCTCATGGTTCACCTCCCCTTCCAATTTCCCCCAACTCCCTTCTCCACTCTAAGTCCCCATGTCCTCCATGCTATTTGTTATGCTCCACAAATAAGTGAAACCATATGATAATTGACTCTCTCTGCTTGACTTATTTCACTCAGCATAATCTCTTCCAGTCCCGTCCACGTTGCTACAAAAGTTGGGTATTCATCCTTTCTGATGGAGGCATAATACTCTATCCCCAGGGGTACAGGTCTGTGAATCACCAGGTTTACACACTTCACAGCACTCACCAAAGCACATACCCTCCCCAATGTCCATAATCCCACCCCCTTCTCCCAAACCCCCTCCCCCCAGCAACCCTCAGTTTGTTTTGTGAGATTAAAAGTCACTTATGGTTTGTCTCCCTCCCAATCCCATCTTGTTTCATTTATTCTTCTCCTACCCACTTAAGCCCCCATGTTGCATCACCACTTCCTCATATCAGGGAGATCATATGATAGTTGTCTTTCTCTGCTTGACTTATTTCGCTAAGCATGATACGCTCTAGTTCCATCCATGTTGTCGCAAATGGCAAGATTTCATTTCTTTTGATGGCTGCATAGTATTCCATTGTGTATATATACCACATCTTCTTGATCCATTCATCTGTTGATGGACATCTAGGTTCTTTCCATAGTTTGGCTATTGTGGACATTGCTGCTATAAACATTCGGGTGCATGTGCCCCTTTGGATCACTACGTTTGTATCCTTAGGGTAAATACCCAATAGTGCAATTGCTGGGTCATAGGGCAGTTCTATTTTCAACATTTTGAGGAACCTCCATGCTGTTTTCCAGAGTGGCTGCACCAGCTTGCATTCCCACCAACAGTGTAGGAGGGTTCCCCTTTCTCCGCATCCTCGCCAGCATCTGTCATTTCCTGACTTGTTGATTTTAGCCATTCTGACTGGTGTGAGGTGATATCTCATCGTGGTTTTGATTTGTATTTCCCTGATGCCGAGTGATATGGAGCACTTTTTCATGTGTCTGTTGGCCATCTGGATGTCTTCTTTGCAGAAATGTCTGTTCATGTCCTCTGCCCATTTCTTGATTGGATTATTTGTTCTTTGGGTGTTGAGTTTGCTAAGTTCTTTATAGATTCTGGACACTAGTCCTTTATCTGATATGTCGTTTGCAAATATCTTCTCCCATTCTGTCAGTTGTCTTTTGATTTTGTTAACTGTTTCCTTTGCTGTGCAAAAGCTTTTGATCTTGATGAAATCCCAATAGTTCATTTTTGCCCTTGCTTCCCTTGCCTTTTGCGTTGTTCCTAGGAAGATGTTGCTGCGGCAGGGGTCAAAGAGGTTGCTGCCTGTGTTCTCCTCAAGGATTTTGATGGATTCCTTTCACACATTGAGGTCCTTCATCCATTTTGAGTCTATTTTTGTGTGTGGTGTAAGGAAATGGTCCAATTTCATTTTTCTGCATGTGGCTGTCCAATTTTCCCAGCACCATTTATTGAAGAGGCTGTCTTTTTGCCATTGGACATTCTTTCCTGCTTTGTCGAAGATTAGTTGACCATAGAGTTGAGGGTCTATTTCTGGGCTCTCTATTCTGTTCCATTGATCTATATGTCTTTCTAAATGCTCTGTAGAATCCTGTTCCACCAAATCCTAAGAGGCAGGGCAGTTTGCACACAGCTAGACCTATGGTGGAGAACTTTTCTTGCTCTGGGCCCCTCTCAAAACTGGCAGCTTACTGGATCATCTGATAAATGAGTCAAATCAGTACTTTTAAGTGTGATCTATGATGTGTCCCAAATCCACAAGGCCGAGCTAACATCATCTGATTTCTTAGTGGAGGGAAGTACAAGGTGCAACAGTGTGCCCTTTACCTGAGAGGAAATGTCCCAGCATATTCCAGACCACTGGACTCTACTGGACTCACCAATGGGGCAAAGCCTGGTGAGATTTATCGCCCATCTTAAGCCCACATGTGTCCATGATTGCATCTAGAGTATGTTCATGTTTTCAAATGAGAGAACTCTGCACTTCATGCCTTTAAAAGGTCATCCAAGTTGGGATTTACAACATTAGGGTTCTCAAAGGCCAATTCACTTATTTCCAGCTGAAAAATGGGACTTTTAGTGTCTACCCTATATTCCTCACAGTTTTATAATGAGGGTCATATGATATAGTATGCACAAAACACTTTAAACTGTAAAGCATTGTTTAAATATTAAATGATTCCTTCCTTCCTTCCTTCCTTCCTTCCTTCCTTCCTTCCTTCCTTCCTTCCTTCCTTCCCTGAAGTTTGAGAGAGGAGAGAGAAATGGATTAGTGGTGTTCAGAGAAATCTTAGGAATTAAGCAAACAAGGGACTGCTCTTACTTATGCAAGACTGTCCTCAAGACCTCTAAGTCCCAGCTTGTGGCTTGGGATTGATAACTGAAGGGTGAAATGGAGCATTTCCAAGGTCTTACTTTTTAATTTATATCTCTCCTTTGTGGGGATACTAAATTGTAGCCAAGTTGTAATGAAACTCATCTTGAATAGAAAGTTTGCCAAGTACGTTATGAACTCTATATACTGCATAACTAGCCAGTTATTCTATGAAGAGGGGTGTGAGGGTCCATGCCCTTGGTGTAGGCCTTTGGGAAGGAGGACAAGGTCCACATATTCTCAGTACCGGCACCCTATTTCAGTCTAGGAGCTTGGCCTGGGATGGATTGGATTTTCCCAGGCTTTCACTGCTCTTTGAGTAGAAGGTGTGCTCCAGAGTAAGCAGTTTGATTTGGGAATGGATGGATGGCCAGGTGCATAGATTCCTAGGAATAATGATTGGAGCATTATGACAAGTTGATGACAGTGGCAGAGGAAGAGGCTCTAGGAATAAACCTTGGGGAGTTAGCTGTAGGAATGAGTTCCGACCAGCCTCATTTGCACTGTTCCTGGGCTGCACTCAGGTTGAAGATGGAGAGGAGGCCAAGTTGTTTCCTTGCAGGTCGGCTTTCTGGGAACAAAAATGTGCTGGAAATCCAAGCCTTCTTCCTGCATGAAATTGAAGGAAATAACTAGAAATACAGCTTCAGTGTGGATATTGAGCAAGCATGGCTTGCAAGGTGCACTTTCAAAACAACTTCTGAATCATCAGTGTGCTGATACTTGTTTTTCCTGATAATGTGGGAATCTGAAAGGACACATGTACATTCATAAAGGTACATGAAAATGAATATCAGTGAGAGAGGACGGGAGAGCAAAAGTCAAATGATTCTTCTTTCTGCAGCTGGGCTTCATGGTTTTGGGCTGCTGACATCCAGCCTGACCTGAATCCAAAGCCCTCTTTGGAAAGTGTCAGTTTTCATGAACACTTAGTTGTCTGCAACTTTGGTGTAGTATATCTATCTATTTTCCCCAAAATTAATTTCAGGACTTTTGGAAAATGGTGAGGAAAAATATATTTATAAAAGTTTAGGAACTATTTGATGGAGTATTATTGCCTTTTCTCATTGACAGTAACTCTAAAGCTGGTCTAGCAAATGGGGTTTAGTCAAATAAATCCAAAAACATTGTAAATATCTTGAGAAAACCGCTTTTCATTGTTTCATACTACAATTTCAGTTTCAAAGCTCCATAGTACCATAAGAACAGGGCTAAAGAGTGGTGTCTCAATGGAAATATCATTTTATTGCATTGTAAGAAAAAAAATACATGTTCTCTGTGAAGGAAGAACTTCGCATATTTGTAAATGTTTCCAATACTTTTCTACATATCTTGGTATTACAATCTAAACAAGAAAACCCATTGGAATCATTTCACTTGTGAGCCTGCAGAAAGCTCCTGTCTTTGCCAGGGTCATGCAAGATTTTCTCAGAGACCTGTGTGGTGGAAAGGCCTACCACAAGGGTTGAGTCTCATGGACTGGGCGAGAGTCCCAAGGCTTTCATTTATTTGCTTTTGACTATGGGAAGTTATATCCTTTATAAATCTGCATCTTCATTTGTAAAATGATGACAAAAAAAATAGCACCTATTTCATACACCAATTGTGAGAATTGATTATAAATGTGAAGTTCTTATTAGCATAGAACTTAGAACTTGGAGGAGAGTTGATAAATGACAGCTTTTTCTATTTTTATGATGACTATAAAAGACATTCATCAGAAGCTGAGTGAGTTGACCTAAATTGAAATTGTAAAGCACTTACTTTGTGCAAGACACTGTGAAAGGCTGGCCCATTGCAAGCACCTCAAAGGAATAGCAGGATGTGGAGGAGCAGTGCCAGGACACTTGAGGAATATAAAAGGTCCAGGCACACACATACAGGTTTATGCCCTAGCAGCCTGTGAACACCCACACATATAACACACCAACACACACACCAGAGCAGAACTCTGCTCTTCAACATTTCATGTGCTCCCTGCATTCCCCAGCCTCCCTTGCAGTGGGTCAATGCTTTGGACAACAGATTATAAGTAGAAGAATGAGGAAGTAAGGGCTAGCGTGCCTCCTCTTTCGCAGTTATTGGAACTTAGGGGAGACTAGTCCTGGGTCACATAGCTCAAGGTGGAGGGATCTGCTGGAAGGAACCACACCAAATATTGTGTGAGACCTATATCTTTGTATGTGAAGTAACTGAGATATTGGGGTTAGTCATAGGAACTAGTCTCACTCACTCTGAGACATTTACCTATAACCTGACAGTGCAGACCTCTAGAATAAACTCTGGGGAGAGTCAAGAACAATATACCCAATGGTTGATTTTATTAGCTCTTATATGATTTATTTTCAAAAAACATCATACCTATTAATATGTACACCTGGAAAGACCATGATGGTGAACTGTTGCCACATCCATCAAGCCTGTATTTAGAGAAACTATTTTCATCACCATAGTGGTTTATACTATGTTGGAAATTCTCTGAGAACTGGACTACTTCCTCAGCTCTTTCTGGCCTTTCTGGTGATTGAGGTTAATGCCCATCCCTAATCCAGATATCCAGAGCAAGGGATGTGGTTTCTTGGAAGAAGACAGGGAGGGGCCGATGAACGACCAAAGGAGTGCTGGTCACAGGCAGAGAATATGACAAGAAAGTTGGGGATGGGCTGGGGTGTTTTTATACACTCTGTGGGAGACCAGTGGAAAGTAGCAATCTGGGATCCAGGCTATGGATGGCATCAAACAAGGTCAAAAGCCCTTACTGGTGATTGAGAAGGTGGAAAAGGCTGGTGGTCACAACTGGGCAAAGTGCTGGTTCAGGGCTAACTAGCCAATGAGTACAAATGTCTCTTATATGTGAGATATCTTATGAATATTATCTTTTCTGATCTTCCTGATGACTTTATAAAATAGGATTGATTACATTTTAATAGTAAAAATATTGAGGGTGAAAGATATTAAGTAAGTTGTCTGAAGTCACAGAATTACTAAAGATTCAAAGATTCAAACTTGAGATTATTCAAGATCTGAAAGCAGATTTCTCAGATTCTTTTATGTATTGCCTCCCAAGAAGAAGGAAAGCATGAAAAAAAAAGGGTCATTACCCAGGCTACTTGGCAGGGCCATGTCTTGCAGCTTCATCCAGGAGGAAGAGGAAACAGGGAATAGGTGTGGTAGATGCAGGAGAGATCCAAGCCAGTGTCATTTTCCAAGGGGAAATCTGTTCCAGTAGTTGGGCTAATAGCAAATGCTTCCAGTAAACACAGGTGGAAGGCAAAGGTAGTGCTATTCTTATTCCACCTGATCTGTTTGGCTCCATGCTGGAAGTACAGGGCAGTGTCCAAGCACTTGAGAGGGGTCCGGTCAGGAGTGGGTGGGGCATCAGTCATTCTACCTGGATCCCAGGCAGGACTCTTGTCCCAGTGGGTGGTCTGGATTCAAAAGAGAACATGGATGCGACCCTTGGCCCATTGACTAGGGACATAGCAGAGCTCAGCAGAGCTTTGACAGCAAGGGGTGTGATGGTGTCCAGACTTGCCTGTGTCCACAGGATGCGGACAGGCAGCTCTAGGGTCTGCTCTTCCGGTTGGTGGGTTTAAGTCTCCAAATACTTGGACTGTGGTAGGCCTACAGCTTAGGGCTCTGGAGAAAGTCAGCGACTGACAGATTCAAGGGTAACAGACATGGTTCCAAGTTGCATGCTACATTTCACCCCATGGGAGGGTCCAATTCTGAATGGAATTTGGGACCATGAGAAGTGAGGACTGAGGATCTGTAAGGTCAGAAGCTTGGTTGTAGACTTGCATGAAGATGAAGATGAGCCAGTTTCTAAAAACTTAAATCCAGGCAGATCCCAAGAAGGGTGAGATAGGAGAAAAAGCAACTGTTCTTCAGCTACCTGCCAACAGGCCGTGATGTGAATCTCCAGGAGCACAACTGAGGGGGTACCTCCCACCTTGCCTTTTGTTCCATGTAAACACACTGGGCTAGCTTTTGACTTTCTGGTGCAGGACTGGCAGTGAAGGGAGGGCCAGCCTCACCCTTCCTGCCTCCCCTCTGCAACCATCTTCCTCAGTACAGGACACAGAAATACCCTAGCAGCCCCCACCACCATCCTGCTCAATCTGGAAAGGGAGACTAAGAGAAAAAGAATGAAAAACTGAGGAACGATAGCAAGACAAAAGTTGAAGTGGGACAGAGGAGACCAAAAGAGAAGGAATGGCTTTCTCTTGGTAGTCCAAAGGCAATGCTGGTATGTCAAGGTGCTTTTATGCATGTATTTCCCAGGTTCTAGGATTTTTAATCATAAAGTTTTGGTTGACCTATTGAGTAAGGAGGACTGATTGGACAGTTGAAAGAGCCAAGCTTCATGTACCGCCTTCCAGGAGCTGGCAGGCATGGTGCCTTCGAGAGGTGTGTTCTGGAGTCTCCAGAGGAGGGGGATACTCAGGTTTAGGGAAGAACAAAGTTGTGAGCAGAACTGGGTAAGTTAGGACGAGAGGGGGATTGTTCTTTGTTGTCTAGCCTGCCACGTCCAATAAGCTAGCACACATGGCTATTGAGACAGAGAAGTGTGCTAGTCCAAAAGGCGATGTGCTGTAGGTGAGGGTAAAATACACCCCAGAGTTCTAAGACCTGGAGTGAGAAGAAAAATGTAACCTATCTCAGTAAGCTTCACATATGTTGTCTATTGAAGTGATAATGTTTTGGATGTATTAAGTTATATCAATTATATTATTAAGCTATTTTACAGATTTCTTTTTGCCTTTTAAGATGTGGCTACCAGAAAATTTGAAGTTATACATGCGGCATGTACAATACTTTTATTGGAGAGCACTGGTTTAGGCTCTTAAAGTTCCAGGAGCAGAATATGAGAACCTGTGATGCAGATAGACAGACAGACAGACACACACACACACACACACACACACACACACACACACACATAAAAACACAGATTGGGTTCCAGACAACTCTAGCATCTGGTAGATAAATTTGAAATGTTATAAATTCTCAAAAATAATGCAGAGCCTTCCTCAGCCCTTGGTGACGCATTGTTGTTGATCAGTTTCCCCTTTTTCTCTTGGTCATCAGCCCCTCCGTTCCTGCTATTTCTGTCCCCCACATATCCCTCTTCAAACTTAGGCTGTTTTCCACTTTTTAAAAAATGCCACCATAGATTCAGGGTGTGAGATGTGCTGGAGAAAAGCAAACAAGTACTTACATTTTGGGAATAAGAAATCGTTTTTCCCAGACCGTGGAGGAGAACATAATGGGGCTTTTCTGCATTCCAGCTGCAGTGTTGGCTCTGGCAGGCTGGCTGTTCTCTGATATAATGTGAAACATAACTCAGTGGTCATTTCAATGTGTAAAAAGTTCAGCAGTATTGTTGGAACTATCATCATAAATCAGGAACAACTTTCTTTAGGGACTCTATTGCCACTTGATTTAGTATTTCCTGGCAACTTGCCTATCGTGGAATGAAGCCACGATTGCTTCCTACACAAAATGTTATCTGCAAAACATCCCACCAGAAACCTACAGAAAGAACGCTGACCAGCTTGCAGGTTTTGATAATCTAGGGCTGCTCTTTGTATTGAGAATACATTTGACAATGGGACTCATTGTTAAATTGGACAATATACTCCCTGGAACAGCTTCCAAATTAAAATGGGGTTTATACAGTGTTTTATATACCACTCGTTCCAAAGGAAAGAAAAGTGAAATCTTTCAGTTCCAAGAAGAAAATTCAGCAAAGTATGGATACTGTGAAACATGAGAAATTATCCTAAGCAACATTCATGCTAATGTATTCAGTTATTGTAAATACGGGGAGAAATGTAAATTGTAGAGAGTAGGGGAGCATGGCAATCTTGAGCACAAGACCTTGGGGGATTTCTTTTAGGTTAGTTCTGGGAGGATGTGCAGTTCCTTACTTGTAAAGGAGTGATTTACTTGGGAAGTACTAGGAGAAAAAGCTGGAAGCATCTCCCCAGTGCCCTGTAGTTTTGCCTGGCTGTAGGTGCTGGGGAGGGCCTAAGGGGGTGGGCTGGGCTTAGGAATTCAGTGAAGGCAGATGCTGTTTAGTTCACAATCCTGCAGTGGTACCAAACTCCAGATAGCATTTGTGGACCATGAACTCAGGAGCTCAGGTCAAGAACAGGACTCGGCAAAGAGCAAGGACACTTTCCCAGGAAACACCCACACCGTCCAAAACTTAGAAAAGACAACTGAGCAGAGATGCAGAGCTCTGTGCAGGGCGATCTCAGAGAGGCTTACTTCATCGCTCCTTGTCCTCCCCAGGCTGCTGGATCAGCAAAGTAAAACTTAAGTAAACCTAAATCTATCTTTTCTTCCTTTTCCATTCTCTTGGGGTGGAACGACTCAGACTAGGATCTCAACTACTGGTTTTGAACAAATATTGAACTCCTTTTGTAACGATGAACATGCAGAGTGCAATTGCCAGGCAACTGAAAAGACAGCACAGTTCAAAAGAAGGGTCCACTCTGAGGAATCAGAGAAAATATTTTCCTATGAAATTTTATTTCTGTAAGGAGAAATTTTGAGGAGACTCCTGATTTGTGTTTCCAACAAACTTCAAAAGGACATTTCTTTTATGGAATTTGAGTAGAGAACTATAAAGAGAAAAACAAACAGGCTAAGGGAGCCAGCACTGAGGTTTTAATGAATGTTTATTTCAAATTGAAAAGGAGGGAGTGAACAGCAAACTGGATCTTGAAGAAAACAGGTGCGTTGGAGCAGAAGTCAACTTGGACATCACAAAACTAAGAGATAAAGGAGAAAAAAAGATACAAATATAGGAGAATATATAAAAAGCATGGATGAGAGATAGTATTAATATATAAATATCAATAATTAAAAAAATCATTTATTTGTTTATTTTAAGTAATCTCTACACCCAGTGTGGGGCTTGAACTCATGATCCCAGGATCAAGACTCCCATGATCCCCCTGATTGAGCCAGCAGGTACCCCTATAAATATTACGGATTTCAGAAGTAGAACCAATAAAAGTGGAGTCATTGAAGAACTATTTGGTGGAAATTTTCCTGAGCTAAACCAAGACTTGAATTTTCTAATTACCAGACAAAATTAACAATACATTTTTAACACCTAGACTTGTCATGGTAATTTATTTTAATTTTGAGAATATAAACAAATTCTGTGAGGACCCAGTAGATAAAGTTTACCCCCTCCCACTTCTGCTTTGAAACATGAAGAAGACATTGATCATTTTCTACCAAAGTATGAGAACAAAGGACAATGGCCCAAATATGATTGTCAGATAAAATGTGGGATGCCAGGCAATACTGCTGTTATCCTGTACTAAGAAGTTATTTGGTGTTCACCAGAAATTAGAATTTAACTAGGCATCCTCTATTTTTATCTGCTAAATCTGGCATCCACAGCGCCTGTGCCTGTCCAGGCTGATGTACATATCCGAGTGTAGCAGACTGACATTCTCTTGTGTACACAAGCCCCAAAGTATATACCCTATGTGAATGTCCTAAAATAATAAAACAAAACACAACTTACTTAAATAATTTTTAAGTCAGCTGAGTGAAGAATCAAAACACCAAATTCAAGAATGGAGAACTCATGATGTAAAAGACTGGTGAGAAAAATGGTCAAACAGATACTCACCTCCCCTCTCCCCAAACAGCCATTAGACAAAATTAATTAATTCTCAACATGATATTAAAACATAATGAAAATGCCAAAAATAATTTTCAAAAGAGGACACGTGACTAAAAATGATAATTTAGTAGTGATGATCTAGTTTGGATTACCCACTAAAAGTCACTAAAACAAGGAATTAGAGGACTAAAAGATAAGGAAAAGCTGAGTAAATTCCTCATATTACACAGGAATAATTAGTTGACATGGATTTATTTTTGATAATGAAAATTAGTGAAAATAGATTCTGACATATATATATATATATATATATATATATATTCATTAAATGTCACTACTAATAGAATAAAAATAGTAGAACTGATTTCCAAAATCACGAGGGAAAAGTTAAAACAATAAATATAGTCAATCTAGAAAATTAAAAAGAACCATAAAACAAAATAGTAGAAACGAAACTAAGCATTATAAATCTTGTTAATAAAATGGTTGGAAAAAAATGGTTGAATCAACTCTCATTTTGAATCACAGACTCATACTGGGTTAAAAATAAAGTATAAATGTTGCATTAGTGCACCCAATCAAAACAAAAATAATAAAAATAAGGCAATGGGTAAAGATATAGTGGAGAACCCAAACCAAAGGAGAGCAGGAGTGGAAACATAGAGACAGGGAGGAACCCGAGGGGGAAAGGAATGATAAAATAGCATTATATTTATTCCACTAAAAGAAAAAATCCACAAGGAAGCTATGACAGGGTTGCACTTTCCATGATGAATTTAAGAGTATCAAATGTAGTACACAAAAGTTGTCAGCAATACAAGGAGAAAAAGAGAGAAATGCTATTGTAGCAGGCTCTGTTAACATCTTACAACTTCTCTATGAACTGATCACAAAAAATATGTTAATAGATTCCCAACCACCAATTAAAATTCTACCAATGGGCCAGGTTTTCCTTAGTGTTGTAAGCTATCCAGTGCTGTTGAGAGATCTCTCATGATGATGGTCATCAGCCTCATAAAACACTGACCTAGAGCCTCCCCTGGGCATGTCCCTCTATATTGTGCCATAGACTGGGAGATCAGGGGAGTTTTGGTCAGTTGTAAAACACCATTTCCTAATCCCCAGACTTTGGTTCTTTGTCAGGTAGCAACTGCTGACTTTTCAGTCAATGATGGAATCAAAATCTAGTTAATGTCTCCAGAGTAAATCGTTTCCACTTCCAGTATAAACACGGAAACACATACTGACCCTCACTCCTTCTCCGGATTCCAGACTTAGTCACTTCAGAGGGCTGCTCAACTCTAGAAGGGCTGTGTTTCAGAAAGAACGATTTTTACTGTGGACGCTAAGTTGCTCTGGAAATATTAGCTGTGTAACCTAGGAAAGGCACGTCTCATTTTGAAAAACATTGCAAGACCACGCGTGATCTTTCTGGATTTATAAAGTGATTTATAAGTGATTTATAAAGTGATTCTTCACCGCACAAACCAACTCAAGGGACCTTAAATACTGAACACTGTTAGTATGCTGCGAGTCAGATTAAGTTTCCATGCAGCTTCTTTGGGATACGTTTAATATAGAAGGTATAGCCAATGGACATCTAGGAGGAAAAATCATTGAAACTCTGCACGGCTGTCAGTGTAGTGTCCAATGAAGACAGCATGTGTCAGGAGGAGTATGGGCTTAAAGACAAAGTCACCTAGTGCAGAAAGAGTAAATTATTTTAAATAAGTAGATCATTGAGAAATAGCATGGAAATAGTTCCTCCAACATAGTGCCAGGACGCTAAACACTGATGTGGCAGTGACTTTGTGTGTGTGTGTATTTTTTTTTAAAGATTTATTTATTTATTTGGGGAAGTGTGCACTCTCAAGAGCAAGTGGCGAGAGCGGCGGGGTGGGTGCAGAGGCACAGGCAGAAGGAGAGGGAGAGAATCTCAAGTAGAGTCCCCACAGAGCTAGGACTCCAAAGTGAGACTCTATCCCAGGAGCCTGAGATCATGACCTGAGCTGAAGTCAAGCATCCCATGCTTAACTGACTGAGCCTACCAGGGGCCCCATGACTTCATGTTTTTAAGAAGCTGACCTCCCTGGTTATCCTCAGCCAGGTTAGTTCAATCTGAGCAAAAAGAATGCCCCTGGAAAGGGCCTCAGCGACCGGGGTTCCTGGGTTCCTGAGATTACAGGAGTCCTGCTGTTCTGGGCAGGTCCCCTGCCCTGCAGTGACTGAGTTTGAGCTGAGTTCACACCCTGCCTGTCTGAGAAGTGCACGCCTGTTTACATATATACACAATCTCATTGAGAGCTCCTTTGAATTTAAACACTTAACATCGATTCTTTATAACCGTGTGATTTCATTCCACATGGTGGTGATATTTTTTTCTCCAAATATGGACTCGTTAGATGGTAATAAATAAGGCGGTCTGGGCGTAGGAAATGCAGTATCCTTCCCCCGGGGTTATTCCAGGGAAGCAGGGACGGAAGCGAGCCTTGCTATTTCAGGAAAGCTGGTGGAGGCTGGATCGGAGGGCTGGTAGCGGGCCGGCAGCTGTCCTCAATCTTGGAGTTTTAACGGAGGGGAGCTGCCAGATTTACATTGTTTAAACACTTAACTAAATTAGCTCTGAAAAGAAGGATGGGAGGAGTCCTGCTTGGTGGGGGAATTCAGGCCCTCTGGCTTCACACACTACTTCACACACACACACACACACACACACACACACACACACACACACACACACATTTTTTTCCTTAGTGTCTGCTGGGAGGAACTGGGGAGAAATTGTGTGCTCCTTATAGCAAGATAAAAAACAACAACAATAATGAAATGCTTGTCCTTATAGCAAGATAAAAAACAACAACAATAATGAAATGCCTGTTTTGGAAAGCTGTGTCTGGCAGGGGGCTGGTTGGGGCTTCTGGGCTGAGGGCCTGTAAGCCAGGCTGAGGGTTGAAGGTGGACTCTGACTCGGCAGAATGAGGACGGGTCTAGGGCAGTGGATCAGAAAACCTAAGGATGAGAGTCCAGGGGCTCTGGTGCTGGGGATGGGAAACACGGGGGTAAAGGCAGGTGCTGTAGGTATGGCTCTCAGAGGCTCTTTGGAACCATCCCTGGTCTACTGGAGTTTTAGTTTAGCTACCGCTGATTAGGAGACAACTGGACACCTTCTCTGGGGAGAAATTTGTAAAGGGGGTTGGGTAATTGATCCTGAAAAAAAAAAAACTTTGCAAAGACACGGTCTCCATGTGAGAGCTCTCACGGAGGACCCTCGAGCAGCTGAACTGCACATTCAGCAGGAAAAAGGAGTTCAATCTTTTAGCCAGAAAAGAGTGCTAGGCTAAGCAGGCCTCGCTGAGAACAAGGGATGTTCTGGGACCCACTCAATCTCCCAGGTCCCCCAGGCTGAGCTTTGGCATACTGGGGACCTGCCCAAGCTGAGGCTCAGAGCCCGAGGTGTGTGCTCCGGAAGATTAAGCTGGGCGTATGTTCGTGTCACTGGACTAAGCCCTTACTGGAGCTCTTCCTGTTCCCATTCTGGGGGATGGCAAGGAAACTGGTGTCTACATTTTGGGGACCTGGCGATGAGTGAGGGAGCTTTTGATAAAGCTGCAGAGTTCCCAGAACCATCACAGGTCCCCAGTCTGTAATTTTCTTTCTAAACTGGTAGCAGAAGGTTTCCCGATTGTCACTGCTCTACTCTGGGCTTGTGACAACCTCAGTCCAGGTTCCGTTTCTGCTTGTGCTTGCTGGATGACCCTGGACATGTTATTTGGTCCATCAGAATATCAGTGACCTCATCTATAAAGTAGGGAGAAGAGTGGCTAACTCAGTGACTGTTGTGGGGTTTAAAATTATAGGTGTGCAGACGTCTGTAGCTCACACACTATAGGGAGGGGCACATATCGAGACCCGGGTAACTATTGCTGCTGTTCTTCCTGTTTTAGGTGATTTGCAAACATCCATTTCTTCTTCTGTGTTGCCAGCTTTTCGAAGATAGGACTTAGGTCTTACACACTTTTCTATAACTCAGAACCAGTTCCAAATTTGGCACATAATAGTCCCCCAGGGAATATTTATTACGTAAATGAGAAGTCCATATTTTAATATAATGTCCTATAACTATAGAAAGACCATCAACCTAATGAGGTCGCTTTGACGTAACGATAAAAATAATGAGCAATTATTAATCACATCTTTGTCTAGACTCTTCACATGCAGGGCTGAATTCTTGCAATAACTCTCAGAGAAGCTACTAAATCCATTTTTCAGATGGAGACATTGAGGCTGAGAGTGTAGATAGCTTGCCTAAAAGCCTATAGCTTGGATTTGAATCCGCAGGGGTGTCTCACACCAGAGCCTGTGTTCTCTGTCACCTGGGACCGGACCTTGGGGCAGGTCTCATTTTATCCACAAGATCTGCATACAGTGGGAATGGTCCCCAGCCCCCAAGATACTTCCGGATCTGATGCGGCACTCCATTTAGCCCTTACACGGAGCCCTGCAGCAGCCATGTTCCTTAACCCAGATTCTAATCAATTGCCTCACACTTTCTGTTCACGTCCTTGCTGAGTGTGATTGCATGGAGAGCATCTGTTCTGGAAACAGGCCACCCCTGAGGGGTTCTTCTGCTTCCTGTCCCCTGAGGGCGTTGATTTATGGCACACCAACAGTGAAAGACCTGGCTGCATGAGTCTTGACAATCATTATCATCATCAGTATTCCTTTGTGGCCGAGAACATTCTGAAAGTAAAGATGAAGGTCCTCCTCCTAAGTGAAACTCCCTTGTACAATTCTGGCGTGCCGTTCCCTTCGACGGCACTCATCACTTGACTTGAGCACATGTACTAATTTATCTTCCAGAAATACATAGAAAAAATGAAAATTAGATTGACTGGGAAGTCAGCTTAAATACCTGTTAATTTGTATGTGTTCACCAGACTTGAACTAACCTGACTGATTAAATATAGAATTACATTTAAGTGACAGGCTGTGGATTTGTGTTATCCTCATGAATATCAACAGGTTCATTTATTTCTGCTTGGTTTGAAGCCAGAGAGTTCAAAGCCAGAGCTGCCTGTGGGTTTGTTGTATATACTGCACTACCGTGATCTTACTGAATGTATTTGTTAATATTTTTTTCCTCTGTGCCATTTTCATTAGTGGGCTGGAAGGAACGAGGATCAAAAAAGAAAAAAAACAAACAAAAAACAAATTAAAAACTTCTCCTAAGAACATTTACCTACAAAGCATACTTCTTTGATATTTTAGTAGCAAAAAAATTTTGCATGGAGAGCTTCTAATTTACATTTTCTTATATTTTTATGCAAAGCTCTTTTTTCCCTTCTCCATCAGAGGAAGAGATATACCCAGACACATTTGTGGAGGTGGTTGACTGCTGGGAGGGGTAAAGTGAGAGGCTAGCGCAGGGGCTGGAAATTTATTTATACAGGACCATAACATTTTTAGCTTTTACTCCCCCTCCACAAAAATTTTATTTACAAATCCAGGCAAATGGGGCTCTCAAGTGTTGTTTACCAATTCCTATTCTAGGGTCAGACAGACTTCAGTTCAAGGCTGTCTCCACCACCTATCAGCTCTGGGTGACTGTACACTGTGAGCCTCACTTTCCTCATCTGTAAAATGGTCATTTTAATGCATATTTTAAAGTGGTACTGAAGGTAGATGAAGTATAGAGCTTCTGAAGCACTAACTAAATATGTGCCCTTAAAATAAAAAAGAAAGGTGATCTATACCATAAATGAAACCAATACAAGAATGTTCTGGTGGATGTGAGGCTGAATTATAAATAATTCCAGCCTCATGGCTCTTCTTTGGTCTTTTGACTTTGTCTTACTTGAAAGGATTAAGGAAGAAATAATTGCATGGGATTTATTAATTTTTTGAAAAGATAATGTTACAGATATTTTCTCCTATATTTCTCTTCCATGATGATCTGGGCAAAACAAGTTCTCGGACAATCTTGTCTTGCCCTGAAAGGTTTGTATGTTGTTTTCCTTCAGAGATACTACCAATCACATTACTTTCCTATTTTTCCATGGCCATGGGGAAAGCTCCACATGAAATCTGTGGCCCAACTTTCAAAAACTTACAACAGAAGTTACAGTTTTATGATATTAACCAAAATAGTGATGGGTACTTTTTATTGGACATCTACTAGGTGGTTGGCCTTTTTCTAGGCACCTGGGATATGGCGAGACACGTGACTCACATGTTCCTGATCTGTTAGAGCATAACTTTTAGTGAAGGATCTAAATAATAAACATGAGAGCAGAAATATTAAATAATTATTTAATGTCAGAGATTGACAGAGCATCCAATGAAGATAAAGCACATGATAGCGATGGAAGGTGCTTCTTAGGAGTGATGCGCTAAGGTCTCCGAAGAGCCATGTAGGACACGTGTAGAGTGTTGAGCAAGAAGGACAGAGGAGGGTCACCAGGTAGTCACAGAGATGAAGCGGAGCGAGAGTATGCCAAGGCCTTGCTGGGCAGGTCAGTGTAATGAGAAGCCTCCAGGAATCTCCCAGTGAGGGAATCTGAAAGCCTGAATTTCCACCACACCCTGAACTTGTCTTGTCCCCACAATGACTTCTCTCCCCTACCTGCCACTCCTCTGAAGTCTTGGGATCACCAGTGCTCTCCTGGTGGCAAATCTAGTGGGCTTTTTTGTTCAATTTAGTTAAAAGAATTTACGTACAATAAAATTCACTCTTTTAGTGAATATTGACGGGTGATAAGAGTCATGTAACCATGCCCACTACCAAGCACAGTTCGTATGAATCCCCCATCTTATCATCTGTGGAGCATCCACACAATTGCCCATTTTCCCTCCTGACCTCAGCCAGCCTCCCTGGCCAAGAGCTCCTGGTGTCCTGTAACCCTCTTCTTAAACATGAGGTTTCTCCCAGGTTTTATCTTCCATCCTTTTCTCCTCTCATTCTGTATGTTTTCCCTTGAGGACACCCACCCAGCCCTGGATCCAGTCACTAGCCCACCAACAGCCTTCCTTCCAGATGTCCACAGAGACTGTGTGGGTTCTCACCTCCCTCCGGTCTGTGCATAGGTCTGTTCTGAGTGGTGGCTTTCCTTGACTCCCTGTCTAAAGCCACCTCTGCCCTCCCAGCGTCTCAGCATTTCATGTCCAGCTTTCATAGCTCTTCTCGTGTGCTTATTGTCTGTGTCCCCCACTGAAGATAAGAGATTTTACCTGTTCTGTCACATGTGCAGCCTCTAGAAACAAGCTTGGTACACAGTAGGGTTTAAAAAATTATTTGTTGGATCATTGAATGATAGAATAGTAATCGATGACCTAGGGCTCCTTTGGACATTCTGATGCTCCTGGTTCCTCAAAGGCCCCCCGCCCAGCACTGTTCCCAAGCATCACTTCCCCCTGGGGACAAGAAGGAACTGAGTCCTTCGTCTGGGGATTAGGGCTCCCAAAGGTGAGGTTATTCTGGGGAGAGCCGGATGTGGAGTGGAGCACAAGTGCACAATGTGTGTTCACAAACCCAAGCAGGGAGGTTCCAAGGTGTGAGGGCTGAAGGATATGCCTCAAGACGGGAAGGGTGGTGTCTGCAAGGGAAAGGCCTGAAGTGTGGAACAGGATGTTACACCGGGATCTGTTGCCTCTTGTGGCAAATAAGATGCCAGCTCATCCTTGCAGGATCAGGGAATTAAAGAGCCCAAGAGAGACCATTTTGTTTTAGGAAGCACATTAGTTTGTGAGCTGCTGTATTTTCCCTTGCTGTGCTCCTCCTTTCCTCAGGCCAAGCGGGGAAGATTTGAGGAGATTAGTCAGAGGTCTTGAATCTGAGTCTCGTACAGCATGTGGGGCTTTGGCCATATCTAGGTCTGGCTGCCTCAGGGATGGCATCATGTTCCAGATTTTGTCAAGATAAAAGTTGCATGAGTATGACCCTCTACCAGAGGACACCCAGCCTGGAGACACCTTCATGACTTGCCACGTGGGCCACCTGACCAGGGCAATGGTACTCTAATAGAGGATCTTTGCACGGCTGGTTACCATTGCCCAGTCAAGGGGGCTGCAGGGGAGAGAATTATAGAGTCAAGATTCTCGGGAGTGCACAAATCACTCCAAGGGACCCTAGGGAGAAACACATCAGATGATGGCAGGGTCTACCAAGTAAAACAGTTATAGAACACCTCACCTTTCCTTCCTTTCCTGCCCCACACCTGAGGAGTGAAATAGGTGGCTAGCAAAGCAGGGAGAGGGATGGGGTGGAGCGACCAGGCAGGGTAGGGAAATAGAGCAGGTGCTCAACACCGGCTTCAGCCTGGCTTGGAGGACAACTTTCGACTTTAAGAAGTTCATACTTGTGACTATTCCAGGTGACTGGACACTGAGTGACTGAAATGGGACTATAATATTTGTGAGAAGAAGTGATCAGAAAAAGTCTTGATTGTCTGAGATAACCTGACAGATGCCACGACTTACTCCAGGGACATCAAGAAGGGAGCAAACATGGTGGATTAGGCAGTGAACGCTATGTGTGATTTCATGGATCTATCCATGAAGGAGTTGGATCCTTTCTACCCACTGACTGAAAGGAAGAGACACAGCTGCTGAGACCCTGGGCAGAGGTACTTACGGTGGGACAGAGGCTTGGGGGAGCATGAGGAGGAGAGGGGCTAAGCCTGAAGCGGGAAGAGGGTCATGATAGCAAGCAAGGGTGTTGTGGGCTAAATTGTGTCCCCAACCACCACGAATTTCAAATGTTGAAGTCTAACCCCTACTACCTCAGAATATGTTCAGAGGTAGGGCATTTTAAGAGGGAATTAAATTAAAATGGGCTATTAGGGTGGGTCCTAATCCAATCTGACTGGTATCCCTACAAGAAGAGGATATTACGGCACAGACACACACATGGGGAAGACCATGTGAAGACACAGGGAGAAGACAGCCATCTGCAAGCCAAAGAGAGAGGCCTCACAAGAAATCGAACTCCTGACACCTTGATCTTGGACTTTTGCCCTCCAAGACGGTGAGAAAATAAATTTCTGTTGTTGAAGCCACCCAGTCTGTGGTATTTTGTTATGGCAGCTGTTGCAAACTAATACACCTCCTAACTATTTATTTTCCTGATTTCTCCTGGTTATTCTTGTATATTTAGTCTTGTTATTTTAAAAAGATACCCAAGTTTCTATAAGGGAAAACGTCAGATTCTTAATTTCTAAATGTCTGCCTCAGCTCACCTCACTTCCATAGGGCTTTGTCGACATTCGTTGCTCTGTGAGTCCTTGAACACAATGGTTTCATGGGGAGAGGACTTGGTGTCAGTGGGGTCCAGCAGAGGATGGGGTACAGGCACTGGGCAGGAGAGGCTGTTAGCTCCGTGGATGTGGGCTCTGAGTTATAGCAGGGTGTGGGGAAGTCATGCTTTACTTCCTTTGGTGACCGTCCCTCAGCCTGGCCTGCTGACCGGCAGCTTTGGGAAACACATTGAGTGTTTCCCAAACACTTTTGGGAAACACTGAGTGTCTGTAGGGATGGCCGTCTTAGTGATGGCCATCCAGACACTCAGGCAGACTATCAGGAAGAAGAGGCACCTTTCAGCCCCACGGTCTCACAGGATTTATTACCAGGAAGCACGATTTTCACAGTTGGAAAACGGACTATGGACCTGTGTTCTCTGTGGTCCTGGGCAGCCTCTTGCCTCAGGAAATGTTCGTTGTTCCATGCCAGGCCGCAGGCCCACCCACGCCGGACTTGGGAGGGAACGTGGGTCATAGATACTGATTCCAGCTGTTCTGAAGCCTTTTCTTGGTCTTGTCTATCAATTAAAAAAGATCTGGGGCACATTATTGGATTCTGACTAAACAAAACCAGCCTCAGGACCTAGGGACCACGTGTCATGACCTGTTCTCCAAATGAAGCTTCCATGAATACTTCCCATTCCAAACCACACTCCTGGCATCATCTTGCTTTGCTGCCTCTCCAAAGGGAGCAAAAATCTGGCCTTCTCAAATAGACATTGATGGACATAAGTGACCAGTGCAAATTTTGGTGTGGATTTCATAAATAACATAAAATTTTTTTGGAGGGGGGTTGCCATTCTCAGGGCAGCCAGACCCATCCAGAAAATAAAGGGCATGTACTGGACCTCTGACCCAGAGAACTAACCCCAGGGTGACCCTGAGCAGATGCCACACATGGCCTCAGCACTCTCTCCTCTTCCCACCCTTCCCAGAGTAGCGGAGCAGGGGCTCAGCTACCACACATGGGGAACAGAATGCACCTGGAAGTGCACTCCAGTCCCCCACCTGGAGACCTCTGGAGACCACAGGCAGATCTGGGACTGGAAGAAGCCTGAAGATAATCTCATTTTTAACAGATGAGGAATAAAATGTCCTGCTTGTGTGTAGTTTTCGAATATAGTTTCTAGAGCTTTTAAATGGAAAGAGATAAGAAAACACCTATTGTGAAGGCACTGGCACTCAGAGGAGAAGGCCATGCCCAGCCAAGTTGCTAAACCAAGTGAAGCTGGAGGGGTTCCTGCATCAGAATTCAAAAGCGAAGGCAGGTATCAGAGTCCCTTCACTGACACCTTCCCTACCCTGCCTGGCCAAGCGGAGACTCGGTGTGGTCTCCCAGACCAACAATTCTCCACTCATTGAAGATGGTCTGGACCTGTCTTCAGTGTTTCCCATCTGAGTTCTGCCTCATTCCAGATTCCTCCACCAAGGCCAGCCTGTGTTCCAGCCTCACCAATGCTGCTCTCTCAGGACACTCTCTGTAACTCCCCCTGTTCATTGTCTTCCTGTCCTAGGATAGGGGCCCTCCTTACTAGGTGAGCTTCCCTGCCCTGTGACTTGTCCAGGTGCTGCCTCTCATGGCTTCCCTGCATTCCTCCCTCAGACCACTCTCCTCCTAAATGGGGTTTTCCCTCCTGCTGGACTGGGAGCAGCTCAGGTGAGGGGCTGAGTCCTTCCGGACTGTCCTCCAGCAGGTGAGCTAGGCAATCCAGATCTGGGGCATGTTTGTCAAGGAAATGAAGAAAAAGTGTGGTTGTGGTGGAATAGCTTTTAAAAGTGATGCCTTTTCCTTCTCCCTTCTCCACTCACATACGGTGGGCAAGGGGAGATTACCCTTCATAAAACAGGGAGGGGCTGCTGCCCATCTGAAGGAACAAAATCAAATCACTTCTCTGGTGTCCCTTATCCTTTGACAACCCCATCCTTTCCCATTTGTCCTCCTCTCTCTCCAGGCCAGCAAATTGAGCCTCACAGAACCAGACCTCAGCTCCAGGGTATGGCAATGCCAGAATGTTACTTAACCTTTCTTATTTAAAGTGCGTAAGCCTCAGTTTTCCCATCTGTCAAATGGGGGAACTGGTACTTACCTGACAGAGTCATTGTGAGGACTGAGTGAGGTAGCTCCATACAGCATCAGTACTGAGCCCGCCTCTAGAGAGCCGACCCTGTTCATATCATTGCATTCCTGAGATCAGTCTCTCCTGCTCTGGAACCCCATCGGGACCCCACTTGGCCATCCCTCCTCTTCCCGAATCTGGTGGCATTCGTTCTTATATCCCAGCCCAGCCCTGTGGCTCCAACACCCATGAAAAGTCCCTGTACTGCTACAGATCACACATCTTCGCCTGCGGGGTGGGGTGCTGATGTGATCTCGCTCACAAAGTTACTGCACCAATTTAATAAAACAACCAAGTGCTTCAGGAGGCATCTGACACAGATTACGGTTCCATAAATGTTGTGGGGGTAGGGTTGTGCGTGACCGTGAAGCCCGCCTGCTGCAGAGTCCAGGCCTAGGAGACATTTGGACAGGAAACAGAATGAACGGAAGCTGTGCGGGCCATTGCTGCACTTGAACCCATGTTCCAGACATGATCCCCATACATGGGTTTTGGATAAGACTTGTCATTGTGTCAGCCCCACATTCCCTGACTAGAATGCTTCCTTACACTTGGAGATGGCTGGATTCTGAAGTCGAGCTGTGCATGTGACTCCTTTGGCGGTGTCATCCTCTGACCCCATTGGTAGAGTTGTGACCCATTTACTCCATATTTCTTTGTGTGCTTACAATATCGGGCTTATTAGACTCTCAGATTTTTGACCAGAGGAATTAGCACTAGGTCTGCATCTTTCCTCAGAGACTAGATCTCTGTAAAAATGTACAGTTTTCTTTCATATGTCCATTTTGTGCTCTAGGGATGAGATGAATGAACATACTTTTTCCTCCCTTTGGAGTCCCATTGCCAACTGGTGACTTGGCCTTTTAGAAGCGGTAAGGAGAAAAGTAATTTTTTTTGTTTAAATTCTAAAACAAGACTTTTATATTAGTACTTATATTAGTAACTTTCTTTTATTACTAGCACTCTAATGGTAATACTCAGAAGATGGACTATAAATTAATTATAAAATAGCACACTTGAGTTAATGAGGTCATCTACACAATAGTAGGTTTTCATTGACCAGGACTCTATTTACTTATTATTTATTTATTTATTTGCAGAAAGCATCTTCAGAGAGAAGTAATTCTAAAAGAAGATCATGTCAGAAATCTTTAAGACTCCCTAAACATATAATTTAACAACAAAAAAAGAATGAAACAAGACTGCAGCATCTGTAGTAGAAAGATGCAGGGGGGCCCCTTTCTGAATGTCCTGCTGTCCCCTGAAGCCCCCCCACTGCACAGCTCCAGGTCCTGTACCAGGGTGGTGGGAAGGGGTGTGAGTTTCATGATATCGAGCTGAGGTTTGCAGGCGTCAGGGGAGATCAACTGATCAACTGTGTCTCTAGTGGCCAGTCTCCAGTATGCAATGTCATGGGCTCAGGGTCATGGACTCAGAAGGGTCCCACGCTTGGTTTAAGGCTCTGCTGTTGTCATCTTGAAATTCTAAATAATTTTTGAACAAGGAGCCCGCATTTAAATTTTGTTCTGGGCCTGCAAATTATGTAGCTGATCTCACACCGTCCTTACCCTAGACCTATTAGAATCTCTGAAGGTGGGTGCCAGTTGTGGGATCTTTGAAAAGAGCTGGACAGGTGACAGCTGATGGACAGACACAACTTCCTAAGCGACCCCTGTTTGCGGCTTTCCCATGGTCATGTGCTCCTCTGTGAGTGTTCAGAGTAAGAAAGTACAGATCTACTTGGAATTATGTTTTCCCAGTTGACTTCCATTGGATTAATAAGCAGGATGCTAAGAACCCACCTATCTCTTCTGAGAGTTCACAGTATAGCCCCAACTCATCAGACCTGAGTTCTCATTTAGCTCCCATATGTTCATGCCAGCGTGTGGCACGGCCTGGGCCTTGTTTCATCTTAGTTTCCAATCACTCTGCAGGTTTTATAATCTCCCGACTATTTTTAGGAATAATAGTCTTCTATGTCGTGCAGATAATTTTAAACTGCTGGGGCTTTGCTGGAGGTCATGGTCATCAGAAGCGCATGGTGCCCACTGGGGAAGATGACCGTGAATCAGATAGACTCAACATAGGCTCTGAGTTTTGGAGGAGGGAGCGCAGGTTACACAGGAGGAGATAGTGGTGATACCCAGGCCATCTGGGTGCTCAGGAGTGAGGGCTGATGTGAGTCTCAAGGCTGCGTGGAAATAGACACGTAAGTGTGGCCATCACTGAGCACTCCTGGCAGAGCAGGCAGGGCTGACTGAAGGCTGGAGGAGGTGTTTCTGAGGAAGTCCTATCAAGCTGGAACATGGAGAGGGCTGGGGAATAGGAAGAGAAAAGACACACAGAGACTGAATCCTAGGGAGCGTAGCCAAAGCCACTCTCCATCCTCAAGGCCAAATCTGGAGGCGGAAGCTGACCAAATGCCTCAACAAGTGGCTCGATCCAACCCCCATTTTGACTGCAGAGGAGAGGACGGATCCCAATTGGGAGGGGGTGAGGGAATGAAGGGAGCCAGGAAAAGTGGACCCCTGGGTTTCTGAAAATCGGCACTTGCTGTTTACCTAATAAGGTGGCTGGATCCAGGGGAGTCCTGGGTGACAGAGAGTTTCCATGTATTTAGAACTAGGACCTGGAGACTGAGCTTAGGTAAGGAGTGTGGGGAATGGTGACCTGGTGCCTGCTTGGGGGACTGTGTGGAGGGCCCTATCCCTGAGATATCATCTCCTAAGAGAAGCAGGTTTGCAGTGAAGGCAAGGTGAGCGAGTCCCACTCTGCAAAGTCTTAGTCTATGTCCTTGTGTGACATTGACCAAGTGTCCTGTGGGTAGCTTTCCAGCTCAGAGACAGGGTTTCAGGGTGGGAGCAGTCAGCAGACAGGTGTCCACAATGCTAAGGATGCTGAAGCATCTGTCTAGAGAGAGTGTGGGGGTGAGAAGGAGAGGGCCAGGTCAGAACCCAAAGGAGCACCAGCCTTGTGGATGGGTGACGAAAGAGAGCCAGAAAGTTTCTAGATGCCATGTAACCCTTCGTGCAAGCTCCTATTTCACTCCCTTCTGAAATGCTGGTGGACACCCCGTTGGATGCTTTCCTCCTCTTGCTTGGGCCTACTTGTCTCAAATGTCTAACATCCCAGAGAGGGGACCCACCTAGCTTAGTGGTCCTGGACAAGGAGAAATCCCCTTAACACATTATTTTCCCCAGAATGTCATGCGATCTGACAGCTATCACAAGCAAAGATTAATAGTTAAAACTGCTGCACTGAATGATTGGGAGAATACCTAACAGAGTAGTCACTCAGTAAATATTTGTTGAATGAATGAATACATGCTCAGCGATTTTAAGTATTTCCCGGGCCAAACTGACTCATCTTCCATGATGATGTAGGTGATTAGTTCCTTCCTCTGGGACTGAGGAGAGCTGCTGTGGCTCAGTCATTCGCTCTGTCTGTTTAGGGATTCAGTTTCTTAGAGGAACTCTGTATGGTGGCCATTTCCTTCTGGGTACTTACTAGAGCACTGAGGGACAGCCAGGGTTGCTTTTAAAAAAAATATTGTTCAATTTAATAGAATTTATTTTAAAAATTTTGTTTTATTGATGTATGATTGACAAAAATCATATATATTTAGTTTATACAACATGATTTCTCAAAAGGTGGACAACATGATGATTTTTAAAAACACATTTATTTATTTGAGAGAGAGAAAGAGAACTTGAGGGGAGGAGCAGAGGGAGAGGGACAAGTAAACTCTGTTCTGAGTGCGAAACCCTCAGAACCCTGAGATCCATGACTTGAGATTATGACTTGAGCAGAAACCAAGGGTCAGAAGCTTATACATATGCAAAATGATCACTACAAGCAAGTTAACGTAACACATGCCTCACCTCTCATAGGTACCATTGTGTGTATGTGTGTGTGTGTGTGTGTGGTGTGTTTGTGTGGTGAGAACACAAGATCTATTCTCTTAGCAAATTTCAAGTATACGGAAGAAAAAAAACCAAACCGTACTTACCCTCATGAATGACCAGTAGGGAGCCTGGGCCAGTGAGCTGAGCTCCAGTAGATAGAGTGAGACCAAGAGACCTAACTGACCTGGACAAACATGTCTGAAGAAAGAGTGTCCTAACTTTTTTCCCCCAGTTTATTTCAGTTGTGGTAAAATATGAATAACATAAAATTTGCTATCTTCACTATTTTTAAGTGCACAATTCAGCGGCATGAAGCATATTCACGCTCTTGTGCAGCCACCAGCACCATCCATCTCTAGAACTTTTTCATCTTCCCGAACTGAAACTCTGAACATTTTAAAGAATACCCTTTCATTTCTCCCTCCTGCCAGCCTTAGCAACCAACCTTCTTTTTTTCTTTCTATGAACTTGACTATTCTGTCTTCCTCAGTGTCCTGTGCTGGCCTCAGCCTATCAATAACCAATGCTGTGGCTAGACCAGTCTTTGCCATTCTTACTATAATTATAAGATGCCCTTCAACAATAACTGTTAGGAAACTTTGAAGAATAAAGCTTTATTTCTCACAAGTCCTGGAGAGTACACAGCACACCTGGGGGCACACAGTGAGGTCCCAGGTACAGAGATTGAGAGAGAGAGATTGATTGAGAGAGAGAGGAGAGTTCATCAGTGCATGACCTGGGGTTCTGCTTTCATTGGGGTTGAGGGTGAGGGCCTGTGTTTTTCAGACTCATTCTTTATTGGTGAGCTTAAGAGTGGGAATTTAAAGCGTGGGAAGAGAAAAAACAGTGACGCAAACAGTCAGTTATCTCAGAAGTGCCCAAGATCTCTGAAACAAAGGAGGCTGAGATGGAGGCTGGCCTCTATCTAGTCATATGGCTGGCAGCGTGTTTATTGGAGATAGCCCCTTTTGAAGTACATGCTTAGGCATTCAAAGCTTAAGTCAGATACTTTTATTAGGAAAGGGAAAAGCCAACTGTCAAGGCTTACAGTATACTCACATTAAGTGGAATCATGTGGTATTTGCCTTATTGTAACTGGCTTATTTTACTTGGCATAATGTTTTCAAGGATCATCCATGTAGTAGCATGTGTCAGGATTTCCTTCCTTTTTAGGGCTGAATATTATTCCACATCCCACAGTTTGTTTTTCCATTTACCCATCAACGGACACTTGGGTTGCTTCCACATTTTAGCTATTGCAAACAATGGCCCTAAGAACATGGGTGTATGAATATTTCTTCAAGACCTTGCTTTCGATTCTTTGGGTATACACTGAGAAATAGAATTGCTGGATCATTTGGTAATTGTATTTTTATTTTTATTTTTTTTGAGGAACCACCTTACTATTTTCATTAGTGGCTATATAATTTTATATTCCTACTAATAGCACACAAGTGTTCCAATTTCTATATATCCTCACCAACACTTGTCTTTTTTTTTTTTTTGGATAGTAGTCAACTTAATGGTGTGAGATAGTATCTTATTATGGTTTTGATTTGCATTTCCATGATGATTGGTGATGTTGAGCATCTCTTCATGTTCTTTCTAGCCATCTGTTGTATATCTTTTTTGGAGAAATGTCTATTCAAGTCCTTTCCTCATTTTTCAGTCAGGTTTTGTTTGTTTGTTTGTTTGTTTTGGTCAGGTTTTTTTTTTTTTTTTAAAGATTTTATTTATTTATTTGACAGAGAGAAATCACAAGTTGACGGAGAGGCAGGCAGAGAGAGAGAGAGGGAAGCAGGCTCCCTGCTGACCAGAGAGCCCGATGCGGGACTTGATCCCAGGACCCTGAGATCATGACCTGAGCCGAAGGCAGCGGCTTAACCCACTGAGCCACCCAGGCGCCCGGTCAGGTTGTTTTTTAATTGCTGATTTGTAAGAGTTCTTTTCTATTCTAGATATTAATCCCTTATCAGATATATGAGTTGTGAATATTTTCTCACATTCAGTGGGATGCCCTTTTACTCAGTTGATAGTATTTTTAAGGCATAAAATCTAAAAGTTTTTATAACGTTCAATTTTTCTTTTTTTGTTGTTGTTGCTTGTGCCTTTCGTATCATTTTCAAGAACTCATTGCCAAAGCCAATGTCATCCGGCTTTGCCCTGTGTTTTCTTCTAAGAGTTTTATAGCTAACTTTTAGGTCTTACATGAAGATCATATATCCATTTTGAGTCAATTTTAGTATGCAATGGTCCACCTTCATTTTTTTTTTTCCAGATAGATGGATATCCAGTTTTCCCATCACTGTTCCACCATTTGTAGAAAAGACCATCTTTCCCCACTGAATAATCTTGGCACTCTTGACAAAAATAATTTGACCATATACGTGAGGGTTTATTTCCAGACTTTCTAGTTTATTCTATTGGCATATATTTTTGTCTTTCTGCTAGTACCACATTGCCTTGATTACTTTTGATTAGCTTTGTAGAATGTTTTCACATCAGGAAGTATGAGTCCTCCAGTTTTTTTCTTCTTTTTCAGGATTATTTTGGCTATGCAGGATCCCTGAAGATTCCATATGAATTTTAGGATGAATTTTTCTATTTCTACAAAAAACAATGGGATTTTGGTAGGGATTTTGTTGAATATGGAAGTTCCTTTTGGTATTGAAGATTAAGTCTTCCAAAGCAAGGTCATGGGATGTCTTTGCATTTATTTGTCTTCTTTAATTACTTTCAGAAATATTTTATATCTTTCATTGTACAAATCTTTCATATCCTTGGCTAAGTTAATTCCTAAGGTTTTTTAAAGGCTATTTTAAATGAAATTATTTTCTTAATTTCATTTTCAGATTGTTCATTATTAGTGTATGGAATTGCAGCTGATTTTTGTGTGTTGAGTTTGTATCCTGTTACATTGCTTAATTCATTTATTAATTATAATATCCTTTTTATGAAGTTTTATGGTTTTCTACATATGAAGTCATATCATCTGTGAACAGGATAATTTTACTTCATCCTTTCCAATTTGGGTGCCTTTTATTTATTTTCTTACCTAATTGCTCTGGCTCTGTCTTTAACACTTATGTTTTTATATGTTAGGCTTCTATAAGACATTGAGTAATTATAGATTCCTCCCAATCTCCCTCCACACCACCTCCCCACCAGGGGAAAAAACAGAAAAAGAAAAACAAATATTTGTTTAAGTTGAAGTGCAAATTATGACAATTGTGTTGGCCAACAGAAACTACACCTAAATAAGACATTATCTGGAATCCTGCCTTGGTTAGACAGAAAATGCAATGTTAAGGAGAACACACCCATGGGGAAGGTTGGTGATCCTTTACTGATCTTTGGAACTCAGGCATAGGGCAGCAGGAATCTAAAATGATACAGCCACTTTTGAAAACAGGCAGTTCTTCAAATAATTAAAATAGAGTTATCATATGACCCACCAATTACACTCCTTGGTACATAGTCAAGAGAAAAGAAGACATATTTCCACACAAAAACTTGCACACAGGTATTCATAGCAGCACAGGCATGAAAGCCATAAGGTGAAAACAACCCAAATGTCAATCAACTGCTGAACTGGTTAACAAAGTGTGGTATATTTATGCAGTAGAATATTGTTTGACTATAAAAAGAGTGAAGTACTGATGCAACATGAATGAACTTTGAAAACATTACACCAAATGAAAGAAGATAGTCACAAAAGACCATATATTATTCTGATTATACGAAATGTCCAGTACAGGGAAAGCTACAGATACCGGAAGTAGTTTAGGGCTACTTTAGGCTGGTTACTTAGGGATGGAGGTGAGGGAAGGGAGTAACTAAGTGATAGCTAAAGGGTGTAGAGGTTAATCTTCTTTCCTTTTCTCCTCTCTCTTTTTCTTTGAAGGGATGAAAATATTCTAAAATTATCTTGTGATTCCATTTATCTGTGAATATACAAAAAACCATAATTGTGCACTTTAAATGATTGAATTGTATGATATATGAATTACATTTCAATAAAGACATTTAAAAAAGTAAACTGAATGATAACAATAGCACCAAAAATTCAAGGGCAAGAATGGAAGTGCATTGTTAATATTCTTATAAATTTATAAGAACCTTAAAGATATATGCTAAAAACCATAAAGAAATCATTAAAATAACAAAAAGAAAAAGAGTGGTCCTAGACTAATAAGGAGATAAAATAAAATTATAAAAATGTTCAGTTAATCCAAAGGCAGAAAGATAGTGGAACAAAGAACAGTCGAGAAAAATAGGACACAGATGGCAAGATGATAGATTTAAAACTAACCAAATCAATAACTACATTAAATATTAATGGATTAATATCTCAATTAAAAAGACATTGGACCATAAAGAAGATTGTATGCTGCTAAAATAAAACTTACTTTAAATATAAAGATACAAACAAATGAAAACTGTAAGGAAAACTATACTATTCTAATACTAATTTAAAAAAAGCCAGAATGACTATGATAGTATAAGACAAAATAGATTTCAGAGCAACAAATACTATCAGAGATACAAAATCATTTTAAAACAAAAAAGGGACCAACTTATCAAGAGAACATAACAATCTTAAATAAATGTAGCATAAGAATATTTTGAACTTTACACCAAGAAACCAATGACTTATATGAAATGAAGAAGTTCCTTGAAAGATAAAATCTACTATGCTCACTCAAGTGGAAATAATGAGTAAATGTATATTTAAGAAAAAAATTTGTTGTTGAAATCTTGCCACAAAGAAAACTCCAGGTCCTCTTCACTGGTGATTCTTCCAAACATTTAAGGAAGAAATAATACCAGTTCTGCAGACGTTATCCTAGTATTATTCATGCTATTAGGCCAACTTCACTTTGATACCAAAACTTCACTAGAAAAGAAGATTACCAACCACTGTCTCTTATGAACATAAACACAATTTTTTTCCTCTATTATAAGTATACTTAAGCATTACAGAATGTGTATAACTTCCATTTACTGATATAGAAGTGGTCTGAATGCAAATTACAGGTAGTGTTCTTGGAGTCATCTTTATTACAAGTGTTCTTAAACACTTCTCTATGTGAATTATAGATGTGTATTATTTCCATTCACTGCAAATAATACTATTTTCAATGCAGTTGATACAAAAGTTCTTAATAAAATTTTATCAAGTTGAAGTCATCAATATATAAAATGGATTATGACCAAGTAAATTTATTCTAGGAATGCAAGATCGATTAAATATTTGAAAATCATCAATGTATTTCATCATATTCATAAAATAAATAGAAAAAAGGAGATCATCTCGATAAACACAGAAAAAGTATTTGACAAAACATAACATCTATTTCTGATAAAAACTATCAGGAAACTATGAATAGAAAGGAACTTTCCTGACCTGATAAAGGGCATCTAAGAAAAAAAAACCCTTACAGTTCACATACATACTTAATGCTGAAAGACTGAATGATTTTCCCTTGTAATCAAAGACAAAACAAGATATATGCCTTTACACCATTTATTTAACACTATACTAGAGGTTCTTGCCAGGGCAATTAGACAAGAAAATGAAATAAAAGCTATCCAGATTGGAAAGGAATAACTGAAACTGTCTTTCCTCACAGAGGACATGAAACCTTATGGAAAACCTGAAGAATATACTTCAGCAAGAAGGAAGTTTTAAAATCAGAAGGAAGTTCCCCCCATAATATAGCATTCAGAAAAAAAGCAGTACAACTGCCGGCAGTTCTTAAAATGATTGAGATGGGGGATTTAAAAAAAAGGTAGTACTGAACACTAGATAGTACAATAAGTTGGCAGATGGGAGGAGAGATGTACTGGGACAAAAACATTCTAAAGTTCTTGTGTCATCCAGGAGGAGGTTAAAAAACTCAACTTTATATTTTGTAAAGTCTAGTATGCACGTTAAAATGTAATAGTAACTGATAAAAATAATAGTAGAATGTGTAATTCTGTATTATTAGAGAAGAAGGAAGTAAGGTGAACTAAGTCTGGATAAATATAATGGCAAGTAGGAAGGGAGAAATAAAGAAGGAAAATATACAGTAAATTAAAAATGAAATCATAGAATGGCAAAATAAATCTAACTATATCAATGTTTATAATAGATTAAAAATAATCTTTTTAGTTAAAAAGCAACTTTTCTTAAATTAGGTTTAAAAAATCCAGCTGTGTTCTATTTACTAGAGGTTCACCTAAACCTAAAACGTAGAATTAAAAATAAAAATTTTAAAAACGAAAGCAATATTACTGTTAGATTAAGAATACTGGCAAGCCAGAAAGCACTCATAAGAATAAAAAGCATAACTATTCAATGATAAAAAGAAAATATAAATCAGGAAGCTAAAACAATGAGAAAATATGTATATATGAAAAAATCATAGCAGCAAAGGGAAAAAAATAGGATTGATTAAAATTTTGCATGATTTTGATAAACTTATAATAACCATGGGCATTTCCCCCCATCCCCACCTGTCAGGAAAGAATAAGCAAACAGAAGCATGCTGGCACCAGAAAGAAAAGCCTCTTTTTCCTGTGGTGTCCCTCCAGTGTCCTCTACTGACAAAGCTGAACATGTGGGTACCAGTTGCAGACAAGAAATGCTTATGGCTCTGTCTTTGCTGAGCAGGAAATAAAGGATGGGTTTAGAGCTGAGAGGCATTGAGTTGATAACTGGTACAGATTGGATCCAGGGGTAAGGAATTTACCATCAGTCCCAAGAAACTGACTTGAGTCACTGGGAGTGTAATTGGTGGCATTTACTGAGATGGAATCTTCGAGGAAAAGAAGTTTGGAGCAAAGTATAGACCAATGACATTTTGAAAATGCTGAGTTTAACAAACTGAGAAATGGTCAGTGAAATGACAAGTAGGCAGCTAATTCCTCGTGGGTCTGGTGGAAGGAGTTGGACTGGGGGGTAGATGGTTAGGTCACCAGCGCATACAGCGATGGTGGCCACGTGCCAGATTACTGAGAACCGTGAGTAATATCCAAAGTCTTGGTGGACGAGGCACTCAAGGTGGTCACAGGCAGAGAAAGAGGGGAGTGTGGTGTCATAGGAGATGGACAAGTTCTATTAGGGATGGAATGGCCCATGTGTCACACGGGAGGAAGACAGAAAATGGACCATTGACTTTGGACCCAGAGGTCCTTGATGGCTTGTGAGCAAAGCTTCAGTAGGAGTGGTGGCAGAGGTGAGATGGGTTGAGGATCAGGAGATGAGGAAATGGCCAGTCCATGTGACAGGAATTTGCCTTCGAATGAGAGGAAGAAAGGATTGGAACGGGGGATTGAGACAAGCTGTTATTTGTCCTAGAGAGAAGGGGCATTTGCATGTTGGTGTGGAGGCTGCAGAGAGGCGGGTGCATGTTGTTATGTGTGTGAGTGAAGGAACAAAGAGACAGCAACGCCACTTGTCCAGGACCTGGCAGTCAAGAGATGGTTTAATGCGCTCTTTCACCAGCCAGGAGGGCCGTAAATGTCGTTCGGATATCTTCCAGAAATGAGCCGAGAAACACAGATGGGTTTAGTAAGGATGATGGAAGATAATTCTGTTGCTGAATAGGGTCACATGGAAGTGCATGCTGTGTGTGTGTGTGTGTGTGTGTGTGTGTAATTGTTGCCAGAGCTAAGGTTTCAAAGTGAAGTCATTTGCAAAGGTAAGTGGGAGGGTGGGGGACTCAAAGACTGAAGGACTTTGACATTTATCATGACCTTCAGTTCTGGCCTGTGAGTAATAAGAAGGCATCATTAGCACAGTCTTGACTTTCTTTCCTTTTTATGTCCATCTGTGGTGATATCCCAACACAGCTTTCAATAGGCCACAGTGAATTCTGGCGCCCGTTGCGAGTACACTCACACATAAAATACAGAATCCTCATGCTCAGATCTCCAGAATGCCATACTTCCGGAAGCAGCTTCCCCGCACACCCGGGTCTCTTTGGCTAGTGAGTTTTCGTCAGTTTTGAGGTGGACTTCTTTTCTTCTTTATCTGTGTTAATGTTTCCTTCCTCTAACTTGCTCTCCGAGGTGCCCAAGCCTAGTTTTCTAATAAGTGGGGAGGTAGCGTTTCTCAGGGCTGCTGGAACATTTGGAAGGTCATGGTACCTCTCTTCACCTGGGCCTCCTGTGCTCCCTGCAGGGTGGGGCCCCTGGACAGCAGCTTCCTTCCCTTCAGGAATCTCGCAAGGGGAGGCAGGAAAGGAAGTGTGATGATGTTCTCCTTTAAAAAAGGGCTCCGCACACCTCCAGTTAAAGGTGCTGCATCAGTAGAAACCTTACGATCGGAGTTAACAAGGCCCTAGGGACACCATTTAAATGACAGCTGGTATTTTGCATTGTAATGTACAAAAATTGCTGTCAGAACAGACTTGGGGCTTGTCCATTGTATTTTATTTTATGCAAACGTGGATGGGCCTGAGTGGGGCACCACTGCTGAGGACCCACATCTCTGGGTGTGCCTGTGAGGCAAGTTGCACTGTCCAGCTTCCAAGTCTGGGTAAGATTGCCCTACAGCGGATCAGCCTGTCCCACCATTGCAGGAAACTTCCTACTGTTTTGTTACTAGAAGACATCAAAGTGGATTGACACTAGCAGCCCACAACTCTGCTGCTGGCCCTCTTGACCTCAGGCCATTGGTCTGTCCCTTACTGTATGTGCTTCAAGAACGTTCAACAACACTCTCTTCCTCTATGTGAGCATTTAGCCAAACCTTGCATGTTTGTAGTCCCCTGATGATGCGTAGGGAAATCTAGCAAATCTCATTGAAGTACACACTCCATTTCATTAATTGAGCTCCCAGAATGTGCCAGGGACTTTCCTAGGGGCTGAGGAGCAAAGATGGGTCCATGCCCACAGTTCAATAGAGGGGACGGCTCCCAAGACATTGCAGTATGCCCGAGAGAGGTGTGGTGCAAAATGTGGCTGGGACAGAGATGAAAGAGCCAACAGTCCTGAGCTGATGGGGCAGAACAATAACAAGGAATGACAAGGGTCAGGGAAGGCCATTTGGGCACAGACGCATGATTAGGAGTTCGTCACGTAGGGAAAATTGGGCAGAAATGCAGAGGCAGGAATATGCAGAGAAGAGTAGGTATTCTATGTGACAGGGCAAGTGGAGGGGTTGAGCGAGGGGACCAGTGGGAATGAACACCAAAGAGAGTTTTTTGGTGCCCGCTGTGGAGGGCCTGCCCTATCCCTGGGAGCCATGGAGGGATTCTGAGCCTGGGAATGAGTGAGGGAAGCCACGATGACAGAAGTCTGAGCAGAGTGCAAGTAAAGGATGCAGCTTCTGGCTCACCTGTCAGCATAGAGGCCTCCCCATTTTCCATGAGGCCGGGGTTTCTGACAGGTCTTCTGTTTTGGATCCCTCTGAGGGAATTCAGTGTGCTCTGGGAGCCTGCTGGGCTCAGCAGATTTGCAGAGATCCTACCGCTCAGATACATGTGGTGCCTCTTGGCATGAAGGAGGACTTTCAGAAAGAAGCACCTCTCAGCAGGGAGTGCCTTGTGCTCTACACGAGGGGCAAGGGGAGGACTGAGGGCCAGGAAGTCTGTCTGGCCATGTCTTCTCAGCACTGTCAGGTGAATGTGTGGTTTAAGAAGATGTGTCTCCCATCTTATGGAAAGAAATAAATCTCACTTAAAAGACTCAAGCTGCTTCCATCAGTTTTTTGCACTATTTTCTTCAAACTCTCATATCTAACCTAAATCAGCACTGGCAAAACACTCTCTTTTGGTTCAATGGCTCAGAGCATGCATGCATTTTACTTAATTAATACAAGGCGAGGTCTTGACTCTTTCCTGCTAGATAGCAAGTGTTTCTTCCTGGGGTCCCGTCAGAGGGAAACATCCTATTCTCTTCTGTCCATGGAGCTTCTAAGCAAACTGTTAAATAAAAATTAAAAGCTGGAGGCCCTGAGCTGATCCTGGGGTACCAGAGGATCCCACAGTGTGTGGAAGGTTAATTCTGTGTAACATAGTGTTGGCAGCCTTTATGTTGGCCGTTCTACCTCTTTGAAAATGAGAATTTTGTGAGAAGTCTAGTTGGCCACCATAGGCCAACAAGAACATGAGTCAGCCTAAGTGCTACCCAACAGAGGTGTAGGTTCAGAGAGTGCTACCCCTCTCTGAACCTACACCTCAGTTGGGTAGCACACTGATTCCTCTTCCCATGTCCTGGAGCCACCATTCAAGGGGGAGTGGGGATGAGTAACTCTTCTCTCGTTGTAGAGGGAGAGAACAAGAACTTAGCTCTGTTCTTAGGGAAAGCCAATTCCCTTTCTATTTTTCTTGCTATGGACCATCACAAACTTAAGACATAAATTAAAAAAAGATAAACATGAGTATCACCTCGTAGTAGGATCTGCATGGTCTTACCAATCCATGCCCTGCCAGATCTGGTGCCCCGGGGGTGTCGGGGTGTGGGGCATGTCACTGGGTGGGGGAAGCTGGGGGGTATTCCTCTTGAGCTCTACTCCCTACTCTGAGCTCTGTGGATGATCAGAAGTTCTATTTGACAAGAAGACCCAGTTTATCAAGAAGGTTCTTGTTGGACTGTGGTGAAGAGCACTTTGGAGGAATTCTCTTTAGGAAAATAGTTTTTTCTTTTTCTTTTTTTTCATGAGTAACTGTGATTTGGGTCCTGAGGTGCCTGGTGAGAGACCCACTACTTGCCCCCATCCCTGTCTGGTGGGGGACATTAGGCCACCTCAGGAGCTTGCCTTCTGATCTGTCACAAAGGCATGTGGGGAGTCCTGGACCTGGAAATAACTCAGGGTCTAGGAAGATGCCTGTGAGCAGCAGCAACGGGGTGAGAAGTTGGACTTGGGACAGTAACCAAGTTGGGGCTGGTGGCTGCCTTTTTGTTCCTTGGATCCCTTGTCTGTCAGAGTAAATGCCCTTGCAGGGAGGGATCCCACAGCCTTTCCCAGCCCTCTTTGCTGCCTCAGGGAGTGTGTTTGTCAACCCAGCACAGAAGAAGGGCCACGCAACTCACCATGGACCCAACATGCCTTTGGACCCTAAACCCTTCACAGACTTGTGATCCTGCCTCATTATGAGGCAAAAATGATTTCTGTTGTGGTTTAATCCTGTCTCCTCTGTCCTCAGTGAGGACAGAGCACAGTCAGCCACTTCTCAGTGAACTTGTGCTCATCGTTAGCAGCATCAGGATTTCATCTTAAAAGTGCCTTTGTGAAAATGGCACCGGACAAATTGCACATACTATTTCCAGCCACACGTATTTACTTCTCCATTTGTCTCAACATCTTGGCTCTTTTCTTTGAGATAAGCGCAAGGAACCCAGAGAGACACATAAATTATCTGGCTGCTTTATTACTCTGGTTCTCATAATAGGCTGCATTGTATGACCTGACCATATCTTTTTCCAGGAAATTTATGTTGTGGCAATAATAATTCCTTCTAACTGAAACAACCCATAACAGAGTGGGTTTATTAAGAGAGTATTTATGGCTAATTAAGCTGCCACAGGCACTCTTTTTACTCTCAGGATGCCAGGGAGCTGATGCACATGGGGAGACAGTGGGGGCATGGCAGGAAGTGGACGGGTTTGAAAGCAGGAGACCCTGCATCGTCTTGTGGCCTTGTCACCAACTACATTAGAACGGCGGGCAAGATGCTTCCCTTCTCTGGGGTAAAGTTTTGTCAACTGGAAGATAAAGGGGTTGGATTGGATAACCTTCAGGTTCTGTGATTTGTGAGCCCGAGAGTGGAGGAGAAGCCATGTGTTCATACATGGCTGTGAGCTGAGCGACAGATCACAGTCCGGTTAGCCCCTCACTCTCGAGACTTCAGCCCCCCAGCCCTAGTCATAAAGGTGACAGACGGTTTAACCTAGTCCAGCAGGCAAATCTTAATGTAAAAATAAATTAGATAACCCAAAGAATCATGTCCAGTGTGTGCATATGTGTGCACACACATGCGTGTGAACTCCCAGAATCTGTCCCTGACCCACACCAAGAATACCATCAGGTAAAAAACACACCAAGTGACCTAACTGGAGGCCATCTGTTAGCAAGAAAGTGCTCATCAATCATCACCTCCCTTAAGTGTGTTTGCTTCCACACAGGGGAGACTAACAGCAGTCTTCCTGCTCAAGAGTCCTCTATCTCCTGGTCTCAAATCCCCAGACAGATGCAGTTGGGAAGAAATTATTCTCACAATCGCAAACCACACATCCTTCTTGAGAATCTTGTCAGCTCTTAGAAGCTAAAGCTAAAGTTTCTGCCCATCCCCCCTTATTGAGGTGCTGGGTGAGTCCCAATCCCAGGAAATTAACTTCGGCTGACCTAACCCTCCCTGCTCTGTACATTTACCCAGAGAAGTAATTGCAGCCCTCCCTCCAGCCATGGTCTGCACCCCCCCCCCCAGAGATGCCTGATGGTTCACACTACCCCATCACTTATGAGCAGACAAGAGTAAGTGTGTGGCTGTTACAATCAAATACACAAGCAGTGGGAGGGCATGGTCGCCTCTGGTCAATGATGGGCATCATCACCATCACCTCGAAGGTGCGCCCTCTGTGCCCCGCATGGGAAGGTTGCTCTAGGTAATGGCAGAATTATTTAAGATATTATGCTTGCCCTGAAAGGATGTGTTGCTTGAGAAAATTCCTCTTAGAAGGAAAGATATTAACAGAATTACTAATTGCTGTCAGTTCTGGGAGCTGTCCTTTGACCTTGCTGAGAAGGACGAGGGAATGTGCACAGCAAGATGGGTGGTGAGACACTGGTTCTGATCGGCTGCTCTTGTTCAGATCCCTGAACCTCTTTCCATTCCCACATTCTCAGCGGGAAAACAGCAAATTCCCTTACCCCAGTATTCAAAGATCAGGCAGCCATTTGGAATAGTTGTACTTCCCCCATCAGCTACCAGAATCCAACTGCTAATTTCAACTGGGTGCACAGCTGGCCTTTGGCTGCCAACACCCTCTGCTGATGACAAGACTAGAAGCAAATCCCAATGTGTTTTCTTGTAGTTTCCTAATAACTCTTTGGAGAGTAGAGTGAGAAGTTCTTTTTAATAGGAGTCTGTAAATATTGAGAGTTTAATAGATGACATCCAGCTCTGCCCAGTAATCTAAGGTGAAATTACTCAGCATGAAATAAAAGCTGGATGATTGGAGTGTATACACAGCCATTGGGTGCCTGAAGGTTTTCTATGTTCCAATTCGGTTCCTGCAACAAATGATAATAATAACAACAATGATACTATTAAATAGTAGTAGTCGGCTGTCAAAAACTACCATTTATCAGGTATTATGCTAAACAGTTTTGACATGGGACTTACTTTAATGCTTCTAATAACTGAGTGAATAGTCCCTAATGAAAGACTCACAGAAGTCAGGTCACTTATTTAAGAGAGAATAGTGACCAGTCCTGAAACTAAGATTTGAATCCAGCTCCTTGAGCCTCCTGTGCTGCTTCCTACTCTGTGTCCATCCATTCAGTCCTACTGCCCTGTGGGAATTATACTTTTTAAAGCCAGATTGCCTACAAAGCTAGAGAATGAATCCTTCTTTATTCTTTCAGTTCAAGTCTCTTTAAAAGCTCCACATAAAAAAAAAAAAAGATTTTATTTATTTATTTGACAGAGAGAGAGAGAGGTCGCAAGTAGGCAGAGAGGCAGGCAGAGAGAGAGAGAGGGACAAGCAGCGTCCCTGCCGAGCAGATAGCCCAATGCTGAGCTCGATCCTAGTACCACGAGATCATGACCTGAGCTGAAGGCAGAGGCTTAGCCCACTGAGCCATCCAGGGGCCCCATGTCTCCACATTTTATTTTTGAAAAGCTTTATTGAGACATAAACCACATACAATACAATTCACCCATTTAAGTGTATTTAATGAGGTAGTATATCCATTAAGTTATGCAACCATCATCATAGTCTAACTTTAGAACATTTTTTTATTCTCCCACACCCCGCTGCTGGTTCTAATCATCGGCATTCACTCCCAATCCTCCTAACCGCCATGTACTGCAAGCCACTAAACTACTTTCTGTCCATAGACTTGCCTCTTCTGGACAATGTATGTAAATTAATCTTGGATTGTATGGTGTTTTGTGACTGGTTTCTTCCACTTAGCATAATGTATTTAAGGTTTGTTTACTTTATAGACTCTGTCAATACTTCATTCTTGTTTATTGCTAAATAATATTCCATGATGTGTGTGTGTGTGTAACGTTATATTCATCCACTTAACAGTTAATGGACACCAGAGTTGTTTCCACATTTTAACTACTATGAATATTGCTGCTGTTACCATTTATGCACAGGTATTTGTGTGGACCCCTGCTTTCATTGCTCTCGGGTATATACTTAGGAGAAGTATTGATGGATCATACGGTAACTCAGGTTGAAGTGTTTGAGGGATGCCACAATATTTCTCAAAACCAGCCACATCATTTTACTCTCCCACCAACATATGAAGTTCCATTTTTGTCTACTTCCTAGCTGACCCTTGTTACTGTCTGATTATAGCCATTCTAGGTGGTAGGGTGGTATCATATTATTGATTTGCATTTCCCTAGTGATTAATTATGTCAAGCAGTTTTTCATATGCTTATGACCATTTGTATATCTTCACCAGAGAAGTGTCTATTCGGATCCTTTGCCCATTTTTAATTGGTTTATTTATCTTCTGTTACTGATTCATAAGAGTACGTTTTCTATTCTGGATACAAGTCCCTTATCAAATATACAGTTTGCAACTCTATTATTCTGGGGTTCATCTTTTCACATTTTGTTTGTGTCTTTTTAAGCACAGAGGTTTTTAAGGTTGATGAAGTCATCTCTTTTATGTTTTGTTACCTATGCTTTTGGTGTCATATTGAAGATAGCGTTGCCTAACCCAAGGTTATAAAGATTTACTCCTAAGTTCTCTTCTAAGACTTTCATAGTTTTAACTCTTACATTTAATCTTCTGATCATTTTGAGTTGGTTTTTTAATTTGGTATGAAGTGGGGTTCTAGGTTTTTTCTTTTGCTTAAGATATCTAATTGTCCAAGCACCATGTTTGAGAAGCCTTCTTTCTTGGGACTGTGACAGTCTCCTTGATCACCAGGAGTATCTGTGGCTTATTTGGACATCTTAAAATCTCTCCTTCCCTGATATGCCATTAAGTTCCTGGCCAGTCTGCCTTTATTTATGGGTATCTCACCCAGATGCTAGCTTCTACTAATTGTTAGCGTTTGGCTCTATTGTTTTGACAGTATCTTGGTGTAATTGGATAATACTTTGGTATAAATTATTCCACAGACTGATCCAATTAAAGTCATGTTTCTTTTCAGGGATGGGGTGTTTCCAGTCTTTGGGTCTTACTTTGACCCCAGAAGGACACCTCCTGGCTGTCTCTTTCCTTAGTTCTCTCTGTTAAACATCTAACCAGTGTACCATCTTGTTTGTTGCTACTAGCATCATGGAGCCACCAGCCTTTTTTCACTCACCACCAAGATCTCCATTGTTTGTTTTTTAACAATGTCCTTAAGCACGTTTTTCCTAAACTATGTTATAAATGAAGTTAATCACTTTATGGAGAGATAAGGACCTCTGTGTTCTTAAGACCTGTTTCTCACACTAGACAGAAGCTCTGTGCTACTAAACCAGAGTTAAGGGTAGGGATAGTGGATAGTGGCCCTCTTCTCCCTTTGAGATAGCTCTCTACTCTCTGAGTAAGAGGCCTTTGTCCTTCTCTTGCTCCTCCTGGCATGGGCCTCTTCTCTAAAAGTCATCTGAGGCAAGATGATCAGGACCTCATATCCTTGGCCCTATGAGTGAGGACTCAGTGGGTGAATGGAGCCCCAGTTCTCTTGGGCATGCCTGTCTGGATCAGAGCTCCTGTGGAAGGGAATTAGGGAGGGAATAACATTTCTTGATGGCTTCCTCATTCTGGGCTAAAACTGTAATCCTAGACTGGGATCTTGAGGATAAGGAGCTCCATCTTCTTGACCACACCCACTTGGAGTAGAGCTACCATTATACTGAGATGAGGATAAGGATGGGAGCTGGTTGTGGCTCACATGCCACAAATTCTCAGTTATTACTGAGATATAGTAGATTTTCACAAACAAATATTTTCCCATTGTATGCCCTTAGAACAATCCCCAGAGACTTTAAATAATTGTTTCATATAACTTTTTCCAGTTGAACGGTTGCTTTGCTGGGGACAGGGTCCACCAAGGCCCCCATGCTGCCATTTTCCATGTCCTCTAGCTCCATACATTTTACACACTGAAGATGGATCATACTCCACCCTCTTTTCTATCTTTCAAACACCATTATAACACAGTTATTCTATTGAATGTCAAGGATTTCTTCTCTGAAATTATAGGGCCTCAGAACTTGGTAGCTTGAATTTCACAGTTTTTCACTCCTTCCCTTCCCTTTGATAGCCAGCCATTTCTTTTTATTTTGGTATCCTAATGTGTCTGTCCTTACCTTCTTTTATGCTTTCTAATGTTCAGATTCAAAATTAATCAGGATCTTGTTAGAATGATGGACAATTATAGTGTAAACATACTGACTGAGTGTCCAGAGCAATCATCTATGAACCAGGTGTGTAAGCTCTAAATCATGTCACTCCCTGAGGACTGGCCAGAGCCTCTGTTTATTCTGTAGACTTCCTGGTGTTGATGACCTTCTAGCCAGGAGACACTACTGAGGAACTGACAGGTGCTACCTGAGAGAGCTCACAAATTGCTTCCAGCTTCAGCAGTGATGATTGGGCCAAATAGTCAAAAGGTATATGTAGGTATACGGTGACTGTCAGAAAGGGCTAGTCATTTAGGAAAGAAAAGGAATGCCTTGCCTCAGAACTTACAGTGTATGACAATCAGTACTGAGGTAAGGCAAAAAGAAGGTGGGAAGTTCTACCCAACACAAAAGAGACCAGCAGTTGCTTTGCTGCTGGTCCAGCCCAAGGAAGGAATGCCATAATTCCAATAATCCAGCTGCTGCATTTTCTGTGCTTCTGAGTACTGCTATGACTGCTGCTTCTCAGGGCATCCATTTTTGGGGGGTGATATTCTACCTTTCATACTGTCCTTTTTAGAACTTTGCATCAACAGCACCCCCAGTTGGACCCTACTATTGATGTCAAGCTTTCCTGAGCTCACTGCCAGCTATCCAACTGTACAAGTTTCTCTCATACCTGTGCTTGAAGGTCCATTTGTTGGATCTCCTCTGCCTTGTGTGCTCCACCAGCTTGCTATGGCTCTCCCCCATGGCCTTGCATATATCCTGTCCTACAACCAGTTATTGGAAGGTGAAAGTGCAATATCACTTGGGGAGTTTTATTTTTTTATTTTAATTTTTTATTAACATAGTTAGGAGAAGGGAGTTGGGGGAAATTGGAAGGGGAGGTGAACCATGAGAGACTATGGACTCTGAAAAACAATCTGAGGGGTTTGAAGTGGCGGGGGCCTGGGAGGTTGGGGTACCAGGTGGTGGGTATTATAGAGGGCACAGATTGCATGGAGCACTGGGTGTGGTGAAAAAATAATGAATACTGTTATGCTGAAAATAAATAAAAAGTAAATTAAAAATATAAATTAAAAAAAAAAGAATTACTGATATGCCCAATGAGCTCAAACTTTTCAATTTAATACTAATAATCATCATAATAAAATGGATTGATAATTTTAAAGTAAAAAAAAAACAAAAAACAAAAAACCAAACATATAATGTATTATTTGCCCCAGGGGTACAGGTCTGTGAATTATCAGGTTTACACACTTCACAGCACTCACCATAGCACATACCCTCCCCAATGTCTATAACCCAACCACTCTCTCCATACCTGCCTCCCCCAGCAACCCTTGGTTTGTTTTGTCAGACTAAGAGTCTCTTATGATTTGTCTCCCACCCAATTCCATCTTGTTTCATTTTTTCCCTTCCCTATCGCCCAAACCCCCCACTTTGCCTCTCAAATTCTTCATATCAGGGAGATCATATGATAATTGTCTTTCTCTGATTGACTTATTTCGCTCAGCATAATACCCTCTAGTTTCATCCACGTTGTTGCAAATGGCAAGATTTCATTTCTTTTGATGGCTGCATAGTATTCCATTGTATATATATACCACATTTTCTTTATCCATTCATATTTTGATAGATATCTAGGTTCTTTCCATAGTGTGGCTATTGTGGACATTGCTGCTATAAACATTTGGGTGCATGTGCCCCTTCGGATAACTACATGTATCTTTAGGGTAAATACCCAGTAGTGAGATTGCTCAGTCATAGGGTTACTGTATTTTCAGCTTTTTGAGGAACCTCCATGCTGTTTTCCAGAGTGGCTGCACTAGCTTGCATTCCCACCAACTGTGTAGAATGTTCCCCTTTCTCCACATCCTTGCCAGCATCTGCCGTTTCCTGTAATTTTAGACATTCTGACTGGTGTGAGGTGGTATCTCATTGTGGTTTTGATTTGCATTTTCCTGATGCCCTGTGATGTAGAGCACTTTTTCATGTGTCTGTTGGCCATCTGGATGTCTATATGCAGAAATGTCTGTTCATGTCTTCTGCCCATCTCTTGATTGGATTCTTTGTTCTTTGGGTGTCGAGTTTGATAAGTTCTTTATAGATTTTGGATACTAGCCCTTTATCTGATGTGTTGTTTGCAAATATCTTCTCCCATTATCTCAGTTGTGTTTTGGTTTTGTTGACTGTTTCCTTTGCTGTGCAAAAGCTTTTGATTTTGATGAAGTCCCAATAGTTCATTTTTGCCCTTGCTTCCCTTGCCTTTGGCAATGTTTCTAGGAAGAAGTTGCTGTGGCTGAGGTCGAAGAGGTTGCTGCCTGTGTTCTCCTCAAGGATTTTGATAGATTCCTTTCTCACATTGAGGTCTTTCATCCATTTTGAGTCTATTTCTGTATGTGGTATAAGGAAATGGTATAAGGAAAATTTTCTGCATATGGCTGTCCAATTTGGGGAGTTTTATTTTAAGTCCTTACCTCTCCCAACCTATTTCTCCAATACGCAACCCAGAGGCAGTTAATGGAGCCCTGACAGAAACAATCACAGGGCTGCTCAAATTTCAGAATCACTTGGAGGGACCTTTAATACACAGAGTGCAGAGCTCTACCCCTAGAGTTTCTGATTCAGTGGCCCAGGTAGGGCCAAATAGTTGCATAACAGCTTTCTTAAGTGATGCTGATGCTACTGGTCCAGGGACCACACTCTGGGAACCACTCATTTAGAAGGTAACATTCCCCACATGGTTCTGGCTGTCATCCCTGGGGAGATCACTGAAGCTGATTTTTAAATTTTTTTCTGCAGTTTTAAATTTGTATCTTTCCATGATTCAAAATAATAAAAAAGTAACAGAAAAGAACACAAACACCTAATCCTTAAAATTCATGTCTTCAAATTCCCTGCTCCAGTTACTCTTCTCTGGTCCATTGGCTTTCTTTCTCTTCCTCGGTGAGAACATTCTTGTTCTTCCCTCAGGGCTTTTGCAGAGGCTGTTTTCTCTGCCTGGAAAGGACCCCACAGAATGCCCATGTTGTTCAGTTCAAAGATTAAAGTTCACCTCTTCTGAGAAAACTCTCCTAATACTTGCCACTCTATATCACCTGAGATTTTATTTTATTTGTTATAGTATTTCTCATGGCTAGAAATTTTTATTATTTTATTTGCTTATGTGTTTTCTGTTTCCTGAACTGTTCCTCTCCATTCACTTTTGCTTCCCCGCCACAGTCACTAAAACATAAACTTCATGAGTCTTCCTGGTTTATGCTGAATCCCAGGGGCGTAAAGCAATGTCATGTAGCAGGTGCTCAATAAATAATGATAAGAGCAAAAATATCCTAAAAAACTCCCGAATGAAACCAGACCCTCCCACCCATTCTCAGCTATGACAAGGATGTATACCTTAATTAAGCAAGAACAGAACTGTGGGCAGACACTTCATCTGAACAGGACGTGGAGGAGGAGAAGGGATATAGCAGAGAAGGTGCTGGGGGCGCATTGGGGGAGACTGTGGACAGGTCCGGCCTCAGAGCATGGTAGTTTAAGCAGGGCTGGCTCACATTGTCAAACAGAGCAGAAGCTCAGGCATAGATAGAGCAGAGCATTCTGTGTACTTGTATTAGTTTGCTAGGGCTGTTGTAACAGTGTTCCTAAATAGGGGTGGCTTAAAGCAGTTGAAATTTTCTCACAGGCCAGAAGTTAGAAATCACGGTGTTTGTACAACCATGCTCTCTCCAGAGTCTTTAGGGGAAGATCCTTCCTTGATTTCTTCCAGCTCCTGGTAACCCCAGGTATTTTTGGTTTGTGACAGCATAATTCTAACCTTTGCCTCCATAGTTACATGACATTCCCTCCCTGTCTGTGACTCTTCTTATTGGATGAGGGCCCACCCTAATGACCTCATCTAAATTTGATTATATCTGCAAAGATCTATTTCCAAATAAGGGTCATAGGTATTGGAGGTAGGACTTCAACATATCTTTTTGGGGACACAATTCAACCCATATTAGTGACCTGGATAGAGCAATTTCTACAAGGTGGTGCTTTGTTTGTCAGACAATGAGTTGTATCTATCTAACTAAAGAATGTTTTACTCCACTGTCCCTGAAAAAAAGAGTGACCTACTGAACCCCAGGAAATGTGCTTTAGTTTAGGACCACTCAGAATGGAAAGTACCCTCAGCCTAGGTCCCCAGAGGAGAAGTGCCTCAGTCTAGTATCCTTCAAATAAAATACTGCCATTGACATACCCACAAGCATGTCCTCTAGGCCCGTTAGGGCCAAATTAAAGCCCATTTTGGGATAGACTGAGAGGACAGCAATATTCTGATTTCAGCTGTATCAATAAGGCAATCCTGAAGTATGCCTATGTCCAGCCAAGTTTAGACCTCTGGAGGATTTGGTGTCTGCTGATGTAGAATGTTTGGACAAAGTCCATTCTTTCTAGGTGTGTGCTGGGCACTTTCCTAAGAGCAATGTACAATGATCCCTTTACACTGAGAATGGGATAGAGGCTCAGAAAGGTCATGTGACTTTTCAGTTGTCATATGACTCATTAGTAGTAAAGCCAGATCTTTTGGTACCATTCAAGTGTTCTTTGCATTGTACCATAGTGATTGTTTTTTTCAATCAAGATGCGTGGGGTTTTTTTGTTGTTGTTTTGTTTTGTTTTTGTTTTTGTTTTTTTTAGATCAGTGAATCCATGCCTGGACCCTGAAGACCGAGTGTATCTCATGAAGGCTCAAAGGAATCCTTGGACTTTGGACAGTGAGCCCAGGACTAAGGGCTCCTCATATCTCAGAAAGCCATTATTTTGCATGTTTGTTGTTCACTAATGATGGATAAGCACATACAAAGTGCATAAAAAGCACAATATGGAAGTTATTCCAAAGGAGCTTGCAATCTCATAGATACAGGCCTTTACATTCAGCATTGTGAGTAGAGGAATTCGGGGACCAGCTACCTAACCCAGACTGGAAGGTTGTTCCTTGAGGATGTGACCACTGCACCAAGTGCAGAAGGATTCTAGGAGTCAGGGACATCATGTAGAAAAGCCCAGAGTTGGCAAGAGAATGGTATTCTTGGGTTTGAACCATAGGAAACAAGGAATCCTAAAGATGAACCTAGTGGTTGGTAATGAAGTGGCCATAAAGAGTCTTGATACCAGGAGTTTTATGTTCTTCACTGAAGTCTTCAGAGAGTTGGGAGTCATCCAAGAAATGTAAGTTTCAAATATCGAAATGTCCCCACTTTGTGCAAAACTCACTGAGTCTGTGTTACTGGGCCCTGGCATTGCTCAGGGTCAGCTTGGGCTTTCCGCCATGACTGGAAATGACAACAGGTGCATTAGACTGTGCCCTTTCAGAGCTGGAATGAGACTTTTTGGGGACCGTGATTCCTATAGGATCCTGCTTTTTTTCCCTATGTCTGTGATCAGAGAGGGAAGATGAGCGAGGTGAGGGAGGAACCTTGATACCTCAGCACCCCAGTGAGGGGGGGCTAATCTCTGAGCCTCTGGATTTGTGCCCTTCCTCATGACCACAAAGACCATAATGGCTTTGGGATATATATAGCAAGAAAGCTGAGTCTGTCAGATAGTCCAGAACTTAACAGAACCCTTAATATAGGTATAGATTTCATTATTCACTCAAACATCAAATATTTATCAAGCATCTACTGTGTGCATGACCACCAGCTTACCACAGGGACACAGAGGGGAGGAAAGGATATCACCTGAATCCTAACCCGCCCACAGCACAATGAAGCAGACACCTAGAAAATGTCTCAGTGTTGTAGTTACTACAACAGAGATGGCTTTAAATTCATATCTGGGAACTCAAAGCAGAGAGCAATTAACCTAGATTCAGATGCCTGAGTCCATGGAAGAAGACAGGCTCCAGTCCTGTCTCAAGTTGACTGAATTTCTCCTTTCACAGGATCTTTCCACAAGGAAGAGCCTTCTCCCTATTCCTTAAAAGACTATTTCAGACCCTTTCCAGATCCTTAGCTTTAATCCTCCCACCTCACTCCTCTCTGAAGACCACGGAGACAAAGCCAGACTTTAGATGCCAATGTTCCCCAGTACTCATTCTTAACCACCTTCAGCCTAGGGACCCCACCATCCCTAAACTGATGACTCTCAGAAGGAGATCCTTAACTCTGATCCTCTCCTGAACTCTTAAACTGTGCCCTCACATATTCCAAAAGTACTTCAAGCTCAACTTGTCTCAGACCCAATAGTCACCATGTCTGTAGCCTCTCATATCAAAGAAACATGCTCATCTTTCTGAATTCCATAACTGTGTTGATGGTGGGGATGCTCCTGATCCAGAATTCTAGGGATTGCCCTTGAATTCCCCCATATGCCTCTTTGGATGTAGAAGTGTCTGAATATCACTCCATTCTCTCTCCTCCCCACATTCAGTGTTTCTGCCACATCATCCCTCTCCTGAACTATTGCCATAGCTTGGCTGTGGTTTCTCACTTATAGTCTGCCCTTTGCTAGTCCACCTACCACATGGTCCCAAGAGTGAGTTTTCTAAAAATGCAGAACTTATAAAATCCACTATGACATTCCGTACTTACAAAGCAGACAAGATCTTTCAAAATTTGTTCACCACTTATCACTCCTTGCATGTTCATCAACTCTCCCCATCTCCTCTCTCTCTATCTTAAGCCTTAGCAAGCCCTAATCATCCTTGCTACAAACACTGTTGAGTGCCCACCTCAAACCCATTCCTATTCCCCCTCTTCCCTCCTAGAACCACACTGGATTACTGCCCTCCCCAGTTCCTTCAAGTTGCTTCCTTTTAACCCCTTTTATTTTTATTTATTTTTAAAAAAGATTATTTATTTACTTATTTGACAGAGAGAGAGAGAGAGAGAGAGCAAGTGCACAAATGGGGAGGAACAGGCAGAAGGAGAGAGCTGGGCAGGGAGCCTGATGCAGGGATCATGACCTGAGCAGAAGGCAGATGCTTAACTGACTGAGCCACCTGGGCACCCTTCTTTAACCCTTTTTATTCATGATGTTCTCCCACTCCATAATTGGTCCAGAGTGGACAGAGAGGCTAAATGGGAAGTGACTCTGGGGAGGAGTTTCACTCCCATTCTGTCTTGTTGGATGTGAATAGTGAAGCCTGTGGCTCCACTGTCTCTGGTCACTATCTTGACACTAGACTGAGAGGCAGCCCTGGGGCGAAACTGACAAAACACAAAAAAGGCACATGGGTCCTTATTGGAGGCATGAAGTCAGTGAATGACACCTCATTTGCAGGTTCCCTGAGGCTCTAATCATGTGAATGTAGCAAGGGTTTCAAATAAATACTTGCAGTGCAAATCTGAAAGATGCTAATTTAAGCTTCCAAGCCTGTGTATACTCTGCCTAGATATATGATGAGCCTCTGACCCAGATGGCCCAGGACAGCCCAGGTTTATGTCTGTCCCTGGAGCACAGTTGTTAACAGCATCCACTTTCACTCTCCAAGGTTCTGAGGTCTGGGCAACAGAGCGTATGTATGTTCTCCTGGAATGACTCTGCCTGGACATTCTCTGCATGGAGAACTCCTACTCAGTCACCCACAGTTTCTGTTTATGCATTGCCTCGATGGGGAGCCTTATCCAACCTACCTCTTTACTTCCCAGTTTGCCTGAAGCAGATCTCTCTACCTTTTTGTAATGATCCCTGCCACATCGATATGTCTGGTACTGCATACAATAATTTTCAGTAAATTTCCTGAATATAAAAATAATCTTTCCCGAAAATAAAAATAAGCAATTTCAGTGGTGAAAATTTATTTACCAAAATTATTTTTATTTCTAGTAGATTATGAGCTTAAGGTCTGATATGGTGTGTGCTCAATGAATGATTGCTAGAGACACAAATGTATTTCTCAAGGTGTGTTGTTTTCATGCTGTAGATAGAACATTGGTAAACAGGCCACAAAGTGGCCTCATAATTATTTATAAGTGACACATTTTGACAGAGCCTCGGGCTCCTCATCCCAGGGTACAGACACACAGTGACCAACATAGAGCAGTCATTGTAAGGTGTCCCCTGACATACTCTTAGTCCGCTGAGAATCCTGCAGGGTCTGCCTAAAGGACTCAGCTCAGTGCTCTGGGTTTCCATCTGGCCTGGGGAGCTCAGGGCAGGATGACACTGAGAATGTTCCTAAGGTCGGCTCGGCTGTTCGGCTGAGCTGGGTGGGGAGCACTCCCTGCTTCCAGAAGTTGAGGGTCATTGCAATGGACAGGACCCATGGATCCTCACTTTCCATCTCAAAAGCCCTTTGCTGTTAGGCAAGACTTCAGATATCTTAGAACTGAATCATGTTTGTATTTTTTTCTGGTGGTCTTTGTCTTGTGCAGGGGAGGTAGCCCGGCTGCCACAGATAACTTCTCTATTGGAAAGGCTAGAGTATTAAGGCGCAAAGTATTGTCTTCATTCAGCTTCTCTGGATAGTCTACTAGGTCTGTGGTGTTCTGAGGAAGATGCTGCGTAGCCATGTCCTTGGCAATCCTAAAAACCTTAACTAGTTAGGAATTCCTAGCATCCTGGAACTTCAAGGGGGTCAAGGAACCTGGGGGAAGAGTTTACTCCTTAACAAAGATCACGGGCCTATCGACAAGGGGAGTCATGCCTGCCTGATTAGCAAGGGGTCTCAGGAAACACTTTGCAGGCAGGAATGAGTTTAAAATCAAAGAGACTGAGAAAGAGCCATCAAAGATATCCCACATTCTCAAGCCAGCACTACCATTGCGGGTAGCGTTCCCACAGCCACCGAGAAGCAGGTGTGTGGCCCATGGCCAGGCTGCTCTGCGTCCAGGAGTGGCGTTGTGCCCTCTCTGCTCTGTGCATGGCTCCCTATATGGTTCTGAAGCCCAGAAATGCATATGTGGGAGGTTTTACAGAAAACTGTCGTAACTGATACACATTGTCAGAATAAACTGAACTCTGTAACAGGGGATTTGGGACACATTTTGGCACGATCTCTGCACCCCAGCCTGCTATCTCTAGGACACATGCTCACAGCAACTCAGCATCAATGAACATCACCAGGCACTCTCACAATTCCTGGTCTCTGTGTCTTTGCACATCCATTTACTTGGCCTACACTGTTTCTTAGTCTTTGTTATCCAGTAAATCTGTAAAAAAATAACCTTGAAATCCCAGTCAAAACCACTTCTCCCTAAGAAACCTGTCTTTTGTGATCTTCCAAGACCAAAAAAATTAGGATCTTTCTTTTTTTCTTTTTTCCCCTCTCCAAAAACTTTGGACATACCTTGACTTCAGATGTTAGGATAATAGAGTAACTATTTGAGGGTGTGACTGTGTGTGTGTCCATCTGAGATCCCTCCTCCCTTAGGGAGGAGGCACTGTCTTGTCCAGGCTTCCAGAATGCTCTCCATTTCACAGTTGATGCTCTGAAACGTTGAATGAGTTGACTGCCCGACTGTGGGGGCTATGAGGAGATAGCCATTTTTGGGACGATAAACTTTAGAACTATGAGAAATTGTCTTTTCTCCTGGTTTGGCAAATAACTTTCATTTCTCTAATGGGGAGATTTAATTGGAAACTTGACTCTGTATTTGGAGGTAATGGGCCTTACTAAAAATGGATTAGAGCAGTTCATAAACTTTTCCCCTAAATGTTAACATATTGCAGGGCCTGCAAAGGTTACTTAGCTTGGCAAGAAAACTCACATTAAAGATCAAAATAACAATTTCCTGGATTCCTGTGCAGGCTTCTAACTTGTCCCAGTATCCTTGGGCCATGAGTAAACAGCTGTGACATAATCAGTAACTGCTGTAAATGGACAGAAATCCCAAGCTCTTTGCAGTTCTCTCGGAGAACTGGAGGAAGAAATAGGACAGAGTGGACATGAAGGAGTAATTACTGATAACAGCCAACTTTTAGAGTGCTCATTGTGAGCCAGCTTCTCTTCTAAGTGCTCTGCCTAAGTGATCTTTAGAACCCCTATGGGGTATGTTCTGCCATGAATCCCACCTGGAAGTTGAATCACCTGAGACACAAGAGTGCTTGGGTGCCTTTTTCCAGGTCATAGACCTGAGACCCTAACTGCATTTGTTTTTAGCCACTCTGTTAACACTCTACTTAATTAGAAACAAAAACCTGTTGAGTTTCAGGTTCAGAGAGGTTGGTTGAGGCAGACACAGAGACATGTTCTGAATGTTCTGATGATATTCTGATATCTCAGGTCCTTACTCCAGAACAGGGACCAGTGTGCCTTGGGGGCAGCAAAGCTGGGCTCTGGAAAAGGGCTGGACTGGGCTCTGACCGTCTTTGAGGGGTAGGCTGCCTTTGGGCATGTTGTTGCAGTCCTCAATACGTTGGTTTCCTCATCTGTAAAATGGGATTGTTTTGAAGTTTAATTACTGAGCTCAACTTGGAGTCTGGGCGCATGAAGAGATGGGAAAAAAGTGGGAGGAGGAGGAGGGAAGGCAGCAGTAGTGGTAAAGGGTTTGCTAAGGCAGAAGATAAGTTTGTCCTCTAGAAATTACTCCCCTTTCTGTGGTCATAAGAGTATTAAAAAAAAAAAAAGACTTCCAGAAAGACCCTCAGTCATCTGTCTGTTCCTTTTTGCCTTTCTCTTCTTGGATCTGGTACCCAGTTGCCATTTCTCTTTTATCTCTTTCCCTCCTACTCAGCCTTGTCCATTCCCTGGATTATGAGCTGGCCATTCAGTGGCAAGCATTGGCCTTTAGGTCTGTGTGTGGTTCCCAGCTTGGACTCAGGCACTCACCATTGCACAGCTGTCATTTAGGGCCTGGTTGAACAATCCCTCCCAGCCTTGTCTGTTGGGCGGTTGTGGGGGCAGAGACGGACCAACTAGAGACCCTCACCTGAGAATGTCCTGCTTGTATGGCAGACTGGGGCCAACAGATGAGGGTTTTCACTCATCAAGGTGGGGCCAGTGAAGCTAGGCTTCCCTTCTAAAAAAGTCATGAGGGTGTTTCCCATATGTGAGAGGGGACTGGGGACTATTTCAGACACATCACATTGACTTTAAAACCAGATGGAGAAATTTGTGGAGTTCAGGAAAAAAATCTCAGTGTTAATGGCACTCAAACACCAGTGGCTTAGGGCCTGGTGGTAGGCATGGCCCCGTAGTTTAGCAATCCCTCGCTCAGCCATGTTCACAGTCTGAGCCAAGGTGACTGAATTCCTCTCATAACCATAACACTCATTCATCATGTGTGTTTATAGTAACTGACACACTTCAAGGCCATTGACAAAAAGCAGCCCGCTGATGGCCGAGGGTCTCACTGGTCATGCAGTGGGAAAGGACATTGGCCAAGCCTTGAGATCTGGGTAATATGTGACTTATCTCAGGAATGCCTGACTTTGAAAAATATACACAGAGCGACCCACAATGGACCCTTAAAACTCTATTTGCTGGCCTTACGCATTCTCTGCCTCATTAAAAATGTTGGTTGTTTAAAATTGCTGAGGGATAATTAAACAGGCCTGCAGTTGATTTATGGGAGACAAACAGAGCGGTGAATGCACAGGAATATTGTATTGTGAGCGAGGTAATTTATGAAGATGAATCTAAAACTGATGGGAGAAGCCCAACTCAAGGTTGGGGCAAGAAGTCATATATCTTGAGAGTCCTTTAAGTCCATGGAGGCCAAAAACATCCAAGTGAGCATCACATCTTGACATCCTGGCCTACATTTTTAATAACAACTTTTTAATTCTATCTTCAGGCCTGAGGAAATAATGAAATGAAAGACCTCACTCACACATACAAACACACGCAGCCCCATATATATCATGTAACCGCAGAGGCTGAACTATGTTTGGAATTTGATGTGGAATCAAAGGGAATGGTTGTGATAACAGGCTCTGATGAGTGATTTTTTCTTTTCTTTTCTTTTTAAAGAGAATCATTGATTTTAAAGAGAGAGAGAGAGCGAGAGCGAGCAAGCATTGGTGAGAGAGGCAGAGGGGGAGGGAGAGAGAACCTCAAGCAGACTCTGTGCCCCACACCTTGATCTCACGTCCCCAAGATTGCAACCCGAGCCCAAACCAAAAGCTGGATGTCTAACTGACTGCACCATCCAGGCACCGCTGCTCTGTCTTTTCAACATGCTGCATTTCCCAGCAGTGTGGCTAATACTCCCCATAAGGGTGTTTTTACAAATTATAAGTTGGTGGGTGTGGGTGCAGTTCATGGAGTCTGAGCCTTCAGTCTGGGAGTTCTATGGGGTGGGGTGGGGAAGGTTTCCTTTATATCTCTTCTTGGTGAAGCTTGTAGCTCATAGTAAGAGAAAAAACAAGATGCACAGAGGCTGATTTCCATCGGGAGAGACTGTCTTGGAAGGCAGAGGATATCTGAGATTTTTAGGCTCCTGAGTTTTTCACTTGAAGAGCTCACCGTTCTTCTGGGAGCAGCCTTAGTCAGCAGGTGGGCATCTCAACAGGAGCCGTACATTCCTGTGGGCTTCTGGCTACCAGGGCAGCTTCTAGCAGCTACCCTGAGGTCAGTGCTTATGAAGTCATAGGCTTTGTGCTACCTTCTCTGTCTTCACCACTCTGGTTCCTCAGAGCTCAGTCAACCCTTAGAAGGGCTGACTCTCTTGCCTCTGAAGACAGCCCCTTCCATTCTGAGAGCTGGTACTAGCCTGGCCAGTACTGCCCTGGATACAACCATGCAGTTCCATGTCACTTACTCTTCGGTTCCTTTTCTCTCACCAGCTCTGCCCTTAGCATGTTTCAGTTCATGCTGGAACCACTTGCAGGGTTCAATACCCAACCTAACCTGTCTGAGGTCCAGCTCCACTTTCTCTGCCTGTGTCAACCCTGATGGGCACCCCACAACGTCTCATAGCTTCCAAAAGAAAAAGAAAATTGAGCTCTAGGAAAGGCCACAGGTCAAAATAGTGCCCATTAAATAGTTTGCCTACTTGGCTCCTTTCTTGAAGGTCCTCCTAATAAAATCAGGGTGATCATAAAGAAAAGACCTGACTCCAGCTTCCTTTTCGTTTTAGCTCTACCTTCCCTTATGCTCACCAAGTCAGAAATCCCATTCTCCTTTGGCTCTGTCCAGCTTTCTGCTTCCATGTTTGTTTGAGTATCACCCTCTTTGTTGGGAATGACCTTCCTATTGCTCCCATGAAAACATCAGCTCCAGCATTAAACTCTGCTGGTTTCCTTCTGTCAGAAACCACCTCAGAATCCGAGTGACTTCTTTCTGCTCAGAATCCAAGAGCCATCCACAAATCACCACTAAAAGCCTCTTTGTTCTAACAAAGGGAACATTTTGCCAACCTGGTTTGAGTTACTGTGTGAACTTGCAAATACTTAAAATGCTTAAAATACTCTTGGATGCAGAATTAAGTTGATTTAACATGTCCTTGTCCTCAGTTTGTTTGAATTGGTAAATTTATTACATGGAAAAAATCAATATCAAGGACTATAATTCCCCTCCCCAATAAACTCAAACCTGAATCTTAAAAAAAATTGCAAATGTTTACCTTATTCTATTTTAACGTCTCTAGGACTTACAGAGGCAATCACATTCTTGAGCCTTTAATGTTTCTGTCATATTTATCAGTAATTTAAACCTAAGCCCATTAACAAAGTAGAACTTGTTGTTTAGATTGGAAATGAGAGTGCCTCTGTTCTGTGAAACGCCAAGGAAACTCCCCATCCCCAAAGGTGGTGTCTTGAACTTTTACAACCAGGTCCAAGAAAAGTTGCTTTCCTTTGTACATAAATAGGAAAGCTGTCCTGCTGTACATGTGACTCACAGACTGGCCTTGGCGTTGCACTCTGGTCTCGGCATTGACCAGAATGTCATTGAGAAAATGACATTCTTTTCCATATAGGAGTCAAAGTATTTGGAGGATTTGTGACAACACTACTAGAAGCCAGAACGGGAAGCCGAGTCAGCAGTATCAATAAATAGAATCGAGTTGTCGATTCAGGGCAAACTGACCCTGTGAAGATTTCAGGGGCAACAAAGCCATCAGACCCGAAGCCTCACACTGAGATAGGTTACTGCTGTGCCGTCTTGCTGAGTCTGGAGATGGACGAGTGTTGGGGGTGTGTGTGTGTGTGGGAAAGGATGCAGTGGGGATGGGGGTATCTGTGGCTATGAAGATTTCGAGAAAAAAAAATCCCACATTGTCATCTGAAAGAAGATAAATGAAAATTGTTGGAGCAATAGGCCTCCAGGGACTAATTACTTGTCTGCTATAATTCAGGGACTGCTCCAGTGACTTCCATTGACTCAACATGTCAAGTGTCAGTTCTGTGTTATGAAATAAAATACATGTTCTTTTAATGTAAACAGTACAGAAATGTTCTCGAATGTCCCAAGTCATTAGTCACATTGGACACATTCAGTGCCCTATGACTTGTCCCCACGGCTCTGTGCCTGGAGGTCACTTGGTGTGTAAAAAGAAAGCATAGAGGAATTAAGTGGTGCAACCATGTAATTAAACCCCACGTAGGCGCTTTTGTCACCTGGAGGCTGAGGAACATTCAAACAGCTGCTCGGGGAATCTCAGGCTTTAATAGCATGTGGGGTTGCACATTCAGAATCCCAGAGTGATCCCAAACAAAAGTCCCCCAAATATCCCTATCTGCATTCTGCTTTGTTTTTGTTTTTGTTTTTTTTTTTTTTTTGTATCTTGTTGCAGGAGATCAGAGGGAGGGGGCTGGCCAGTTGGTTCCCTGGTAGGGTTTGACTCAGCAATGTGGGGTGGGGGTGGGAGGATGGGTTAAAATGCATAGGCTTCCCATCACACCCTCAGCTTCCTAGCCCTGAAGTATGCTGTGTGAGCTGCCTCAGCTTCTCAGGTGCCTTGTGCAGATCAAATACAAAATTTACTTAAAGCAGCCAAGAAGTTGCATATAGAGAGCAAGCAGTAAATGCCAACATTGTTTAAATAGTCTTTTAGGGACAAATACATGCTGACATTTACTCTGTGCCAGGCTCTGCACCAGGGTGAAGAGGAGTGAGCCTATGCATTGAGGAACACAGTCCCCTGTTCTGGCTGTTTCTTTTCTGTCTCCTGGTTCAAGATCTGACAAATAACAGAAACCCAATGCCTGTTGATTAAAATGAAGACAGGGTCTCTATCTTCACCCTTTATTCTTTTCATAGCTTGGAGACAAAATCTTTTTTAATCAAGGGTCAATCAGGGAAGGAGATTTGTAACAGGGGGACCTGGCTACCCAAGTGACAAGGCAGAGTATGGACACATCAGAGGGACCTATGAATGCCCTGATTTAGAGGAACCAAAGGGGCATGCGTTGCTAGTGGGGTCCAAGCTCAAGGGGCATCTTAGGGAAACTGTGAGCTTGGCTAGCCTGGAAGGAGCTGGAGACCTAAGGAAGAATGCCAGGGACACCACCTAGGTTTGAGGAAATAGTGAAGGAGAAATACTCGGGCCTCTCTCTTCCTTGTACTCTCTCTACCAGTATCTCTCTGAGGGTGAGTCCTGCCACACACAGGCTGGCACAAAAGTTCAGGCCACACAGCCTAGCAGGGTCAATGCCCCCTGAAGCTCCATCCCCATAAAGAAGAGAAGGAAAAGGTTTGGAATGGCTCTGAGGGTAGACAGGACCAGGGTCAGCTTATCTTGCATTTGCACTGGACAGCCTAGGAATTAATTTTCTTAATGAACTTAGAAATCCCCACCAAATCTCTATGAATGGTGCATTCTCACCTTGTTTACTAAAGTGTGAGGAAGCTAAGGCTCAGAGGCTTCTAGTACATGACGCTAGGCCACCCAGTTTGTGCACGGCTAGCGGGACTCAAAGTTAGCTCTCCTAACCCACATCGAGCAACTCTCCTTCCTCCATGCCACCCGCATGGAAGTTACTTTTCTTCTCTTAAGCTCTAAGAAGATCCTTTCACTCATGAAAGTTTTGCATTTTATAGTGCTGTTCGAGTTCTCTGTTTCCTTGTTGATCTGACTAGTTGTTGTACCCATTACTGAAAGCGGGATGTGACAGAGTCCAACTCGTATGCTTGAATTGTCTGTTTCTCCCTCTATTCCTATCAGCTTTGCTCCGTGCAATTTCGGGCTCTGTTGTTAGCTGCATACATGCTGATCACTGGTATGTCATTCTGATAGATTAATCTTTTTGTAATGATAAAATGTCTCTCCTTTTTTTAAAGTAACATTTTGTGTCTTAAAATCCATTTTGTCTGATATCAATATAGTCACTCCAGCTTTCCCATAGTTGCTATTTGTACAGTATGTATTTTCTATCTTTTTACCTTCTGCCCATTCTTATCTTTGAATCTAAAGTGTGTCTCTTCTAGACAGCATATAACTGTTTTATTTTTATCCAATCTGACAACCTGCCTTTTGACTGGTTTATTTAATCCGGTCATATTATTGCTATCGTTGGGTTTATATCTGCCACTTTACTTTTTGATTTCTATATGCCTGTCTTTTTTTGCGCCAGCATTAGCATTTTAAAAGGGCATGTTACAAAACTATAGATTGGGGTTTTAGGTGCAAAATTTAATAACAAAATATTATTTTGCTTTCCTTCCTTTGTGCAAGAATCTCCCTCAAGTTCTTCCTTATGAGGAACACAAAAACCTCTCTTTCACCTTGCAGGTCCTGGTGAGCTGCTCTGGGGAGAGGTTTGGGGGGCTCTGGGTGAGTCACATGCCTCTGGTAGAGTGGATGAGATGTGATTAGGGAAAACACCCACTGGCATCACAGTCACCACTCTCCCTGCCCTGTATCCCTTTTGAGACAACTCTTCAAGTTTTCTCTCACTTGAGGTATGTTAAGAGGTTGGCACCTGAATGGCAAAAGAATTCTCCTGGACCTGACCATCATTATGCACAAGGACCAGGAGGGAAGCTCTCTGTGGATCATGATCAGGCTAAAAGCACCTTCTCCTACAGCTACCAGCACCGAGGCACCGTTCCTTGAAAACCGCAGGTTTATTGCAAATAACACGCAAGCCAGTTTGGCAAAGTGGAAAACATCTTTACGATATCATCAAGTAAATAAACAAAGTACAGAATTATACCCCTTGCTGAGAGCCCCACGTACAACAGAAAATACATGTGGACAGTCCTTTGGGGGCAGGGCAGGACACGAAACTCTGAAAACATTTCTTCTTGTCATAGTTGAATGGCAATGTGTCCACTGGTTTACTCTTGTTACATGTCCTTTATTGTTATAACATTTTTTGGTTTTTGGCTTAAAAAGCAATAAAAACATGAAAAATTAACGAAGGCTGATAAAAAGGAGCAAGGGAGGGAAAGAGGTAGAAAGGGAGAAAAGACAAAGGAAGCGAGGTCGATCTTACTTGGGCTGCAGGCAGGAGATAATCCCTTCAAGTTTTAAGGCAGCTACAGTTGATGAGTAATGAGAGGAGATCTGAGCGCCATTTGTGTTTTAATATTTACTTAGTGTAGTAAAAAATTGGGGAAAAATAAAGTAAGGTATCCGGGGGAGTTCAAGACCTGAAATGGACCATCTGAAACATGATCTTAAAAAAAGATACTGTGATTCCAGTCCAAAGGCTTTAATTTCACACCAGGGAGTAGGAAACTTCATGGCCTGTAAAACATTTTTTACGTCTGGTTATTTGCCCCGGGGGAGGAAGCAGAAGGCCCATCTCTGCATCCCCGGCCTCCCTGAGCTGCTTCTGCCCGCTCCCGGCTCCTGTCCTGTCCTGCTGCTCTGACTCACCCTGAGACTAGTCTACTAGGCCAGCTGCATCCGAGCCCCCACATCCAGGACCCCATTTCGCCTCAGATGTCACCTCCATGGAACCTTCCTGACCCCTGTATCCTATTTTTTAAAAGGCCCGTGAATGCCCTACAGTTGTGTCCCAGAGCTCCACGACTTAGTCTCCCTAGAAGAAACCGTGGCTCCCTAGGCTGCATCATGCATTCCCGTTGGGTGGATTTCTATCGTGTCACCTTAACTAAGCTGGGACAGCGTTTGTTAGAATTCTCTGCCTGGAAGTGCTTGGAGTGATCAGGGGCCGCACTTGGCATGAACCGTGGGAGGCTTCGATGAGGGAGGAGCCTGTCTGCTTAGAGGTCAGTGCGCTGCCCTCTCCTGCCCACTGCTCCCCCTCCCCCGCCCAGTCTGAGTGGGGCAGCCGCCAGTCCCCCCTCCTTGTCCTCCCGCATCTCCTGCACCTCCGCTCCAACTACAGATCAGAAGAGCTCCAGTTGATCCTTCTCGATCTTGTGCCACCCACAGGAGGTCCCAGTTGCCTTTGCTTCCCACACGTCGTGTCCCTCATCCTTCTCCAGCTGCTGGTCCTGCACGCTCCAGGCTCCAGCATCAGAGGCGGGAGTGGCACCCTGGCAGGACTGCATCTGGCCAAATCCCTGCAGTAAACATTCTCCATAGATCCTGGCGCTTCTGGCCAGCAGTGGAACCCTGACTGAGGCCCACCTGCAGGCTCCCCTTTCTCCCTTTTGGGCCGGGCCAGCGACTAGGTTGGATTCTTCTTTTCAAGTTCAGGTACTCCCAGGACAAAGGCTAGACTGGAGGCTTCATTATCTTCAAGCTGATATCTCATTGCAGGGCCCCTGATGCGGCAAGTCAGGGCCGAACAAGGCCTGGCTGGTATCCCAGAGCTGGAAGAGACTAGGTTTTTCCGGGGTTCCCTTTGCCAGGTGGCTACTTCTCAGAGTAGGTGCTCAGGGATAGGACCCACCCTGATGGCTGTAATTTCTCTGGTTCCTTCATCTGATCAGGTGGCCTGGAGATGGGGTGCACCCTCAGGGAGAGACAGGGTGTGCCCCCAGGAGAGGGCTCTCAGGCAGCTGTGGCTCTCTAGACATGTGCTGCTTCCTTGCTAGGAAGCCCTCGAAAGGAATGCAGCCTCTTTGCTCCCTGTTGGCACAGGTGTCTTGGCCTCTCTGCTCTTTCTATGCCCTAGGTTCTTCCAGCTGGAGGACACACTGTGGCTGCTGACTTTATCTGTGGGCCTTGATTATTAGGATCCTCTCGTGCTCTGGGCCCTACTGACATACACCCTGTCACCTAACACTGGGGCAATGCAGCAACCATGCTTCTGCCTCTGAACATTTTCCCACCTCGATGAGTTTCTCTGTGTAGGGCCAGAATAATCTGCGGGGTGTCCAGTAAAAGACGGAGGCCGAACTATCCCTCCCATTGGTCTCTTCTGTTAGAAATTTTCAGTTGGTTAAATGGTGGCACCATCTCGTCTTTCCCACAACAGAGTCCTATCCATGAGAAATAACAAGGTCAGTGGAATGTCCCATGGGTTGTCTTATAGAACTGACCTTCAGGCTTACTTCTCTTTTCTTCTTCCATAAAGTTCTCTGATCTGCACGGTGCCATGGTCACAATCATAGACCCATTGGAACATTAGCTCTCCAAATCACTGGAGACATTCCACTGCCCCCCAGCAGCTTCCTGTCAGTTTCAAAAGGGCACTGGATGTCAGAGAAAGGGCATGGGCATATATGGGGACATCCACTGACTAGTGACACACTCCTGGGTTCAGGAGCTCCCAGGGCTGAATTGTGGACTCGCAGAACTCATATGCTGAAGTCTGATTCCCCAGTACCTCAGAATGTGGCTGTATCTGGGGACAGGGTTTTTAGAGTGGTGACTAAGGTAAAAGGAAGACATTAGTGTAGGCCCTAAGTCACTATGACTGGTGTCTTTATACAAAAAGGAGACAGGGCACAGACACACATACACAGAAGACTCTGAGGACAAAGGAGGAGATGGCCATCACCGAGCCAAGGAGAGGAAACCTTAGAAGAAATCAACCCTGACGACTCTTGTTACCAGACGTCGAGCCTCCAGAACTGCGAGACAGTAAATTCTGTTGCTTAAGCTCCCCAATTTGAGGAGTTTTGTTTCAGCAGCGTTAACCAACCACCACAGGTGGTGGCTTGACTTACCCTCCGTTTCCCCTCATGGACCTCACACCTGACTTGGATGTATTTGGTTCGCACTCGCTCAGTGTTCATTCAGCAGAACAACACTGAAAGCACATGGTTAGCTTCCTTTTTTACGTTTCCTGTGTTTTTCCCGATGTTTCGAACCTGCCAGTCTTTGGATTTGGAGGCCCCACCGTGGTGCCTGGCCTACGCTGGCTGCCTTGGTTTAAGGGGTACAGGTCAGGGGGTATTTTGACGTGGAGGAGTGGGGACACGATTGAGAAGTGCAGGAGCCTGAGACCCAGGCCTGCAGGTTCCTGCTCCGGGGGGCCCATTTCCTGTCCCTCAGTGTCCCTGCATTCTGCTCCTGTGGCCTCTCCTCCGTGGCCTTCTCTTCCCTGGCCTCCACTTTGACTGAGGAATTCCAAGGGCACAGACACAGAGAGGGCCAAGTCACAGATCTGAGGGCAGCCATGCCTTGAATGTGGATATCATGGGCTTGGGATCTCCCTTTGTCTTCCTTGTCTTAAGTCCTAGAGATGGTGAATTTTATTTGCCAGCCTTAAATATTCTGGCTCCGTGATGTGAGAAAACCCTGTGTGTTGGTCTGCTTTCAGTTTCGTCACATATATGGAACAGCAGGACTGTCTGCATGGGAACCAAAAGTGTCTCTATTCACCACTGCTGCCTGTCTGTTATAGGGTTATTGTAGCAACAGTCATACCTTCGCTTTTGGTGGCTTACAGTTTCCTGACCACCTTTACAACATTTTTGTTTTACTGCATTGTGTTATTGTCCCTGATTCATACATATAAATTTAATATGGAAGACCATATTCTCCCAATGATCATGCAGCTATGCTGATTCCTAGTGCAGGACAAATGTCCCCTCAGGCCATCTATTGTCTGTGTCACAGCATATACTCAGTTGCCCCCTTATCTATGTGGCTGGCCCAGCCCAAGTGACCCTGGGTAACTCAGCCCAGGGCACTACTCGTATGTGAACTAGGGAGAAGATGGCTCCCCCAAATCTGTGAGATCAAGACAGTCCCTTTTCAGGGAAGCCTGTTTCTGATCTCCCCAGCTTTCCCAGATCCCAGGGTCTGGGTCTGTGAGGAGCCCCCTATCCTCCACCACCTGCAGACCTCAGGCGGCCTGTACGCATCAAGAATATCAGCAGCTATCTTTCCCAACCTGGCTCAGAAATTGCCACTGTTTTTCCAAGTCCAAGTCACACTAACTGGATAGCAGAGAGAAGTAGTCTTTTTTTTTTTTTTGAGAAAAATCACTGGCCTTCTATTCTGAGGTTTTGTGATAATGTGTCGAATTCTAGCATCACTCAGAATCTACTTATGTTCTGATAGCTTCAGGACTCCTAGGCTCCTGAACAGCCCTTAGTGGCCAATACTCACCTGTCTTAAGACTTTGGGTGTCATGGAGCATATGAATTTTAGCTTATCTCAGGCCCCTTCTGCATTGGTTTAATGTAGAATTAGGCTCCACCTTCCTTCCCCTTTCTGTCTTCTGCATGAGAATTTTCCATTTGTGCTGGCCTGGACTCCAGTCAGTGCTGGGCCTGATGTTTCAAGCCCTGTTCCTGGGGTTCCACATCTGCAGTCAGCAGAATTCCCAAATTTCCACTCCTGGTATCTACACCCTGAGTAATCTCCTCCTCTTAAGCAATACTGAAAATGACATATTTAACTGCTCTGATCAGCTTTCAAAGGTGCAAGTCAATTTACAGATGAAATTAAGGTCCCTTATCAGTTGACCTTGATAATCAAAAGAGAGATCACCCAAGCCCTTAAAAGGGACTGGGCCCTGTCTGAAGAGAGATTCCAAACATGAGAAAGATCCTAGCACTGGCCTTGGGGAAGTAAGCCTCTGTGTTGTAAGAGGGCTTAGTTGGCGGGCAGGAGCTGAGGGGAACCTCTAGCCAACAACCTCCAGCTGACAAGGAATCTGGGCTCAGGGTCCTACAATAGCAAAGAGCTGAATTTGGCCAATAACCGTATCAGCTTAGAAGTGGATCCTGAGATCTGGCCGGGAATGCATTTTGGCCAACACTTTGGATGCCAACCTTGTGAGGGACACTGTCCGGACATCTGACCTATAGAACTGTGAGATAATAAACACAAGTTGTTTTAAGCTGCGAAGTTAGTGGTGGTTTAGTATACAGCAGTAGAAAACTAGTGTAGTGCCCTACTTTTATCCCTACCCAGGATAGGGGGCTGGTTTTTATCATAGCTATTGAAGCTCCCTTGTTCTCTCTGTCACTGTGTGACTTCTTGATTGGCTTGCAACCTGAAATCCCATTCTTCAGACACAACTTGAGCCCATGGAATACATGGTAAATCCTGGGTTCTGGGCTAGAGTTCATCCTCCCCAGGGTCAACCCCCATGGCTCCATGCACCTAAGTGAGTAGAAAGGAAGGTTTGGATCCCATAGTTCTTCTCCAGTGGGCTCCATTCCACATAGCTATGCCCCTAGTTCCCATCAGATCCTTTCCAGGAACTTACAGGAACAAAAAAACCCAGCCACTTGATATCAGGGACTCTCTCCCAAGGTTTTCCTAAAGAAGGTTAAAAAAAAAAAAAAAAAGTTGCTATTTCTTCAAACCCAGACCACAGTAACTTGAAACTAGAGAGGAGTGAACATTTTTTTGGAATTATAGTGGCTTCTCCCATTTGCAGGGTTGAGAAATTATTGACCATCATTTCTTGGGAGACTTGGTGATTTATTTGAGAAATTCTTAGGAGGGATTGCAATGAGAGAAATCTCAACAAAGTCTCAAAGCTGCTGACCAGCCTATTTAAAAATATGCTATATATTCAGCAAGCACTTAGGGTAAACCACAGGAAAAATACAGGAGAGAATTAATTCCCTGTCAAATACAGTTGGAAATGTAAAACACAAAATGTATTAGTGAAGTTGGAAAATGGAGAAAGACCCCTGCTTGATTTCTGTTTATCAATTAGTAATATTGGTTTTTTTTAAAATTTTATAAGATTTATAAGAAGTTGCAAAAAATGGTATACAGAGTCCTATGTCCCTTCACCTAACTTCCCCCAATGGTGGCATTTTATATAACTAGAGTATAATATTAAATACATAACTTACATGATACATGTTATAGGTTGAATTGTGTCTGCCCACCCCCCTGCCCCCACCCCACAATGTATGTTGGAGTTCTAACTTCCCAGTACCTTAGAATGAAACTTCTTTGGAAATATGGTTGGCTGATGTGATTAGTGAAGACGAAATCATACTTGAGTAGGATGAGCTCCGAATCTACTATGACTGATGTCCTTATGAAAAGATGGTAATAATACAAAGACAAAGACATGCAAGGGCTGTTTTATGTGATGATAGGCAGAGATTTGAGCTATGCCACTGCAAACCAAGGAATACCAAGGATTGCCAGTCAACCACCAAAAGCTAAGATTCTGCCTTCCGTTTCCATGAATTTGACTACTGTATGTACCTCATATAAGTGATATCATAGATTGTCTTTTTGTGACTGACTTATTTCATTTGGCATAATGTTTTAAGGTTCATCTATGTTTTAATATGTATCAGAATTTCCTTTCTTTTTAAAGCTGAATAATAGTCCATTGTATGCATATACTACATTTTGTTTTTCCATTCCTCTGTTGGTGGACACTTTGGTTGCTTCCACTTTTTGGCTGTTGTGAATAATGTTGCTATCAATATGAGTATACGTGTATCTCTCTGAGAACTTTCTTTCAGTTCTTTTGAGTACATGCCAAGAAATGGAGCTGCTTGATCATAGGTAATGCTGTATTTAATTTTTATGTTTGACTTTTTGTGTTAGTCTAGCATTTTTTTTATTTTTAAGAGGGAGAACTAGGGAGGAAATGGGACTACTCCACCCTGGCTGGAACTGGCAAGCTTAATCAATTTAAAAAATCTTTTTCTTCTAGTTAACAGATAAACCCACATTACAGCATAATTGGCAAGGATCTCTTAAAGTTTATGTCAAGATCATGAACACATATCTCCTTGGAATCCTTACCTCCTTCTGACTCTCAGGGAATTTTCCTAAAGAATAATTAGGTTTCAGGCCCTCTGGTCAACCATGGAATGTAAGTCCAGTGAGGCAAATTATTTCTACTTCTCCAATGTGATTTTTTCCTTTATTGGAACTGCTAGCGTGTAAGTAACACATAGGTATTAAAATAAAGGTCATCATAATCCTCTTCAATTTCTAAGAAACTTTCTTTTTTTAAAACATACAGTGTTTTATTAGTTTCAGGTGTACAATATAGTGATTCAACGATTACATACATAACCCGGTGCTCATAACAACAACTGTACTCCTTAATACCCATCACCTATTTAACCCAACCCCTCACTCCCTGCCCGTCCTTTTTGGCAACCATCAGTTTGTTCTGTATAATTAAGAGTCTGTTTCTGGATTTGTTTTTCTCTCTTTTTCTCTTTGCTCATTTGTTTTGTTTCTTAAATTCCACATATGAGTGAAATCATATGGTATTTGTCTTTCTCTGACTGACTTATTTTGTTTAGCATTATACTCTCTAGCTCCATCCATGTTATTGTAAATGGCAAGATTCCATTCTTTTTTATGGCTGCGTAATATTTCACTATATGTACATATACATATATATGCTACTATACACACACACACACACACCCCACATCTTCTTTATTCATTCATCAGTCAATCTATGGACTCTTGGGGTGCTTCCATAATTTGGCTATTATAAATAATACTGCTATAAACATAGGGGTGCCCATATCCCTTTGAATTATTATTTTTGTATTCTTTGAGTAAATACCCAGTGCATGATTATGAGATCATAGGGTAGTTCTGTTTCTAACTTTTTTAGGGATCTCCAAACTATTTTCCACAGTGGCTGCACCAGTTTGCATTACCACTGCAAGAAGGTTCTTTTTCTTCACATGTTGTTGTTTTTTGTGTTGTTGATTTTAGCCATTCTGACAGGTGTGATGTCGTATCTGATTGTTTTTTTGATTTACATTTCCCTGATGGTAAGTGATGATGAACATTTTTTCATGTCTCTATTTGCCATCTCTATGTCTTCTTTGGAGAAATATCTGTTCATGTCTTCTGCCCGCTTTTAATTGGATTATTTGGTTTTAGGGTGTTGCGTTATAAGTTCTTTATCAGATATGCCATTCTGTAGGTTGACTTTTAGTTTTGTTGATGGTTTCCTTTGCTGTGCAGAAGTTTTTTATTTTGATGTAGTCCCAATAGCTTATTTTTGCTTTTGTTTCCCTTGCTTCAGGAGACATACCTAGAAAAAGTTACTTTAGCTGATGTCAAAGAAGTTAATGCCTGTGCTCTCTTCTAGGATTTTTTGGTTTCTGGTCTCATGTTTAAGTTTTTAATCCATTTTGAATTTATTTTTGTTTATGGTGTAAGAAAGTGGTCCAGTTTCATTCTTCAGTTTAGCTTTCCCAGCACTATTTCTTGAAAAGACTGTCTTTTCCTCATTGGATATTTTTCTTGCTTTGTCAAAGATTAATTGACCATATAATTGTGGGTTTATTTCCTGGTTTTCTCTTCTGTTCTATTGTTTATGTGTCTATTTTTGTGTCAGTACCATACCATTCTGATCATTACAGCTTTGTAATATACCTTGAAGTCTGGAATTGTGATGCCTCCAGCTTTGCTTTTCTTTTTCAAGATTACTTTGGCTACTGGGAGTCTTTTGTGGCTCCATACAAATTTTAGGATTATTTGTTCTAGTGTACAAAAATGTTGGTTTCCAAGAAGCTTTCATTCCTGTTATCTCATTGATTCCCACAACATCACTGTGAAGGCAGCAATCAAAACCGAGATGATTTATCTCTGTTTTATAGACAAGGAAATGGACTTGGAAAAGTAGATTTGAGATGAGAATTCTAAAACTTGTGTTGTTTGAGTCACTGCACTTGTTTAACATAATATCCATACCATTTGATTGAATTAATGATAGTAGGACGGCTTCAGCTGAAATGATCAACCCCATCTTTATTGACAGAGTATATCTTGTTAATGGGCTGTACCTTGTTTCCTAGCCCGAGGACTGTGAGAGAAGGTAGGGAGGGGGTGGAGGGACACGTTGGTGGATTGAGAACATCTGGTTTGCATTTGGCATTGGAAGGGATAATAACTCTGTTACACAGGCCTGGAGTTTCTCTTTCTGATTAATCATCAGGGGCTGCAGTGGTATACTCTGGAGCAGGACATTAGTATTAATACAAACTGAGGCAACTTTCTTGTGAATTCTAGAAACTTGGGGTCATCTATAGTAGAGGATTGTGTGTGCAGATGGGTTGGTGGTTCAACAGCTCACATCAGGCTGGGGCTGACAAAGTCAAGGCAGCAGGAGGTTGGCTGAAGACATCACTGTACATGTTTGCTGATGGATACACTTAAGCCTCAGACATGTATGCTCTGCCTGAACCTGGAGTGTCTGGTGGGCTGCCTGGCGAGTTTTATGATCCCATAAACCCTCTAAGTGGAAGGTCAGATGAAGACTCAGGGCTCCACACCACAAAGCACGATAAGGCTTGGTTAGGATGTCGTGCTTGTCCAGCATGCTGCTGACAGGTAGCCTAAGGGGTCTCATGGTCCGACAGCCTCTGTCTGAAAAGCTTCCTTGCCTCCCTGGATGGCAAAGTCAAGTTCCCATGGAATGTGCCCCAGTTATCAAGCTGACACGATGTGTAGGTTTCATGCTAATGTTGGCGGTCTCACCTGTGTTATATGAACAACACTAAACCGATGCTTTGGGCAGACAAGTAAGAGGACAGGGTTTCCGTGAAGGGGTTTCTTACCCAGCCTGCTGATTTACGTACGTTTTTGAATATTGTTTCCAAGGCTGCATGTGTGGTAGGTTTGTCTGCAACATGAGTGGGGTGTATGACTCCCTATCCCCTAATTTTTCTAGGCAGTGGGATAATTTAGTTCTATCTTTAATGACCGTATTAAATGATCAGGTTTGGATTGATGTATTTGGATTCTTTCCACTTTCCTTGTAAATAGGAAAGCAAAAGGAACTGACATTTAGATTTCTATGACAACTTTTAAACTTATCAGCAATATCTCCGGAAATTTTGTGCTGTCTGTGAATGAAGAAAATGCACTTTGTATTTCTTCCATTTGTCATGTCTGTAGCCTCTAAAGTGCCTCAATTACACATTCTGCTGGAAGCACCTGCTGGGCGCAGTCTTGCTCTGGGAACAGGGGTCTTGGCTGGCAGCACTGGAGCCTTTATGCACTGTCCAGGTTTGGTCCTGGGAATGACACACAACACTGGGTGGAAGGGCCAGCTTATTCCCTGGACGAGGTTCTGGGCACTCCACCTGCCTCCCCCACTCCCTACCCCCCACTGACCCTCCAATCTCATCATGTCCCGCTTTTCCTTTCTTTTTCTGCTCCCCAGACTACAATTTAGGAACATTCAACAGAGAGGATTCCCTGGGACCCTCACTCAAAGCCTTATTTTATTTCATTTTTTTGGACTTTTGTATACGTCTAGCAACTTTAGTAGACTAGAATAGAGGAAAGAGGCTACATATTCATGGAATTAAAAAAAATATATATATCCAAAGTGATTAAAATGTTTTTTAAAAAGCATCAGAAATGGTAACTGTGGTAGGCCGAATAATGGCCCCCAAAGGCATCCATGTCCTAATCCTTGAGAACTGTGGCTATGTTACTTTACATTGCAAGGGGGAATTAAGGCAGCAGATGGAATTACAGTAGCTATCCAGTTGGCCTTGAGATGGGAAGAGTATTCTGTATTACCTCCTTGGGCCGATGTAATCGCCAGGGTCCTTAAAAATGGGAGAGGGAGGGGGAGAAGGGTCATTGTCAGGCGGATGCCCTATGGAAAGGCCTGGCCTGGCCTGTGCTGGCTGTGAAGATGGAGGGAGGGGTTATGGGCCAAGCCTCCAAAAACTGGAAAAGGCAAGGAAATGGAACCCCCCCCCACCCCTGCCGCCCCAGAAACTCCAGAAGGAACCAGCCCTGCCAAGAGCTTGATTTTGGTCTAGTAAGGCTGATTTCAGACTTCCAGTCTCCAGAACTATAAGATAATAAATGGCATTGTCCCTAACTCTGTGCTAATTTGACACAGCAGCAAGAAGAAATTAATACAGTATCATACCCCCAAACCTAATTTCCCAAGCACAGGGACCTGTGAGGTTACTGCTATAAATTACATAGGAATACCAGAACCTGAGATCACCTAGACGGGCGAGTGCTATGCGCAGGTCATTGCCATCCAGGCCTTTCTTACTCCATGCACCTGCTGTGTCTCTTGTCAAGGGCTGGAGGGTGTTTCCTTTCTTCTTTCATGACAATGTGGCAGAGTTGGCCTAAACAGGCCCGAAGAGGCCTGGCCATGTCCCCTTTTAGCCCTCTTGGAAGCAGACTGTAGAAAGTCTGAGTACCTTGCTGGAGAGTGAGGCCTGGCAAATCCCCAGCTATTCCAGCTGCATCAGTGGGTGCATCAGGTGGAAATGAAGCCATTGTGACCCTACAGCTCTCATCAAGTCCAACAACAGCCCGCGGAGCAGCAACAGCCTTGCACTGAGTGTGGGGCAGACGTCTGGGCAAATCATGCCAACCACACATTTCAGATCATTTTTGAGTTTCTTCCATGTGCCAAGTGCTGGTGGAGAGCATGCTTCTTGGCAAAAGAGCAAGTCTGGTGCCTGTTTGTGTCCATTCCAGGTTACTGAAGCAAAGCATGACAAACTAGCAAACAATGAAATGTGTGTTTTATTGTAAAAGGGGAAACCGAAGACCAGAAAGCCCAAGTCATTTTCCCAAGGCCACACAGCTAAGTATAAATGAGGACTCATACTGAGAGCTGGGCTCCAAGCCTGCTGGGTCAGGTCAGTTACTCCTGCAAATCACATCTTTTATCCCATGATTATCTCAGATATGCACCAAAGGCTGTCCAGAGTTCTGCTTGACCAAGGTTTAATGAAGTTAAAGTACACATTTTCCACATACTCTATTTTTCCATTCTTTAAGGCTCTGAATTTTGTTGGTGTAGCCTCACATAAAAGTCTCACTATTACAGAGATAAACCACAAAATTTGATTAGGTTTCAATGGGCGGAAAACCATGTAGCCCAAATAAATGTAGAAATGATTGGTTTTGGGGCCAGTGGATAAAATGCTCCCAGCTATAGCTGTACCCTTTCCACCTTCCTTAAAGGAATTTACAATACAGAAAAGAGGCCGATAAAGCAGAAATGTCAATTAAAACATGTTTTCACTTCTGGGAATCATTTTGATTAAAACATATAATTCAGCTATACTTAATTACTATGTATAAAGCACTTTCTGAAATGTTTTCTATTCTTTGGGGTAGGTTTTCCTTTTTTTTTTTTTTTTAAATGGAGGATCAGACTGTCCTTTTTTCAAAGCTCCCAGAATCCTTATTTGTGGCCTACCATTCAGTTTCCAACATGAAATATTCAATACGGGGAGGTAAGGAAGATCTTCCCCTCCACGTTCCTGAGTTTGGAACGTGCTGCTGGGAGCGGCAATGGAAATGCACGTGTTGGTTCATGTGATCTGAACTGCAACACACATGTGTCATCTGAGATCGCAGTCTGTCTCTCCCATCATCTTTTATTTTATTTTTAGAAGGCTGCAACTGGGCTGCGCCATGCTGCATTAGGGTGGGTAGCTCTATGCAGCAGGATTTTCAAGGAACCAGCATCTGGGCGGGTTGGTAACGTTCTCCTCTTCACCGCTGCATCTAACTGGGCATATTGGTTTCCTATGCTGTTGTGACAAGTCTCCGCAAACTTGGGGACTTCCAACGGTTCAGATGTATCATCCTCCACTTGGTAGGTAGAGGTCTGCAACGGGTCTCCCTGTGCTCGCATCAAGAATGGGCAGGGATGCTTCCTTCGGGAACTCCAGGGGAGGGATCTGTTTCCTTGCTTTTTCCAGCCTCCAGAGGCCGCCCATAATCCTTGGTGAATGGCTCCTTTTTCCTTCTTCAGGGCCAGTGAGTGGTGCAGGGCCTTTGAACCTCTCTCTGACTCACCCTCCTGCCTTCCACTTTCACTTACAGAGACCTTTGAGATTATATTGCGTGTCCTTCTGCAGAGTCTAGGATTTCTCTCTACCTCACAGCCCCACCCTCAACCTGAGTAAAGAAACATGTTCAAGGTGTGGGATTTGGGGGCAGATGTCTTCAGGGGCCATCATTCCAACTTGCTGCCATGGACTTTTCATGGGTGGTTGCTGGGCTGCTTTTCCGATCTAGCCCGCACGGGCTTTCTCTCATGGACCTCCTCTACTGGGGGCTGAGGCCCCTATGTTCTGGTTGTCATCCTGGGTCACCCATTTCTCCCCCCCCCCCTTTTTTTTTAAGATTTTTAATTTATTTATTTGACAGGCAGAGAGAGAGGAAGGGAAACAGGCTCTCTGCTGAGTGCAAAGCCCGATTCGGGGCTTGATCCCAGGACTCTGGGATCATGACCTGAGCCGAAGGCAGAGGCTTTAACTCACTGAGCCACCCAAGTCCCCCTGGGTCACTCATTTCTGTTCATGACAGTGGCCTCCTGGGACCATAAGCAATGCCTTCGGGTGGTAGGAAGACCCAGTTCCAGGTTCCACGGTGCTTCTCTCTGTCCTTTGATGCTTCTTTCCACAGGTGGGGCACTTGGTGAGGACACTGCCTACTCTCGATGGTCCAGCATCTTATCAACTTTGCTGCTGGGGCACCTTGGTGTTCATCCCAGACTTCTGGGTTTTGCAATGGTCCCTTTACCTTCAGGGGAGCTGTCTTCCAGGCCTGCTGGGGACACTGTCTTCCCTGACCCTTCCATGCCTTTGCTCCTCCTTAACAGTGGGTCTCTTGGGAGTCTCCACCTGCCTGCCAGGATCACTGTCTACTGGGTGCTCCTTGACCTCAAGTGCTATGCTCTTGCACCCTGCCAAGACCCTCACCCTCCCAGAGGGGCTGGGCTCTCGGAGGGTGGCCTTGTTGAGGCTACTGACTCAGCTGCTAACTCAGCACACTAAGTCTCAGCTGACTGAGACAGCCCAGCTTCCTCCGGGGTCCACCTGATGGGCATCTGGTCCAGGTTCCAGCCCCTCTAGACCTTGTTGCCTCTGAGCACTCACAGCTGAGGCAGCAAAAAACAAAACAGGTGTCTGCAATCCTCTGCTAGAGACATAACGTGATAGCATCACAAATACTAGTATCTATTCTATTAGAAATCATTAAAGAATCATCTGAGATGGTTCTTCAAAAGTATCCCCCCCAAATAAAAAGATATTCCACATGGCACAAAGAGTCAAACATAGAAGTAAAGCAATGAAAACAATTGAGGGGAAGAGAGATGAATATTTATCAGATCCCAGGATGAATGTGGGCTTTGTAATTATAATGCTTTGGAGGAAATTAATTCACTAGAAGACCCCCTGGGAAGAGCATGGCAATCGTTTGGAAAAATGTCCTCTAAGCCTGGTGCATATCCTCTCATGGGGGCTGAGGACCCTCTCTCCTGGCTGCCAGCCTGGGGCCCATTTGGGAGGAAGGGGGACCCCAAGATGCTTAAGGAAGGTGAGGGCTTTTTAGAACTGCCTTCCAGAGAGCTACAGGACGTCCCTAGTGAACTTATGTTCTGCTGAGAGCCGGTAGTCAGTTTTCGGACAAATATGGGGCCCTGCACCATGGAGCAGAAGGAAGTTCAGGTTTTGGTGATCTTAGGGGAGATGTGCTGGGCAATGGGTTTGAATTTTATAAAAATTAAAAAGCTCTGAAGAAACAACAACAAAATGTACCACAAGTAAAAATAGAAGTAGGTAAGGAACTAAGCACAGTGTTTGCAGTGAAGATGACTGAGGTTTCATTGGCCTCTTCTTGCTGGTCCCTGCCTCCAAGAGAAACTGTTCAGCCAGGGCCCTCTGGGAGGAGCCAGAGATGGGAGCCGTGGAAATTAGGGGAAATGAGGGTGGAAAGGAGCAGAGGGAGCCACAGGAAGTCAGACTGGGGGGGAAGGAGCAAGACAAGGTAGGGAGGAAGTGGCTTGGGTGCCCCAGGAGTCCTGGTCCAGACTCAGAGGAGCAGCCCCAGGCTTCCAGGAGCTTCCAAGCTTTGGTCTCCTTGCTGCCGACCTAGTGGGTGGAGGAGGGCCTCTGCCCATGTGCAGCTCAGGCGGCTGAGCCAGTAGTATGGCCCCTCGGCCATATATGCTTCCTGGGGTCAGGGTCTAGATGAGCATTTTCATGGCCAGCACAGATGTGACAAGAAAGTCACAAAGAAAGGCATGCCGATGGCCAAGAGGTGTTTAATGTAGAGTGTCCTCCAGCCCACGGAGAAGGCAGAGCTGACAGGGGATGTGGAATGACCTCCCCAGCCATTCTCAGCTGTGGGCTTCCCACTGTATACTCTCTGGCAGAAAAATAGAGAAGACCCCTGCGGTCCTCAGGGCCTGAATTCATCCCCCAAAGAATCACGGAACTCTGAATCTCAGAGTTTGAGTTTCCTTTTTCTGCATCCCCATGGCCATCCAGACTATGCTTGAATATCTCCCATGCCAGGCAACTCACCTGCGTTCGAGACATTTCTGGTTAGGATTTGGGCAGGGCAAGTCACGGCGGAGTCCATGGCCAGCTAGAAATGCAGAGCTTCAGGCCTGCCCTGGAGAACTGAGCGAGAATTTGCATCTTTCCAAGATCCCACAAACATTCTGTGGGAAGAATTCTGCCTTGGAGCCGGCTTCTGGGCACCTGTCTGACACCAGCTCTCACAATTACCAGCTGGCCTCAGCTTTGCTTTTGGAGGGGGTCCCATGAGATGCTGCTGCCCCCTTTTTCTGCATGGCAGGTGCTAGCTGTATGGCCTGGAGTGGTGCTTCGGATGTAGTGGTGGCAGGTGGGCGGGGAGTCGTTCAGAGGTGAACCCACATTTCGGGTGGCTGGAGGCAGGGAAGGAATGGCAGGTTTGGGGGATGATGGGAAGGATTTTGTGCTTATGATCTGAGGTTTGTGATGAAGAGAGGCCCGGGTTGTCAGGGGCCTTGAATGGCAGAATAAGGACTCTATTCTGTGAACAACTGGACTCTACTCTCTGACTTTCTTTCTGGAAGATGCCTTTAGAGATAATGCAGAGGGCAGAAAACAGCCCTCCCTCCCCTATACCACGCTGTCAGTGGCCCTGAACCTGCTAGGCTCTCTGTCCTATGAATTTTATTCTGGCAAATGCACTTCCTTCACCCTGGAGTGTCCTTTCTGCTCCCTCCTCCTGTCTATCCACCCCTCCCTCGATGTTCAACTTTTAGCTCAGCTCAGTCAAGGAGCACCTCCCCACCTCCCCACCTCCCCAGACTCCTAGGCCTGCCGGCACTTGAAATGTGGTCAGTGTGACCGAGAACTGAATTTCTAAGCTGTTAAGTATAAACTACATGGCAGATTTAGCATAATTTTTGTATCAATTCCATGTTGAAATAATAATATTTTGGATATGTTCAGTTAAGTAAAATATACTATTAAATTAATTTAATCTTTTAAAACGTTTTAAGATGTGGCCACAAGAGAATTCAAGATTACATATGTGGCTGACATCGTATTTCTATTGGGCAGCACTGCCTCAGACGGGTTAGCTGCCCCTCCTGTGTGCTCCCAAACTGCCCTGTCCTTATCCCAGTAATTGTTGAGGGTTTGACCATCACCTCCCAAAAGGTCCGTTTCTTGAAGGGATGTTCTGGTCCAGGCCAACAGAATCCCCGGCACCTAATTACAGCAGCACACACAGAGAAAATGCTGAAAAATGATTGTGGCGGGGGTGTGATTGAGGGAAGAAGGGAGAGAGAGAGAAGGGAAGAGGGAAAGTGAGAGAAGAAGGGAGGGAGAAGAGAAAGAAGGAGGAGGAAATATGGATCCCAGGGCAGGAGTGACGCAGCACTGGATGCCTAGGAGGCTCTGAGTGGGCAGCGAAGGGAGCCCTTCCCCATGCCCAGGGATACCAAGCTCTTACTACCCGGCCTCTAGAGAAGGAACGTGATGAAGACAACGATTCAGCTAGAACTAGAGTAGGTTCATGAAATCACTTTCTAATACAGAGGCGAGCTAAGCAGAGTTAGATCTCCACTCATGCATGCCCCCAGAACTTTCTCTAGAGGGGAAATACTTTATCTCCTAACATAATGCAAAAATAGTCTTTAGACTCTATTATTTCAGGGGAAAGTACCTTCTCCCTCATCTTTCTGTCCATATGATGAAAGCCTAATGGGTTTTAGGATTTATCTACCTGGCAGGCCTTTTAAAATTTCTTGGCCCATGGGCCATAAAACAACCTGTGTCTACTTAAGCACAGTGAATCTGGTCCACGGGAAGGTGGTGCTCAGATGTGGTCTTTCCCTGCAGTTGTGCCTGGGAGGAAGCTCATCACGCTGACAGCTCTTGCTCTGGACTGAGCATTCCATGTGGTGTAATGAAAGTCATACCCAGAATATGCAGGTAAGATGGATTGGGTGAGTTAAAGAAGTCTATGCTGTGGGTAAGACATCAAATAAAACTGTTGCTATTGTTCTCTTTAACATGGTGAAACCAGTCCCTCTGTGATTTATGTAAAATGCATGTTCTAAAATGAGAAGACAAGATATATTTCAAACATACCCAAACCCAAATTGAATGATTCCTCTTCACTCTTCCTCTGCTATTTACAAATTATCTAATTCCACACATGGAGTCTGGTTATCATTATTTAGGAAAAAAAAAATTCAACTTTACCACTTATTCCCTAGATGTGAAGGTTATTTGACCTCTTCACTTCGCAGTTTCAGTATTTCTACGATAGACAGTGGTATTATTTCACAGAGGCTCGACACATATTAAAGCAAATGAAATGTTAAGAAATGTTTTATAGGGGCGTCTGGGTGGCTCAGTGGGTTAAAGCCTCTGCCTTCAGCTCAGGTCATGGTCCCAGGGTCCTGGGATCGAGCCCCATGTCGGACTCTCTGCTCAGCGGGGAGCCTGTTTCCCTCTCTCTCTCTCTCTGCCTGCCTCTTTGCCTACTTGAGATCTCTGTCTGTCAGATAAATAAAAAAAACTTAAAAAAAAAAGAAATGTTTTATAACAGCGCACACTCTAAGTTATAGCTGTCTCCATTTTTTTGGTCTCTCATCCCTAATGAGAAGGATTTTCATTAAGTTACAACATTGGTGAGTGTTGCAAGATGAGTAGGAGTTAGGAGGAGTTTGGGGAGGGCAGGAGGTCCAATCAAAGAGGGTTATAAACTCCAAGCATGGAGACATCATGCTACAGGGTGGAGTACTGGGGAAGGCTGAGTCGGAAAGATGGGAAAGCGATGGTGGGTAGAACCCTGGAATGCTTGGGGCAAGAGGAAATGGTGGGTGAAGCTGGGAATCTTTGGCAAGCAAGAGAAGGGAGTGGTGTCCGATGTTAATTTATTTTGAAGTGTCCTTTGGAATTATCCACTAACATGTCTTTGGTGGTGTTCATAAGAACTGCTTTGGAGGTATTTTGATGTGGGAAGGATGACTACAATAAGTTAAGGAGTGAGAGAGGTGAGAAACTTGCCTGTCCTTTCAGAAGCTGGATGGTGAAGGGTGGAAAAACAGACACTAGGTAGAGAGAAGATCGAGGGCTTTTTTTCCCTTTTAAGATGGATGTGGTTTGAACACATTAATATACAGATGGGAACATCCTACCAGAGAGATATTGAGAATACAATAAAGTGAAGGGAGATCTGTGAACAAAGCTCTTCAGCAGCCACCTCATGGGTAGGGAAGGGGGTCAGGAGGCTCTGCCTTGCTGTGTATCCAGAAAACAAGGAGAAGCATTTATGCCGAAAGAGGGAATGATAGAGTGCTAACTTATTCCTTAATTAAGTCTGAGTTGGAAGAGGGGAGGGCAGGAGTTGAGAGAGTTCCTGCCGCTTGTCTATCAGTTTTCCTGGAAACAGACTCTGAGAGGGAGTTTTGTGGGTGCTTTCAGGAACAATATCTTGAGGGTGAGCAGTGTAGGAAAAGAGGGAGGCATTGAAGTGGTGCACCTGCAACAGTTCTAGTTCATATGTCCATTGTAGACAACCTCCAGGGTTATCCTACCGGGAGCTCTGGTGCTGAAGTGACGCTTCCGAATGGTCCTGCCTTGAGCGAGGAAGCTGAGCTTTTTTAACCCCATGTCAATCAGTCACTGGATTCAGGCCATTCTCAGGTGTTTTGGATGAGGGAAATTCCTAGAGAGGGACTCATTTGAGAGCTATCAGCTGCCAACACTCCTGACAGCTGGAGCTAAGAGGAGCTCTGCCCTGAAAGGTGGCGGCGGGGGTTTGGAGGGACGGTGGGGGTTCTGGATTGCAGATCACAGCCTCTACTACCCCCCTTTTTTGCTGTAAACTAGTTGGTCATGGGAGTAGTGAGGAAGAAGGTGGGCCTGTGGGACTAAGTTAAGTTATAAAGGTTAGAACAAGTTTTGTTTTGAATAAAAAAACATTCCAAAGACCAAAAGAAAGGCAGCAGGGGTGAAGTGTTATGAAGGCAAAGTCAGAGACTAAGAATTTCATTGGCCTCAGTCTTCAAGGTTGTGTGAGTTCACAAGCAGAGCTCAGCATCTCAGATGTAGTTGTAATGAAAAGTCTAGATATGGGCTCTTTTAATATCAGGAGGTCCAAAATAGTTGAGTATATTTGCAAAAGAACTTTAAGGTCTGAAACCAAGAGGGAGATGGTAACTAGTGGAATCATGATACATTTTCAAACTGTTAGGATCTTCAGTTTTGTCCAAGTCCCCTTCTCCCTCTACACTTTCCCTAGGTGATTTTAAGTAGCATATATTTAAATTTATTTTGTTATTAAAGTTGACCTCCCAATTTATATCTTGTGATTGAAGAGTACCTCAAAATAATTCTTCATGATTCTTCTGATATAAAAAAGTGTTTAACTAAATTGTGTTTATTCTACTTACATTCTTTTTTAAAAAAGATTTTATTTATTTATTTGACAGACAGAGATCACAAGTAAGCAGAGAGGCAGACAGAGAGAGAGGAGGAAGCAGGCTCCCCGCTGAGCAGAGAGCCTGATGTGGGGCTCAATTCCAAGACCCTGGGATCCTGACCTGAGCCAAAGGCAGAGGCTTTAACCCACTGAGCACCCAGGCGCCCCTATTCCACTTACATTCTTAATAGATATTTTTGGCCAGATATGGAATTCTACATTGGCAGTCATTTTTCTCTCAGCATATTTAAGGAATTATTCCATGTCTTTTACCTACCCTTGTCTTATGAATGCTCTTTTTGAAGTAAATTTTCCTATTTCTCGCCTTACTTAAAACATCTTTGGTTTCTAGATTTGGTAGTTTTCAAATTTGCCACACCACTTTTTATAATTTCTGGTTCTTGCCTGCCTGAAATTTAAAAAACTTGTTCTTTTCTCTTTGAGTGTTAGAATAAAATGTCTGAGGTAGGGCAGTGCCGGTGTAGCACCCCCAACACTGCACCATCTGGACTACAAGAGTGGGTGGCTGAAGGAGAATGGTGTTGGGGGCATTTGACTTGGGGACCAATGTGTAACACACATGAACACTGAGGCAAGTGAAGATGATGATAAGGACAGTTGGTGGGGGGAAGGAATGAGAGAAAGGCAATGGTGCTGGTGTACTCTTTAACCAATGATGAAGTGTGAAAGGAAGAGGTGGAGAGAAGACAGGGGTGATGGCAGCCAGTGAGTGAGGTATGCTACAAAGAAGAAGGAACAATGGTCATGGCAAACAGAGAGAAGGCCAATCTTATTTGTCTCTGAGGTCAGGGGGACATCTCTCTGTCCACTTGAGAATATCTTGGGGGAAGTGGGTTTTTAAGTGCAATGTCATATTTCAGTGTAGATGTAGATCGGAGAGCTCATCTGTTTTGTGAAGAGGCTAAGGACATAGCTGAGAGTGCCTATCATAAAAAGGATACTTCAGAAAAAAGATGCTCCAATGGCAAAGATAGAAAAGAAGGGTTGTGGTAGGCAGTGTGGTAGTGTGGGAGGGTTAGATCAAAATGGTCAGAGGACATTTGACCAGTATCAAGCCAAGGAGTTGGCCTATACCACAGGTAGAGACCAAGAGTGCTGAGAATGTAAGGTATCATGGGGTTATTGGCCTTAACACTCCATAGATGAGTGGAACTGGATTGCTATGAAAGAGACCAAAGCAAAGTTACCCTGAGCAAGTGGGCCGTGGGTCCCTCAGCTCCAAAGGCACTGACTTACACTGGACGCTGCACCAGTCCCAGGTGAATGAGGAATGAGAAAGGAGGTGTGCTCCTTCCATTACTCTCTTATCTCATGTTAAAAGTAGCAGCTGCAGCAGACCCAGGGGCCTTCTGGAGATGAGATGTGACTCCAAGGGAGTTTTTCCTTGTGTGGGAAACAACTCAGAAGGACTCTGGCTATTAATGAGCTGGCAAATTTGCCTTCTGCAATAATACAGAAGATTAAATCCCTGTCAGAGTGTGGTTGGGACTAAAAATTGAGATAATGTATATGAATGTGCTTTAAAGAATACATTACAAAAGTGATCAAAATATCACCTTCTAATTTAAAAACCATATTTATACATCAATGGATAATATTTTGTATTATTTTGAGGACAAAAGAGCCTTAGAAATACTGAATTATTTCTATAATTTTTTTAAAAGTGGAGTTTTTATTGAGAAAATATATACATAGAAAATTGAAAATATAAAAAAATACAAAAGGAATAAGAAGGTAAATCCTCTGTCTCTTCAGAGTGTTCGTCTTCTAGGGTTCAGCTTTCTTCATGACATTCTTTATGACATTCAAGGTCATAGTATAACTTCTATGTATTAACCTTATTTTTGTGTGTGTGTGTGTGTGTGTGTGTGTGTATACATATATATTACATATATATATATATATATATATATATATATATATATTTCTTTCTTTAAAATTTTGGGATGCAGTTTCATCTAATAGACCAAAATATACCCTAAATCTAGTGTATGGTGTTATTCTATTCTCACACCTGATCACATGCCCTTCCCCCTTTTTTTAAAAAAATTTCTTCTTTCTTTTTTCAACTAACTTCTTATTTTATCAATTCCTTTTTAAAAATCTTTTTAAATTTTCACTTTTACAGTCATATTCCATCCCTTCATTGTATCTACCCTTATTTTCTTTCTTTAAATTTTTGGGAGGCAGTTTCTTCTAAGAGACCCAAATACACCCAAAATCTAGTGTGTAGCTCTGTTCTATTCAACAGCCTGATCATACTTTTTTTTTGTTCCTTTTCCCCCTGGTTTTGGGTCTCTTCTGATTTGTTTAGTATATATTTTTCTGGGTTCATTGTTGTCTTTTTACATTTTGTTTTCTCATTCATCTCTTCTTCTCTGGACAAAATGACAAAATGGAAAAACTCACCTCAAAAAAATAAAAATAAAAAAGAACAAGAGGCAGTACTGACTGCCGGGACCTAATCAATACGGACATTAATAAGGTGTTAGAACTAGAATTCAGAATGATGATTATAATATGACCTGCGCTTGAAAAAAGCATAGAAGATACTAGAGAATCCCTCTCTAGAGAAATAAAATCTAACCAAGTCAAAATCGAAAGTGCTGTTAATGAGGTGCAATAAAAAATGGAGGCTCTAACTGCTAGAATAAATGAGGCAGAAGAGAGAATTAGTGACATAGAGGACCAAATGATGGAGAATAAAGAAACTGAGACAAAGACAGATGAACAACTATTGGATCATGAGGGGAGAATTTGAGAGATAAGCAATATCATAGATGAAACAATATTAGAATAATTGGATCCCGGAAGAAGAAAAAGAGAGAGAGGCACAAGGTATATTGGAGAAAATTATAGAGGAGAACATCCCTAATTTGGGGAAGGAAACAGGCATGAAAATCCATAAGGCACAGAGAAATCTCCTCAAAATTAATAAAAATAGGATAAAGCCCCCACATCTAGTAGTAAAACTTGTCTCAGAGACAAAGAGGAAATCCTGAAAGCAGCTTGGGACAAGAGGTCTATAATCTACAATGGTACAAACATTACATTGGCAGCAGACCTATCCATAGAGACCTGGCAAGCCAGAAAGGACTGGCATGATATATTCAGGGCACTAAATGAGAAAATATGCAGCCAAGGATACTATATCTAGCTAGGATGTCACTGAAAATACAAGGAGAGATAAAAAGCTTCTGGGACAGACAAAAACCAAAAGAATTTGCGATCACAAACCAGCCCTACAGGAAATATTGAAAGCGGTCCTCTAAGCAAAGAGAGAGCCTAAAGGTAACATAGACAAGAAAGGAACAGAGACAATATACAGCAATAGTCACCTTACAGGCAATATAATGGCACTAAATTCATATCTTTCGATAGTTACCCTGAATGTAAATGGGCTAAATGCCCCAATTAAAAGACACAGGATATCTATCAGATTGGATAAAAAAACAAGACCCATCGATATGCTATCTGCAAAAGAATTATTTTAGACCCAAAAACGCCTCCAGATTTAAAGTGAGGGAGTGGAAAACCATTTACCATGCTAATGGACAAAAAAAAAAAAAAAAAAGCTGGGGTGGCAATCCTTATATCAGACAAATTAGATTTTAAACTAAAGACTATAATAAGAGATGAGGAAAGACACTATATCATACTTAAAGGGTCTATCTGACAAGAAGATCTAACAATTTTAAATATGCCACTAACATGGGACCAGCCAATTATAGAAGCCAAATAATAAATACAATAATAGTAGGGGACTTTTACACCCCCCTCACTGAAATGGACAGATCATCTAAGCAAGAGGTCAACAAGGAGATAAAGGCTTTAAAAATGACACACTGGACCAGATGGAATTCACAGATATATTCAGAACATTCCATCACAAAGCAACAGAATATACATTCTTCTCTAGTGCACATGGAACATTCTCCAGAATAGATCACATACCAGGTCACAAATCAGGTCTCAACTGGTACCAAAAGATTGTGATCATTCCCTGCATACCTTTGTCCACAATGTTTTGAAACTAGAAATCAATTAAAAGAGGAAAGTTGGAAAGAACTAAAGAGCATCCTACTAAAGAATGATGGGTCAACCAGGAAATTAAAGGAGAATTGAAAAATTTCATGGAAACAAATGAAAATGAAAATATGACTCTTCAAAATCTTTGGGATGCAACAAAGGTGGCCCTAAAAGGGAAGTATATAGCAATACAAGCCTTTCTCAAAAAACAAGAAAGTCTCAAACACACAACCTAACCCTACACCTAAAGGAGCTGGAGAAAGAACAGCAAAGAAAACCTAAACCCAGCTGGAGAACAGAAATCATAAAGATCAGAGCAGAAATCAATGAAATAGAAACCAAATGAACAGTAGAACAGATCAACAAAACTAAGAACAGGTTCTTTGAAAGAATTAATAAGATTAATAAACCCCTGGCCAGACTTATCCAAAAGAAAAGAGAAAGGACCCAAATTAATAAAATCATGAATGAAAGAGGAGAGATCACAACCAAAGAAATACAATTATAAGAAAGAGGAGAGATCACAACCAAAGAAATACAATTATAAGAAAGAGGAGAGATCACAACCAAAGAAATACAATTATAAGAATATATTACGAGCAACTATGTGCCAGCAAATTTGACAATCTGAAAGAAATGGATGCATTCCTAGAGATGTATAAATTACCAAAACTGCACCAGGAAGAAATAGAAAACCTGAACAGACCCATAACCAGTAAGGAGATTGAAGCAGTCCTCAAAATGCTCCCAACAAACAAGAGCCCAGGGCCAGATGGCTTCCCAGGGGAATTCTACCAAACATTTAAAGAATAATTAATACCTATTCTTCTAAAACTGTTCCAAAAAATAGAAATGGAAGGAAAACTTCCAAACTCTTTTTATGAGGCCCGCATTACCTTGATCCCAAAACCAGACCAAGGGCCCATCTAAAAGGAGAATTTCAGACCAATATCCCTGATAAACACAGATGCAAAAATTCTCACCAAAATACTACCCAATAGGATCCAACAATACATTAAAAGGATTATTCACCTCAACCAAGTGGGATTTATTCCTGGGCTGCAAGGTTGGTTCAACATCCACAAATCAATCAATGTGATACAGTACATTAATAAAAGAAAGAACAAGAACCATCTGATTCTCTCAATAGATGCAGAAAAAGCATTTGACAAAGTACAGCATCCTTTCTTGATTAAAATTCTTCACAGTGTAGGGATAGAGTACATACTTCAATATCATCAAAGCCATCTATGAAAAACCCACAGCAAATATCATTTTCAATGGGGGAAAAACTGTGAGTTTTTCTCCTAAGGTCAGGAACATGGCAGGGATGTCCTGCTATTGAACATAGTACTAGAAGTCCTAGTCTGAGCAATCAGACAACAAAAAGAAATAGAAGGCATCTGAGTTAGCAAAGAAGTCAAACTATCACTCTTTGTAGATGATAGGATACTTTATGTGGAAAACCCAAAATACTCCACCCCAAGACTACTAGAACTTATGCAGGAATTCAGTAAAGTGTCAGGATATAAAATCAATGCACAGAAATCAGTTGCATTTCTATACACCAATAACAAGACAGAAAAAATAGAAATTAAGGAGTCAATCTCATTTGCAATTGCACCCAATATCATAAGATACCTGGGAATAAATTTAACCAAAGAGGCAAAGCATCTGTACTCAGAAAACTATAGTATACTCATGAAAGAAATTGAGGAAGGCACAAAGACATAGCAAAATATTCCATGCTCATGGATTGGAAGAACAAATATTGTGAAAACATCTATGCTACCTAGAGCAGTCTACACATTTAATGCAACTCCTATCAAAATACCATCAAATTTTTTCAAAGAAATGGAATAAATAATCCTAAAATTTGTATGGAACCAGAAAAGACCCTAAATAGCCAGAGGAATGTTGAAAAAGAAAAGCAAAGCCTGTGGCATCACAATTCCAGACTTCAAGCTCTATTACAAAGCTGTAATCATTAAATAGTATGGTACTCACACAAAAACAGACACATAGATCAATGGAACAGAATAGAGAGACCAGAAATGGACCCTCAACTCTATGGTCAAATAGTCTTCAACGAGGCAGGAAAGAATGTCCAATGGAAAAAAGACAGTCTCTTCAACAAATGGTGTTGGGAAAATTGGACAGCCACATGCAGAAGAATGAAACTGGACCATTTCCTTACACCACACACAAAAATAGACTCAAAATGGATGAAAGATCTCAATGGGAGACAGGAATCCATCAAAATCCTTGAGGAAAACACAGGCAATAACCTCTTCAACCTCAGCTGCAGCAACTTCTTTCTTGGAATATGGCCAAAGGCAAGGGACAAGAAGGAACTATTGGGACTTCATGAAGATAAAAAGCTTTTGCACAGCAAAGGAAACAGTCAACAAAACCAAAAGACAACTGACAGAATGGGGGAAGATATTTGCAAATGACATATCAGATAAAGGGCTATCCAAAAATCTATAAAGAATTTCTTAAACTCAACACCCAAAGAACAAAGAATCCAATCAAGAAATGGGATGAGCCTTTTGGGGTACCTGAGTGGCTCAATGGGTTAAACCCTTGTCTTCAGCTCAGGTCATGATCTCTGGAATTGAGCCTGGCATCTGGCTCTCTGCTCAGCAGGGAGCCCGCTTCCCTCTCTCTGTCTGCCTGCTTCTCTGCCTACATGTCATCTCTCTCTCTGTCAAATAAATAAATAAAATCTTTAAAAAAAAAGAAATGGGCAGAAGACATGAACAGAAATTTTGCAAAGAAGACATACAAATGGCCAACAGACACATGACATCAGGGAAATACAAATCAAAACCTCAATGAGATACTGCCTTACACCAGTCAGAATGGCTAAAACTACAAGTCAGGAAATGACAGATGTTGGTGAGGTTGCAGAGAAAGGAGAATCCTTCTACACTGTTGGAGGGAATGCAAGCTGGTGCAGCCACTCTGGGAAACAGTATGAAGCTTCCTTAAAAAGTTGAAAATAGAGCTACCCTATGACCCAGCAATTGCACTAGAGGGTATTTACCTTAAAGATACAAATGTAGTGATCTGAAGGAGCATGTACACCTCAATATTTATGACCTCAATGTCCATAATAGTAGCCAAACTATGGGAAGAGTCCAGATGTCCATCAACAGATGAATGGATAAAGAAGATGTGATACACACACACACACACACACACACACACACACACACACACAGGAACATTATGTGGCCATCAAAAACCATGAAATCTTGCTGTTTGCAATGACATAAATGGAAGTACAGGGTATTATGCTAACTGAAATAAGTGAATCAGAGAAAGACAATTATCATATGATATCACTGATATGAGGAATTTGAGAATAAGACAGAGGATCATAGGGGAAGGAAATGAAATGAAAGCAGATGAAACCAGAGAGGGAAACAAACCACAAGAGACTTGTAATCTCAGGAAACAAACTGCGGGTTCCTGGAGTGGAAAGGGGTGGGATGATGAGGTGGCTGTGTGATGGACACTGGGGAGGGTATGTGCTATGGTGAGTGCTGTGAATTGTGTAAGACTGATGAATCACGGACGTGTACCCTTGAAACAAAAATACATTATATGTTAATTAAAAAAAAAAAACCCTGTGTGACCCCATTTATATGATGTTCTAGAACAGACAAAATTAATCTATGGGGATTGGAGATTGGAAGTGAAGATAAGTGATTACCTGGAGCAGTCTGGGATTGACTGCAAAGGAGCACGAGAAATTGGGGTACAAGAAATGTTGTTTCTCTGGGATGAAGGCTACATGGTGTATGTGTTTGTCAAATGCATCAGAATAAATACTTAAAATTTGTGCCAGAGAGAGAGAGAGAGAGAAAACCATCCTTCTGAGAGACTTCTCAACTCCATGGTGAAATCCAGAATCTCTACTTTGCCTCTGTGTCCATAAACTGGGACAAGCTAGAGGCACTTAAAACAGTCCTTTCCCTTCCCTGGCATAATCTCGATGGTACACCAAGCTTGGGCTTCCCTCGAGGTGGGTCTTCACATCAGCCATCTTTGCTCTTTTCTGGAACCCAGGAGGAGAACAAGAGACATTCCGGAGACCCACAGCAGACAGACACATTTAAAAAGAGCTTAAAGTTTATAGCAAGATCTCCATTTTGTTCTGGACTATATTAACTCAGATAGTTCTACTGAGTTCTCTTAACTAGTTGGGTCATATTATATCTGGAGGCTAATCTGTGATGAAGGCCTATGACTAACTAGTTTCAGGATGATCTGTAGATTTACTCAGACAAAGTTTCCTTAATTGATGGGTTCATCAGTACTTCTAGGTCGAGAAGAGCTAGCCCTGGGCCTACTGCTTCTGTCATGGTTTGGGTGATATATCTATTCCTCGGTGATTATACTTGGAGTGCATAGCAATGCCCCTTCCTTACTAATGACCCAGAATCATCACAGTTGGATGAGGCTCAATCCCAGAGTTTTCCCACATCCAGAATTCAAAGAATGGTGCTTTGCCCCAGTCAGCGTGGAACAGGCCTAGTCACTCTGGGACAACTTGAAGTCTTCTGTGGGCTTGCAGTAGAAATGGTCTTGCCATGTTGTAGTGAGACCCAGCAACAGGTCACATATACCAAGGCTTCTTATTGGCTGAGCTTGTTGACCAGCAGTTCTCAGTATCCTGGCCAAGCCTTGTTGGCTGTGACCATAAGGAGACACTTCATCTCTTCAAGCTTAACTTCTCATTTTACAGACAACTGAGACCACCTGGGGCCATCTGCAAATGCATAATCCCAGAAATGCTCCTCCTTTCCCCTGGAGAAAGGTTGACATACCAATCTTCTGCTTTTCTGTGGCTTTAGGTCACTCACATATTGACCAAATACATTCTTATTTTCCAGACTTTAATGCAAATCCTATAATCCAATTTCAGCCCTTCTGTGCAAAATGTCTATGATTTTCTGCAGGAAAAACCCACATTTAATTACCTACACTCTTACAGAACAACTACAATAAACTTTTTCTCCGTAGACATTGATTCTTTTTAAACTAAACATAATAAATATTGCAAAAAGTTTGGTTTGGCAAAAAAAAAAAAAAATTAGCGCTATAGATTTAATACAACTTTACACTTTGAGCTGCCTCCTTCCTTTGCCTATATTGTTTCCCAAATGTAAATAGCCTCACATAGTCTCATTTATCACAGTTACTGCTCCTCTGGGGAGCTCCTATTTCCTGCCACCTTAGCCTCCTACTTGTACAAAAACATTGAAACAGGGAACTGAACCCCCACACAGAACAACTCATTGAAAGAAGAACAATCAATCACATGTGTAAATAATCTATTGGTAATCAGGGTTGTTTATGCAAGGGAATCTCTGCGAGGGAAAGGATAAAAAAATTTGCATAAAATAGCATCCTAAGAAACTCCGCGTGCTCAGGTCTATCTCTATATGAGTGATGACTGGAATTCTTGGAAGTGCTTTCTGGCTCTGGAGCAAAACCAGGTGGTAGTAACTGCTTCACCATGTGGCACTGAGGGCAGAGTCTTGGGGACCAGCATGAATTAATCACAGGCTTTTAGGATGTCATCACTTTCCCCAGGTCTGGCTTTGGTGAATTCCAAAGCAAACGCCGGGAGAGAAAAACCATTTTGGTTTCAGCGATTTCTTTTTAAAATGCCAGCATTGCAATTGCAGGTTCCCTTTGATGTCAGGAGTCTCGAGTCTTTGTACAGCAGGAATCCCCTGCACCTGGCAGATGCATTCAGTGTCTTACATAAAAGGGGCAGTGAGCGACAGACCTGTCTGAGATAAAGTCTCAATGAGTGAGGCAGCCAGCAAATGCGCAGGGCCTCCACTGTTGAGAAGCTGGCTCAAGATTCCTCCTTGGTAGGCATTTTGTTTGAAACATTCCCCAACTAAAGGTCCATTTACTGTTCTTTAGTCAGCCTTTAAAAGAGACATACTTCTGGGCGCCTGCATGACTTAAGTCAGTTAAGCGTCTGCTTCTGGCTCAGGTCATAATCTCAGAGTCCTGAATCGAGTCCTCGAGCTCTCTCTCACTCAAAAATAAATAAATAAATCTAGAAAAAGAAAAAAAGAGAGAGAGAGAGAGACATATTTCCTACCAACATGGTAATGGTCTGGCGTTGAGATCCCTACTTGCCGAATGAACTTGGGTTTGCAAGTTTGACTGTTGCTCTTCACTATGTTCTTCTAGGAAGATATGCTCAGGTAAACTAGTCTGTAGACAAACCAAGCAAATGACAGACAGATAATTTACCCAATGAAAACACTTAATAGAACTTAACAGAACTTGTTTTACATTAAAATTGTGAAGAATAGATATGCCAAGTATTTTTTGAAAATTGCTTCAGGCTTTATCAAGCACTAGAGTCTTAATTTTCAGAGACTTACATGTTTAGTTTTAGCTATTTTGTACATATGTAACATACTTCTTTCAATAAAGTCTCTGGTGCAATTTAAAAAAGCACATCCCATATAAGATGATAAAATACATGTGATAGGAGGTGTCCAGGTTCTGAATGAAATGTGGTGTATATATACACAATGGAACATTACTCAGCCATAAAAAAGAATGAAATCTTTCCATTTGCAATAGCATGGATGGAACTAGAAAGTATTATACTAAGTGAAATAAATCAGAGAAAGACAAATACCATATGATTTCACTCACGTGTGGAATTTAAGAAGCAAAACAAATGAACATGGGGGAAAAAGAGACAGAGGCAAACCAAGAAATAGACTCTTACATATGGAGAACAAACTAGTGGTTACTGGAGGGGAGGAAGGAAGGGGGAAAGGTTTAGGCAGAGATGGGGATTAAGGAGGACACCTGTTGTGATGAACTCTGGGTCTTTTTTTTTTTTTAAAGATTTTATTTATTTATTTGACAGACAGATCACAAGTAGGCAGAGAGGCAGAGAGAGAGAGAGGAGGAAGCAGGCTCCCTGCTGAGCAGAGAGCCCCATGCGGGGCTCGATCCCAGGACCTTGGGATCATGACCTGAGCCGAAGGCAGAGGCTTTAACCCACTGAGCCACCCAGGCGCCCCGAACTCTGGGTCTTGTAGGTAACTGATGCATTACTAAATTCTACCCGTGAAACGAATATTACACTGTACATTAGCTAATTGGAATTTAAATAAAAACTTGAAACTACAAAGAAAATAAAAACAGTTGCTACCTATGTGTACATAAATTTCTTTCTTTTTCTACTGGAATTCCCAGGAAATAAAGAAGGTGCAAATCCTCTAGCACTAAAAACAAGGAGTCTGATCACTGGGCCCAGTAATGGAACTTTTATATGCACAAAGCTCACATCTAAACCCCTGAAACAACACACTGGCTGGAGAGGAAGGAAGAAGAAGACTGTTTACAGTCCTCCCCATCAGTGTGCTTCTGCCCCAGAGACCTGGTCTCAAGGGGTCAAGCAGAATGCCTGGGCACCAACGCCAAGCGAGAGGATTTGCTTTCTGAGATGTTTACCTCTTTCCTTACACAACGCTTCCCCTGCTCTAGCCACCCAGTCGCTCCTCACCTTGCCCCATTATTAAGGAGGCTGCTCCTTGGGTGGAAATGGATTTTGGGATTGAACTCAACAGTAGAGATGATGGAGACAAGTGGGAGCAGTAGAACACCTCCCTCCAGGGACGGCCACTGTGTATGGGTTTTCTCCAGCAGATGAAAGGGAGCACACCCTGTGTTTATGCAGTACTCTGGGCAATCTCAGCTGAGAACAGCTCATCCTGGTTCAACAGAGGTATAAAAGGTAGAATCCTGGTAGCCAGGAGATTTTCAGCCCAAGGCGCACACAACAACCTGTCACTCAGCTTAAGATCTTGCAGGTGAGAAAACGAGGATTAAATACTCCTCACCCATTGGAAAAGAATCCTGAGTTATCTTCTTGTCTGATTACAATTCTAATGAAATCATGAGAAGACATTGGGATTAAAAGAGAGAAATGATTTTCCTACATGATTTTCCATCCACAAAAGAAGAAAAAATAAATATATATATTCTCTCTATATATTCTTAAAAAAAAAGATTCTGTCATTTATTTATATATTTATATTTATATATAGAGAGCTTGAGGGTGAGCTGGGGAAGGGCAAAGGGAGGGGAGGAGGGAATCTCAAGCAAACTCTGAGCTGAGCTTGGAGTCTGATACAGGGCTCGATCTCACAACCCTGATATCATGACCTGAGCCGAAATCAAGAGTCAGACATTTAACAAACTGAGCCACACATGCACTCCTATATATTTTCTCTATATATTCCAATGACATACATTCTATACAAACATTCTTTCTTTCTCTATATATATTCTATACACTGAATAAAATACATAAGAAATTATGAACCATATGAGATACAGATAAACATATGGAAGAGGTTAAGGTTAAGGCTGAGATAAAAAATTTGACAAAACATAAAAGCAATGTAAAGATGCCAAAGACTCTTATAGAATTAGAATCTGTACCGTAAACAGTGAAGAAAAAAGTTGGCAAAAGGACAAAAACAATGACCCAGAGGCCAAACTACATAAGCTTTCTAGGAAAGTAGAATGAATATACACAGTACAATATGAGAGAGAAGATAACAAACACCAAGAAAGGAAAATCCCATTTCTGACTCATCAGCATTCTGTGGAATAAAAACTAGAAAAAATGGAGCAGAAAAAAATCGTCACGTGGAAGAAAACTTTTCTGAGGTTATAAAGAAAATATGGACCTTTTGAATACAGTGAATTCTCTTGTGAATAGAAATCTGCATGCATATGTATCCTGCCCAAATGTTTTAATTTCAGTGATGAATAATAATGATCTAAAATCACCCTTGCAGGAAGAAAGGAAAATTACAAAGGGAAATATTTGAAAAAATCTTGCAGAGATTTCAGAACATCGATTCAAAAACTGAGTATTTAAAGACAATGCAGGAATTCCTTTGGGTTTTCTTGGGGAAGGATATAGAGGTTCAAAATTTCTATATTCAGCCTGTAAGAAGGTATCAAAAAATCCTGCTTGGTTGTCCAAGACCATGTGCTTTTCTTGGAAAACTTACTGGAGTTTTCCAGTAAGTTTTCTAGTAAAAACTTTACTAGAGTAAAAAATAAATCAAAGGCAACTATTTAGGAATGGGGAAATCATACTACAAAAGGCCTATGGTTAATAGCATTGCCTGATACACACTTAGATATGGATACTAAATAGTTTTATAAATAGTCAACTTGTTTGTGAAGTAAAAAATATTAAATTAGAAGTTACTTGACATTTAAATAGTAAGTTAATAGAAAATAATCATACTGGCATAAGCAAAAGGATGAAAGTGTGTAAAAATTCCTCATCTAACAAGGGAGTAAAAGATTATTAAATTTTCTTGAATTCAACAGAGAAAACAAAAGATGTATTTTTGGAAAATCTTAAAGGAGACCAGAAGTAAATTTGAAACAGGATATATGCCTCCAAGTCATTGGGAAAAGATAAGAAAGGAAATGTTCTTAGAAAAACCACAAAGGAGACAGTAAAAGCATACCAAAGGAGAAAGCATAAAATAAGATGACAGAATTTAGAACAAAAATACAAATTATATGTGTATTAAATCACTCAGGTTAAGAAAAATAATTCAATTACAGTCAACATAAAAGAAAACACTTAAAAAGATACAGGAACAAACCAAGTGAAAGCTAGACACAGATATCCCAACACTTTTCCCTTGCAAAAAATTAACCTGTATGAAGCAAGTTATTGACAAAAGGTACAATCAGCAAGAGAAATGATAGGAAAAGTCTTCTAAGTACTAAATAAGACACCATGGGAAATAAAGCAAAACTTCCTAGAAAGCTTGTAGGTGAGGTACAGATTTATATAAATCCCCTCTTAGGATGCATCCAAATGAATGAAAAAGACTGCAGGACAGAGAAAGAATCTTGGTTATTGATGAAAGAACCAGACAGAAGAATATATGTAAAAAGCAATAAAGTATAGATCAAATTAGAAGCGGATATTAAGGGAAGGTGAAATCTCTCTGAATCCAGAGGAAGATTTAGCTCCAGGCAGTTATAAGTGATGGCTGGAACCCCTGCAAACCTTTCTCAGCCTGGAGAGGGGCTCCTGGGTATGGGTGGCTTAGGGTTCATTTCCACAACATAAAGGAATCCAGAGAGGCAAAGCTGAAGAGGAAGGCATGTGGTTTTGCCTTTTAAGTTCTCTCCAATTGGGAGGAGTGACTGGAAGGGCAGAGGAACAGAGCAGAAGAAAAGTGGAAACATGACTTGGGAGTCAGCTTTGCACTTGCTGAGCCAAGTCCAATGAGCAGAAATCACTGAGTTCTGACCACCTCCTCCCCAAGCAAGATGTTTGCCCTTTGTATTAGCTGGCCTCACGCCCAGGTAACCTGCTTGTTCAAGAGGAAAATGGCTGAAATTGGAAAGGAGAATTTCTCCCATGACACTCACATACACCATCAGCTTGCGGGAGGAACAAACTGGTGAATCAGAGAATAGAGCGTGCTAAATGGGAAAGGCTCAGAGGTTGTGTACGGAAAGTATTAATGCTTAATTCCAGGGTCTCTGACTGTCAGCGTCTTCATCTATTCCTGCTGGGTTTGTTTGTTTATTTGTTTGTTTTAAATAGGATCATTATGTCACTGCTACAAAAATTCCAGAAGGAACCGCCTAAAAGCGGTACTGCATCTTGGTCCCTCCAAAGGGACTAAAAGGCAGAATCTAGGGAGAGTGGGAGTTCAGGAAAACAAAAAGAGAGCGTCCAATGATCCAGAATTTTCAAAGATGGTAGATTCTAATTGGGAGGAACTGAGGTTCCTGTGGCTAGAGGTTTCTAAGCAGAGCCTGGGTTACCATTGGTTGGGGATTCCATGGCACCTGAGCTTACTTTTTGCTACGACTCGGAGGAAGGGATACAGGAGGTGAATGTGGCAAAAGCACCTTAGACACCTCTGCCTGCAGCTTGGACAACTTCCCATGTGCTGTCCCAGAGCTCTGCAGTGCTGTTTCCACCACTGGCTGTGAGGACACATGCTCTAGCCTTCCCCAGATGTTGCCGGGAGAAGCAAGCCTGTGCTGCCCACAGCGCACGGGTGGTCCCACCTTTCCTGGCTCTGGAAGTCTACTGTCCAAGGTAAATTAGCATCTGATGAACCTTAAATAGCAGGGCAGGACCCCGAAATGCCTTTGCCACCAACTTCCTCCATCAGCATTTAGGGCTAATGGGAAAGAGACTGTTTATTTTCTTTTGTTTTTACATTTCTGGGTTAGCTTTATTGCTATGGAAAAGTAAGACAAATGGTCCCACAGTTATGGAGAGTGACGTGCGAAGACTGAAATGTGCCAAGTTTATGAACGGGAAATTGAAGCCAGCAGTGCTTCTCAGTGACCCGGATGCTCCCAGCCCACAAGGTCTCTCTGTATCTGAATCCCCTCAGTTTTCTCTTCTGTCCCATGAAAGCACATGTGAAGAACGGAGCTGTTTTATCAAGAAGCCATTCTTTCCTTGTTTGTTGATATTACATCATAACCATCATGGTGGCCATCTGCACGTCCTTTTTATATTTTATCACTCATTAGAGGCGGGTCCTATCCTTGCTGCAGTATCTCCTCCTACCTCCTTCCATTGTGGATTCTCTGGCATAGGCGTGCATTGGCTGATTTCCTGCTGGTATGGTGCCCTGGCCAGCACCTGTTCTGAATAGATGGTACCCATGTCATTAGTGTCATTAGGTATTCTGAATGCCTCTACTGCTCGGCACCAGCCCTCACTGCCTTTCCTCTTTCCCCTTATACAGCCATTGTTCCCCACCAGCTGCCCATCACCATATCATGAAATGCTTCCCACAGTTGAATTTGCCATGCTTCATGAAATGCTTCCCACAGTTGAATTTGACAGTACCCTGGACCCGAGGGTACCCTGTTCCTGATACTTCCCTCTTGCCTTCCAAACTTTTTGGTCATTCACAGGCTGACCTCAACCTCCCTTTTCTAGTCTCAGTTCCTATAAGACCCATTCAATGTGACCTATTGATTTAAGCAAACTGGAGTATTCCCAGTTTGTCCGCGGCCTACCGCTTACCATTCTCTTCCTGGTTAGTGCCTTGAGGTAGCCATCTTGACTTGTGCACGAACCTGAATTCTGCAGGGGAAGGAAGAACATCTGATTCATTCCCAAATCCCCAACCCACTGTGGAGGCCCGAATACATTGGTTTTTCTTCCTGACCTTTCTCCCCACAATTTCCTCTGACCATTTGCAAAGCCAAATATGGCCTGTTGCATAGACCTCTCCAAAACAGCAGACCTATTGTCTTCCTAAGCAACTCCTGTCAGATGACCCAAAGGCAATCAAGCTTAACATCTGCAGGACATACACCGAGCATCTCCTTGTACAGTCCCCACCTTGTGTGTGTTTTGATTCGCCTACATTCCTTACCCAAGTGGAAGGCAGTGAAACCAACATGCACATCTCCTCATCCACCCATTCTGCTCCTCTCCTCCCATTTCCCACCAGTCACCGCATCCCGACAGTCTCCATCTTGACATCCTTTGTATTTCCCACCCCTCCTCAACTCTGAATCACATAATCCAAGTGGTCTTTTAATTTACTCAAATTATTCCACCTCTTAAAATGCTTTGGAGACTTCCAGTTGCACGTAACTCTTCTTTTCGAACTGAGTCTTGAGTACCCTAACCAAAATGGCTTTGGCGTCTCAAACACGAGCAAGGAATTCTTTCCCAACTGTGCATGTTTCTGTGGATTGAGGAGAGCAGCTTCCAGCTAAGACACCCCCCCTGCTTAAACAGCCCCTCCGTGGTGACTGTTCATGCCACATTTAATTCTGGTGGCCTTGCCTCTCCTTGGGTTACAGCACTGGGGGTTATACCGTAAGGCGATCATTTTCTGGTTGTATTCCCTGGGATCGCCACCAGAGGGCCCTTGCCCAGCGCTTCCTGGGGGACCTGTTCTTGCCATCACCTCTCATGAACATTCAGACCTGCCACTGGGGGTCCTCTCCCTCCTGCCCCTGTCTCAACTTGTTTTGGCTGTTCTTGGCTTCTTGGATATGATACAACTTCTTAATGAGACCTCTTTCATCTTCCTTGAGAAAACTGCATGCTCTGAGTTGGGTGATTTTCTATTCCTAGAACCCAACACTGACCTAGCCTACCTAGAGTGGGTGCTGGCTACCTGCTAGTTGGTTGGATGGATGAAGAGATCACCGCAGAGCACATTTTTGAAAGCCCCAGAGAACCTGTCTCTCTTCTCAAGTTCTTTCTCAGGGAAAGAGAGAGTCTCTTGAAGCCACAGAACTTTCCCTTCTTGCTATAGCTCTGCCTTCAGGGAAGGGACAGAATAAATATCCATGAAGGGCACCAGGCTGTGAAGTCAGCTCTTGCTACCCTTGGCCCGTGTGTTGTGGGAATGCATACGATTCCTCCCACCTAAGGGGGCTGCACTTACCTAAAGTCCAACAGGACGTCTGCCCTTCCTTTCTGGTCACTAAGTATACTCTCTTGAGAAAGACTTATTCACTCAATTGCCTTGACCAACCCACACTGTGACTACCCGACTCTCCCGGACTCTCGACTTTTCTCTGTCATGTGGTTTTCAGGATTAATATTTTGTTTTTTCCAGGGCCAGCAGCCCTCCCATGATACCAGCATAATAAGTCTTTGTGAAGTCCTTGAGTGACTCCAGGACTGGAGTTTACGCAGATAATCAGAGGTAATCAATTGCTGTGAGAAATGAAACAAGTAAAAAAGCATCCGTTACAGAGAATAACTAATTCTTCCTGAGAGAGAGGAGTGCAGGGAACCTCTTCAACAAAGGGGTGGTATTTGAACACAAAAGTAGATGGATAGCCAGAGAAGGCAGCAAAGAAGATGAAGAAGTCCTTCTAAATAGAAGGGAGAAAGTGCACAAAGGAACAAAAGTATCCCTTGCCTTCCTTCAATTCCAAATTATAAAGTGGGTTTGTTTACATGCATTAATTCTTTTTCTCTTTCCAGAGATAATTTTATACCTTGATGAAAAATTATTTAAAGGCCTGTTATTTATTAGAATTAAAAAGTCTAGGGGCACCTGGGTGGCTCAGTGGGTTAGGCTTCTGCCTTCCGCTCAGCTCATGATCTTAGGGTCCTGGGATCGAGCCCCACATCAGGCTCTCTGCTCATCGGGGAGCCTGCTTCCTCCTTTCTCTCTGCCTGCCTGTCTGTCTACTTGTGATCTCTCTGTCAAATAAAGAAATAAAAAAAAAAATCTTAAAAAAAAAAAGTCTAGAAGAAAAAGCTAAGAAGAGTAAGACCATTGCTACCTCAGACAATTCAGAACCACTTAAATCACCATCTGGAAAAGCCCATCCCCAGATAGATCTTCCTGTGGCCCCCTTCTCTTTCCTTCTCTTCCAACACAGCTTCCACTATCATCCAGACCCATGTGTGTACTCGCTGCGGGTGGTGACGATGGTCAGCCTGCCAGCCGGCTGGATAGTGGCTCAAGGTTGGCAGTGGCTCCTAATGGGAACATGGCCTCTGACTTGGAATTCCCCTGCAGGGAGGTCCTTGTGGGGTGACATCATGCACATTCTGTGTTGTGTTGCGTTTTGAGTGTGTGAGTGTGAACTTTCTTCATGTACAGGAAGCAAAGGAAGGAAAGTGAATTTGAGAGAACAATGGCAATCTTGAAAAACGGGTCAGACTTTAAACAAAAGTATGCCAGCTTGTTCGCTATTTCTACTTATTTGGAAAGAAGGCGGTCAAGCTGTCTTGGTGGGCTCCGTCGGATGGAGCAGTGGCCCAGCCCTCACATGGAGCTCTGTGGTGAAGTTTGCTGAAATGAGCCCCTGGGAGCTCACAGGCTGACGCTCCACAAGGAAGCCGGAGAAAGCACTTGCTTTTAAGGGGCTTGTGTGATTAGGGCTTGTGTGATTCTCAAATAATCTCAGTCTCAGTCACTTTATCAGTTCGTCATGGAGCATTTTGTTTCACATATGAGAAAATGCACAGAAAGCTATTTGTTGCCTAAACTCTCAGCACTAGTGAGCGGGGGGCAGAAACTTACCTAGGGTCATTGGGGGCCAAATGCCATGATAGAGAGAGGACAAAGAAGAAAGAGAAAGGGGCTGGGGAGAAGGACCAGTGAGTACTGGCTTGGGATCAAAACCTGAGATCGTCCCCTCTTGTCGTATTGACATGTTTGACAAGCATAAGTTGATCCTCCCAGAAGGGAACTTGCGAAGCTAAAGAGAGTAATAGTAGTCACATGGTAGACGTGTTAGGGTTTGCAGCAGTAATGAATCAACAGGAGAAGAAAATAGGTTGGGAGAAGTGAAATAGCTTCCCTCACATCCAACCTCGACAAATTTGTTTTTGATTCAGCCTTGCACTCTTGAGTCCAACTCCTACATCACGTCAGAATGTTCCTGTCTTGCGCTGGTAATCTAATCATCTTCAAAACCCTGAGGGAGATGGAGCATCGTTTGCTCCCCCTCACCTTCAGCCCTCATGAAGTACGGTCTTTTGGAAAGCTGTCTTTGGCTCCTCGGATTTCAGCGCCGAGCACCCTTGGCGTGGTTGAGAAAGGATGCACGTTCTCCTCCGTCCTGCTCAGGCCCAACGCCAGGCAGCCACCTCTCAGCCTCAAGTTTTTCATCTTGGTGGGGTGAGCTGGACCCTTAACCTCTTTGACAAATCGTGACGGGCATGTGAACAGAAAGGCGGTCCCCTGAAAGCTGAAAATAATGTTCTTGGCTGCTGTTTCTTTCTCTTTCTATTTTAGTCCTCGGGGACATGGCTTTGTGTGTATGTGAATGTTTGGGGTTTTTTTCCTTTTTTTACTTCTATGAGATTTAGAAGTTTTGAGGTTTTATTGGGAAAAGAAGAATTCTGTGTGGTTTTTGAAGGCCAGTCACTTTGAGTTACTCCAACCCTCATTTATCCAAATACAAAAACTGAAGGACCACTTAGCAAACGGGGCCCCTTGTGATAAAGCTTTTGGCAAAGATTATATATCTGCTCTTTGCACCGTCCATGTTTTTACCAAGCAAGTCCAATAGCCATCCTTCCCAGCTGGCCTGGCCCCTGCTAGCTGGTCTTCATAGGTGTGCATTTTGTGCCCGAATGTGTAGACATATGTGCTCATGAGTGTGTGTGTGTGTGTGTGTGTGTGTATGTGCATGGGGTCACAGAGAGGGAGGAAAGGCTCTGGCTGTTTACTAAGCCTATAGCAAATGAGGTTCAGGGATAATTAAGAGAAATTTCCCTTGGCAGAAAAGTGCCTTTTTGGGTCTGCTTCTCATTTTGGACAATTGGAAAAGGCAATCACTCAAGTTTTATTGATGCCAAAGAGTTTTTCACAGTCATCAATATGGGGCTACAAAAAATGAAGTTGTTGACATCTTATTTCTGGGGATTTTTCTTTCAGATAATTGTGAGCCCTCAAGCATCATATATTCTGAAATAAGGCAGTTCCTCCCCAGAACTGAGCCCTTCCAATGCACTGCGTGCAATCGGTCTTACAAACATTCTGCCAGATTCCAGGTCCGTCACATCCATACCTATCAAGCCATACAGATTTCTCTTTCAGCTCAAAGGTCGATCTCTCTGATTTTGATTTTATGCAGAGGAGCTTGAGATAAAGTTCAAAATGTCTGTGAATGCTTTTAGCTAGTTATTAACTTTATGCATACTTTGGGGATATGAACGCCTAGGTTGTTGGAAGTACTTTGGCCTGGTCCCTCAAGCCCTTTTTCTATTGGGCCTTCTGGATGATTATGTTTTCCCTCTTGGAGCGAGCGAGGCTGTGAGCACAGGTAAGGCACTCCTGCAGGTAGGTCCCTGGGCACTCAGATATGCTCGAAGGTTTCCAGCAAGTGCTCACCTGCCCCAACGGGGCTGGAGAAGTTCCGCTTCTTCCCTGTTTGCAGAATGGAAGCAGCTGGCCTGGTGCTCTTGGTGGCAGCCTTCTGGCTCTGTGGGAGAAAGCCAGGCCGTGTGCCAAGGACAGCCAAGGCGAGATTGGGAAGTCGGCTCAGCTAGCTGAGAGCTGCAATTTGTGAGCACCGGCGGACATGGGTTTAGCATATGGTGGTGGCTGAGCAGGGCCTTGGCTCCTGGCCCCCATGGGGGAAGCAAGGCTGATTTCACGAAGCGGGTGCTGTTTCCCTGAGGCCACTCTCCCTGGGGGTTGGACTCAGGACCAGGTGCACAGGAAGCTGAGTCACGAGTGTCTGCCACGCTTGCTCTCGGCCTAGAGGAACATGGGGAAGCTCATTAGAACCGAGAAAAGTCTGCACCATAAAAGTACAGGTATTTACTACCCCAGGAAGGAAATGGAGTGACCAATACAATAACATTAGCCGCTGAGCAAGTCTATGAAAGTCACACTTTTAGCTACATCTTGTTTAAAATGAAAAGAGCGAGATGAAATAATGGGGTAATCCTAAGGGAATTGTCAGGCCGTGGTGATGATCTCACCTGCTTTCTATGGTTACTAGAACTGAAGCCAACTTCAGAAACTGGCCTCCTTTTGCCAAATGACCCTCCTCAGCCATTGTATTTATAAGCAGATACTCTTACCAACCTCACCTGGAATCTGGGTGCACACTGAGCGGATAGCTTTGTCTCCTTTTCATGGAGAGGGAGCTGAAAGTTAAGCAAGATTCCCATGGCCACAAAAATTGTTAACAAGATCTGGAAAATTTTCTCAAAGCACCTCCTCTATCACCCACCTAAATATGTGTGTCTCTCTTCAGATGTGTGTAATTTTGCACTCAGTTGCCTTGGTGGCAAAGTCAGAAATCTCGAAGCATCTCTGTGGCCCGGATCCCAGAGCTCCAGCTAGAGCAGGGACTTCGAGTGTGGCAGCTGGGCTGGGAGCTGGGGGAGGCTGGGTGGTCCGGCACAGTCCTGCTGAATATTTAAGGGCTGACTTCACACGAGGGGCTGCCCTAACCCGTTAGGGTAAAGAAACTCCTCCCATGAACCATTGATCAGAAAGGACATTTTAAAAGAAACCATTTGTGAACGGCTCATAGGACACACGCTTGCTCTGCTTGCTCATAGGTCTGGATTTGTGAAGTGCAAAATGACCCCAAAAGAACTTTAATATTCCTCCAAGACCTCACACTGTTCATGAGAGGGCTGCTCTCTGCCTCTCTCCTATCCTTCTGATATCGTTGATAGTTAGGAATACCTCACCCCATGCCAAAAAGTCGAGGTGTATAAATTAACACGTTGACTACTGAAGGTCAACAAAGATTTTAATTTTTATATGAGCTTGCCTCAAATGACAGGGCTGTGGGCATGAGCTGGCTCCAAAGCAGCCAACTTTAGGGTTTCTGGGCAGTGGCCTGTTGCAGCAACCCTACCCGGAAGGCTTGCTCTGTAGGGCTCCATACTGACCCAGTTAAATCCTCTTTCTTTCGAATTTTGAAACTGAGACACGCAGAGGGATGCAGACATTGGACTAGTGCATGCCAGATGACTCACGGAGAGGCAGTATAGGAGCAGAAGCTCACAGACAGCCGAGCCAGGGCGAGGTGCAGCAAAAGAAGATACAGAGATAGACAAAAGCCAGATGACCCTGTTAGGGACACAGGGACAGGGCACAGGGCACATCTGCCGCAGAGGAGTGAATAATGCTTTATTACCGCGGGGACTGCGTTTTGGACGTTTTGGTTGGTGATACTGACTTTTTCCTCCTCTCCTCTCTACTGCCCCAAGTAGGATTAGCTGACATTGCCCAGGGAACTGGACACCCTCTCCAATCCTCATGGCTTAGGAGATCCAGACCGTCACAGTGAGATTTCCGTAAGTGAGCTGTTGGGTGGAAATGAAATCACGAGCTTGCACAGGATTAGACAAAATCAACAGTGTTGATGATCTGTGAGATGTGAAGGAAGCAGGAACAGAAAAGGTAAACCCTGCTGTCCAGCCTCTGTGCGGCTGTGGCCAACGAGGACCGGGTGTGGACTGGAGGTGGAGAAGCAGGTCTGAATGTGTGGAAACCTCACATTCTACCTCAGTGTGGAAACAACACGAACCTGAAGTCCCTTTGAAAACTTCTATTCCTCTTCTAACTCCTTATTTTCTTCCTTTTTCCTCTTCTTCCTCCCCGTCTGTGTGGACACACATGCTTATAAGGTTTTATCAGCTTCCCGGGTGTTTTCACTTCAAGCCTCCTGGTCATCCCTCAGGAATTGTGTGTTATCACATTTCTGACTCAGGGAGAAATGTATTCAATATAATTAGTTGGCGACTCCGTGGAGTGAAAAAAGTTCTGCCAGAAATGTTCTGAGTTCAGGGTGAGTGCCTGAGTCATTTCTCCACAGGCTCAAGAGCAGGAGATCACAGAAATTAGTAACTGGCATCTTTTCTGCTGTCAGTCTCTTTCTGAAGGTTAGTAGTGAGAAGGCGTGCTTGGGGAGCAGAATTTCATAAAACAATATGAATAACTACCTCATATAATGTTACTAAGCACATTGTTTTAAGCACTTATGTGTGTTAATTCAGTGGTTTGCACAACAAGCCTGTGAAGGGATACTTTTCCTGTTCCTTGGATGCGGAAACTGAGGCACAAGGAAGTTAAGTGACTTGAGCGAAGACACAGGATGAGCAAGGGATATGCCGGGCCCTGTGGTTCCGGGTCTGCACTGTCTTGTTCCTGCCACGCACCTTGGCTTCACCATGTATGTCTGCATCTTTCTGCAGTCTTCATCCGTGACCCTATGTGTGGCTCACTCCAAAGTTCCCTCCATTCTATAGTCAATTTGACTAGCTGACTGTGAAACCAATACCTTGAATGGCCTTCAAGTTTTTAGTGGGAAAATTTAAAAAGGGCCTTCCTATAGACTTCGCCAATGAGAAGAATCGGCCCAGAGAAGCAGCTTGCCTGGGCTTGGAATATCAGGAGGTTGCCTCATCCTCCCTCTTGTTCTCCCTGCTGCCCCTTCCCGTGATTTTGGGGAGCATGTGCTTTGGAGCTCGGCTGATGGTGAAGGGAGGGCGCCAAGCCTGAACCAAGGACCGTCCAAGACCAGACTCTGCCTTCAAAGACACACTCAACTCTGTTCTGGACACATTTAGTTTTAAATGCATTTTATTAAAACCTATTTGCAAATCATGAGTTAAGGTACAGGGAGTCATTCTGGACACAGTGGGGTGTGTTGTCCAGCAGAGTGAGGGAATGGCTGAACTTGACCACTTAATCACCTAGGAAAGTAGTCGTGGGTAGTGCTGCCATGCCCCTTCCGGGTACACAGGTTTGCTAGCTGACACGGGGCTGCTGCAGGGGCATAAGCCTTGTGCCCAGGAGTGCTTAGAATGCAGGTGTAGGGAGGAGGTGTGGAATCACACCTAAGTCTTCATCAAGACTTTCCACTTGGACAAGATTCAAGCTGAACCCAACCTCAGCCTGCAGCCTGTTGCGTCTTTAAGATGGGGATAATGGAAAGGCACTTAGTGCCTCACAACACGACAGGGACTAATCACTTTGGGTGTCCATGAGAGAGCTGTTCCTGAGTGATGACAGTGCCTTGGGCACGTTGGCACGAGCGAGTGAACGCAGATCAGGTATGTGACCCCTTATGGTCCTTCTTTCATTCTTCTGCTCCAAGACACCAGTCTGCTGAGTGTGGACTGAGGTCAAATCTGTCTTAAAACTCTTAGGTGTTGGAGCGCCTGGATGGCTCAGTGGGTTAAAGGCTCTGTCTTCAGCTCAGGTCATGATCCCAGGGTCCTGGGATGAAGCTTCGCATTGGGTTCTCTGCTCACTGGGGAGCCTGCTTCCCCGTCTCTCTCTGCCTGCCTCTCTTCCTACTTGTGATCTCTCTCTGTCAAATAAATAAAATTAAAAAAAAATCTTAAAACCCTTAGGTGTCAATCTAGAACCTGCTACCTTTGCCAGCACAGGTGAGGTGTCCTTGGTCCCTGCAAGCTGCTATAGGGAAAGAAGGCTCTTGGCCCCCCTCAAATCAGTTCTTGCTCCTTCTCTAAGCTTTTTGTATGTCAGAAGAGTTTGCTGGTTCATCTTATTGCCTGAATGCCTAGGATTTGGTGCCTGAAATTTTTTCTGATCCATCAACCTTGAGTTTAGGCACTGGCATTTTGTTTTCATAATAGAGCACCCCTACAGCTCAAGTGTGCTTTAAGACTGACCAACCGGCCAACCAACCAACCAACCTTTTATTATCTTTTATAGCTTATTTTTCCCCTTCAGGACATCTTTATTCTTCTAAACTCTACCAATTAAGTTTAAAGCCCCCGTCCCAGAATTGTATGCTCTTCCTCCTAGTATGTACTTATTAGGAAGGAAGCACGTGATGGTTTAACTTTTCCAGGAATCAGAGGGTTCCCAGTAGAGATGGAAGCCTCTCCTGGGTCCTTTGCTTCTAAATTATCCCAGCTACATTGCTCCATCTGTGGACAAAATTATCCCAAAGGGTTGTCTTCCCAACATCAGAGCCTGACTCACTCAATATGGGGAATGGTGATAGAATGGAGTTTGTGGGTCTGTTCTCTTGTCCTCAAGATGCTGCATCTGGCATCCCAACTTCTCTACTCTCTGAATACCCCCAGGTGAATTCTTCCTACACAGCCCCTGCCTGCCCACCAGGCACTTGACCCTCCTAATCTCTACCTGTGTCAGCTTCAAGCTGGCTCCCTACTCAGAAGGAGGTCTCTCTGCCTCTCCAAGTCCATCTGTCTGTAGATCCAGGCTGTGCCCTGGGACCTCTACACCCTGCCCACCCTTATGGTGACTGGTCACCATGTGGTGTTTACTGGCAAACCAAGAAAATGAAAATGTAGAGTAAGAATCATTTTTGTAGCTTCTGTGCATGTTCTTCATTTCCTTACTTTAGCACATGGTCTCACCAGAACCCTTGGGTTTCTCTGTGGCTGTCTCTACTCTCTCATCCTCCTGGAGAAGACTCCATGGCCCTGAATGACTCGGGCTTTAGTGAAGATAGTTGCCCCTTCCCTAGGAACAAAGCTGAGGCAAGGCCATATCATTTAGAAGAGACTTTGCTAGAGTCAGGGCTAATTTAAGGAAGACAAATATGAACCACTGCATGGATCTGGGTGATCGGGCCCCAGTTCTAGATGCTAGAGGACCTCTGCATTTAAGCTTCTGTTTTCCTCTAGATAGTGGGCTCTGTCTCTGTGCTTTCCAGCCAGAAGCCCATCTGTGGTCATGGACCCTCCCAAGTCCAGAAAGCAGAGTGAGCTTGGTGAGATGTGGAGGTTCCTTATCTGTCTGCCTTAGAAGAGAGAGGAAGTTCTTAGTTCCTTTCTGATAAATTCTTTCTCCTAATTCCTGACGTCAGGAATGCCTGCAGGGGCCTCCCAACCCCTTTAAGGGAAATCTCAAGTAACCACCTGGACTTTCAGGCCTTCGCTCTAATAACCACATTAAAACTCAATACAATAGGCTCAACATTTATGGCCCAAACACTGGCATCTACAGGCCCTGGGCCACAGCACACAGGACAGAAGAGTAACAAGGAGTGGCCTGGTCAGAACAATATCTGTGTAGCCAAACCAGCAGGTCTTACACTTTATCAGCTTGAGAGGACAAAGGCGGCCACATTTACATTTGTATCCCATAAACACTGGATTCCCTTACAATGGCACTCTCCCCTCTGCTCCCGCCCTCAGCAGCAAGACTTCCAGTGGTGCTCTGGGACTCTTCTGCAGAGACATTCCCAGGACTTCCAAATGGGAGCATACCCTTGACTTTGGTGTCAGGCCAGGCTGTCCTCACAGCTTGTCTGCTGTCGGTGTTGGGGACACAGAGCTACCCTTGGAATGAATTTATCTTAAACCTCCAGCCACTGCTGTTTTCAGTAAATACACAGTAAGGACACTGTGCCTTCTCCTAAGGACCCAAGGGCTGGATCTTTGGTGGGGCAGGCTCACTGTCCTCAGTATCCCCTGATGCTTGGATGCTGGTCCACTTTGGATCAGTCAGTAAGGGGTATCTCAAAGGCAGTATGCCTAAATTCTGAAAGATTCTTCTTCTTCTTCTTCTTCTTTTTTTAATCAAAAGACATGTACTTTCCACTTAGGCTCACACGTACTGCCATTGTGTTGTGTCTAGATGGGGTCCAATGTAAGCTGGACATTTGACATGGCTCTCGAATGTCCATGCCTTGGTCCTCATTCATAATGTAATTCTCTTATCTTTTCTTGACTTTAGTTGGGCATCTTGATCTATCACCCACATTTTTGTATTTTTGAACCTCAGTGAAGGGGGTGAGGGGCTCATTTTCTCAGATCTTTCTCTCTTAGGGCCAGCCCACCCCTGCCCCCATCCCTTTCTAAACCCATGGAAGTAGTTAACATCCTAAGGAAAGGATCCTAAGGATAGGATCACAGCCTAATTCCACTGGCAAATCCACGTAAGACTTGACCCACAAGTATGGCCAGAACACTCTGTTCTGAATTGGACTCTTGACCAGGCCATTGCCTCAGTTTCCCCAATGACTAAGATAAAGGAATAGAATCCCATTTTAGGTTTGATTTGCACAGTGAGCATGGCTGGAAGCCAATTCTGCCAGCAGACCATTTGAAGAGGAGAGATGTCTGAGAGCATAGCAGTCTCATCAAAGGAAGAAGTAAAAGGCAAAAGTGTGATAGCTTTTTAATAAGTGAGGAAAACCCCTGGAGAAGAGTGATGAGCTCTCCTGGCATATCCTCATGTAGGCAGGTCCTGATGACAACCTGTCACTCTTCTCTGCTTACTAAGCAGTCTGACATCAATTCTGACATGGTCTGGTTGTACTTCCCTCCTTTTCTGTGCAGGTCGAATCAAATCCCCCATCATATTCAAGAGAGATCAAAAGTGGGATAACCAACTGGGAGTATGTGACTTTGCTTGTGGAAGAAAATTCCTAAGAAGGTGGGCCCTCCCAGAATGGCAGTGTGATCCCTTTGCGCATGCTCAGAGACTCGTCCTGGGCCAAGCTGGGTCTTCACCTTCACTGCCTTCTGTATGGGGAGGACTTCAGGTGGTTGTTTGGGTCCTAGCCTTGGAGAGTCTTAGATGTCTTTGGCAGTTCCCATAGTGAAGTGGTTACCTGAAGCTGGAGTGATAGGTCCAGTCTGCTTTCTCTCAAGGTACCGTGGCCACCCCCCCCCCCTTTTTTTAACCTCTGTTCTCCACAGCTTGTCTGTATCTATTTTAATTTGTTCTGGGGTTTAACTTCAGTCCTTTTAAACCTCCTCTGGGTAATTGTATATTCTGACTGTGAGTCGCTAATAAATAGCATAGGAAATGAGGAGGAATCAAAACAAAAATCTTGATAGAAGCATTTCTTAGTCATCAAATCTTGGAGCATTAGGGAAATACAAATGAGATTTCTTTTCAGACTTTCAACTAGCCAGGGGGTATATTTGAAGACTTCAAAATCTTTTAAAAAATAAATTATGGTCCCCCTCCCCCATGAAGCAGGATTGAGAACATAATGGGCTGAGGAATTTCCAGAGTAGTCACAGGCCCTCTCAGGGGACTTATGGACAGTGGGTTTTAAAAACGTGTCTTTGAAGTAATTTTTCATGGACGTTTTGGTTCCAGCGGGTAGACTGCACATGGGTCAAAATAAGCATTCTAACTTAAAAACAACAAAAAGGAGACAGGACTGAGTTTTGCCCTGAGCTAAAGAGGAGGTCTTGCTCTGGGACAGCAGCAGCTGCGAACACACAGCGGAGCAGAAGTCAGGTCTATCAGGGACTTTCTCAGAGAACTCTCTAGGCTTGACCAGAAAAAAAATATATCCATATCCTCATGCATTTTTCTTTCTTCTCCACAGCCCTCACACTCTCTTCTCCCAGCCCCGCAAGGCTGTGGCAGGCGAAATGTCAAGAACTCCCATGCAGAATGCAGTGCAAAGAGGGAAAACCACTTGTCAGACTCTCTTCCTCTGCAGAAAGCTGTGTCCCCGTCGTGGGCTGAATTGTGTATTCCAGTTCTCGTGTTAAAGCCCTGTCCCTGGTACCTCAGGATGTGACTGTATTGGGAGAAAGGACATTTAAGGAGGTAATTATGGTTGAATGGGGTCATCAGCGTGGGCCCTGATTCCAGAGGACTGGTGTCCTTTTAAGAAGAGGAACAGCCACCAGGGATGCGAAAGCACAGAGGAAAGGCCAGGTGAGGACAGCACGAGAAGACACTGCCGGCAAGCCAAGGAGTAGCCCTCGGGAGAAACCACACTTGCGGATGGTTTGATCTCGGATTTCCAGCCTCTAGAACCATGAGGGAAGAATGTCTGGTTAAGGCCTTCCCAGCCTGTGTACTTTGTTAGGGCAGCCCTAGCTGACTGAAATATAAGGCTTCTCTCTCCTCCCGGCCTAGCTGTCTCCTCACACCCAGAGCCACAGGAGGAGCCTGGGATGCAGGGCAACACAAGGAGGAAGGGCAGGGGGCACCTATCCAACACTCCCCTCAGAATCTTTTCTGTCTACAGTGGGTGCCTGGACAAGCCTATCTTTGCCAGGAATATAAAGGCCTCAAGGGGTGCCAGGAATGCTCAGCCTGAGGGGTCCTATGGCTGGGAACAGACTAAGGTTAATTAATATTTGGCCTGTGGATCCGAAGAGAGGGAAATCTTTTGTGTCCACGGGAGGGGCTGTGTAGTAGAAGGAAGAAGCTTAACCCTGAATTCCACCCTGAGACCTGTCACTTTCCTAGTCCACACTCACCTGGCTCCAGGTTCCCTGCATACAGAGCTTAGGTTACTGGTAGGTCAGCCCTTCTCATGCTGAAATGTGATGTGACTCACACAAGTTTTGTGTTAAAATGTAGATCTGATTGAGTAGGTCTATGTGGGGCCCATGAATGTGCATTTCCAACCAGCTCCCAGGAGACACTGATGCTGCTAGGGGTTCACATCTGAATAGCAAGATGGCATCTCCAGGCTCATTCTAAGCAGCCTCTCGGCCCCTCATCTTATCCTCTGCTTAACAAGCCTGTATAGTTCCTGGTTGGTCCAGATGTTGGGACAGCAGGAGACTGAGGCCAGCAAGAAGAGTATGGTTGAGGCCAGACCCATCAGATCTGGACCAAGAGGCTCCTCACTACTCTGAGACCTCAGATGAGAGCCTTAACCACCTAGAGACTCAGTTTTGTTTTCTGCAAAATGGGTCAGTAGACTTACCTCATGGGGGTTTGTGTGAGTGTTGAGATAACACATATAAAATGCCTAGAACAGGACCAGAAGCATTAGAAGTAAAGTAGTCAACAAATGTTGGTACCTTCTTCTCTTACCTAAACCCAAGAATCTTACAGTCTGTGGGGAAGTCCTGATTTGGTGGAGAAATTTCAAAGAACAATTTATATTTCATAAGATAGAACTAAAATTATTTTTAGTGTTTTGCTAACTTTAGACAGAAAAGGAAAAAATGAACTATCCAGGAGTCAAATGAGGATTTGATGGTCAGAGACTTTTGGGGCAGAGGTTGATGGTCTTACCCCAGTATAGGACAGGAGATAGGGTATTGGACTGTACTGAGGCGGGGGGGGTGACTAGAACTGAGGCCCCTGCATAAAGTCTAGAGTCTCAAAGAGCTGTCCCTTTCCATTTAGTAGAAACTAACATACTCAAGAATTCTGTAAAAAAAATTGCTGTTTAGAAGAGAGGAGAGAGGAAAGTCATCTATGAAAAATTGAAATGCCAGGTCTATGTACACACAGATGTGCAATCCAAATTTGTACTACCAGCCTGGAATGGGAATTCCAAGTAGAGAAATAAAATAAGTGTTCAGGACCATTAAAGTCCTACATATTTAGCAGAGGCAAATGTGAAATTATTGCTCTAGGGAAACTTTTACAACCCAAGGGTCAAGGTAGTCCCACAGAAAAAAATAGCCTCACTGAAGATGAGCTGACAATGAGAATTGAAAACCAACCACCCAAGAAAACAAACCACAATGAGACAGAGTCCACAGATGAAATAGAACTAGCACCTTCAAAAGTGAAAACAGTACATTCATCTGAAAAGAACAATGGTATAAGCATATTTCAAAGTATTAGAGAGCTAAGAGAATGAATGAAAATCACAATAAAAAGATTAGTCAGTGTGGAAAATGAAAAACATTGTCCTTGAACATAAGGACCCAGTGGGCAGGATAAGACACAGATTACGTACACAGCTGAAGAAATAGTAAATTGGAAGGCAGTTCTGAGGAAATTAAATAGAACACAGCACAGGAAGGAAAAGATATAGAAAGATCAGCTAAGAGACGTGGGGAGGGGGACTGAACAGATTCTTTGAAATGCAAGTTTTAGGAGAAAATACAGTACATGAAGTACCAGCAATACTTGAAAGATAATGGCTGAAAATCTTTCAGATTTCAAGAAAAATGCACATTTTCATTTATAGGAAGCACAGGAGTTCTGTGAAGAATGTATAAACACAGAACCATACTAGATTAATTAAGACTAGAAAATATGAAAGAGATAGAAATTCTCCCCTCAAAGATAATATACTGATGATAGATTCTTTACTGCAACAATTAATGCCAAAACAAGAGAATAATGACATTTTCAGGAAAGCAGGGCCTACGGAAGTTTCTCTCTTAGAAAGTCATCGATAAGTTCACTACTAAAAGACAGGCTATAATAATGTGGATATTAAACTCAAGCTAGGAGTCCGTTGCAAGGAATAATAGAGACTAAAAAAAGGATGGTAAAAATATTGGGAAATCTGAAAGATCTTTGCCTGGAAAAAAAAATAAAACTTTTGTAAGGCTTAAGGACAAGGCACAACTAAAATACTAAAAAACACTAACATGGTAGGTGAAGAGTAGAATCAGAAATGATGTGTTTCAGTATCGTCTTGTTCAAGAGGTAAGTAAAAGTAGTGACTAATTTTATATTAATTAACTTAAGTATATAAAATAAAATTTTGGGAGTGACTACAAACATGGAAATAGAATTTAAACTTCAAAACCATTAGAAGGAAAAACAAGAAAACTTAATCCATTTGACAGAAGATAGGAATAAGAAGTAAGGAAACAGTGAATAAAAGAACCTGGTAAAGAGGGGCGCCTGGGTGGCCCAGTTGGTTAGGTGTCTGACTTCGGCTCAGCTAGTGATCTCAGGGTCCTGGGATCGAGCACCACATCAGGCTCTCTACTCAGCGGGGAGCCTGCTTCCCTCTCTCTCTCTGCCTGCCTCTCTGCCTACTTGTGATCTCCGTCTGCCAAATAAATAAATAAATAAAATCTCAAAAAAAAAAAAAAAAGAGCCTGGTAAAGAAAAAACACCCATTAAGGTGGTAACAATAAGTGCAAACAGGAGTAATTGCAATATAAACTCTATAATTTGCATTATAAATTGAGGGATTTTTATGTTTGATTGTAACAAAGAAATAAAACAAGACTTAACCCTAAACTTCCATCTAGAACAAAATGGTAAATGGCATTTGTCTTTCTCTGACTTATGTCACTTGGTATTATACCCTCTAGGTCCATCTATGTTGTTGCAAATGGCAAGATTTTATTCTTTTTTATGGCTGAGTAATATTTCCAAGTAATATTCATTTTTATGTGTGTGTGTATATATATATCACATCTTCTTTATCCATTTATCTGTTGTCACTGAGGTTGCTTCCATATCTTGGCTATTGTATATAATGCTGTAATAAACATAGGTGTGCATATATCTTTTCAGATTGGTGTTTTCATTTTCTTTGGGTAAACTGCCAGTAGTGGAATTATTGGATCATATGATAGTTCTATTTTTAATTTTTTGAGGAACCTCCATACTGTTTTCCAGACTGGCTGCACCAGTTTGCATTCCCACCAACAGTACATGAGGGTCACCAACATTTGTTATTTCTTGTGTTTTTGCTTTTAGCCATTCTGGAAGGTCTATAGTGATATCTTATTATGGTTTTGATTTGCATTTCCCTGATGATAAGTGATGTTGAGCATCTTTTCATGTGTCTCTTGGCCATCTGGGTGTCTTCTTTGGAAAAATGTCTATTTAGGTCCTCTGCCCATTTTTAATTGGATTATTTGCTTTTTTGGTGTTGAGTTGTAAAAATTCTTTATATATTTTACATATTAACTCCTTATTGGATATATCATTTGCAAATACCTTTTCCCATTTTGTAGATGCCCTGTTTGTTTTGTTAATGATTTCCTTCATTGTGGAAAAGCTTTTTATTTAGGTATAGTGTCAATAGTTTAATTTTGCTTTTATTTCCTTTGGCAGAGGAGACATATCTAGAAAAACATTTCTATGGTTGATGCCTGTGTTTTATTCTAGAAATTTCATTTCAGCTCTCACATTTAGGTCTTTAATTCATTTCAGTTTGTTTTTGATTTCCCTCATGCGGAATTTAAGAAACAAAACAAATGCACAAAGGAAAAAAGGAGACAGACAAAAGACAGATTCTTAAATCTGGAGGAGAAACTGGTAGTTGCCAGAGAGGGTGGGGGATGAGGGAATTAGATAAAGGGGTTTAAGAGCACACTCGCCTTGATGCGCAACAAGGAATGTATAGAATTATTGAATTATTATATTGCACACCTGAAACCAATATAACACCTTAAGGTAATTAACTTGAATAAAAAAATAAAGTGGCAAAGAAAAAATTAAAAGAAAAAGATGGAAAAATATACCATGGAAATACTAACTAACAAAAAGTGATCATAGCAATATTAATATTAAATAAAAGGTAAAGCATTTTAGAAATTAAGCCATTTATTACTTAATAATAAAATCTGTAGTTTTTCAGCAAGATATAATTCTTCTCAGCTTGAATATCAATAATACCATAGTCTCAACATCTGTAAGTGGAAACTCATACAATTATAATCAGAAAAAGTAAATTTACAGCCACAGGGAGAGAAACTAATGAGTCAACCAGCAAAGCAATAGTAAGGATAAAGAAGATCAAAAAAGTTTTTAATAAGTTTGATCTAGTAGATATTTATATAAACTCAGCATCTAACAATGAAAGAATACATGTCATTTTTAAAAATTGTGAGCGTGTTTTTTCCTTTTGAAAATCTAGTTTTATTTATTTTTTTGAAGATTTTTATTTATTTATTTGACAGTGATCACAAGTAGGCAGAGAGGCAGGCAGAGAGAGAGGGGGAAGCAGGCTCCCTACTGAGCAGAGAGCCTGATATGGGGCTCGATCCCAGGACCCTGAGATCATAACCTGAGCCAAAGGCAGAGGCTTTAACCCACTGAGCCACCCAGGTGCCCTGAAAATCTAGTTTCAAAGTCATCATTTATAAGTGCCATTAATTACAGTAGGAGCAATTATAACTCAGCCTATCCTGGGAGTAAAGTCTGTCCACTTATTTGGGGGAAAGGATGTGGACCAGAGCACATGCGAGGGACCTTCACAAATGAGATAAATATATGAGTTATGACAACAAGAGTTACATAGTCAGAGTCAAAATCATCTGGGTTTGAATCGTAGGGTCACTGTTTATTAGCTCTGTCACTTTGGGCAAGTCACTTAGACTTTCTGAGCCTCATCTTTTCTCATCTGGGTAATGGGTCTAATAACAGCACCCCAAACCAAAACTTAGTGCTGCAGTGAGGCTCAAATAAGATACTGTATTTTAAGTATCTTAGTTTCATGACTAAGTTTCATGACTGTCTGCTCCTGTGTGTAATAAATTAGCTGTTTTCATATTTATTGTTGTTACTCTAATGTCTTTTACTTCTGCCCAAATCATTGAATATGTTATATTATTATATACTGAAAGATACTGTTTTCTGTTTATCAACTGTCTTCTTTCAAGAACTTGGACTCTGAATTAAATATTTGTGTCCTGAACATCTTTTTGTTTTGAGGTATTTCTTTATGTGTTACGGCAAAATTAGTGTACCATTATTTACATAAGAGAAGTGAAGATCCTCAGAAAAAAGGTAGATTCTGTTATTTTGGAGGGACTATGTTAGCAAAACAATGACTTTTTAAAAAATTCAAAATAAGGACTCTGCACATGGGCAAGCAGATGTTGAAATTGTTACAGAGGCCAAGTAACCATGAAGTGTTTTTAATCATAACTCAGAGTTTGGAGACACTTCCATCTTATCCACAGCATCACAAACACAACACTGCAGGGCAATTAGAACTAAGGGAAGAATTTTTTGGAAAAGTTTCTTCCCATCTTAACACCAAAGTCCTCGCGCAAAACCTGGCTTTGAGACCTATGTCCTCCAGATGGATAAAAATTCATTCGATACCAACTGTGGAGATTGCTTCTGAAATGTATCCATTTTGCCTTTCAGGAGCCAGAGTAACAGTGACCTGATGTTTTCATTCCAGTGCTGCTGGGATCTCAGTCTGGAAGGTCTGCTTTCAAAGCATATCCTGGTGGGACAGATTTTCCCGGAGTCCCCACATTCACTAGCATGAAGCTATGGGGTTCTTGCCAGGACTGAGAGTTGAGTAGAAGGCCTGGACCAGAAGGAAAGGGACCTGTCTGTGCCCCTGGGGGGGCTGGTGTCCAAATGTCTGTTATCAGTGTAAATAAGGTTTCATTCAGAACGGTCCTGTGCCAAATGTCTTAAACGCGAGGGGTGGTGAGCAAGGCAGGGATCTCTGCTACCTTAGAGTTTGGAAAGCATTTCAGGGCTTAAGGCAGGGAGCAGTACCACCTGGGCCTCCCCTGTGGGCCTCTAGCTCTCTTCAAAGATGTGCATTCCCCACTCCTGGAGTCCTTTAACCATTGGTCAGTTTCTGGTTCTGAAGGGTGCCACTTCTCAAAATTTCCTTTGTAAAATCTGGTGGTGGTGTTTCTGTTTGCAATCTCATACCCTTTGTTAATTTCAAAAATTTCAACTGTGACATCCTGTTACATGTGAATTGGGGCAATAGTTTTCCAGTTTTTTTCTTTCTTTCCTTTTTTTTTTTTAGATTTTATTTATTTATTTGACAGGGATCACAAGTAGAGAGAGAGAGAAGGGGGAAGCAGGCTCCCCGCTGAGCAGAGAACCTAATGTGGGGCTCAATTTCAGGACCCTGAGATCATGACCTGAGCCAAAAGCAGAGGCTTAACCTACTGAGCCACCCAGGCGCCCCACCAATTTTTTCTTTTATTAAACTGATAGAAATGTCTAATCAGAAAAGTATGGAAATACTGGTCTAATCTTTTTGCTGCTTAGCTGAATTATCCATTCTAGGAGAATTCTGGCCTTACTAACCCTAAGTTTCCTTGCCTCACAAATTGCAGTAGAAAAGCAGAGTTTCAGGTTTTGAGGCAAAATCCATCATTTGGCAGCCTGGCTTCCAATAGAAAGTTCCAAATAATTCTCCTTCCAGACTCAGACATTCCAGGTCCTGTCACAGCTTAAAACGTGCCTTTTCTGTTTGGTCAGTCTGAGTTAAATTACTCTGGGCATTTTTGAATTTCATGAACAGGAAAAAAATAAACTTTTTTAACTTGAAAAATAAATGGAAGCCATTCTTTTTGGCGGCAGATAACTCCAAAAGATGTGACCTTTCAGAGTTCATACTGCCCAAGTGGGTTGTTTCCTTGGAGGACTAGAATCTGCATGAGTTCAATCAAGTTATGTCAGGGAGAAAATGTTAAGTGATGGAGGAAGAAAAAATATTTGTAAGACAAGTAAACTTTGGAGACAATTATTCTCCTCGATTTCCTGTAACTTGCTCTATGCCCGAGTTTCAATGTTGTTCAGAATGTTTTATGTCATTTTAATAACCAAAGTAGTTTCGCTGAATAAATATAATGATTTGATTTAGAAACAGTGATTATGGTGGCTGGAAAAATAAGTTTCTTTAGAAAATGGGATAATTTTATAGTTGCTGGGGAAGACGGATTTGTGTCGAATATTGTGTAAATAAATCCAAATGGCACTTTTCCCCTGGGTGGATTTTTTTGGTAATCAACCTACCAGCTTCTGGAAATGGACCATTATGCAGATTTATAAAATACAACTAGATCTTTTCACCTTGGGATGTTTGTCATTCTTTTCCTTGGAAATAGAATCCTGAAACGAAAATCTCAGTGGCAATGCTCCATGAAGAGTAAGGCCATAAATGCTTCACTTGGCAAAAGAGAATTAAAAAAAGCTGAGAGCTACTCAGAGAAATATTAACTCAATTTTGCGGCTGAGATATTAGGGATTCTCTAAAGGACTATATTTTACTGATCTTTTATTATAGTGTTGCTATGGGCATTCAGACTTTTATTGCTCTTTCTGGGCTCATTGTTGAGCGTAGGGGTTTTCATGAGGAGCAAAGATTGCTGCTTCTCTGCCTCTGATGGGCACTTCCCTCCCCTGGGTGAAACAGACAAGCACACTGATAGCCAAGGCACAGAGGTGAGGCACGTCGTGGACCCCAAAGGGGCTACTACTGGCCAAAATTTTAAAAAGTCATCTTGGAAGCTTACAAAACACCCTCACATTCTCCAAATATTTATTGAGTGCCTGCTATAAGCTAGTCCCTCTACATTCATCATTTCATTTTAATTTGGAATGTTTCACCCAACATCATAAAGTGAAACTCCACAAAGATTAATACTAAAAATGGTTTCATGATAGCTCTTATCTTTGCTGGCACCATGCGTGAGAAATCCACACAAAGCAAGAGGTCAGATGTCAAAGGTCCAGGAGACACCAAGAAAAACACGGAGAGGAGGGGAAGAAGAAAAGAAAAAAAAAAACCTAAGAGGAACAGTTTTGAAAAACAAACAAAATAAGCCCAAAGCATAGCAAAGGACCCTTGGGCCCAAGAAACTGTTTTGCAACTTAAAGGAAAAGCAAAGCAGAGCATCTTGAGAAAACCCCACATTTCTGAGGCTGAACCACAGCTGGAACGCAGGGAACAACTTTCAACCCCTGCGAAGGCTGCAACAGGGGACCAGGGTTCTGTCCTCAAGGGCCAGGTGAGAAGACCCTAGGCTCCACAACCGGTGATATGGAGAGCCCTCTAGGGAAGCCAGGAGAACACCAGAGACTCCATCTGCTATCATCAGAAAAGCAAGAACAAAACTAGAAACCAGACCCCAAAACAAAAGTTTTAACTCAACAAGTCAAGGTTGAGGTTGACTCAACCTTGAGGTTGAGGTTGATCCAGGATAGTCCTGGGCAAACACAGCTGTAGGGATTAGCTGAGCACCTAGAATGAGGGGAAACGCTGTCTGATGCCACTTGGAACCCACTCGGGCCACCACTATCCTCTGGGAGCTTCTGTTTTTGTTATTATGTTTGTTTAATATTCAAGAACGTTACCTTATGTGCATTCCTGAATACTATACATTTTGACACTTGACTCTGTTAATGTTTTAATATCTCTTTCCCAGGTTCCTGTCCCCCAGAACTTGATCAGCCTTGAAGTTCCTTGTCTCAAACCAAAAAAGAAGAGTGACGAACTGTGCTTTGCGACTTTTTTTTTTTTTTTTGTCACTGTCACTCTCCCCCACCCCAATATGGCTGTAGCTAAATGAGGGAGCCCATGGCTTGATGGATTTGTTGGTATTACCGTTCATCTAGAAACTCTGAAGGAAGCTGAACTTGAAGTTCAACTTGAAGTTGCCCGCTCCAACTTTTATTCAAGTGTCTATAAATTCCTTAGTGATGAACTGAAATCTTCCCAGGCTCTGCATTACTGCAAATCCTTCCCCAGCCTCCCCAGCCTCCCCCTGTTTAGCACAGGGACTCCATGCCGCCCACACCCAGTGCCGGGGGCTCCCAGGACGAAATGAAATCGGGGCCCAGAGGCGGACACACCCTGTGGAGGCACTGCCCCTGGGGAGTAATAATTTCACCCCCTGTTCCTATCATCTCAGATACACAGACCATCTGATTTAGACCCTAGATTCACGCCAGTCAGCCCAGCAGAACCCTCTGCTTCACAGCGGAGGAAACAAAATTCCCCCTCCATCCCCGCGCGTTTGTCTGTTCAGAAAAAGGGCAAGCGTAGTTTGGCCCATCTGCGGGTTCAGCTGTCTCGGGGTCCTCTGCCCACAAGGTTCCTGCTCCCGCATGCTTCCCTGCTTCAGGCCCTTCGGGTCTTTACTGAAATGCCCCCTTCTCAGGGAGCTCTTCCTTGGTGACCTCCAAAACTCCACACGTGCTCCCACCCTGAACTCCCCTTATCCCTCTTCACTGCTTTAATTGTCCCTTTAGTACTTGTTACTATGCAATTTACAGTGAAAATCTTTGACCTATGTATCTTTTTCATTGTTTAATTCCCCCCCCCCACCCCCACCCCACTCCCCACACGGTAGGGTTCTGGTTAATGGGCAACAATGTACAAGAAATGTCTGGGCAAGGCAGGGTGGGGTGGGGGCTCGAATGCATACCCTTTGCTCTAGGCAAGAGTCTGCCCCCTCTTGCCCCCTCAGTCTGCCCCCTCTTGCCCCCTCAGTCTCTCTGCTCTCTGCTCTGTCCCCATGGCCCGTTGCAAGGTTGGTTGGTTAACAACAGGCTTGCAAAAATCCTGAGTATTTCACAATGTGCTCTTGTAGACTGGTTTGAGCGAGCTCCAACACACCAATGGCTCTTCTCACCCTGGGAAATCCCATGAGGGTGTCCCATGAGGGCAGTGGTTTGTGTGTGCTTGGTTAATTGCTGTAACCTCAACGCTCTCAGTAGGGCTTGGCGCATAGCGGAAGCTCCATAAACAACTGTTGAATGAGTGTAAATGCCTTATTTTATCATCGGGATCACTGTATTTAAAGAACAATGTATTCTGTCATTTTTGCTTAAGCTTACAATAAGAACTATGTCTGTGCCATTGCATGTTATTTTATACTATTTTAATGGTGTTATGCTTGATATTTAGAATGCAATTGACCATACTACTGTTTGAAATTCAGGTAAATTTAATCTCATTTAAAAAATATCATTATTACAAATATCCTTGAAGATAAATACATATTCAGATTAACTAAGTGGAAGGTAGCAGTGTATTGTTTAAGGTTAATAAAATTATACTGTAAGTAGTAATATGGGAAATAAGTTTGTGAGGATTTCAAATGCTGTTCTGAAAATAAAATGATGTAAGAATATTTGACCAATGTATTTGATATTTGAACATATTTTTTTTTAAATATAATGTGAACCAGAAGAACAGACAAGGAATCCAAACAGTAACTCTCTTTAAATACAATTTTAAAATATAGAATAACCATCATGGATGATGAAGAATGTATATTTTAAAAAAGTGACTTGGGGTAAGTTGTTACAATATGGAGTAAAAGTCTTTGGATTCATACTTCATGTCATACAGTAAAATAAAGTCAATTTGGATAAAATAATAAAAAATAGAATAAAATTACAAAACGCATTTTAAGACTATAGGAATGAGAATTTTCAATGATTAAAGTAATTTAAAAAACTATAAAGAAGTCATCTCTTTAAAAATTTTTAAAGTATAAGGAATTAAAGGTCTGTTCCACAAACACTAACAAAGTTAAAATTTTAAAAAAGTGACAAGTATGACAGACAAAATCTCTCTTTTTTAAAGATTTTATTTATTAATTTGAGAGAGATAGAGAAAGAGAGACAGAGAACACAGCAGAGGGAGAGGCAGAGGAAGAGGGAGAAGAGAAAGAGGGAGAAGCAGACTACCTGCTGAGCCGGACCCTGAGATCCTGACCTGAGCTGAAGGCAAACACTTAACCATCTGAGCCACCTAGGCGCCCCAACATACAAAATCTCTTAAAATGTTCTCCAAATCTGTAGAAACTTTAAGAAGTCATAAATAGATAAAAGATTAAAAATATAATAAAAAATTCTCATTTAAGGCAAAGTGCAAATGGTGAACACACATTAAAAAAAAAAAAAAACCAAACTCAACCTGTCGATTACTTAAAGCGACACAGAGCAGAATTTTATTAAAAGAGAGTGTATGTTTAGTTTAAGGCTCGTTTCATTTATTGCACTGCCTGGATTGGTTCTGTTTGGGTTCTCCCATATTTATTGAACGGATGGTAGACTGATCCCAATGTGGATCTCAGTTCATCCATTCTCCATTCAGTAATGGAGATGCCAAAGGAAATACCAGAAGCTTGCCAAGGTAACCGACAGAGCTGAGCTGATATGTAATTGTATTGTCCTGAGAGATACTAGAATAACATTTTCTTGTTCTCTCTAAAGAAAAGCAAAGCCTCAAAGAGTCAACAAGCCAGAAGCAAAGGCGCTTGGAGTCCAAGTGCACTACTTTGTTGTTGCTTCATTTTTGGTCCCTTCATGAAGTGTAAATGCAGGTGTACGTGCATCTGTGTACTTCCTGCACACCGTGACCCCACTGGAGCAATTTTATTATTAAAACACTTCTCACTAGGAATGTATCCAACTTCAGTGGGGGCTCTAAGGCATTGAATCATGGACTGCCAGGTGGTAGGAAGAGATGGCAGGTGTGTCTGATCCAAACCTTTGTGGAAGCCCTGTCTGCCTACCTACTAGGCGAGGCACCCAAGCGAGTTCCTGGGAAATTCTGTTTCCATGTCATGTCCATGGCCTTCAAAAAGATGTGGTTATAATGGTTCTGAGACCAGCGGGTGAGAGTCCAAGTATTCAGGGATGAAAGGAACATAATAGTTATTGTAAGAGTTAGCTGTAATTTCTGAGAAGGGGAACATAGGGTGAATTTTATGTTCTTTCTGGCATTCTGCATGGTGGCCCTTTCTAAACAGGGACACAGGCTTCCTTATTGGGGGAAGAAATAAATATTGGTGTATGGAAGAGAACATAGACTTGCAGTTGGTCAGGCCAGGACTGAAAAGATGACTGTACAGGTGCCTGGAGAAGTCATTTCACTTCCAGGACCCCAGCCTCCCGATTTTCAGGTGTGGGGACTGGGAGAAAGGCACACATCACATGAAAAGTGAGGTAACTCAGGCGCTGGGAGATGAAGGGACTATCCTAAGGTCACAGAAACTGAAAATCAGAGCGAGGAACCAACTGTTAGTCTTCAAATTTCTAGTCTAATCCTACAGACAAGTCACAGGCCAAGGCAATGTGCGCATTACTGCTTTTTGGCTGGCTGGACCATTCCTGGGCTGTATTTGGGCTGACACAGTCTAAAATTCCCCTGAGTACTTCTTCCAGAATGGGATTTGAAAAATCGTAACATCCCAGATACAGGCAAAGGTGGAGAGCCCCCAGTCTTGCAACCAGTTCTAGAGAAGTCCAGTGACTGAGTTTTCTGAATCTCTGCGACACATATGTAAAATAGATGTGATAATATTGCATTCACAGCATTTGATGAATGCAGACCTGAGGCACATGGGAGCAGCGGCACCCATCATACCTGTCCTTCTCTGCTCTGGATCGAGGCTACTGAACCACCATCCATCACCACTCTAAGCCCCCGAGACTCAGGGGTGGACGTTCTGGATCCTTTGTTTAATCTGCCAAACGAAGCCCAGGATCACTACATAGGCAGCTGACGTGAATGTGGGTAAGAGAGAACTTTTATAGCAGTTCTTAACCTGGATGCTCTTTGGCACAGAAACAGAAGACAGTTTGCCAAGGTTATCAGTCTGCCGGGACCTGGGCCCTTCAGAGTGGAGGTTCCCAGACCCTATGGGGCAGCCTCCTCCCCACCCGACATGTGCGGCAGCAGGGACAGCATGCTGAGTGCCCGCAGAAACCCAGAGAGAAAGTGGAAATAGTCCAGTTTCCCTAAAAAGAGTTAAGAGGTGAAGGTGGAAAGACATTAGTTGTCACATTCCAGGATATGCCTGGAAAGGTCTGTGCAGGGTCTCCCAGGTCAGTGTCTGCTGTCTGTTCTGAGACCTAAAGACATGAGAGGCCTGCAAGAGCCCATTTGTCCAATCAATGCATTTACTGAGCATGAGTGCTGTGCCCGATGCTGTCCTGGGCCCCGGAAGAGCAGTGATGGGTAAGATAGACTTGGTCCCTTCTCTAAAGAGCCTGACACCCTGTGACTCTGTACCCATCTCCACAATGTTTTGGGTGCACAGATAAGAATTCTAGACCTATTAAACCTAGAGATATAGAATCTTCTAGAAGGAGACTGAGGGGCAAGACTAGCCTTGGCCTGAGGACTCTATTTAAAGTGACCTCGTTTTCAATATTCTCTCTCTCTCTCTTTTTTAACTATATCTGCTTTTATTTTTTCTTTATTTTAAAATTTTATTTAAAATCAATTAATGTCTAGTGTATTATTAGTTTCGGAGGTAGAATTTAGTGATTCATCAGTTACGGACAACACCCAGTGCTCATTCCATCACATGCCCTCCTTAATGCCAGTCACCCAGTCAACCCATCCCCTCACCCCCCTCCCCTCCAGCAGCCCTCAGTTTGTTCCCTGGAGTTAAGACTCTCTTACAGGTTTCTGTATTCTTTCCTCCCTCCTGTCAGACCCACAAAGATAAGGGGAAACCTTCCAGTAGGGAGCATCAGTTCAGGGGTGCAGAGAAGTTTCACGGACAGAGCTTGGGGACCAGAGGACCGTGGTTGGTCGTGTATTCAGTCCCACCCAGCCCCGTGGACACTTGCGGGGCTGTAGCACTCCCATCGCGCTAGTCAGGGTGGGTAGCGGGGATACCCGCTGCCGGACGGCTCCTCTCGTCCCAGAGCTCAGAGCGGCCCCCGCGTGGCCTCTGCCCCCCACTCTCGTCCTCCTCTCCGTGCCTGGGATGGCTTTGGCCCAACTCCATCCATCCCAGGCTCTTCCTAAAGCCCTTGGTGGGTCTTCAAAGAGAGAAATGAAGGAAACGCAGGAGAAACAAAACATTGGCCCACGCGGAGGCGTGTCCACATTTGGGGGACTTCACGGCAGCCAAGGAAGGGGCGTTTGGGCCGGTGTTTGTCTGCTATTCGCTCCCCACGACTCGGAGTGTGTCTGCTTTGTCGGGAGGCCTCAGCCTCAGGGAGGCCCCCGGGCACGTGGGGCCGTTGCTGCACCCGACTTTGTCCAGCTGTTCGCTGCTAAGTTTTCGCGGTTTACATACATGTTCTCCATGACTGCCTGCATGCTCCCAAGGCACACGTTGTTCCTCTTGTTGTCAGGTGAGGGAACCAGGTCCAACAGAAGGACCACAGGGCCCAGTGACATATCTGGTAAGAGACAGAAGCAGGTCCTAGGCCCAGCCACCTGCCTCTCTTCCCCAGGATGTCCTTAGGCATCTAAGTGTGACTTCCCCTCCCCAGGCCCAGAATCCAACTCTGGAAAGAAGAGCAAAGCACTCTGGTAATTTAGCAAATCCTCTGAGAAAAACGGCCTTCGGTTTGGACCTTCTGCCTGGATCCCAGTTTGAACCCTTACCCCAGGCCGAAGGCTGTGAGCTTGTGCCTGTCCTGTGGGTTGCCTGTGGCTCTGAGCCTCTCAGGGCCTGGGTGGCTGCTGCGTCCCGCTGTCTGTCACCAAGGGAGCTGGTGACCTGCTGGTGAGCCCACTGTGTGTTGGGCCGGCTGCCAGGTGCTCGTTCTGCACGGGATTGTGCCACGTCCCCATTTTCCTGGAATTCAAGGAGTGAGAATCAAACCAACTCCTTATTCACTCCTCAATTATTTCCAGCTTCATTTTTCAGGTTCTCCCCATGGCATTGTTTTCCCAGGAACTATGAAGCAATGAAACTATTAGCAAATTCAAACACAGTCCACGGACTGTTTATCAAGAAAACAAGCAGAGAGAAAAGATCCTGCAAGTATGGCCAGTGAATATTTCAGCGTGGGGAGGAGGGGGAGGGAATGGCCATGGGGAGGGTCGGGTTTCCCCCTGAAATGCTGATCCACTGGCCGGGGGGCTAGGGTGCAACTTGCTTCGGCACATACACACGCGCACAGTGTGAGATCATCCATATCCTGCTGTCTTTGTAGGACTTTCCTAAGAGCTAGAAAGATTCTGATTTCCTTTTAGATAATTTATGAAGTACTTTTAAACACACCCACTCCCTTGGGGGAATGATTTTCAAGCAACAACTGAACTCTTGTTGATGGATTTTTTGGATATTAGGGATATTAGTTCAGCATGATTTAATTTGTGGATTGGGTTGAGGAAATCAAGAACGGAGGCTCAGCTTGATTTCAGGAGACAGACAGACATACTTGGGCTGAGGGATGCCAGCGTTCGGGTCCTTGCCCCTAGGCCTTCCCCAGGCCTACCTCGCCAGGTGGACACAGACCTGGTGGGTCTTCCTTGAGAGGTGGTCCTTTTATGTCTGGTGCTTCCCCAACTCCCCTTCCCCCTGGTGTTTGCTCCCCTGAGCGTCTCACTCCCCATTTCAAACCCAGGTGTCCCGGATCTCGGAGGTCTGTGTTCCATTACATCTCCTTAGGAGTCACCTGCAGAGAACAGGGGAGCTCAAGGACCAAGCTGGGTCAGGCCATCACGCCAAGGCCTGCTTTTTGCCCCACCTCATGGCCATCCACCCTGGGGCGTGAATGCTATGATAACTGGGATCCACTGGGTGGCTGGCCTGGCCACTTGGAGCCTGCAAGGGGCTGCAGGGGGAGGGGCTTTTCCCCATCAGCTCATCCAGCTGTGTCCAGCCCTTAGTGGTCCTGCTTTGGGTCCACAGCTCACAGGCCACAGTGGAATAAAGATATGAGGAGATGCTGGGGAGTTTTTACCACCCTCAGCTAGGAGAGAGCAAAGGGCTCCCGCAAGGCAGAAAAGAGAAAAGAGAGGGCAGGCTCAGAAGTGTGATTAAGAGGCTTCTGGTCTCACCCACCATCTGCAGTCATTCCCAGCTGGGCCCCCAGTGGCTGGGTGGGCCACAGTGGCACCTGGAGACTATGGAAACACAGGTTTCCTCTGTGCATCTCCTCAGGCCTGCGGCTCCAAGGAGTGAGACGCCTAGGCTTCCATTAGAGGCGGGCCCACATGGCCCACGCCTTGTTCCCAGCCCCTCAGGCTACACACAGCTTTAGCTGCCGCTTTTCCTCATTGGGGAGAGTGAAAACATAGGCTTGGAAAGTCTCTTGAGCTTTCTAATTGGGCCACCAGCTGATCTGCCCAGTCTTTTCTTTTTTAACCAACTTGACCTTCTAACATGAATGGGGAAATGCCTATGTGCTTAAGCTTGTATTTTCCATAGTTATACAGCAAAATCCCATTTTTATAAGCATAGTTTAGCTCACAGCATAATGAGGCACCATTCAGCCATCCAAAAAACCCAGTCAGGCCTCCTTCCAGCTTCCAGGATGCAGGACGAGAGGGACCGCCCAGAGAGGGAGTCACTGTCTCGATCCCGCACAGGAAGGTGTGTGTGTGTGTGGGGGGAGGGTCATACCTTTGAGGACCTTCTATTGAGTGAAATAAGCCAGTTACAAAAGGGTAAATACTGTGTGATTTCACTGATACGAGGTACTTAGAGCAGTTAAAATCACAGAGACAGAAAATGAAATGGTGGTTGCCAGGGACTGGGGTGGGGGGTTATGGGGAACCGGTGTTTAAGGACAGGGTTTCGATTTTGCGAGATGGAAGGAAGTCTGATGCTAGCCGGCACTGAGGGGAGCACCACAGTGGGAAGGCACTTACCACTACAGACCTGTCCATTTAAAAATGGTTAAGACGGTAAATTTTATGTTATGTGTATTTTACCACAATTTAAAAACAAAAGGGGGTTTCAGAACAGCCAGACTGCATTTTCGTGAGGCATATGGAAAATGCCGCTAGACTTTCTTCTGGACCTCTTGGCTCTGTCGCCTTGGAGGAATCTAGTCCTTTCATCTGCTTCCCAGCGGTGATGACGACCCTGTCTTCCCAGCGGTGATGCCGGCCGGCACTGTCCGTTCTCATTTAGCGGGAGTATTGATGCAAGATTCTGGTGTAAAATTGAGGGCAAGCATCCGAGGACAGGAAGCCGAGGCTGGTTAGATTGTTGGATGTCTTTGCCTTTGCAGGAGCTGCAGATCATTCCACACCTGTATCACTTACGCCTTGCGTTTCTCCTGTGTTCGTTCTGTGCTCTGTCATTCAGCAGGCTTCCCCTGGGGACAGTTTTGGGGCCAGCACTGGGCTAGGGAAATGCCTGGGTCCCAGGCCATATGTCCAGATAGACATGCCCTCACCCCATTAGAGGTTGTAAACATTCTGACTGTGAGCTTTTAATCTGTTCGGGGAAGATAAATGGAAATTTGCTAGATGAGGCTGAAGAGCCGAACACGGGTGCCCAAATCCTTCCCCACGAGGAGAGCTGAGGTTGAAAAGTGTGGCTACTTCATGGGCACCCTAGCCCCCACTCTGTGGGGTAGCCCGGCTGAGCCCCCAGCAGAGTCCTGGGCACCTCCACACACCGGGGGCCAATTAGGAGACAGCACCCAGAAATCTCCCAGGTACACACTGAGGGGCACACTGGAAGTCAGTAACACATGTTTAGCATAAAACCTTACTAATTCACTGCTAACAATAACTTAGTTCAGCTATTTGGAGCCAGAAATGCCCCAGGCGAGCTCTCCGTTGGAACTGGCATCCGCTCAAGTGGAAGAATTGCTTCTTTGAGAAAAGAAAAGGAACGTGAAGTAAGCACGGGAGGCAGGCAGAGCTGCGCGGCTGGCCTCCTCTTCCCGGCTGCCGTCCCAGGATTACCCGGGCCCTACTGTCTTGCCCGCTTGTGGGCTGAGCTGGGCCAAAGGAGAGCTGTGTAGCCACCGCGATCCAAAATAGGAAGCACACATTTTCTATAGCAGCAGGCAACAGTGTTTTTGTTGGTTTTTGTCAAACAAACCTTAAACCCTTTGGCTTTTGAAAGCTAACATTTATTTGTATTCTGTGTGAACCTCGCCTTCCCCGTGCCCAGAGGCCAGCTCCAGAAATCCGGAAAGCCCAGGTCGCCTTTTGGCAGAAAGCTTGGTCCAGAGCAGGAGGGTGGTAAGAGTTTATACTCTTCTACCTAGACCACAGGCTCCTGAGGGGTGGCTGTTTATTTTTCGGGCTCAAAGAGCGGAGACTCCAATATGATATAAAATAGGTAGTATAATAAAAATACTTTATAAATCAGAAACTCGGTGGAGTTCGGACGATGCTCTGTCAGCTCTGAAATAAACACACGGGAACTCTCCTGACTTCATTTCCTCTGTTCTTCATCCGTGCGAGGCCGGAGTGAGTCTGCCTGCGTTTGTTTTCCTTAATTCCCCGGGCCCGGCCTGCACCAGGTTGGTCCCGCTGCAGTTACGAATGAACCTTGCCTTTCCCTGCAATGTGCCGTGGAGGGACGTGTGTTTTTCTTCCTTGTCCTGAGGGAGCCGGGGACGGGGCTGAGCTGCAGACAGCACAAGGGGCTGATCCAGCACCTGTCAATCACCCTGAGGCAGAAAGGTCTAGTTCTCACAAGGGCCCTTTACCCGGTAAATCTGGTAAAGTTGTCCTTTAGGAAAAGGTATCGTTCGTAATAAAGAGTTATCTGCGATTAAGGGACACCTAGCAGGTTAAGCCTTCAGGATCTTCAACCTGCCGTTTGGTGGAGCATGATGAGACCCATGGAGGAAAACAATGTGCTTAGAGTCACTGAGCTGGCAGAGTGATGGGGTCTGGAGCCCCCCCCACTGGAAAGAGAACCTTGAAACTACGACTCCAATCCCCCCGGGGCACTGCGGGAGCCCCTCCCCTGCAATGCAGGCTCTGCTTCCTCGAGTTTCAGCGCTCCCCAGCAGAGCACAGAGACCCCTTTGTTCCACAGACATCCTGGTTAGAACTTCTCTTTACATTGATCTCAGATCTGTCCCTGTCTTCGGCTGCCAATCACTCATTCTAATTCTGGTGACTGAATCGAAATAGAATAAGTGCATTTTTTTTTTTTTTTTCCATGCGATGGCTCTTCAAGAATCCCAAGGCTTCTTTGAATCTTCTCCCAAGGCTTTACTTTTCCAGATTAACCGCATTTGTTTGGTACTTCCTCCAACTTTCCAGATACTTTTCCTCTCTTTTCTTCTCCTGATGTGTTTGAAGCTGTCAGTCATGATTCCTAAAATGTGTTTGGAATGGCTCACGATGTCACGGTGATCAGTCCAGGATTGCTAACAATGATGTCCTGCACAGTCCAGCTCATGCTGTGTGTACTCACTGAACTTACACACTCAGTCTCCCTTCGATTGTCGATTTTATAAACATAAACTGTTATTTGTATCTATTTACTCAATGTTCGACTTCTTGATGTTCTTAGTCCTAAAAGGATTTAAAGTGACCGCTCAAAATATAATATGGTCGTATATAAAAATATTCGTTAGGAAACTAGCACAGGGAGAGCATGGATAAGGAAACTAGAGAAGCACAAAAGTTATATTGGCAGGTAGAATGCATTCCAGGAGATACTGTAACCCAGCCAGAGATAGACCACATAGTTGGCTTTAAGTTTCCTAGCAACAAGTGGAAAGAGGGTAACATAATCATTTATGTGTCAGAGTGCACATAGAGGAAACTTAAGTCAGTGGCTCAGGACAGTCACAGCTATTCCTGGTGCTGAGGCTTAAGAGAAATATTTCTCAGTGACCCTGTTAGAGGTGACCGTGGGACAAAACCCTTAGCAACATTCCTAGAGCAAACACAGAACATTTCCTAAGGCTCTGGTTGCTTATATGTCCCTGAGCTGCTGCTGATCATCTTATGACATATCCCAACATAATGCGTTTTGGCAATTGTTTTTTTTTAAATCATATTTTTATCCTTGCTACATTTCTAAAGTGTGGTTTGGGGAATTCTTATTAAAAAAGGAAGATGGGGAAATATGGGAACATCCATGTCACTCAATATCCTATAGAATGCCTTGGATTTTCAAAGTTCTATGATTTTCCACCCTTTTCTTATTGGATCACATCCTTGTAATATTCTCCCAGGACCGTGTTACTGTTATTTATTATTACTGTTATTATTTTAAATGAAACATGTTTTGAGGGGAGGGACACTTGTAGGAACTTTTCTGTTCTGTTGTTTTAGCCCAGGGAAGGTCTAGCTGGAAACCTGGGGTTATGCATGGCATCTGTCCCTCCAGGGTATAGAATAACTTCAGTTCTCCTGAAGTCCTAGTTTCCAGATGTCTCTATCTGGGTGCAAAGAGAGGGCAAGAACAGGGCTGTTTCCATGCCTCAGCCTGAGAGGCTCTGGTGCTGGCGATAGAGAACAGCTTCTTTTTGAGCTCAGCAGTGAGCCTGGCATAGCTCCTTTGTCTACTCAAAAGCTACTCATATGTGCATCACAGTGAGCTCAGACGTCCTAACAGCTCATCTTTGGATTTTAGCCTCCAGCCAGTGAAACTGACTGCCTTCAAGGCTTCCATCTCTCCTCCACACAACCCCCAAAGGACTCCGGGCCTGGCAGTCATCACCTTCATCATCCTCCCGTTGAAAGCCCCCAGCACTGCCTATGAGCAGCCCAGGAGGTTTGGTCTCGAGTTTGGAAATGCTTCCCTTTGTGACTAGCACCCGATTGTCTTGCTTTGAATTTCTTCCGTTTCTACCTGCACCTGCATGGGTCAGATGAAATGCTACCTCACTATTGTACAGCCAGGGAAGCACTTGTGTCCTCCCTCAAGCAAACGGCCATAGTAGAGTTTCTAAGTCCCACTTCCAACTATCAGTGAATCTCTAGACCTTTTGCTATCTCTACAGTTCTCTAAATGCTTCACAGAGACATTGACTCTGGGTTTTTGCTCCCATATGGTAAAGAAGTTCACAGAAAGGGTACCTAACAGTCAAGGGCAGGACTCGGGGTGGGTCCTCCAAACAAATCCCCCAGTTTTCTAATAAAAATGGCCAGGAACTTAAATTCCACTTTGGAGATAAAGACACAGAGGCACACATCATTCAGGCCATTTTCACAGCTCGGGGTGAGGGAGAACAATTCTAGTAGTATCTGGGTCTGGTCTGGGAGGTGGAATCAGATTCCATTTCCAGTCTTAAACTGGGTCCTTACAACTCGTAACTCGCAACAATAAAGTGACAGTTTCTATTTTGTTTTCATTTAGCGATGGTTCAAACCAAGAGTAAGAGGAGAAGAGAAAGGGTTTCTGTGCTCTGGTGGAACCAGCTGGAGATTCTGCCACATGCTGGGGAGAAGCCCACTTGGGATCTGTCCCTAGGCCCAGGAGGACTGTGTGCCTGTCAGCCCTCGGATCTGCTTCTCCGGCTTGGTGAACGCTGTGCCTTGGCCCTGAGCAAGAACACGAATGCTATGGGAGGGTTCAGGGGCCTCATCCACCTAAAACATGATGCATGTAGTAACCAATCAAGCCCTGGTATTCCTGGGGTTGCAATCACGGCACGCATGCCGTGTGTCCCACTTCATCATCACATGGCTGTGTGATGTCAGGATTGCTATTAGCAGCAGCATGGCCCCATTTTCCAGATGAGGAGACTGAGGTTTGAAGGGCATCAGGAATATTTGCAACAAGGGCCTTGAACCAGGTACCCGAGCCCCACATGGCATCCATTGCTTATCGAGTCACCTTTGGCTGCAGCTCTTCTCACCCCAGGAGTGGCCGGACCACCTGACACCAACTGCAGCTGGTGTCATTCCTCCTTCTTGGCACACGGTGGACCTTTGCCTCCATCGTGGGTGCAGTTGGAACTCTTGGGCCTCCCTCTTGTCCCTTCAGAGAAGGGGGTCTGGGACTTCCGGTAGCCGTCCACCTGGAGGAATCGGGGAGAGCAGGAATGTTTGAGAAGATGACACGTTCTTTGTTGTTGTTGGCACTCGGGGTGCGAACGCATTTCAGCTGAGTAAGCACGAGCCACTGGATTCGAAGGGCACGGGAGACTTCAGCTCACACTGTGTGGAATTGTTAAGGGTTATTAAGTGTTCTCTTCATGGCCCCTTAAGTTCTCTGAAATAAATCTCTGTCCTTGGCAAACACACTGAGGGCTTTTCAGTCTTCATGCCCCATTGAAATGTCAAAGTATGACAGGAAGGCATGGCTTCTCCCTTGTTTGGGGGGCTTGATAGAGCAAACCAATGATGTATGCAAACCAGCTGGAGGCTTCACCAGGATTTCTATGAAAATATGCAGATTTCCACCACGTATGGCCTTTAGATGTTAGTAGGAAAACTGGTCTGGTTTGCAGGTCTAAGCATCTAACAGATGTGTGGGCTGCTTGGGTGTCCCCAAATGGCAGACTGAGTTTAAGGACTCCTCTCTGCGTGGAAGGGCCACACAGAACTCCTCAGGGAGCTCAGCTGCACACAGTGGCCATTGTGGGGGATGACTGGTGTGGGACCTCATGCTTGCCTTCTTTCCTTCCTCATAGCCTTGCAGCTGGGCAACACCTTGATGGGAATTTGATCAGATCTATCTTTCTTTCCCTTTCTTTCTTCCTTCCTTCCTTCCTTCTTTCTTTCCTTTTGATTTTATTTATCGGAGAGAGAGAGAGAGAGAGAGACAGAAATAGTGACAGAGAGCATGAGTGGGGAGGAGAGGGAGAAGCAGGCTTCCCACTGAACAGGTAGCCTGGGATCATGACCCAAGCCGAAGGCAGATGCCAACCGAATGAGCCACCTCTGTGCCCCTAACCAGATCTTTCGAATTGCTGGCTTACAGATGATGGAAGCTGAGACCTGGAAGGTCCTTCTTTCGAAGGATCCAGAATGTGGAGTATACTAAGAATCAACGTGGGAGACATCCAGGCAAGGGAAGGCCACTTCAACTGGATGTTGTGCCATGGGAGTGAACACAGAGGGCAAGTGACAGGAGCGGTGGTCTCGGACGGGGTTGGTGACATCAGAATGCATGTGGATGTTGTCCACAGGAACCCAGAGCTGAGTGAGCAAAGGGCCACCCTGCTTGTGATGACTAGGAGGAGGGACATCTGAGAGCAAATGGGGACAGCATGTGTTGTGCTTGGGTACTGTCTGAGCCAGAGTGAATAACAGATGAAGGCATGCAGGGGCATCTGTTGGGAATGAGGGGCATTTGGGAGAGGTGGGCACGCTATCTGACTGGGCTTAAGGAAGTGGTTCTCAGCGGAGGGTGCCTTGGCCACCCCCAGGGGACATTTGGCAGTATTTGTTTTGGTTGTCATTACCCGCGTGCGGTGACTACTGACATCTCTTGGGGAAGAGGTCAGGGGTACTCCTCCACACTCTACCATACCAAGTGCTCAACAAAAAGTCAACCAGGTCAGAATATCAACAGCACAGAGATTAAGAAACCCAGGTTTAAGAGTTTGTGAACATTTAAATCAGTACCCAATCGCAGTTTTCATTTGTATCTATCAATTCTACCACCTGGATTTGAGATTTATTTTCTCTCGCCCTACAGAGTCATCTCCCAACTAACATAATAGTATCACGGCATAAGAGGACAATGGTTTAGAAGAATACAGGCACATTCTGCCATAGTTTAGGCCCCAACTCTTTCTCTCAAGCTGGAGACAAGCGCTTCCTTCTTGGCACTCCCTAGGGTTCTATCTGTCCTTTATAGGGACTTTGAAACTTGATCTGAACCCAATTAATTCATCTCCCACTCTTCATGGTAGCCAGCTGACTGTCTTGACCCTAGAAATTACTTAATGAATGTTTTCAATCCACCCAAGATCACTGAGGCTGAACTGGAGCTGAATTTCCAGGCATTCATTCCATGTTTATTTTTGGATTGGGAAGAGTGGCCATTATATACTTTCAGAGCCGCTCTTCATTGGAAGAACCCATGGGAGGAGGACCAGAGCCCCATTAATAATGGTCTTATTCTGTTAGTGATTTGACTCCCTAAGGCTCCAGCAATTTCTCACATTTATGACCTCAAGGCTCCATTGGAGAGAGAAAGTGGCATCCTCTTCACCCCCCAGTCTCTCACCCCATGACCCCCATATGAATGTTATTTTGTTCTTCCTGTACGCTAAGTGATTCTGAATAAATGAGCCTCTCTAACACTGTCCTAAGTGACCCTGTGAGGTGTGAAGAGGAAGAAACCATCCCTCTTTTGACAAATTCTCACTTAAGTGAAGAGGACAGGTGGGCCCATAAGTCATCATGATAGACGGATTCAGTGCCTTAGTAGAAGCATATAGAGTGTCTGTGAGGGTAGAGGGAAAGAAGCCTCACTGGCCTTGTGGAAAGGGAGGGATCAGAGAGTGGGGCAGGCCCCATTTGAACTGGCCTTCAAAGAGGATGGAAACATGCCTCGGAAGGCCTTCTTTCTTCACCTAAAGGAACAAGTGGCCAAGAAAAGAAGCTGTGGCCTCCTCACTGTTGTCAAGGCCACCAGCCATTTCTTCCCACAGCCTTGACACAATGGACAGGCCCCATCTGGAGGGTAAGAGCAGTGGATGAGATGAACATCCAGCTCCTTGAGCCACAAGACCCTCCAGAGTCTGGACATGACTCAGCTGACCCGTCATCAACCCCCACGTTCTCCCCCAATCTCAGTCACCTCTTCTAATTCCTGGTAATGGCAGAATGTTCTTGATTGCTTCAGCTACCATGTATGTGTCCTTTCCTTGTTTGGAAAGCATCCTTCACGGGTGAATTTTCTACCTGTGACAGTCTGGCTTACCTTCAGCTGTAATGTCAAATGTCACTTTCTCCTTGAAATGTTTCTACTGTGCCTGGGTAGAAATCACTGCTTCTGTCATAGTTCTTCTTATTTGCGTTTCCTATCACATGAGTGCCAAGGATGTTTGCATCTGTCTGTCTCTCGTGTGCTGCTTGGGGGCCACACATGATATTTTTAACATATGTTTGTATAGCTGCCCCACCTTCTCTACCCAGTGTCAACTTTAATCAATATGCAGTAGGTGCTAAGTAAAATGCTTGCTGTTGACAAAGATGATAGGTAGTACAAAAGTTTCATTAGAGTTTTCAGGAAGAAGTGGGTGCCTACAAAAGGGACTCATGGAGTTCAAAGAAATCTTGACTCTTTTCAAACTCCACCGGCATTCACCTTTCGCTGGTGTTCCTAAATACATAGACTGCCATGGTGCCGAGGGGATATTAAAGTTCAAAGAGACACAGAAATCAGGTTGAAGATGGTAAGTGATCAGACTCTTAAGGGAATAAGAGCATTTCCTCATTTCTGGACTGGAGTAGAAACGTCTGTAATCCAGATACTTAAAACTTGTCTGGGTGAATCGGTGGGGGAGGTTTCACAGAACAGCCTGGAGCAGGGCCCTCGGGGATGAACTCGGTGTGATCGTAAAGGTCACATCCAACCCCAGAGCTTCGGATTCCATGATAGCACATCTGCTTTTGATTGCTGGGTTCTGAGCGCTGGGCTTAGGGCAGGACGCCATCTGAAGGAGGAAACACTAAGCCTGTCTGCAGGTCTGGATGTTCCCACAACGGGAGACCAGCTAAGCCCTGTGGCCGCAGGAAAGACACTGGAGCTTTGTCTCCGAGGCCCCACACATGTAGAGCTTTGCATCCCACAACGGCCCCTCCGAGGGAATGAAATGGAGCATGCGGGATGGGAAGCCCGGGAAAGGGGTCCCAACAGGAGCTGGGGATGACAGTTTTAAACTTGGAATAACAAGGGCATTCGGAGGAAAGGGTCGGATTCAGGATCAGACTCCACTCTACAATTCCCGTAACACCAGTCTCCGCGCCGGCGTGACCTCAGGGCGTCGGCTGGGTCCTCGCTCGCGAGGCGGAGGCCTCGGCGTTCAATCACGTTAGGCTCTCATTTTCTAACCTAACTTCGGGTTGCTCCATCTGGGGAGACGAAGTGACGCTCCGTGCTTTGAGTCTGGAAGGAGGGGAACAAAGCCCCACCCCCTGACTATTGTTTAGAAGATGGAGGCTGCACCCCTCGAGCCGCGCGGGCTCCCTGCGGGGCGCAGATGTGAGGGCCCCGCGCCTCCTCCAGCAAGTGCACTTGCTCCCCAGCGCGAGCCCGCCGGGGCCATAGCGTCCTGTGAGCGGAGGCGGCCAAAGCTGCACAAACACATGTGGCGGAACGGACACAAGGCGGCGGTTGCGGTCCCCGGGGGGTCCCCAGGCTGCATGGGACACAAATTCCTCGGAACGCCGCAGAGGCTAGAGCTATGTAAACAGGAGATCAAAACAACAGCCTCGCTGGCCCTTCAGTGTGATGAATGTCCGTCCTCCATGTGCAGCAGCGGTCGGACCACCGCCATCTCTTCCGAGTCTGAGTTTTAAGAGGACTCGGGAGGAGACTCCCCCGTGTGGTTCGGGGGCTTGTCTTTGAGCTGGCCGGTCTCCCCGGCGGCTGGACCCACCTTCTAGAGGCAGACAGCCCCCTGCATTTTCAAAGCCCAGCCTGTCTGCGTGACCCCTCCCAAGCAAGGGGGGCGAGGAGCAGGCTGCTTGGAGGCTTTCATCATTCAAACCAGCTCGGGGACCCTTCCCCCACGGCGTGGGAACAAGGGGCCTGCCTAGTGCAAATTGTGCCCATCGTCCCAGGACCCCTGAGGACCATGTCTGTGAGCTTGGGAAAGGGGAATTTAATGGGAAGGGGAACAGTGTGGCCAGGTGTGCTCAGGGTCATAAAACCCAGCAATTTTCAGCAGCTCTTCCTTACAGGGTTTGCTACCTGTCTTGGGTTCAGTGAGACCAAAGCCCGTTTGGGACTCTTAATGGTTCCGTCCCTCACTGCCTTATCTTGGGCATCTTCTCTTAAAAACAAGAAAATAAGAAGAGAAAACCTTTCTTGTTAAATGTCCCAAAACATGTGGCTACTTAGGGTTCTGCTTTAACGCAAAACTGACAAGTTGTCATGACTCAAGCCATCCCCCTGGACAGACAGACAGACAGGCAAACAGATCAATCCACGGATACTCTGTTGGGTGAAGTGATCTTTGGGGGTGATTGAAACAGCTGTCTCAGATCGAACCACCTTCTATTTCATTATGAGGACTGCAAGTGTTATCGGCTCTTTATGACCATTTATCATTCTATCTTTTCTGTCAAAAGTGCCAAATGAATGTTCAGACCCTTGCTCATGTTTGTTATTTCATTTAGGAAGTATTAGCGATAAAGCCATTTGTCTGAGAATGTTTGACTTGCTTTGTTTTTGTTGTCTGGCCCCTACATTGCAGTGTTTGGGGCCAGAGGTGATTATCAACAGTACACCCTAGAGAAAGTGCTCAGACGGGCTCCAGTAAGGATCCAGGGTGAGGGGTGGGGGTGGGGGAGGGGGGTGCCAGTAGTCCTAGGAGTCCAGTGCAGGTCCAGCTGAGAGCCATGGGTAAGGGCTAGGGGTTCAGACAGGATTCGGAGGATCTGAGAGATGTATGCACGTGTGTGTGCGCGTGCATGCACGAGTGTGTGTGCATACATGTGTATGTTTGTGCACATGCGTGTGTGGCAGGGTTGTGGTGATGCTGCTAATGACGCTGGTGTTGATGGCAAAGCTGGTCACTAGGGTTTCACGGTGGCGTGCCACATTTGTTTGGCTGCTCCTCTGTGGTTTGGATTGTTTGCTTCAGAATCCCAGCAAAGGCTCCACGGGTTACCATAAATTGCTGCGCTGTTGGCTGCAGGGATCTTGGTAAGGTAGCTCCTCTGGAAGTTGCAGTGCTCCAAAAGCCTTTCTTCCTGTTCTGGGTCCTTCTCTGGTGACTCATCAGGCAGCAGTATGAACTTGAATGCATGGCACAAAGTCTGACATCGAGGCCTCAGGCAAAGATACGCAGCAAACCCAGATCTCAGCTGGGCAAGGGGTTTGAAGGACACAGGACTCAGATAAACCATGTTGGCCCTTCTGTTGGGTGCATTTGGGGCAAGTCCTCCCCTCTGGACTGAGCTTCCACCTCTGTTAGTTTTCAGAAACCTGGTTCTCCAGATGTGATTGCAATGAACTAAATAAAATAATTCATGTGACATTTTTTTTAGAGAGTAATAAACACATTCTTTATGGGGATTTGTTGCGTGCAAACAATGTACACATCCTGGAATCAGGCCATCCCCAAAGAAGACATACCTGACTGGGCAGACTTTGGGCATCTGGGAGTTACATTGTGTGATATCACTCATTCCTGGATGTTTTCTTTTAATCCCGACCCTGTGCTATGCCCAGTGCCTGAAGGATACAAATACGAAGGCAGGGCCTCACTCCTGGGCTCCAAGGTTTTATACCTTTGCGAACAAACTGGCAAGGTCTCAGTCTTGTTGTTGTTGTAGTTTTTAATTTTTTAAATTAACATATAATGTATTTTTTGCCCCAGGGGTACAGGTCTGTGAATCATCAGGCTTACACACTTCACCGCACTCACCATAGCACATACCCTCCCCAATGTCCATAACCCAACCACTCTCTCCATACTCCCTCCCCACCCCCCCGCCCCACACAACCCTCAGTTTGTTTTGTGAGATTAAGAGTTTCTTATGGTTTGTCTCCCTCTCGATCCCATCTTGTTTCATTTTACTCCTTCCCTACTCCCCAAGCCCCTCATTTTGCCTCTCAAATTCCTCATATCAGGGAGATCATATGAATTGTCTTTCTCTGATTGACTTATTTCGCTCAGCATAATACCCTCTAGTTCCATCCACGTCGTTGCAAACGGCAAGATTTCATTTCTTTTGATGACTGCATAGTATTCCATTGTATATATAACACACCTTTTTTTTATCCATTCATCTGTTGATGGACATCTAGGTTCTTTCCATAGTTTGGCTCTTGTGGACATTGCTGCTGTAAACATTTGGGTGCATGTGCCCCTTCGGATCACTACATTTGTATCTTTAGGGTAAATACCCAGGAGTGTGATTGCTAGGTTGTAGCTCTATTTTCAACTTTTTGAGGAACCTCCATGCTGTTTTCCAGAGTGGCTGCACCAACTTGCATTCCCACCAACCAAGTAGGAGGGTTCCCCTTTCTCTACATCCTCGCCAGCATCTGTCATTTCCTGACTTGTTAATTTTAGCCATTCTGACTAGTGTGGGGTGGTATCTCATTGTGGTTTTTATTTGCATTTCCCTGATACCGAGTGATGTGGAGCACTTTTTTATGTGTCTGTTGGCCATCTAGATGTCTATTTGCAGAAATGTCTGTTCATGTCTTCTGCCCATTTCTTGATTGGATTCTTTGTTCTTTGGGTGCTGAGTTTGATAAGTTCTTTACAGCTTTTGGACACTAGCCCTTTATCTGATATGTCATTTGCAAATACCTTCTCCCATTCTGTCGGTTTTCTTTTGGTTTTGTTGACTATTTCCTTTGCTGTGTAAAAGCAAAGGAAGAAGATCCTGATGAAGTCCCAATAATTCATTTTTTTTAAAGATTTTATTTATTTATTTGACAGAGAGAAATCACAAGTAGATGGAGAGGCAGGCAGAGAGAGAGGGAAGCAGGCTTCCTGCTGAGCAGAGAGCCCGATGCGGGACTCGATCCCAGGACCCTGAGATCATGACCTGAGCCGAAGGCAGCGGCTTAACCCACTGAGCCACCCAGGCACCCCCCAATAATTCATTTTTGACCTTGCTTTCCCTTGCCTTTGGTGATGTTTCTAGGAAGAAGTTGCTGCGACTGAGGTCGAAGAGGTTGCTGCCTGTGTTCTTCTCAAGGATTTTGATGGATTCCTTTCCCACATTGAGCACTTTCATCCATTTAGAGTCTATTTTTATGTGTGGTGTAAGGAAATGGTCCAGTTTCATTCTTCTGCATGTGGCTGTCCAATTTTTCCAACACCATTTGTTGAAGAGATTGTCTTTTTTCCATTGGACATTCTTTCCTGCTTTGTTGAAGATTAGTTGACCATAGAGATGAGGGTCTATTTCTGGGCTCTCTATTCTGTTCCATTGATCTATGTGTCAGTTTTTGTGCCAGTACTATACTGTCTTGATGATGACAGCTTTGTAATAAAGCTTAAAGTCTGGAATTGTGATGCCACTGACTTTGGCTTTCTTTTTCAACATTCTTCTGGCTATATAAGGTCTTTTCTGGTTCCATACAAATTTTAGGATTATTTTTTCCATTTCATGGAAAAAAGTTGATGGTATTTTGATAGGGATTGCATTAAATGTGTAGATTTCTCTAGGTAGCGTAGACATTTTCACAATATTTTTTCTTCCAACCCATGAGCATAGAATGTTTTGCCATTTTTTTGTGTCCTCCTCAATTTCTCTTATGAGTACTTTATAGTTTTCTGAGTACAGATTATTTTCCTCTTTGGTTAGGTTTATTCCTAGGTATCTTATGGTTTTGGGTGCAATTGTACATGGGATTGACTCTTTAATTTCACTTTCTTCTCTCTTGTTGTTGGTGTATAGAAATGCAACTGATTTCTGTGCATTGATTTTGTATCCTGACACTTTACTGAATTCCTATACAAGTTCTAGCAGATTTGGAGTAGAGTCTTTTGGGTTTTCCACATAAAGTATCCTTTCATCTACAAAGAGTGATAGTTTGATTTCTTGGCCAATTTGGATGTCTTTAATTTCTTTTTGTTGTCTGATTGCAGAGGCTAGGACTTCTTGTACTATGTTGAATAGCAGTGGTGATAATGAACATCCCTGCCGTGTTCCTGACCTTAGTGGAAAAGCTCTCAGTTTTTCTCCATTGAGGATGATATTCACAGTGGGTTTTTCATAGATAGCTTTGATGATATTGAGGTAAGTACCCTCTATCCTTACACTTTGAAGAGTTTTGATCAAGAAAAGATGCTATACGTTGTCAAATGCTTTTTCAGCATCTATTGAGAGTATCATATTGTTCTTGTTCTTTCTTTTATTAATGTATTGTATTACATTGATTGATTTGTGGATGTTGAACCAACCTTGCAACCCTGGAATAAATCCCACTTGGTCATGGTGAATAATCCTTTTAATGTACTTTTAGATCCTATTGGGTAGTATTTTGGTGAGAATTTTCGCATCTGTGTTCATCAAGAATATTGGTCTGTAATTCTTTTTTTTTTTTTTTTTTTTGATGGGGTCTTCGTCTGGTTTTGGGACCAAGGTAATGCTGGCCTCATAAAATGAGTTTGGAAGTTTTTCTTCCATTTCTATTTTTTGGAACAGTTTCAAGAAGAATAGGTATTAATTCTTCTTTAAATGTTTGGTAGAATTCTCTTGGGAAACTGTCTGGCCTTGGGCTCTTGTTTGTTGGGAGATTTTTGATGACTGCTTCAATATCCTTACTGGTTATGGGTTGTTCAGGTTTTCTTTCTTCTTGGTGCAATTTTGGTAGTTTACATGTCTTTAGGAATGCATCAATTTCTTCCAGGTTGCCAAATTTGCTGGTGTATAGTTGCTCATAATATGCTCTTATAATTGTTTGTATTTCTTTGGTGTTGGTTGTGATCTCTCCTCTTTCATTCATGATTTTATTAATTTGGGTCCTTTATTCTTTTGGATAAGTTTGGCCAAGGGTTTATCAATCTTATTAACTCTTTCAAAGAACCAGCTCCTAGTTTTGTTGATTTGTTCTACTGTGGTTTTTGTTTTTTGTTTGTTTGTTTGTTTCTATTTCTTTGATTTCTGCTCTGATCTTTATTATTTCTGTTCTCCTGCTGGGTTTGGTTTTCTCTGCTGTTATTTTTCCAGCTCCTTTAGGTGTAGGGTTAGGTTGTTCTTGTTTCTTGAGAAAGACTCGTATCATTATATATTTTCCTCTCAGGACTGCATTTGCTGTGTCCCATAGATTTTGAACAGTCGTGTTTTCATTATTATTTGTTTCCATGAATGTTTTAAATTCTTCTTTAATTTCCCGGTTGACACATTCATTCTTTAGTAGGATGTTCTTTAGCCTCCATGTATTTGAGTTCTTTCCAACTTTCCTCTTGTGACTGAGTTCTAGCTTCAGAGCATTCTGGTCTGAATATATGCAGGGAATGATCCCAATCTTTTGGTACCTGTTGAGACCTGATTTGTGACCCAGGATGTGATCTATTCTGGAGAATGTTCCATGCGCACTTGAGAAGAATGTGTATTCTGTTGCTTTGGCATGGAATGTTGTGAATATATCTGTGAAGTCCATCTGGCCCAGTGTGTCATTTAAATCTTTATCTCCTGGTTGATTTTTTGCTTGGATGATCTGTCCATTTCAGTGAGTGGGTATTAAAGTCCCCTATTATTATTGTATTATTTTTGATGTGTTTCTTGATTTTGTTATTAATTGGCTTATATAGTTGGGTGCTCACATGTTAGGGGCATAGATATTTAAAATTGTTAGATCTTCTTGTTGGACAGTCCCTTTGAGTATGATATAGTATCCTTCCTCATCTCTTATTATGTCTTTGGCTTAAAATCTAAATTATCTGATATAAGGATTGCCACTCCAGCTTTCTTTTGATGTCCATTAGCATGGTAAATTGTTTTCCACTCCCTCGTTTTAAATCTGGAGGTGTCTTTGGGTCTAAAATGAGTTTCTTGTAGACAACGTATTGATGAGTTTGGTTTTTTATCCATTCTGATAACTTGTGTCTTTTGATTGGGGCATTTATTCCATTTACATTCAAGGTAACATTGAAAGATATGAATTTAGTGCCATTATTGCCTATAAGGTGACTTAGTTGCCTATAAGTTTATTGCCTTATTGCCTTATTACCATTATTGCCTATAAGGTTACTGTATACTTTCTCTGTTCCTTTCTGGTCTACTACTTTTAGGCTCTCTCTTTGCTTAGAGGATCCCTTTCAATATTTCCTGTAAGACTGGTTTGGTATTTATAAATTCTTCTAGTTTTTGTTTGTCCTGGAAGCTTTTTATCTCTCCTTTTATTTTCAATGATAGCCTAGCTGGATATAGTATTCTTGGCTGCATGTTTTTCTCATTTACTGCTCTGAATATATCATGCCAGTTCTTTCTGGCCTGCCAGGTCTCTGTGGATAAGTCTGCTGCCAATTTAATATTTTTACCATTGTATGTTACAGACTTCTTGTCCCAGGTCGCTTTCAGGATTTTCTCTTTGTCACTAAGACTTCTAGGTTTTACTATTAGATGATGGGGTGTGGACATATTTTTATTGATTTTGAGGGAGGTTGTCCGTGCCTCCTGGATTTTGATGCTTGTTCCCTTTGCCATATTAGGGAAATTCTGTACAATAATTCTCTCCAATATACCTTTTGCCCCCTCTCTTTCTTCTTCTTCTGGAACCCCAATTATTCTAATGTTGTTTCATCTTATGGTATCACTTATCTCTTGAATTCTCCCTTTGTGGTCCAATAGTTGTTTGTCTCTCTTTTTCTCAGCTTCTTTATTCTCTGTCATTTGGTCTTCTATATCACTAATTCTCTCTTCTTCCTCACTTATCCTAGCAGTGAGAGCCTCCATTTTTTATTGCAGTTCATTAATAGGTTTTTTGATTTCAGCTTGGTTAGATTGTAGTTCTTTTATTTCTCTAGAAAGGGTTTTTATTTCTCCAAATAGTGTTTCTCTTATATCTTCCATGCCTTTTTTGAGACCAGCCTGCACCCTGAGACTCGTCATTTTGAATCCTAGATCTGACATATTATCAATGTTCATATTGATTAGGTCTCTAGCCTTTGGTACGGCCTCTTGTTCCTTTTTTTTGTGGTGAGTTTTTCAGCCTTGTCATTTTATCCAGATAAGAATATATGAACGAAAGAATAAAATACTAAAAGGGTTGCAAAGACCCCAGAAAAATGCACACTAACCAAATCAGAAGGGACCCCAAAGTGGGGGGGGAGAGAAGAAAGGGACTAAAAAGAAATAAAAAAAAAGAAAAACATATATATATATATTAGACTGATGAATAGAACAGAGCCACCCACTTGAATTTGGGTGTATTTTGGTCTCCTAGAAGAAACTACCTCTCAAAATTTTAAAGAGGGAGAAAATATATGTATATATATATATATATATATATACACACACCAAAATAAGAGTAAAAATGATGAACGGAAGGAATATGACTGTAAAGATGAAAATAGAAAAAACTTCTAAAAAAGGGTTTGATAAGGTAAGTTGGTTGGAAAAAGAAAGAAAAAGAAAGTGGAGAGAATTTGCTCAGGCTGGAGACTAAAAGCCGTGTGTTAGATTTAGGGTATATTTTGATCTATTGGAAAAAATCATATTCCAAAATTTTTTATAAGAAAAAACTTCATATGTATACAAAAAATAAAGTTGGATACAATGAAGGATAAAATATGACTATAATAATGAAGGTTTAAAAAGATTTTTTTAGAAAGGTGTTATTAAGATAAACTATTTTAAAAATGTTAAAAGAGGAGAGAGGAAAAGTTATAAAAATTAGAATAAGAAAAAAATAGAATTAAAAAAAGTAATTAACTTTGCAAGACTAAAGAATCATGGGTAGAAAGCCATGAATTCCATGCTTTGCTTTCCCTTGCTCTGGAATTCCACTGTTTTGATTAGTGAACTTGGTCTTGGCTGGATGTTCTTGCTGATCTTCTGTGGGAGGGGCCTGTTGCAGTGATTCTCAAATGTCTTTGCCTGAGGTGGAATTGCCCTGCCCTTGCCAGGGGCCAGGTTATGTAATCTGCTTCTGTTCGCTCTTGGTAGCTTTTCTTCCCTGAGCGCTTTCCGTAGAGTTCCAGAGGACGGGAATGAAAATGGCGGTCTCCCAATCACCGGCCTGGAGGAGCTGAGAGCTCAGGGCCCCACTCCTGAGTGTGCCCTTGGAGAAAAGTGCTCAATCACTCCCATCTCCCTGGTTTCCAGCCGGGCTCTGAGCTCACCCAGCCTGTGACTGAGCGTTTCTCTCTCTGGTGCACAGCCCCATTTGGAGTCTCCAAACCCAACACATTCCCGCCTCCAGAGAAGGAAGGTGAGTCTCCCCGGATCTGCCACTTGTGGGGTCCCTACTCAAAGATCAGTGGCCCGATTGTGCCACGGATCACAGTTTAAGGTAACCCTAAGCTGAGGGCTTACTCCTTGGCTCCGTCTCTGTAGCTGGCTTCCCTGTTCTGATACCTGCGAGCTCTGCTTCACTCAGACACCCCCAATACTTCAGTGAGCCCGCGGGACCTGAGACCACACTGTCCCCACAAGAGCCCCACCCCCGCTTAGCCTCTGGAGTGGTGTTCCTCAGTGGAGCAGACTTTTAAAAGTTTGAATTTTGTGCTCCCATGCTCTGCAACTTGCCGGGAGCCGGCTCCTCCCTCTGTGTCTATCTTCCCAACGCTTCGGATTCACTTCTCCGCCGGTCCTACTTTTCAGAAAGTGGTCGATTTTCTGTTTCTAGAATTACTGCTCTAGAATTCTGTTTCTAGAATTATTACTCTTCTCTTCGATCTCCTGTTGGGTTTGTAGGTGTTCTGAATGGTTTGATAACTATGGCTGAACTCCTGCGAGCTGATGTCAGCTCAGTCTGCTACTCCTCCACCATCTTGACTCCTCCCTTGCAAGGTCTTAGTCTTAGTGACCCAGAAAGCAGAGGACTCATGGGCTGTCACTGTGTTAGGGAGTCATTAGGGACTGAACTGTGCCCCCCTCATTCATATGTTGAGGTCCCAGTACCTCTGAATATGGGGACAGGGTATGTATAGAGGTGATTTAGGCAAAACAGGCTCTAATCCAACATGGCTGGTGTCCTTATAAGAAAAGATAAGGACAAAGACACACACAGAGGGAAGACCATGTGAGAACACAGGAAGAAGCTGGCCACCTACCACCCGGGGAGGACTGCGTCCAGAGCTTGTGTTGTGTAAGCCAGCTGGGGTGTGGTTCTTTGTGCCAGAAAGCTTAGCTAACTACTACAGAAGGGCAATCATGGGCAGTGGGAGGGAGCAGGGAATGGAAGGAGAGAGAGCATACGAGAGCAAGGTCACAGCTGTGTGTGGCAGATGGCTCTGTGGTGTGGGCACTGTCCTCAGAGAAGCTTTATCCAAAGCCATGGGCCCCTGAGACAGGACAAAGGACAAACAAGTCTCAAACTCTGATCTCCCACTGGTTAGTGTTGCCCCTTCAGATGAAATTCTAGGTGACACACTGGGGGAGCACTGAGCAGGACCTATGTTCCTGGTGTCACAGTGAAACCTGTTGAGGTGACAGAAATGCTTGGCACTGCCAAGGGGGAGGGGGAGGCACTGCCCCTGAGTCTCTGGGAATGGCTGGGAGCCCCTTCTGAGTGGCAGGAGCAGGAATGAATGAGACTAATCTGGTTCCTGAGGCACCAAGAGGTTTCTTGAACAGGACGTGGGGAAGCAGAGAGGCACATGTGACAGCAACTGGGGTTTGGGAGCACAGCACATGCAGCAAAGGTTGCTGGGAGGTGGGTGAGAGGGGACCCGATGGCCAGAGCACCGGTCTTGGAAAGATAAGACATTAAGGTTCCGTTGTGAAAATAATGAGTCATCCTTAAAATGAACACTTCAAGCAAGGGTGAACGTGACTGGGCTTGCACTCAGAGAGTTCTGGACTCAGGGTGTGGGAAACTCAGGGCCCACCCTACCAAAGAGGTGGGCTCATCCCAGGCCCTGAGCACCCAGCGGCTCTCCCAGCCCTTCTGTGTACCTCCCTCTGCTCTTTAGAAAGGTGAGCAGTTGGAGTCAGCAGCCTGGCCTCAGTGCCACTTCTGTGGGATTTCCTGACCATGGGGAACAGTCAGCGCCGGCCGGCAATGCACTCAGAAATCTCCTGATTTCCTAGAAGCAAGAGACGGAAGGGAGAGAACAGGGACTCACCCGTTCCTCAGGGGCCTGGTGGGGCAAAGATCATGAAATAGTTTTTGCCTTCAGTTATTCCTTCTCTAGAAGAAGCTTTCCCCAGGGGAGTGAGAGGACCCTTGAGTGCTCTGTCCCCTCAAAGCGGTGAACATCCCCCCTCCCCCCAGCCCTGTCAATTGAGAAATACTGTCCCAGAGGGCTCAGAACCCGATGTCACTCACTTATTCCTTAGTGCACACACATTACCTCTTTTGCTTACGAGCTTTGAGCCCCCCCAGCCACTGGGAAGGAGATGGGAGGCAGTCCAAGGTCATGTCTGAGCTGGGCAGTTAGTGGGGAGTGTGTACTGGGATGGGGACTGAAGAAGGGGCTTTAGGACCCCAGAGAACAGACTGTCTCCAGGGAATCCTAGGGGGAAGAGGAGAGAGGGGAGGCAGCATCCAGGTCTGCTGTGGGGACACAGTGGTCAGAAGACTGACCCAGAGTACTCACAACGAGCTGGAGGGCAGTTCTCCAGAACTCCAGGGAGTTCATGGTGGGTGAGGCCAGGCCCTCAGACCCCTGGGGGGGCCCGTTTCTGAGGATGTCAGATGTCCCGCCTCCCTAAGGCTCTCACCGCAGATATATCCAGTGTCAGGGCTGCTGGGGGTTGGTTCCCATCAATGCCAAGCCAAGTCACTCCCTTGTCCCCTGACCTGGTGACTCCTGGGCACGATACCCAGACCCAAATGTCCCTGCTGCCCTCTCCTTGTCCAGTGTCAAGACCCAGCCAGGCTGAGACCGAGAGCAGAGAAGACCTCTAGCTTTGGCACTAAAGACCCATTGATGAGCTTGAGGAGTTTCTGGGGGGTGTGTGCGGAATGGTTTCACATCACCTGACAGGACCTAGTCTCCTCTGTACATTGTGACTCTCTCCAGGTTTCCACAAAAACAAAACAACACAACACCACAACAAAGGAGCCTTAGGCAGACCTCTTCTAAATATCAGGTCCATCTATTTCAAATATATGGAAAAAAAAAAAAAGATTTTGTTTTCAGCGTGGCACCACAGCTGGAACAATCCTAAGATGACAGACAGAGGTAGTGGGGTAGTGGTGAGGAAGGCGGAGTTGCGCTCCAGCAGGCAGCCTCCAAGGTAGCTGGAGGGAGGGGTGTTCAGGAAAGAAAAAGTCACGTTCCCAGTTCTTGAGGTTTCCATCTCTCGAAGCACCCATCACTTGTCCAGGACGGGGAACCTATTATTATGTGTCCCTTGTTATTTTTAGAATTTAAGATGATATTTTCCTATTTTAGTTAATGGCCTGAGAATGAGATTTTGGTTGTTTGCAATAAATTTCCTGATTTGGAAGTATTGGTGCAGAGGGACTCTATAATTTGGTCTTTTTTATAGCATAGGTTTTTTGTGTGGTTCCCCCCACCCACCCGCCCCGCCCCGGTCTGGAGAGTTCCTTTAATCAGGTAGGGGGAGTGATTAATGAGCTTATGGGCCTGGGTGCAGTTGGAGGCCTCTGCGTCCTCAGAAGGAGGAGACCAGGGATCACGGCTAGAGCACCGTTGCAGGAAAGGAAATCCTGGGACTGCATTCTCTCCCCAGAAAGTGCACGCTTGCAATTAAAGCCTTGCCAAGTCCCACCCCAATGCAAATAGGGATGGCTGTAGTAATTGACGGAATGTGCTCAAGGCTAGATCCTCAGATGTGCTGGCCCAAAGCCCCCTTTCTGGCCCAGAAAAGCAAAGGGGCGGGAAGATAGAGAATATATCCCACATCTTTCCCCCCCTCCTGCTCATTATTCCAAAAGGGAAATACTTAAAATCTTCAACCAACATTTTTAAGCTCTTATTATGTGCCAGGCACGAAATGGCAAAAGGAGGGGAGGCTATAAAAAGGGGTCATATTTCATCACTGCTTCTGGGGAGTTCACAATTTAGTGGGAGAAGCCCATAAACAAATAATTACAATGAAAGATGGTAATAGTCCCATCAGGGAGCTGTGTTGGACCGTGTAGGAGCTCGCCCAGCTGGGAAGGAGGAAGAGGTGTTCCTGGTGGCATAATGAGGTATGGAGGTGTGGGACATCCTGGTGCCTGGAGGAGGTGGGCTGGTGGATGTGAGGCAGGCAGTGGGGGTGGCACAGTGGGGCCAGGATGCGATAGTAGGGTGGGCCCAGAACAGCAAGGGTTTCTAGGCCTCCATAGAGAGTTTGAATTTGCTTCTGCAGGCAATAGGGGCTCTTCTCCTGCAGGAGACTTGAAATGGAATTGCTATTTTTGTAGCTGCACACATCTCATTGCAAAGATCTGAAAGCCAAGCTCGTGTAGAGTCAGGATGGAACCCAAGTTATGTGGCTAATGAGTGCCAGGGCCTACTGTCCTGGGAGCAGCTCAACTCCAGCACAATCTGGAGTTTTTCGGGCATGCTTTCATTCTTAATTCATCCTTTCTCATTCTCTTTTAAAAGGACAGACTTCCTTGTTATGTTCCTCACAGGTATTCTGAGTGCAGTTTCCTTCCACAAATCACTTTTTGAATTGTCCCATCTTTACTCTGCTGGACACACTCTCCGATAGTATTTTCAAAAATGCTCTAGCAACTGGACAAACTACAAACCAGGAAAGTTCTCCACGTAACTCACAATTTTTAAAGGATATGAAGAAGGGAAAGAAGAAGAAGAAGGAGAAGAAGAAGGGGAGAGGAGGAAGAAGGAGGAGGGGGAGGGGAGGAGGAGAAGAAAGAGGAAGAAGGAGGAGGGGGAAAGGGAAGAAGAGGAGGGGAAGGGGGAGGAGAAGGTGGAGGAGACCAGGAAGAGGAAGAGGAAGAGGAAGAAGAAGAGGAGAGGAGGAAGTAGGAGGAGGGGGAGGGGAGGAGGAGGAGAGGAGGAAGAGGAGGAGGAAGAAGAAGAGGAGAGGAGGAAGTAGGAGGAGGGGGAGGGGGAGGAGAAGGTGGAGGAGACCAGGAAGAGGAAGAGGAAGAGGAAGAGGAGAGGAGGAAGTAGGAGGAGGGGGAGGGGAGGAGGAGAGGAGGAAGAGGAGGAGGAAGAAGAAGAGGAGAGGAGGAAGTAGGAGGAGGGGGAGGGGGAGGAGAAGAGGAAGAGGAGGAGGAAGAAGAGGAAGAAGGAGGAGGAGGGGGAGGAGAAGGTGGAGGAGACCAGGAAGAGGAAGAGGAAGAGGAAGAAGAAGAAGAGGCGAGGAGGAGGGATGCCTGGGTGGCTCAGTGGGTTAAGCCGCTGCCTTCGGCTCAGGTCATGATCTCAGGGTCCTGGGATCGAGTCCCGCATCGGGCTCTCTGCTCAGCAGGGAGCCTGCTTCCCTCTCTCTCTCTCTGCCTGCCTCTCCATCTACTTGTGATCTCTCTCTGTCAAATAAATAAATAAAAATCTTTAAAAAAAAAAATAAAAAAAAAAAAAGAAGAGGCGAGGAGGAAGTAGGAGGAGGGGGAGGGGGAGGAGGAGGAGAAGAGGAAGAGGAGGAGGAAGAGGAAGAAGGAGAAGCAGAAGAAAGAAGAAAGAAGAAGGAAGAAGAAACACAGCAAAGAAATGCAATAAATTACCGACCTGACCTGGGTAAACCTCGCAGACATAACGCAGGGAGTAAGTGTGACACAAAGTAGCGATTACTGCCTGATTCCATTTATATGAAGTCAAGCGAGGAAAACTCATGTAGGGACTTAAATAGTCTTTCCATGGGGGTCTTGGTGGGAGGGGAACAGGGGAGCCCCTGGGAGCTGGAGATGTTTTAGATCAACGTCTGGGAAGTGGCTCCTGCCTCAGTTTCTTTCATTTTAAAATGGTATAATAAAATGTGACTTTGGGCTTTTAAGGAGTGAGTGAGGAGATGGATGTGAGGGGTGTTTGGTGAGAAGTCGGCCTAGAGGGGCACAGGGTGAGTGCTTATTTCCTTGTCTCCTCTGGTCCTCAGTAGAAAGGACCTGGGATCGAATATGGAGTCCAGAAATCATGTACAGGCCTGATTTCAGGAGGCGTGGGCTCTGGGGGCTCTCACTGTTCCTTAGCCTAGAGAAGCCCAAGGCCGACTTCCTGCAGCATCATACTGTTTCGTAGCTGGGGGAGCCCAGGTTTTTTTGTTTTTGTTTTTGATTTTATTTATTTATTTGACAGAGAGAGAGACACACACACAGCGAGAGAGGGAACATAAGCAGGGGGAGTGGGAGAGGGAGAGGCAGGCTTCCTGCTGAGCAGGGAGCCCGATGTGGGGCTCAGTCCCACGATCCTGGGATCATGACCTGAGCCGAAGGCAGACGTTTAACAACGGAACCATCCAGTGCTCCCCAGATACTCTTATCAGCACCATCCTCCCTGACCTGCCCCCAGGACCCCCCCACCAGAAGCTGAGGTAGTTCACATATGGGCAAATGGCCCATGTCTAGGGAAGGACCTCAAAGACTCTGGGCTCACTCTAGCAAGGAGGACAGAGTCTGGTTGGTCCCAGAGGCCATTTGTTCCCCTCGTAGCATCAGCATCGACTTGGACAGTTTAGATGGTCTCCAGTCCACACTTTGAGGTGCAGAGCTTTCTAGTGTTAGCCTCGATTTCAGATAAAGAATTTGAGGCTCGGCGATGTACAGTCATGCGACTAGAGAGGGACAGCCCTGAGATTCCCGCCCGTAGGGTGACACCCTACCAACTCTACGAAGCACGGTTACATTCGCTTTCTAAATTTATGAGTTGATGACCCTGCAGAGCTGCCGGATTTGTGATGTCCAGGGCAGTGTGGAGATGGTGATGATCTGCTGGACGATGTGGCTGGAGTCGCGGCATCTAACTCTGCCCTCTGGGCGCCAGATGCCATCCATTAGCTTTTGCCTTCTGAGAAATTGCCCTGTAAGTTAGTGGCTTAAATATTTATTATTGCTTGCAAGTCTATTGGTTATTTGTGCAATTTTTAAAAAGATTTTATTGATTTATTTATAGCATGAGTGTAAATTCATAGTAAATTAATTAATTAATTAATTAATTGGAGGGGCAAATGGGAGAGGGAGCGTCAGAATCTCTAGCAGGCTCTGCACCTGCGGGGCTGGATTCCATGACCCTGAGATCATGACCTGAGCTCAACTGATGGAGCCTCCCAGGGTCCCCTTTCGTGTGATTGAGCTGTTCAGGTGATAGAAGCTGGGCGGGCTCATGTCTGTTGTCAGCACAAAGGTTGGGCAGGTCTGCTGATCCGGGCGGCCTCAGTCCCCTGCTTGGCAGTTGGCTTCATGTTGGCTGCATATTCACGTTTAGGAGCAAGGAAGCCTGAACCGTGGGCCTCACCTAGTCCTAGTCCAGTCCGGGCTTGTTCATATGGTTGCTACACCTTCCAGAAGAAAGAGCAGAATCTTGTACCATGTGTTCGGGGCCCAGTGTGGAACTGACACACACGCCACTTGTGCCCTTGCCCTAAGTAAGCATTAGACCAGCCAAGAAGCCAAGGGGGAAAATACAACCCATCCCTCGGTGGTGGATCCAGGAAGATCTTGTAGCTGTTTAAAAATGGACTGTACCATGTGTTGCACATCATAGTCTCTGCAAATCCTCTTTGAGTCTTCCTCTTACCTGACTAGAAAGCAAGAAGGAGAACAGAGCACAGTGGTGCCCTCACTTTTTGTTCCCTTTGTGAAAGTCAGGGAAACAAACTCACAACCAACCGCATGGCCCCAGGATTTCCCTTGAGGCATACGTCTTTCACTTTCCATTGAAAACGTTGAAAATGACATTTCCTTGGAACCAGTTACAAGCATAAATATGGGAGTTCAAATGGAATATCCAGTTTTCACAGCTGTATCTGTGCTAAATTAAAAAGGACAGAAAAACAAAGAGAAAGGGGGAAAAAAAAATGACCCATGGCTTTTTACAACAGCACGGAGGCACCGGGAAGAAATCTTTCCAGTACCATGCTGCCTGCCCAGCGACTCCATCATTTCCAGTCTGGGCTCTTTTAATTAATCATGGCTGGATTTCTGTACTTTTTTTCTTGGGCTGTTTTATTTTCTTGTTCTAGTGCCCACATGAGCATCCTCTGGCAATAAAACATCCAGGGAGAAGTTATAAAAACATGTCATCTTGGTTATAACATATGGCTAATTGATTTTTGAGAATCGCTTAATTGTAGGACTTTAGTTAACTAAACAACAATGCCTGTTTTCACACCCCTGATATTAGCTCATACTATTTCATGACCTGCCCCTGCTGAGACACACTCCATATTTCTGACCGTAAATCTGGCCTCTGCCGAGGCTTGCATATTTGTTCCAGCTTTGTTGTGGTGGTTTTATTGCATTGGTTGCTTTTTTTTCCTTTCTTTTTTCAATTTATAGTGAGCAATAAACATGGGGAAAATTTTAAGGGTAGAAAGGGTTTGTTTCCAACCCACGTGAGCTGAATTTTTAATTTCTTCCTTAAATAAAATAAGAAAAGGTGGCTTTCTTCCCTCCTTGGCCTGCCACGTATCTCCGTAGGCTCCACTTAAATGGTATGTGAGAGAAACCCGAGCTCGAGGCCTTTTTTTAAACAAAGGTCTCTGAAAGCTCTGCCCAGTTAGATTAATTGCCTGGAAGTTTCACAGAGGTCTATGTCAGTTACAAGGTGGTTTTAATGTGGAAAAGTCAGGATGATAGGCGAGTGGGAAGAGGGGCTAGGAGAGGCTGGAGAGAGGAAAATAGTAGCATTGGAGACCAGAAGGGAAAACCTGTTTGGTGGAAAATAAGAAAGTGGGGAGGAAGACTGGGAGTACTTCCCCAGATTACGGTCTGAACCACCAGGAAGAGGGGAACAAAGAGATCATATTCCCGTCTTATGCCTCTGGAAACTGCCTGATTGACCCAAAGTCTGCCCACCATGTTATTATATAGCGTCAAGGTGCATGATCCTTGTAAAAAGTCACAAGCTGGGATGTGGGGAATAACCTCGGGTTTCCATTGCTCTACTGGAGGCTGCTAACTTTTAAATTTTCTTTCTTCTCATGAGGAAAGCCCAGAGTAAAAATCCAATCTATAGTAGTAGCTTGAAACCTCCATGCTACTTACTGTGTGATAGAACACATTCTAAGGGCTTTGCGGATTTAATTCCTTAAAGCCTCCCGAGGACCCCGTGATGCAGGTGCTGTTATGGCCCCACTTCACAGACAAAACTACCAAGGCACACTGAATTGAGTGACCTGCATGGTTGCCCAGGTGTTCTGTGGTGGAGCTAGGCCTGACTCTAGCTGCCACCCTGGTAAGCTCTTTGCTGCTTTGTCTCCGTGTTTGGATGGTTCTCAGGTAAAGGCTTCAGCCAATCCCTGGGTGCTGGGCCCATGTAGTTACCAGGGTGAGGGTTCCACTGGGGCTGGTTCCCAAGGTGGTGCGTATGGCTCTGATTTCCTTTTCTTGCCCTGTTGTGTCGGCCAGCACTGCCGGGGTGATGCTGAGCGGCCGTAGTGAGAGGGGACAGCCTCGCCCCATTCCCAGTGTCGGGAAGAAAGCATTCAGCCTTTTGCTGTCAGGTATGATGCTAGCTGTAGGTTTTTGTTGGTACTCTATCAAAATGAGGAAGTTCCCCCTCTACTACTTTTCTAAGAGGTTTTAGCATAAATGGACCTTGAGCTCTATCAAATGTTTCTTCCGTATCCATTGATATGATCATGTGATTTTTCCCTTCATTAATATGGTAGATTACACAGATAGATTTCTCAATATAGGACTAGCCCTGCATCCTCAGAATAAGCCCCACCTGCTGATGGTACAAATTCTTAACTATATATATTACTGAATTCCACTTGCTAATACTTTGTTCAGGCTTTTTACAAAAAGAGAAGGGAAGGAAAACTGAAGCGGGGATTTTTACCTGAGTCAGATGCAAACATGGGATGGGCTGAAGTTTCTGGTTATCTGACCTCTTCCCTACCAGGTCCTACAGAGGAGCCCCACCGTGTGCTGGGTCCACAGGGCTGGACTGCACGGTGAATGTAAATAGAACGAGGGGACCAAACTTGGGTGTTCTCCTCCGGGCCATTTCATTCCCACAAAACCAATAAAAAAAAGTCCAAGGGTTTCTGTGGTTTCTCAAGGGAAGGTATGGACCACAGGGCCCCGGGATGGCTAGATGTCAAGCAAAACTCATGGAAAAACCGAGGGAAGCTACCTTCCTTACCTTTAGCAGGGGCCCTATTCCAGAAAGGCTTTCCTTCTGCCTCAGTCGGGCCATGCTTCCAGCCTTCTGGTGACACAGACCTTGCTGTGTACTTTTGGTCTAATTCTCCAGGCTGACCCCTGTATAGGTCGCCTTCCTACCACCTGGGCTGAACACATACTTTGTCTTCTAAATCAAGAATGTGGCACTTTTGAAAGTAGTTGTCCCAGAACAACAGGCCTCAACTGGAATTATTTTAAGCAAACAGATACACAATCGACTTCCTCATACTAGTACTCAGGAACCTGGGCTCTGGATTGTTCAGGCAAGAGCTCATTCCCCACCACGGTGGGCACTGCAGTTCTGCCTGCACTCTGCCTTAGCACACCATATTCCACCTTTCCCCCTTCTTCCAGAAGCCCCCACTGCCGGTTTGCTCTAGAATCTCTATCAGTGAGTTGACCCCCCCACCTCCCTGCAGAATCCCAAAGGCCCATCAGGTCCTCCCTTCACTGATGGGACTGTGACGTGCTGGGGCCTTGTTGCTGGCTGTGGTGTTACATGGTCTCCTGTCATCCTTTGGATTGTACCTCCAGGGATTCACTATGTCTTTACCTCTCCCCTGTGCAGATCTGTCTGGCCCATGTACACACACTCACTGCCTCTTGGAGACCCACTTCTTCCTAGCGATGATACAGCGGGTGGATTGAATGAGCCTCCACCGAGCAGAAGATTGAGGGTTCTCGGCAAACCAAGATGCAGCCTCGCTCTTCGACCCCCTATTTACACCCGCTGTGCCCAGATGTGTATTTTAGAGGTTAGATCATGAGGCTCAGAGAGATTAAGGAGGCAAGTTCCTACAAACTCTTGGAAGCAGCCTTAGGATGGGAAGCCAGGTGGAGCCAGGGAATAGCTTCGCTCTACCTGCGAGATAATGGTCCACAACGTCCTGGGTAGTGACAGTAGGGACGCACACAGGTCTTTGTACCCTCAGGTTTATAGCAGCACTGTTCGCAATAGCCAAAAGATGGAAACCACCCCAAGAAGGAGGCCGGGTGGGAGGTGAGACCAGAAGGATTGAATGTAGCCGGCTCATGGTCCGAGTGTGAGGAAGAGCCTGCAGTGACTGAGAGCAGGGCTGGGGCGTTGGGCAGCGTTTTTAAATGGCCTCTCTGCTGCTGCTTTAGGAGCAAGCTGGAGAGAGACAGGGCCATGAGAGAGGAGAGGCATTTGCAGGCTCATTCAAGAACACTTCTAGAGAGGGTGACTCAACCCTGCTGGGAACCAGGGGAGCAAGGATACGCCGTTAAATTCTGGATATATGTTGAAGATGGTGCATACGGGGTTTTGCTGAGACTGGATGTGGAGAAATACTGAGGAGCTGGCAGCCAGCTGGTAGATGGTCACCTCAGCAGCTGGGGCTGGCGCTCACTCAGTCAGGACGCCTGTTCACCTTCCCAGGGAGATGTCCAGCTGGCGGTTGACATTGTCTGGAGCTCGGAAGACACGTTTAGGCTGGGGGTATTAGCTTAAGAATCATCGTTGGTGGCCTTTATTTTTTTCCCTATTATTTATTTATCATTTATTATTATTATTATTTGTTGTTTGTTTGAGAGAGAGGGTGTGAGTGGGGAGTGGCAGAGGAAGAGGGAGAAAGAATCCCAAGCAGGCTCCACACTGAGCATGAAGTCCACGGGGAAGGCGGGTCTCGATTTCACAACCCTGAGATCATGACCTAAACCAAAATCAAGACTTGGGCATGCAACTGACTGAGACAGTCACCTAGGCGCTCCTGTTTCTGGCCTTTAAGGTCATGATCTGTGGGGTGACCCAGTGGATGAGTATAGATGGAATGTGGCTACATATGGGGCATTTGGAATAACTGGACCTCAGGAAAGTCCCATCTTCTAAGATTCTAGAGTCTTCCCTGACGGAAGTGGGGATCCTCAAATCCCCTGTTACCATGGGAGGCAACTCACTCTGGGATCATCTTTTCCTAAAACAGAATCCTTTGTCTTGTACGTGTCCCTCTGGTGTTTCTGTCCCAGCCCTGCCCATGCTGCACTGATGGGTTCATAAGGTCGGATTGACTCATTGATGTGGCTCGGACACTAACGTGCTATGTTCTAGGAAGGCTGATCTAAGACACAGGGCAGTTTAAAAACTCATCAGGGATTGCTCTTATGCTCAGAGGAAATTTCTCCTGTGTATTTTCTTACTTGCTTATTCACCCCCTTGCTGGCTTTCCTACAAGGGCTTTCCCTTGTTGGTTTTTATTTAGTAGAGGACAGTTTCACCTGATTCTGTGTGGGAATTTTCATGTTGTGAGAAATGTACTTTCATGTAAAAAAGATTCAGCATGTTAAGACCACAGGCAGCCCCATGTGGGAAAAAAAGGCAACACACTATGAGTTTTGTTTCTGAGGCCTCTGGGACCATACATCAGCAGTAGAATCAATAGAATTAGCTTTCCTGTCAGCTGCTTCAGGCATGGGTAAGATCTTCTGGAAAATCTGAGCTGGGTTTTCATGTGACTAAAATTTCTTATATTGTGGCTCTAGTAATATTTTCATCCACGATCTTTGCTGGCCCAGTGTCCAGCACTCATTCCCTGAAGGACTTCTGGTGAACCATCAGACATCCCAGGCTCCAGGGAGAGGCAGGAGCTGTAGCATGTTCTTTTTGAGGGACGGTCCAGCGTCAGTGCGAATGTCCCCGTGTCTGGTCACCACACTTGCTGGTCTTTCAGGCCCATCAGTTGAAATTAGATCAGCTATAACCTCCAAATATCTCTGGAAGTTGAAGACACCCCAGCAAATACTGCTGGGCAGTGTCTATAGGCTTGGCAAGCCAGCCCATTGCTGCCCTCCTTCTACTATTCTACTTTCTGCCCACCATCCTCTGTAAAAGGCCCCAAGAGCAAGTCAACCCCGAGGTGTTCAGGAAAATACCCCCAATCCGTGGGTCAGGGGCAATCCTCCTTTAGGGACAAGAGGAAAATGGATCCTCAGGCTTCCTTTACTTCTCCTCCCTTATGCACACCCCGCTCCTGCCAGGAGGTCATGGACATCAGGCGCCAGTCGTGCAGCAGGACCTGTGCTGGGAGGAGCTGGGTTCTAGAAGGGCTCTTCTTCCTGACGACAGAGCTGGTACCTGGCAACAGACTTGCTGTTGATTCTGGAAGGACGCAGGCAGGTCAGAGGGGTACAGAGATAGTTGGGTGTCCCTCCAGACCACTGAAGTCAACGGTGTGAAATGTTTTAAAAAATGAAAAAGGCTCAGAAATGTGGACCCTGGGAACATGCAGTAGCTGAGAGCGTCTCGGAATGCTGTGCCCCACTATTCTCATGCTGAGCAATCCAGAAAAATGTCTTCTCTAATCTCGTCCTTGTCATCAGCAAAGTGGGCACAGTAACTGCTTATCTCATTGGAATGTGGCAAAGAAACCGAACTGAAATGATCACAAGACATGAAGTTTATAAAGTGTTATATACAACAAATACAGAAATAAATACAGAAGTACATGTCTGTTTTCTGGAAAGTCTGTTACTTTTATAGATGAAGGAAAGACTTCCGGTCTCAGCAAAGACTTTCAGACACTGGGCCATTTGACGGTGCGCTCCACACTGTCACGTTCATTTACAAACTTCCCCTCCCAGGTTTGCAGACTGAAGAGGTTAGCTGAAACCTGTCTGTTAAACTGCAATATATTAACAGTTAAACATCCCAACGTAGTACGTCGCCTTTATTTATTTATTTATTTATTTAATGTGGACATTTTGTTCGGATTTTAATTCTTTTTGACCTATGGGCCATTTTAGCCCTTCTGGCTTTAATTACGTCTGTCTCTGATTAATCCCTTGGTGTTCCTCACCTTCTCTGCTGTCTCTAGCAGAATAGGCTGCAAAGTACAAATGCCTTTTGGGATGTTTACTAATTTAACTGGTCCCAAATGCAGAAGAGAGAGACTTTCAGGGTTTTAGTTCTGGAATTTTCACCTATCAGAATTTCCTAAATTGTTTCTGTGTCTTCAATGAAACCTTTGGGAAGTGCTTTGTCATTTTATTTTTCTGCAATCAAATGTTTCTCTAGATTTCTCCTGTTTCTATCAACAAAAACTCCGTCTTGCTCAGAAAGAACACAAATCATATGTTTAATTAGTAGGCCCTGTGTTTCAGCCTTATCTTCTCCTAAGGATTTTGTTTAATATCTGTCTGTGCCTCATAATCCAGCATTGCTAGAGGCCTCTGGCTTCCTTGCAGCCTGAGTTCTGCCCCTCGTCCCCCACAACCACTGAGAAGAGGGACAACAGGCTGGGGGCTAAGTGTGTGAGGCCTTGGGTATGTACTTTAGCTCGGATACCAAGTCTATATTTAATTCTGGGCAGGAATTTCAAGGTTTTTTTTTTTTAAATTAATAAGACTGAATGAAGCTATTCATGTAAAAACAAAAAAATGAAAAGGACTGTTCAGAAAGGGATTCACACATATATCCATATGTGCACATGCATAGGTTTAAGAACACAAAATCAGTGTCTGTGTGTGGTTTTGTATGGGTAGTAAGGTAGGAGATACCCAGCTCCAAAATTCTTTGAATTTGTCCAGAAGCTCTCTCTGTCTCTCTTTGTGTCTCTGTGTGTCTCTCTGTCCCCTCCTTTTCTGCCTCTTTCTTTCTCGCTTCCTGCCCTCCCTCCATTTCTGTCTCTTTCTCCATTCCCAACCTGTCCCTCATACCGAACACACACAGCTTTGAAACACTGATATAAGAAGTTAAATGATCAATTGCATTAGAGGCTTAATTTGTTATTGTTTATAGATGTTATACTTAAAGAATTTGATAGTAACATTTATTTAATTTATATGCATTTGCTTAAGAGTGAATCCATGTGAATATGATGTATTACTGTTACATCAATGTTACATTTATCTACCAATGACCATCTATCCATGACTTTATCAAGAATTACATTGTAGCCATTAAGTAATTTTTTATGATATTTTAATTCTCAAATATTTTTACTGCTATTCATTACAGATTATTTCTGAAAGCAAACTTTCAAATACCTTGTCATATCTATGTGTCATGGTATTATAAAACAATTATATATATGTGTGTGTATATATATATATACACATATACATACAAAGGGTAGCCCTTTTTAGGTCTCTTATTTTGTTGTGGTGGGTTGTGTAGAATTTACAAGCAAAATGGATATGTCTAATGTCCAATATCCATATCAGGGATATTGTGGTTTGACAATTGCTGGAAATGCAGTTCAACAATTACATATACATCCATGTAGCCACCATTCAAACTGAGAGAGAAAACATCTCTATCACCTTAAAAAGTGCTCCCATGCTCCTTTCCAGTCAATCCATAGGCAGCCACTTTCTGATTTCAATCTCTATAGATTCATTTTATCCATTATGTGGTTTTACGTACATGGGGTTGTTCAGTATGCACCAGTTTGTGGTTTGACTTTATATATCAACATCGTGTTTTTGAGATTCGTCTATGTATTGTTGCCTGAATAATTAGTGGTTTATTCATAGTTGTGAACACACACACACACACACACACACACACACAACGTCATTTTTCAATCACGAGCATGAGCATGGGACACTTCTTAGGTCTTCTTCTGTTTCTGCAAATAATGTTTTTAAATTTTCAGTGTAGAAGTCTTACTATATTTTATTAGATGTATCATTACTTATTTGATATTTTTAAATGGCGTTTTTATTTCATTTTAAAAGTTGTTTGCTGCTGGAATATGGGAATATAGATACTTTTGTCTATCAGTCCTCTTTCCTGTGGCTGCATGGAATTCACTTACGGATTCTAGCAGTTTTCTTACACATTCAGCAGGATTTTCTGTGCACACAATTGTCACCTGTAAATAGCGACAGTTCCCTTTTTCTTTTCTAATCTTTGTGTCTTTCTTTTTTTCTTGCTAGGACTTCCGGTATAATAATGTTGAATAGGGGGAGGAACAAGATGGCAGAGGAGACCTAAATTTCATCTGGTCCCAGGAATTCAGGTAGGTAGTGACCAAACCATTCTGAACACCTACAAACTGAACAGGAGATCGAATAATGTTGAATAGAAGAGGTATGAGTGGATGTCCTTATCTTGTGTCTTATCCCAGGGAGAAAGTGTTGCATTTTATCAACAGTACAATGGTAGATGTGGATTTTTCATATATGCCTTTTATTTGATTGAAAGACTTCTTTTTTATTCCTAGTATATGGAGAGATTTGTTCACAAGTGGGCATTTGTTGCCTATATATTTTCAATTATTACCTCTCGTTTCCTATAATGGAGGGCCTTGGCTCCATTGCACCAGGTGTCTACCTCATTCGTGTAGATATGCCTCTGATCATGACCCTAATCCTCTTATTTTTTTTTAAGATTTTTTATTTTATTTGACAGAAAGAGCTCACAAGTAAGCAGAGAAGCAGGCAAAGAGAGAGGAAGGGAAGCAGGCTCCACGCCCGAGCAGATGAGCCCCCACCCTGGGATCATGACCCGAGCTGAAGGCAGAGAGGCTTTAACCCACTGAGTCACCCAGGCGCCCCCTAATCCTGCTATTTTCACTGATGTTAGTAGAGCCTAAAAGTCCCAAAGTTTTTTGACATGAACAACTGTTAAGCTAAACATTGCCCACTCTGTGTAGTTATTTTTTGAAGCTAGATATCAGAGACTTCACACTGTTTCTTGTTCAAGCTGACATTAATAATTTACCAGTTCTTTCCACTCCATCCAGTTTTCATTCTTTCACAAAGATACCATTGGAATTTAATGAATTATCTCACTATCATGTGAACCAAAATCTAGTAATCAAGCTTAAAATTAAGGAAATTAGTTCATTCTAGCCTATTGTCTAGGATCACTCACTTTTCTGAGTTAACAGGTAATATGTATCATAGAATTCTACAATAAGAGCCATTTTGTAGTCCTGCATTTTTACTTTTGAAATGTATATGAAAACCCAAGAAATTAAATAAAAACCCTGTGATTTTAAATCTGTAAGAAATAACAAAAAGAACTTAAGTCATATTTTTTTTTCCATTAAAAGAAGACACATTTTCTTGCTCTGCCCCCTGAAAACATCTAAAAACAATAACAACCCTATCACAGTATCTATCGGACTCAGTGTGGACTTGAAACATAATTTTCTACTAACCGATTCAGGACTTCTTGCAGAAATTGTTGGTTCCAGGTTTGGAACAGGAAATAAAAAGGTAAGTTTTTTGTTTTTGCAACATGAAGAACTCCTACTGGCCTGATTTGAGTACCAAAAGTGATAATTCTGCAATGGATTGAAATTCAGTATTGGGTTTACAATATTTATATGTTCTAATCACATTTTTAAAATAAAGCAAAATGTTCATTGGTTATATTTTAATTTTGCAGCTCACTATTTCATTATTCTGAAAAATTTATCATTAAAGGAGAAGATTCAAACATTTATCCTGCATTTCCTATATAAACTATAACCAAAGGATTACTTCTCTATAGAAGATGCCATTTAATGCAAATAGAAGAAATGATAGGGACAGAATTTTAATGACTCAATAACCATTAATGAATAATGAATTTAAGCAATGATCACCTATGACTGCCAAAAACTTTCAGAGAGATTTTTGTGAGGAATGTTATAATAGCCAGGTAAAAATGTCAATGCTTGAAACTGCTAATCAATCCTAACATCACAAAAAGAAAGGCAATCAGACATTCTGTGTTTTCTGATATGATATAACAAGAGGTACACAGGGAATATTTTTTCCAAACAGCTTGAATAATTAAGTCTCTAGATCTAGCAACAATTTACAGGAAGTCAGGGGACAGAGAAATGTGTTAAATGACCCTACAAGGATGTCAAATCTGGAATGTGGGAAAATTTATAGGAATTGACCTGCTTCCTTAAATAAATAAATGGTAAGAAAAAAATAAGAGATGAAGTGCAAAATACAAAAAACCGGGCGAGGAAGTAAGACTTGCAGGATACTGTGTGGACCTTGTTAGGATTCTGTTGCCTATAAGTCAACTGTGAAAAGACATTTTTGGAACAATTGGAGAAATTTTTTTGGTAACAATTGCAGATACTTGAACACTCACTAGACATTTGCTGATATTCAGGAAGTATTGATAATTTTGTTAAGTAGGATAAAGACATGGCAGTTACTTATTAAGTAGCTTTATCAGTGAGAGATTAAAAACAGAAACAGTTCTCAATAAAATATATCTGGAATCTGTTTGAGAATGTTCCAGTGTATAATGGAAGTAGTGAAAACAAAATGTATGGGAAGCATATAGGGTGGCCATATCATTTATCATGAAAACTGGAACACTTGAGAGTAAAGTTAGTGCTCTTCATAATTGTTCAGGCATAAACAGGTACAAACAGGCTCTGGTCTTACACCCTTGTCTGCTCAGGGCTATAGAATGCAGTGCTCTGGTCTGGACACTTACATTCAAGTTTCTCATGAGGAAGTCCAAGAGACAGTCCTCCCACAGAACAGCCTGAGATGCCTTGCTGTGGCCCAGATGGCATCTGATCGAAGGAGAGGGTGTATATGGTTTACGCACTTCTCTTAACTTGGTCTCTTTCTTCCTGCACGTTCAGATGAGATAGAGATACCTTTGTCTTAGTGAGGAGGCCTAATTAAGGAAGCCAAATCAATAGCAATGACTTCTTGTTAATCTCAGGCTAATGGGAGTCTGATCTTGGCCATTGGCCCTATACTGACAAACGATATCTCTTAGAACCCAAGGACAGCACAGGAAAGCTGCTCCTGGTCCTAATGAAGAGGAAGGAAGAATAGGGCAGCAGTGAAATGTCTATAGGTCTTGTCTTTGATATGAAGAAACTCAGAGTACCCAGGAACTTTATTATTCATTCATTTTGTGTTCACTTCACAAATTTTACTGAACCTTTACTACGTGCTGGGTTCTGGTCTAGGATGTAAGAAAAGTGACACAATTAGAGACTCAGTTCCTGTTAGCAAAGAGCCTGTGGTCTGATGGGGCAGATAGACAAATACATAGACCATTTCCTGCCAGGAATGTGAACTTAGAGACATACACTTCATTAGTTCATCCAAACCATACTGTTGAGTATCTATGGCAAGCTGAACATTATTTTCAACACAGAAGAAACAGTTTTGGGCAAGATGATCACTCCCTTTCTCCTCAGTAAGATGAACATCAAGCTTGAGTGCCCAGAAAGTTCTGCACAGGTTAGTGAATTCTGGGCCACATCTTGAAGGAGAAGGAAGAGGTGACCAGAGGGACAGAATGAGGGCCATGCATTCAAGCAGAGAGAACAATACAGGCCAGGGGACAGAGGCAGAGACAAGCCAGTGCAAATGTCAGTGGAGGAAAAACTAAATTATCACCCCTGGGTGGTTTCTAGCCTTTCAGCTAACAGCCAAATGTGCTAATTGATTGCTTTATGAGCTGATTATCCATGGACACCAGCTTCTTTCATTGAGTTACATACAGGCCCAGTTTCCATTTCTACTGAAACTCATGTCTAACTGTGGTGCCTCCCACAGTCTGGGAAAGGAGTCAGGAAGATTAAAACATGCCTAGGCAATGCTGGACTTCCCATCAAGCTGGCCCAAGCCCTTTAGTTGGCATTGTCTCCAAGGATATTTTTCCAGGCTGTTCTTGGGCATTAGGGAAATCTAAAATCTTTATAGGAAAAAAATTCTTACTAATGAAATAGGAATTATTGTCATAGCACAGTCTTAGACACTGGAGTTCATCCACAATTATCAAGGGACTCTGCAGATGGGCTTCCAATTTTAAAAACACTGCTTAAAGCATAGGTATTAGAGCTTGGAATGAGCTGGAAGGGAGGCCTTGGGTTTTATGGCAAACTGTGTAGGTCACTAGGGGTGACAGGCACTAAGTGGCCCCACTGGAATCCATCACTTCCACCCCATTACTCCTTCTGTGACCTGTTTTTCTACCATTTGTTCTCCCAGCTCCTTCCCAGGGGCTATCTGCCAACCTGGAAATGGTAAATCCAGTGGCATAGTGATGATATTTCAACCTTATGGAGAGAACTTAGAAAAAGACTATATTACCATAAGCATGAATTTATATCTTCAGATCCAGGTTTTCATATCTATTAAGTGTATAAAAACTATAAGCATGACTTCAGACCAAACTTTTCCCTCTTGGCACTGAGGAAACATAAGGAATGTGACTGGTTCCAGTTTCTGCTCTGACATATAAAAAAGTCTTCACTCCCATCCTCACCACAAGGAAAAAGTTGAAGAAAAAAAATCAACCTTCTTAGGTCCATTAGAGAATTCGAGATGATAAGGACAAATGATGCTCCCAATGTTGGAGAAAGAGGTGAATACAGAAAATCACAACTTACTGGAACCTGGGGATAGGGGATCCTATATAATAAGAGGATTACAGGTGTAAGAACTGCAGGGCCCAGACTTTATTCAAGAAGTTTCTAGGGAAACCCAAAGATAATAGTGTAGATAAAACACAGAGACACTAGAAGAAAGTAAATCCTTAGACAACTACCATTATAGCAAAGAGTAAAACACAGAATAACTCCTCATCAGAGAGAAATAAACTCTCACACTGTCAGCCACAACATCTATGATACAATACATAATACCTGGCTTTCAACAAAAAATTACAAGGCATGCTAAAAGGCAAGAATGAACACAATAGGAAGTGACCACACAAGCAACAGAACCAGACTCAAGTATGGCACAGACTTGGGAATTGTCAGAGCATGAATTTAAAATAAGAATGATTAATATGCTTAGGGCTCTAATGGAAAAAGTGGGAAACATGCAAGAACAAAAGGGTAAAATAATAGGGGGGAGATGGAAACTTTAAGAAAGAATCCACAGCAAATTCTAGAAATCAATACACTCCAACAAAAAGAAGAATGCCTTTGATAGGCTCAACAGGAGGTTGAACATAGTCAAGGAAAGAATTGGTGAGCTTGAAATATGTCAATAGAAACTTCCCAAACTGGAATGCAAAAGGAAACAAGAATGGTAATAAAAAAGGAATGAAATATCCAAGACCTGTGAAGCAAGTACAACAGGTACAGCATATGCATAGTGGGAACACCAGAAAGAGAAGGAAGAAAGGAGCAAAGAAATATTTAAAGTAATAACAGCTGAAAAATTTCCAGAAGTAAGGACAGATTCCAAACCACAGATCCAGGAAGTTCAGAGAACCCCAAGCAGGGTAAATACCAAAAAATGTATACTCTGGTATATCATATTCGAAGACAGAGAGAAAATCCTGAAAGAAACCAGAAGGAAAAACACATTATCTCTAGAGGAAGAGAGATAAAAATTATATCAGACTTCTCTTTAGAAACCACTCTTGTTTTTCTTCTGAATGAGATATTTGAAGTGTTTAAAAAAATCAGTCTGGACTTCTGAATCTGGCAAAATTATCCTTCAAAAGTGAAGGAGAAATAAAGGCTTTTTCAGACAAACAAAATTTTGTCTTTAGGGCACTTTGTCTTGCATAAATGTTAAAAGAGTTTCTTCAGAAAGAAAGTGATATAGGTCAGAAACTCAGATCTGTATAAAAAAGAAAGAATATTAGAGAAGGAATAAGTGAAGGTAAAATAAAAACTTTTATTTAAAAAACTTTAATTGTTCTAACATAACTTCAAAATAATTATAGCAATAATGCATTGGGTGATTATAACATAAAATAGAATTCAGAAAACAGTAATAAATATGGTAGATATTAATCCAACTATATATACCACTTTGAAGACAGAAACTCACAGAATGGCTAAAAAGAAAACCAACCAACCAACCAACCAACCAACCAAACAAACTAAAAAACCAAGAAGAAACTATATGTTGTCTATAAGAAAACTTCTTTTCCCCCAAGTTTTTATTTAAATTCCAGTTAGTTAACATACAGTGCAATATTAGTTTCAGGTGTAGAACTTAGTAATTCATCAGTTACATAAAACACTTTCATCACAAGTGCCCTCCTTAATCCTCCTCACCCATTTAGCACCCCCCAATCTCCCTTCCAGTAACCCTCAGTTTGTTCCCTATACTTAAGAGTCTGTTCATTGGTTTGCCTCTCTTCCCCCAACCCAGTAAGAAGCATACTTTTTAAAAAAAATTTTATTTTTATTTATTTGACAGAGAGAGATCACAAGTAGGCAGAGAGGCAGGCAGAGAGAGGAAGGGAAGCAGGCTCCCTGCTGAGCAAAGAGCCCGATGTGGGGCTCGATCCCAGGACCCTGAGATCATGACCTGAGCTGAAGGCAGAGGCTTTAACCCACTGAGCCACTCAGGTGCCCCAGAAGCATACTTTAAAAACAGGTACATGGGGATGCCTCCGTGGCTCAGTCAGTTAAATGTCTGACTCTTGGTTTCAGCTCAGGTAATGATCTTGGGGTCGTGGGATGGAGCCCTGTATTGGGTTCTGTGGTCAGTGGGGGAGTATCCTTGGGATTCTCTCCCTCTCCCTCTCGCCTCCCCCACTCATGATCTCTCTCTTTCTCTCTCTCTCTCTCAAAGTAAGTATCTTAAAAAAAAAAAAAAAAACACCCAAAAAACCAAAACCCAAAACCCCAAACCAGGTACAGGTAGATTAAAAGTAAGGGGATGGGAGAAATATACTATGCTAACAAAAATCAAAAGAAAGCTGGAGTGGCTAATTAATTTCAGGCAAATTGACCTAAGAATAAGGAAAATCATCAGGAGTAAGGAGAGACATTAGATAATGATAAAGGGTCAATTTTCCAAGAAGACCTACTACTCAATGTGTACATACCTCACAACAGAGGGTCAAAAGACATGAGACTAAAGCTGGTAGAAGTGCAAGGAGAAACAGATGAATTCACTATTACGATTAGAGACTTCCAACACCCCTTTATCAGTATCAACAGATCCAGCAGGCAGAAAATCAATAAGAACATAGTTTAACTGAACAACACCATCAGTTAACTGGATCTAATTGACATCTATAGACTCCTTCATCCAACAAGAGCAGAACCAACATACTCAAGCTCATTAGGAACATTCATCAAGATAGACCACACTCTGGGCCATAAATCACATTGAACAAACCTAAAAGTATAGAAATCATACAAAGTATGCTCTCAGACCACAGTGGGATTAACTGGAAAACAATAACAGGAAGACAGCTAGAAAATCTCAAAATATCTGGAGATAAAACAACTCTTCAAAATAACATATGAATTAAAGAGGAAATCTCAAGAGAGATTTAAAATATTTTCAACTAAATAAAGATATAACATCAAAACTTGTGGAATGTGGCAAAAGGAGTGGTTAGAGGGAAATTTATAGCATCAAATGCATATATTAGAAAAGAAGCAGGATTTAAAATCAATAATTTTAGAAAACCAGCAAGAGAAGAGCAATACAAACCTAAAACTGAAATGCCAATAAGAGTATTACCCCCACCTCCTTCAAAGCAACCAGAAGAAAGAATGAAAATTAGGGCAGAAATCCATTAAATTAGAAACCCAAAAACAATTGATAAAATCAACAACATCAAAATTGAATTATTTGAAAAGACTAGTAAAGTTTATAAACTTCTAGCCAGGTCAACCAAGAAAAAAGGTAAGAGACAAAATGGTAGTATGAGAAGTGGAAGAGGGACAATTGATAGGACCAGATGGGCAGAAAGAGGACAAAAAGGGAATATTATGAACAATTCTATGCTAACAGATTTGATAACTTAGATGAAATGGACCAATCCCTTAAAAGAATGCAGAAGACAAGAAATGGGGAAATGGCCTGATTATTTAAATAGGAAAAACCAACAACCTAGCCTAAAAACTCTTCAGATGCAAATGAAGTCATTGATACAGTTCAAAACATTTTAGAGCATAAGTCAATTGGTACTTAACATTTGTAGTAAGAATGTGATGATGACAAAGGAGGAATATAGGTTCAGTAACAGTAAAGAATATCAGTCTCTTCCCAAGGAGCAGAAGCCTTTGAAAACTCAAGCCAGGTCTCTCCACTCCCCTCTAGACATGCCTCTGACAGTTCCTTTTTGCACACGGGATGGGGACTGGACTCTTCCAGGCTAGCTCACCTCTCCTTCTCCCAGGCTCTTCTTTTTCACATTTGGTGTCACTAGCTATACTGGCCACTCAGGTCCCTAGAGTGTCATGCTCTCCACTGGAGTCCTCTGCTAACTTCTTAGCTTCTGGATCTTGGCTCCTTATCACTTCCTCAGGGAAGAGTCCCTGTCTTAGGTGGGGCTCCTCCCCCACCTCTGTGTTCTTCTGATTTAAAAACAAAAAACAAACGAACAAATTTGTCTGAGAGCAGTGATATGTGCCAAACCCTTCCGCCATGTTACCACATCACATCCTCCAACTCTGTAAGGAAGGTTCGAGATCCTCCACCTTACAAAGGGACAGACAGGTGTCTGGAGAAGTATGGTCACTGGCCAAGGTTACCTCAAGGTTATCTCAGGCTGGCAAGTGGCAGGGCCAGAATCCAAATCAGGCAGTTAGTACCTATACAGAAATGGAGACTGAAGACAAATTTAAGGAATACCTGTTGCCTCCAGTTTGAAAAGGGAGGAACAGGTTGTCTTGGTCATCGCTATGTCCCCACTGCCTGGCAAAGGCTCTTATTTAGAGAAACTACAGTGTAGCATTTCGAACAAGAAGAGGAGCGCACTCCATCCCAGCCCTCATCTGCCTGTGCCTCCCTATCTTCAGTTTGACACTCTGGTTGGCACTCTCTGGCGCACTGGCCTGGGAGTCCTTGAGGGAGGGCTTGGAGCTGACTTTGTCACCAGTGTGCCGCCCACGGTGTCCAGCACAGAGCCAGGCACGAAACAGGCAGCTCAGTGAATGCTGATTCAATGATCCAGCCCACTCTGAGCCTGCATATCTCTCCAGAATCCATCATTATTCCATTACCCCACCCAACACTAGTGCTCAAATTAGGAAATTTGAGCCCCACACACCCAATGCAAATGAGGAATCCACATCCCAAAAAATGTCAGAATGACTCTAGCTTAAAAAAATAAAAGATATAACTACATAAGGAAGAAAATGAGAATGCTTTGGACTATGTGTCTCATTTTTACAAATGACAAAAATCTAAGAAGTTTTAAGAATAATATACGAAGTATGTTCTTTTTTCTTTTCTTTCTTTCTTTCTTTCTTTCTTTTTCTCTCTTCTTTCTCTCTCTCCCTTTCTTACTTAATTTCTTTCTTTTAAATTTCTTTCTTTCTGAATTATTTCTTCCTTCCTTCCTTTTCTCAGAGAGCACATTTATTATAAAATTAAAATTATAATTTTTTATTGAAATAGAGCTGACATACAATGTTATATTAGCTCCAGGTATACAACTTAGTGATTTGACAACTCTGTACTCATGTAGCTACCACTGTCACCCTACAACACTATTACAATACCATTGACTATATTCCCTGTACTAGGAAGTATGTTCTTTTCAATACTACTTGTAGAAAAATATATAACTGGTTTAGAAACCCTGCCTTAACATTTTGATTAATAGCTTAATCTCAGCACAGAGGGAGGGGTTCAGGAGACAACCACAATACTGTGTTTTGACCCTCTCAATCAAAATTTTTATCAAGAGATGGAATGAATACCTAGAAAGGATGTATATGAAGTTAAATATTAAGAAAAAATAGAATGAGAGGATCAGGATTCAAAATTACCCTATCAGGATTAAATTTAACAGGAACAAATATAAAAGCCCCTGTGTTGGGGGTCCCTAAGAAAACACTCTACCCCAGTTTAGTGATCTGTTAGGAGGACTCCGAGGACTCAGTATATTATACTAACGTCTATGATTTATTACAGAGAAAGGATTCAAGAATACAAGATCGATCCTTTATGTATGGTATAGAGAAAGCAAAATCAGCAAAAAGAAAAGGCTCATGGGCAAGTCCAGAGGAAACCAGCCCCAAGCTGCTAAGACCCCTCTCCTAGTGGAGTCTCACACGATGTGCTTAGAAGTAAGCAATGAACTGAGACAACATATGTTAAACATCTACTGGGGACACTCATTAAGCAATCAGTGCCCAGAGTTTTTATGGAGGGCTGGCTATATAGGCACCTTCTGTTTAACGTTCTGAAATTCCATGCTCCTGGAAAGAAAGCATGTGTTCACGGTTTCGACACAGTGATTCATTCTTATCAGCGAGTGGGGGGAACCCTCCCCAAATCCAGTTCCTAAGACTCTGGTCAAGGGCTAACTCTGCAAACAGGCCTTTCTAAGGATAGCAGCCTCAGACTGGCTATGTTACCTGTTTTATACATTGCCCCACACTAAGATGAACACAAATTCATTACTCACAGATACAAGTGTGGATAATGATTGACAGGAGTTCAAATAACACAGGTCTGATGATCTCAATTGACCTCAAGTGTGGAGCTTTAAGTATGATGGAAAAACAAACAAACAAACTTGGTTTTGGAATCAAAGACATTTGAGCTCAAATAGCACTTTACCACTTGAGATCCTTAACTTGAATATCAACTTTCTTGTCTGTAAAATGGGATAGTAATAATGGTAAGCTTAAGAGTTATTGTAGGAAAAAATAAAAATTTAAAAAAAGAGTTATTGTAAGGATTACAGATAAATTATATAAGGGATCTGATACTCAATAAATAGTAGCTATTACTATTAAGCTTAATATGAACCTAAATTATGATGTGACTGGTAAAAATTAATTCATATTTGGGCCTACTATGGCAGTTAGAAGCAGATTTTAATCAATATTTGGAAACTATTTCCAACACATGAGCCATTAAATTACTTAATGGCATAATACATACCAATCTCTGGTGGCTGGTAAAGTCCAAAAGATCAGCAGAGTCCATTGGATCTGTAAAAAGTATTCTTGATGTGGCATGGAGATGGTATCAGGAATCTTCAAAGGACACTAGCAAGGTAGAACATGAAATATAAAAAGCACACTGAAATATGACTCAAATTTATTTATTTATTTTTTAAAGATTTTATTTATTTATTTGACAGAGAGAGATCACAAGTAGGCAGAGAGGCAGGCAGAGAGAGAGAGAGGAGGAAGCAGGCTCCCCGCTGAGCAGAGAGCCCAATGCGGGACTCGATCCCAGGACCCTGAGATCATGACCTGAGCCGAAGGCAGCGGCTTAACCCACTGAGCCACCCAGGCGCCCCAATGACTCAAATTTAAATCACTCTTTTAGGAAGGTAAAATGATAATTTTTAACCATCGAGTTCTGATGCTTAGAGTTAAGATAATTCCTTAGAAATTATAGGAAGACACAGATTGGCTAAAAAAGAAAAAGATAATTCCTTAGAAATTATAGGAAGACACAGATTGGCTAAAAAAGAAAAAGAAAGAAATTTTTTCTGACAACTAGGTTTGTCTAGCATAGGAATGGAAGACAACTGGAAGTTGTGAGTTCGGGTATATGTTCAAAGGGAAGTCAGGTGCAATATTCGGCAAGAACACCGTAGAAGACATTCCTCTATGAAGGGGAATAACGTTGTATTCAAGAATACAAGATCGATCCTTTATGTATGGTATAGAGAAAATCAGTCTTTGCCTGATCGGTATCCCTTTGTATTCTTTTATAGCAAAAGCATCTGAGTTTTCCAATTCCCTTGGTCTGTCCATGAAGATTAACCCCAGGATTCCATCCGTTGCAGTGGGGGAGCCATGTGATTCATACCTGACCACCCAGAGCACTGACTGCTTGTGACATATGGATTGGTTCAGGGGTGGGAACATGGGCCAAGACAGGACAATGAGAAACCTCCCAGGGTTCAGGATGGAGCTACTGGAAGATGTACGTCCTTCTGGTCCACTGGGATTGCTAAGGAAGTAGCCTATAAGTTAGTCCTTTGGGACCAATTGGCCACCTGTTAGAATAGCCCTACTAAGAATGCAGCCATCACAAAGGAAATGAAAACTAGAGTCCGAGACAGGAAATGGGAGAAACTGTCTTGATAATGTCTTCGAGACCCTATACCCAGCCAATCTTTCCAATTCTATGAACAAATAAAACCCCACTTTTTGCTTAAAGTGGTTTGAGTTCATTTTCTGTTAAATGCAACCAAATGAGCCTTAATAATATATATGTTCTCTTAGTTGTCAGATATAGATATTTTATAACATGAAGTATATTTGTAAGCCTCTTCTTACTCCAAAGAGTATAGATGCCATTCATAAATACAGTAGGACTAGCTAAAGCTACTACTCAAAAATATACGCCAGAAAATCCTGTGCAATTGTTAAAGCTGGGTTGCACATTTACCTTGCAGCCTCTTAGGAACCCATCAAAACAGAATAAAGGACATTATTTATAACAACAGCCAGAGAAGACCAGTTGCAGTGTTCATGTAATACTATAATGCCTGGGGATGCTATGTATTTCTCTGTTGGGTCTTGGTGAGGAGATCACATTCTCACCAGTCCCCTTAGAGCAAGAGCAATGAACAAATGCTACCCGTGGCTCTTTATAACACCCTCGCCCTAAACAGGGCATCACAGAAGAACAAAGGGAAATGAGATCCCATCTGCGCAATGTCAAAACAACTTGGTGTATTTCACTATCTAACCACTGAGAAAAGTCAACAGCTCTGACAGACTGGCTTTGCTAAAAGGAAGAAGTGATCACACTTAGAAGACCACATGGGTCATCTGGGCCTCCAGAGGTATTCTCTGAGGTTAGGCGCTCTATAGCTGTATGTACAGGCTGATTCCTTGAGGTGGTCTTTCGGGTGGGAGATAGTTCTGCCCTCCAATCTGGATACCCTAGCATGGGGCTACATCCCAGGAGGAAGCTGTGTCTTTTCCTCAATCTCACAGATGCTGATTTCAAAACTTATAAGAAAGCTGCAATGGTTCAAACATTTTGGCTCTGGAGAAAAGAGACATAAAGATCAATGGGATAGAATAGGGAGCCCAGAAATAAACCTTTGTATATAAGGTCATATGATTTTTGTCAAGGAAGCCAAAGTTATTGAAAAGGGGAAAGGACAAGTGCGAAGACCAAAGTGGTGGTTACCATGGAGCATTCTGCAAAGGGAAATGTACATAAAATCATGGAGAAATGTACATTGCCACTGACTGGAAAGCAATGTGTCAACCGCATCATTACTGAAAAGGCTGTGTTTGATGTGGACAGCAAAAAAGGACTGACTCTGATTGAACTCTGGGAAGGCCTGACCGTGGATGACATAAAAAAGAGCACTGGGTGTGATTTTGCAGTTTCACCAAAACTCATGCCAATGCAGCAGATCACAACTTGAAATGTGAAATAGATGTTTGTCCCAGACTGTGTGTTTTTCATTTTAATCACATAGGGTTTCATTGAAAGGGTATCAGTAATCGTAATTGTGTGTCTCATGTAATTTTTGTCTAGTTTTCTTCACGCATCTTCCACTGTCCTTAGCCATATAGACTTTGTTCTGTCAAGTGTGCTATGACATCTTAATGAAAGGCAAAAAAAAAATATATATATATATATATAAATAATTATCTTATTTGTTTTATAAGTGCCAAGAAGGCTTATCTTTAAAATAGGTGCTCACATTGGATTTATCTTTATCTTTTGTGGTAGGTACATTAAATTGTACCAGGATGGACCCTTAGGAAGACTTTCATTGATGTGCCTTTCCTCCTAAATCCTGACAGAGAAAAGAATGAGGGAGAAAAATAACTCCACCCAGAGTATACCCAATGCAGCATGTTGTACCAGTCCTGAATGATATGTGAATTTTGAATAGGAGAAATGCTGTCTTAATGATTATGTTTTTCTTTTGGCCTCCCCTGACTTCTGTTTTAGAGCCTCTGATTTTGTGATTGTATCTTGTTTCCCTAAAGCATCCCTTCTCCTCCCACACTTCCTATAACTAAATAGTTGCTCAGTTAGGCAAACAGGAACGTCTCTGTATGGGAGAATAACTGGTTCATGGGAGAGACCAAGGGGTAGAGGGTTTATTGGTGCTGATGTCCCACCAGGAAGTTGCCTTTAAAAACCAACCATCGGTGCTTTGCCAAAGACAAAGGTTTATTTTGACAAGAGGGTTGTAAACCTAATTGATCTAGTCAGCTTTCTCATTTTAAAATAATGCAGTATTTCTGTGTATCCAGAGAGATCCCTAAAAGGCTTTCTCTATATTACTGAGGCCCAGTGGGCTACCCAAGACAACCTCTTCGGGCACAAGGGACAGTGGGATAATTTATCCTAAGTCCAGTCACAATGACAACAAAATTTAAATTTTTTCTTTCTTTTCAGGCTCTCTTACTTCTGTTCAGAAAAGTTTCTAAATATCGAATGCCTTTTTCTATAGAACACTGTTCTTTTTTCTGCCCAGGCTACTTCCTTGAATAAAGTACTTTTATTTAGCTTTATCAAAATAGAGGAAATACCGATGAGCATCCAGGATTTGAAGAGCCAGTGAACTTCTATTGTTAGAAAATAAACATGGGGGACTAGGTTTTGTAAGGAACTTGTCCTCAGAGCAATCCTTCTTACCACCCAGTTGCCTCAGGGGATATCCTAAGCATCCTGGGTATCAAATGGGAGAAAAGTCCAGGCTCCCTAAAGACGGGTCAGACAGCTGTCCTCCAGACAGAGGTAGGCACATAAACAGTGCAATATAATTATTGCTCTGGCACCAGATATAGGAATTTATGCATATGTTTAGGTGACAGTTATCATTTAAACTCACTTTTCTTCAGGTAGGACTATAATTGCGTTATGTATGGTATTGGAGGCGAGAGGCTTTTTTGGCCTCACACTCTCTATCTAAAATAGTCTTAACTGACTGGCTGTGGGATTAAAAGCTTATTTTCCCAGTACTGACAAAAAGGACTCTTGGAATTTGTGAGGTAGGAGAATAATACATATCTGTTAGAATTATAATTTGAAAAAAATGTATGCTATTGATGGTTGCTATATTTGCAGACTTAGTTGCTTATCATTCCAGTCCATTACTTTAGGGTAATGTGGTTTGAAGTGTGTTCCCAACTTTGAGTGGCAGAACCTATGTAGATGACTTTATATTCTTGATTATCAAGCGTTCCATGGATATTAAACACATTAAAAAACAACAACAAAAAAAAAAAAAAGAAAAGGGGAAAGGACAGTCTTTTCAACAACTGATGCTGGAAAAATGGATATCCAAATGCAAAAGAAAGAAGTTGAACTCTTACTTTACAGCATATATAAAAATTAACTCAACATGGAACAAAGACCTAATTGTAAGAACTGAAACTACAAAATTCTTAGAAAAAAACCATGGGAAATCTTTATGGTATTGGATTTGGTGATGATTTCTTAGATATGACACCAAAAGCACGGGAGACAAAAGTAAGGTCAGATAAATTGGACTACATCAAAATTAAAAACTTCTATGCCACAAAAGGACAAAATCAACAGAGCGCAGGCAACCTGCAGAGTGGGAGAAAATATCTGCAAATCATGTATGGGTTTAATTCCAGCATATATAAAGAATCCTACAACTCAACAACCCCCCCCAAATAATCCAATTAAAATAGGCAAAAGATTTCAGTAGATTATAATCTCCAAAGAAGATACACAGATGGCCAGTAAACCAATAAGAAGATGTCCAATATCCCTAATAATTCAGGAAGTGCAAATCAGAACCACCTGACACATACTGGGAGAACTCTGTAAAAGAACAAAGCAAAACCAAAAAATAAAAAACTCTAGAATATAACAAGTGATGGCAAGGATGTGGAGAAACTGGAACCCTGTGTCTGTTAGTGGAAATGGAAAATGGTACAACTGTTATGGAAAATGGTATGGCAGTCATCAAAAAAATAAAAATAGGATTACTATATGGTTTAACAATCTCGCTTCTGATTATATACCTAAAACAATTGTTAGTGGGGTCTTGAGGAGACATTTTCACAGCAGTATTATTTGCAATGGCCAAAAAATGGAAGCAACCCAAACATTTATCATTCATCCACAGATGGATGGGTAAACAAAATGAACAATATACATACAGTGGAATATGACTCAGTCTTAAAAAGGAAGGATATTCTGGCAGATGTTACCACATGGCTGACACTTGAGGACATCATGCTAAGTGAAATAAGCCAGTCACAGAATGACAAGTACTGTAAGTCTATTCATTTTATGGTACAACCAATTCCCAGAATTTCTTCATCTTAAGAAGCTGAAACTAGACTGTTAAACACCTCTTCATTTCTCCATCTACTCCCTCAGCCTGCAGCAGCCACCGTTCTACTTTCTGTTTCTATGATTTAGATTGTTCTAGATATCTCATAGAAGTAGAATTATACAGTACTTGTATGAATAGACTTAACATTAGTGGACACTTAAAAGTGGTTTAAGATGATAAATGTTATGTTACGCATTTTGCTATTATTTAAAAAAAAGGTACAGTTTTCTTTCCAAACCATGCTTTTTCAGAGTTCTATCCACTCAGAGGATCTTCTTTGTCTAGTTTGTACAGAGCTGTCATGGAAGGTAGCTATGGCTCTGAGCCACATGTCTCACAACTGCATTTGGACAGATGTTGAAGAACAGGTTGAGGTTATAATAAAGATAGACTTGGAGCAAAACTGATGTGTGACCCAAAGGAGATCTGATCCAAAGATTCAAAAACACAAATAGTAGGCTGACTGTCTTGAGGAAAATTATAGTGTCTGCAGAGACTTTTTCCTGCAAAGAAGGCCATTCAGTCTTCACACAGTGGTGCAACAGAGAAATGCGTTTTAGTAGGAGTGAGAAAACAGTCCTGACATGCCTGAGACACAGGACAAATATGTCCAAGGCCTCCAAGTCCTGAACTGTAAAATGTAGCACAGTGATTCTGATACGTTCTGAGTAAGTATTTGCAGTCACCCACCATGACTACAATATTTCCCAATAATTCATCTAGAAAATGATTGACTTTAAGTAATGCTATTTTTAATGAAACTTCCAGGATAAATTGGTTGCAAAAATATACATTTAGGTAACCAAATGGATTGACCTACAGAGCCCGAGTATTAGGAGTCAATTAAATGTAAGCAGGTGGCTGATTTGGAGGTGAGAAGAATTGATCTTCATTCATTCTTAGATAAACAGTCTAGTGGGCTGTTGGACATCACCCAATTGATGACTATGCATGGGAGAATAGTTACAGTTTCTCTAAAAAGTCTTAGGTAAACCTTAAAATGAAGGTGGGACAGACCACATAGCTCTTTCACCATATCACAAAATATTATCTTGTTGCTAATATTCCCATAGAGCACATTGTTCCAGAGATATTGAGGACAGTTTTGTATGCAAGTAATGCTGATTAGGGATTTGATACTAAATGGTCAAAGGAAAGACTTTATTTGAAAGATATTGGTTCACTGCCTCATTTTTCCATACATTTAAAACAATCCTGATCAAATATACCACATGATTGCTTTTTTAAAACCTAGCAAATAGAAAGAAATATGACTGCTACTAGCTAGGAAATTGTTGCATAAGAAGAGTAAAGGGAGAATTTTGCCAGCAGATGTGAAAGCATCACATGGTTCAGAAACAGACACATGCATATTGATGGAGTTGAGTGTGAGGTTGAACAAGAGGTAAAAGATGCCTCAGTTATTTAGAAGCTAGGATGGCTTGGATAATCACTTGGAAAGAACAGAAAGAGTTGTAGGCCCCTATCTCATGCTGGATTTAACTCAAGTTGATTAAAGTTTTAAATATGAAACTTGAAAGCATTAGGTCCTAAAATAATATAGTTGAGTCTTTATATAATTCTGAGGATGTGATGGCATTTCTAAACATTGCTCCAAAGGCAGAACCCCCAGAGGGTTTGAAAGCTTTGAAAGACTTTACATTTAAACTACACAGATTATCATGCATTCCTTGTAAATACCCCAGGAGCTGTCACAAAATGAACTATGATTAGGACACAGAGAACAGACATTTCTGTTGGTTAATAGGGACAACAGATCCCCGAAACAGAAAACAAAGATCCATATCCATTGACTTTAATACAATTATGTATTTTTAGAAATAAATAAAAATCACATCCACTCCCATCTTCCCTAGTTCCTTCCAAAACTGTCCCTCCAGAAAAACAAACAAAGAAAAAACCCCAAATAATCCTTACCACTTAGAAACTTGAAATAAAAACAACTTTATATCAAATTCTTGGTTTAAAGCAAAAATCAGGGGCACCTGGGTGGCTCAGTCGTTAAAGCGTCTGCCTTCAGCTCAGGTCATGATCCTGGGGTCCTGGGATCAAGCCCCACATAGGGCTCCCTGCTTGGTGGGGAGCCTGTTTCTCTCTTTCCACTCCTGCTGCTTGTGTTCCCTCTCTCACTGTGTGTCTCTCTGTCAAATGAATAAATAAAATCTTCCCAAAAAGTAAAGTAATTAAATAAAAAATTTTGGGACGCCTGGGTGGCTCGGTTGGTTGAGCAGCTGCCTTCGGCTCAGGTCATGATCCCAGTGTCCTGGGATCGAGTCCCACATCGGGCTCCTTGCTCCGCGGGGAGCCTGCTTCTCCCTCTGACTCTGCCTGCCACTCTGCCTGTGCTCGCTCTTGCTCTCTCTCTCTCTCTGACAAATAAATAAATAAAATCTTTAAAAAAAAAAAAAAAAGCAAAAATCAGAATTGAAACGGAAGGACCATCCGCGAGAGCACAAACCACTCCATCCGTGGGCTAGAGCCAGCATTACCATTGCCAGGATTATTTCACAACTTTCAAGGCTTTTAGTAAATATTAATGCAAAATGGAAGTCAGGGCATATTATTAATTTTTCCATCTTCACATAATTAATGAAATCCCAAAGTGAACAAATCCTTTACAGGGGATGGCATGGGTTTGGATAGGGTGGGTCATTGGTCGATGTGGGTTTCCGAAGATTTGAGGCAAGGAGAAGGGTGGGAGTGTCTGAGCATATGAAAAAGAGGCAGAAGCCAAAACCTAGAATATGGTCACAGAGGGGCTGCAGTGAAGGTGGGAACCCCTTGTCCCCAGGGTCTATAGGGACCCATGGCCGTGACCTGTCCCCCAACCTCAGCACACATAGCTTTATTTCCTCTTCCATCCCCAATCATAGAACGAATGGCTACCTAGCATTTATCCATAAGCCACCAAGCCAAAAACCAAACCATGAGAATTCTTTTGATGAAAAGGCAAACAGGAAGGCTGAAACATTAGCACATGGTTATCAGCACCCCAGGTCAAAGCCGCCTTCACTTAGAGGCCTCTCTGCACACACTCACCTTCTAACCCAGATGTCATTCCAGAGGATGAAGAACAGGGAGGGTGACTGAGGGGCTTACCCCTTCTACTCGCTCCCCCGCCCAAGACTGTTTGAAGTAAAAGATCAGAATAAATTAGTTTGAACACACAGATGATTGTTTTTCTCAATCACCAGCTGCTGGGGCTCATGAAGGAAGCCAGCTGAGTTATAAAAAAAGCAAGCAGTTGTACTGATAAAAAAGGGTGAGCCTGCTACACGTCCACCCATCTCAGTGTTTTCCTCCTACATCTGCACAGGCTTCTATGCCCACATCTATGAAGACTGGTGCCTGTAATACTTTATGGCTTCTAATATCTATCAAACACTCAAGAGCTGCCTGGCTTGTCTTTTCTTTCTTCCCTCCAGCTTTATTGAAAATTGTCCCTCTTTTTCCAATGGAGCCATGATTACCATGCTTGAATCCAAAATCACCGCCCTTCCCGTCCGATGACAACATCCCCTCTTGTCTTTCCATCCTTTAAAACCATGACTTACATGGAAACAATAGCTTCTGCCCAATCTATTAATGTCCCTTTTCCTACCTCCAAGATTGTGTGATTTTCACAGGGACCAGGAGCTGCTCTGAGGCCCTGTTGCTCCCCGGTGGTCTGGGCACTGGCTGAGCATGGTTGGTAGGGATGGCAAGTGGGTAAGAGCCCCAAACACCCCAAGTAGTTGGAACTGCTGGAGACAGTGTGCTTGCTCCAAGAGTGGAGCTCCCAGACTTTCCCAGAAGCCTGCTTTCTACTAATCAGATTGCTTTGGAACAATACCAGGGAATAGGAGAAATGGAAAATGTGTTTATCATTGGGCCTTAAAGCCTGTGCCAGAGTCCCAGAAATCCATCATCTGAGATGCACACAACCTGAGCAACACCTCCTCTTGGATGTCCCTCCTCAGCTGGGAGATTGGTGGGAGCATCTGCTTCTTTTTCTCTCCCTCTCTCCTGAGTTTTGCTTAAAGATGAGAGGACCCAGATGTGTGATCACCTTGAATAGGCAGACAGATTGCAGAATTTCCCCCAGGGAATGGAATCTTGGGGTTTGTTCATTTCATTCATATATTCACTTCCCAGCAGTTATATCTTCATGTCCATGAAGAATCAATAGGTTTTGGATTTTCTTTTCGAGAAAGACCAGTCGATTTATGGGAAGAGAGATGGTTAAGAGCAGAAGGAAGTGGAGGCTTCTAGGAGGAACCTTGCAAAAGGAAAGCCCTCTGTCTTCTCTGCCAGGTGAAAGACAGTGGGAAATGGAAGGGGCCCACAGCTTCAGAAAGCTGGTTTAGCCTCGTTGCACATTCAGTAAGAAGAATGGATGTCACTGCATTCAGCTTCTGGCTCTTTCGTTTTCCAGATGAAGCTTTTTGTCCCAGGATAAGCAAACTTTGACTTTTAGAAATCGTTGACAAGTCACCTTTGTCTGGATCTGCTTCATTCTTATCAGACTTTGAATTTGAAAGAGTAAATTACTTAAAAGCAAGAGCTCAGGCTGTCTGGTGGAAATCATAGTAAGAGGATGGATGAGATCATCAAGGACAGTACTTGGGGGTTATCTATAGAAAAGCGAATGAAAGCATCAGATCTATATCCTCAAGGATGGGGAAAGGAGGTGGAAGGCCACGGCACAAAGCTTTGAGATGGAATCACAGAATGTGGAGAGAAAATCCCACCAGAGACAATTCTATAAGACACTGGAAAGTAAAGAAAAAGAAGACTTCATTTAACATCTTTTTTTTTAAGGAAAAATATTTTTCTGTGCTGGTGGAAATGTTTTATATCCATACTAATATGGTAGCCAAGAGCTACATGTGTCTTTTGAGCATGTGAAATGTGGCTGATGGGCAAACCTGACCTAGCTGTGAGGGAGAGATGGGCAGGGCTGGGCCAAAGCCTCCAGTGGGCAATCGTATTTCAGCTGTTAACTTCAGTGTCCATAGGGGCTCTCCAGAAGAAAGAATGAGAACAGTCCAGGGAAGGAAATCATTTGGGGTTCTGAAGGACCACTGTGACTGGTGGCAGAAGACAGTGAGGGAACTGTGGGCAGGGGAGAGTCACACAATGCCTGGAGCACACTCGAGAATTTTGGCACTTTATCCTAAGGGATTTTTGGTGGATTTTGACTCTGAAAATATACACATGTTCTAAGAGTCTGCAGAGCCACTGGGAGGAGCATATCTTCTTCTCCAGCTGCAGCTACATGCAGGGATGATGGAGAGGTCAGCCAGGATTTGGGCAAGAACAGTGTAGGGCAACTATGGTGTCCATCTGTCCCAGCCAACTTGGTTTGACACGAAAACAAAGTTTAATTCCGTGGAGCCCGCCTTATTTGGGGTTGCTGTAGACTCTTCCCAGCTGTGGTCTGCACCCAGGGTCATTACTTACTGAATGGCAATGGGGCCCTTCAAAGGCACAAGGGTGATGAAAAAGTGTGCATTTGTGGTGACAATTTTGCTACAAGTAATACCCACAGAATCGGGTTTCCACACTTAAACTCAGCTCTGACTGAACAGAAGGCAGACATTGAACTATCTGGCATTTACCCACGGTGAGGCCTGGCACCCCAGTGTCCGCAGAAGCCCCCACTTCCTGGGACATCCCGCCCCATTCCCACTGCAGAAACACAGAGCTCAGAGCTCTCGTGATCTCCACATCCACTGTGTGGTTTTGTGGAAATCAGAAACCCTCAGATCTGTTCAGACTTCCAGATCTGCCCTGGGGAGGGAGAGCTGTAAGCACTCTAGTCTGCTGTCACAGCAGGCCCTGTTAAATTTGCATTTCAACAACAAACTATTTTTTAGCTGAAGTATGAGACAGATTTATACTAAGAAAATTAGTTGACATGCAAATTTAACTGGACATTCTGTATGTTATCAGGCAACCCTATGTGTGGGGGACGTCTTATTGTAATGAGGGGTGGAAAAGACGTCTGGGAAAGGTTTGGTGAGTGGACTGGCATGACTGGGCATACCTAGAGTGACTGGAGGGTTTTGCAGTCTTGCAGCTCTGAAATAAAATGCCACGGACTGGCAACATTGTCGACAGACCCGGATATGGAGTCCAGCAAGCCTCACTCTGAGCTTCCAACGTTGGGTGAGCTGATGCAAGTACCTTCTCATTTACAGTGAAGACTAGGAAGTAATACCTGGTGTTTGGAGTTGAAGTGATGACTGAAGATAACTTATGCCAAGGATGTGGCATCTTATAAATACATGAATTTTTAAAAATATAGTAGGACTGGTAAATATCCTCCCAAGTGAAGATTAACGATCGAAGAGAATAGGTCTCTGAGAGAACTGAAGGCCAGGTGAGGCCTGCTGGGCAGCTGTAGGGAGGGCTGGAAAAGGTGTCCTGGGTGCAAGCTGACCTAGCTCCAGGCGATGTGGGAGTCACCTCTCGTCTGCCACTGTGGATTTTGACCTCTCTCAGGACAGGATAGTTCTTTCCTAAAATAAAGGAATTTCCTTAAGAGAGATTTATGGAAAGGAATGGAAGATGGCTTGCTTTTTTTTTTTTTTAATTAACATATAATGTATTAATTTGCTTTGGGGGTACAGATCTATGAATCATCAGTCTTACAAAATTCACAGCACTCACCATAGCACATATACTGCCCAGTGTCCATAACCCAGCCACCTTATCTGCCCCCCCACCCCCTAGCAACCCTCAGTTTGTTTCCTGAGATTAGGAGTCTCTTATAGCTTGTTACCCTCTCTGGTTTCATCCTGTTTCATTTTTTCCTTCCTGCCCTCCCATGACCCCCAACCATGCCTCTCAAATCCCTCATATCAGAGAGATCATACGATAAATGTCTTTCTCAGATTGACTTATTTCATTTACCATAATAGCCTCTAGTTCCATCCACATCGTTGCAAATGGCAAGATTTTGTGGGGTTTTGTTTTTTTGATGGCCGCATAGCATTCCATTGTATATATATACCACCTTTTCTTGATCCATTCATCTATTGATGAACATCTAGGTTCTTTCCATAGTTTGGCTATTGTGGACATTGCTGCTATGAACATTTGGGTGCACATGCCACTTCGGATCATTACATTTGTATCTTTAGTGTATATATCCAGTAGTGCGATTGCTGGGTCCTGAGGTAGCTCTATTTTTAACTCTTTCAGAAACCTCCATACTGTTTTCCAGAGTGTCTGCACCAGCTTGCATTCCCACCAACAGTGTGGGAGGGTTCCCCCTTCTCCACATCCTCACCAACATCTGTTATTTCCCAACTTGTTAATTTTAGCCATTCTAACTGGTGTGAGGTGATATCTCACTGTGGGTTTGATTTGTATTTACCGGATGGTAAGTGATGTGGAACACTTTTTTATGTATCTGTTGGCCATTTGTATGTCTTCTTTGCAGAAATGTCTGTACATGTCTTCTGCCCATTTCTTGATTGTTCTTTGGGTGTTGAATTTGATAAGTTCATTATAGATTTTGGATACTAGCCCTTTATCTGATATTTCATTTGCAAATGTCTTCTCCCATTCTGTTGGTTTTCTTTTGGTTTTGTTGACTATTTCCTTTGATGTGCAAAAGCCTTTTATCTTCATGAAATCCCAATAGTTCATTTTTGCCCTTGTTTCCCTTGCCTTTGGCCATGTGCCTAGGAAGAAGTTGCTGCGGCTGAGGTCAAAGAGGTTGCTGCATGTGTTCTCCTCCAAGGATTTTGATGGATTCCTATCTCACATTGAGATCTTTCATCCATTTAGAGTCTATTTTTGTGTGTGGTGTAAGGAAATGGTCCAGTTTCATTTTTCTGCATGTGGCTGTCCAGTTTTCCCAACACCATTTGTTGAAGAAACTGTCTTTTTTCCAATGGACATTCTTTCCTGCTTTGTTGAAGACTAGTTGACCATAGAGTTGAGGGTCCATTTCTGGACTCTTTATTCTGTTTCATTGATCTATGTGTCTGTTTTTGTGTCATTACCATACTGTCTTGATGATTACAGCTTTGTAATAGTGCTCGAAGTCTGGAATTGTGATGCTGCCAAATTTGGTTTTCCTTTTCAACATTCCTCTGCCTATTTGGGGTCTTTTCTGGTCCTATATAAATTTCAAGATTATTTGTTCCATTTCTTTGAAAAGAATTGATTGTATTTTGATAGGTATAAATGTGTAGATTGCTCTAGGTAGCATAGACATTTTCACAATATTTGTTCTTCCAATCCATGAGCATAGAATGTTTTGCCATTTCTTTGTGTCTTCCTCAATTTCCTCCATGAGTACTTTTTAGTTTTCTAAGTATAGACTCTTTGCCTCTTTGGTTGGGTTTATTCCTAGGTATCTTATGGTTTTGGGTGCAATTGTAAATGGGATCAACTCCTTAATTTCTCTTTCTTCTGTCTTGCTGTTGATGTATAGAAATGCAACTGATTTCTGTGCATTGATTTTATATCCTGACACCTTACTGAATTCCTGTTCTAGTAGTTTTGGGATAGAGTATTTTGGGTTTTCCAAATAAAGTATCCTATCATCTACAAAGAGTGAGAGTTTGACTTCTTTGCTGATTCAGATGGCTTTTATTAGATTTTGTTGTCTGATTGCTCAGACTAGGACTTCTAGTATTTTCAATAGCAATGGTGATAGTGGACATCCCTGCCATGTTCCTGACCTTAGTGGAAAAGTTCTCAGTTTTTCCCCATTGAGAATGACATGTGCTGTGGGTTTTTCATAGATGGCTTTGAAAACATTGAGGTATGTACCCTCTATCCCTATATTGTGAAGAGTTTTAATCGAGAAAGGATGCTGTACTTTGTCAAATGCTTTATCTGCATCTATTGAGAGGATCAGATGGTTCTTGTTCTTTCTTTTATTAATGTATTATATCACATTGATTGATTTGTGGATGTTGAACGAACCTTGAAGCCCTGGAATAAATCCCACTTGGTTGAGGTGAATAATCCTTTTAATGTATTGTTGGATCCTCTTGGGTAGTATTTTGGTGAGAATTTTTGCATCTGTGTTTATCAGGGATATTGGTCTGAAATTCTCCTTTTAGATGGGCCCTTGGTCTGGTTTTGGGATCAAGGTAATGTTGGCCTCATAAAAGGAGTTTGGAAGTTTTCCTTCCATTTCTATTTTTTGGAACAGTTTCAGAAGAATAGGTATTAATTCTTCTTTAAATTCTTGGTAAAATTTCCCTGGGAGGCTGTCTGGCCTTGGACTCTTGTTTGTTGGGAGCTTTTTGAGGACTGCTTCAATCTCCTTACTGGTTATGGGTCTGTTCAAGTTTTCTATTTCTTCCTGGTGCCGTTTTGGTAATTTATACATCTCTAGGAATGCATCCATTTCTTCCAGAGTGTCAAATTTGCTGGTGTATAGTTGTTCATAATATGCTCTTATAATTGTTTATATTTCTTTGGTGTTGGTTGTGATCTCTCCCTTTCATTCGTGATTTTATTCATTTGTGTCCTTTCTTTATTCTTTTGGATAAGTCTGGCTAGGGGTATATCTATCTTATTGATTCTTTCAGAGAACCATCTCCTAGTTTTGTTGATCTGTTCTACTGTTCCTTTGATTCCTTTGATTGATTTCTGCTCTGATGTTTATTATTTCTCTTCTCCTGCTGGGCTTAGGCTTTCTTTGCTGTTCTTTCTCCAGCTCCTTTAGATGTAGGGTTAGGTTGTGTATTTGAGACCTTTCTTGTTTCTTGAGAAACGCTTGCATTGCTACATACTTTCTACTCAGGACCGCCTTTGCTGTGTCCCAAAGATTTTGAACAGATGTGTTTTCATTTTCAATTGTTTCCATGAATGTTTTAAATTCTTCCTTAATTTCGTGGTTGACTCATTCATTCTTTAGTAGGATGGTCTTTAGCCTCCATGTATTTGAGTTCTTTCCAACTTTCTTCTTTCGATTGAGGTTTAGTTTCAAAGCTTTGTTGTCTGAAAATTTTCAGGGAATGATCCTAGTCTTTTGGTGCCAGTTGAGACCTGATTTGTGAACCAGGATGTGATCTAGTCTGGAGAATGTTCCTTGTGAACTAGAGAAGCATTCTCTTGCTTTGGGATGGAATGTTCTGAATAGATCTGTGATGTACATCTGGTCTAATGTGTCATTTAAAGCCTTTATATCCTTGTTGATCTTTTGCTTAGAATATTTGTCCATTTCAATGAGGAGGGTGTGAAAGTGCCCTACTATTATTGTATTATTGTTGATGTGTTTCTTTGATTTTGTTATTAATTGGCTTATGTAATTGGCTGCTCTCATGTTAGTGGCATAGATATTTAAAATTGTTAGATCTTCTTGTCAGATAGGTTCTTTAAGTATGATATAGTGTCCTTCCTCACCTCTTATTATAGTCTTTGGCTTAAAATATAATTTGTCTGATGTAAGAATTGCCCACCCAGCTTTCTTTTAATGTCCATTAGCATGGTAAATTGTTTTCTACCCCCTTACTTTATATATGGAGGTGTCATTGGGTCTAAAATGAATCTCTTGCAGACAGCATATTGATGGGTGTTTTTTTTTTTATCCTTCTGATACCCTGTGTCTTTTGAATGGGAGCATTTAGCCCATTTACATTCAGGGTAACTATTGAAAGATATGAATTTTGCCATTGTATTGCTTGTAAGGTGACTGTTACTGCCCTTTCTGGTCTGTTACTTTTAGGTTCTCTCTTTACTTAGAGGACCCGTTTTAAAATTTCTTGTAGGGCTGGTTTGGTGTTTACAAATTCTTTTAATTTTTGTTTGTCTTGGAAGATTTGTATCTCTCCTTCTATTTTCAATGACAGCCTAGCTGAATACAGTATTCTTGGCTGCATATTTTTCTCATTTAGTGCTCTGAATATATCATGCCTGTCCTTTCTGGCCTGCCAACTCTCTGTGGGTAGCTCTGCTGCCAATCTAATATTTCTACTCTTGTATGTTACAGACTTCTTGTCCCAAGCTGCTTTCAGGATTTTCTCTTTGTCACTGAGACTTGTAAGTTTTACTATTAGATGACGTGGTGTGGACGTATTTTTATTGATTTCGAGGGGATTTATCTGTGCCTCCTGGATTTTGATGCTTGTTCCTTTTGCCAAATTAGGGAAATCCTCTGTTATAATTTCCTCCAATATACCTTCTACCCCCCTCTTTCTTCTTCTTCTGAAATCCCAATTATTCTAATATTGTTTTATCTTATGGTATCATTTATCTCTCAAATTCTCTCCTCATTGTCCAGTAGATGTTTGTCTCTCTTTTTCTCACCTTCTTTATTCTCTATCCTTTGGTTTTCTATATCATTAATTCTCTCTTCTGCCTCACTTATCCTAGCAGTAAGAGCCTCCATTTTTTACTGCACCTCATTAATAGCTTTTATGATTTCAACTTGGTTAGATTTTATCTCTTTAATTTCTCCAGGAAGGTCTTTTATTTCTTCAGAAAGGGATTCTCTAGTATCTTCCATGCTTTTTTGGAGCCCAGCTAGCACCTTGATAATTGTCATTCTGATCTCTAGTTCTGACACATTACTAAAGTCCATAATGATTAAGTCCCCAGACATTGGTACTGCCTCTTCTTTTTTAAAAAATATTTTGATTATTTATTTGATAGAGAGAGAAAGAGAGAGAGCACAAGCAGTGGGGGAAGCAGAGGAAGAAGTAGAAGCAGGTTCTCTGCTGAGCAGGGTGCCTGATGCAGGACTTGATTCCAGGACCCTAGGATCATGAGCTGAGTCGAAGGCAGAGTCTTAACCATCTGAGCCACTAAGGCACCCCATTGTTCTTTTTTTTTTTTTGAGGTGAATTTTTTCACCTTGTCGTTTAATCCAGATAAGAATAGAGGAATGAGAGAACAAAATACTAAAAGGATAGCAGCAACCCCAGAAAAATATACACTAACCAAATCAGAAGAGACCTGAACCTAGGGGTAGAAGAATGGAGGGGAGAAAAAAAATATATATGTATATATTATATTTATATGTATCTATTAGACTTGTGAATAGAACAGAGCCACATGCTTGATTTTGAGTGTATTTTGGTTTGTTAGAAGAAACTTCTTCCCAAAATTTCGAAGAAAGAAAAACTTATATATATGCAAAAATATGGGTAAACATGATGAGGGGATGGAATATGACTGTAAAGATTTAAAAAAAGTTTCTAAAAAAGGAATTGATACAATAAGAAGTTGGTTGAAAAAATTAAAAAAAAAAAAAAAAAGAGAGGAAAGAATGTGATCAGGCTGGAGACTGGACAAAGCCATGCACTAGAGTTAGGGTATATTTTGATCTATTAGAAGAAACTGTATCCCAAAATTTTAAAGAAAGAAAAATGTGTGTGTGTGTATATATATACAGTGTGTGTGTATATATACACACACACACACATATGTGTATATACACATGTGTGTATACACATATATATGTGTGTGTGTATGTGTGTGTGTGTGTGTATGGTTAAATACAATGAAGAGACAGAATATGACCATAACAATGAAAATTTAAAAAGATTTTTAAAAAGGTATTGATAAGATAAAATAGTTTAAAAAGGCTAAAATAGGAAAAAAATTTAAAATACAATAAGAAAAAATAAAATTTAAAAAATTTAACTTTGAAAGACTAAAGAATCATGGGAAAAACACTTGAATTCTATGTGCTGTATATCTGTAGTTCTGAAGCTTTGCAGTCCTCAGTGATCGGTGAACTTGGTCTTGGCTAGATGTTCTTGCTGATCTTCTAGGTGAGGGGCCTATTGTAGTGATTCTCAAATGTCTTTGCCTGAGGCAGAACTGCACAGCCCTTGTCAAGGGCCGGGCTAAGTAATCTGTTCGGGTTTGCTCTCAGGAACTTTTGTTCCCTGAATGCTTTCTGTAGAGCTCTGGAGGATGGGAATGAAAATGGCGGCCTCCTATCCTGGGCTGGAGGAGCCAAGAGCTCAAGGCTCCACTCAGAGCAAAGCAGTCAATCACTCCTGTCTCCCTGGTCTCTGGTTGCACTCCAAGCTCATCCAGCCTGTGACTGAGCATTTCTGTCTCTGGTGCATGGCCCTGTTTGGAGCCCCCAAACCCAGCAGATTCCTGCAGCATGCTGCCATGCTGCTTCTCCCAGAGGAGGAAGGTGAGTTTCCCCAGATCAGCCACTTGTGGAGTCCCTGCTTGAAAAGTAGTGACCTGATTGCACCTTGGATCATGGTTTAAGGTAACCCTGAGCTAAGAACCCACTTCTTGGCTCTGTCTCTGCATCAGCTTCTCCACTCTGATACCTGAGAACTCTGCCACCCTTAGACACTCTTGGTCTTTTTGTGACCCTGTAGGTCCTAAGACCACACTGTCCCTGTGAGGGCTCCACCCCCCACTTAGCCTCTGGAGTGATATCTCTCAGTGGAGCAGACTTCTAAAAGTTCCAACTTTGTGCTCTGCTGCTCTCTCACTTGCTGGGAGCCAACCCCTCCCCTTGCAGTCTATTTTCCCATATATCATCTCAGATTCACTTCTCTGTACTTCCTACCTTCTAGAAAGTGGTCGGCTTTCTGTTCCTAGAATTGTTGCTCTTCTTCTCTCCAATATCCTATTGAGTTTGTAGGTGTTCAGAATGGTTTGATAACTATCTAGCTGAGTTTCTGGGACAGGATAATATTTAGATCTTCTATTCCTCTGCCATCTTCTCCTCCCCACTGGCTTGGATTTAAAAAAACTAAAGCCATCAATCTATTATTTGCTTTGATTGAACATGAGGTCAGAAACAAAAGAGCTTCTTTGTGTATCTGGTGAAGAAGATGATGGGAATTTGTGGATATAAGGTAAGGTAGAAATAGAAGGCATCTCAGTGAATGAGCTTTATGAAGGGGTGTGTTGTGTCTACTGGTCCACTGAGGGGGCCCAAAAGAATGGAGAGAGAGGACCCCTTCTGTGGGTCAGGTGCTGACTAGTCCTTCCATGTCTGTGTGGCATTTTATGGTATGTCCACAAGCTCTTTGACACTGTTCGAAAAGTGGACCCAAAGTCTCCTCTTCTTAAGTGAAATCAGGACTTAGTGACTCACTTCTAACAAATAGATTGTGGTGGAGGTGATGGTGCATAGGGTTTCCAAGACTAGGTCATAAAAGATACTGCCTCTTCTTCTTCTCTCTGGGATCACTGGCTCTAGGGGAAGCCTGATGCAATAGCATAAGAACTCTTAACAGCCTTACAGAGACATCCACAGGACGAGGAATGGAGGCCTTCCACCAACAGCCATGTCTAGGGGACATCTTAGAAGCAGAGTCTCCCGTTGTAGCCAGATCTTTAGATAACTAGAGCCTCATGAGCGACCCTGAGTCCAAACCACCCAGCTAAGCTGCTTCCAGATCCCTGACTGTCAGAAGCTATGTGAGATGATAAATCCTGGTTTGAGGCTGCTAAATTTGGAGGTGCTTTGTTATGTAACAGGGAATAATTAATACAAAAACAATAACTAAAACATATTGAGTGCTTAGTATGTGTCAAGGACCCTTTTAAACATTTACACATGTTAACTGTTATTTTGTCTATTTTGCAGATGAAGATAGTGAGGTACAGAAAGGTTACATAACTCGCCCAGGTACATACATAGTAAGTGACCTAAATATACCTATATTCCTTTTCCATATGTTATTTCTCATACATGTTTGTTTTACTGCTGTACTGTCTGTTTCTTTACTAGATTATAAATTCCAGAAGGTCAGGGAAGACATCCTACCCGTATCATCAGAACCTAGCAGAGTGCTTAGAATACAGTATGTCTAAAATAAATATTTAGATAAATTGAATAATGGATGTTGAAGAAATAAATTTAAAAATCATTATGCACCAGCTCTTTGCTCTAGAAGCTTGAGCTTTTGGGTCTAACACAGAGCCATATAACATATAACATATAACATAAAACATATAACACAGAACTTCACTGTTGGATAATATTAATGTGTCCTTTCATTTAGAACTAAAAACTTGGACTTTATTTTGTTGCCAATTTTAGATGGCTCTCAATGCCTCAAACTAACCCAGAAATCCACTGTTTCACAAATGTGCACTTAAATCCAAGGAAAATTGGAAATAACCTAAATACCCAAATATTAGAGTCTAATAAATTATGCACTTTAGTGCAATGAAATTTTATACAAGCTCTAAGATTATATAACTATGTTGAATTAAGAAAAATATTTCAAACCATGTTCAATGAAAATAAGCAGAAACAAAGTAAATTTTAGGTAAATTCATATTATACATTACACAATTATTAAAATAAGCATATTTATTTGTATTCCATGAAGTGACTACAAAGGCATATTTCTGAGTTTTAAAGTTAGTAACATATGGATAGTATCATGCAAAATAGTATCTTTAGTTAAAAAGCAAAGAAAAATCCCTTTCCAAGTATGTCCCCTAAACTAAGTCACAATAAACACTGAAAGAACATTTCATGTGAAGCTTTGTCTTTATATGTATTGGTGGAGGCAAGCCTGGCATGTCAATGAACATGGTATATCATACTAATAGCACCACATGTCAATGAGCACGTGACCCAGCATGAAGCAAAATCAACCAGATGTTAGCAGATTCCAGCCAGAAGACTTACCACAAGGATTCTTAGACTAAATATTGTCTGGTCAAGTGCCTCACTTTATAGATGGAAAGTGAGGCATGGAGAGGTGAAGGGTTGTGTACACCAGACCAGAAAGCAGGAGCTGAGGTGAGTATTCAGATCTTTGGAGTCTTCCCTGAACTCTAGAGGGTGATGCACATTCTGGAGCTCTTTCATGTGTGTTGTATGTCATGAGGATAAACTACTATTATGCCCATTTTACAGGTGGTCACAAAAGTTTGAGTGACTTAATGTTTTAGTTCAGAGTGTGATTTCTTATGTGAGACTACCGAGGCTCAAGCCTTTCTCAAAAATTTAACTGGTATAAATGACTGGGAAAAGTTGCATAGTCTCCCTAAGACTTAGGATCATCTAGAAAGTGGGGATAAAACTAACTCTATGTGACAACACTGTTGTGAGGGTCACATGAGATAGCTCACCCAGAGTTCCTAGCAGAGCACCTGCACATCATGAAAACTTAATCCATGTTACCTTTTTTTTAAAAAAATTATTTATATATCAACTGTGAGAGATCAGAGCTGGAGTTCCAAACTGACATTTGGAATTCTACAGATGTTCTACAACTCCAAGTCTGACATATTTTTGTTTATAACTCAGCTGTTGTCTGATGCTACAAGTGAGAGGTATGACTTTGAGCAACCTGTTTCCTTTCTCTGAGGATCTTCTTCACCTTGGTAATGGGATGTGTCTAATCCGAGCTGCCTATGTCAGCTCTGAGATTGTTTGTAGTTCTGGGATTCTATTCCTTCCTGAGTGCCCACCATGGGAAATGACTGATCTCAGGACCATACAAGATGTGCAGATGGTCCTGCCCCAAGGTTAGCTTGGATAACACGTATGTGCCGTCTAGTGCATGATTAGGAAGAAAACAAAAGCTGCTTTTAGAGGGAGAGGGAGAAGCAAGCATTCAGGGCTTTGGAAGGGAGATATCCACTTTCAACAGGTGGAGTTAAGGGAAATTAAATGTAAAAAAGCACTTTCAGGATAGGCCTGGAGCAGCAAGGGTGATGGGAGAATAATGGGGAAGGAGGCTGGAGTGGGAGGGAGGCAGGTGCCCATAGTGAGGGCTTCAAACAGAGGTAAGCATGATAAAGTAGAGCAGCGTGGACAGTGCAGGTGACAAGGCCCAAGTGAGGGTAAGTCTGTGGAAAGGGAGGATTGGGAGGAAGAAGAAGAGAAGAAAGGGCCAGAGGAGACTCTGTCCTTCTTGTCTCTGTGGAACCTGAGGCTGAGGATGGCTCTTAGACTGTTCACGCCTCAAGAAATGACAAGCTGGGGAAAGGGAGATGATTGCTTTCTACTGGGGAACTGCTCTGGTGGGGTGACCTTGGGGCATCAGGTGGTGGTGGCCAGGAGAAAGCAGATGCAAGGAGCTGTGTCTCTTTGGGGAGGCCAGGGCTGGCTGCACAGGAGTTGTGCTTTGCTTGCGAATTCCTTCCAACGGTATTCACCAGACGCCTCCTCTACCAGGCGCTCTGAGGGACTGTGCATGGAGCTCCCTGCCACTGGCCTCTGAGCAGTTTATTTCCTGGCCATGAGACTCAGATGCATCATAGTGGAGGCCATGGGGCATCAGGGACACCCTGTGCTCATGTCCACAGTGCATTAGTTCCCAAAGGATCTAGGTCCTGGTCTCCACCTACAGCAGATGAGCTGACACTGCTCAGGGCACCCAGGCTGCAGACACAGAGCTCTGAGGGGGTCCTGGCAGAGCCGGGCACATGGAGGTGAACAGAGGACTCAAGCCAGCAATAGTGGCCCTTACTGATACATTTTTTTCCCCAAAGTTGCTGTCTGTGAGGTGGTAAGAATAGCATTAACCAAAGGCAGGAGAGAGGAAGCAGGGTTTGATGGAGGTGCAATGTGGAGGAGAGAATGAGAAAGGAGGGGTGACAGGGTGTCCTCCCTGCTGTGCTCACCGCTGGCCTGTCCTTACAGTCACTGGTCACTGCTGCCATCATCTTCCCGCATTGTAACCCAGGACGCTGACATAAGGCTAGACACTGACTATTTGATTCAGTGATTAGTACGAGTTGCATGGGAATCAGAGTTTGAGAGATGTGGCTTAGGAAGAAAAATAGGATCAAAGGGCCAATGAGGGTATAGGGATGAATTCGAGCTGCAGCTGAAAGATGTGTGCCCACCTGGCCTGCTTTGTCTGAACTCCACACCCCAAGGTCCAGGGATGACCCTAGGCGTAGACTTGCTGCCTGGGGTGCCCAGGACCAGGAAGAGCCCCGGGGTGAGCCCAGGAACAGTCTTTGAGCATTTCAAATTATAAAGTCAATATTGAAAATCAGGAGCTGGGAAGGCCTGGGATGAAACAGTTAATGATAAGCAATCACCACAAATGTGAAAGGAAGGGAAATGCAGCAGTTTCAAGCTTTGGGGTCACACCAACTTGATCTGGGAGCCAGGTGTGTCATGTCCTATGTATGAGGCCCTGGGCAAGTTACTTAATTCTTCCATTAGAGTTCTAGTCAAATTCATAGAGCAGAAACACAATAGAATAGCTTAACCTATTAAGGATTTGCTTTCTCACATGAAATGAAGTCCTGAGATAGATGTCCAGGCCGGCGCAGTGGCTCTCCATGTCAGCTGTGTCCCCAGATCCTCTCTTTCCACATTGCCCATAGGTGAGGCTTTTGTCCTCTTTCTTCCAGCCTCATGTTCATAGGAGGCTGCTTCCCCACAGCCCTGTGTCTGCACTCCCGACAGACAGAAGGACAGAAGTAGAGAACAATGGCACCAGAACCTGGGAAGCAACCTATTCTGAGACCCGCCCCCCCCAGCCCCAGCTCAGGGCAGGTTGCCTGGAGAGGGAACTGGCTATCTTACTGCCCTAAATAGAATATTTTGCCAGTGAACAAGAAGGGGGATAAATGGTGAGTAGGCACCTAGGAGTGTTTGCCCTGCCTCTTCCCTACTCATGCAATGGTCCTACAATAGTCCATTCAAGGAGGTTAGCATAGAACTTGGCATGTAATAGTGGACTATGGGGTGAGCACCTGACAAAAACTAAGGGGATTTTTCTTTTGAGAAAAATGTTATATCCAAACTCATTAAGATATGTAACATTTACCATGTGCAATATTTTGTATATTAATATTTCTACTATAGTTGGTAAAAACCAAAGAGTATTGATTGGAGATGTTTCCTCATTTGGACTGCTATATTCAGCCAGAAGTCTGTGCTCATTCATTTTAAAATAAATTTAATATTTTATTATAGTTCAAAAAACTTTTTAAAAAATGTTTTGGTTTTCAAATGATCCTTTATTGAAATATTTTCCTTTGTAGTTCTTACGTCGCTGGGCATTCCACTGTACTGCCATTGCTGTCATGAGGGTGGTGGCCATCAATATTGCAGCCCACAGTTTGGGCAGTCCCCAGGATCTCTCCAATGGTTCCAGAGAATTCTCTGGCTAAAGATCAGTTGCCACATCTGTTGGGCAATGTTGACAATCTTATCAAAAGTGGTATTTCCACTGTCTTTCATGTTTTTCCACTTCTTTCTGTCTCTTGGGGGTTCCTTGAGGGCTTTTCCAGTCAGGGCAGAGGCAGAAAGTACCACTTCATGTGGGCCTGTGTGTTATGAATGATCAATTTCACCATAATCCTCAACTTCTTCCAAACACCAGTTCCCTTGGCGATGTCATCACCAACCTTTTTTTGGAGACAGACCCAGGGGGGAGATCTTTGGGGCCAGGGCAGATGTGGCACTAACTGCCCCACCGGTACTTTAGGTATAAGACTTTGATCTTCTTGGAGTTCAACCTGGGCCCATGGTGGAGGCGGCTTATGTCGAATGAAACTGGATTTGGGACCACTGAAAACAGTTGCACTTTTGCCTCCTTTAAGTCAAAAGCTAGGACAGTTTTAGATTTACAAAAATATTATGAAGATAGTATAGAGGGTTCCATATATTCCACACCCAGTTTCTTTTATTATTAACATCTTATATTAGATGGTACATTTGACAAAATTAATGACCTAATATTGATGTATTAGATTTACCTAAATTCTATAGTTAACACACACTCCCTTCATTTTTACCTAATATCTTTCATCTGTTCTAAATCCCATCCAGGATACTATATGACATTTAATCTTCATGGCTTCTTAGGCTCCTCTTGGCTGTGACAGTTTTTCAAACTTTCCTTGTTTTGGATGATCTCAATAGTCTTGAGGAGTACTGATCAGGTATATTTTAGAATTTTAGAATGCCTCTCTACTGGGATTTGTGCAATGATTTTTCTCATGATTAGTCTGGTGTTTTGTGTTCTTGGGAGGGAAATCAGAGGTAAAGAGCCATTCTCTTCACATCATATCAAGGGTACATGTTATCAGTATGCCATCACTGTTGATATTGACCTTGATCACTTGACTGAGAAAGTATTTGTCAGGCTTCTCCACTGTGAAGTTACTCTGCCTCCCTTTTCATACTTTACTCTTTGGAAGGAAGTCATTATGTGCAACTCATATATGGAGAGTTATGGAGAGTTATGCTCACCTCATTGAAGGCTGAGTATCTACATAATTTATTTGGAATTCTGCATGGGAGATTTTTCTCTTCTCCCCAGTTATTTATTTATTCAGTCATTTGTTTATATCAGTATGGACTCATGAATATTTACTTTATTTTGGGCTATAATCTAATACAGTTGACTCCTGGACAATGCAGGGATTTGGAGTACTGACCCCCTGTGCAGTCAGAAATTCACATATAGCTTTTGACTTCCCCAAAACTTTATTATTAATAGCATATTATTGACCAAAAGCTTTATTAATAACATAAACATTTGACTAACACATAGTTTATATATTATACATATTATATACTATATGCTTATGATAAAGTTAAGATAGATAAAAGAAAATGTTATTAAGAAAATCATAAGGAAAACAAATATATTTACAGTACTATTCTCTATCTATTGAAAAAAATCCACAGATAAGTGAAATGGTGCAGTTCAAACCCATGTTGTTTAAGAATCAACTGTACTACATTATTTATTTTGCGGATCAAATTTTTCCAACCTTGGCCATTGGGAGCTTTTTCAGTTGTCTCCTATGTCCTTTTAAAGTGCCCCATCAATACATTTTGTTGTTGTTTGACCATTTCCTTCCTTTTTGGCACTATAAGGTGCTCTAGGCTCATCTTGTGGATTTTCTGTTCCAGTTCTACAATTACCATTTTTTCCAAGGAACACAATGGTATTAGAAACCAAGATTTGGGTGCTAGGTATGTTCCTTGCTATTGGGATGTCTTTGCTTCTGGGTCCTCTCAGGGATAGAGGAACGAAATATTTGTATATATACTAAGTCATATATGTGTATGCTTGTACATGCACATATGTATGTATATACATAATCACTTGTATCTTTATTAATCTAAACATGATTTTATGCTATTTCTCCAACTCTGGTGCATTTCTGTATGGAACATTTTAGCCTCTTCTCATTGCTTATCTGTCAGCACTTGCTTCAGTAAAAAGTTTGGCTCCCACCCTCTATATCCTGGAAAATTATTCTCCAAAAGTTAAGAAGAAATAAAAACTCTCTTAGAAAAAAAATTTGAAGCCATTCATCACCGTCAGACCTGTCCTCTAGGAAATGTTTTAGAAGTTCTTCAGGTAAAAGGAAAATGATAAAGTGAGAAACTGATCTATGTAAAGGAAGTGTTGGAAAAGGAAAAAAAAATGAAAGTCAAATAGAATCTTTACTTTTCTTATTGTTAATTGGTGTACCTTTTAATTAATTAAAATAATAATAGTAATTACTGGGTGATTATGGCATACAAATAAGTGAAATAAGTGAATCACAATGGTAGTGTCATGTCAGGAACCAGGAACTCCTTGAACATGGCCTTGAACACTCTTGTTATCTATCAAGAACCATTCTGTTGTAATCCTTACACTAGTTGGTAACATCTGGAGGCAAACATATCTCCTAGTCAATGCCTCATCCAATTCTGTTAGTCTAATAAAAGTAGAACAGGACATTAGTCCTCATAGGGACTGGGGAGTCAGGGAGGTAATAGAAAAAGAAATCAGAAGGAGCTGAAGATTCATGTCCAGTTATATGAACTGGAGCCAAGGAGTTGATGTTGGGAATAGGAAGGTAGAGTCACACTGGAAAATACAATAGGGAAGCCATTTGAATAGAATGGAGTACTGGAAAGCAAAGACTTGTGACTTGGGCAACACACATGCAGAATTTCCATCCACTCACTGCTCTAGTTCTTTGTGTGTCCTTTGTGGTTTTTCTGGGGCTACTTGCTGAATTCACCCAAGATATAGGTGCCCTGCTACCCTCAACTGAGTGACTTAGGGTACAACCTCTCAAACTTCCGAGTACAGAAGTTGGTTAAATTTGTACAAGTTTGCAGTTTAGCTCAGTTAAAGGTGTGAGTCTGGTTGGCTCCGAGGATGTTCTACTGGGGGATTTGGGAAAGGAGAAACTGGGCTGGGATGTTGCACAATACACACAGTGCAATGTGTTCTTGTTGGTGAGTAGAGGGAGAAATGACCACAGGGAATCCCACAAATATTTTAGAGGAAACAGTCCTTACAACAAACTCACAGTCACTGAGGAATTTGCTGTACTGGGCTTTCATTTGGACAAAACACTGATGGTTAGAGTGAAATGTCCCTACAACCTGAACATAAATGTCTCTTTTGAGATTTCCATATCATAAAGTGAAGAAATGTTTTCTCTTCTTAGTGGTTATTACAAGAATTCTTTACTCAGAAGGGACTTGAATTTTTTTGGAAATTGGCTTTATAAGTCTATTGAGACGATAGAAACAAGCTTTAAGGACCTGGGTTTTGGACTTGTGCCTAGTTTCCATGAGGAAGAGAAAAACTCTAATAAATGGGAAGGGGAAGGGTTTGATGTTCCTACAGAGACAAAGCTGGGAGAAGAGAAAAAGGATCAAGAAGGACTAACTCCCATGGGAAAGGAGGATTAATGGCTCTGGGGTTGAGAACAGATCCAAATAGAGCAAATAGAAATGTCTGATAGAGTTTTGGTTGTTTTGTTTTGTTTTTGTTATGTTGGGGCTGGGTGATACAAATCCTCTTTGCCACCTCCTCTGTAAAATTGCCCCTGATCTGGGATATGTGTATTGGGGGTAGGGAATTATGAAGGAAAGAAGGAGATCCAGACAATAGACTGTACCCATGTAATTGATCAGAGAAGCTTTTTTCCAGAGGTCACTAGGCATGTCAAGTTGAGTGTGTGTTTTCTTGATGAAGGCAAGATGAGTGAAATCTAAACATTCTTTAAGTCGTGGCTGTATATGAAAGAAATCTGTAACAATAATTGATTTATCTGTATGAACCAAAGTTGAAAACTTCACAGTAGCAGCATACCTCTCATTGTTTAGGGGCGCTTGTTATATTTCCTCTGACTTCGTGGAAAAGCATGATGGGCTAATTTGTCCATTCTGGCAACCTGTATTCATGATCCTGTAAATAAAATACACTTACCCAAAAAACAGACTTGAGAGGCGAAGGCCAGCAAACCTGCCTGAAAAGATTTGCTATAGTAATTTCTTTTGACAGAAGGTAAATTATATCAGAGGGAAACTTGAAACATCAGGAATGGAGGGGCAATAGAAATAGTAAATATTTGGATAAATACACTTTTCTCTTCTTCAGTTCTTTAAAATATGTTAGATGGATAAAAGCAAATGTAACATTTTCAGTGAGTGAGGTTTTCAATGCACATAGATGTAATACTTTAGACAACTACTACGTAGAAGGGAGAAGGAAGGGAAATCTGTATGTTGGTAAGGTCTATACATCCCACTTAAAGTTATAAAACATTGACTCTAAAAATTTTTAAAATTAAATATGTTTATCATAATCTACAGAATAATCACTAAACAGAAAAATGAAATAAGAAAACAAACTATACAAAGACATAGTAAAAATACAACAGATAAAATAGAATATTAAAAAGTGTTTAAATATCCCAAAAGAAGACAAGGAAAAAGGCAACAAAGAAATGAAAAACTGAGGTAATAAGCAGACATCGAATAGAAAATGGTAAACTTAAATCTAAACATGTAAATAATTACATTAAATATAAATGGTCTAGACACACCCATTAAGAAAGAGAGACTATCAGAATGAATAAGCAAACACATGACACAGCTGTATGTTGTCTAAATGATAATGACAGAGGTAATTTAAAGTAAAATGATAGAGAAATATATTGCATGCTAACCCTAAGCTAACACTGAAATAGCTATGTTAATATCAAAGTAGACTTAAGAGCAAAGAAAATTACCAGAGACAAAGAAGGAAAATATGTAATGATAAAGGAGTCAGCTCTTCATGAAGACTTAACAGCCATACATGTGTAAAAATTAATCAGAGTTTCAAAACACATAACGTAAAAGTGGCAGACTGAAAGGATTAATAAACAAACACACAATCTTAGTTGGAGATTTCAACACTCTGTTGGTAATGATAATACTAACAGAGAAAAAATCATCAAGGATATAGGAGAACTGATAAACACCATCAACCATTTATAGAGTTTCCCACCTGAACCAGCAGAATATACATTCAGGGGAAAGTAGATTACCTGAACTGAACAAAGAAGAATATACAACATACAAAATTTGTAAACGGAAGGTAAAGGGATGTTGTGAGGCAAATTTATAGAACTTAGTGCTTATATTGGAAAAGAAGGAAAGTTTCAAATAAATAAGCTTTCGCCTTTCATCTAAGCTTTCATCTTGGGTCTCTATAAAGAGAAGAGTAAAATAATGTCAAAGCAAGCAGAAGGAAGAATATAAATTTAAGACCAGAAATCAATGAAACTTAAAACAGAAAATCAAAGAGAAGAATTGATAAAACCAAGAGCTGTTTTTTTTTTTTAAAGACAAACCTCTAAAAAAACTGACTAAGATGAAAGAAGAGAAGACTCATATTTTCAGTATGAGGAATGAAAGAAGGGATTTTTACTGTAGATCCTGCAGACATTAAAAGAATAATAGGAGATTATTATGGACAACTTTATGCTCATAAATATGATAACCTAAAAGAAAAGGACACATTTTAAAAAACCATAGATTACCAAGACACACTCAAAATTAAATAGATAACTAAAATAAGTTGACTTTTCAGTTAAAACCCTTTTGAAAAAGGGATGTCTGGTCCAGGTGGTTTCACTGGAAAATTCTAAAATAACATTTAAAGAAGAAATAATACCAATTCTAAACAATTTCTTTCAGAAACTAGAAGAGGTGGGAATAATTCCAAAGTCAGTTTATAAATGATGGCAACTGTCAGAACCCACGGTTATCCTTGGGGAGTGAAACAGGGACAATAAGTGTATTTTTTTTCTTTCATTTTAAGCCATTTTATAGGAGGGACAGGGATTTTGTATTTAATCATGTGCATGCATTACTTTAATTATGATTTAATTAAACATGAGTATCCTGATTACAGGTCTGCGAGGCCCTCAGCACAGAGTTATTAGTTGTATCACCGTAGAGACTCTGTCACTGGAAACCAATGACCCTGCTGTCATTTCTTCCTCTAAAAAAAGTTCTTTTTTTGCAACTCCAGAGCTGTCTCAGAGGACTTCCAGTGGCAGGACATCTGACCTGCCTCATTTCAGCTCTTTTATTGACAATTTTCCCTAAATGAAGCCCTTGATCTACCCAAATGGGGTGAGTTCAGAGTTTTTTCCACAATCAGCCTCAGGAGAACAATCGATGAGGTTCTCAGAAAAGAATGCACATTGAGGAAATCCCCTTTGAGCTGACCATGTCTGTGAACTCCAGTTCTGTTTGTGGTTTCATATTTGCCAAGCACCCAGAGAGTATCAGGGGACGCTCAGAGAGAACACATGGGGAGTACTTGTGGGAGGCCATGACACCACATGAATTGTGAAACCGTACTGGCTGGGACCATGACTGACCTTGGGCAAATATCCACTTGGGGTGGGTGAGTGGGGCTGGGCCATGCTATACAGCCCACTTGGGAGAATCGCCATGGCATGGGGGCAAGATAGAGTCAAAGTTTTGTGAATAAAGAATAATCACATGGTCCTTATATAACCTTTGATGGAGGCCAGGAAAAAGGAATCAGAACCACATAGACTAGACCTTAGGGCTTTAGCAGGGGAGAATCGGTTGGCAAAATCTTGTTCTCTGTCAAGAACCAGATGTTTTGAAAAACACTTTGAGCTATTTTTTTTCAACCCAGATATCTTTGGATAGATCTTGGTTTTATTTCTTCCTAGCTTATTGTATAGGCTTATCAGAACTTTTGGGATGCTTTAAGTTATTGATCAATTTCTGATCATCTGAAGTGTGTGCTGACAGTAGAGGGATATCTGGCTGGATTCACTTCTGGGATCTGATTTCCCCACAGATGGTTCCAAACCAGCTGTTGGGTATTATTTGAGGCAGCTCAGGCATCACTCTGTGAGAACTCAGCATCTGCCACCTCCACAGACAGGCTCATGGAGAAGCTGTGAGAGGACTGGATAGAACACCTCTTATGGAGTCTGCTGTGAGTTCTGCCCACAAAGCATTCAGAAGGGGCAGCACAAAGAGCATAAAGACAGGGCAAAGCTTCCCTCCAAACCACCTTTCTTGCCAGACCCTGCAGTGGACACATGCACAATCATATTTGAGAAAACAAGACGGACTTAGAGAAGCAAAGATCTACAGAACCAACCACCCTCTTCTTCCTGACCTATATACAAGTGGGAATACAGGAGGAGGAGCAATTATAATAGCAAATGCATATGGAGCACTTACTTTGTACTAGACACTATTTTGAGGATTCCGTGTAGGCTAACCTATGACCTTTGTAACTCTTCACAACAACCCTGTGGATTCTTATTATCAACATCTGCCAGAGAAGGGCACTGAGGAACACTGGGGCAAAGAACTTGCTGGTATGGTCACATAGCTAGGAAATGGCAGAGCCAGGATTCAAACTTGGGTGAGCTGGCTCCAGAATTTGGGTATGCAAGCCCTGGTCTAAACTTCCTCTCTCCTTCCACAAGGCAATGCCTGTTGGGATGAGCCAACACCCTTCTCAGCTAATGCCATGTTTCCTCAGTTGTATGGAGTTGTCCCCTGTGTCAGTCAAGCAGTGTGGAGGTCTTTGAAAACAATGTTCTTTTTCAGTTATGTGTTTCACATGATGCCCAGGAGTAGAAGTAAAATGTCAGTCTCGAAGGGCATTTGGCACCTTCATTTCATCCTTAAAACTCTGACTGAAACCTATTTTTGTGACCTTCATCTGGGGACTGGGTGGGGAGTGGATCAGACAGCAGGACACAGGGACCTAAGTGTCTCTGAGACAAGTTCCACTTCTGGGTGGGCTGTAACTCAGGGGAAATATGAGTGGCTGAGTGGAAATACAGGGCAAAAAGTGTGGTCAGAAGAGCTCACAGACCTGTACCCCTGGGGATAAAAATATATTATAAGTTTATAAAAAATTAAAAAAAAAAGAAGAGCAGCAAACTGTTTACAACAGAAACACATATGCAGAGAGCAAAAGTGGCAGGAAGGAAGCACAGACTGACAGTAAACTTAACTCAGAAATCCAGCAGACAGCATGAGGAGTGAGATTCGGACAGGTGAGAAGAGGGATTCCCCATGTTAAGTCCACTCCAGCTTGGGCTCAGAGAGAGCGCCCCCATCAACAGCCTTTGTAACATTTTATGGTGGGCTGGATTTGCCCTACAAGAGAGGAACAAAATTAAAATGATGCCTCCTTCTTTGACATCATGATCTGTAGCTGCTGTTTCCCACTTGGTTGATGTTCCTCAGTGTCTCTGTCTCTTTTCCCTCACACAACATCATTTTTGGTTCATGATACTATCATGGCCTGGTTTTATTCATGTATTTATGTATTTTGCTAGTAATAAATTTTTGATAATGTAACAAGCACCCATGAATCACTATCCAACATAAAAACTAGAACCTAGAATCTTCTATATTCCCAGGAATATGTCTGAGCTTTTCCGATCTCATTCCCTAGACTTCCTTTTAAAATTTATTTTTGCCAGCCCTGTGTTTGCCCAGTTATTAGCACTGCCTCAATCAGCTTGGACGTTAAACAGTTCTCACTGATTTTTGAACCAATGCTCTGAGGTTAGGGTTCTCTTCATTGAGCAAGCTCTGAGTTAGGTCAAAAGATAAGCCCTGTGATTAGGGCTTTTTTAGGGAGCTGCTAGATGGGTAAAATAGTGAGTTCTTTCAGGATGAGGCTTTCAAGTCAGCTCCAAACCCATTCTGCCTCCTTCGTGTCTTCTAGGCTGCTATTTTTCACATTTACAATGTTTCTGAGTCTGTTGGTTTTCAAGGCTACCATGGAGCTGAGTATAGGAGGATGTGAATATGGTAATCAAAATGCCCCCAAATTTGCTGTTCTTAGTGGGATTTAGACATTTTTCTTGAGTAAATGTTATTGGATAGTTTCAAGACTTTGGTTAATTTCTGGAGTTCCAAAAAGTTAATTTTGACAACCTTTGCCAGTATTATGGTTGTTTTTATGGAGGAACATGTTTTAGGAGATACTTAACTCCAAGAATCCTAGAGGCAATTCACATGAGGGATATTTTATAATAATAAAATTATCAATTCCATTCAAGTATCAGGAAGACATTACAATCATTAATGTTTATGTACCTAAGAGTTTCAAAATGCTTGAAGTAAAAGTGAAAGAACTAGGACAGTAATAAATAAATTCACACTAATAGTAGTCATTTTTTGACATTGTGCTCTCAGTGATTTGTACTCAAAACAAGGAGAGAAAATATCACTAGGATATTTCCAGCAGTTTGGAAAATACAACTAATACACTTGACTTGATGGGCTTTCACAGAATACTGCATCTAACAATTTCAGAATACTATTCTCTTAAAGTGCACATGGAGGATTCACCAAAAGAAGCCATATTTTGGACCATAAGTGTCAATAAATTTACAAGAATTGAAATTATAAGTAGCTGATCATAAAACAAATTAGAAGATAGGAAAATCCCCAAATAATAGACAACCAAACAGAATGCTTCTAGGCAGCTCATGGGTTAAAGAAGAAAGCACAAGGGAAATTAGAAACTCGTTTAACTTCTATGACAACAAAAATATAACATATCAAAATTTTGTGGGACACAGAAAAGGCATATTTAGAGCTTTAAGTATTTATGTTAGAAAAGAAGATAGAGGGGCACTTGGGTGGCTCAGTGGGTTAAGGCCTCTGCTTTCGGCTCAGGTCATGATCCCTGGGATTGAGCCCCACATCGGGCTCTCTGCTCAGCGGGGAGCCTGCTTCCTCTTCTCTCTGCCTGCTTCTCTGCCTACTTGTGATCTCTGTCTGTCCAATGAATAAATAAAATATTAAAAAAAAGAAGAAGAAAAGAAGATAGACATAATGTCAGTTACCTAAGCTACTATCTTCACAAGCTAGAAAAGGAAGTGCAATGTACCCAAATATTAGAAGGAAAGAACTTCCTTCTTAATTTATGTCTAAGTCCCACAAAGAGCAGAAATCAATGAAATAAGCAGTAGGTCTATAAAAAAGAAAATTAATGAAGCCCAAAGTTAGTCCTTTGGTAAGATTAGTAAAACTGGTCAACCTCTGGCAAGACAGATCTAGAAAAAAAGAGATAATACAAATCACCAGTATCAGAAACAATTAAGAAATTATTACTCTAGAGCCTAAAAACCATCAAAAGAGTAATAAAATAACCTAATGAGTAATACTATATCATTAAATTTGGCAATCTGGATGAAATGGAGAAACTCTATAAAAAATAAAACCTAGTAAAACTGATAAATATAATAGTAAATCTGAATACCTCTAGATCTATTAAAGGAATTGAATTCATTAACAACAATAACAAAAAAATCCACAAAAAGATCTCCAGGTCTATACAGATTCACTGATAAATTCTACCAAGCATTTACGAAAAAATACCAAGCTTTGGGGTGCCTGGGTGGCTCAGTGGGTTAAGCCTCTGCTTTTGGCTCAGGTCATGGTCTCAGGGTCCTGGGATTGAACCCTGCATTGGGCTCTCTGCTCAGCAGGGACCCTGCTTCCCCCTCTCCCTCTGACTACCTCTCTGCCTACTTGTGATCTCTGTCAAATAAATAAATAAAATCTAAAAAAAGAAAAAGAAAAGAAAAAATACTAAGCTTAGACAAGTTCTTTTAGGAAATGTATGTGGAAACTCTTCCCAAACCAAGGTCAATATGACCTTGACACCAAAACTAAACAAAGATATTACAGGAAAAGGAAACCAGTATGTTCCTGAAGGACAGAAACACACATTTTTAGTAAAACTGAAAAAAATGAATCAAACAGTATTTTAAAGATTTTATTTATTTATTTGACAGAGAGATATCACAAGCAGATGGAGAGGCAGGCAGAGAGAGAGGGAAGCAGGCTCCCTGCTGAGCAGAAAGCCCGATATGGGACTCGATCCCAGGACCCTGAGATCATGACCCGAGCCGAAGGCAGCGGCTTAACCCACTGAGCCACCCAGGCGCCCTCAAACAGTATTTTAAACAGATAATCATTATGATCACATTCTCCTTCTCCCAGGAATGCATGTTTGTTTAATATTTAATAACCCATCCATGTAATTCAGCACATTAATAGAATAAGAGAATATACATATAGTTATCCTAACAGAGGCAGGAAGAAGATGTGACAAATTTAACACTCACTTAAGATGTGGAACATGAACTCTCAGCAAAGTAGAATACATGGAACTAATTCAGTAGGAAAAGGTTCTAACTTCCTTACTGGACAAAGAGGGCTGATCCTACCAGGTCTATATAACATTGCTAAGGAGGTCTGATTCAGGGCAATATGATAGTTAAAAGAAATGCTAAGCAAAAAGAATAGAAGGGAAAGAAAATAGAGGAGTCCATCATTATTCATTGTAGGTAATAAATACATAATGTTTTAAAACTAAAATATCAGTTAGAGTCTTTATGAAGTATAATTTGGCAATATCTATCAAAATGTAAAATACACATGTCATTTGACTTACAAATCCCTTTCTAAAAACTCTTCCTAAGGGTATATTTGGCACACATGTGAAATAATATATGTGTGAGGATATCATTGTGGTCTTTTAAAATTTTTTATAACCAACAAATGTTTGGAAACAATCTAAATATTCAGCAACATGGAACTGGCTAAAAAATATGAGATACTCTGCAGCTGTAAAAAGAATGAGAATAATAAGCGCTTTGACGTGTTCTGATGTGGAACAATGTGCAAGATTTTTTTTTATAGTTAAAAAAAGTCAGTTACAAAATAGTGAATGGATTCTGGCTCACTCCTCCTTGAACTGTGCACATCTAATTCAATTTCATTAAGGGCGCTCCAAGGACTGCCTGCATTGGGGTCTTCTGAGGTCTTTTCTGGGAACACCCACTTCCTATCCATCCGCACCCTATCCAGGTGTAACCTGATATGTACCAAATATTTAGAACTGATAAATAAAGAAATGAGTGCACATTTGTCATCATTTCCATGTTGTTCCTTTTCCCACACTAATCTGAAATGCTTTATTGTTCACTGCCAACCAAGAACCATGCCCTCCATGCTTCATAGATAATGGTAATGCTGTGCAAAACAGTGCATGCCATTGGTCAAAGGGTGAGATACAAAAGCCTCTGTTCTATTTCCAGCATGGACTGAGACATAGAAACCCTGAGAGATTAAGAGTCTCTATGGTTTGTCTCCAACCCTACCAAGGTATATAAGGTCTTATATACCTTACCTAGGGGGTGGCTGGGTTATGGACACTGGGGAGGGTATGTGCTATGATGAGTGCTGTGAATTGGGTAAGACTGATGATTCATAGACCTGTACCCCTGAAGCAAATAATGCCTTACATGTTAATAAAAATAAATAAAATAAATAAATGAAAAAAATAAAAAGAAAAATCTTAGTCCATTACTTTGAATCCAGGGTTCTATGAAAATGTCACCATTGGTTCTATATTTTGTCCCTGGGGTATCATTTTACCCATTGAGCAGATGCACACATCAAAGCACAGAAAAGGAAATGCCATGGAGGTCAGAGTCATTTCTATGTCTCCAACCCTGCCAAGGTATATAAGAAAGACATAGATGCACTTCACAACCCTCCCCCAACCATCCCCTAGCAACCCTGTTTGTTTCCTGAGATTAAGAATCTCTATGGTTTGCCTCCAAACCTGGTCTCATCTTGTTTCATTTTTTCTCTCCCTTCCCACCACAACCCTCCACCATGCCTCTCAAATTCCTCATATCAGAGAGATCATATGATAATTATCTTTCTCTGATTGACTTTTTTCGTTTAACATAATGGCCTCAAGTTCCATCTACATCATCGTAAATGGCAAGATTTGGGGTTTTTGATGGTTGCATAATATTCCATTGTACATATATATACCACATCTTCTTTATCCATTTATCTATTGATGGACATTTCATTTCTTTCCATAGTTTGGCTCTTGTGGACATTGCTGCTATGAACATTCGGGTGCACATGCCACATCAGATCACTACATTTGTATCTTTAGGGTAAATACCCAGAAGTACAATTGTTGGGTCATAGGGTAGCTCTATTTTCAACTTTTTCAGGACCTTCCATACTGGTTCCCAGAGTGGCTGCACCAGCTTGCATTCCCACCAACAGTGTAAAAGGGTTCCCCTTTCTCCACATCCTCGCCAACATCTGTCGTTTCCTGACTTGTTAATTTTAGCCATTCTGACTAGTGTGCAGTGGTATCTCACTGTGGTTTTTATTTGTATTTCCCTGATGCTGAGTGATATGGAACACTTTTTTATGTGTCTGTTGGCCATTTGGATGTCTTCTTTGTAGAAATGTCTGTTCATGTCTTCTGCCCATTTCTTGATTGGATTCTTTGTTCTTTGGGTACTGTGGCAGTGCCAAGGTATATAAGAAAGACATAGATGCACTTCACAAAAACCTCCTACCTGGGGAGAAGACCATACCTTAAATGAAGGCAGCGTCTGCCTGAGCCTGGTAAGAGCTCTAAAGGGGGCATAACCAATCTTGTTTGTGAAAGTTAGAATACTAGCTCACCTGAAAGGGGAGTACTGATGAGGTCCATGAATCAGCCTTGTGGTCAGATGAGGCTTTAAGACAGAAGCTGAGTTTGGGGACCTAGAAAGAGCATTGCAAAGGCAGTGGGTCTGGAAATCCAGGAACCTGCTTAAGATCTAGTGCAGATTTTGAACAGTTTCACAAATATTATAGAACACTGTAGAGGATGACCAGGGTATGCATAGGAGTGGAGTGGGGGCTAAGAGAAAACATGGGCAGGCTTTCAGAGAGGAGTTTGGTTCCTGATGGTGAAAAGCACTGGATTAGATCTAGATCATGTGAAGCTGGAGACAAAAACTCTTACAGCAAATGCTCCAATGATTAGACTCATATTTCCTTCCCCCAGGTAAATACCTGTAAACCCAAAGGAAAGGGAAAATGCACCTGCCATGGAGCCCCACACAGGACTCGATCACATGCCCAACCATTACATGAGTGGCATTCAGTAAGTATTTGCCAACCAGACCAGTAGATAAACGAATCAGAGCGAGAGCTGCTGCTCAGTGCCATTGCCCTTAACATTCCATTTCTCCCAGCACTGGACAAAGGCAGGACAAATAGCAGAGCCAAGTTTAAAGGAAGAGCATCAAGATTTTCACGAAATATTCACGTACAAGACCACAGAAGAAGGGTCTCTATTTGAGGGAACATCGGACAAATTTCTGTCCTGCTCTGCTAATGTCACTTTAGTAGCAGTTTGACACCAACTGGCAGAGGTCAGAGGAACTCAGTCCTCTCTGGCTTTCAGTGCCTTGGTGAGAAAGAAGTGAATGAATGATCACTTAATAGAGTATTATTTTTTCTTAGCATCTCTCCCTTACCTAGTGCTTGTAAGTTTTTAAAGGCATTTCATAATATTATTGCATTGATTTTCACAATCCATTCTTTGTGTGAGACATGGGGGAGGGATTATTTTCACTTGGTCTGACAATGGAGAAAGAGAGGTCTACAGGAATTTCATGGCTTTTCTAAGATCTAGTTGCTAAATGGAGAAGGTGAGATTCATCTCAGGTTTTATTTATTCAGCAGTCAAATTCTAAGTGTCTCGTACATTGGAGGCACTTGCTGAATGCTGAATAAACCACATGTCCTAATTCAAGGCCCGCAGAGCCCAGAGGGAAGATTCAAGTTCATAAAACAAGAGAACAGGGCTAATGTGTGATACCTTTCCAATTATTAAAGCAGAAAAATACTGGATAAGTGTCACCCAAACAAAATCTTGCTGGACACATAGTTGAACTTAGTAGAAAGAAAGAAAGACACATTTCCACATGACAGAAGTGAAATGGAAACTGAAGATAGAAAATTAGCCTACGGTCAGATGCTTCAGCCAACATAGGAGGGAGTCTGGAAGCAGGTCCCAGGGGCTGGTGGTGGGCACTGGATGCCCCAACAGGATGGGAGAAGGGGTAGAAGACTTGTGGAAGGCTGGAGGTTGGATCTGGGATGCTGTAGAAAGAGCTGGAGGTCTGAAGGGGCTGGCTTTCCATAAAGGGAACCTTTAAACAGGGAGGCATAAGGAAGCCTACTGTTTACCTGGGACTCTGAGGAAAAGGAAAGAAAAGTAACTTGGAAGGTTTCCAGACAGGAAGCTCATGCCATGCAGAGGGTTGGTGTATATCCACACATAGCACCCCTCAGAACCCCTCAGAGGTGAACATGGCACTGGACCTGGCAAGGTGCTGTAGTTTAAGGGCCTGGTGATCACGTTTTTTTATTGTAATAGAAAAAGTGCCTGACTTTAAACTTCTGACTGTAAAGACGTCCATGTCAAAGACATTTGTCTGGAATCGACACACTGCCAACTACACAGCCAGAAGAGGCGCCAGGCCTGTGAAGTCTCCTTCTGGGAAACCTTGAGTGACCACTGAGACAACTGACTGCTTGTACGAGCCTGCTTTTCCCTTCTTGTGCTTTCTCTCTCTCTCTTTTTAAAAAGATGTATTTATTTTAGAGGGAGAGAGTGAACATGCATGGGAGGGACAGAGGGAGAGGGAGAAAGAATCTCAAGCAGACTCCATGCTGAGCATGGAGCCCCACGAAGGACTTGATCTCATGACCCTGAGATCAGGACCTTAGCTGAAAGCAAGAATGGGTTGCTTAACGAAGGTTGCCACCCAGGTGCCCCTCTCTCCCTGTGCTTTAATTACCACTCTTATGTTTTAAATTCATCAATAAAGCGTGAACCTGCAAAACTCCCCAGTCTTGACCCCGATAAAGGCTGAACTCCAGGCCTGTGCTTTCTTTTTCTCTCTTTCCACCCCTAACCTTACTTTGTGGCCCCAGGCATGCCATGTACCCTCTAAGACCTAGGAGTTAGAAAATAAACCTCCTCTTTCCAAAGTTCTGTGTTGATTGCTGCTGAAGTTCATCTGGCAGTCATCAAAGCCACAAGGGCTGGCCCAGCCTCAAGTTTGTTTCTGGTCATAGAACCATCTGTGGGGGCTGGGCCATAATAGGGAGGGTCCAGGTGGGGGCCTTGGGCAGTCCTAGCCTACCATCACCATCAATAGCCTTAGCCCCACACAAAACAGGTATCCTGTAGGAACAAAGGCAAAGCCCCTCTGCCTGGGACTTCCCACAATCCAGGGCACCCTGAGCCCCCAGCGAGAAATAAATTCCTCGGAAGGTGGACCTTAAAACAGGAATTACAAACTGTATGTGAAAGTTGTCAACTATGAGAAGCGCTTAGAAAATCCAAGAAACAAAAAAAAATAATGCATAGGAATGTGGGATAATCAAGCTGTTCACTAGAGGTTAAAAATAAACTTCTTTTACTGTATCCAAGAGATGAGAGAATGATCAGAATCTCAAATGAAACAACAGATTCTGGGGAAAAAACAAACAAGCAGAGCAAAGTTAAGCAAATGAACTTCCCGAAATAAAAATGCAGTAGTTGAGGTAAACAAGAATATAATCTGCCAGGAAGTGAGACTGAACTGAAGAAAGAGTGAGCTCAGGTGTTAGAGCTCAGCAAACTGTCTGGAGATAGAAAATACACCCCACAGTTCAGAAAATAGAAGGAAGAAGATCCAACATCCATCCAACAGGAGTTGTCAAAGTAGGTAAAACAGAGAGGATGTGGGAGGTCATATCAAAATCCCAGAACTTTCCATGCATAATAAATCTTCAGTTGACATTGTATAGTGAGTCCTAAGGGGGATAAAGGAAAATGAATCCCCATCAAGAGCCACAGAATGAATCCCCATCAACAGCCACAGAATGCTATGGACGGGTATGTGGAGAGAACCAGTTGCTGAGGAGGGCCGCGGGGCTCAGGCACCAGAGAGGCTCAAAGGAAGGAAGAACAGGCCCAGGGAGGTGGCCACTCTAGAAGCCCAATGGGGAGATGTGGAACAGTGCAATGGGGTGCTGAATCAGGGACCAGCTTGCTAGCCTCTGGGGAAAGGAGGCAGTCCATGTCAGGGTGAGGGGAAGACAGTGGCCCCAGAGGGAGGGAGAGCCACGGAGGAAGGCAGGCCCCACTCTGGGAGAACACTGTGTGTCCTTCCCCACAGGCCCCCAGAGTCACTAAGGAATTTAAGCGTTGCAAGGACAGGGTCACATTTGTACTGTAGAGGACATTCTGGCTCTGTGGAAGATGGACAGGAAGTGGATAAAAATGGAAGCAGGGACATGAGCTAGAAGATCATTATCACAGTTCAAATATGGGATGGATGCTGGGGGCTGGCATGCAGCCAGAACTAGGGAGGTGAAGGGAAGGAGCCAGCCCTGCAAAGGCTGAAGGACCTGTGGTGTACAAGACACGGTGCCACAGGTAGAGGGAGGAGAGACAAAGGATGACTTCCAAATGTCTGTCTGGGGAACAGGGATGCTTGGTCCCCTGACACGGGCCATTCGAATTTTCTGGTCTTTGTGGCTCTGTGGGTTTTAGAATGTTTCACTGTCTGTTCACTATTTACTATTTCACCATCTCCCCTTTTGATAGCCAACACCAAACATCATAGATTCACATTGATTAATTTGCCACTCTGAATAATTTTGGAAGGAAATTCATGTTTAATTTGGGACAAATGGTGATGTTCTTTGCAAGGTAATGTTACATAAATGAGTAATAGTAGAATGTTTACACTATTTATGTGCTACATAAAGAGGCCTCTTTAGAAAAGAAGTCAACACTTATAAATATGTGGAGGCCTAGAGTACACTTGTGAGGGGTTGGAGGAGATGATGTTTATAATCATAACAGTTTCTCAGCATCATAAAATGGTGCTCACGGTATAGACAACAAGATACAGAAATCTTGTAGGACCCAACAGGACTGTGGAGAGCCTAGGCTGGACCTGTCAACACTTCCCCGGTCCTCTTGATGGACAGTGCGGTGGACACAAGGTTTCTCAGTCCAGGAATGGAAGGAAAGAATGGTTTTCTATATGTGAGGGGCAGGGTCAAAGAGAGACATGACTGAATGTCCATAATGTCAAAGGGAGACATGACTGAGTGTCCATTAATGTGCTATGTATGTGAATGTTAAGTGAGCTTCACTGCAAACCTACTTGTGATTATCGCTACACTGATCCAAAGGGGGAGGAAATGGGACTCAGAGAAGCTTCTTCGCCCAAGTCCCAGTCCATGAATTGGGAGATGTTTGGAAGGCAAGCCTGTGGGGTTCCTGCTGTAACCCCACACTGAGTTGAGGGCCTCACTAGGCCCTCACTAGGCCCTCTTGAAGGCTCCCTACTTCTTCATGAGGGGCTTCATGGAGCCAGCGGGATAGCTCAGGGCAGTAGTCTAGTGCTCTTGCTGCCTGGTCTTCAAAAATCACTTACCTCTTGCTGCCTTGGCCTCCCTATCTGTGAACTGGGGATTGAATTTCATTATTGCACTGCCTCTGTCTACCCGTGAAGCCTCAGTGATTAATGATTAATGAGATCATGGGGGAGGGGTGTTGTGCCCCAGGGTAGACTCGTTTATTATGGAGCAAAGTCTATATTTCTTCTTCCTTTCAAACACTGAGAAAGATTATTTTTTAAAAAGTAAGATAAGGTAAGGTAAAAATTCCCAGAATTTTATTGCATAACATTTAATTATTACAAATTAGCTTATGCTAAAAACCTTTAATAAGTTAAAAATGTGAGGTTACTCTCTGAGAAAACCGATCTGTTCTTGATGCTCTTGGTATAATTTTCAAGAGTTTAACCAGACTTAGCTTTTTTATTCCCTAAATAAAATGGATTATGCACGAAGTGACATTTCAAATTACCAGAGTTTCCAAACACATTTAGGGCTTTGAGGTTCAGTCCTTTCTATAGGGATAGACTGGGGAATAGCTTAAATAATTCTAAACCAACTCTCAGCTTGTTATGATTTTTCCAAACATTAGGACTGAATGAATTTCTACATGTTTCTTTAAAAAGTTAAAGCTAAGAGTTAAGGATAGAGCAGTGTCATCAATCTTTCAAAACATTGCTGACAACAAATTACATATAAAAGTCATTATTCTGTGTGGGGCCCCGGTAAGCGGTGTCTGCCTAGGGGTGAATCAGAATCTCCAGGGACATGTATTTATGTAAACAAGTCATTTTAAAGCCAGGCACACGTGATTAGAAATCAGAAGGGCTCTCAGACTCATGGGAGGTGCTCGTCTGAGAACATGACTGCGTGTTTCTGGTACTCTCCTAGAGGATTCTCTCATTCATTTAATAAGGTTGGTGTGAGCATGGTTCTAGGGCCAGTATGTAACAGGGGTGGGTGGTAATGATCAACAACACTCCAGTGCCTATAGATAGGGAGCTAGTGGGTGTGGGCTACGCAAGGGGGCGGGGCATCTCTGACAGGTGCCACACCAGAATGAAAATCAAGTGTTCTTCCAAGAGATGGCAGGGGTTTGTATTTTTATGTGAAGCTTCTTGGTTTTCAACCATTGGTAATTAATTGTAAAATCATATTTCTTTAAACACTGGGCACTGCATTGGGCCAAATAAAACTAGTTAGCAACCTTGGCTCTCCATGTTCTCTCTGCTCCCCAAATCTTACTTCCACCAACTGCTCCGATAATTACTCTCCGGCAACCGTTTTGCTTTGATGTCTTAGGAAGGAATGTTACACAGGGCATCTAAAAATGCAACAACTCAGAATTCTCACTTGTGCTGCAGTGACCTCATTTTTCAAAAAGAGTAGTTCTGTTACTAATTAAGAAAAGGCAGTCTTACCTGAATGCATTGCTCAAGGGAACCAAATTCAAGTGTACGTACTTCCAGGTGGCCAGCCAAGCATTCTCCTTCACAGTGTCTTTCATTTTTTAATTTTTCCTTGCACAGAAGCTCAGTATGCATGATTTAAATGCTCTGTTGGCTTTAAGGTCTTTTAAATTAAAAAAAAAAAAAGAAAGAAAGAAAAAGGAATTTTAGAGGGACTTCCAGAGACTGGTTCCTTATGTTTTGCTGGGTTATCATTTCTCTTTGTGAGCAAAGCCCATCAAGGAGGCTGGAGAGGTTCAGAACTCCCTATTCGCAAATCATCAGTCCAGAATTAGATACATGGCCTATCCATGTCAGTCTGACTCACTGTGGCAACCTTGGGCTCCTGGTGACCTTGACTCATCTTCTAGCAGTGGTTGTACCGTTATAGTGTGGCTGAAATGGACAAATATACCCAGGGCCCCTGGTCATCTCTTCCCAGAATCCATTTAAGTCAACAGTTGTCCTGAAACTGTTCTCTTGGTGAGCAGCAGAAGAAAAAGATTGAGTGTTGGGATCAGGATACAATTCCTTCCTCACGTGGCTACACCTATTTGGACACACAGGGCAGGATGACCCGGGTAGCTATAGCGATCTTTCCTACAGCAGCTCACAGGCTAATATAAACAGTAGATGTATTTGAAGGATTCCACATCCACGTATTCCCAAAGGCAAATCTAAGGAAGACATAAACAAACAGAAGGCACCTATGCCTCCTTTGGGATCGAAAGACCACCCTGGTGTCCTTGGAAACAATGAGTCAAGTGTCACCATTTGTCTACTGATTGGTGTCTGTGTTTTGAAGGCGGGGAGGAGTAGCGATTTGCAAGATGGCAGATGCTTGATGTTTGCATTTCTGTTGACAAATATTACCTGAATTCATTCTGTTTTTCTTTTAGAATAACATCATCCCCTGCCCTGATGAGGGATTATAAGAAAGTTAGTATTTCAAAGCTGTGAGCACTGATCTGAGTGTAAGTAAAACACAAGCATACTTGCATTGGAGAATCTCATACTGGATTTGTTTACCTTATTCAGAATTTCTCTGACATCTGGGGCTCTTACTATACCTGGTTGCAAATGAATTGGATATTGACCGAGCCCTCTGGGGGGAGAAGCCAAGCTTCTCCTGTGTGTGTCCTGAATATATAATATGGCTTAATGAGAGTGAATAGGGATTTATACCAGCCAAAATGACTCGTGGTCTAACAAGACAGTTTCTCCAACAAAGTAGGATGTACTGAAATAAAGTCTGGATAATCACTAATTTTCTTCACTGCTCTGATATCTTGTACCTTTTGGTTTTAACAGTCATAAGTCTGTGGAAAATGCAATGATATTGATACAGTATTTACCAAATATCTTTAGCTCCGTGATGGGAAGTCAGCAGCAAATTTGATTACCAACCAGAGTATTGATTTTAAGTCCAGGCTTTAATTAAAGAATAGACTTTCCATGAGAGTAAACTGTTAATTCTTTTATTTCCTTTCACTTGGGTTAAAGGAAAAAAAAAAGTGGGTTTCAAGGTCTTTGGAGTGTGGATACAGGGACGGAATACAGAAAGGTCTATGCATATTTATGGATCCCTAGACATGATCTTGAGAGCACATGTCTAATCTTTAGAAAAAGCATTTAGTTGGGGGCGATTTTAGTATCTTCTGGTTTCAATCTCTCACATTCTGCTAGACTGGGTCCTAGGGTCTGCCGTTGCCTGGGCATCACAATGTTACCACAGCTCAGAGTTAATCAGCAGCAGACGTCTGTCAAGCAATGAAGGGCCATCCCTGCCCCCTCGGCGCCCCCCCCCCTTAATGAAATATTCGCCAAGAAAACAGTGCCAGAATGCAAACAAACAGTATTGACTATATCCTCGCCCCATTCCTAACCTCCTGTGATCTTTGGCTTCTGTTCAGTAATTGTATTTATTTTGATTTCATTAAAAAATGTGAGAAAAGGAATTTCACTTAGGCCTGGAGTTCAAAGATTTACAGCCCAGGAATAGCAGAGAGAGTTGTCCTGGCGTTTGTATTGGTTTGCAGTTGGAAACCCTGATCTATTTAGGATGTTTTCTCACAAACGTGGTAGCAAATGTCCCTCACATTGTCTCAGCAATTTACAAACAATTCCAAATATGCTATATCACAGTTTTGGTCTTCTCATTGACTGTTAGTTGGGTGTAGTCATTCTCATTTTATAGCTCTCAAGTCACTTCATCTCCCCAGATTTCTGAGATCAAAGATAAAATGCTTGGGGGGGGGGTATCACAGGTTGAAATCAGCATTTCTTCCATTCAGGGATGTCTCCATGCTTGAAGTGTCCCTTCCCTGTGGCAGGTCCACTGTGCCAGGCTCACAAATAGGAAACGAGCCGTGGTCCTAGCTGTGTCCCGGATTGCGTTGGTGCCAGAGGAGAGGCGACGCATCCCTATGGATACTCTGACAGATTAAATCACAAACCCAGTTTGGAAATTCACAAATCTATGTCACTAGACATTATTAAAAACACCTCCATGATCAGAATCCCCATCATCAGGCTTCTCCATTCCCTGTGGTCATTAAATCCCACTCCCTGTAGGCGACAGAGTGACGTCTTACCGGGGCTCCATTATTGGATGGGCGCATCCCTCTCATCCTGAGTCTTATCTGGCAAGACTCCATCAGCGGAAGGGAGGCCCTCATTTCACTCCTGCAGTATTCTGTTCCAAGAATTTACTATCCCATGTACCGTATATTCCAAACTTCCAAAGAGAGGTAAGAAAACTAAGGTTTAGAGAGATTATTATGCATGGAGGGGAATCAAGATGATGTAACCAAGAATCCATTTTCAGTTTGGTAATGAGCAGATTTGACTAATAAGTCAAGGGTGTGTTGGAGAACAGCTGGCATCTCCTCTGGGAACGGGAGCAAGGCGAGTGCTAACCACCGAGGCACCGATGGAAGGTGCTGAGTGTGGACAGCATATATTGGAAATGGGGACCCACACTGAGGAGTCAGTGTGTCCCTCAAGGCTGATGAAGCACAGTGAAGTGAAGCAAATATTGGGAGTCTGTGTTCCGTGCATGTTGACACCCTCAGCTGCCAACAGAGTGCCTGGCTCCGAGGGGAATTCGACCAGCTTTGCCAGCAGATAATGCACTACAGATGGGTATTAGGGCCACTGGATTGCTGGAACATCTAGGTCAGAGGGTGTTCTCCATAAAAGCAGTGCATTTTAATTTTCCAGTCTTTCCTCATTATAGGAGTCCGACTGACACCCTGGATGATAATTCCTCAGTATTGAAGCTATTATTATTATTATATTGTTCTTCAGTGTTTCTACCCCCTGCTTTTTTTTTCATTATGAGTTGAAAGCCAAGTCCCTAACGGTTGACCTCAGGGATTTTTCCTCTTTCTCTCCTTTGATTACTGCTGAGACTAGCTCTGACAGTGTGTGTGTGTGTGTGTGTGTGTGTGTGTGTGTGTGTGTGGTGGGAGGGGATTGTTTTTCATTTCCTCTGCTTATTCCATCAAATGAGGACAATAATAGTAAAGAAAAGGTCCTTAATTGTCCAGAACGAGCATGGCGTTAACACCAATTTATGACTTTATCCTAATGTGTCCCATATTCAGAGTGACTGATTTCTTTGAGGTTTAGGATTGTGTGAGACATAAACAAGGTTGTCACAATAATCTGTGGACATTGTCAATGTCCTCACCCCATGAAACCTCACCGAGTTGAACTCACTGAGTTCGGGCAGAGAAACGGCGGGTTGTTTCTTTCTATCCTAATTCACGCTGCGAATTCTTTCCCCATCCCTCCCCTAGAAGAACTTTATAACCAATCTGACATGAGATTGATGTCAGAGTTGACACTTCCTGGAGGAAAAGCTTGACCATAATTATACAGATAAACTTGAGAAGTATAAATAAAGGGGAAAAGACAGGATAAAGATGAAAAGCTAAAAATGAGGAATATCTAACCACAGAAATAAATTTCACGTTTTTCAAGAAAACACTCAGAATAAAACCACATTAACATGTTTAAAAACGCCTATGAGACTAATTTTTTCCCAGGAAAAGAGGAATTACCAAGATTAAAAGAACATAAGCTCAAACAATGTCGTAGGTGAAGGTGATGGGATCGTGGCAGGATGATTCCTTGGCCGGGTGGTATCATAATTTTTTTTCAAGTTTGCAACATTGAGATAATCTTTATATGACGTAACCTGATCCAGAGAATATGGAAATGTGAAGTCTTCCCAAGTCACCCTTCATGTGAGCACCACAATCTAAATGTCTAAATCTAAAAATCTGTCGAAATCTGAAAATACTAAAACAAAGAGGAAAACTTTTAGGCTTAGCTTAGTTATGAGCAGTAAGGCAAAATTCTGAAGGCTAGTAGATAGGATCCCTCAACAGATTAAAAAACTAGTATCCTATGTCTGCTTTTTTTTTTTTTTTTTTTACGAATGCATTGCAGATCTGTTTAAAATAAATCCATTAGGAGACTACCTGAAATAAATTTTCCAAAGGGGAAAGGATAGAACTTCATTTTAAAAAATATCAGAGATCATTTGATAAATTTCAACATGTAGTCTTATCAAAACTGTGGGCAAATCAGCAATGAGCATGACAAGGAAACAGCAGACATTCCTAATGAAAGGAAACAGCAGACATCATTCATGATGTGAAATTCTTGAGGCTTTGCTTTTAAAATCAGATTGCAGGAAGTGGTGCCTATTATTTTTATTTACCATCTTTCTGGAATTTCTAGCATTACTCTGAGAGATGAAGGCCAAAATTAAGGAATTAAGGAATGTTAAGGAATATTACTAAGTAGATGATGGCCAAAGATCTTTGAATCTTTGCCTTACTGGTCTCAGTGTCTCTCTAGTGTTATATCTAAATACGGTACTTAGCCTTGGGTCATGGAGCAGGGAATCCCAGCCCTTTCTCCATCATGGAGAAGGTGGGCAAGGAAAAGCAAGAGCTGCCAAATTCTTCTCTACTCTTTATTATGGGCTGAATTGGGTCCCCTCCCAATTTGTATGGTGAAGTTATTCCCAGTACCTGAGAATGTGAGTATATTGAGAGAGAGCACAGTAAAGAGGTAATGAGGTTAAAATGGTGTCCTTAGGGTGGGCCCTACTCTTACATGACTGGTGTCCCTATTAGAAGTGATCAGGACACATAGAGACAACACCCAGAGTGAGCAGGTGGCCAGCTGCAGGCCACAGAGAGTGTCCTCAGAAGAAACCAACCCTGCTGATACCCTGATCTCAGACTTCAAGCCTCCCGAACTGAGAGAGATAAATTTCTGTTTTTTAAGCCACAGAGACTGTGGAGTAGAGTTGTGGCCTTCCTGGCACATCACTATGGCCTTCTCCTCACCATGTTCTTGTGCTCTAGTTGAGGTTCAGTGACCTTGACTTCATCTGCATAGCTCCCCTGAACAACATGGGATCTTTCTGACCCAGACCATCATGAGTCTCAGGAACCTGAGTCCGCCTGATGAGTCCAACACAGTCCAATTTCAGAACTGTTGTTATAAACCTAGCGACCTACGGGACGCTGTGTATGTAAGTCCTGATGCTGCTTGGCTGGGACCACAACAATGATTCCAGGGAGATAGGAGAAGCAGCTTTTCTTTTTCCAATTTTCAGGAACCTCTGGGTTTTTGCGATTTTCTCTCAGAGCCCCTTGTCTCTGATGAGTGGCGTGCCATGGCGAGCAGCTGGTGCTTGGGGCACCATTGGTTCTATTTCCAAAAGTTTCTCTGATTGAGTCATTTGCATGAGTGTCTTGTCAAATTCCAGAGGTTGTATCCCACGAAGTGGACACTGTTGAGTCTTTCAGGGGGCCTGACCCTCCTTGCCTTTCTTGGATGGCTCTGGCAAGGTATACTCGGGCCTCTGGAGAGAAAGCATTTCTTAGTTCCATCTAAGGCACTGGAACTTCTCCCTAAATGAGAGACAGTGTTCTAACGGGAAACACATGGAGGGCACAGATGCCTTAGCCAAAGCGCTGGGAAACTTGAGAAAGGAAAATACCAATATTGCCAAATCCATCTGAGCACAAGTTCAAAAACATGTTTCATTCAGCTATAGTCTGCCATTAGGTAGTTCGAAAATTATAGTATTGCCCCATTGAAAAGTTCAAGGCTTGTAGAATTAAAAAATAAATGAACTTAGTCAAGAAGCTATAACTCTTGTACGCATTCGACAGAAGGAATGTCTTCATTTGTCTTTAAGAGCTTGAGGCTCACACTTAAAAAAAAAAAAAAGAAAAAGAAAAACTGCAGTAATCCAAACCAAAACCAGTGACTAATTACCACATTTCAGCTGAGGAAAAAATATGATGTAGCAAGCAACAAATTGAGAGTGTGATGTCTTTGTTTATACCTCATACATGGTAGCTTTGCCATGAGGGCTTGGAGCCATGCATCATGTACCAAGTATACACACAGCGACCCATTCTCCCACCTCTCTCTTCATTTGGTGACATTTCCAGAGTTTCAGATCCTTGTTTGGGTACTTCCCTGTGAAGGGATCCTATTAGGAGAACTACTAGCTGTGTGTAATTTCTGACAAACTGATGACAACAACAACAACAAAAACTACAAAACTGGAATGTGTTTTTCTCACATCTGTGCACTGTACAGACACATAAAGAGAGAGGAGTAAGGCCATCCCTCACCATTCAGGTGAAAAGTCGTGCATGTAAAATTGCATTGTAATGCAAAACCAAATCTTTGGATATTAGGCAGTGATAATGATTTTCACCACGTGATGCAAGATGAAGGGATGGAGGGAGAAAGGAGCGTAGCAGAGGTCCTGGTGTGTCTTCTTCAGACACACACATTGTCCACCTCTCCTTGTTCACTGGGTCATTCCCTGGCCCTGAATTCTGGAATTTTCCTCTATAAGCCCATATGACATTGGCTTCAAACGAACTGAAAATATTCTTTCCAGAAGATAATCTTCCAACATCTCCAAATGTCTCAGATCTTTCTCTCTTCATGTAGTCTTTCTTTGTATTATGAAAGGACATCAAGTTCATTAAAAAATTTACAAATACAGAAAAGCTGAAGGGTAACAATTAAACCTTCCACAGTGCCCCCCACCCCTGCTTTGAACTACCACGTAACCCCATGCTGGCATATGCCCTTATTTCTTTATAAATTAAATCATATAAATTACTAATATTTGTCTGAGAAATCGTTCCAGATGATCCACTGTGGGGCATTGTTTGTTTCATCTTTTTACTACTAAAAAGTTCTACAGAGTAGGAACAACAAGCTAAAATTCAGTCACATATGTGGACATTAGAAAGAGTTTCTACTCTGGGAGAAATCAAAGTTCACAAAATTATCCACCAGGATGTGTCCAAAGTGACCCAAGAGTTTTATGTTTGCTTTTGACTCCGAAGTCTTTAGACCACATCATCTTGTTTTCCCACACGAACTTGAGCCAACTTACTTCAAGCCAATTTAAACCAACAGGACATTGCTAAAATCATGTGTAACAATTCTAAGAGACTCTTTTAGTTTTTGTCTCAATATTCTGTTTATTGAATTTGATACCTTTCGTTCTTTGTATTGTATCTTCTCCTTCTGCCCATTTTAAACACTCCATGGTTCTCCGCCTGGCTATCTGCCTAAATTTCTACTGTTTCTTCAAGGTTCTTGTACTTGAGAAGTTCAAAATTTCTTGGAATAAAAGCCTATGGACATAAATGAATTGTGTAGCCCATAGCAAACATCAGCTTCCAAACCAGTATTTTACTATTATTCGTTGAGCCTTTTATCTATAAACAAGTATACCATGTACATTTTCTATATAGGATTCACAAAAATCATGAAGAGTTCCTTTTTCCCACTTGAGTTGAAGGCACCAAGATGCAGAGAATGCATGTGATTTCCCCAAGGGCAGAGCAAGATTTTAAACAAAGATCTAACTATTACAGAGTTATTTTCTGCACCGAGTTGGTTGCAATATTTGAGAGAGAAGAGTTAGCTCTGTATGAAAGTGAAGGAAATTTAAAACTTGAAAAACCAGTCACAAAACTAAAAACTTGCTGAGTTTTCAAATTCTATAATGGCAAATTCTTTCACAAACCTTAAATTTGCAAATGTAAATAACATTCCTCCAGGCACTGCAGAGCTATTATTTAGAAGTTAAGAAAACAGACTCCCCAAGCAATTGTTTTTGTGAACTTGGTTGGCACCGCAGAATGTGTTTTGCAGAAAGTCAAAGCAAAATTATTTACTGGGGGCCCTGTTGCTCAATGTGGCTGCGCTTGTGTTTGATCAAATTTTCTAGAACATGAGGAAAGTGCTCAGAGTAAGATTCAAAGGGGTCGGTGTGGCTCTGCAGGACAGCAGGCTCTGAATCTGATCTGCTACAGAGCAGTGATCAGTCATCAGTACTGGGAAGGAGTGTTTCCTCTGGAGTAGTTACTACTCAGAGTATTTACATAATTATTTAATCCTCACAACAAACTATGGGTACACATTATTATAATTTTACCGATGAACAGACTGAGCCCGGTTAGGGTACATACCCTGCCCAGATCACCAGCTAGTTGTGGGAAGAGCTCGGGGTTGAGGCTGGGCAGCCTGGCTCAGAGTTGCCTTGAGCTACCACCTCTCTGTGGTCTGTGAGGTCAGATTTGATGCCCTTGGCATTAGTCGGGATCACCATAAAAGCAATCCATACAAATCTTAAAAATAAGATAGTTTTGGCTACTATGAAATATTATTTAATATATAAATATGCATTTATTCCATGTCCGTGTGGATTCATCAGTCAGTGCCAATCGCCCTTCTGTATGACAGTAGGTAAGAGGGAAAATGATGTGGGGGTCAGAGCTGAGAACATCACCCTTCAGCCAATCCCACACTGCCTGTCTCTGCAGCTTCACTGTCTCCTCCCCTGGGTCTTATTCCCTTCCTGCAGGAGAGCCCAGTCCAACTTCCCAGATATGGTCATCACTGTGTGGCTTGAATTGGAACAGAAAACACTGTGGTTCAGGGGAAGAAATCCAAAGGCACTGCAGAGGGTCAGGAAAACCTGCATGAAAGAGGCAACTTGCACTTGAATGTGGGTAGAATTTCCATTAGGTAGGAAGGCACGAGTGAAGAAATGTTTATTCTAGGAAGTGTGGGGAAAATCTCATGAGTCATAAAGGGCCAGGCACAGTCAAAAATGGGGAAAGCTAGGATCAATGGTGCCCAGATAGCGCAGGGAAAGAGTAGAACCTGGAGGCCTTAACATGCTATGGTTTGCTGCTTAACTCCCTTGGAGCCTTTCTTCTCTAGACTGTGCCCCTCCTGTCTCCCTCACCAGCTGGGTCAGGGAGAGACCCTCAACCTCCCAGGCCTCCCTTCTAAAAGGTGGTGAGTTGAAACCACATAATAGAAGGACTCAAATGCCAAGTTGAAAAATTTTAATGTCATGTAACAGAGTGAGGGGGAGGAGATGCTATCAGGGGCTTTGTGCTGGACACTGGCATGGTGGAGCTAGGTACTGGCATAGTAAACCTGCTGTATGTATCACGTGGATCAGGAAAGAAAGGAGGAGGAGGGTGGAGAAGGAGGGAAGAAAGATAAAGGATGCAGGAGCCCAGCAAGAATCCCAAGTTCAGCTTCGGGAAGATAGGAGCAGTGGAATGGGAATGGGAGAGCCCAAAGATCCTCCTTTGGATTCTTCTTTCTGCTGAGCTTACCCTGAGTGAATCCAGTATTGTTACATGTTCAGTTTTCATGCTCCTCTCCACATTTCACGGGGGAAAGAAGAAATTCCCATCTTCCAAAAGAGGGGACTACTGCACAGAAAGAAGGCCCACATAAAAATGTTGAACTTGGTGCTACATGGATAAATACTGGTACCCAACTAATGAGTGGGCGAGAAAATAAGAGGATATTTTCCCTAGCATGTTTCTGTCCTGTCATGAATGTAGTAACTTCAACTCATCTATTATTCATTGTGTTGGCGTTGTCTTGAAATGTAAAACAGAAAATTGTTATAGTTGATCTGTGCCCAGCCCCTACTGTGTGTGCAGGAAATGTGATGAGTGAGATGAAGGCCCTTGATTCATGGAAATGGGGAAAGGGGCATTTGAGTGGTGGGAGAAAGAGACCCCTCCATTTTCAATCCCCACTGAATTTATCCTTCATTTGTAGTGTTATTTATTTGTGGGTGGAGAAAGGGCTCTGGCGAGAGAGCATTTTGAAATAGTTACGTAAGAGACTCCGTGGCTTTGAAATCCTCAAATATGTATTTTTGTTAATGTTGGTCTGATTCTTGTGTTGAACTAATTGCCCGTCAAGCTGTCTGACAGGACGCTCAGGATCAACGTTCACTGTTGGTGACTCTTGACGAATGGAGAGAAACCTCAGTGTGCACGCTGTCTTCTCTTTCTGCCCATGGGAAGAGGCACTTTCAGAGAATTTAGGGGACAGTGAGTGATTCTGGCCAAACTAGGAATGTGTGTTGCAAGACTGGAAAGTGTCTGCAAGCCCGCTGGCAATCCCACAATCTCTTCTAAGGATTAAGTTAGCTTCCCATTTCAAACCCTGGCTCCAGGTCTCCAGCTCTGTCTTGTGAAGACAGCCCAATGGGATATTTGCTCCTTGCAGTGGCCTTGGCAGAGCGGAGGGTGACGAGGGTGACATGTGACCGTGCAGAGCAGAGCTGGACAGGGAGAGACACCACCCTGCTGAGATTCTTCCAGCTTTCCTCAGGGTGGGGCCCAGCTTGGAATGGATCTTATTTTGAAGCGATATCATGGTGGGAAGCTGTTTTTTTTAAATTTTCCCTTCTCCATATACATTATAAAGGGAAACTGTTGACTTGGATTTCTTTAATTATAAAAAGATGGTTGTAACCATTTCAGAAACCCATTAGAAAATTGTTCCTTCGAACAATGACGGTTTTGGCCATTGTGCAGCTCAAAGTTATAGACTAGAGCCAGTGTCTTAGAGAAGCTTTGGTCAGGAAGCCTCCCTCCCCTGCAAGAACCTCAGATCAAGGAACCTCACAACCAGAAAAAGGCTGAAGCCATTGGCTATTTCTCGACTCCCTGGATTATAAAAGAACCACCTCCCCCACAAACCCAACACACCCCTGCATGTGTGTACGTACACAGGCACTCCCTCCACACCTCACATGCTTGTGCGCGTGCATACACACACACACACACACACACACACACACACTCCTCATTCACTGTATCTTGGGGTCAAGAAAGCACGGTACCTTAGGGCCAGAGGCAAATACAGCATCAGTTGTCTTATTTGGGACACCTCTCTACCTGTATTACTTCTCACCACCAGAGGCCTTGTCTTGGAAGGAAAACTTAGCAGGGAGATGGCAAGGTCAAGGACATTGATTGACTCCCCAGAAAGAGAGGGTTTGTGTGAAGTGGAGAGAGGCCTGACACTCTTAAAAGGGCCCCACAACCTGATAGGGTCTCTGTTCCCACAAATCTTTGTGGTCCGGGTGCCAGATGAGTATTCCCAATAATTTAGGTGCATTCTGAAGGCCTGTCTACTGATGGGCGCAGGGTTTCTAGGGAATGGTTAGGGTCCTGTGGTCAGGGACCCCTGAAATCTTTCCAACTGTGACCCCAGCAAAGTCCCTGAAATCCCCTGAACAGGCACTAGCATCTCTAGTTCAGAAAACATCTGGATCTAAGAGAGTTCCTTTGCCATTTTAGGATAGTCTGCCCCTTGGGCCTAAATTCCTTTGGTTTTTTATTGATCCGTTCTCCCCTATATTCAAACTCTCATAAAGCATGATAGTGAACTAACTGCCAAGCCTCCCTCAAGAAGAAATGGATGATATACAGACCCCTGTATCGTTTCAAGAACGTGAATTTGTAATGAAAAACCCTCTTACAAAAAACATTCTACTTCCAGATAGCTCCCCTGATGAAATTTACCAAAGAAGGAGAAATGTCCATTCTATAGAAATACCAGAAAAATCCAGAAAGCCAAAGAGGAGGGAACACTTCCTAACTATAGACTAATATCTCTCCTGAAGCAAGATGCAATGATTTGAACAAAATTACACAAAATGTAGCATCAAATCCAATTATATATAAAAAGGATGATACATCATGACCAAGTGAGGTAAACCTCAAGAATGTGGGGTTGGTTTAACATTTGGAAATCTATCAGTATAATTTACCAAACTAATAAACTAAAAAGGAAAAGCCATATGATCTTTTAAATTTAGCATCGGTTGCTGACAAACTTTCAGCAAACAAGGAACTTCCTCAACTTGATAAAGAACATCTTCAAGGGGCGCCTGGGTGGCTCAGTGGGTTAAAGCCTCTGCCTTCGGCTCGGGTCATGATCCCAGGGTACTGGGATCGAGCCCCGCATCGGGCTGTCCGCTCCGCGGAGAGCCTGCTTCCTCCTCTCTCTCTTTCTGCCTGCCTCTCTGCCTACTTGTGATCTCTGTCTGTCAAATAAATAAATAAATAAAATCTTTAAAAAAAAAAAAAAAATAATAATAATAAACTAAACTAAAAAAACAAAAACCCTATAGCTTATATCATACTGAATAGTGAAAAATTGAATGTTTTCTTGCTTGAGATCAGGAAAAAAGACAAGAATATTCAGTCTCACATCTTTTCAACCTTGTAGTGAAGCTTCAAGGCAGTGCATTCAGGGACGCCTGGGTGGCTCAGTTGGTTGAGCGGCTGCCTTCGGCTCAGGTCATGATCCCAGCGTCCTGGGATTGAGTCCCACATTGGGCTCCTTACTCCGCGGGGAGCCTGCTTCTCCCTCTGACACTCTGTCTGCCTGTGCTCTCTCTCTCTCTCTATCTCTCTCTGACAAATAAATAAATAAAATCTTTAAAAAAAAAAAGAAAAGACAGTGCATTCAGATTGGAAAGGAAGAAGAACCAGAATGGTTTGTTTTACAGATCGCTTGACGTCTATGTACAAATGGAATCTAAAAAACAATTTCTAGTACTAATAGATGACTTAAACAATTTACAGGATGTAATATTAAGAAATCGCATTATTTCTATATACTAACAATGAACAATAAAATAGTAAAAAATTTTTAAAAAGCAGTTTATAAGAGCATCAAAATATTAACTACTTGTTAATAAATCTGATAAGCTATGAAAAATCTGAATACTGAAAAATACTGTTGAGTGACATTTTAAAAGATTAAAATAAATGGAAAGGTATACTTTGTTCACGGATCTGAAGGTTCAATATTGTTATGGTGTTAATTCACCCCAAATTGATCTATAGATTTAATACAATCTTAACAACACCCTGGCAGCTTTCTTGTAAAAATTTGTAAGTTGATACTAAAAATTCCTATGGAAACACACAGGATCTAGATTTGCCAAAACACTATTGAAAAATAAGAGCAAAGCTAAATGGCTTACACAAACTTATTTTAAGACTTGGTATAAAGCTGTGGTGATCAAAACAGTGTGATATTGACACAAAGATAGAAAAGCTCATCAATGGAACAGAATGGAGTCCAGAAATGGACTCGCACATGTGTAGGACAAATATTTTTTGGCAAAAACAGAGGCACTTCAGTGGAAAAGAGTCTTCTCAGCAACTAGTACTGGGGTAGTTGGATCTCTACATGCAAAAATGATGAACTCTGATCCAGATGCAAAAACTAATTCAGAACAGTAGATCTAAACGTAAAGTCTTAAATGAGAAGACTTCTATATGAAAACACAGGGGAAAATACTTGTGAGCTTATGTTAGGTAAAGATATCTTAGCAACAACATCAAAAGCACAGCCTATTTTTTTTTAAATGATGAATTTGACTTCATACTTACTAAAAACACTTCTTTGGAAGATACTGTGAGGAGAATGAAAAGATGAACAATTACTGGGTGAAAATACTCATAGAGCATGTATTTGATAAAGGACTTATATCCAGTATATAAAACACTCTCAAAAGCTCACAAGAAAACAAACAACCCAGTAAAAGAATAGCTACAAGATCTGAACAGATACTTAACCAAAAAACAAATAACATATGAAAAGATGCTCAACATTAGTTATTTGAAAGTGTAAATTAAAATCACAATGAGATGCCACTTCATGTCTATTAGAATGGTTCATGTAAAAGAAATGACCATACTACAAGCTGGTAAGGATGGGGAGAAACTGGAACTGCCATACATTCCTTGGGGAGGCGATGGTTGAGGGGGATGGAAATGATATAGCCATTTTGGAAAACAATGTATCTGTTTCATAAAAAGTTAAACATACACTTACCAAATGATTTAGCCATTTTATTCCCCAGTATTTTCCCCAAAGAAAGGAAAGCCCTATGTCCACACGAAGACTTCTACATACGTGTTCTCACAGCTTTATTTGTAATTAGCCCAAATCTAAAAACAATCCTAATGTCCATCAACATCTCTATATGGATGATAAATTGTGGTCTGACTGACCACATATTAAGAATACTCAGTAATAAAAAGGGATAGATTATTCTTATATGCAACATGGATGAATCTCAAAATAATTATCCTAGGGAAAGAAGTCAGACCAAGAAGGGGACGTAGTATTCCATTCATAAAAACTCCAGAAAACACAAAGTAATTAGTAGTGACAAAAATAACATCCGTTACAAATGTGCACAAGGGGTGATGTTTATGTTCACCATCTTGACTACAGTGATGGCTCCATGAGTGTATGTATAGATCAATGTGTGCAGTTTGTTGTGTGGGAATTGTGCCTCAATAAAGGTATTAAAAAATAGAAGAAGGAAGGAAGAAAAGGAGAGATTAGGACAGAAGGCAAAAGGAAGAGAGAAATAGAGAATGAAAGGAAGAAAAGAAAATTTGAAGAAAGTGTTGGAGGCTACGGCATGGTTGGAGTCGAGGATCAAACCAAGCCCTGACTTGTGTCTCCTTCAAAGTCCGGACACCTTGACGAGGTTAAGGAGGGGAAGTTGGGTAACACTGAGAAAAGGATCTGTGCTATGTGTCGTGTGCTCACCTACGTGACTTCCCACACACTCCCCCTACAGAAGGGAACAATGTGGTCAGGGTCATGAATTCTTAGTTGGTCCTTGTTGTTCTGTACCTCCCATAACCCACTCCCTGGTTGATTGTCTTGCTAATGGCTTTAGCGGAGACTACTGGCATCACGAGGTCTGCTTGTAGTTAATGTAAATTTGTTATAGAAACTTGCGGTCATCTGACTAGGTACTGATGTATTACTCCTTTTATTGTGGTCTGCCTTATAAATGCTTGTAAGATGTGGAATAAATGACACTGTAGGACATCATCTTCAGTGTCCCTCCTGCCCCCATCTCTTTGTCTCTTAATTTCTTTTCACCATCCTCTTAACCCTCACGTTTTCCTGTTGATTTTTCGCACTGGCTGTGGCAAGAAAGTTTTCCCTTTGGGCTCAGAGTGAATGTGAACTAGATGGTGGTGAGGAGATGACTGGGAATGTTCCAGAAGGTCTTCCACCCAGTTGGCACACCAAAGCCCACTGTTTCCATTTCAGTATGACCATACCTCACTGATAGAATCCCAAAGTGGAAGGATCTTCCATTCCCAAATGCCTTGTCCTTAAGCCTGAGCAGAACTTTTCCAATAGTTTGTGGCCTCCAAAGAGACGTTTCATCTGCCTTGCTCTTCTCACCTGTCCACATCGTGGCAGAAAATTTTCTTTTAGTTCTTAGCATGGCCTACAAGGCCCTGAATCATGAGTCTTTGGCGTACTTTTTCAACTCTTGTCTTCTATCTCAATTCTCTCACTCATGGCTCTAGCCACAACCAGCCTTCTCTCTACTCCTGGAACCCACCAAACTCCTTTCTGCCACAGGGCCTTTGAGCATGCAGTTCTAATGCCTGGACTATTCTCCTCCACACTCCTGAGTCTATTTAGACTTTTAGGGCTAAAGTAAATCTTATGGACTCAAGAGGCCTTCCTTTCTCACCCCAGACTAGATTTGATGTCTTTACATTGGCCACAAATTCCCATTTCCCATCCAGTGCTGATTTAGAATCACAGTGCTGCCTTAATATGATAAAAGGTTAGGTTTGCCCTTTCCATTTCATCTCATTTGCAAAACTACTCCCAAGCTCCATTTATGTCTGAATTAAAGCAAACACCCACCTGCTGAGCCTGTCTCCTCCTGGTCCCTGGCAGCCCTTGTGTACCAGGGTTCAGCCATCCTCCCCGACACTGTCACAAAACTCATAGAAATGAACATAAAACACAGAGAAAATCACCTGTCTCTGCACAGTTTGGAACTTGGGGATGTGGAAATTCTCTAGATTCCTTCCTGATTCATTGGGTTTGTAACTGGCTTTGTTGCTGCCCACTGCATAACAATTTTGAAATCTGAGAGCAGCGACCTCAACCATGAAACACAAACTCAATACGATTCCCGTCTGGAGCTTATGTGTTCTTCTCTAAAACCCACAAGCTCTGCTTCCCAGCTTTGCCTGGGGTCTGTCTATAAATTACTTTTATAGGAACGTTATCACATAATTGAAAAGTAATAAAGCTCTCCTGTTTTTGTAATCTTGCTGTGAATGAGCTTCTATATGCTGCCTCTCCCATTGTCTTCCAAGCTACCCAAACACTTTAATACCCCCTTCTAGATCTTTCCCATAGTCACCTCTTAGCTTAAGAACATGGAACATGCTCCACATAAAATCATGTCACTACCAGATTATTCCTATATTTCAGCTACAGGGAGCAAACGGTTCACTGGGCCAAACAAATGTAAATAACACGTGGATTATATTTGTTGAACTCTTATCAACAGGGACACTGTTGCTTCCTTATGCTTTCTATAAGGTCTCTATGCCTTTCACATAGGCTTGCTTTCATATGCGTGAGAGATCAACTTCTCTTCAGATGTATTATTTTAATTGAACTATAATTGACATATAACATTGTGTAAGGTTAAGGTATACAATGTGTTGATTTGATATATGTATACACCACAGTATTCTCACCACTACAGTGTTAGCTAACACCACTATCACCTAAATCCCATAAATATCATTTCTGTGATGAGAACAATTAAGATCTTGTCTCTTAGCAACTTTGATGTTTCCAAGACAGTGTTGTTGTCTATAATCACAATGCTATACGTTAGATCTACAGGACTTCATGTTTTAGTAGTTGCAAGTTTGCAACCCCAAACATCTGTCTAATTCTCCCACCTCCTCCAGCCCCCGGTAGCCACCATTCCAGTCTCTATTTTAGAGTTCAGCTTTTTTAGATTCCGCATATAAGTGAGATCATACAGTATTTCTCTTTCTCTGAGTTACCTCACTTAGCAGAATGCCTCCAAGGTTTATCCATGTTGTCATAAATGGCAGGATTTCCTTCCTTTTCAAGGCTGAGTAATGCTCTATTGTGTATATATACCACATCTTCTTTATCCATTTTGACAGACACTAGGTTGTTTCTATATTTTGGCTCTTGTGAATCATGCTGCAATAAATACGGAAGTTCAGATATCTTTTCAAAATACTGTTTTCATTTCCTTTGGGTATATACTCAGAATCGGAATTGCTAGGTCATATGTTCTTCAAACTTTGCAAAATGCTTTCCTCTTCTAGCTCTGCCACTTAGAAGATAGTCTCTGAGGTTGGGCTCCTCCTCCTACCTAAGTGGCCATAGAAGCTCTTCTGTGCAGCTTTGGGGGTAGCAAAGAAGTAGGAAAGGGGACGTGGGGTCATCCCATCTCATTGTTGTTCACGGGGTGTGCCCAGGCCTGTAGAATGCCATCATCATTCACAGAGACCCCTGGAAATATTTCCAGTGGAGAAGACTTTCTGCTTCTGGTCTCTTTTCAACCATCCAGGTCTCTTCTGTTGTCAGAACAAATTGTCAGAGACTAAATCTGACCATATTACTTCCTGTCTAAAGTCTTTCAGGGCCCTTGTGGTGTGTAGGATAAAGTGGGAGATCGTTTGCTGGGAGAGCAATAGACCAGGGCCCAGCCCTGCCTGCTGTTCCACGCAGGTCTCTGGACTGTCCCTGTCTTCTACTTAGGTCTCTCCCAGCTGCTTCTAGTGACCTCACCTGCCAGGCTGGTTGTTCCCCCACAACCTTGTTGGTGCTGTTTCCTTTCTGTTATGTATCTTCTCGTTTCTTTTCTCTATCTGCATCACTGCATACTCATCCTTCAGGCTCAAATGTGCTGGGGGTTCACCTACAGGAGGAGAGAAACCCATCAAGGTAAGAATGAGACAGTGGGCCAAAGCTTTGGGCAGTGGGCAGAACAGAGAGTGGGGACAAGCCCAGGGGCCTCTCTACCTGCCTCCTCCTACTGTGTGCCTTAGGGGTATATTAGTTTGCCGGGGCTGCCATAACATAGTGGCCCAGACTTGGTGTCTCACACAGCAGAACGGAACTTTCTGATGGTCCTGGAGGCTTGGAAGTCTGAGATTTAAGTGTCAGCAGGTTTGTCTTCTTTTGAGGCCTCTACCTGGGTTTGTAGATGGCTGCTTTCTCCCTGTGTCTTCACAGGACTTCCTTCTGTACTGTGCCCAAATTTCCCCTTTTTATGAGGACAGCAGTCATCCTGGATTAGGGCCCATTCTAATGACCTCATTTTAACTTAATCACTGCTGCAAAACCTTATCTCCAAATAAGGTTGCATTCTGAAGTACAGGGGGTTAGGGCTTCAACATACAAGTTTTGGGAGAGGAACATAATTCAGCCTGTTATGGGGTGAAAGGGGGAGTCCTTTATCCTCCCTGGTCTCAATTTAAATCTCTTCATCGGTGACACCTGGGTGGCTCAGTCAGTTAAATCTCTTCATCGGTAACATGGGGATTGGGGGATTGGGGTAGTTTAACAGGTAATCTTGCATATCCTTTACAGCTCTAGATTTTTTCTGTTTGAAAATCAGACAACATGAAATAGGAGCATTTAGATGCCTGTGTTTTCCCAACAGAAAACAAACAGGGGGTTTCAGACCTGAATGATCTGTGTAAGAGTCTGAATCCTCCCTCTGCTTTTCTTGTAGGCATGCATCACTAAAGAGAATCAGTGTAAAGAGAGTAAGTTTACCACCTACTTTCCCCTCTCTTGTGGGAAAGATGGAGGAGGGAGCCAGAGAAGGGAAGTGAAAATGTCCAGACTTGTAAGTGTTCCACAAGGCATGAGAACCAGCATGGGAGGGCTTAGAGAGACAGAGAGTAAGTAGAAAGAAGTAACAGCACTAGTGTGTGTGTGTGTGTGTGTGTGTGTGTGTGTGTGTGTGTGTCCTAAAAAGATAAGAAAAGCCATTCAAGGTCCACAGTGACCAAAGAGGAAAGTAGCCACTCAGGAGAGGTTGGAGTCTTCTCCTCTATACCTTCCATTCTTTCACATGCCATTAGCACATGTCCATGTCCTCAAGAGAGATTTGTCCTCTTGCCTCTTGGAGATACTCCAAGGGTTGTCCAGGGTCACAGGCTCCTGGCTGTGGACATCTCTTTGTGGAGTTCCCCGAGTCCTCCTAGCCAGATGTCCTGCATGGAGCTCAGGACTCTGGTGTTGTGCACTTTGAGACAGAAAATATCTAACATAGCTTTAAAAAAAATTCAGGTGTGTTTACTTTTGAATCACTTGCCAGCGTATCCTGGAGAATTGGAAGACAGAGTAACTTGGTGAATTTGGAGACAGATAGACCTTTCCTTTCAATTTCAGTTCTGTCTATAGAGATATTCTCTTGACCGTGGCCTGGGGATTGAGACCTTCACCCTAAAACCTATGCATTCTGTTAGAAACAGTATTTACATGGCCATTGTCATGTAGATGGTCTTATGGATTTTCATTTCTTCAAGCACTGTGTGGACAGAGCATAGAATGCTCAATCATGTTTATGGCAAAAGAATGGCTAAGTTGGCATCACATAGAGCCTCTAATTCCTCTTCTCACATGCTGTTTCCTCTACCAGGGATACCGGTCTTCATCTACCCACTTCTAGTCCATTGTTGAATCTCAGCCTTTAGCGGGAACTTCACAGACCCTTTCTCAGGCTTGGATGGGACCCTCTGACCCCATGGCCCTCCTTCATAGAGGTACAGTTGATTTCTACTATATTTTAGCAAGCTATACTTCTACCTGGTGACCATGTCATTTGACTTGAGTCAAAATAGGCACAATGACAAACAACAGACTAAAAAACCAGATTCTGTGTCAACCCAGAATGAATCTCTATCCACTAGACCATTTAGGGAGATGACCAGATGGTCAGGCAAAATTCTTAATTATTGATGCCACCAATTGGAAATAGCTTATCTCTTGTGTACTTCTCTGGCAACCCATTTAACCTGCCTCTGTCAGGCGAGTCCACTGAGCATTATAGATGATATCCCAAACTGTTAAAGGATTATTCTTTCAAGAGGATATAACTATATCTCTCATATGAGTATAAAAAGAACATTTGTCAAGTGTTGTACTTTACTTATTGATAATGTAATGTAATAATTTATTATAATAATGTTGCCCTAATAATAATGTGATGAGTAAGATGTTTCTTTCAAGTGGTTCACAGGTGATTTCAAAGTACCATGCATGCATAGGCCGACAAATGTTGAAATTAACTTAGTTGCAAAAATGGCATATTCCCAGGGCAATAATTACATTCCATTGAACACAATTAATTTGTATTTCTATAGACAAGGGTCATTTGCATCATTATCCATTTTCCACAACTTACAGAGTTGTACAACAGCTCAAAGGCAGTGAAAAACAGGGTAATCCTGTGAGTAATCCTATCTATTTTCCTTTTCAAATTCTTTTGTACTTTTTCTAATGCTCCAGTATGTCCCAACAACATCTCATTTGGCAAGAGTACTTCTGACCACTACTCATGCAACACTATTATGTTGGACTCCAGGGAGGGTTTGCCCTCAACATCCAATTCTCATATATTTTTCAAAAGTTTTTCTTATTTTTTTAGAGAGTGAGAGAGAGCTTGTGCATGCATGTATGAGTATGGTGGGGGTGGAAGGGCAGAGGGAGAGGGAGAAAGAGAATCTTCAGCAGACTCCCTGCTAACCTTGGAGCCTGTCATGAGGCTCCATCCCAGGACCACAAGATCATGACCTGAACCAAAGTCAAGAGTCAGACACTTGACCAGCTGAGTCACCCAGACACTCCTCACATGTTTTTTTAATGAAATAGCTCTCCTTGTTTTTTTGAATCCTTATCTTTCTAGTTCATGTACCATAGGCCAATCTATTGAGAGTCCACCATATTATATTCAAAATCACCTCTCCCGGCAACACTGAACTATCCTCCTTGCTCTAAGTTATCACATTCCCATTCTTCACGAATGGGAAATATACAAAATGATCTCTGCAGGTCTTCCCAGTTATGCTTGAATTGAGATACCAACATGATTCAGGTTACCAAGTTAGAGCTTTCTATTGCAGGGAAAAAAAGAATTCAATATACATGATAAGAAGAAAATCAGAAAAAAATATTTTTAGTAATTGGAATATATAGAGATTAGAGGACTCAGTGTCCTTGTGTGAGGAAAAAATAGTGTGAAGACTAGACAATGTGATTCTTAACATTCCTTGTTAATCATTTGTTTATTTCTTTGCATAAAAAAGAGCAGCTGCCATTTATCTCATCCATGTGCCAGGCTCTCCGTTAGGAATTCCTAGATGCATTATACTTAACCTTTATATGATGCCAGAAGAAAAATATTATTATTCACATCTTGCAAATGAAAAAACAAAACAAAACAAAATCCATGGTTTAAAGAAGCTGAAAGTTTGCCCAGAGTCGTAATTAAAAAGTGGTGGGTCCTGAGTTAGTGTAATTCCAAAGCACATCCTCTTTCTTCACGCCCTTCAATAAATGCTTGCAGAATGAATCCTCCTGCTTCCCATCTGGCAGTGTGAGAGGGAACTGCCTTTCTTACTGGAATCTAGAAGCTGCTGCACATGATTATTAGTCCAAGGAATCTGTACCTCAAGCAGAAGCAGATCTTCCAGCTGATTACTCACAGTGGAGAGGATCTGGCATATAGTCAGGCAGGGACCACAGAGAACACACCAAACCCTGGGAATTTACGGTGAGAAAGTGGTCACCAAAGCCCAGACATAGAAGCTTGGGAGATTCTACAACTTTCCTTGCAAGCCTCCAGTGTGGTGGAGCTGCTGGGGGACCAGAAGGAGTCCAACAATGATAGGTAGTCTTTATCTTGTTAGAGTTGATGTTTCAGAAAAAAACAAAAAAACCAAACAAAACACTCCAATGGGCCTCCTGTTCAGTCTACAGCTCTGTCCCTAAGTTTGAGCTCCAAAATACTGTTACTTTAAGAAGGAGGAGAGGGGGTTGCCTGGGTGGCTCAGTGGGTTAAGCCGCTGCCTTCGGCTCAGGTCATGATCTCAGGGTCCTGGGATCGAGTCCCACATCGGGCTCTCTGCTCAGCAGGGAGCCTGCTTCCTCCTCTTTCTCTCTGCCTGCCTCTCTGCCTACTTGTGATCACTCTCTGTCAAATAAATAAATAAATAAATAAATAAAATCTTTAAAAAAAAAAAAGAAGGAGGAGAGGAAAACATTTGGAAGCATAGAGTATCTAGGGTCAGAAGGAATTCAATGCTGATATTGGAAAAATGAGTGTGTGTGCAGATGGTAATCTGAAGTTAAAGCAACCAAAAATCCTCAACAAAAATGAGAGCTTTTTTTTTTTTTTTACAAAGATAAGCAAAATTGACAAATGCTTAACTAGACTAAGAAAAAAAAAAGAGGGAGAATTATCAAATAAGTAAATTCAGAAATGAAATAGGAGGCATTATATAGGGCACCTGGTGGCTCAGTCAGATAAGTGTCTGACTCTTGGTTTTGGCCCAGGTTATGATCTCAAGGTTTTGGGATCAAGCCCTGAGTCAGGCTCCACACTCAGCAGGAGTCTGCTTGGGATTCTCTCCCTTTCTCTCCCTCCCTCTTGGTCCCCTCCTCTCTCTCTTTCTTATTCTCTCTCAAGTAAATAAGTAAATGAAATCTTAAAAAAAAAAAAAAAAAAGAATAAGAGGCATTAGAATTGATGCCACCGAAATAAAACAGATCATAAAAGACTACTATGAACGAATATAGGCAATAAAATGGACAATGTAGAAGAAATGGATAAATTCCTAGAAACATACAACCTACTAAGACTAAATCATGAAGAAATAGGAAATCTGGACAGACCTATAACTAAATAGAGATTGAATCAATAATCAAAAACCTCTCAACAAAGAAAAGCCCAAGACCAGCTGACTTCACTGGTGAATTCTACCAAACATATATATAAAGAATAATCGACTCCAGTCCTTCTCAAACTATTCCAAAAATTTGAAGATGAGGGAACACTTCTAAACTCATTTTATGAGGTCAGCATTGCCCAGATACCAAAGTCAGACCAAGACATCAAAAGATAATAAAGCTATTGTCCAATATCCCTGATGAATATAGATTCAAATATCTTTAACAAAATACTAGCTAATTGAACTGTACAACATGTTAAAAACATCATGCCCAATGACCAAGTAGGATTTGTCCCCAGGATACAAGGATGGCTCAGCATTGAACCCAACTAAGGTGATACACCACATTAATGGAATAAAGGATAAAAATCAAGTGATCCTCTCAGTAGATGCAGAAAAAGCAATTAACTAAATTCAACATACTTTCACGATTAAACTTTTCAACCAACTAGAAGTACAAGAAAAATATCTCAACATAAATATCTCAAGATATTTATGATATTGCAAGAAAAATATTGTATCATAAATATATGGAAAGTTCAAAGCTAGCTTTATTCTCAATGGTGAAAAATGAAAACTTCTCCTTTCAAGTCAGGAAAGAAACAAGGATGCCCACTCTCATTATTTCTATTCAACATAGTCATGGAAGTCCTAGACAGAGCAATTAGGAAAGAGAAAGAAATAAAAGACATTCAAATTCAAAAGGAAGAAGTACGATTGTCTCTGTTTGCTGTTGACATAATATGATATATAGAGAGAAACTTAAAGACTCAAAAAATAAAATCAAACCAAAACGAAACTGTTAGAACTAAGAAATAAATTCAGTCAAGTTATAGGACACAAAATCAATACACCAAACAGTTGTATTTCTATATATTAACAATGAACTATCTGAAAAGGAAGTTAGAAAATCAATCCCATTTACAACACTACCCAAAAGAATAAAACACTTAGGTATAAACTTAATTATGGAGATGGAACACTTGTATACTAAAAACTACAAAACATTAATCAAAAATATTAAAAGACACAAATGGAAAGGTATCCCATTTTCATGGATTGGAAGATTTAATATTGCTAAAACCTCCATTCAGCCCAAAGTGATCTTACAGAATCATTGCAATCCCTGTCAAAATCTTACAGCATTTTTTACAGAAATACAAAAAGAACAATTCTATAATTTATATAGAACTACAGAAGACCACAAATAGCTAAATCAAACTTGACGGGGAAAAAAGCTAAAGACGTCACACTTCATGAATTCAAAATGTACTACAAAGTTAAAGTAATCAAAACAGTATGCTACTGGGATAAAGACAGACATATATACCAATGGAACAGAACAGAGAACCCAGAAATAATGTATATACAGATCTTTGACAAGGGTGTCAAAAACACACAATGGGAAGAGGATAGTTTGTTCAACAGATGGTGTTGGGAAAACAGGATATCCATATGCAACAGAAGCTAATTGATCCTTTTCTTATACCATGCACAAAATCAACTTAAAATTAAAGACTTAAAGACCCCAAACTATAAAACTCCAGAAGAACATATAGAGGAAAGCATCATGACTTTGATCTTGGCAATGATTTCATGGATATAACACCAGAAGCACAGTCAGCAAAAATAAAAACAAACAAGTGGGAATGTATCAAATTAAAAAGCTTCTGCCCATCAAAGGAAACACTCAACAGAGTAAATTTTTCCTACAGAATGAGAGAAAATTCTTACCAACTATATATCTGGTAAAACAAAAACAAAACAAAACAAAACCCAAATAACCTGATTAAGAAGTGGGATAAGGACACAAATAGACATTTCTCCAAAGAAGGAACACAAATAGCCTATATATATATATATATATTTGTATGTATATAAATGCTGAACAACACTAATTGCCCATGCCATTCATCTATTTAAAAGTCTTTCTAAGACCTCCCAAGATCCAGTCCAAAATACCTCATGAGGCTACAAAGTCCTGTGACCTGGTCACTCCATCTGCTATTGCTTCCTTCTTGTCCCTCTGCCACCTGCTCCAAATTTCCTATTACAGTTCCTGCCAAATGTTCTCAACTTTCACTTCTGCACTCACACATACAGGCTGCCTGAAAATGTTCTTTTCCCTCCTTGTGCACTTGGGAAACTAGTTTTCATCCATCTGGATTCGAATCAAGACGATTTCTCTGTGAAGCTTCCCACTTGCTAGCTGGAAAGAAATAAGCACCTGTAAAGGTATGGATTTCAACAAGAAATCAGGAGGGCCTTGAGGGCAGAGACTGTTTCATTCATGACCTCTCACTTTTTTGACAACCAAATAAATCTTCATTTTGTATATGTACACTGAGGTATAGGAAACAAATCTTACAAACTCAAAGTTCACATTGCTAAGTAGAGCCTATGCTGGCATGTGGACCTTGAAAACAAGGGTCCTGAGCCTGTCTTAACTAATTTGAAGGTCAGGATAAACGAAAGGCGTGCTCATCCACTGTGTGCCCATCCTAGGCCTGCAGCAGCGACATTCTCCCAGCACCCACGTTCTCCCAGCACCCACCGAGCCCTCAGCAGTGACACAGACAGGGGGCACCCGCCAGCCCCATGTGCCTACAACAGGGGCAGTCGCCTGGCGTCCCCTTGTCAGAAGTGCCCACATTTGGTTTATTGTTCTACTGTGGACATCTTGACATTCTTAACGACTTCATCCTTGGATTTGTGTTTTGTTAAGTGAAGTCGAATGGGACACAGGAGATGCGCCAGGCGGCGGCAGGTGTGTCTTGGGTGAGGTCATCCAGCAGTCTCAGGCATGTTAGGACCCTGGAGAGATGGTCATTTCTGGGGCCTGGGTCCAGAATGGCAGCCGCGACAGTGGCACCGCCACCAGACAGCGTGAAGGCATCCCTGTTCTTTTTATGTTATACTGTGATTAATATCACTATTGTCTCATTACATTTTATGCATAATAAAATCTTATTACAGGAAAACCTTTATAGTTTAACATTTGTAACTCCACTCGTTTCCTGTTTTTTTTTTTTTAACAAAAGTACCTTATTTTCATTTTGCTCAGGGCCTCACGAATTACATAGCCAGCCTTGAAGACAGGACTTGAAAGAAGGCAGAATATTTTAAATCTAAAAAATGCAGACCAAGCAGCAAGGGATGCAGACGATTTGGCAGAGGTTGGTTGGGAATCAGGAAACAGAAGTAAGAATTCAGTGTGTGAGGAAGGAAGATTGGTTCTATAAATGGTTATTAACATAATTTTAACAGCGGCAGTAAAGAAGTAGCAGGCTCAGTGAACAGCCTATAAAATGAAAGGTAAGTGTCAAAAAAAAGTCTAGTGTTTGATCCAGGAAATTGCAAAATAATTTTTTTAATTGATTACCTAGCAAATGATGCCTAACAAATAGACAAGATGAGACGCCAAGAGGAACAAGGAACTGTTAGGAACAAGAGAAATTTGGGAAAGGAAGAAAAAAGGGTACATCTTTTTTTTTTTTTTTTAAGTATTTATTTGACAGAGAGAGATCACAAGCAGGCAGACAGAGATAGAGGAGGAAGCAGACTCCCCGCTGAGCAGGGAGCCCCATGTGGGACTTGATCCCGGGACCCTGAGATCATGACCTGAGCTGAAGGCAGAGGCTTTAACCCACTGAGCCACCCAGGCACCCCAGAAGGGTACATCTTTTTGAAAGCTGTATTGCTGATTAAAGAGATGGCAATGAGGAAAAAAGAAAAAAGAAACAATTTATTGTATGGCCATTTGAATATCTAATCAAGGATTCTCAATAGATCACTAAGGACAGATGTATAGATATAGAATATATGCAAAGATGAATATATAATTAAAGATTACATGATATATATAGATGAATATATATTAAAGATAAAATGAATTTAAGATATATTTAAAATTATAGATTTATATAACATATATAAATCTATAGTTTATATGTAATCTATGTATGGATAAACTATATAAATCCCTTTCTGTATAAAATCTATAAAATTAAGATTAATAAATTGCCCCAGGTAACACAGATTTGTACTTGAATTTGGGATTTTTCTGGCTCAAAATCCTGTAGATTTTCTACTTTACCATGTTGCTTTGCCTGCAATCTATCTTTTGAATCTGCTATAGAAACTGCAATTTAACTACATTGTTTTAGGCCAGATTGTTGTACTGTTTTGAAAAGTACATAAATAGAAGCTACTAACTACTAACTAATTTATCCAAAATAACCATAGTCTGAAATATTGTTTGAAAAAATGAGAAAGAACTCAAGTTCCATTAAGAAACGAAAGTCTGAATATGATAATATCTGAAAAAGTCTGAAAAATTCAGAAAAGTCTGAAACTGATCCTATCAATTGTACCACTGATAAAAAGGAAAGGAGAGAGAGAAGCCATATGAATAGACAACAAAAGAAAGGGCTCATTAAAGAAGCTGAGGGAAAAAAAAAAAAAAAAAACAGCACTGAGTTTGTGGATCACTACAGTTTATGAGATGGAGGGAGGCGGTCTTGAAAAACACTCTGCTGAGATTTTGTAAGCCTAACTCCCCTTTCTGCCCCTCTTAAAGACTGAGCTTCCTGCAAAAGTTGTCTCAACGGGCTGTCTCCCTTTTTACCACTAATTCATTCTTCCATTCCTTTCTATCTGGTTTTGTCTACAAAAATCTCTGCTCTTGTTGAAGGTTCCAATAGTTTTCACTGTGTCAAATCCAGTAAGTAACATTCTGCCCTCGTCTCACTTCATATCATAGCAGTATTTGACAGGGCTGTCTACCTCTTTGCTCTACTGAGACTCTGTTGCCAGCTTCTACAATGTCACATCTCCTCACTTTTTCACCTACTACCTTTTTGCAGCTTTCTTTCTCTACCTAATTCTACCAGGTTGGTGTCATTTTTCAGAAATGTGTTTTGGAATTTCTTCTCTTCTTTAAACTGTTTCCATAACGGATGCTGACCATTCCCACATCATTAAATATTACTGTATGCCAATGATGCATAATTGTCATCTCTTCACAACATTGATCAGGTTTTGTAATGTATTGTTTATTGATTCTTATTACTTTTTCCACCTCCATTAAAACATTAGATCCAACAGTCACAGGACTCAGTAAATTTGATCACTAAGAGGTTAAGTAAACAGGTTCAGGTTCTCAAAATCAGTAAATGGCAGAGCCAGAAATGAATCACAGATCTTTCTAATTCTAGAATTGTTGATGTATGTTAGTCTGTCTCTCATAAAATGAAAATTAGAGGGATTTCTAAGTCTGACCAAAATAGAGTATCTTGAAGTAGACTGACACTTCTGCCAAGAAAAATTTTAAAATCCAGATATAACACAAAATAAACATCTTTTGAAGGCATTGAAGAGATACCAGCATAGCTAGGAATTAAGTGGCAGAAATTCGTGAGAGGAGTGAACCACATAAAATCAGCCCAACACTTGGTGGTTTTCCCCTCAAGGTATTTGTTGAAATCAGTAAGAGATAGAGGAAAAAAGTGCTGAATAGACTGAAATTCAGCAACTCTTCTTGGATCTCTAAGAGAAGAGAGGACTCAGGGCAAACCACAGGTTCTAAGATTGGAAAGACAGGCAAATACAGGGAGTCACAGCTTACAAAGACTCATGAGAGCTGCCTTGGGAACCAGTGGTAGGGTAGGAAAACTGGAACAGTAGCTGAATTTCTAGAGGCTCAGAACAGACAAGTCTGAGAGTTAAAAATTCTAGGGAACCCAGTCATAATGGGTTTCCACAATATTATGAGATTTGCCTCCAGGAACTTGACCAGGTGCCCACCATAAATACCAGAGAAAAATCCCCTCATGGTTCTGGCAGGAGAAGAGGAAAAGGAATCAGAGCACTCTGTTCTTAACAAAGCTTGACCTTAGGGGAAACCATTAACCAGGGCCTAACCTGCTGAGGTATTATCAAACTGAACTGGACTGGAAAAGAGAAATACCTAACTCCAGCCCACTCTAGCCATCTTGCCCCACCTAAATGAGTAAAAGCACAGAGAAAAACTTGTGAAGTTCACAGTCCAGAGGCATAGGCTTACTTAAAAGGCAAACACCTAATCATAGGACTATAGGATGCTTCCCCTCCCCTGACACTAGAACCAAACATGACTGTGATGGAATTATCAGATTGGGAATTTAAAACAACCATGATTACTATTCTAAGGTCCTTAGAGGATAAAGTATCTACATGCAAGAACAGATGGGCAATGTAAGCAGAGAGGTGGAAATACTAAGAATCAAAAAGAAAGACTAGAGATCAAAAAATGCTGTAACAGACATGAAGAATGTTTTTGATGGATTTATTAGTAGACTGGACTTGACTGAGAAATGAATCCCTGTGCTATAGGATATAGAGTAGAATTTTCAACACCCCCCAAAACCCCAAAGAGAATATAAGCTAAACAAGCAAACAAACAAATAAACTCAGAATAGAATATCCAAAGGTTGTGGGACATCTACAAAAGGTATAATAAATGCTTAATGGGAATATGAGAAGGAGAAGAAAGAGAAAGAATCAGAGGAAATATTTGAAATAATAATTATAAAGATTTCCCCAAATTAATATTAGATACCAAATCACAGATTCAAGAATTTCATAGAACACCAGACAAGATAAACGCTAAAACAACAATAACAAAAACACAAAACCACCCTCTCCAAAAAAAAGAACCCCAAAAAAGAAAAAAACACCTCAAAAAACCTACACCAAGACATATCATTTTGAAAATAGTCAAAGACGAAGAAAAACATCCCGAAGGAAGCCAGAGGAAAAATCGTCTTATTACAGATAGACAAGGATAACATCATATCTGATTTCTCATCAGAAACTGTGGAAACTAGAAGAGGGGGATGTGAATTATTTGAAGTGTTGCGAGAAAAACCTCACCAAGCTAGAATTCTGTGCCCTACAAAGTTATCATTTCCCCAAAGTGAAGGAGAAATAAAGGCTTTCAGACAAAAACTATGGAAATGTATTGCTAGTAGACTTGCTTTGCAAAAAAGAAAAAAAAAGTTAAAGAAATTTCTTTTAAAAGAGAAGGAAAATAATATAGGTCAGAAACTCAGATCTATTGATTTCTGGCTAGAAAGATTACAAAATGTTATCTCAATGATAACACTGACTCCAAAACTCCACCCACTAGCCAGCATAATAGCTCTGGGGCCTGCTGTCCTACAGATGGTCAATGACATGACTTTCTTTACATGACTTTCATGTACAGAAGGTGACTGCAGTCCAGTCACAGTGGGCAATGATAGGTCAACTCATCAGAGACTGGGCAAAGAAGGATGGAGTCCCCGAAGCCATTTGCCTGCTTTCCTCCCAGAACTTGGCTCTGGGGAACCCACTGGGACATTCCAGCTGCTACAACTCAGCTCAGATTTCTAACATCTGCCCAGCTGTGTGGTTGCCAGGGTCTGCAGCTGCCAGTTAGACACAAGCTTGAAAGGTTATGTGATCTCCAGATAAACAAAGCAAGATTTGCGCTAACAGCCCAAATCAGGCAAATATTTGCCAGAGGAACTGCTTTTGAACTTCTCTCTGTCAGAAGGTGGTTTGCTAGCATAACTTGACCCCTGCAGCCTTGCCCTCTACTTGGGATTTTAGAATAATGCACATTAAAAAAAAAAATTATTTATTTATTTGTCAGAGAGAGAGAGAGACAGAGGCAGGGGGAGGGAGAAATAGGCTCCCTGCCAAGCAAGGAGCCCGATGCAGGACCTGGTCCCAGGACCCTGGGATCATGACCTGTGCTGAAGGCAGACACTTAACCGACTAAGCCACCCAGGCACTCCAGAATAATTCATATTATTAAACAGGTTTTCAAAAGGCTCAGTGTGAGTCAACCAATGATTTTGTGACCCCAAAGCATGCTATTTGAGGCTCCTCTACAGGAAGACTAGTGTGGTTTCTGGGCAGGTGAATGGTGGGCTTATCTTCTCTACTCTGGACAAACACACCTAGATGTTTTAGTTCTAGTACACACCTATTAGAAAGGATGTAGAAAACTGAAGCCTGACCTAAGAACATCTCAAGCGGTAAGATAACTCAAATGGATGATATAATATAAACATGACCCCATCTCCTATGCCCATCACTTTTTGGCTCATACATTGTGGTTTTCCTGCAGCCAATAGAGAAGAATCTTCATCTTAAAAAGATGTGGGTTTATTATTTAGACTATCATTAAGAAGAAGGAGAGGAAGAGGAAGAAGAAGAGAAGGAGAAGGAGAAAAGAAAGGAAGTGAAAGAGGAGGAAAAGGGGGAGGGAGGGAACAAGAGAAAGAACTGGGACTTACTAGTGCTCACTTCATGTTAAGCATTTTGAATGGATTATTGTATCAAGTCATTGAAACAATCTTATGAAGTAGGTGTTAATATTTCCCAGATTTTCTGATGAGAAACTCAGTTCTAAGAGGTTAGATAACTTTCCCAAGGTCACACACATTCAGTATGTGAGCTGGAGCTGATCTGGACAGTGTGACCCGAGTCCAAGCTTCCTGCCTGAGCTCATTCTAGTGGTCTGTATCCATACAGGATGCCAGTGTATAGGCTGTCTAGCCACTGGTATTGGTGGACCAGTCCTGGATGAGTGCACACTTAGTAATAAAGAGATACTTTTAACTTCTAGACTATACCCCAACAGGGAAGGCCTAGTAGCTAAAGCTTCAGCTAGGGGTTTTATTCACTCCAGGTTTTTTGTTTTTTTTTTAAAAAGTAAACTTCCAGAATAGTTGATAGGATCAAAGACAATAAATTAAATTTTCTATGCTTTCTGAATTGTTGTGCGAGTCCCAAGAATTGGAAATTATATTCAGAACCATATCACCAGAACTCCACCAAAAATCTAATCACTATAGTAACTTATGGAATCTGGACCCTGAATCAGGGTTCTCATGGGTTCTGGTCTGGTTCTGGCAATAATTGACATGTTGATCTTGGGGGAGTCATTTATTATCTTTGAGTCCCAGTCCCATCACCTATAAAATGAGAGGTTTATACCTATAATAGAAGAAAATGAATACATCTAAATAAATGTCAAAACTACAAGGATGGTAATATTGCCATCCTAATTTGCTAACTGACTTGAGTGGGGAGGAGGAAATACAAATTACTCTTGGTGTAATCAGCAGAGGGACCATCCTCATACTGATTGGGAGCTAAGTAGGAAACTTTTCAGAGAAATATTTCAGAGAAAATAATGTTTTAGCTGCGATCTGAGGAATGAGTTGTTAACTGAATAAACTGAGTAACAGCAGGGGTGAAGCCCGGAGACAGGAGGGAGATGGCCATATAATTGATCATACAAATTGGGCATGCTAATAGTTATATCAGGACCTTAGGTGTAAGCCAAGACTGTGCCAGACCAGCCAAGATAAATAGACATCATAAATATACACTATGTTGAAATATTTGGTTTTACCCTAAAAGAGATTTAAGAGACCTGATGGGTTTTTAAATTTTTTTCCTTTTTCAATAGATTGTGTAGATTTATACATTTTGTTTTTATTTTTTGACATATCATAAACATATGGTAACATGTCAAATGTTCAGTTCATGCTTGATGAATGTCGACCTATTTATCTCCCCAGGTAACCATCACCTGGATCATAACACAGAATATTTGCAGATCTGCACAGGACTCCCTCCTGACCTCACAGTCATTCCTACCCCACCTCCAGGGGTAGCTACTTTCTTGTCCTCAGCTGAGCTTCATCCAAATGGAGTCCTACAGGACTCTAGTGTGGCGGAAGTATTATGCAATCCATCTAGTGTGCATTTGGTGCGTTTGGAAGGATGGTGCTGATGGCAGGGTGAAAAAAAGATGGGAGGGGCCAATCTGTGACTGGGACATGCATCAGAGGCTCTTCAGATTCTAGGACAGAGGTAGTGGGGCCTGAATGGACAGGGGTGTGGTGAAGATGGAGAAGAGTGGCAGAGAGAGGTGCAATTCACCAGACCAGGTGACTGATGGTGTGTGGTCTGGGGATGGAAAGGCCAAGTCTGATCTCCTGGTTGCTGGCTTCCCTTGGGGAGTGTGGAAGCCATGCACTGAGCCGAAGGACCTGGAGAGGGGCCTTTAGATAAAAATGGTGAGCAGATTTGGGACAAAGAGCATGTTGAGCTTGAGATACTTGGAACCATCAAATGGAGGGCCTGTGCAGGTAGTCAGGCATGTGGGTCTGAAGCAGAGAGGTGGGATGAGCAGGGGGGACATGTTGATCATTCTGGGCAAGATGATGATGCTGTGGGGATAGGGGTGCCTCAGGAGAAAAAAAAATCAGTATGAGCATAGACAGGAACCCAGTGCTTATTCGGGTGGGAGGGGCTCACAAAGAGCCTGAGTTGGACACCAGAGAGGGGGAGGACAACCAGGGGAACATGAAACTGTGGAATCAGGAGGAGAGAGTGTTTCCTCAAGGCTGAGGGGGTAAAGTAGGGAAACTAGGGATCTTGTTAAGCAGCTCTGAGGCCCAAATTCTCCTTAGCTACATCTTCTCTCCTGAGTAATGACTATTAAGCTCTTAATGGGAAATTGGGGTAGTTCTGAAAAACACAAGAATCTCCCCATGGTTTAAACCTACTCTTTTATAACCTTAAAACACCTCACCTCCTGCCTAGAAAGCAGGGGTGCCACAGGAGTGTTTCCTGCAGCCTTGAACAAGATCTCCCAGGGCAAGAGGAGTAATGCCTCTCAGCCAGGGACTTCGGGGAACCCAGAGCCCTGCTCTCCCTTCCACCTCTAGTATCCTTGAGGTTGTAGGCCACAATGTCCTGAGTGACCTGGGTCACTTTCCTTTTAGAAAAATGGAATAAAAAGAACAAAACAACAAAACAGACAAAGCAGCCTATGAGGTCATCAGGTATGATCATAGTAGCAATTGTTCACTGACCATCTGCGCTGGGCTGGGCACTTCATGTACTTTGTCTTATTGTCACAATAACCTTGTAAGTTAGAATTCCCACTTTTCAGAAGTAGGAACTGGGGCCCCTAGAGCTACAGGGCTGGTTAGCTGTGTTGGAATCCGTGTGAGGCTGACTGTAGAACAGGCCAGGCCTTCTACCCCTTTGTGGTTCCCCTTGAGAGTGACACCCTGGTTCCTTAGTGACAGATGAAGATGCCAAAGTGAATGTTGTTGGACTCTCCTCTCATCTCTAATGACATGTAGACATTTTGGGAACTCAGGGATGGCATCTTTATGTTCCAAATTGCTTAAGATCTCTGATTCCAGGAAAACATGGAGCTTAACATGCTCTGGTCCCCTGCTTACTTCCTCCTCCACCTCCTCCTCTTCAGCACACTAGATCTGGGGGCTCAAGACCCCAGGGCAATGGGAGGAGGCAATGGCCTAGAGAGGAGCGCTAAGTAAATGTTAATGAACCAGCAGGTTCAGATTGGAATGTCTTAGGGATTTCAGAATTGTTTTGATAAATTAAGCCCAGCATCTGGATGACATTTGGATTAAGAACCATCAAGAGCTACCTATTTATCCCTTGGCCAATCTTGCCCAGAGTACATCCTTTTTATTAGTCTTTTCAAAACAAGTTTGGTTTTTATTTGTCCTCTCTAGTGTATTTTTTTCTTATTTTATTACTTTCTGTTCTCATCTTATGTTCTTTCTTCTACAAGTGTTATTAATGTCTTAATACACATCTTAGTTGTTAATTTATAACATTCTGGGGAGCAATTTTTCTCTTTCTTGATGATTGCCAGATTCATTAGGGTTCTTCTTTTGACAGAGTGCCATGATATGTCCTATATGAAATTGGCTAATGACCAAAAGATGAGATAATCATCTGCCAAGGGGGTGTCTGTTTAAGGAAGGAGACAAGTCAGTACATGCTAAGTGTTCAGTTACTAACACAGTAGAACTGACTCTAAGATTTCCAAGGAATGCTTATCAGTGACATTTCCAAGGAGAAGGGGGAACCAGAAAGTCACTTCCTATAGAATGGGCTGAATCTGAACAGAGTCAGAGGCATTGGAGGAAGGACGGCAGAGGCATCTTCATCATGATCCACGGGAAGACCTCTCCTAAGGTGAGGAGACTGTGAGGCACAAGACCTGGGAAAGGAGCCAAGACAGCAGTGCAAAGGACCCATTGCTGGTCATTGGGGCACTCTGAGACCTGAGAGCAGTATGTGCATGCAGTGAGGCATCCCAGAAACCTCGAAGCAGCAGCACCATGAGCGGGGTGAGGTTAGAGATAGACTGCTTGACTTGGAGACGTTGGAAGCAGGGGGGCCAGCAGGGAAGAAACTCTGGGCAAGAGCACCAGTAAGATGACAGAATGGGGGGATATGGACTGGGTGACTTTCTATCTGAGCTTCTGGAGGGGAAGGGGCAGGGTGTGCAGACATGTTTCACATATGCAGCTCCCCCAGTTCAGACATAGATGGGTCCATTGAACAAAGAATCTGCATGAAAAAGTTATGAGTCCAACCTTAGACAGGAGGTGGTGGCAGAGCCACAGCAAGGAACACCCAGGAAAGCTGCACCCTAGGCTTCTACCACATCCCACCTCCTTTGCAGGTTTTTAACCCAGGTCACTCTTAATCTCATCACCTTAACTTCCTCCAGAGCACTTATCATGAACTGCAATTCTTTTCTTTGCCCACTAGCTTGTGGTATGTCTGTTTCCACTATAATATGGCTACCCAAGAGCTTTCCTTGGAGTGCCCAGCCCTGATGGTATCATAATACACCTGGCATAGAAGGGGCTTCATGCATGCTGGTAGAAATGAAACAACACACCTTGTAATTCAGTCCCACACTTGGAGACAAATGTGTAGCATCTCCCTGATGTGATGTGGCGACTCTCTGAAACTTACCTTGAAGGCACCGCTGCCTGGGAAAGAGGAAACCAAGACCAGATTTCCAAAGCCCGCCACTGAGCTGGGATAATTAGACCAGCTGACTGGCTGAGCCATTGCACCAGAGTTTCAAAGCTCTGATTTATGAATGAGTAACTTACATTACGGGGACATGGACAAGCTTTTTCAAGAATTTATTGGCTTACTGTGAGCATCTATTTCAGGACTTATGGAAATGTTTCTAAGTTTGTTTAAAAAATAAAACATAGAATCATCAGGAACAATAAAGACCATAAAAGGCACTTGTAAGTGGGTAACATGTGAGAAAGCAATTTAACTGAGGTCCTTGCTCTCCCTATGTCTGCCTATCCAAAGAAGCCATCCTCAAGGGCAGAAGGCAAAGGCTGTTCTGAGAGTTCAACACTACCGAGGGCCAGCCCCTCTTCACTGCTGCCTTTCAGTGGGAACCAGGACCTCTTACAATTCAGCAGACATCTGCTGGGAACCTGAAGTGTTTCAGGCCCTGAGCTGAGATCTGGGGATATTAGATAAATTAGATACCAGTCCTGCCCTTGCAGAAGCCATAGACTATCTGGGAAGACTATTGCCTACACGCCAATGTAGAACCCAGAACCATAACAGGTACAAGATTTGCAGAGGTCCTTCTCATGTGAATGAATGAAGAAGTAAATGAATGAATGTGGATGCTAATGATAGGCGTGATGTGCTCCCTGGTTTTGATCTCTCTGGTTGTTCTTTAATACCAAAGGCTTATTGGATAAAATGAGCATGGTAACTATCACCCATGACACTGAAGAGTGAAAAGGACGCCATGAGTGATTTTACAAGGATGGTAAGAGTCAACTGAGATTATCCTAAGAGAACAGGGCTATACTATAGAGTAATCTTAATTCTGGGACAGTGAAAATACAGAGAAGCATGGCATATGAAGGATATCCATCCTCTGCTCATTCTGTTTTCTTTTAAATACCAAACCTTTGTGGTAAAACCTATATAACATAAAATTTACCACTGCAACCACTATTATGTGTGAAATCAGTATTACTAAGTACACTCATATTGTTGTACATAAAATCTCCAAAACTTTTCATCTCGCAGAAACTGACCCTGCATACCCATTAAACAACTCCCCATTCTTCCTTCCCTTCAGCCCTCCTTCCCTTCAACACGCTCCTTCCCTTCAGAACACCATTCTACCTTCTGTATCTACTCTAGATACCTCATATTATACAGTATTATTCTTTTGCATGCCTGGCTTATTTCACCTTGTATAGTGTCCTCAAGGCTCTTTTACTCATTCTTGATAGATATTGTCAGAACATCAAATTCACACTTGGAATTGACATCACTGAGAACTGAAAACTGAAGTCATGACATCATGCCATTGGGAACTGATAAAATTTAGTTTGAGCTTTCTTCATTTCTTTTTTTTCTTCTTTTAAAATCTTTTTTTTTTAAGATTTTATTTATTTATTTGACAGAGAGAAATCACAAGTAGGCAGAGAGGCAGGCAGAGAGAGAGAGAGAGAGGAGGAGGCAGGCTCCCTGCCGAGCAGAGAGCCCGATGCGGAACTCGATCTCAGGACCCCGAGATCATGACCTGAGCCGAAGGCAGCGGCTTAACCCACTGAGCCACCCAGGCGCCCTTTTTTCTTCTTTTAAATGTAGTTAGCTACACTTCAGGATTCTTGGACTCTTGAAGGGAAGTTCTACTGTGGGAAAATACGATTTGTACAAAACTCTGTGTTGTAGTCTGGAACCTGCTCAATGGCCAGGCCAAGGCTCACTGGGGCTGCCATGCTGAGCCCATTGACATGCTTTTGTCTCTATGGGGTTTAGTATGTGGGCGGTTTTGTTCCTTCAGAAACTCATGTTGCAGGATCATGGCTATTTCAGAAGTCTTTGCAATGCTTAACTTTCTTATGGCTTATATAATTACGTTTTATTTGAAAGTGTGTTGTTTCAAAGAGTAAATCATAAAGTGGTATGTATAGACACAAAGAGATAATTAGATGGATCTAAAGTCTGTAAAGCCACAATTCAAACTCTTAACAGTATCTAACAGTATCTAACCCCAGGAAGAAGTGTGAATCCTGCCACTGGCTGGGAAGTTACTACTTGTCCTTAGTGTCTGCCTTTTCGTTTGCAAAGCAGAGATGATTGAGATGTCTACCTCATACGGTGATTATGAAGTTAAAATGAGCGAGTGCACAAATGGTGCCGAGACTGAGAAGTCAAGGATTATTTGCCTTATTCTGAGAATTATTTCTCAGGAGGCTGGCCTAGCCTGGGATTCGGATGAACAATTTGTGCTGAGGAAGAAACATGCTGGATGAACATGAGCGAACTCATTTTCTTTATGTTGTTCTACTCATATTTATTAGAGTTTGACACTTCCCTGAGAAACACAAGTCAAATGACCATATAGAACCTACCAGAAGCCTGATACTGGAGATTTTCAGCCTGTGGCCATAGACATCAAAAAGTTACTAAGGCAGTGGGCTTGACTTCAAACTTCATCAATTGTGTTCTTTAACCATGCATTCTCCTTAGATCCTACATTGCCTTAGTATTTCTGTGTACTGCCTGCATTTAGGGCCATGACAGAAATTTCTGTCTTCTTGGAGGGCAAGGGACTGGGGTTCTGGTCATCTTCTGTACACAGAGAAAGATGAAAGAAAGCAAAGGGAATGTCTGTGCATGGCTGAACATCCACACAGAGGAGATGTCCATGGAAGAGGGAACTTCACAGGAAATCACAACTAGGAGCGTTTTGGATGCATGCGAGTCAAGTTTCTCATGTAGTGATGAGGTCACATTCTTCCTCTTTTTTTTTTTTTAAGTTTTTTATTTTTTAAAAGCGTATATATATATATTTTTAAGAGGTTACATTCTTAAAGACAGTTTCTTTGACTTTTCTTTCATGTAACTTATTGGCTTGCACCCTAGACGGAGTCATTTTATAGCATGAATCTTGGTTTCCAGATCTGTAAAATGGTGATAGTACTTCATTATATTGTCGTAACAGTTCTTGGACAGTAAACATACAGTTCTTAGAAGAGTGCTTGGTGAACAATATAAAGTCGTCTTGGTAATAATTGAGTCTGCTCCTTAACACTGCCTACTGGCCATCAGTCTCCTTGCTTCAGACATGAGGAGACAGAAGTGAGTGAGCTTAAGTTAAGTTTCAAGAGTAGAAAATTGCCAAGTAGTAGAAGCAGCTCTTGAACCCAGAACTGACCCTAAACCCATGTGCTTTATTACAGCTCATGTCCTCAAATGTACTATGAGAACAACACACTGAATGTGAGAATAATGGAGGAAAAACTGTTTTAAGTTGTTATGATGAGTAGAAAATGTTGGGGATGTCGTGAAGCACTCTACATCTGTAGAACATAAGGCATTGCTCACCATTTCCTTATCAGCCCAAGACCCTCCCGGGAACTAGGAACACGAGTCTCACACTTATTCGTGGCCATGTGATTTACATACAATTCTCTCTAAGGCTGTTGCCCTCTAAAAAAATGCAAAACGAAATGTTTTTTGTTTTTTGTGTTTTTTTTTTTTTTCTCGGAATAGAGAGTCCTGGCATCACCAGTCTCCAGGACCAGTTTGGGCAAGGAGATCTGTGCATGGGTATTAGAGTGCCTCAGGGTCTCTTTCTATAATCCACATTTCATCTCAAAGTGCACCCTGAAATCATGATGCTGCTAGCACGCTCACAGGCTTGCTCGGCGCCCTGTGGTCCCTGACAGAGCTCTGATCTCCCTCAGTTCCGCCTCACCACCAGCATCCTCCCAGTGTTCTAGCACTGGACTCAGTCCTGCACTGACTCTGAGTTACATGGTTTTCTCTCTCATGCTCTCTCTTCGAGCTAGACCTTGGAGCCTAGGAGGTCTCCAGTCCAATGGTTTGGGGTCTCTGGTTGGTTTGTTTATCAAAAAGCCAATTAATCAAGGAATCACACAAATAATATTTGGGCATCATAAGTATTTTCTGTCACTTTAAACTTACAGATGAACGTTTGTTCCCTAATCTTTCGATATAAAGCCAAAGCCTCTTTTTAGGTTAAGGCCCTGGTAGGAGAGCCCTTAGTCTTTCTTACACAAATCCCATCTGTACAGCATCCTCTATAAATTCCAGTGTTAATTTCTTTAAAAGGATTAAGAAGTTTACAACTGTTGGAACATTCTGCTTATAGGCTCCTAATGGAATGTCACTATTTTATTTCTCCGATAATTTACAGCTTCTCTGCTATACCTAATTCAATACAATTTTATTTCAGTGACTCAAACTTTAGCCAGTTTTTTCCCAACTTTCCCATTTTGCTTTCAGAGAAACTATATTCTTTGTATCCATATTTCATCAATTTTAATAGCATTTACTTAAAGTAACCTGCTTTGATAACAAGCATAACAATGATAAGCAGATTTGGGAAAAATGGAACTGTCAAACTAGGGAAAGTGGAGGGGGGACAGCCCCTGGGGCAGCCCGCTCTGCATGTGCCTTCAGCCTGTTTGCAAAGGGAGGAGATGGAGGATCCGGGAATCTAGAACATCAGCTGAGTAGCAGCCAGTTAAGGAAGCTTCTACAGTGCATGCTGACCCCTTTCTTAAAACGCATTCCCCAATAGTTCACGTGAACATCTCCTTTAAATACTCTATGCGTTTATTAGCTTACATGTTTATTAGCTCTGAAAAATTTCTATCTCCCTTCCAAGACTACCTTTCTCAGATACTTCAGTTCCACCCAGAACTTAACATCATTGTGGAATGTGAAACACTATATTGTTGGCGTCTTTCCATTTTTAATATGCGCTACTAAATTATAAGTTCCTTTAGGTCAAGGCTTATGCCTTATTTACTATTGTTTATCCAGAGCTCAGCACAGTGTCTATCATGTAGTGAATATAAATATTTCTTGAAAGAATAGACAAACTGAAGATTGTCTGATCCTACTCAGCTCTGAGAAAAAGCGTAGGACTTAGACTAAGCTCTCAAGGCTTGTCAGGCTTGCAGTGACATTGTCTTCATCAGTCTAGGCTGCTAAACAAAGAACCAGACTGGATGGCTTATAAATAACATGAATTTACACTTACAGCTCTGAAGACTGGAAGTCTAAAATCATGGTGCCACCATGGTCAAGTTCTGGTGAGTGGATACTTCTGAGTTGCAGATGGCTGATTTCTCTTGTGTTGTCACCTGGTGGAAGGAACCAGAGAGCTCTCTGGGGTCTCTTCCATGAGGACATGAATCCCATTCCTGAGGGCTCCACCCTCTCAAGGGCCCCATCTTCTCATATCATGGCCTTGGGGGTTAGCATTTCAACATATGAATTTGGGGGGGATGCAAAAGTTCAGTCCATGAACCATGTACCCTATGATGAATACAGACCATGCTGCTTTGGGGACTTCATTCAAGAACTTCTCACTCTGATCCAGAACAGTTCTGATCCAGTCAGTGCCCTTGTGGCTTTGAGATCTTGGCTACATTGTTTAAGTGACCCCAGTTCTTCCCCCTTGATCTGATTTTGGGTTCTGATATCCCTAGGGATCTGGATCGTCTATACCCCTTTTGCTCTTCTGATACAAATATGCCTCAGGCAGGGTATACGCTCTGGCCTTGACCTTCAAAATTTGGCCCCTGTTGTGGTGAGCTTGCTGGTGTTATTTGAAGGGAGGATAGGTGGGTTGGAGAGTTCTTCAGTGACACCACTCCTGCTAATCTGAGAAAAAATGTCCTCAAAGCAATTGCATGTCTTCTGACATCTTCCCAAACTGGGGTTCCTTAACTTCCCAGAGTAGTTCCTCTTGAGTCATAAACAAAGTCTTAGAGGACCAAAGGAGTTTCAGATTTCCCTGTGTTATGTCTATCAAAGGCTGAAAAACTCCTTTACTACAAAGACTATTGGTCTCCTGTCTTGTTCTTCCAGAATCTTCACAGTGGAGTTTCAGGACACAATTTTAGCTCCCCATTATAATAAGTGGGGCACAGTAGGTAAGAATTGATCGATCAGGTAGCCATAAGGAAAACATGATCCAAGTTATGCAGACATATTTCCTTGTAACAAATATCAAGGCCTAGGAAACCCCATCTCTGTATTAACCCAGGTGTTTAAATTTGATGAATGTACATGGCAACCTACCACCTCTCATGTTCCCAATAAACAACGTTCCTTCTAATTACCCACCAGTAGTGTGTGCTGCAGGCCAGTCCATATCCATCATGTGCCACATGCTTCCAGGGGGTGTTATTTGTTACTCCTTATTTCTCAGATTTGTCGCTTTTGCTTAGGATGTTGACCTTAAGTCAGTCTTATTTATTTATTTATTATTTATTTGTCAGAGAAAGGAGAGAAAGCACAAGCAGGGGCACTGACAGACAGAGGGAAGCACAGTCTCCCCACTGAGCAGGGTGCCTGATGTGGGATTTGATCCCAAGACCCTGGGATCATGACCTGAGCCGAAGGCAGAGGCTTTAACCCACTGAGCCACCCAGGTGCCCCCCGCCCCCGCTTAGGGCAGCTTTAAGTTTCTGTCTTCTAATATGATGAGGTACGAACCTCCAGGAAATATTTTAAGTTTTTAATTGATGGCACTTATGCAAATAATTCTTTATTAATACACTCAAGGCAAGATTCCCACTCTGGCTTGCCTTCTGTTTGTACTTACATCAGTAGAGGAACACTCAATCTAAGATGTTTTCCCCTAAGCAAGGGAGAGAGGACAGAGCCTCAGGAAAGGAAGTGAACCTAGCTAACTCTTAATGAAGGGAAATGACATCTGATCTTGCTGATTCCTGCCTTTTATGAATGGTACATGGAAGAAATGTCATAATCCCAAGGAAAACAAAACACACACAGACATACACACGGGCACCAACAGCTTCCAAAAGGGTGGACATGCTTCCATTAGCAGGGTTGCAGGATCTCTGAGCCTTAGATCAGACACCACCTTGTTTTGATCTCAATCATCTCCCCTGCCCTCTCAAGACTGAGCTGTGGGAAGAACATAGGTTTGCTCACACCCATGAGACCAGCCCAGTCCTCCTGCAGCAATCATGGCCTGCCACAAGAGAGCAGGTCGAAAGAGTTCTGGGCTTCAGGGGGCCCAGGAGGGGGGGCCTCCCGTAGGCTCTGTGGGGCTAGATTGGTCAGCATCTCCCAAATGTCTCTGACCATGAGACACTCTTAAAATTATAATGTTCTAATAAACACTAATCAAATTTAGCAAGATCATGCTTGCCTTAAAATAGGAAGATCAAAATGTTAATATGTTTGGAGTCTACAAAAGAACAAAAATCACATTAATTAAAAATATTTTTTCATGGTATACTTTTTGTTGTTGTTGATAGACACTTTGTGGTTGTTTTAAATAAGGGTACAATGTTACTATGCTGGCTTTAAGTCTCCCTCTGACCCATCCTGGGAGGAAGGCCACATGATGAAGACCTGAGAACAGACAGGGCTATTCAGCTGCATGACACAGAAGCCAGGCCTGCCTGCCCTGCTGTGGGCTGGGAACCCTGTGCACACCCCAGGCCTCTGGAGGGCTCCCCCATAATTCACTCTCACCCCTCAGCTGCCTGGCTCTTCTTGTTGAAACACTCCTCCCAGCACTTGCCTGGAGGCTGCTGGGTGTCTTCAGTTCCTGGTTCCGGGGGGCGGGGGCCGGGGTGAGTGTGAACCCTGGGATCCAAGAGGGGACAGGGCAATGAAGGAAGGTCCTCCTGGGTTTCAGCTGCCTCTTTGCTCAAGCAGCTTATATCAAACACACTTCAGGGCACCTGGGTGGCTCAGTGGGTTAAGCCTCTGCCTTCAGCTCAGGTCATGATCTCAGGGTCCTAGGATCAAGCCCTGCATCGGACTCTCGGTTCAGCGGGGAGCCTGCTTCCTCCTCTCTCTCTGCTTGCCTCTCCATCTACTTGTGATCTCTCTCTGTCAAATAAATAAATAAAATCTTAAAAAAAAAATCAAACTCAATTTGCACTGTGAGCATTAGGTTTTTTTCAATGTATGTTTTTCATTCTTATTTTAAGATGATTGTGGGTTTATGCAGCTTGTGAGAACTAGGAGGAGACATCCCCCAGCTTCCCTCCATGGCGACATCTTGCAAAACTGTGTCACAAGCAGAAAACTGACATTGTTACAACTAACCCACCTTACTTAGATGGCACCAGCTTGCACTTGTCTCTCTGTGTGTTTAGTTCCATGCAAATTATCACCTGTCAGTTCATGTGACTGCCACCCCTGTCAAGATACAGAGTGATTCCTTCAACAGGGTCCCTCGCATTACCTTTCAGAACTGTTCCTGTCTTAGCAAGGTGTGTGCCAGGGGAGAGGGGTCGAGGGTGAGTGTCAGCATAGGACATTTCCTCTCTGACTCCTGAGAAGGAGAGTCCAGGTGCATGGGGCACAAGATAGTCACCCTACCCCTCCACGCCAATCAACAAAGAGGGCATAGGTGAGAGGCAAAACATGTTGTCAGCAGATCCTCCGGTAGAATCTTTGCTGTGCTACATCCATGCTCTGCTCTTGGGAAAGCCATGGAACCTGTGTATCCCCACCTCTGGAGCAGGGTTAAGGGCTGTACCATTGCCACAGAGCACAGTCTGTATGGAGGGCTGTGAATGACCACAGAGGGGGACATGGGCATTCACTCTGCAGGCCTGCCCATCTCAGGCCCTGGCCCCTGCTGGTAGATAACCTCTGAGTCTTGGTCCCATCCCCTCATGGGAGATTGTGACAGTTCATGGAGCACCTGCTGGTAGAATCACAGATTTCTACTGCCTCTGGGAGACAAGGACCAGCCAGTGGTCATTCGTTCTTGGTGGCAGATGGCTTCATATGCTTGCATTTTCATACTGACTCAAGGCTTCATCATGTGGCCGAGGCCAGAGACCTCAGACAAGGCTGTGTGTGGCAACAGACTGTCGGGGAGACATGGAACTCTCCCTGGAATTCAATATGAATTGTGGGGAACTACTGCCAGAGCTCCCAGGCCCATGATGCTAGGCCATCGGACACTCAGCTAGCTCTTCATAGACTTACCATGATTTCCATAATGACCTCATTATCATATCACAGGCCTGTCGCTGCTTGCAGCAAGCTGGAAACAAGCCAGAAATGTCTGTCCCTGGCTTCACACATCCTGCAAAGGTGTCAGACGTTGGTTTTCACAAATTCCTTATAAGGTCTGGTCTCTACACCTCAGGGAATGAGCCGAAGAGTGACATTGTTGTCCGCAGGCCAGTATTCAGATGAGAGCTGTTTTTACACCTACCAATCCATGGTAGAGTTAAAAGAACCTCTTTTCACCTGAGTAAGGCCCTTGTCAGGTCCCCAAATGCTCGCCCAGGGGGGTATCTAATCTAGTCCACATCACCTGACTTAGAGATGCTCATTCCTACCTCAAATTGTCTTACAATGTTAGGTGCCTGAATGTGCTTTTAAAACTCTAAAGGAAAAAAGAAAATCAGCTCTTTGGAGCAAGAGTCATACTCAGCTGGAGCCCAGAGGGGCTGGAGGTAAAGATTGCACCTACTGACATCCTTGAGCGGTGACAGCCGTCTTTTACTTCTGCCGTGGGCACTCTGCCAGCTTTCCTTGTTTGGGTTTTGGTTTCCTCTCACCCCCTGTCAACTCATGACCTTAGAGAAGCTCCCAGGATTGTGTTCTGGCCACTGGGTACGTCAGCCACCTTCCAACACTCAACCTGCAGCTTGGTTTAGTACTGAACGGACTCTGCAGGATGCTGGTGAAGCAGAATGGTCTGGTTAGAGTCAACTGAAATATAGGTATGCCGGTGGGCCATGGGGAGGGCCATCCTTCTTCCCCTTGTTATTTCTTAAGAGACAAGCTGACCTGGGACACCTGGGTGGCTCATTCAGTTAGGCGTCTGACTCTTGGTTTTGGCTCACGGGTCTGGGATCAAGCCCCGTGCTGAGCGCCAAGCCTGCTTGAGATTCTCATTTCTTCTCTGTCTGGCCCTCCCACCAGGGCTTGCACGCTCTCTCTCTAAAACAAATAAATAAATCTTTAAAAAAAGAGAGAGAAGCTGACATGATCCAAGGCCCAGTGCTCCACATAGAAATCTTACATTTCTCTCTCCTTTCCATTGGACCAATTTATGAGCAAATTTCTTTCACTTGTTAACTCATTCTGATATGATTATCTTTGCTAGGTGGTGTGTGCGTGTGTGAGCACATGGATGTGGAACTGAGTTATAGCCGGTGCTAATCTCTCTGTCTAATCCACATTCCTGCAGAATTCTACTGCCCAATGTGGTAGCCACTAGCCTCACGTGACTACAAATACTTAAATTTAAATTAGTTAAAAAAACATATGAAATTAAAAATTTTAAGTGTGCTGTAGCTACACGTGGCTAGTGGCTACCATATCAGGTGCTGTAGATTTAGAACATTTCATCACTGCAGAAAGTTCCTTTGAAGAGTGTTGCTGTAGAACATTCTAAACAAAAAGAATGTATGGGCTCCTTGCTTGAACTGTTTTCACTTGAGGTCTGGGAAAAAAGGGTTTTGTTTCTTGGTCTTTGAGTCCTGCTCTTGCTGTTAGTGAGTTTGTAACAGGTTCTCACCAATATGTGAGGCTCCAGCCTGTGTCTCTCATAGTGTCCTACCTCCTGCACACCAATCCCTGGGGTGCTTGTTACAACTGTAGATGCCCGTGCTTACTGCTCCGGAACAGTTGGCTTGGGATTCCTGGAGTGGGACCCACAAATCTCCCTACTTTGAAAAAGCCTTGCAGTATCCATGGGCCAACAGTGGATCTGGCTCCTGACTCAACATTAGACAATGTAGCCCTGGGAAGAGAAAATTCAGAACGGAGAAGGGTGGTTGTCCCTTACTTATCCGGTCTGGGAAACTCAAATCCAAATACAAAGTTATCAATTCCCTGAGAAAAAATATTCTAATTTTCTCTGATTATGCAGGAACAGGCTATGTGTCCCACCCATGAAATGTGTGCAACTGGTCCCTGGACCCCAAAAAATATGTTGGCTTCCTTCCCTGCTGGTCTTCCTCATCCCTTTCTGTGGCCCAGGCCCTCATTCGGTTTCTCTCTCTGACCTCCTCACGAGCGCACGGCCTGAGCAACTGTGGGCCTTCAGCACGGGACCCAGACAATGTCTTTATCTCCATGCTCCACAGGTCTAGGCCTTCCTTCTCACCCTCTTCTGTGCCCTGTCCCAGGCCAACCTTTTCTCCTTCCGCTTCCCAAAGAAGAGTCCTGACAGTCAGCTCTGTCTTCTGGTCCATCACCTCGACCTCTGCCTCCAACTCCCGGCTCTCCCTCAGCCTCCATAGGACACGCGTCCTGTGTTACTGTGTGTACTGAGGGCACAGTGGCGGCCAGGCTCTGTTCTAAGTGACTTCCCTGTGTTCACTCAATCTTCCTGGTGCTCCAGCCATGCAAGTGCTGGCATAGTCCGCATCTTGCAGATGAGGAAACTGAGGGACAGCTGTTTGATGGAAGAGCCAGAATTCAAACCCAGGGACTTTAACTTTGGTCCAAATCACATTGAACAACTCTCTTGGCCTTTTAGTGGTTACCAATTGCTTCAACTTTTCATTTGAATTATGTCTGAGATACACACTTACTCTGTTTCTCCCAGTGACAACATCTTAGCCTGGGAGTCAGAGTTTTAAGAGAGAAAAAGTGAGAGAGGATTTGATTGCCCTTCAACTGCATGTCCCTTTAATTCTCTCCAACTCAGGGTAGGGGTCTGGAGTGTGGCCCTTTGGAGGGAGTATGACATCCGGAGGGAAGTCAGGGCGGGATTCAAAGTTGGCAGCCTGATTACCCCTGGGTGTGCCTACTCAGCCCAGAAGCAAACAGAAGCTTGTTCTAGCTGGACATTCCCCACCTCTTGCATGAGAGCTCCCGCCAGGACTCTGCTTGCCCCAAGCCTAGCCGGGGCCAGGCTGTGTGGCTGCAGCACAGGGGAGACATGTGCTTCTATGAAGCACAGTGAAGAGAAGTCTGTTCTCCCCAGTGGCCCACAAGCCTGCAAACACCCACTGCCTGCAAGGGACAGGACGATGCTCGAGAGGGAGAGAGGGGCTGCTCAGGGACCAGCGCCACCAGCAGCACCCGGATGTGCCCTGGGGGTGCAATGGGGTGACTCAGAGCCAGGGCCCAGATCTCTCCCAGCTGGCCTCTGTTGGCTAGTTTCCTTCTCTGGGGGTGCTGCGAGTCCGAGCCACATTCAGGGACTCCCAACCATGGTTTTCTCTTTCATCTCAGCTATTTCTGCTCCGTCGCTGGGGCAGGTGACTGACCCAGAACCTCCATCTTCTCAGCGTCATGACAGGGGTGCAGCATCTAAACCCCATCCCTCCCCGCATGCCACTTTTTTCTTGGGGATCAGATGGGGTAATGGCTGGGGAAGCACGTGGAAAGCCGACGGCTGGCCCAGAGTGGGTACTGCTGGCTGCTAGCCTGGGGAGGGCGGTGGGTAGGTAGGACAGGACCCCCCGCTGTAGGGATCAGAAGACCTCAGAACCCTCTTCGCTTAAACACTGGAGCCCTGGCAGCTTTCCATCAGGCGAGTCAGTAATTGAGCCCAGGTTAGATTAAATCCAGACACATCCCGTGTTTAGTGCCAATTACTCACCACTGACAGGGGTGGGGGTGGGGTCTACACTGGGTCACACCAGGCCTGCTGGTGACTGACTGCTCCTTCAAGCTCAAGGTGAACTGACCTGAAATAGGACTAGTTGCAGCCTCAGCTTTGCTGGGCCTGGAACTGGCACTTGGCTCAGATCTGCTGCTACTTGAGAAATGGTTTTTCTCGCCCTCTCTGTCCCTGCCTATAGCAAAAGATGCAGCACTCGAGTCCGTCTGCCCCTCCTCTGTCTAGGCTGGGCTGGCTGGCAGTGGATTCCTATGAGTGGCAAGAATGGAGAGACTGAAGCCTACCTTGCCCTTTACACTCATCTGAGCTCAAGGCAAAGCCTGGGTGTTTGTCTCCTGCGGACCCTTGAATTCCCCATCACTGTAGGGGTGGATGCAGTGTGTGGCGGGTGGCCATGCAGTCAGGAGGACGAGACGCTATGATTTGTCATCTAGTGCTGAGTTCACAGCTTGGGAGGAAAACAACCCTGACTTGAGAGTGTCGCTTCCCACCATGAAATAGCTTAAGTCAAGCCATGGCTTGAAGCCAGGGTGTGGGAAAGCCACATGCGCCCTCTTCCTGGCCACCCAAGCTCCGCCTTCCGCTGCCCCAGCCCTCTCCCAAAGCTGCCATGCACAGTAGGGTCAAGGACACTAGGGTGACCAGTGTGGTACTCAGCATGGAGCAAGGTATTAATGCAAAACAAGGAAAATTTTGGGGATGAACTTAGAATGAACCTAGGAGGCACCAGAACCCTTGGAAATGGGACCGGTGGTTTGGCTCTGTGGCTCTGTCCTGTACCCCCCACCCCCCAGCCCCACAGAGGAGGGAGGGGACCCAGTGGTGAGCACAGTATAACTCAGATTCTTTGGCTGGCATGACAAAGGCCCAGAGGAAAGCTTTGTCTTTGAAAATTGAAAGCAGTTTTGTTGGGATTTTTATTCTCTCTCTCTCTTTTTTTTTTTTTAAGATTTATTTATTTATTTATTTATTCGATAGAGAGAGAGACAGCGAGAGAAGGAACATAAGCAGGGGGAGTGGGAGAGGGAGAAGCAGGTTTCCTGCTCAGCAGGGAACCCCTTGTGGGATTTGATCCCTGGACCCTGGGACCATAACCTGAGCTGAAGGCAGATGTTTAACACCTGAGTCACCCAGGTGCTCCTTTATTCTCCTTTTTTAATGCAACATTTCCCACTGTTTTTAATTGCCCTCTTAGTAAAAGTCTGTGTATTCGTTATTTACTGCTGTGTAACAAGTTGCCTGAAAAAATAGTGTCTTAAAACAGCAAATATTTATTATAGCACACGAATGTTGAGGTTCAGGAATCTGGGAGCTGCTCAGTTGGGCAGTTTTGGACCAGGGTCTGCAGAGAGAGGTTGAAGTTATGAAGTTGGCGGGGGTTGCTGAAGGCTGGGCTGAGCCCAGAGGTTCTGTTTCCATGAAGGCTCCTCCCACGGCTGTCATCTGGAGGCCTTGGTTCCCTGCTGACACTCACAGAAGGTCTCATTTCCACCTGGTGGGCCTCTGCTGCTTGAGTACACTCACTATATGGCCATTGGCTTACTCCAAAGTGAGAGATCCCAGAGAGAGGCAACGAGACAAGCAGGAAAACACAGGAGCTTTTCTGACTCAGAGCAACAGGCAGAATTCTGTGATAGCCCCCAGATTCTGCCCCCTGGTGCACAGGCTCTGTGTAACACCCTGCTTTGGGGACTCAGCAGGACCTATAACTATGATGGGATCTCATCCAAGTCACTCTGCCACATTATGTGGCAGAAGGGACATTGCAGTTAAGACCCCTAACAAGCTGACTTGGAGCTAATGACAAAGCAGATTATCCCAGGTGGGGCTGATATAATGAGGTGGCCCCTTAAAATGAATCAGAGACATCTGAAGCCTGGGATTTTCCTGATGGCCTTGAAGGAGCAAAGAGGGATCCATGGGTCAAGGCTCCAAGAGCAACTTCTAGGAGCTGACAGCAGTCTCCAGCCAACAGTCAGCCCAATTATGGAGACTTCAGTCCTGCAACAGCAAGGAACTGAATTCTGTCAATAAGCTATGTAAGCTTGCATAAGGACCCAGTGCTTCAGATGAAATCTCAGTCCTGGCCACACCAGATTTCAGCCTTGTGAGGCCACGTGCAGAAGATCTACAGAACTGTGAGATAATAAAGTTGTGTTAATTAAGACAAATTCATGGTCATTTGCTACATGGCAATAAAAAATGACTACACCTATTCTCTGAAGTTACACTTCTGTTGTCACGTCTGCCATCTTTCTGTTTGTCAGTGGTGAGTCACCAAGGCCACAGAGCTCAAGGGGAAGGGTTTGCTCTTTGAAGGGAGCGTCCAAGAATTTGTGAAAATATTTCAAAGCACCACAGACCGACAGTGAGTGCAAGTGGGGCCGTGCTGATACACCCAACACAGAGATGAAATCGGCCAATGTTTTCGGCATCTTGAGTGAACTCATGCAGGATGACATCACAGGCTTAGGTAAGGCAAGCGAGAGTTTTCTTTTAGGAAGTGACAATCCCAACTGCGATGTGGGAGGTTGGTGCTTAATTTATTTTTCTTTTGATGTCCTCTTGTGAGCCTTCTGTAGAGTAATTGTGTAGAACCCAGATGAGGATGGAGAATTCCTGTCTTTAATTTGAAAGTTACAATGTGTTAATCAGCCCCAGTTCGAACCTTGCAGGAGTGCTGAATTTGGGGAGCCTTAGCACTGCAGCTTTCCCAGATGGGGCGGGGTGAGGAGCACTGAGGCAGAGTTCAGATGACAGCCCACAGACCAAATCTTCTGGGACTCTTTCAGCAGGACAAAGCCAACTGTCCCCAAAGCTATACCCTGTTTCTCTGCTATAAAACAGCTTGTGGCTTTGGATGAAACGTCTTCGATATTTGCCATCATGTCAGTCCTTGAAGCAACAGGGAGTTTTCTGGATTTGCTTGAACTATTGGAGACTGCTGGGTAAAAGCACACATGGTGCCTGGCAATTTCTTGAATTCCCACAAAATGTCCCATTATATGGCTACATAGATGAAATGAAAAAACAAATACACCTTTGCACTGTAGCTCCTCCCTCTTCACTGCCTGCTTCCTGTGCTCCGAAGGGCTGAGCGCCTCCGAGGCCTGGGTTGGAATGATAACCGCCGTGAATGGCGGTCTGGGAGGGAGGCAATGGCCCAGAAAACCATCCCTGTAGGGAACAGACGAGGACCACATGCCTGAGGCTTTATCTTCCCGAGAAACAGAGACGAAGGAAAAACAAAAACTGGATCATTTAAAAACATGTCAGCAATCTGCCAAAAGTCAGAGAAGTCAAAAAGCCACACGAGTTCATAAATAAGCCACAGATCCTGACTGGATTTAGTACAAATCCCTGGAGGTTTCGCTTCTCCACAGCGGCTCACAGTTCAGTTTCACTTCATTTCAGCCGTGGCTGGCGGCCGGCGTGGGGCTGGGTGGATGGGCATGGGATGGTCTGTGTAGACCGTCCAGGGACAGGGGTGGGGGGAATTGGAATGGAGACCCCGGAGGGCCTCAGAGCCCAAGGGGCAAGTCAAGACTACTTCCTGTGCCGTGCCTCCATGGTGTCTGTTAACATAACTGTTATCGTTGGTGATGAAGGTCATGGTAGCAAATAAGATGGTCAGGCCTCCCAAGAGAAGAGGGTTTGCCAAGAGGATGTTTATTCAGTCTCCCAGTTCAGGCCTGGAGGGAGCTGTTCCTGCTGGGGAGAATGCCTCTCCCATCTCCATGCAGAACAGGAGTTCTACTGTCCCTGATGCCCTGTGTAGCCTATTCTTTGGGACCCTTAGTATCTTTGTGCATTAAATACAAGAATCAGGAGGGAGAAATCATCTCGCATAAGGGGTGACTATCTTCTGCCAGAATCCAGTGTCATTCCTCACCTGCAGAGACCTCTGATCACCACCACTGTCTCAGGTTGGTGGAGGAAGGTAGGGGTGCCCTCTGCATCTCTGGAGTTTCCTGAGCCCACGGAGAAACAGCGAGCAGAGCTAAGATGTGAGTCAGATTGTTCCATTGACAATAGGTAGGAGAGGACAACCAGCCTGCAAAGCAAGACACCCAGGAGTGGGACCCGCACGAGACTGAGGAAGTGAGATCCTTCCAAACATGCTGCTGTCCTCCAGCTCTGTTGTAAATCAACAGTGTATCTGGGACTTCTTTCTATCCTAGCTTGGAATTCTTTGCCCAGCTAATGGCATTTCTTTGTAGGATGCCTTGAGAAAGAAAGAGGGGCAAGGTTTGGGTTGAAGTTAATGTTAAGGTTAGAATTAGGACGCCAAGCTAGTGCTGAAATACCATAATTGGTCTAAAGTATCAGAATGATTGTCTTCTGTCCGAGAAAACTGGAGAGAACCTGGAAATGTGGAGAGAACCTCTTTTGCCCAGAGAAACACTGATGGAATCCATCTGGCATTGAACGGAAGGCAAAGGCACTTGGCAAACCAAAGCCTCAGACCACACGTGACAAGCAGTTACTCAGCAGGATATCAGGTGATGGGCCTAAATAAGACAGTCAGGGAAAGAACTTTCAAAAATTCACAGGGGAAAAGGAATGATTACAGAGAGAATTTAAAACAATCCTCACCTCAGATGTGTCCCTGCCACACACGGAGCCCAGAAAGGGAAAGTTAACCCTGAGATCTTAGCACTGGGGTTGTCTCGGAGTTCAGGCCTCCTTGAGACCTGAGAGGCCTAGAGGGCCCCTTATGTCATGGCAGGAAGGTGACACAGGGATGTGTGAAGATCCTGGGGGCAGGGCTTGGGGGAGCCCCTGGAGGAATCCCTGGAGTGCCCTATCTCTGCTGATCACGCTGTCCCAACACCCCGACAATGGTTCTGCACCTGCACCTGCTACCAGTGGGTTCTGCGGTAGCAGAGCACAGACTGTGAGGGGCTCAGCTCTGCTGCTCTGACGTGGTATCTGAGAGCCGCAGTTTTGGGGCCCCCTTCCAACCCTCCTGTTCAGGTCTCCTGCCCTTGCATCATTGCTCCGTGAGGCTGGCTGTGTCTCATCTCAATGTCTATGACATCTTGAAAGTGCCTTCTCCATGCAGCTGGGTCCGAATGAGAGCAGAGCCGAATCTGCAGAATCTTGGGCTGTTCTTCCTCCTCAAAAGGCTTCCAAGAACGAGACTCAAAATGGCTGTGTTCCTATGATCAGTACATCAGATAGCTGATTTTTGTCCTTTTCCCATTTTTTGGTACTGTTAAATCTTTATGGTCAGGTCTTATAAAAATAACCAAAGCATTATAGTTAACAGTGTAAATTCGTATGCAGAATACCTTCCCCTGCAGTTTTACATTCTCCCTATTCAAGCGTATGTATTTCATCAGCAAGAAGATATGATAAGACAGGTAAAAAAAGACAGTAGAGTTTTTCTGCACTTGGTTACAAGGTCCAATGGAAGCCACTGAGCAGACTTGAAAGGAAATATCTTGATGAATCATCCAGGTAACAGCAAGAATTAAATACCCTCCATTAACATGGATGGGAATGGTGGAAAGCCATGCTCCTACCACACTCTTCCCTCATTCTCAAAACCACCATCAGCGTTTGGGGTAGGTTCTTTCAGATTGTGTTACTATGTATACTCTATGTTTTAAGTAGATAATACTTACTATACATACAGTATTACAATTCAGTTTTCATTTTGGATCCTATTGGGTCCTTCCATGTCAATCCATGTTTTAGCTTTAGTTTTTCCTGTCTTAGTTTTTCCAATGGCGTATATTAATTTGGTTCTCTGTTATAGCATAATTTATTGAATAATTCCCTCTCAATGAAAAGTTGGGTTTTTGCAAACAGTCTGCAAATGTAGCCTCTATACATATATCTTTACATTCCTATGTTCATGTTTCTGTATTATAAATTCATAAAAGTGGAATTTCTTGGTCTAAGAGTGTAACAGATTTGATGACATTTCCCTCCATAAAGTTTATACTTGTTTATAGCTCCATTGGTAGTCTGTAAGGAAGACTCAAACTAGCCTGTTCAGAAGGAACCAAAATCAAGATGTAGGAAGTTGTCCAAAGCAGACAAGACCATCAAGATACCAGGACTACTCACTGGATAGAGGATCTTCCGAAGGGGACTATAGGAGTTCAGGGCTGAATGAAGACAAGGAAGAGTAAAAGGTGTAAGGGTTGAGTGACTCAGGCCAGAAACCTTTAGCGGGCTGCCATGACAGAAGGAAAACATGCATTCAGCTAAGTTAATTAAACCAAGCTGTATTGTTTTTCTTGGCATTCTTTGCTTCCCCTCTATAACGAATCTTTCTGGAAAGCAGCCTTCACTCTGTCCCTGGTAGGAAACTGATATCTCACCTAGGAATTGGGCATAGATTTCCTCTTTTTTCCCTTGATTGGGGATTCACCCACCAGATTCTTTGGTATTTTTGTAACTGTTTTTTAATTTCATTTCACACATGCTAAAGAGCATTTTTAATTTTTCATGTGTCTTTTATTAAAGTGATTTACGGAAAACATGCTGAGCTGTGGCTTTTGGAAACAATAGGGGTAGAATATTGCCTGTTTTATAACCAAGAGCACGTTGATGAGTAAAATGGCAGGGCTTCCAAGGGCTGGCAAAGCACATCGTTGGAGAGGGTCCTTCTGGGCTACGCTGAAATGGATCTTATTGCATGATGCAATGATGGGAAAGACACCTCACAACAAGCCCCACTGATAACTGACTTCTTGAAAATTCTCCTTCATGTACCTACTGCTTCATCAAGAACCTACTGACAGAAATTACAAAGACTTGCAGTTTATGCTTTGTACACATGACCTAGAGTTGGTGAATGTTAATTTCCCTATTTTTTTTTTTTTATGAACATCTGTGAGTGAACAATAGAAACCACTCATGGCAACCTAGGAGCCCAGGCTGGGTGGGCCATGAAAGCCCAGGATTCTCCTATGAGGCAGGTCTATGCAACGGCTCTGAGGAAGCCCAGATGCGTAGTTGAGACCCCTGCACGGCTGGGCAGTGAAGTCCCTTAGAAAGTTCTCTGGGCCTTATGTTAATAATCTAAAACATAGCTCCTCTTGTTTCAGAGGCAAAGCAGGATGGAATGGTGGAAGGGGTAGGAGAATGGACAGTGAGGCGAAGGAAGTGGATAGCAGTGCTCCATGTTGCCAACTGGAGAAGTAGGAAGAGAGGAAAATGCTTCCCTGGGTTTAGTGATAAGATTACTCAGATTTTGCTAAGTGGTCTCTGTTAAAAAAGAAAAACAAGTCCAAACTAGAGTCACTTGCCCCCAAGACTTAATTACAGATTCAATCCAACCCAGGAATCCCTTTCAAAAGTCGATCTGAAATTTCCTATCAGCACTAGTGAGGTCAAGCCAATATACACCTTGCCTTTCACTCCTTCCCAAACAATCTTGCCTAAACAACCCTTTGCTAAAAACCTCTTGCCCCATCTTCCTTCCTATAAAAACCTTCTATTTTGTACCACACTCAGGAGCTGGAATTGGAATGGAATTGGAATGCTGCCCAATTCATGAATTGCTTAATAAATTGATTAGATCTTCAAATTCACTCAATTAAATTCTGTTTTTCAGGCAGTGGTTGAAGCAGGAGCCAGACGTCTCTGCTATAGCTTGTTCCTCTGTGGATCTCATAGCCCTTCTTCCTCCTCTCCTTCACAGAGGACTGACACAAACAACACTTGACTCCAGAAGAGCCTCGCTCATATGCAGGTGCCATGAGGAGCCCAGGCCTACACTTTGCAGGTCACAGGGGTGGCTGTGGTGATAAAGGTGTCTCACCTCTGGGACCTCTGTCCCTAATAGGACTCTGTTGGGATGTGTCTCAGTCAAGAACAAGGTTGGAATTTCAGGCATGGATAAGATACATGATATCCATTCATGACACCCCCGTCAGCGACCTCCTCTCCAGGATGCAGGCACCATCAATACTCTGTTCCCTTTTCTCTCACTTCTTTTCTCTACTACCTTCTGCTCTCCCTGCCACAGAGGAGCATTCAAGGAGCCCACCCTTCCCTATCAATTTTTAAACTCCATCCAGGGGCCTAGTCAGAGAGCAATAGGCAGCCACAATATAGGAGGCCTCTCTGGACAGAACCCAGCTGCTCAGAGGTGAGCTAGGGCCTACCTGCCAGCACACAGACCACATAGGGAGGCTCTGAGGGTCTCTGGAAGTAAGCAGGAAGCAGAGGACATGGATGGTCATTCATCATCGGGGGATCTTAGAGAGGAAAACACTAACAATCATTAAATTGCTACAGTGCTTGGTGCATACCTGGTTCTAAGCTTTTTGCACACATGACAAAGTTAAACCTCACGATGGATGGATAACCATCTCCTATCCCCACTTTACAGATGAAGAAATCATGACATCAAAATGAAGGTGACTTGCCTGAGATCTCCTAGCTACAAGTGATAGGGTCTGTATGCTTAAGGACTTTATTAAGGAACACGAGATGGGACAGTCTTTGGAGTCAAACGGAAATGCGTCTCCACATGGATCCCACAACTTACTATATGTATAAACTCATGTATATGATAATACAACACATATGTGTTATAACGTTAAGATACATATGTATCTTTGCATTATAGCATATATGTGTTATATATTGTTTATATTATATTTTACCTGTGTGTGTATATATATCAAAGAGTAGATACATTCCCACTGGTGCTGAGGCGGGAGGAGAGGCTGGATGGTAGATGAGAAGGCAAAGACGTTTGTCTTGTCCTGTGGCGTTGGGAGCTGTCTGCTCGGCAAAATAACAACCAGGAGAAGCATCCATACCCCACGGCCACTCACATGCCCGGGACACAGATGTGGGCTCTCCCCCACCTCCCAGACAAGGAAGAGTAGAAGGAGGGACAGGGAGACATGTTGAGACAATCAAGTTATTTCTGGGTAAGCCCAGCTTCCTCTCACTCTGCCAGGGCTGGCTCATGTCTTGGAGGAGCTGAGTCTTCTCAGCAAACTAAAATAAACCCCCCAAATCCTGCGTTTCTGCAGGGGCCCACAGGCAGCAGGAAGCCAGAGCAGACCTTCCAGAGCAGGCTTCCGCCCTCAGCAGCCCGTCCCCCGCCGAGCTTCCGGGAGCCCGGCCTTCCGCCTGCAGCCAGAGCCTCCTCGCGGGGCGGCCGCTGCTCACGGCCTCCAGAGGACGTCTGTCTTCCTGGCGCCTTTGATTCTGGGAGGGCCCTGCTCAGCTGCTCGGCCTGTGATAACGCCTTGTCACCAGAAACAAAGGAAGCTGCTTCATCTCTCCATGCCGCCACATTCTCAAGGGCGGCTCCGTGCTTCCGGGGGAGGCTTTGTTTCCTCAGGGGCTTGGGTGACTCAGGTCTGCGGAGGCACCCAGGCTGGGACAGCCGGAAGGCTCAGGACGGGGGACACCTGCCCCCCAACCTCAGCTCGGCTGCCAGTCTGCCCTGTGACCTGATGTGAACCATTTTCCTTCCAGATGTTTGTTTCTCCACCTGGAGAATCAGGGAGGTGGGCTGCATCCATTCCTGCTCTTTAAGCGGGCATTCCAGAGCCGTGGTTCTCAAAGTCAGGCACCCGTGGGTCACCAGGGCCCACCCCCATCCTCAGAGCTACTGGTTTAGTTCACACAAAGTAAGTCTTGAAAACTGATTTTTTTTTAAGGATTTTTAAAATTTGTTTGACAGAGAGGGAGATCACAAGTAGGCAGACAGAGAGGGGGAAGCAGGCTCCCCACCGAGCAGAGAGCCCGATGTGGGGCTCCTCCCAGGACCCTGAGATCATGACATAAGCTGAAGGCAGAGGCTTAACCCACTGGGCCACCCACGTGCCCTGAGAACTGGGGTATTTAACAAGTTCCCAGGTGATGCTGACGTTATCAGAAACCTAACTTTGAGAACCAGCTCCAAGGAAACATTATGTATTTAAGAAAAACTAGACTTTTTTAATATGGATTCTAAGTTTGGGCTTGGCATCCTTGTTTGATTTTTGTCAGTTTCCAGTAGATTTTTACATGTTATCATATAAAATACAAATCTTGGTCTAATATATTCTGTTAATCTATGTCTCTGCTTCACCTTCATATGTAGCTATAAACAAAATATCATACCAATTAGATGTACAATTAATGGACTTTTCCATGAATTGGGTTGGCATTAGGTGTTAACACTGGGAAGATTGGCAGTGGCTACCCAGGCTTGAACACCCTGTGACAAGTTTCTGAAATACAAGTTAGGAGTATGCATAAGGAGAAATTGCATTTTTAAAAATTCAAAATTTTAATCCTTAACTGTCAAAGCAAATCATGATTATATCTAGATTTTGAGTTTGTTGTAACCTGGGTGCATAGTCAGAGCTTAACGTTCACTTAATCTCACTTGATCTTTATGCCAACCCAGTGAGGGAAATGCTACTATTCTGGTCTATTAGAACCTTGATGAAGTAAAGTGAGGCTCAGACGATCAACCCCTTGTGATAAAGAAAGATCTCAGTTTGTCAGACTCTGGATCAGTGATTCTCAAAGTGCCCCTGACTAGCAGCATCAGCATCACCCGGGAATGAGTTAGAAATGCAGCTATTCAAGACTTACCCAGACCTATGGAATCAGGAAGTCTGCAGGGGGACAAAAGTCTGTCTTAAGAATAAGCCTTTCAGGTGATCCTGGCACATGCAGAAGTTTGAGAGTTGCTGTCTGGAGATTAAGCCTTTAAACACTATGCAACCCACTTTTCTAAACATGTATTCTGTGGGAAATCAGCTCATGCTTAGTCATGGTGCTTAAGGAATCATTAAGCCTTGTGTCCCTGAGCAGACTGAAGTTAAGGGCCAAGTCCACCATGCTGGGTATGGGCTTTCAGTACCCACCCGAACATGTCATTGAGTCCTTGTTTCTCCTGTGCCCTGCCAACCGCACTTGGACCTTCCTCAGTGCTATTTTCATTTGGTCCAGTTCCACACATGGGTGTTTGAATTCGACTTGCCTTTGCCAGTGTAGATAAGATCCACATTCCTTCAGTCTACTTTAATTTATACATTTGTAAGGACCAGTCTAGCAACTGATGCAGCTGTCATACAGAGCAAGCAATCTGAGGGAAAGAAAAGAGAACTGTTAAAGACACATCCTCATTGTTAAACTGAAAATCGTCAGTGACGGCACCCTGACAAATTGATAAAGTAACTAAGAGCAGAAGGGAGATGGCAAAAACAAACTCAGCCGATTCTGTTAACCAAAAATTAATCTTGAGAGACAAATATTAAGGGAAATTTGGTAAAGATGGTGAACTCATATACCCTCATTTTATTTCCACCTCCCACTCCAAAATCTTGAAAAGTTGCACCAAAGGTATCTTACAAAATTAATAACAGAGTGAGAAAACAAATACATATCTCTATAGTAGGCAGAAACTATGAGGAATCCTTAAAAAACTACAAGTAGGGGCACCTGGGTGGCTTAGTCGGTGGAGAATCTGACTCTTTGGTTTTGGCTGGGGTCATGATCTCGGGGTCATGAGATTGAACCCTGCCTTGGGCTCCATGCTCAGCACAGAGTCTGCTTGAGAGTCTTTCTCCCTCCCCTCCTCCCCCCAACCTATGCTCTCTCTAACAACAGCAACAGCAACAGCAGCAGCAGCAGCAAAAATAAAACAAAACAGTAAGAGTAAATGAGATTAGTCTGAAGAAGGACACTATGGGTCCGATTTATACAGGAGAGGACTTTTACCAAAGGTGGGTGTTTGAAGCCCAAAGGCAGTGAATGTGGGAGCAGGAAGGGAGTCTGTGAGATGAACAGGCAGATCACAGGGCAAAATAAGAACAGCCAGTGCTGCAGACTCTGCCCCCCCCTTCCCTACCCCCTGCTCTCTCCATCAGGTGACCGTGCCCAGTTGTATACCTGAGCCCATCAGTCAGAGTAGTGACCTGAGTGTCTGGAAATGTGCAGAAGAATAATGGGTAATAATGAGTGGACACTTGGCCTGATGCCTGATCCTAGGTCTCTGCAGCTGGGAACCAACAAATAGGTCCTAGCGTACAAGAATACCAGATTCAAAGATGAGCAGATACCAAGAATCACCAGGTACCCAAGAAAGGCCAGGACCAGAATAGGAACAAAATACATGATTTGAGCATGTTCAATCCTCCCCACAATAGCCTTTTATGATATTATGTGGTCAGTTCATCATTTTTCTTTCTTAAATATGAACTCTGTGGCATAGGCAAAGGCACATTAAAATAATTTTCCCCCAAGCAAGGGCAAATTCAAACTCCTCCCTGGCTGTCTTTCCAGGCATGGGACATCCAGATCTGATATGGGGAGTGAGAAGGAGGGAGAGAATTGTAGGATCTGCCTTTCTCTTCCAAAGCCTGTTTGATGGAAAGCATTTCATTTTTTACAATTATAATGAAATATAAGATCCAGGTTGTTTTTGTGTTGTATTTTATTTTTACAGTCTGAAAAGTAACCACTGGAAATGAGAAATTGGATATGTAACTTGCCAAATTCTGAACAATCGAAGGGGGAAAATATTACTGGAATCAGCCCACTGAAATAAAAGAAGATAAAACAGGAATACTAGGAACATGATAAATACAAAACACAAAATAAGAATAGGACCAAACTTCTCAGTTATCAGACTACATTAAAAAAAAATAAGTAGGCTAAACTTATCTACGCGAATACCAACTACCTAAGAGTGCTTCAAAAGGCAAAATTCTTATGTACCTAAAGCAAAATGACACAGAAAGGTTGACACTTTGACACTTAGGAAATATGCAAGGATCCAATAGATATATTTTATATCAGATATAGGGGGAAACATCTAAAAATGATAAATAGGAAAATATACTTGTATTCATAATCCCAAATTAAGACATTATAGTCATGAATATTTGCATTTCCAAATGCTGGTTTTAGTACTGGTTTCGAATATTGAAGAAATTACACAAAAATACATAATACAGTAGAAACAGTTATAATACATTGCACAAAATTTTGCAAATCAAAGAGATAGAAATAAGGATATTTATATTACTAGTAATATAATTAACAAACTTGACATACTAGTAAACAAAGAAAGTCTTGTAAGCCACAAAGAGATAAAACACATTTTTAAGAAGTATTAATATGTTCGTGCAATATTTATAAATATTTGTCATGAACTAGGTGCAAGAACTTACACAAGCTCTATTTAAATAAAGCAGAAATTCCACCAACCATATTTTCTGACCACAACATAATAAAATTAGCAAGTAAAGACAAAGGATGACAAAAACATTTAGTTACATGGTAATTCTAAAACTATTCTATCAAAGGACCCGAACCCCAGACAAGGAGACTTTTTAAAAAATATAAATCACTATCCTCCACCTCCAGATCCCTTATCAATAATATAAGTCATAGTTAATTTTATTGGACCTTGATGGGATATGTAAATGTGAGACTATTAAAAAGTTTCCAAAGCATAGGGCTGCCTGGGTGGCTCAGTGGGTTAAGCCTCTGCCTTTGGCTCAGGTCATGATCCCAGTGTCCTGAGATCCAGCCCCACATAGGGCTCCCTGCTCACTGGGGAGCCTGCTTCTTCCTCTGCCCCCGTTCTTGTTCTCTGTCTCAAATAAATAAATAAAATATTATAAAAAAAGTTTCCAAAGCATAGAAAGCTTTTGTAAATTGTCTTAATTGATTATAGAAGGCCAACATCACACTGAAGCCTGAACTTAACAGTGATAACAATAGAAAGTATCCTTAGAGCAATTGTTTTTATGAATATAGATGTAACATTTATTAATGAAACATTTTTACATTAATCCCAGGAAATATTCAAAGAACAAAATACCATGAACTAGCCAGATTTATTCCGAGGGGTGTAGAAATAATATATTAGCTTGAAACATGTTAATATAATTTTATAACAACCATTCGTTAAAGGAAAAAAATCCCCAAATTATCTCATTTATTGCTTAAGTGGCAGATAATAAAATTCAAAAACTGCTCCTGTGTTTTCCCCACATTAGAGAGAGTGCCTGGTATAAATACCCTGTTTATACCATATTTACCTGGTAGGGATCTGTGGCTAAGTTGGGACTAAAATAAGGATGTCCACAGTCAGTATCAAGTCTTAGTATTGCCATGGTCTCGCATTTTTAACTAGTCACAAAAGGAAGGAGAAATAAGGAAATCAAACAAGTATGGGAAAGGAAAAAAAACAAAAACAAAACGCTTATTATATTTAGGTAAGACTCTCATGGTTCTCTGGAAAGTAATCTGTAAATATAACCAAAGGCCAGTTAACATCCCTACGGTATGTCATTCCGAGTTTTCATCTAGAAGAATAACTGTCCAAATTAGCAACACAAATGCTGAGCTAAGGGTCCAGGCGCAGACGGGTTATCTGAACAGATTTCACCCTCCCTCATCACGCCATAATGCCCATCAGTGTGTGGAGATGCTCTAGAGAAACGCCACGGAAGCACACGCAAAGACACATACGTGTAAAGATGTCTCCTTAAATGTACCGGAAAAGGAAGGATTAGCGAGGGAATGTGTTGTGACAAGCCATGAACCATTTCAGGGGAAAATAGTGTTAAATTCATACCTCATACCGAAATGAATTCCAGATGGGCTAAATATTTTAATGTTTTAAAAATGAAGAAATCATGAAGGCAATAGAAGAAAATAGAATAGAATGTTGTATGAAACATACTTTGTGTGAAAGTTCTTTCCAAGGATGCAAACCAAATCTGAAATAAATGTAGGAAAAGATCAATACATGTTCATATATAAAAAAATCAAAATGTATGCTGAAATAAAACAAAAACCTGCTGGATACAAAGTTAAGAGATAAGGAAAACTAGGGGGAAGGGCAGGAAGGAAGGGAATTGCCAAATACATATAAAAAGATTACTATAGTTATTACATGAAAAACTCATATAAAATATTAAGAAAAAGGTAAACAGCGATCTTTAAAAGTGGAGAGAGAATACAAACAGGCAATTTGAATATAATAAAATGAAATGCAAATGACCAATAAATATGAAAACACCTTAGTGGGATTAAATTAATAGCCCCAAATCAGCACAGCTTAAAAAAGAATCTTAAATGTTAACAAGGACTCTGGCCATTTTTGCCTATAAACCTCTGCTAGGAACAGCATTACAACCTACCTGCAGGGTCACGGGCAGGAATTCAAAGCACATTTCCCGGACTCTGGAAACTCCAGCTTCAGGAAACTCTTCTAAAGCAATAATTCAGGAAACCACCATGGTTCTCTTTTTCTTCACTGGAAAAGAAAAGGACACATTTTAAGTGCCTATCGATACAGGATTAAGGGTATCGAGGAAGCTCTGTTCTTTAAAATATCACACAGAAAATTACCTAAGATACACATCTATATTTACTAACATGAAAATCTATCCATAATGATTATTAAGTTAAAAATCTGATTAAAGGATAGCATGTATAATAGGATGAAAAAATGAGATGTGTGTGGCTCTATCTAGAAACATATGACCTCAGATGTTAATATTTCAATTTTGGCACACTCCTATTGATAGAAGTAAATACTTATTCATGTTAACATAAAATAGAAAGACAAGTTGGATGTAGAATATGATCTCTAGCCACCTCTCTCCCCCGGAAGTTGCCCTCTATATACAATATGGATTTTTAGAGAAATCACAAAAATATTAACCGAAATTTTCTCTGGGTGGGGGAATTTAGAAAAAGTGTTATTTTCTCCCTTTCAGTTTGTATATAGTTCCTCAGTTTTCCAAAGTGAGCATGTGCCAATTCTCTAATTTGAGAGAAGAGTTAAAACAAAGGGTGGGCGGTCCTTCCTGGCACCAGCATGCACCCCCCCACTCCCCACCGTAGAACCATGGCGTGATGCTGGGGGCACTGAGCAGGAGTCCATGAGTGGAGAGGGCAGAAGCACTGCCTGAGCCCACACCATGCTGGCACAGATCTGGTGGCCTGTGCCAGGAAAGCATATGCCCACAGACCTGACCCACACGGGGAGTCTTTTCCCAGAGAAGCCTGGCACCTTGGAGAGGATCCCTGAAGGGGATGATGTTATGATCCCTTCATAACAATCTTCAAGGTCCAGCACCCTAGAGATGTGAGCACTCAGGGTAAAATCTTTCATGTAATGGCAGGGTGACAGATTTATTTATTTATTTTGAAAGAGAGAGAGAGCAGGGGGAGGGGCAGAGGGAGAGAATTTCTAAGCAGACTCCTAGCTGAATGTGGAGCCAGACATGGGGCTCCATGTGGGGCCTCGTGATGGACAGGATCCCAGAACCCTGAGATCATGACCTGAGACTAAACCAAGAGTCAGCCCCTCAACGCACTGAGCCACCCAGGTGCCCCAATTGGGATATTCTAATTCAACCCAAAAGATTGTTTTACGTGCCACATTATACAACTATGTACTCACATTACTTACTATATATATTGTGTGTGTCTGTGTGTATAACATGTATATTGTACATGCATGTATATTGTATAAAGAGAAATGTTCTGTTCATAGACTCTGCTTATATTGCAGGGTTTTGCTGAAGTAATTTCTCTCTGCCATCCACCCGTGGAGGTCCATCCTCTAGATCTGAGAGGGGCGCTGTAGGCAGAGTTCCTCCCGAGTGGGAGGCTCTTTGCAGGCCTGTCTGTGCCCCAGCTGCATGTCCACTTCCTTTCCTGAACACACACCTGACCTGACCTGCCTGAGAGAACAAAGGCCAGGGTCTTACATCTTTTAGTTTCTGGAAGGTTGCTGGTGTTTGGTAGAGTGAGGCAATTCAGCCTTGCCAGAAGTCAAGGGAGTAAGTGAGGTAGAGGGAAGAACGGACATGAAGGAACTCATCCGGAAGTAGTCTTCAGTCGCGCCCCAACCCTGTTCCCAGGTCACATGGTCTAACTTCTGTCACAGCATTTTCACCACAGTCTGTGAATCCTTGCATTTAAAACACTGGACTCACTGGACACTGAGTTCCCTGATGGCCACGGTCACCTCTGAAGCACAGGACCCAGCATGGGGCTTCATTCACCTTTGAGCCTAAAACTGTCCATTGAGTGAATGCATGAATGAATACGTAAATACAGAAACACACAGAGATGTTTTTAGAGTTAGTGATGCCCCTACAAATCAATTATCACTGTTTGTGCTGTGAATACTGGCCTACTTCACCAGATATTTGTCTGGCTACTTTATCCTTGAGGAGAAGATGCCTAATTGCTGGTTTCTAAATGCCTCAGCATCTGGCCCGTCTTAGTGACAGACATGCCCTCGGGCTGGAGCCTGTGATGATCCTCTCCCTGGGATGATGTGTGGTCAATGGTTTTGATTTTCCAGGGCTGGTTTAACAACTTGTACTTATTTACATGAGCTGTAGCGACACTAACCACCCATCATTAGTGGCGTTGAGATCCCTGTGGCCATGGTCTTATGGACTGTGATGGTCAAGACAATATTAGGAATGTATGCTGGGGGGGAGGGGGTCTTGCATTCTATCATAGAGAAAGAGTAGCCAAAGAATGGCCAAGTCACTCACAGCCACCTGCTTCCGGCTTCCCTGGAACTAATTAATCTCCTGGTGTCAGAAATCTGTTGGCCTTGAGCCATGAGCAGGGGAGGCTGGGGCAAGCTCCGTGAAGCAGGCAGAACTGGTAGCCAGGAGCCAGCATGGGGAGTCGAGGCTTGGATAATGAAAAGAGAGAGAAAAGTTGAGAACCTGGAATATTTCGAGATTCTTGGAAAGAGTAAGAAGCGCAAATGGGTGGTGATGCTTGAGAGAAGAGTCCCTCCCAAGATTTTTTTTAACAGCCCCAAGAAGGAAAAAATAAGACCTATGCTAATGTAGGCCAAAATCATTGTCAATGTTTAAGACAGACTATCAGGGAAATCTCTGTTGAAGGTGGGGTGGGTGGCCGGGAAAGGGAAGGGATAGCCATTGCTGGAAAGGTGCTCAGTGCCTTCATCTGTGCTGGGGATCCTTCCAGATCAAAGCACTCAATGTGCTTACAATGTACTCCGTTACAAATTCTTTCAGCATAGCATATCAAGGGGAACATGACATCAGAAAGTGTCCTACGACAAAAATACCTATGTCGCATGACACGCAAGTGCTTGGCATGACTTCAGCTCTCTTTGTTACTGTTATCAAATAAACTGGCAGGTCAAGAAATAAAGATATTTAAATAACTAGGTGTTCTCTCCGCTGTCCAGCTTGTCTCCCATCCCCGTCAAAACCAGGACCCAGGGGTCTCTCATGCTGTGAGGCTAGAGTTTGTCTGAGGAGGCCGTAGACGGGAACACACTGGGTTATCCGCCAGCGTGATCATGGGCGAAGAGCGGTTAATTGATCTGTGAGGTGCTTCCACTGCCTTCCCCAGATAGCATGGGCATTTCTTCTACCTGTGGACACGGTGCTAGTAAGGTACAGGAAGCCAAGTGTGACCCCATAACTGATGCCAGTCCAGGGGCTCTGCCCACATGGGCCTCCACACCACCCCACCTGGGGACCCAGCAGAGGAGAGTGAAGGGGCCTCCCACCAGAACTGTGAGGTGACCTTGAGCAAAACAGTAACCTCAAGCTGTTGAATCTCTTGGCTCAGCATCTGTAAAGTGAGAATAACAGGGTGGGTTTTAGGAGTGGACGGGTATAGATCCCTTCACAGAGCATCTTGCCACGTCCCCCGGCGTCCCATCAGGCTGGCTGCTGGCGGAATTACTGTCATTATTGCCCTGACATTGTCCTTCTTTGAACGGCGAGGTGACATAAAGCGTCGTGTGCCCAAGGAAGCTTTGTTTATTGGCAACAAATGTTTGAAAGACAATAATAATAAAAAAAAAAAACTAGAACATTTTGGGATTAGAGTCCAAAAATAAAGAGCAATCTCAAACAGAGAAAAATAAAGTTAGAAAGAGGGTACTACGTATGAACAGATTGAGGTACAGAACAATCCTTTCTGAGGTTTATCAGTGTGAGTCAAGGCCAAGTATAAATAACATTGCTGGGACAGTCAAGGTTTTACTGCAAGACCAGTAAAGGGGTTCAAGCGGGACTACTAAGGATATTAAGGAAAAGAGGGGATTGAATTTTATTATCAGTAAATTAGAACATTTTACCCCAGAGGGGTGGGTAATGGTGAAATCACTCCCTCTGCCCCTTTAAAAGTCACGAAATAGGACCGGAGTTCAAATAGACACATCAGAAACCACAAGAGTAAGAGCACTTAGGAGACTGGAGTGTTGGGATTTGACATAGAAGAGGCCCCCGGAAAGGGTTCCCTTCCCAACCACAGGCCCATAAGACATCCATCCATGCCCAGGATGTGCTAGGAGACGCCCAGGGACAAGAGGGTCATCCACCCAGTCACTGAGCACCCTGGAGGACAGACGACAATAATCCCCCACCTCCATGTGACCCGCACGGGGTGGGGTGGGGGGCTTATACCTTGTTTCCCCTGTGGGGTCTCATTTGATCTCACTTCAGCTCATTTTAAACTTCTAAAAGAAATCGTGTGAGGCCTCTAAGGTTGCAGGAGATCGGCTGGCTGGCTCAGGAGAGCAGAGAGTCGCCAGCACAAATGGCCCCCTTGCCCTACTCGAGACCCTCACACGGACACTGGCGTGGGAATGAGTCGGCTCCAGTTCAGGTATAACTCACAGAAGGGGGGATGGCTGAGCTGACCCGACGAGTGGGGAGAAGGAGAAGAAACGTAGAAACAAACACCCTCCCTTTACAAAGTGCGCTGGCAACAGAGTCTGTGAAAAGTAAATAGAGCCAGCTAAAGCATGGGTGTGTTATAGGTGCACGGTTACCAACAGATGCACCAGAAGAATGTCACAACGCTACACATTTTGAGGAGCAGAGGACGGAAGGGGTTGCTTGTAGGGGAACCAAATCCTGCAGATCTCCAGCAGAGTGTGCGGGGGCAGCTGGGTAAGGCACAAAGATGGATGGAGACCAGTGGAGGCGAAGCCCAGAATGTAGAGTTAGGGCAGTGCCCTCAGAGCAATTACCAAGGGAAAGTGGAAAATCTCTGTGGGTTGGTTCTGGGCTTGGCATAACTCCAGGTTTTCGTGAGAAATGGCCACTTGGTATTATAAGCCTGTCTTAATATTTGATTCATTAATTATGAATGTGTATTACTTTAATTTAAAAATGATGTAGAACCCATGTGCTGTACTTCTAGGACAGAGATATGTCCTGTCTTTTCCTAGAGAAAATTTTGAGGAGAAATCCCTCAGGATACTATAAATACTATGCTTGCCAGGAACATCATTGCTCACACCTCTTCGTTTTAAAATATCTGTTTCATTATTATCTTGGTAGAGTAAGGCCACCAGATGAGGGGATGCCAGCCATTGACAAGACAGTTCGTTACTTGCTATTCCCAGAGGGGAGGACACCCACACAGGGCCACCCAGCGTAGGGCCAGGGTTGATGAGGAAGGAGGAGTGGAGGGGAAAAGGGGGTAGGAGCCCTTCTTGTGGTTTCTGTCAGGAGGATTGGGCAGGCTGAATAATTTCAGCAGCCTGGGGGCAGGGGTGCTGTCCCCAGTGTCTAGTACTTGGCCCTGGAGTGATCAGGGCACACGGGTAGGGGTCCAGAGAATGGAGGTGTTAAAGGGAGTGGGAAGTGGTTAACCCTAGGAGGGATAGGCCCTCACCAGGCCAGCCAGGCCCTAAGATATCCAACCATTAGAGTAAAGAAAAACAAAATACATGGTTAATATATCTTTTAAAATGGTTTTCTTCTGTTCAAACCCATCCAGTGCCCATTACCTACATTAGTAAAATAATATTAAAAAGAAAGTAACCATTGCTAGATATCACCACAACAGGTAGAGGCCCACAGAGGCCTTTAGCCCATTAGCCGTCATAGATGGGTTAGTGATAACAATCTTCTGTTTATTTGCCCAGCATTTCCCGTCATCAGCCTCTCTGCCTCTGAGCCAGAACCACACACGGGGCCCATCTAGCGGGCGGCCCATCTTAGGCGCGCAGGATGAGTGATTCTTCTGGCCCTGGGCCTTGCAGAGCAAGCAACCTTCTGGTTTGACTTTAGTTCGCTCTGAAGAAGAGAACACACCCACGCCACCCAGGAGAGTTCAAGACATACCATCTCAAAAATTGCTACTTTGGCTATCTATCAACTTGTTTGTGCTTTTGCTGTGCATGAGCTAAGTTCTGCTCCCAAGCCTTCCCAAGCCCTGGACGAGTAGAGGATGCATTTTGGGACCTCTAAACAGTGGTCCCCATGAAAACTACAGAGTCCCATCTGATGTTTTATCTGTGTGGTCTCATGTTACTCCAATCAATCATTTGCAGGAAGGTCATTGGTAAAAGCCTAGAAATAAGAAATAGCGATGATACCGAGTGAGGGCCTCACTCCTGGAAAAGAGAAGCAGAGTGACAGCCTTTGCTTTGGGCCCTACCTAGCTTGGTGATGTCTTCATAGCCCAAATAAGTAAAAGAGTCCTGTGCCTTTAAAAAGAAAAAATCTGGGGTGCCTGGGTGGCTCAGTGGGTTAAGCCTCTGCAGGGTCCTGGGATCAAGCCCTACATAGCGCTTTCTGCTCAGCATGAAGCCTGCTTCCCCCTCTCTCTCTGCCTGCCTCTCTGCCTACTTGTGATCTCTCTCTGTGTTAAATAAATAAATAAAATCTTTAAAAAAATAAATAAAAATTTAAAAAAGAAAAAGAAAAAATCTGGAACCTACTAGTCCTTTTCATTTTTCCCAGTGAATGGTTGGCAGAAATCTTCCAAATTGTTTACTTAATAATTTGTTAAAAAGTATAGTTTTGCAGCTGGGTGATTTGTTTACTTTTTTCCCTCCGAGAATCAAGTGTTACATCCAGAGTTTGCTTGTTATGATGGAAGCCGTGTGGTCGATTTGGATTTTGATGAATGTCCCACTCCCCCACCTGAGGCTGTAGAAGACTTGCTTTGGAGGCCTGCCCTGGCTCCCCTCAATGTTGGCTGTCATGTCCCCTTTTCTGGCCCACTGTCTGGTTTCCGTGGCCTGCTATTGGGAAGTTTAAGGGTGCACCGGAAACAACCACGCGTGTCCGTCAGGTACACAGGGCGCTCTGGTGCTGCTCCCTCGGGGACAGCTGGCTGCCTAGGAAAAGTGAAATCAAATCAGTTAGTAACAAGCAAAGTCTAATGAACTGTGGCCTCTTTTAATCATAAACAGACCGTTTATCTGCTGAAAACATCACGTGGGCCAAAGAATCAGAGAACTTTTTAGATGAATAATCCATATGGTTTTCGATGCAAGAGAGGGAGGGAGGGAGAGAAGGAAGGAGAGAGGGGGAGGGCGCCAGTTGGCTTCCTGTGAGCTGATGTGTGTGCACGGAGTTGGGTCAGCTCTTCACCTCCCCCTTCGGCCTCCTGGCCCCAGATAAAGCTGCCCTCACTCCGCTTGGGATGGACAATTCACAGATGATTCTGGGTGACACAGAGGTATGATGGGGGAACACGGTCCAGACGAAAGCCCACAGGCGGGAGCTTCAGTATAGGTACCACCGATGCTGCCCAGTGGTGACATGCTCAGGGACGGCTGGCCTGGGGGCAGGGGGAAGCATCCATGTTTCAGCTTGATGAAAGGTCCAGACGTCCCTGTAAAAAGTTGGCTGCCCAGTGTGACTGGGAAAGACCAGAAACTTGGCCCTGGTCGGTTGGGTTTGGGGCTCTCTTCCTTTCATCTCTTTTTCTCCTGTGGGGAAGACACTAGAGATTGTGGACTTGGCTGAATCCATGGGAAGCAAGACACGGTGAGATTCAGGTGTGAGTCAACTGAGCTCACCCCCTGTGAAAACCTGCAGAGGAATTTGCACCTTATGGCGTGTCAAGGTGAAATTCCACTAAGGAAACCAGAGAGAGTGGTACCAGAAAGATGTTTTCTGCCTCAGGGGGCAAGTGGCTTCTCTTCAGCCCTTGGCACTAGGAGCCCCAGAAGGCTTGTTTCTGAGCAGCCGATTCCCAGAGGGCAAGGGAGAGAGAGGCCTGTGGGTGCCCATTGCCTGTAGATGCTCACCACGAGATCAGGAGTGTAGTGGGTGCACGGGGCCCCGTCCAGAGGGGAAAGGCCAGCCTGAAGAGAGAAATGACCCTCAGAGAGGCGTCAGGGAAACCACCCCCCAAACAAAGAACAAAAGTGAGCAGTGCAAGGACTGTAGCCCACACTCCTGCTGTGCAGGGCAGGGACAGGGGGAGAAGTCGTGTGGGCCCCAAGCTCTCCCCGTGGCACCTTCTAGCCACTTTCCCCTCTGAACTCAGCTGTAGGCCTTCACGTTTATGCCAGTGCTAGAAACAACGGGGCCCTCGCTCAGGCGAGCACATTTCTTCTCCCTTATAAATCCTTCTCCCTCCCCCCCACACCACCAGCCAGCGCCAGGGCAGCCGGCTCTCCGTTCACCTGTAAGAACGCCCTCTGCTGGCCATGGCGTCTCCCGTTTGGCCAGCAAGCTGGCTTCTTTTCTCAAGACCCAAAGCTGAGGAGAGCACAAACGACTGATCCCTCACCCCATGCACGCGTCTTGCCTTGTGCCAAACAAGGGAAGAAACCGTCCTGCCTCTGCTTGAACACCTGCAGTGACAGGAAACTCATTAGCAGTCCATTCCATTGTTGTCAACTCAGACAATTGGAAATAATCTTCCTTACATTGAGCCAAGACCTGCCCTTTATTGCTCATTGGACTGGTCCTAACGCTGTCCTCTCAAGTCACCCTGAGCGAGCACAGTTCTGCTTCTCGTGACCACCCTTCAGGAATTTGAACCCAACCATCAGCTAATCCCAGTCCTTCCTTCCCCTCTTTCTAAACTCTCCTAAGTCCTCCTGCCGTCTCAATGTGAGGTCATTTCACCAGCTGGATCCCTCCCTTCTGGCCACAATTCACTCCTAAACCCCCTATAAGTAGAGTCTGACCAGTGCACAACATGGATGTCAGTTCTCGGGTCTGGTGACTGGACGCAGAACACCCAGGTTGGGGGGGGGGGGTCACAACAGTTGATGTGATACAAACTGTGTACTTCTTTTTTTTTAAAGATGGGGGGGGTTAGGTGGGGAGAGGGGCAGATGAAGAGAGAGAATCTCAAGCAGACTCCCCACTGAGCGTGGACCCTGACATGGACCCAATATCACGACCCTGAGATCACGACCTGACCGGAAATCCACAGTCGGATGCTCAACTGACTGAGCCACCCAGGTGCCCCCTCACCTCACAACCTGTCCATTTCTGGTACCATTCTAGTTTATGTTCAAATTTAATTCATTTTTATATATGCTGTTAATTAATCCCACCCATTAATCTAAGCAGCAAACATTTTTCTTTTTCTTTCATTCATTTTTTTTTTAAATTAGCTTCAGGGGTAGAATTCAGTGATCCATCAGTTGCATATAACACCCAGGGTTCATTACATCAAGTGCCCTTTGTAATGCTCGTCACCCAGTTACCCTGTTCCCCACCCCCCTGCCATGTCCCTCCAGCAACCCTCAGTTTGTTTCCTAGAGTTAAGAGTCTCTTATGGTTTGTCTCCCTCTCTGTTTTCATCTTATTTTATTTTTCCTTCCCTTCCCCTATGTTCATCTGTTTTGTCTCTTGAATTCTACATGAGTGAAATCGTATAGTATTTGTTTTTCTCTGACTGATTTATTTCATTTAATATAATACCCTCTAGTTTCAACCACATCATTGCAAATGGAAAGATTTCATTCTTTTTGATGGCTGAGTAATAAACCATTGTGTATGTATGTGTGTGTATCTATATCTATATATCTATATCTGTCTCACATCTTCTTTATCCATTCATCTGTTGTTGGACATCTGGGATCTTTCCATAATTTGTCCTTATTGTGGACGTTGCTGCTATGAACATTGCGGTGCAGCTGCCCCTTCGGATCACTATGTTTGTATCCTTTGGATAAATACCTAGTAGTGCAGTCTCTGGGTCATAGGGTGGTTCTATTTTTATCTTTTTGAGGAACCTCCGTACTGTTTTCCAGAGTGGCTCGCAAACATTTAACTCCCACCATGTGCCAGCAGTTGCTACCACAGTCATTCAGTCATGGTACATGTTCACAATTTCTGTATTAAATCTCTTCCTGGTTTATTGTGTCCACAGTTCTCATGTGCCAAGATCGTTTGAGATGTGGGTTGGTTTTCCATATCCAGTATATCTGTAACACCTTCCAGATCAGTTTGACAAGTGTGGCAGGCAAACTTTCTACATCTTAGTGCTTCTGAATACCATGATCTGTCTTAATTATTTAAAGAGGCCACACAGCTCCCAGAGAGCTCCCCTGGGGCTGCATTCATCACAACCCTTTGTGAAAGACGTTCAATCAGCTACCAAGGCTTTTATGCGGGGCCCATGAGGATGTTGTCCCGATGTCTTTAGATTGATCAAAAAGCTTCCACAATGCCACCTTGTCACATGCCTCATGAAAATCCAGAGACAACGAGCCTACCACATCCCAAATGGAGCCTAGAAAGTGCGTTCATGTTTCCTTGCTCTGCTGTGGGGTTTTTGACATATTTCCTTTAAGTGGTTCCTACTAGGGGCTAGCTTATTGCTCAGCTGACCAGGCTGGACACTGAGGTCTTGCTGCCACATCCAGAGGCACGGTCACGTTCTGGTTCAAGCTTCTGTTTTATGCCCTTGACCCAGAAAGCAGGCTAGCACTGAAGCTTTGTCCCTGAGAGCACCCCCGGGAGGAGGGTGCTTTGTTTCTGTCCTATGCTTAGCAGTGCCTGGTCTTGGCTGAAATGTCTCGAGGCACAGCGCCTCCCAGGTGTCCCCAGGGAGGCTATTTTAGTCTAATAATAGATGGCATTCTTAACAAGGACTTCCTGATATTAGTCATAAATTGTCCTGCACTGATTTCACACTATTATTCCTTCTTAAACCTTTTGTTTTTAACACAACTTAACACCCATCTTTTTGGTCTGTGCCCAAATATGTATATTATGTGTGTGATATCTATGCCAAGGACCTTACGCAAGATGGTTACTATTTTATATATATTTTATACTATGTACTATAATATTATATACATATCAAAGTCAGAATTTTATCTCACCTTTAAATATCTTAAAGTGGTGGTTGAGGGCCAAAATGTGACTGTGGAGAGGCAGAAATGTGTCTGAGAATCTGTGACCAGAAATCTATCCTGCTGTGTGACCGTGGAGAATCACTATCCCTCTCTGGGCCTCAGTCTTCTTGCTTATACGATGAATGGCTGGGGTATCCCTCCTAAGTCTTCTGCAGTATATGTAGACGATCACTCACAGTCCAGACCCATCGTGTCTGACACCTGTAATTTGTAATAGCTGCTTTTAATAGTACCGTTGTTCCTACTGGTACTGGAATAATAATGACCACTTCTTGCTTATGTTTGTGACTTCGAAGTCAGCAATTTTCTTCATTCTTACAATCAACCTAGGAGGTAGATATGCCATTCTCATTTATAGATGGGAAAGTCTGTGGTCTGTTGCACTCACATCTCTCACTGAGATGAACAGACCATGATGTGACAGCTGGTAAGCCAGGTCTGTCTGAATCCATTACATTCTCCTGCCAGGGGATCCAGCATGGTGATCCCGAGTGGACAGACACAGAGAGCCTAGAACTAGTTCAATGTCCCACGTGGGAACCACAAGTGGCCATAGAGTCTGTGATACGTGACCAGTCCAAAATCAAATGTATTGCGAGTATGAAATGCACAGTGCGTTTTGTGTAAATAGAAACTGTCTCATGAATAATCTTTTATATTGCTAAGAGGTTGAAGTGAGAGTTTGGATGTATTGTGTTAAAGCAAATATGTCATAAACATTCATTTCATCTGCTTTGGTTTTTACTCTGTCTTGGCGATTAAACAACTGAACGTGGTGAACAGGGTTCACTCGTGGGGCTCTTGCTCTGCCGCCACCGGACGGCGCTGATGGAGAGTGGGTGTTTGGATCCCACCTCTGCTTTGTTGTTTTCATGGTAAGGAAGGCAGCAAAGGAAGTAGCCCAAGGAAATATTTCCCCCAGTCAGAAGGGAGCCTTATCCCCATGAATTAGTTTCCTCAGTCCTTTGTCAGGATTTTTTTCACTATAAACATTTCAGAAATGTATAGGCCCCTGTCACTCATCTCTGCCTGACCTTCCCCACCAAGCAGCCAGTGGCCACTCCATTACAGCCCTGCCATGCAGCAAATTCCACTCCCCGCCCCCTCCCAATGCCATGTGTCATGAAGAAACTTCCTGGGGATCAGGGCCTGGTCAGCCCTTCGCATATGGCCCCAGAGCCACCTGGCTGTCCAACAGTGATGAGGGAGTCAGTACAGGACCTAGGGCAAGAGTTTGGCATTTGTAGCCCAGTGCAGTTTCTGCCAAAGCCTTGGGAAGCACCCCAGTGTCTGGGGAAAGCTGGAATGGTTCTAGAAGTAGAAAGGATAGCATGTCTCCTGGAGAGACTATGCATGTTTCTGTATTTGCCCAAGGGCCCCCTTGGAGCTACAGCAGAAAACCAGATAACCAGACTCACAGCCAATCACTCGCACTGTGTGTGGAAACTGCATAAAGTTTGGTGGGGGGCAGGGGTTCCTAATAAGAACAGTAATAATACTGAGGTATGTACCATTACAAAGTGGGAGAGATGATTCGTGGAAACAGTGCCTCACACAGCTAGAAGAAAACTCAGCTGGGTTAAGAAGATGGAGAGGGACTGGTAATGATTCCTTGCTGCCCAAGTGCAGGAAGCAGAGCCAGGACTGGGGTAAAGGAGGGCTTAATTTCATCGTCAAGGTCATTCTGGTTGGAGGTTGGCTCCTCTGAGCCTACGCTTTCTTAAATGTTGTGCCCTTGGTGGAACTCACCTGAGTTCCAGCCCTGACCAGGAGGGTCATTAAGGACCCACTTACATTAACTTATCTAATGCAAACAAAAGCGTTGTGGTTCAAAAGGATTATCCCCATTTTATAGATAGAAGAAACTGAGCCTCCGGTTCCAAGTCACATGGCGATTAAGCTTGCACACGTTCCCTGCCCTGCATAGCTCCCTGAATTTAGTCTCTACAGTTTGCTTAAAAAGATTTCTGGGTTTTTTTCAAACTTAAAACAATGCTGGAGGGCACGTGGATGAATCTGGTTGGTCTCAGCCCTGCCACTTACTGGCTGTTTGACTTTAGGCCAATTCCTTAATTTCTTGCTTTTTAATCTGGATGACTTATTTGTAGGATGAAATGGGAATACATTTCAGTACAACAAATGCTCAGCAAGGTGCCTGGCACAACAGAGACAGTAAACACCGTCATAATCTAGAGGCAGGACAGGAAAAATCCACACACACACACACACACAAGGTGGTAAAGGTTGAGCCTGAGTTTTCCAGGCAGTGAGAGTCCCCCGGGTAGCAGGAGTACAACCCTCAAGGCCTCTGGGAAGTACAAGAGGACCTCAGGATGCCTGGAGTGGAAGGAAAGGGGAGGGGCAGGAAAGGTGGAACCAAGAAGGTCTAGAACATCAGCTAAGGAAATCGTGATCATGAGCTGTGAAATGAGCACCACAGAAGGCTTTAAATGGAAGGCTAATGGTAACATTTGGGTTCTGGAACATGGACTGGTCTGGGAAAAGGCATCTCTGCATGAGGGCTTGTCCAGACCTTGGTCTTTGACACCCTGATTTACAGAGCCTCTTCTAACCCCAAAATCAGTTGGTCTCATCCTGGCCCCACAGATAATTCAGGGAATGCTGGGAGTCAGTGTATATCCCAGAACTTCCTTTCATGCATTCCAGGAAATAATCGTCGATCTACTTTCTTCTGTGGGGAGACAAGTAGGATTAGCTTTAAAATTGCTCCTGACCAATCAGTTGGCAGGTGCTTCTCCCACCAGCCCCCTCCCACCATCACGGGCTTCCACCACCCCCTGCCCTCGCCCCTTCAACCATCCTTGGCCCTGTCCATCAGCACTGGCCCATCCCCCCAGCAGGAGCTCCCTGCTCCATGCACTCCCACAGCTCTTTGCAGCTGGTGAGTTTAGGTCCTCGTAGGTCTTCTGATCTCTTTTTTGGACGCTGCTGCCTGGGATCATGGCCCCTTAAATGGAGATGGAAAACTTTGCTGCCCATAGCTGTGTTCCCCAGACCACCTCAAAAGTAAATAGGGGGTTAGTGGACCCTTAAAAGTTTGAGAGGCTGGGGGTGGGGTAGGTAGTGAAATGCAGTAGCATATAGTAAACATGTAAAACTGAATGTGCACCAGCCTGTATTTCAAAGTATGCAGCCACCTCGTGCCTCTGGGAATTTCTCACTGAACACATCTCTCCTAAGTGGTCCATGTGACTCTCCCCTCATTCCTCCTCCCCCAGCTCAAAAGCATCCACCCTCATTGCTCGCCTCCTCCACATCCATATCCTCTTTGATTTCCTAGACAACATCTTTTAGCTATCTCTTCCTTTTGCTCTTTCCAAATAACTTCCTGGGAGCCTCCCCTTTCACAACAAAAACCCTCTACTCTGTAGCAATAGTGCTCTGCTAACCCAGGTTCAGAGATCAACAGAATGAATTTGGGTTTTGTCTGGTGTTTTTCGCTTTGCTGCACACTCAAAGACACAGATCAGTGCTTTCCTTTGGACTGGATCTAGTAAGGGCCAGGGTAAGGCTACCAGCCAATATGTGTCCCATCCTGTATCCCGCTGGTGCCTTGGTCCCCAGGGATGTCACAGGGGACATTGCACCAGGACCCGGTGCACGGAGGATGGCAGACAAGGAAAAGTGAGTCTCTTGTTTTCTGAAGCCGTTGGCTGTTACTGTGCCAAGACCCTTATATATCTCACTTTTGGTTATTTTTAATTTTTTAATTTAATTAATTATTTTGAGAGAGAGAGAGTGGAGGACAGGGTCAGAGGGAGAGGGAGAGAGAGAATTTTAAGCAGGCTCCACACTCAGCACCGAGCCTGACACAGGACTCGGTCTCATGACCCTGAGATGGTGAGCGAGGCTGAAATCAAGAGTCAGTCGCTTAACCCACGGAGCCACCCAGGCGCCCCTGGCAGCTGTGAGTGTTATAACTGGAGTGACATGCCCCTGACAACTTCCAGATTTACTCTTAAAAAATATTTTTTCAGTTGTAACTTGAGTTTATCATTTTATCATCAAATCATTTAGTAGAAAATGCTGCATTTGGGTCCCATCATGTATAATCACCCCAAAGAGAGGGTTCATTCCAGGAAACACCAAGGTCAGGAAAGCTCTTGGTAAATTTCCCGCTCACAAGATGAACTGCTGTGGCTGCTGAGCACCACATGGTCGCCCTGAGACAGGCGGGCTGGAGGACATGCACTGTTTCTCTCCGGGTCTGTTTCTGTGCCCTCTGAGTCACGTACCCTCCATGTCTTGAGTCAAAGCAGTGCTTCCGCTCCCTTTTCCTTCCAAGCTGCAGCCTCACGACATGTTGCCATGGATACTGTGGGGTAAAGGGGAGAAAACCTGTGGGTCCCTCTCTCCCGCCTTTCTCATTATTGTAGCATTGTCATGTTATCCTCTCTTCTGCCCCTGAGATCACTGCCCGTTCTAGGCATCCTTTCTCATACTTGATGTCCCGCTTCAGTTCATGGTGCTATTGGTCATGTGGATGCTGCAGCCGGAATATGAAAACTGTAAACTGAGAGCAGAGCTCCAGGCTGGGGGCAAACTGGACCTGTGTGTCTCCTACCTGCTCTGCCATCCTCATCAACGCCATCACCCTCTGAGACGCACAGTGCTCTAAGATCACCTTGCATTTTCATACCCATTTTTTTCACTTGCCAGTTATTTCCCTGGTTAGAAAGTCAAAGTGAAGGCAATTTCCCTCCATGTTATAGAGGGGATAATTCATGCTAAGCCCAGACAGGTACCTTTCCAAACAAGAGCGTGGTAGGTTTGGTGTAAGCTATTTAAGTTTTTCCAGAATGTAACAAAGAAAACATGTTTGCCTATTGCTAAGGTGGTAATATATTATATAGATATAATAGGAGGAGCTGTCAACTGAAACTCTGATGACACCAATAAGACTTCAGACGGCTCCTGGGGTATTTGATGGCTAGAAATGAATGTGACTAGTTGTCAGAACCACATACAAAGCTAATTATATAACTTGATAAAGGACATCCATGAAAAGCTCACAGTAACATCATACTTAGTGGTAAAATACTAGATATTTTTTCCCTAAGATCAGGAATAAGGCGAGGATGTCTGCACTTGCCACTTTTTTGAACATTGTACTGGAGGTTCTAGAAGGGTGGCATTAGGCAAGAAAAGGAAATAAAAAGGATCCAGATGGGAAGAAAGAAATTTAACTCTATGCAGATGTTATGATCTTGTATACAGAGAGTCCTAAAGGATCTACTAAACACTATTAAAACTATCAGAAATGAATTCAGCAAAATTTCTATATTCAAGATCAATATGCAAAAATCAATTGTATCTTTATTCACTGAGAATGAAAATCTGAAAATAAAAGTAAATAATTCCATTTTAATAACATCAAGAAGGATAACATACTTAGGAATAAATTTTACAAAAGAAATGCAAGACCCACACACTGAAAACTACAAGATATCATTGAAATAAAGAATTAAATTAAATAACTGGAAAGACTTTCCCTATTTCCCATATTCATGGGTTGGAAGACTTAACATAGTTAAGAAGGCAATACTTCCAAAAATTACAGATTAATGCAATTCTTATCTAAATCATAACTTCCTTTTTGAAGAAATGAACAGGCTGATCCTCATATTTATATGGAATTGCAAGGGGCTCTGAATAGTCGGAAATATCTTGAGAAAAAAGAACAAAAGGTAGACAAAGAGGTCAATGATCTAGAACTGAGAGTCTGTATGTAAATCCTCACACTTACTATTAACTGATGGGTGTCGAGGCCACTCAGCAGGGTAAAGCATAATCTTCTCAACACCTGTAGCTAAAACAACTGGATATCCATATGTGAAAGAATGAAGTTTAACTCTTACCTCATACCATATAGAAAAATTAACTCAAAAGAGATCAAAGATACAAACATATCTTTGTAAAAATCAAAGCTATACATTTCTTTGTAAGCATTAAAACTATAAAATTCTTAGATTAATGCATAGAGTTAATCTTGGATCACCTTGGACTTATCAATGAATTCTTAGATATGACACCAAAAACACATGTAACAAAAGAAAAAAACTAACGTTAGACTTCATAAAAATTAAAAACTTGTGCATCAAAGGACTCTATCAAAAGAGTGGAAAGACAGCCAATATGGGAGACCTTATTTACAGATCATATATCAAATAAGGGTCTGGTATCCAGACAAATAACCCAATAAAAAGTGGGCAGAGACTGATTGATTGATTGACTGATTGATTATTAAACAGACCACATGAATGGCCAATGAATTCATGAAAGTATGTTCAACATCATTTGAGAAATGCAACAAAAAAAACACTTTACACTCACTGGGACGACTATAATAAAAAAGATGGGCAATAACAAATGTTAACAAGTGTGTGGAGAAACTGGAGCCCTTACATATATTGTTGGTAAGAATGTGAAATGGTACAATTCCTTCGAAAAACAGTTCGGCCATTTCTGAAAAAGTGAAACATACAGTTACCATTGACTCAGCAATTCCACACTTGGATATATGTCCAAGAGAATTTAAAACACGCCCACACAAAAACTGTACTGGAATGTTCATAATAGCATTGTTAATAACAGCTAGAAATTGAGAACAACCCAACTGTCCATTAACTGTTGAATGGACAAACAAAACATGGTATATACAGGCAATGGAATAGTACTTGGCAATGAAAAGTAATGAAATACTGATGTGCACTACAACACGGATGGATCTTGAAAACATGCCAAGTGAAAGAAGCCAGACAGATGATACCACACCACATACACACATACACACGTGTGTGTGTATAAAAAATGTATATATATGTATATATATATATGAATGATGCTTTTACATTTATTTTCAGAATAGGTAAATCCATAGAGATAGAAAATCCTTGCCAAGTGTGGAGTTGGTTGAAGGTGGGGATGGGGAATGACTGTTAATGGGCATGGGTTTTCTTCTGAGAGTGACGAAATACTCTTGAATTAGATAGTGGTGATGATTGTACAACCTTATGAATATACTAAGAACTCCTCAATCGTACATTTTAAAAAGGGTGAATTTTATGATATGTGATTTATGTATCAATAAAACTATTACTAAAAATATGTTGATTATTTTTCAGTGTCACTAAATTCCATACTGTGTTAAGGTTGAAATTTCTGCTCACTTTTTAATGAAGATCTGGTCGTGATCACCTAAGAAAAGATCCTTTTTCAATCTGATGACTGGGTATCCTATATATGGCTGGTGAGCAGAGTTCTCATTCCTGAAATGTTAGGCTTACACTATCCTGCTGAAGGAGTGCAGATGCTGTGACCTCCATGGTTATGCAATTGTCCCCAGGTAGAGTTTCCCTTGTACATGACACGCCTTCCTTCTGTTACCACAAGTGAGGTATGATATGGAGGTTACCAAGGTTACCTGAATATTGGTAAGTCCAACATAAAATGCATTTCCCAGAGGAGGATCTTTGGTCATGTTAAAAAACTCTTCCCAGTGGTGGGTATTATGGAGGGCACGTATTGCATGGAGCACTGGGTGTGGTACATAAACAATGAATTCTGGAACACTGAAAAGAAATTTTAAAAATAAATAAAAAATTAAAAACAAACAAACAAACAAACAAACAAAAAAACTCTTCCCTCTCCCACCTCCCCCAGGTCCTGGAAAGTTTATTATTTAGGTTCAGAGGCTAAACTTTGCCATGAATATGGATTTTCCTTCTAGAAGCCCCACCTCCTCTGTCTCCTGAGCAGAGTGGGGCAGTGTCATTCCTGCTTAGCCAGTGGCAGGAGCTGCAGAGCTGCGTGACCCCCCCTTCCAGCACAGCCCACTGTGTGTATGTTGAGACCTCAGCTTGCCTCTGCTGTCACCCCTGAGGTGGCAGCCCCCCTATTGGTAAAATATGGTTTCTGTCCACTTCACTAGCACTTTAGTTGCTAATTTCAGTCACAGAATGTACCCTGAGATAATATGTGAGAATAGACCCTGCCCCATCCAAACCCTGCTGCCTTGAAGAGAGGCATCATGCATTTTAGTTCATGGATGAGGAAGCATTTACCCTGTGAACAGTTAATTTAAAAGCAAAACAAAACAAAACAAACAACCTTTTTTCGAGAACAGTTTCAGATTCACAGCAAAACTGGAGATTACAAAGATTTCCCATACATCCCTTGCTCCTACACAGACACAGTTTCCCCCATCATTAACATCCCCACCAGGGTGGTACATTTCTTTCTTTCTTTTTTTTTTTTTTTTTAAAGATTTTATTTATTTATTTGACAGAAAGAAAGATCACAAGTAGGCAGAGAGGCAGGCAGAGTGAGTGGGGAGAAACAGGCTTGCTGCTGAGCAGAGAGCCCAATGCGGGGCTCGATCCCAGGACCCTGAGATCATGACCCCAGCAGAAGGCAGCAGCTTAACCCACTGAGCCACCCAGGCGCCCCAGGGTGGTACATTTCTTATGATCAATGAACCTACAGTGACACATCAGTATCACCCAAAGTACATGGTTGACATTAGGGTTTGCTTCTGGTGTGGTGCATTCTACAGGTCTGAACAAGTGCACGATAACATGGGTCCACCATTACCGTCTCATACAGAATATTTTAAATGCCCTAACAAATGTCTGCTATACCTACTCAACCACATGCCCTCCATCTCTGGCAACCACTATCTCTATAATTTTGCCCCTTTAAGAGTGTCATATAGTTGAGATCATACAGTATGTAGTCTTTTGAGATTGGCTTTTTCACCCAGTGATTTGCATTTAAGTTTCTTCTATGTGTTTTCATGGCTTAGTAGAGCATTTCTTTTTAATTCTGAGTAACTCACCTACTAAAGGACATCTTGGTTACTCACAACTTTGGGCAATTATGAAACAGTTAATTTTTAATGGAGAGCATTCAAGGTTATTCCCAAAATATCCCTCTCACTCTCCAACATCTCCCGATAGAGCAAGAGATAGAGGCTGTACTAGAGGTAGACACCTGGGACTAAGTCCATTGTTACCTGCCAAGTGGGCCACGGTGGGAAAATACAGACTGAATCAACTATAGACATTTAATTCTTCTGGCTTTCTTTCTCTTTTTTTTCTAATCCTAGGGGTTCCCATTACCAAGATGGCCAAAGTTGTCCCCACTGTAAACAGAGAAATGCACTTTGGAAGGTTCTAAGCAAAGTGTGGCTGGATTGGCACCAGGAACCCCAAAGCTGCAAAGCTACAGAGAAAGCCTGGAGTCCTGGTACAAATCTTGTTGCCCGCTCCCTCAGCCTTGCTTTCCTCAACAGATCTGCTTTCCAGCACCATGCAGCTGAGTCTGGATCCAACATCAGCCTCCCCACTCTGACTGCCCCTGCTCAGAGCTATGGTTTCTCCATCATAGGAGGCTTTTCTATGGAAACTCTCATGATTACTGCTGGGCTCCATATTCTGGCCGCAGAGCCACCCTGTGTCCCAGCACTCCGTATATCCATTGACTCCCTGGTGGGTGAGTGCCAAGCTGACAGCATTCCCTCCAGAGGCAGGAGAGTCCATGCCTCAATGTCTGTCTGGTTTCCTATTTTCTGAACAAAAACTCATTTTTCTGAGTTGGGTCACCTCTGGTGACAAGAAATAGGAGGTAGCCCTGATCTTTCAATGATCTTCGATAGACATAAGTTGTTACAATTCATGAAGTGCTTTTGGTCCATTGTCACTCTTCATTCTCTAAAACTCCTGCAGGTCAGGGATGACCCAGCACCACAAGTGTCAGGTGACTTTCCTAGGGTCACATGCAAAATGGAATTAATCCAATGGGATTAATTTCTGTACCACCACTTTTGTTCAGGACCATAACCTCTGATCCAAAGTTATATCAACAGTGATTTTCCTCCATGATTGATATTAACACTCGGCTGTGTGATTTTCCCACCAATCCACCCACCTCCTTTAACCTGTCCCTCGATGAGCTATTTTATTTTTCTTTTAATCACATAATTGCTCCTCCTAGGTTTAGTTCTAATTTCTCCTTAACTTTTGGAAAATAGGAAGAGAAAGAATGGATGTCAATTGAGGATTGATCCCAAACTGGGTGCAGCTGGAAGGGTGCTTGGTGGGGCCATCTTGCCTGCCAAAGCAGCCATTCTTTTAACGTGGACTTAACTTTCACAGGAGGTCTAGCCAGCCATGCGGCATTGGTCTGCTTGGTAGTGGACACAATTTCAGTTGTACTCTGAGGTCATGGTTAGCCTTTACCATTCTGGCTTCTAGCTGTTTCTGAGTTTACTTGAAAATCCTGGGCATTTACATCAGCTCAAAAATGTGATCTCTGCAGACTGCCCTGAACTTCCCCTCCTTCTGGGCAGTCCCTTCAGACTTTCCCTCCATAGTATCCTGGAATGTAACTTCACATTGACTTCCACCACGGGAGGTGAGAGGGGAGCATGGTGGGAGGGGTTGTGGCAGAGAGAAAGGGCCAAGTCTTCTGTATCAGAACTACTTGGGGTCTGGCCCCAGGTCCCCTGGCTGCCCACCTTGATGCTGGGTTAGCCAAGCAGTTTACTCGCCTGTAGAATTAGAATAATATTGCCATCAGTAATACTTACCTTGGAAAAGTGTTGTGGAGGATTTTTTAAAAATATGTAGAAAGGCCTAGAATTGTGCCTAGCACAAAACCATCATTAATGTTAATGAGATATGATTTTAAAATTCCCTTCTCCTCTAAATGCTCAAAATCCCTGTGGAAAAAAAAAAACAGTTCATGGAAGGATTCTGAACAGCTGTTTGCTTTGAGGAGATGTGCTAGGGAAAAAATAAGACGTTGTTCCCATTTTTATGAACTGCTTTTGTAAATAACATAGGCAATCCCTCCAAACCAATCCCTTCCACATCCTCTAAACAGATTTTGTTATTAAAATATTTATGCATATTTACCCTATTTGTTGAAATATTCATTTTAGAGACCAAATACTTGAGATCTAATTCTACATGTTTATGAAGTATTCCCCACATAATTTTAGAAGAGTTTGAGACAGTTTATATTAAAAGCCAGATTTATAATTCCAATTAATGATAGAGTGAGGCTGGATTTTTACATGGCATTAATATTTTTTGAAGGCTATAAGGTTCTTTTACATAACTAATACACATAGTACATTCATAACTAACATTTTAGTGAACTGCATAAAATCAACATAAAAAGCATTTTGCACCAGACAGTAAACTAGTTTGCTCCATGACTTTAAGTAGCTTTGTGGCTTCAGCAAGCCTTACTGCTCTGAACTTCAATTTCAGCCTGGAAAACCTAGGCATCTGAAAGAGTTCTGTGATGCCAATTATCCCTCCAAAATATTATGAGAATGAAAGTCATTAGTTGAAATTTTTACAAGGATTTCACATTGCGGTGTTTACGATCTTGTCCTGAGACATGTTGTTTTCATCTCTATGGTAATGTGCCTGCACATGTATGTGTATGTGTGTGTAATTTTAGGAAGGAATTTGATCAAGAGTATAATTCCAGGGTATGCTTGTGTAGGTATCTCTGGATTTGCTGTCAAACAATCTGATTCTCAATTTCTGCCCGTATGACATAAGGCCAAGGACTTAGTCTCCTGAGCCAATAGTGCAAGGACTCTATCTCTACCCTTCTCTGTATTTCTACTCTGTCCCAGATTTCCTGTTTCTCCAAGGCCAGAGGGCCAAAGCTTGTTCATCTCCATCTTTGCCACAGCTGGACAAGACAAGTACAACACACACTTGTTTTCTGGCGAAATGGAATTTCACTTTCTGTTTTTGTTTTCTGTTTTTATTTTTATTTTTTTTGCATCAATTTATATGCTCATATGGTTTTTCTTCCGTAGCCAGCTGATATGGTGGATTACACTGATGATTTTCAAATGTTAAACCAGCTTTGCATACCTGGAATAAATCCCACTTAGTCATGGTTTATAATTCATTTTATACATTACTGGATTTTCTTCGCTAATATTTTGTCGAGGATTTTTTTTTGTTTCAAAAAAAGGGTATTCATCTGTAGCTTCCTTTCTTTCTTTCCTTTTCTGGTACTGTTTTGGTTTTGTATCAGTGTAATACGAACCTGGTATAATCAGCTGGGATGTATTCTCTCCTCCCTTGTTTTCTGGAAGAGGTTGTGTAAAGTTAATGTTAATTCTTCTTTAAACATTTGGTAGAATTCTCTAGGGAATCCATCTTGTGGGAGTTTTTAAATTATAAACTCAATTTCTTCCATGGTTATAGGAGTATTCAGATTGTCTGTTTTATCCTCATTGAGTTTTGCTAGCTTCTGGTTTTGAGGAACTGGTCTATTTCTTCTAAGTTATCTAATTTATGAGACTAAAGTTGTTTATGGTATTTCATTCTTATCCTTTTAATGGCTTCAGGATCTGTAATGACATCCTCTGTTTCATTACCTATATTAGTGATTTGTGTCTTTTTTCTTTGTCAGTCTTGTTAGAGGCTTATCAATTTTATTGATTTTTTTTTCTGAAGAAACTTTTTTGTTGTTCCACTGATTTTTCTCTTGTTTTCTGGTCTTAGAGTTCATGAATTTCTGTTCTTTGTCATTACTTTTCTTCTGCTTGCTTTGGGTTTATTTTGCTTTATTTTCAAGTTATTTGAGGTAGGAGGTTAAATTATTAATTTGAGGTTTCTTCTCTTTTCTAAACTCAAAATTTCAGACTATAAATTTCCCTCTATGCACTGCATTAACTACATCCCACGTATTTTGATGTGTTGTATTTTTACTTTGATTCAATTCTATGTTTTTTAAAATTTATTTATTTATTTATTTATTTATTTATTTATTTATTGTTAGGGATTTTATTTATTTATTTGAGAGAGAGAGACAAGCAGGGGGAGAGAGAGAGGCAGAGGGAAAAGCAGATTTCCCACTGAGTGGGGAGCCAGATAGGGGCTTGATACCAGAACATAGAGATCATGACCTGAGCTGAAGGCAGATGCTTAACCATCCGAGCAACCCAAGTGCCCCCAATTCTGTGTATTTTTTAAAAATTTCCTCTGAGACATTTTCTTTGTCCCATGGGTCATTTACAAGTGTGTTGTTTAATTTTCAAGTTGTTGAAGGTTTTCTTCTTTTCTGTTAATTGGTTTCTAGTTTGATTTTTATTATGCTCAGAGAATGTACTCAGTATGATTCTAATTCTTTGAAATTCGTAAGGTTTGTTTCTGACTCTATCTTGGTTAAAGTTCAATGGACACTTTATGTGTCCAAGAATGTGTATTCTGCTGTTAGATTGAATAGAATGCTCTATAAATGTCAGGCAAATCCTGTCTGTTGGTGGTGGTGTTCCACTCTGGTTTTCTGACTAGTGGTTCTATCAGTTGCTGAGAGAGAAGGGTTAAGTCTCCAGCTATAATTGTGGACTTGTCTGTTTCTCCTCTCAGCTCCAACAGTTTTTGGTTCATGTATTCTGGGGCTCTGTTGTTGGTTGCATGAACATTTAGGATCATTATGACCTCCTGGTGGGTAAATGTCTTTATCACTAAACAATGTCCTTTTTTGTCTCTATTCTTTGTTTTCCTCTGAAGTCTACCTTACTCAATATAGCCAGCCCTGGTTTCTTTATTAATTGTTTTCATGATATATCTTTATTTATCTTTTTATTTTCTACCTATTTAGGTCATTGGATTTGATGTTTGTAGTCATTGTATTTGTATATGTATTACGACAACATGTTTTTGACCATATTGTTAAATCCACTCTGTCAATTTCTATCTTTCAATCCGTATTTAGATTATTTGCATTTAAGACAATCATTGCTGTGACAGGACTTAATCTATCATTTTGTTGTTTTCTCTATTTTCCGTTCCTTTGTTTATTTCTACTTGCCTTTCATTGGGTTACTCGAACAATATTTTAGGATTCCCATCTTAATTCATTTATAGTTGTGAGGTTTCTTTTTTTTTTTTTTTAATTGAGAGAAGCTGCCATCTAAATATCATGAGCTTTTTCTGTGGGAAAGACTCATTCCAGACACTGCATGTGATTAAGGCAAAATCACAGCATCCAAGCCCCAGGTTTCCCTGGAGTAGAGCTCCATAATTGGGTGCATGGGTCTTTCCACCCTTCAGCATGAGGAATCTTTGACAGAACTCAGTGCCGAAAGCAATGGAACCTCTGGATGACAATAATCACCGGGAACAACCTTTAGGGGCCAAGAAGGAATTTCCCAAATTTATCATGGGAGGGACATATCCAAGAGGGAAGATAGAATTTCCCACATTTTTCAAAATGGGTGCTCCAAATTTAGCTCTATAAAGCTGTGTTGGCTTCATTTTGTACCTCAAGCTGGTGAAAATTCCCAGAATGCTAATTCTTCTCTTTCTTAGCCAGAAATGTCTATCTTAACTGCAACCTTTCCCATAGTGATGTTTTGAATCCAGATTATCTGCCTTAGTTGGGGGAGAAGAATGGTGACAACTTTGACCACCTACTTCTATGCCCCACATGATATGAGAATGTTCGATCACAAGTCCTGTGACGAGTGCTTTCCCCCAAGATGCTCAGAGCTTCACACACTCATTAGTCCTTGAATTTAAGATCAAAGTCTTTATCTCTCATGTATGATCGGGGAGATTAAAGAACAACAGATACTTGCTCAAAGTACATGCTAAGCCAGTAGTTGAATTAGCAGTTGATCTCCCTACTTGAATATATGAGATAATTGGTTCTATCAGCAGATGACCGCAATGCTGATTATTACTGCTAATTAATTTAAAAACAAACCAGGACTTCTGCCCTCTCGGAAAGAAGCATGAAGTCTGCTTCAGGGAGATCTGGCTCATTAATGGTTTATTTAGGATGCTATGTAATGATGTGTGTGATATGCGATGATAACAGCTTAACTCATCCTCAGGATTAGAGGACTCTCACAGAGATTTTTCACTGGATTTGTCCATTCATTACTTCCCTCATTCATTAAATGATCCCTATCAAATGCCACCAGAGCCCAGAAGTGCTCCCAAACCAGGAGCTGCAGAGGTGAATGTGGCAGTCTGGTGAGGAAGGCATCCAGGGGAGCAATAAAAGACTCAAGAACACGTGTTATTGAAAAAAGAACTATGAAAAGCTAAGACAGAGGAAATGGGGACTGGAGAGAACTTTTCAGAAGTGGCTGCCCTTATTTAGAAATTTGGCAGGCATCCGAGAGAGTAAAAGCTATTCTAAGCAGAGAGTGTTCAGATCGAAGGAAGTAAGTGCAAAGACATTGATGTGAGCACTAATGTGCATCCATGAAAGGCGAGGAATTCGGTGTGGCTGGAGACCAGGAAGGCAAGTGTAGATTTATGGGAAATGAGACCAAAGAGAGGAGCTGAGGCCAGATTTTGAGCATCTGCCTCCTCCAAGGCAGTGCACTGGAGTCAGACCTAGCTTCCATGCCAGTGATGCCTTGTTTTGGGGATTTCTGGCTGTCCCCTCCTCTCAGCCACCCAAATAGTTATCCAAGGTGTCTAAGGTATTAGACAAAGAATAGATTTACAAAGCCATAAAAAACCAAGGCAATGTCATCTAATAGTTTGGTTTTGTGTCTGGATTTAAAATCCACCAAGGGGGGCCTTGAAGCCACTTTGCTCTGGTTTTAGGATCTGGTGAAGCTTAAGAAATTGGCTGGAGACCAGGACATGCAGAGTAATTGTTTGCCAACATCTGCTTCCAAGGTACCTGGAGCTGCTGCCTTCAGCAGTCAGACTTCCCACTGCTTTCTTACAAGTATCTTGGGAGCATGTTCCCAGGGTCATATTCTACTGTTGGGGTGCTGACATATCAATCTTGGAATAGGTTAATTGTGTCCACTTATAGCACTAGATGCCCTCACTCTTCCCTGGGAGAAAAATGCCTGGGATCATTATCTAAGATGGGTATCTTTGTCTTCTCCCTCTTTTTAAAATTCTCTTTTTATTTCCTCCAAAGAAGATGATTTATTGAATACAGTAGCCCAAAACTGGAAAACATCTAATACTGTGTCTATTAAACCAGAACCAATGGACTTACCACTCTGTTTAGAAAGCTGTCTACACCTAAGCTGGGTAAGAGCTGTGTTGACAGTCCTGGGATGAATGAGGAAAGTGTTATAGAGATTCAAACTGTGTGACTTAGTTTTTCACATTTATCTACGGATAGACTTTTGATGTCCACACACTACGTTGTACACACCTTACACCTAAAAACACACATATCACACAGATCTGCATCACAATATGTGTGCAAGCAGCTTCCTATTTTCAGAAGGCTGTTACAATGTCACCATTATGCACCTCCTACTTGAGAAGAGGAGTGGGGCTGGATCAGCACCCCAGCACTGGTGACCATGTATGCTCATATGGTAGATCCGGGGCCCTGATAAGTGGCCCTTGGAGGCAGTCATTGTATTCTTCATTCACAAGCGAGGAAACAAGGCTCGGTGAGGCTAAGTGATTGGCTTAAAGTTACACAGAAGGTGACCTACGTACATCTGACTCTCCAGCCTATTCCCTATAATACACCAGACCAGACTGTCCGCAATAGACAATTGGATCAAAGGAAAATATGAAGGAGCCTGATTTCTGCAAAGAGGTGTAATCATCTCTTCCATCTCCCAGGCCCATCATTCATATCCATTCATCCAATAAACTTTTATATGCAGAGTCTACTGGATGGTAGACAATGTTCGTTTTGATAAGTCCATCACAGCCTAGAATGAAGATATCAAGAAGCAGCCCCAGCTCCTCCCCATTTTTGTTTCATTTGTATCTCACATGCCAAGAAGCAGAGATAATCCTGCAAGAAAGGAACTCAAACAAACAAGAAATTAGGAGTATTGTGCTGTCACCTCAATTATCTCCTCAGAGATATCTTTTCCCACTTCTAAGTATGTGTACTAGATTCCTACGGCTGTCATAACAAAGTACCCCTAATTGTGTAGCTTAAAATAGCAGATAAGTATTTTCTCAAGGTTCAGGAGTCCAGGGTCAAAATTCAAGGTGTCCACAGAGCCACACCCCCTCCAAAACCTCTAGAGGAGGATCCTTCCTTACCTCTTTCAGCTTCTGGTGGTTGCCATCAATCCTTGGCATTCCTTGGCTTTTGGCGGAATAATTTCTATCTTTGTCTTCACATGGCCTTATTCTCTATGTACACCTCTGTGTGTGCTCTCCTCTTCTTATAAGGATACCAATCATTTTGGATTTAAGACCCACCCTAATTCATTATAACCTCATCTTAATTAATCACATCTTCATTTCCAAATAAGTTCACATTCTGAGGTTCCAGGTAGATCTGATTCTGGAGGGAAATTAAAGTAGAAAAGAAGTCAGAGAACATCTAGATTGGCCTCCCATACATTCACTTCTTACCAATATGACTATTACTTAGTTTCCCAAAATTTGTGCCTTGATATCCATTTTTCTCATACTGTACCTCTTGGCCTAACAAAAGTCTTGGTTACAAAATCCTTGGAATCACTCTCTTGCTCCGTGTATCAAAGCCTTTAGGCAAGTCCTCTTCAGACCTATAACCAGGACAATAGACCCAGTACTATAGGACTCTTACTTAGCCATGAGAGGATAAAACCCAGAGGGGAAGATGAGATCTGGAGTCAGATTAACCTGGATTAATTTTCAGCTCTATTACTAGCTAATGACATGTTGGGACAGTTACATAGTTTCCATAAACTTCAGTTTCCTCATCTGTAATATGGAGAATGTGTAATTCACAGAGTAATTAAGAGGATTAAATTAAGTCCTAATTTAATATTATTAAATGATAGCTATTATTAATAGTAGTAGAGTGAAAGAGGCACAAGACCCATGAGGAAGCTACAGTAAACTCTACCACTTGGTCCCCTAGGAAGAGTATGACTCAGATGAAAGGAAATAGGAACTCTGTTCCACATTCAAATTGCTCCAGAAAATGGTAGGGTCTTCCATCCACTGGACCCAGTTGACTCATTGCTCTGTTTTACCTGCAATAAGAGGTTGAAAGAGAACTATATTAGGAACTCAGAATGCTTAACAGCTCTATCCTTGGCCTTGAGTACTACTTCTCTGGCACTTCATGGGATTCCTCCAGGTTTTGCTTTCAACTATCCCCATATTCCTTTCTTCTTTCTGTTTCCCTTTCTGTTGAAAGAGTAAAACTAAATGACTAGCTTAAATGATTCTGAAAAAGGAAGAAGAAAAGAAGCAATGTATTAAACATGTAAAATTCATATTATAAAGCTATAATAATTACAAAAATGTGATTATTATGGACTGAATTGTGTCCCCCCAAGTTCCGAAGCTGAATTCCTAAACTCTCAGTACTTGAACTGTATTTATAGATGGAGCCTGTAAAGAGGTGATTGAGTTAAGATGAGACTGTTAGAGGGGCGCCTGGGTGGCTCAGTGGGTTAAGCCACTGCCTTCAGCTCAGGTCATGATCCCAGGATCCTGGGATCGAGTCCCGCATCGGGCTCTCTGCTTAGCAGGGAGCCTGCTTCCTCCTCTCTCTCTCTGCCTGTCTCTCTGTCTACTTGTGATCTCTCTCTGTCAAATAAATAAATAAATTCTTTAAAAAAAAAAAAGATGAGACTGTTAGAATGGTCTCCTTACAAGAAGAGTAATCTGATTCTTGTCCTTAAAGCCTGACTGGTTTCATTACAAGAAGAGGAAATTTGGACACACATGAAGAGACTAGGGATGTGTGCACACAGAGGAGATGCTATGCAAAGACACAGCAAGTACGTGGTCATCTATAAGCCAAGGAGAAAGGTGTCAGGAGAAACCAAACCTGCTTAACCCTGATCTTGTATCTGTAGCCTCCAGAACTGTGAGAAAATAAATCTCAGTAGTTTAAACCACGTAGTCTATGGTATTCTGTTATGACAAACCTAGTAAACAAATACAGTGGTGTTGACATGATAAAAGACAAACAGTTAAGATTTTTTTTAAAGATTTTATTTATTTATTTGACAGAGAGAGAGTATAAGCAGCAGTGAGAGGGAGAGAAGCAGGCTACCCACTCAGCAGGGAGCCCGATGTGGGGCTTTATTCTAGGACCCTGCGATCATGACCTGAGCCAAAGGCAGATGCTTAACCAACTGAGCCACCCAGATGCCTTGAAATAGCTAAGATTAAAAAATAATTATATATCTATGTGTAACAATAAAGTTTGATAATTAAATGTAAAAACACACCATTTAACCAATATATGCCACAAGTCTGGTAATAAGTCTAATAAAAGATGTACAAAATCTCTATGAAAAAATCCCTAAAATGTTACAGAGAGACATTTACATAACAAGTAAATAAATGGAAAGGTCTACTATGTCCATGGATTAGAAGACTTAGTATAATAAAGATTTTACTTCTCTTTTGAATTGACCTACAATTTAAGGCAATCTACAAAAACCAAGTAGGGTTTCACAAGCTGAAAGAAAATTTATATGAAAATGCAAGAAGGCCAAGAGTAGCCAAGGTAATTTTAATAGAAGAACCGAGTGAGAGGAATCCCTAAGTATCAAGTCTTACAGAACTTCAGTAAGTAAGAATTTGTAATATTAGGGGAGAATATACAAAAGATAAATGGAAAAATAGCTCATAAATAGACTCAATTAAATATGGGTACTTATTTTATGATGAAGTGGAGTTGCAGAGCAATGGTAAAGAATGCCTTTTCAGGGGTGCCTGGGTGGCTCAGTGCGTTAAAGCTCAGGTCACAGTCCCAGGGTCCTGGGATCAAGCCCTGCATTGGGCTCTCTACTTAGCAGGGAGCCTGCTTCCTCCTCTCTCTCTCTGTGTGTGTGTCTCTCTGCCTACTTGTGATCTCTGTCTGTCAAATAAATAAGTAAAATCTTAAAAAAAAAAAAAAAAAGAATGCCTTTTCATGTAATGGTGCCAGATCTATTGGCAGGTCCTTTGAGGAGGGAAACAAACTTTGATCCCTACCTTACATCATACACACACACACACACACACACACACACACACACACACACAAATACTTCCCTGGTGGATTATGGCTGTAGATATAAGAAATAAAGTCTTCAGGTGATAAGAAAAGATAATATCACATAATTTTGGAGATGCAAGGATTCCTTAAATGGGAGCTAAAAGCACCAATCATAAAGTAAAAGACTGATAGGATAAATAGGACCTTATACAATTTAAGAATGCCTGCTCACTGCAATGTACAATTAGGAAAATGAAAGGGCAAGTCATGGAACAGAAGCAGATAGTTGGCCATAAAACAAAACAGGAAAAGGCTCATATCAGAATATACAAATTAGTAAGAAATAAGGCATAGAACACACCAAAAAAGGGCATAAGACTTGAACAGATACTTCACAAAAGAGAATATCCAAATGACAAACATACACAAATTGTCAACAGCACTAGTCACCAGACAAGTGCAAATAAAAACCACAGTGAGATATACGTACCAGAGGTTGGATAGAATGTGGAACAACTTGACATCTCTTTCACTACTGGTAGGAGTATAAATTCGTATAAATCACTTTACAAATCTATGTGTGACATTCTATGATAGAACTTAGACACAGATATTAAGTGAAATGAACTACCCCATATGTGTCCATATGGATAGATCTCAAAACTATTTCTGAGGCAATAGGCAAGATGAAGAATAAAGCATACTGAACAATATTGTTTAAATTACCCACACATAGAGACCCCAGAAGTATATATTGGTCATGAAGCTATACGTTTGTAAGAATATAAAAAGCAACAACTGGAAAACACACCACGCTCATAGCAATGGTTGCCACCGACGAAAGGTAAAGAAGTAAGACAGAGGTGAGTGGTTAAAAAATATTTTAGTTTAGGGGGCACCTGGGTGGTGCAGTCAGTTGAGAATCTGACTTGGTTTTGGCTCAGGTCATGATCTTAGCGTCTTGGGATCGAGCCCTAAGTCGGTCTCCCCACTCAGAGGGGAGTCTGCTTGAGATTCTCTCTCTCTCTCTGACCCTCTCTCTGTGCTCTCTCTCTTTCTCTCTCTCTAAAATAATAAATAGATCTTTAAAACAATAGTTTGTTTGAGAATATCTGCTCTCCTTAAAAACAAAACAGTTGTTAATCTCGGATCATAGGAATGTGTTTACTTTTCGATTCTTAGACCTTTGCTTTGAACTTTTCCCTCAAAATATGCAAAGGAATAAACAGAACTAGCTCCAGGTTCCTTGACACCTCTGAGAGTCCCCATCCCATTCCCCCTCCACCAACTCTCCCCATTTCGATTTGAAACCTCTGTTCTGATCTTTTCTCCCCAGCATCTATTCTTTGGTGTAGAGCTGGGCCCCTGCCTTCCGGATGCGGCTCTGTGGTGAACAGTTTGGTCAGATGGTCCAAATAGTCTCTGCTCCCTAGTCTGGCCTGAGCTTTTGTGGCCTGTCACCCCCTGTTAGACCCAGGTTTCCAGGGCTCCTCCTCCACAGGAAAGAAATCAGGTCAACCAAGCAGCTTCTTCCAGCTCTCCACACTCTGCTCAGGGGAAGTCCGAGGGTACGTGGGCTTCTCTGTGGGTGCTGCTGCTTCCATGTGGGACTGGGTCAGGTCGGACAAAAGTGCAGTGTGGAGATACACAGATCCAAATGCTGAAGGTCACTCCTTACAAGTCTCGTTTCTCAGCTGTATTGAGGTGCATTCTCATCAGAAGAAAGAAAACCTGTCTGTGGGCCTTGCTTCATCCTGGGGCACAGAAGTCCAAGTGAAGTGAGGCTAACTTATCCCCCTCTGTCCTCCAGTGTGAGGCTTTATGAGGCATCCTTGCCCCTTATTCGCTTCTCAATGATATGGGGACATAGGATGCTCTCTACTTGTGCCTTTCTTCTGGTACTAGAGGACGGGTTAGATGCGTGACAGCTTGGTGCTCCCCTGATCCATTGATTCTTGACATGGTAGAGGCCCCCACGGGAGGCTTTTAAAACCAGAACTCTTGAGTAACTCCCAGATTTGGAGAATCGAACTGCCATAGGAAGTGAGCGGAACTCTGGAAGGAAGTGGCCTTCTAGGAACAAGGAGTTGGCCCCACAAAGGTCAGAAAAGAAAAGGGGTGGGGACAGATCACAAAGAAATTTCTCTCAGCTGGAGTCTGAAACTTGCACAAGTGGGTAAGTGAAAAATAATGCCTGAAAGATAAACTCTGACCGGAGGTTTGAGATACTGGCACTTGCACCTGATGGGCGTAAAAACCATAGGCATTTTCCAAGCAGTGGAGAGCCACTGCTCAATGCTTACGGTGCTGAGCAGGCTACAGAGAGACAGGCCACCTTCTAGGGGCATTGAGTACATAGGTGGCTGCTGGGGCACTCCGGGTATGCTTGCTTGTCTCTGCCCTCTGAGGACCACAGCTCTGACAAAGTGCTCATCGTCCTTAAGCCGGACTCTGGATGGGTGTTCTTTGCCTTTGTCCTCTCTTGCATTCCACGTTTTTTTCCACTTTCTTTTAATCATTTTGTGACATTTTTAATGATGCAGAGGCAGAGATTGTTAAGTACTCATGCCTGAAGTGGTCTCAAGCTACAGAGTAGTGAGCAAGTCAGAGAAACCCACCCACAATGTCTTCGGGATTGTCTGGGGGTGCAGGGTGCACAGGGAACCCCAAGCAGCTTATGCCCTTTGCCCCACTCTCTTGCTTTCTAGGAAGTGTCCTAAAGAAATTCCCAGGGACGCACGGAAGTCTGTCAATGGTATTATTCATCGCACTAGTGTTTATAGGAAGGGATGCTTTAGATAAATTATAAACCATCATATGACAGAATTGTGAGCCAGCTGTAAGACAAATTTTTTTCTAAGAAACTTGAATAATGTGAGGGAAAATACGTCTGTTGAAATAAGTAAAAAATCAACTGTATATAAATAAAACAATAAATATATAAAAAATTGTGTATACATGACGACCCAACTTTGTTAACTATATTATGTGAAGTGTGCTTCTACTAACAATTGGAAGAAGATATGCTTTCATGTTAACATGTATTTATATAAATTGTGGAAATTTAAAGACATTTAATTTTCTGCTTTACCCTTTTCTATATTTTGCACTTTATGCTTTTCTATATTTTCAAGACTTCCTACAACTGAACTTGTATTCATTCCATAATCAGCTGCTGATCTGTTTTAAGGGAAGAAACAGAAAAAGAAACAGGGGGGAGAAGAAGGAAAATAGATCAACAAGGCCTTATGTTGTTCTTCAGAAAGGGAAAAAAATCCTTTTCTTATGTCCTGCATTATGCAGGTGGATCACAGATTGGGTTGGGGAGAAAGATGTGTGCCAGGTTGTCCAAGAGAGGCTGAGCTCAGAGGCTCAAGGTCAAGTCAGCCCCCACCCCAAGGGCATTTCAAGATGAGGAGTTCTTCCCGGTCTGCAGGGGTCCTGGCCAGCACTGGGCTGGGAGGCCAGCCTCCAGGTATCATGCCCAGCCCTGCCCCTACATCTGTGTGATGACTGGGAGCCAGTTCCTAACCCTCAGAGTCTCAAATGTCCATTCCACATATGGCAAATTAAGACCCTGAGACACTCTTGCACTGTGTCACAGCTATGAGATTCTCTTGGATAAGAGATTTGCAGCCTTCCTTGCAGCATGCGAGCCTTTTTCCTGGACCCAAGTGTCCAATCCAGCTGTCTTCACCACCCAGGTTACAGTCTGACTCCTAATGTTGGTGTTGTCAAGGAGGCCAAAGATCAGAAAGGGGGGATTTACTTTCTTCTTGCTCAGCTACGAACGACGCCATTCTGAATAATAAACTGGGGATAATTATTTTCAACCCCGCTGGAGCCCAGGGCACCACCACCTGCTTGATTTCCCCTCAGGGAGGAGGGGGGTGTAAGGTGATCCCCTAAGGCTCCAATCACTTCCATGTGCCCGCTGATGAGTGCCGCCTACTTTCTGCATTTTGTCTATTTCCTCTGCTCTTCATGGATTCTTTTCAGGGACTCTGTTCTGTCTCTTCTGCCCTAACCCATGCTCTGGGGTGAGCGTCTAGTCCTATCTGTGTTGTCTCGGAAAGTCCAGAGGCAGCTGCTGCGCTCAGATTCCGGGGCTCTGCCTCACACTGAATGGGGGTCGGGTTTCCAGTCACCCCACAAAGGAGCCATCACTCTCTGTCCTTTTGGCTGGCCCTTGGATTACCAAAAGATGGGAATCCACAAAACAACCTGCTTTCCTGATGAAGCCATGAGAAGGATCAATTGGGTTTTCCTGGGTAAAAGAGCTCTGAGACTTGCGAGGTCTTGCGCAGGGGTTAGCTGTAGTTATTATTAGCCGGGAGATGTTCATGACTCACAGGATACAATTAGAGACTAATTCCCTGCTAAATCCCATGGCCCTGGCCACAGCTGTGGTGAAGACAGGCCCCAGGGCAGCCGGCATGACCACGGAATAGAGAGACCGTGCAGGGGGAGGTGAGGAAGGACAGGCAGGGCGCAGGCTGAGGGGAGGCATGAGGGTGGCCATTCACAGCTGTGCCTGACCTGCACCACGCCTCCTGTCTGTGTGAGCTCCTGGCCAGGCATACCCACGGCGCCTGCAAGGGACGGCTTAGGTGGCCCGATCCTGGAGGTGTGTGTGTTTGTAAACTCTCAGTTGGAGGGTTCCAATCCCAGTTTTGGTTTGAAGTGGAACGCAGACTTTAAGATCTGCTGTGAGCCGGCTGGAGAGGTGATGTGGGTGTCACTTTGAGTCCGGCATGCCTGGTCTTTAAGGAGGTAATCTAACCTTCCATGTGACTCAGTTTCCTCATCGTAATAAGAGAACTGGCCTGATGGGATGGTAGTCTGTTGAAAACGAATTAATCCATGGAAGCCCCCTTGCCTGGGATCTGGCACAGAAGAAATATTAAGTGTCGTGATTACCATGATGCACACAATTTCAATTTAGAACCACCTAAGAAGGTCTTTAGCTATAGTCCAAGAGCCTGCAGTTCTCTTGTTCTTGGAACAGTTTCTGTGCCTTCCTGTCACCGATGGGCATAGAGCAGGTGACCAAAAATCAGCCAGGGGACACGAGGGAGATCTTGTAGGCACTGTGCCCAGATCATGAACAATGAACAGTCGCGCTGGTGACCCCACCCCCTGTGGCCCCCAGGCTAGGAAGAGCTTCATAGGGTGCCCATGGGAAAGCCAGATGCAAGGCAGGAGGAGCAGGTATGTCAGACACCACCAGGCTCGGTGCTCAGCGGAGTCCAGCCAGCACGGCAGATTTGCAACCTGAAAAAAACCTCCCTGCTCTGTCCTCGCCCCCTGACTTCTCTGGACCTCACACTCGGGTTCTGAGAGGACTAAAGTGAACCAAGACAAGGGTGAACTTTGCAGGAAGCATTGCTTTAACTGAGGTGAGCATGTCTCCCTGGGGAGGGGCTGCTCGAGCTTCTTGCTCTCAAGCCTCTGGAGAGGGTGAGACACAGTCTTAGCCAAACCGGTTTTCTCCCCGCATTACTGAGCCCTAGACGGAGGACAATGGGTTAGAAAGGCCAGGCACAAAGGATGGAGAAACCTTCCCTGTTAGCTCTGGTGGAACAATCTGGAATGGTTTTCTGAGTTCTAACTGGGCTTTTGTTGGGGGTCAGACATAAAAAACTTCAAGTAAAAGGAAGGGGGAAGGGCATTCCAGGAAGAGGCACGAGGAGAGGAAGGATCCAGAACATACTCAGGGAATATTTCTTCATTCCTTTGCATATATGAGCACCTAATAAATCTAGGTGCATGTGGGGATAAGTGAGCAATGGCCTCTCCATTAAAGGAGTTCCTAAAAAGCAGGCAGAAACTCAGGAGAACGTGGGCAGAGGGCTGCATGGAATCACACTGTCATACCCAAGCCTGCAGGGACTTCAGGCCACAGGACCAACGGTCTGGGTTGGCTCAGTATTGACCCCGCTTTAGCATCCCAAGTCCCACATTGTGGAGAAACCCCTCAGACACCTTCAAACCAAGACAATGACTCTCCCTACTTGGGGCTTGGGTTATGGGCTGAATTGTGTCCCCCCAAATTCCTACATTGAACTTCTAGCTCCCAGTACCTTAGAATGAGGTTGTGTTAGAGATAAGGTCTTTAAAGAAATTACTAAAGTAAGGTTCCTAGGGTTAGGCCCTAGGCCAAAATGACCAGTGCCCTTATAAGACAAGGAGGTCAGGACGCAGTACACACACAGGAGACCCCATGTGAGGACACTGGGAGAAGGCAGCCATCTCAAAGCCAAGCACAGGGACCTGGGACAGACCCTCTCCTCACAGTTCTCAGAAGGACCCAACCTTGCTCACACCTCGATCTCGGTCTTTCCAGCCTTCAGAACTGGGAGACAATAAATGTAACTCTTGTTTAAGTCTCCGCCCCAGACCATGGTGTTTTGTTGTGGCAGCCCTTGCAAACTCATGCACTTGGAGAGAGGCAGCCCCAAGACAAGAGAAGGGCCATTTGTCCAAGGGCCCCAGCCTGTAAGAGAGCATGCATGTGGTGTTGTGGTTTAGTGAAATACCAGAGTAGCGGGTTAGGCATTAGACACAGGCAGAACTCCAATAATGAAGGCCATATGTGTAAAACTGGGGACTTTGGGAATTGTCTTCAGGACAGGGATTCTGGAATGGGATGTGGGGCCCGAGACATCTGAGCTGGTTTGAGTTTCAGCCGATTCCCCTGCTGGGGCAATGGGCCTAGAGAGACCCAACAGAAAGACCCAGCTGCCGCCCACGGAGCGGAGCGGCTCAGAATCCCACAGGAAGGGCTCCGCTCCCAGCTTTGTCTCTTCCTGACGGGCGCCTTAGGCAAGTTCCTCCTAACAGAACCAGGAGGTGTTGCCTTCATGGCCCACAACTCTGGCAGGAGCAGGGTCCCAACACGGAGTTTGCATGTGGAAAGTGAGGACAGAACCCCAGCAGGGAACTTCCCTCTCTTCTAAGGAAGTGCAGGGAGAGGGAGTGATGGTGGTACATCCGCTCTGGGAACCCTACCTTTTTCCAGGTGGAGGGATGCCCCAGCATCAGGGCATGCATGCTCGGGGGACCCACAGCCGAAGCACCACGCAGGTGCAAGCCTCTGGGGATGGCTAGCTCAGCCACAGGTGCACAGCAGAGAAAGGAGGGGAAGGTCAACTGTCCTGCTACTCTGGCCCCCCTGGAAGCTGAGCATATGCAGAGGACAACTGCTCATGGAGAAAGTTCTTTGACCTTCATTCTTGGCTTGGAAAAGAAAAATTGTCGAAACGGGTAGGGAAAATGGTAACTTTGAGGAAGGTTAGAGAGAAAAAAATAGAGATGTTAGCCAAGACGTTTCCAGGCCAGACCCTTTCAGGTGGCACGGAGTCTCATACCTGGGATTCTGGAAAGCCACTCTTGTCCCATTCACTTGGTGGCCTGTGCGGGGACCCTAGTAAATGTGCGGGGCTTCTAGTTCAGGTCAGAGGATGGGCAGCTGTCAGAGACAACTCTGATCACAGTGCATTAAAGACCAAGCTCTGCCACTTGTGCTCCTAAGTGGTTGGGAATCTACTTGGAAGGGTCTGTCTGGGCCTTGATGAGTCCTTAAAGGCCATCTGACTTCATGCTGATTGGTGCCTAGATCATTTGGTACTGGAAGAGCTAAGTTTTCAATGACCAGCTTGCAGATTGCAGATTTACCAAAAGCATTTTAAAAATTATTTACTGAAGCCTTCAGTGATTTATATTGGATGGATGGGCAGGGCCTATGGGGGATGTAGGAGTTGGGGCTCCAGGGACCCAGGGTCTCCATAGTTTCCTGCTACCACCAGTCCCTCCCTCTCTGAGTCACGTGGTGCAGGTGGGACCATCTCCTCCATTGGAGATTTCCTCCACACCCCAGTGCCCCCCAGGATCCCCACCATGGCACAAATGGAATATCCCTGGCGATATTGATAAGCTGATAAAATCATCACATGCTGTAAGAACTGCCAAACACTCTAACAAGAGCCCAAAGGAACACGTTGCTGACAAATCTGTGTTTGATATGTTCACTGAATTAGTCATTAGGAAAATTGAATCATTATGTAACTGGCTTTTCCTGCAGTGGAGGAGAAGCTAGGTGCAGTCCAAAGAAAGAGACCAAGAGATCTGCAAGGTTGCAGTGGGGAGCGGGGCCTAGAGATAGGAGACAGCAGCGCCAGGACAGAGGAGGGTAGGAAGGAGGGAGAGGCATTTGTTTCTTAGTGCCTGAGGATACTAGCCTTTTACTAGTCAAAAAGAGTCAAGAAAAGTCTTCCCATCTTTTTCCTCATGTGATCTTCATACCATCTGGTGAGGCCAGACCAGTCTCTTCATTGCATTTGCAGACGAATAAACAGGCCTAGAGATGTGGTTTTCCAAGATGATCAGGTGAATGCTTCCTGAACCTTAGAGCTCAAAGCCAATTCTTTAAGTGCTAAGCTCCATGTTCTGGTCTGTCTCAGAGACAAATGGACAGTGGAGGGTAGAGAGGAGCCGGAGATTGTCTAACTCACTGCTGTATTCTCACTGCCCTCTATGTGGTAGGTACACAGTAGATGTATCTTGAGTAAATTCAGGATTTAAAATGATTCTGGTGCTAACAAGGATGATAATAATAAAAATAGCTAATATATTTGAGCATGCAGGAATTATCTCATTTAGTGCTCAACCATATGTGATACATCATATTATTAAATCCCTCGGCAGAGGTGGTTTAGAAAAATCAACGGGCTTCAGGCAGAGCCAAGAGACCTTGTAATGAAGCATGGGAAGCCAAGAGAAAATGCTTGACCAAGCAATGCTCTTCCCTAGGCAAACTGTGGAGAGTAGCTTGATTGCGTAACAGGAAACCGCGTCTGTAACTTAACCCCTGGGTCCTCGGTTTGTACTCAGATTCTTGGGCCACGTGATTCAAATATTTACAGAAATTCTAAGTCGCCAACTGTGCCTGTGAGGTCTGTACGGGCGGCTGTGAGGGAGAGCTCTCCTCCTACCCTAATGCCGTTGTGTATTACCTCCATCCTGGAGACAAGTGTCTGCTCTCTCATTCCAGCCTGCCCAGGACACCGCAACCTGGGTGATCCGTTCTAAGAGGGGCACAGATCATAGCATGCTCCACTCAAACCTGCCATGAGACTCCCAGATAGCTGCGAGGGTCTCAAACCCAAGCCTGCCCTGGAATCACCTACCGCCCGGGCTTGTTAAAACACAGGTTGCTGGGCCCCACGCCCAGAGTTTCTGATTCAGTAAGGCTGGGGTGGGGAGAAGAATTGTGTTTCTTGTAAGTTCCCAGGTTATGCCGATGCCTCCCATGCTACGGGGCCAGAGACTGCCCTTTGCAAAGCATGGCTCTAAGTGAAAACAAACGGCCTCGACCTGACATTTGAGCACACTCTTAATCAGGGGGGGGCTGCCCATGTCTCCCGCATTTCTTCCAAGCATCTCTTTCTGCACATTCAGCTGCAGTTAATCGGGGCTGCCATGCGTGTTCCTGCCTCTGCATCTCCACTCGTCCTGTGCCTGCCAGGAATGCCTGTACCCCTCCACCTTCCTCCAGGTCCCTGAGATCATGACCTGAGCCAAAATCAAGAATCGAATGCTCAGCCGACTGATCCAGCCAGGTGCTCGTCTCTGTCCACTCTCATCACACAGATCCTCCCCAGTCCACCTGCTTCAGAAAGCCCTCTCAACGGGACATGTTCATTCCTTCCTTGCTTTTGGAATAGCCTATCGGCCCCTTTCTTCTGGCTCTTGTAAAATTTCTGTCCCTACGTATCTCTGTCTCTTGTGCCCTGCTAGAAGTTAGGCTCCCACAGAGGCTGGGCGGCATGCTGGTTGAATGCACAGACTTCAGACGCTGGCTAAGCTGTGTTCAAGTCTCTCTTTTGCTACCCATTATCCGTGTGAACCACCGTGGGCAGCTCAGCCTATGAAGGCCTTGGGTTCCTCATTTGTAGAATGAGAAAAAGAAATACTGTGTACAGTGGTTTCTAGACCTGCCTGAAAATGCACTGACACTCCTCTTATGGGTATATGGTCTGGTCTCAGTACCCTACTTGCAGCAAATTGAATACAGTGAAAATGATGCTACATGGTTCCAAAATGAGGTCATGAGAGGCCCTACAGCTTCTGCCGGGTTCTCTTGGGAGATTTTCTCTTGGAATCCAGCCACTCTTCATGAGCAAGCCAATACAGATGTTCCAGCTGACAGCTCAGCTGAGGTCCCATCCAGTCCCTCATCAACAGCCAGACAGTGACCCTCAAGGTGACTCCTACCCTCCTAGCTGAGCCTGAGCTCCCAGTACCACAAGAATGAATGATGCAATGATTGGCATTGTTTCACACCCCTAGGTTTGGGGAGATTTGTGCAGCAACAGCAGATGACTACTTTATGGGCTTATTTTTTAAAAGTTAAAGGAGACAATGAAAGAATTTTGAGTATGACCCAGCATACAGTAAACACACTGAGAGGAGTCATCTTGTGGCTGATGGGCTTGACCATCCCACCAATCATACCCACATTAGAATTTCAGGGTTTGCCCATATGTGCTCTTCCAAATTGCCTAGGTTGACCAGATGTTTAGATCCATGGTCCACATGCTCCAGGCTTCTCTCAAGCTCAGGGCAAGGTAGCAGTTCACTTGGCAGTTGGTCCTACTGGAGACCGAGGACAAACATGACCTTGACTGTGCCCATCTTGTCTCTAGGAGGGAAATGTCTACAGAGGCAATGCCATGGTCTCAGGGCTCTGGGCACAGATGTGCTTCTTCACCCAGCTTCCTAGACAATTGTCAGGAAACTACCCTGTCTGTGATCTTACTTCTCAAAGTGCCATCTATCATCGCATGGAAGTGATGCCCTCTGACTTCTGGGGCTCAGCCAAAGAAGGTCTGGAAACTTTAGCCTTCATCTCTTCCAGTAAGCTCCCTTGAGGTTATCCTTCTCTGGTTCGTACATATTAGGATTTTCTAGAGAAAAAGAACAAGATATATAGACATATATATAGACACATATAGAGAGAGAGAGACAGAGAGAGGTGTAATGTTAAGGAACTGGCTCACACTATTGCAAAGGCTGGCAAATCCAAAATCAGAGTAGACTAGCAGGCTGAAGACCCAGGGAGCCACCCAGCTCAGGGGTCAGATATTGAGTGAAGGCACCTCCAGATGAGCCCAGTCCAGTCCAGCCCCCAGCTGCAAGCATCACTCTCAGCCATTCAAGTCTTCTAAGCTGTGGCCCCAGAGATCATGAAGGGGAGAAAAGTGACTCCCTTCTGCCCTGTTCAAACATGACCTATGTAATGTACGAGATAGCAAAATGGGGGTGGTTTCATGTCACTGCATTTTGGGGTTGTTTGCTAGAGAGTAACACATAACTGGAATACTAAAATCTTTAGGAGGAAAATTCTGATGTAACCCTCAAATTAGCTAAGGGAGGATTTTGTTCGTATCGCTGAAAGCCACAGCTCCCCAAACAGTCCTCATTAAACTGAATCATAAGGCTTCTCATCTCTTCCTGTCTCATCTTTCTTTGTTTTTCTTACCCAGAAATTCATCCTTCTCTGAACTATCCCAAGAGATCTCAATTGTCAAGCATTAACTCCCCAGTCCCCCTCATTTCATTTGCTTATGCGTTGTTGAACCTTCCACAAACCAGGTCTGTAGGGCGGATCAGTTTAAAGCTTAAAGGATCCAATTAGGTAAAGGCTATAGAATCTTTATTTGACAAATAACTTAGCAGAGAACATGCTGTGCATTGCTCTATTAATGAAAAGAAAGAGATGTCATAATTATTGGAGTTAGTGAGGGATTCTTTCCCTCTACTAGGGCTCTCTTGTGAATTTCACAGTCAGCCCTGAGCTGGCCCAGAGCCCACCTGTAATGAAGGACACTGGGAACATATAAAAATAATAAGATTGCTTTGGAGGGAAATGCATTTCTGTAGGAAGGAAAGAAAATGCAAGAGACTGTTTGTTTCCCAGTTCCCACTGCCCGGGCTGGTGTAAAGAACCTTTATGGAAAGAAAGGGAGGGTAGGATAGAAAACCTGGCTCTCCGAATTCTGACACAGAAAGGTTCACTTAGGCTCTTCTCTTTAAGTGTTTCTAGGAAATGCGCTTAGAAAACTGTCATTACAATCTTGGTATATCTAACATATGAAAACATCAATGAAATAATTGAAAAAAATGCAGTAGGCAAAGTAATGCTCCTTTCTAGTTGGGCATAAATGCGTCACAATCCAGCTGAGAGAAGCAAGGGTGACTGTCAAATGGATTGCAGGAAGGGGAATCCTGACTCCGCTTTTTTCTCTGGGGGGGATCGCAGAGCCCCGAGTTCTGGTCCAGACTCCGCTCTTGGTGCCATTTACTAAGACAGGCAGAAGGGCAAGCTGTGGAAAGGGCGTAGATACTCTGATGGAGACCTTGAGTAGATAAAGCTGGGAGGAATTTCAAATGCCTTGGGTGACAGAACCAAGATCCCCAAATTAACTCCTCTGACCCAGAAAAATGGGAAAAATTTAGCAAAATGAAAATGCAAAAGAAGATCTTGGGATTGAACCTGGCTCCCAGCCCCTCCTGCGGAGGAGATTAGAGAGAATTTGAAAGCCTTAGGCATCCATCAACCATGCTTCTGAGGGTTGCCTGGAAGATTCTGAGAACCTGGGGTATGTAGATCCACTTTAGGCCTGTAAATAAATGCATGTGGGTTCTCCTCCACACTGCTCAGGGACCAGCACTTCCACACCCACAGGGACGGTAGGTCCCAGTGGCCAGATTCAGGGCAACCCTGAGCTCATGGGTGTGCACCCAGGCATAAGAGCTGCCCAGACCTATCTTCCCAGCCAGACCTACCATCTCTCCTGTCTTAGTTATAGCTCAGTTTTAGGGCATAGCTTGATTTTGGGTTTTATTTTTTGTTTTTGGGTTTTGGGGGGTTTTTTTGCATTTAACTTTCTGACTTTTTTTTTCCTTCGAGGGAGGGCTCAGAAACACCAAACTAACACGGATTCTTCTGAATTTCCAACATATTTTTGAGTTGTCTCTGGGGATCTTAGGGGAAAGAATCCTAACGGTTTTTTTGGAGGGGATGGGAGCACTCTCAATGATTAAAAAAATGTATGTCCTACCCTTTTTTTTTTTTTTTTTGTAATGAATCAATCATTAGAGTCAGATGCATACCACCTATCTACCTTCTGGGTTGAAAAAGTGGCTTTTTAACACAGGGTCACCTGGAACCTGACAAAACAGGACATGCTTTTAAATTTCAATAAACCGGGGAAGGAGGGAACTTGGATTTTAGGGACTTAAAGGAAATGGCAGGAACCTGACTGTGAACTCTTAATTATTGTATTGAATGTTGAAACTCATGATTATTTTTAATGAGCTAAGGTAATGGATCCAAGGTTTGAAAACACCAAAATTGCTTAACTGGGAATAAAGGCATAGTGCACATTCGAAAGGCAATTATTGATTTCTGCTCTGGGTTTCTTATGAAAAAGGTCTTGGGCGTACAGATTTCGGGATAGGGGCTGGTGAGGTGGGCTCTCCTCCCTAGAGACCCTTCTCTTTTAAGGAAAGTTCACAGTGAGGTCTGAGGAAGATTTGCTTTTTAGACATTGATCTGGATGTCAGGGGAATGGCAGTGGGAATGGGGGCACGGTGTGAAAGGGGGGAGTTGCCCGAGGTCTCCTGTAATTTGATCACAGGAGGGTGGATATTCCTCTCTGCAACACCCCCACCCCCCGCGCCCCCAACCCACCTGGCCGAGGCTCTCTGGTGCAGCCAGAGGGGCTTCTCCAGGAATGCTGCTGTCTGGGCAAAGGCTAAGTACTGGGCGCATAGAGAAGGCACATGGTGGTGTTTTCAAAAAGAGGTTCAAATATTACATGACCTGGGCCCTCAAGAATGGGATTTGAATGCCTGGAGAAATCACTCCTCAGTTGGGGGAAGAGCACAGGGGAGCCAGTCCGACTGACACAGGGAAGACTAAACCACAAGACAAAAGGTAGATCCGCCTGGAGAGGGGACAGTGCACCAACTGGGAAAGTCCTAGAATGTCGGATCAAAGGACCTGTCATGTTTTCCGATTTGCAGAACAGTTAATAGAGTTTAGGGGAGAGTCCAAGAGAACAGAACAGTGATTGGGCATCTGCTCCCTGCCTGCCCCCTCCCCCAGTCTGCAGCCTGGGATGGGGGAGGGGTTGGCGTGGAGGATGCAGTGGGAATAGTCCCTTCCTCCCTTGGTGACCTGGAACAGCACGTCAGCTGGTGTGTGTGAGGTGCATGTAAGGGTTTTTTGGGAGGCAGTGGGAGCATTCTCACATAAGCATGGGACCAGGCACACACAGTAGGGCCTGTGTGTACCTGTCAAATAATAGAAAACCTTGGCTTGAGAAAGATTTAACAGGCAAAGGGGAACTGAAGGGAACTGATGGGAACTGATGTGGGAACTGAAGGGAACTGATGTGGTCCAAGGAAGGAGAGGCTGAGGTAGAGCAGCAGGGAGAGCAGGCAGGATGGCGTGGCTGGGGCTCCCGGCTTCACAGCCACGTGATGGCCAGCAGGTGGGGGGTGGCGTCCGTGGTCAACTCGTTCCGTGGGCAGCCACTGAGCGCCTCCTGCATGCCAAGAACCAAGTGATGGGTAGGGAGACCGGGGAATACAGCAGAAACAAAACAGTGCTTCTCCAAAGCAATTTTCTTGTTTCTTACCTTTGATCTATTCCTCTCTATCTCTGTAGATGGCTCAGTGAGCAAAGGCCAGATTTTAGTATGTCTGAGGTGTCACGGGGGATGGGGCTTGAGGTGTCAATAGAAAATGTGAGACGGGGTACTGAAGGAGAAATGGGGCCAGAGAGCAGATTTAAGAGACTCACGTGGACCGAATGCAGTAGCTGAGCCCTGCACGGTGGAAGAGGAGGGAGGAGGGAAAAGAGGGCCGCAGAGACAGTCAAAGTTGGGACTAAACCCTTTATTCTCTTCTCCAGCTTCAAGCGCAGCTCCGTGAAGGGACAGGACGGCGCCCTGCAGGCCAGCAGCCATGCTCCGTTGGCCCAGTGGGCTGAACGGGCCCTCCTGCGAGGATCTCCTCTGCAAACACCCTGTCTCGGCAGCTCTAAGCTGTCCATCCTGCCATGGCCCACACACGTTTCCCTGCTTGGCAGCCGCCAAAGTAATTATCTTAATTATTTTAATTAAATAATTTTCTTAATTTTTAAACAAAACACACCCGTATGTTTAAATGCATGTAATCCCTGGCGTATATATATATATATATTGGTTGACTTAGAGGGTTCTGTTAGTATCCATGTTCAAAGTCATTCGGGACTCCAGCTAGAAACATGTATCCTCCATCCCCACCCCTCTCCACCCCGCTCAGGCAACGGGGGCATCGACCAAAACTGTTTGTGTTAGATGTGTAGCTGGAAAGAGCAATGGAGAATCAGTTCAGGACCCAAAAAAAAAGAAAAAGAAAAAAAAAAAGCAGAACAAGGAGCAGCATTGGTTCAGCAGCAGCTCCCCGCTTTCTCTTCTAGACACTAGCTGCACCAGAAGGAGCCCTGTCCCATTATATTTTCTGTCCTTGCCTCTCAGCACCTGAAGGTCACATCTCCCATAGGGTGTCCCTCGGCTCAGTTTGGGAAGGAAGCCCTCAATTCCTAGACCCCCCCGCCCCCCAACCCCGACCCCAGTAAAGATGCCACAGGTGGGATCAGGGAAGGAGAGAGAAGATCCTGCAAAACAGGGTCTCTGTGCTTTTAGGAAGGGGGAATGATGCCGGGATATCTGAAAACAGCAACATTCACTGAGAATATCCAAGAAGCTCTTCATAGGCACCCAGGACCCTGGGTGGAGCCAGAGACCAAAGGTCCTCACTGGCCCAGGCACAGAGGCCTCCAGGAAGACCTGATGTCGTCTGAGCTTTTGGGAAGCAGTATGTGAGCCTTCCAGAGAATCCACGAAGAAAGTCTGTGCTCCTGGGAGGCAGTCATGTTCAAGCAGATCTTTTAAATTCATTGAGGCATGATTTGACAAATGTCATGGCCTCATTCACTCGGTGTCTTTCTGATTCCCTTCTTTGAGAACCCCCAGCCTCTGCCAACCTGAGTCATTCTGCGAGACCAAGCCAGTCATGCAAATGCCGCGTAGAGATCAGTATTGCCCTCCCCCGAAAGCTGGTGGTCCCGAGTGGGCTGCTAGGACCCAGGACATCCCCTGGGCACCATGGAAGCTTCGTGACCTGGGCAAAGGGGAAGAGAGAGTCACAGACTTAGAACACAGGCCCTGCAACCTCTGACCCTGAGTAGAGGAGGGTACCTGTGGTCTCCCTAGGGAGCCTGGACCAGTGGCAAATACCCCTCCACCTGACGCCTTACCTGAGGGCTCTGCATCACAGCTGAGTGAGGGCCAGCTCTCAGCTTCCCAGAGGAAGAAGCTTCTGGGCTATTTTCCTGATCCATGGCAAATGTAACCAGCTTTCTTCTTAGGGCTCATGGAAAGGGAAGTTTGCTCCCGCAAGCATAATTGGGGCTAGCAAGTCCAAAATATATAAGACAGAAAAAAGAAATTCCCATAGGAGTTGGTGTTGCAGTCTTGAGTTCAAAGGCAACCTGCAAACAGACACTTTCCTCTTCAGAGGACCTCAATCTTTTCTCTTAAGCTCTTCAACTGATTAGATAAGACCCACCCACATTATGGAGAATAATGCATTCTATTTAGTCTACTGATTTAAACGTTAATCACACCCAAAAAATACCTTTACAGCAACATCTAGATTAGTATTTGACCAAACAAGTGGGGACCATCAGGTTAACAACTAAAATTAACAATCACAATTTCCATTTCCTTGTATGTGAGAGGGACTAATAATCAAACCTTCTTCCTACAGTTGTTGGGACAATGGAAAGGGCTACTCAGTAAAGTGCTGAGACAAGTGCTGACACACATCTGTACTGGGCAAGCATGAGCAGGCTTTGTCCGCTCCCATCATCCTAGTGGAGATGTGGGGGGAGTTGCCAATATACTGGATTACAGCTGTGCATGCCCTAATGTAGGGTCATTTGAGGGTTCCCAAGGTCAGTAAGTGGGGGATACTTCGGGGCACAGGTTGGCCTGTCTCCCCAGCACAACCTTTTATGAATCCTGCTTCTGCCACTTCAAATTCTCTGTCTCTTCTGAAAGGAGCCAGGGCTGTCCCTCCCTTGCTCCTTGTACCTTTCTCCCCCAATGGCCAAGCCTCCATGGGGCTTTCCCATGGCATGGGTGGTTGTGCAGGCAGGGCACTGTGCTCTTCTCTTGTTCCCACAGTTTCATTGCACAACATCTTGCTCTTTTTCATGTCTGTTTTCTACCCATTCCCCAAAGTCCTCAAAGTCAAGGACATGGTGGTTATGGGCAAAGGCTGGGGCATCAGCAGATGCTAGTGGGCTCTGCCACCTAATGACTAAATGGCCTTTGGACTTGACTCAACTTCACTGAGCCTCAGGTGCTCCATCTGTAAAATGGGAGTAACATCGACCATGGGGGACTGTGGGAAGAATAAAGGAGGCAGATAAAAAGCAGTGGCAGATAAAGCAAGTGGTTGATAATCAATGGCTGTTGTTACCCATCTCAGCAGCCCCTGCACGCGGCTCAGGCCCCAGCATGTGCTCACAAATGCCTCATTTATGTTCAACAAATCTGTCCCAGAAAAGTGGAAGGTACATCTTTGCCCTGTGCTGGGTGCTCGGAACAAGTGGAACGTCTGTGCGGGGAGCACACAGGTTTCCTTAGACCTACTAGCCTTGACCTTACCCACCTGCCTACTTACCACTGCCAGGTAAGGTACACAGCTGTCTTTTCTGATTTCCCCGTGGGCCCGTGCATTCCGCTCACAGATAACTTGCCTTTGCCTTGTTCCTCCTGAGCTTTGTCAATAACCCTGCGAGGTTGATATTCTCATTCTCCCCATTTTACAGATGGAAAAACTGGGGTTTAAAATACCGAAGGCCCTGCTGGAGGCCATGTGGCTAGCTACTCACAGCGTGGTCTCACTTCTACTCTTCAACACCGCCTTCCCTCAGAGAACAGGGTTGCCAGGCCCCGTGTGAACGACAGCATGACCGGGCCAGCAAGGCAGAAACTCCTAACCTGGTCTCTGTGTTCTGAGGGCCCAGGGTGGGCTGCTGTGGATGCCCGGAAGACCATGTGCTGGTTCCTGGCGTACAAGGGACGCGACACTCCCTGCCCACCCTCCCAGTGCTCCCAGCTCTGGCCCCCTTCCTGGGGAGGATAACACGTGGTAGAAGAGGGAATTTCTGATGAGACCTGTTTCATCAGAAGGAGAGTGTTTCTGACTTGGGAATTTTGCAAGCAAGGAGTGCACAGAAATTCCAAATTATGAAACTTTATTAGTGCCTTCAAAATACCTCTAGCTTTCCGAAGTTCCATTCTTGCATAGTTGGTTGACTTTAGAGAATTTTATAATCACTCCGTTCTTTGTTTCTTCTACGAGTCACCTTCTCCTTCTCGTCCGCCTCCTTCTTTCGTTCCATTTCTTACCTTTTTCTCTTTTATATTTCTGTTCCTCCCCTTTCTCCTGTATCTCTCTCTGTCTCTCTCTCTCTGTCTCTCTCTCTCTCTCTCTCTTCTCCTGCCCCTCTCCTGCATGGTGATTGAGTCAGGAAGGAGGCAAGTGTGAAATTCATTTTCCTGTATCAGAGCTGAGGCCTCAAACTAGTAGAGAATAATGTTGGGACAAAGAGACCTACAAGGACTTAGGGCTTATCAAAGGCAGTGGACTTCCTGTTTATACAGCTCTCCTTCCCTGGGGAGGCCCGGCAGAGCCCAGCCAGCTGTGGCCTGGGCAAGCCGCCTAGCTCCAAAGCCCAAGGTCCCACGAGTTGGTGTCAAGCCCAGCCTCTTCTCCTTGATCCCAGGCCTGCTGGAATCCCCAGTGCCGGGGCCCCCTGCGCCCCACACCTGAATGCTTCTGAGCATGCGCGGCTTTCAAACCCTGGGCCTACACGTGACAGGAGGCTGTTGCGGGCATTTCTGCCTCCATGAGCTGTCCACTGGGTAACATGGTGGCCTGGCCTTCTGGCTCCTCTGTCCTGGAGCTAGGACCCCGTGTCTCTACACTGGGCAATCATTCATCCATCCAGGCCTCACACATTCATGACATACCTACTATGTGCTCTGCACTGCTGTTCTAGGGCCCTTGTGACACTGATGGAAAACAATAAGGCTCTGTCCTTATACACTTATGCCCACAAACAGACAATGAATTAAAAAACAAATTATCAAAGAAATGCCTTTGCACCCAAATTGCCTAAAAGGTGTGGGGAAAGGGCTGGATGTGGAGAGGGTGGTCTGCCTGGTGTGATCCCGAAGACCTCTCTGAAGGGGTTTCCTTAAGTTGGGTGGTCTGCCTGGTGTGATCCGGAAGACCTCTCTGAAGGGGTTTCCTTAAGTTGAGGATGAAGAGGGGGCAGCTGTGGGAAGATGAGGGGATAGTGCTCCAGGCAAAGGAAGCAGTCAATGCAAATGTCCTGAGGCAGGAGCAAGCTGGGCTTGGCCGAGGAACACAGAAAATGCTGGGGAGGCTGGATGGCAGGAAATGGGGAGAAGGTGGTTTGGGTGAACACTGGAAGGTAACCAGAGGCAGAGCTCCTTGGGCCTGTGGGCTCTGGACACACACAGACACACGCAGACACACACAGACACACAGACACACACGGAGAATTTTACTTGGGGGAAAAAGGTTTGAAAGAATTTATGTTTTAAACATCCAACTATCTGGCAGGAGCTCTTGACGACCCAGCGGGGCTGGGTAGAAGGTGTGGTGCCATCGGGAACTCTGCTGTTCATCATACATCATGTAGCCAGAGCTGGGGCGATGTAGTAGATACCGTGGAACTTATCTCCGAGCTACACAGATGCTGCAAATGTGATTTTCTTGCTTTTCCTGTGGACTTGGGCTGCCTGTGAGCAGAAGAGAGTGGATGGATGCAAGAGGGGGCAAAAATCTGAGGTGCTCCAGCTGTCCCTCGGGTGTTGTCCTGAAAGCCTCCCCTGCAAGCGTTCGCTCGTGGCCCATCTGGGATGGATGATGCTTGTCTTCGGTCTTTCAGGCCAGGGCACATATAGCTTCTGGCACTTTCCTCCATTCATATCTGTTGGTGCCCTTCCAGTGGGTGTCCACTTCACTGTGGGGACTCACAAAGGCTTTGGTGGAGCCTCCGGTGGTGGACAGAGTGGTTAAATGGGCAGCAAGAACAAGGTACTTTCCTGGGGGAATGTCCATGTAGGGGCCCAATGGAAGGGGCTGAATCCCATTCAGGAAAAGATTCTTCCTGAATAGCAAACATTTAAAAGGGTCCCAGCACCACCCTGAGCCAGTCACAGAGTCCTCAGGTGACCTACAGCAAGATGCTTGCCCCAAATGGACCCCCTGCCCCAGGCTGGCAACTGATACCCTGGGGACCCAAGAAGGGATCTTTCTTCCTCAGACATCAAGTGGTAATGTCTCTGTACGTGAGGTGAACTTTGACTGCAGATCCCCAGACTCCAGATTTTCTGTGAACAGAGACAATGACCTAGGTAAGAGGCCTTCACTACCCCAAGGCAGAGCAAGTGGGGCCTCAGGCAGCCTGGGCCACACAGGAAAGGATGGACACAATAAACCCTGAAGACCATGAGAAGAGCCCAGGCCAGCCCGGGACACAAAGCCCTCCTGGGCACACTTGCCCTGTGAAAAAGAAACTGGAGTGGGCATACCATAACACCCTTACTGGGATCAAATTATTGGTCTTTCTATAGAGTAGCATTTCTAATTATAATGAAAATTATCTCTGAACTTTGAGCATCTCTTGGTTGCTTATTATGCTAAACATTTTAAATACATTATCTCATTTATTTCTCTCCACAGGCAATACTGTTGTCAATGACAAGGTTGGGACATGGAGAGTGTAGGTGACCTGTCTGGGGTCTCACAGGCCAAGTCTGCCTGGAACTCAGGTCCGCCCAGGTCTAACTGTAGAAGTATGGAGATTACAGTTTAAACATCTCACTCAGGAGTGGGGATGGAGTCATGCTCAGAAAATACTTTTGGTGTCATCCTAACTACTGAGTTAGAATCCACATCTGAGTAGTTTTATGCACAGATGCCGGGGCAGGGTCAGCCGTGTGTCCCCGTTGGGGTTGAAACTCGGCCCAGAGGGAGACACCCCAGGGAGCAGGCCCCTGACCGTGCAGCCCCCTGAAATGCTGCCTTTCCTTGTTCATTATCTTTGCAGTTGACTTGTACTAAACAGTAACCGGGTCTTGTTGGACAGAATGCAGACATCATGGGAAAACGGAATCTGAAAACGGGAAAGTAAGTGTAGCGATAGGGATCCTAGCAGAGCACAGATGGCGCGCGCACGTGAGGGTCCTTTCAGGAGAGGTTAATAAGGAGACTCCTTACAAAGGCGCAGGCAGGACACAGGGTCGCCAACCCCTGAGCAGGAAGAGGAAACAGTCACTAGATGCAACTTCAGGGTGTACCCCTGGACAGAGCTACAACCTTCTGACTGCAGAAACCAGGACTAACTCGGTCTGAAGGTTCCAGGGAATGGACATCCTAAGCCTACCTCTCCCAACATCTTTACTTCCCACTGGTGATGCAGATAGCAGTGCTGGCCCGACATCGGACCCCAGGGCAGACATCAGGCCCAAAAAAACTTCTGGAGGGCGACAGAAGATACTCCACACAGACCCCCAGAATCCCATCTCATGAAGTAACCTCTTTGGGTGGCAGAGTCTCTACACACGGTCGCAGGGACCGAGTCTCCAGGACACGCACTAAACCCTGATTTTTCCTTCAGATCGAAGCCCCTGCAGCTGCCGCTGCCCTCAGTTCCATGGGGAATAGGGAGGAATGGAGCGTGCTGGGTACACTCAGGGCATCCCACGAACTGAATGAGAGCAAGCGAGATCTGACTGAGGGGTGAGAGGAGACAGCATCACAGAGGCTGCGGCCACAGCCTGGAAGTGGCAAACGGGCAGGATGCCTGCGTCATCAGGGCTCCAACACTGGTCCCTGCTCTCCGCCCCGGAGGCCCCTCCCACGCCCCGGGCTCGCTCCTCACGGTCCCTGCACACTCCCCGAGACTGCTCTGTGCAGCCAGGTGACCAGACAGGCAAGGGCAGGTGTGATAGGGTGTGGGGGCCACTGAGAGAGCTTGAGTTTGAGGTGGTTTTTTGATGATCCCTCTGGCTTCGCTGCGGGGCTGGATGGAGGCAAGGGTGGGTGGTGGGGCTGAGGAATCACAGGTGGCTCTGGGTTTTTGGGTGACACCATGTGGCTTACCAAGGTAGAAAACTGGGAGCGAAATTACTTGACCTGGGGAAGGTGGGTGTGAAAATAAGGACTTCGGTTTTGTTCAGGCAAAGATTGAGATGCCTTTAATGTGCAAGCGGGTGATTGAATCAGTGAGTTCACAGCTCCCTGAGAAGTCAGGAAGGTATGTGGGATTCTCAGCATCTTGACATCAGCTTTAGGACCTCAACGATGCTCAGCCCTGAGGATTTTAGTGGCTGAGGCTGGGTTAGATTCACCTTCTTCTGCCCTGGGTAGAATTATTCCCATCTTCTTTCTTTCTGTCTATCTATCTGTCTATCTATCTATCTACTATCTATCTATCTACCTATCTATCTACTATCTAAGATCTATCTATTACTATCTAATATCTATCTAATACTATCTATCTATCTATCTATCTATCTACTATTTAATATCTATCTTCTATCTATCTATCTATCTATCTAATCTAATTTTTGAGGTCCAAAGAAGGTGGAATGGAAAGCCTGGGAGGGGAGGACACACCAAAAAGTCCAGGATGCCTAGTTTCTGGGCACTCAGGGTCAGTGCTCACTGCCTAGCCCCAAGAAGGGCAGTCTGACCAGGGGCCCTCACCAGGGCCTCTCTGGCCAACCTCGAGAAAAGTGCAGGGTCAGCCCCACTCAACCCCACAGAGCCTTTTATTCCACAAGGTGAGAGAGAAGATCCTTCAAGAAGCCGTGGATCCCGAGTGACAGAAATGGGATCAGATTTCACATGCCCTGTGGTGCCCAAGTTCATGTGACCCTTCCTCCCTTTCCCACCCATCTGTTTGTGGAGGGCTTGTTAGAAGTGACGTGAAGGCGTGCTAGGGGATAAAAACAGAGTTCAAGGAGAAAACAGGTGAACATAGGGGAAGGGAAGGAAAAATAAAATAAGACAAAAACAGAGAGGGAGGCAAACCATAAGCGAGTCTTAAGTATAGAGGACAAACTGAGGGGGTGCGGTAACCGGGTGATGGGCATGTTGGGTCAGAACAAGGTGTTTATGTAAGTGATGAGTCATCAGATTCTATTCCTGAAACCAGTACTACACTGTATGTTAACTAACTTGAATTTAAATGAAAACAACAACAACAACAATAAATAAACAGAGTGCAAGGAGATGAGGCACCGGAGTGTGAGTAGACTGAGCTCTGGAAACACTGGAGTAGGCAGATGGGGGCTGGCATGGCCCTGGGAGCCTGGGCAGGGCACTGCACCCCTCCAAAGAGGTACTGGGGAGATACTTGAATCAGAAATCAAAAGGCTAACCCCCCAGGTCTTCATGTCACCTGGATGAGGCAGCCTCACTCTCAGGTGCGCTGAGACCAACCAGTGGAAGATACAGCACAAAAAACTTAGCTCCATTTAAGGGAAAATTTCACAATAATCAAAACTGGAAGAAATGCCCTAGACTCCCCTAGGAGACAGGGAGCTCCCTGCACCAGAGGGGCGGGATGCATGCAGAGGGAGAGACCAAGAGGCAGAATAAACACTCCAGAAGAGGAATGTGTCTCTCAATCTTGCAATCTCACAGATCTCTTGCCCTACCGCTCCCGGAACAGGACACGGTCACCGTCTGCACATCATCTGAAGCGCTTCACTTTTTAGGCTGAATGCGCCAAGCTCCAGAGCACAGGCTCTCTCTCACCCTGTGGTCCTGGACCTGAGGCATCTTATCACTGGGGACCTGTTAGAGAGGCACGTGCTTAGGCCTCTCCCAGGCGTGGGGAACGGAATCTCTGGGGCTACAGCCAAGAAATCTATGTCCTAAGAAGTTCTTGGGAAATTCTTTTAATCCCTAAATTTGAGAATCACTGGTCCAAAGCAATGATTTCCCAGCACCAGATTACTCACGGGGTTGGGGGGATAGGATGCTGTTGGCATGCACCCCACTCCCAAGACTGATTTCTCTGCTCACAGCCTGGGAATCCAGGTTCCTACCATGCACCTGGGGCTGAGAACCCCTGGCCCAGGCCTTCCCCTTCTGCGCTTCTCTACTTGCTTTTCATGCCTGCTTTTCTCTATTTCTTTTACTGAATCCCCTTCTTGGATTTGCCTTCTTCTCTTTTCTTTCACATACTCACTGAAAACGTGCTAAGGCAATAATCTCCTTTCCAAACATCTTTGGGGAAGAAAGTGCCAAACAAGATCGACGCTTGTGAGCCAGTCCTCTGGGGGTTGGGCACAAGCATGCTAAAAATCGTGGATTCCAGTTTTTCCTAATGCTTCAGTCTATAGTTCTGGGGTGGGGGTGGGGGGGTTGCAGTGTTCAGTCTTCAAATTGCTAAACTCAATTGTTTTATTTTTTTAATAAAATGAATGCTATGCTTTATGTAATGTATTAATATACATTGCAAATGCAACCACATGAAGGTGTTTAGAGAAATACAAGCTTGCCCCATTACTCAAATGATAATAAGGGCATATGGGCCATGGTAACAAACAAAAATGGGGGTTACTTTGTAACTAGTTAACAGGTCACAGCTTCGCTGCCTCTACTGCTTGGGGTAGTGAGTTAGATTTACACCAGAGGAAAGGTAAACAAACTCAGAGCTGGCTATTTAAAGGGAGAGGACTTTCAGAGAGCCGAGATCTTGGAATGGCGAGCTGTCCTCAGCTGTCCCAGCGCGGAGGGCTGGGCATTGTGTGGAGGGAAGGGTCTGCCTCATAGGGGATACAGAGGCAATCTGGGGTGGGAAGGAAACTGGGTGGGGCAGGAATGGTTAACAGGGAGGCTTCCCAGGGGAGGGGAGGGTCCAGCTGAAGGGTGAGTGGATGGTGAGACAGAAGGTCTGGGAAGTGGCCTTGGACAAAGGAAAGGTGCCCTTGAGGACCCTGGAGGAGGCAGGAGGGAGCCCCTGTGACTGAGGATGGGGAAGGAAATTGGAGGTGGATCGGGGTGCCCTGGGAAGCTCTTGGAGGGTTTCAGATAAAGGAGTGGCGAGACCCATGCAGAACGGTTTTATTTGGTCTCTACAAAAAGCTCAGCTCACTCTTTACTGGGCAGAGTGGGGGAACGCCAAAGCAAGACAATGTGGATGACTATGCTCTAACACATTGCTCCCGTGAAGGTGCTTTTCTGTCTTCTGATTGACTCCAAAATCCACTGACTCCAAAATTCTAATAGTTGAAGGCAATTTAAAGGCCCTTCTCACATTGTTTAAAATTAAATGTTTGATATTATATTATAAATTCTGTTTTCATTCCTTTTGTTTGGTTTTTTTCCAGACTCTCATGAAAGCTCTGCATATCTTTTCTCACCAAGTTTGACTTCCACTGGCCACGTCCAGAAAGTCGGTCAGACTCTGTTTCTGTTTCTGGGTTCTGGGAAATGCCAGAGTCTATGAACCTGACCTTCACTGCACCAAGCATGGGGGGGACATACCCAGAGTCACAGATCGAGGCTGGCGCTGCTCCCATAGGCTAGCGGCAGCCCCTTTGGCTAATCAACTGTTTGGGTTTGGCTAAGATGAGATTTCTTATAAATGACTACTTCCTGCCACAATGCCACGCCCAAACCTGCCAAAGATGCCCTTTCTGTCTTGTTCTGTTTCACTTTGGAGCTGAAGGGTGTGAACATGTGAACAAAAACCTTGGTAAAGGAGCATTTTACCTCACAGATTTGTTCCACTTTGATCTGATTTCTGTAAAACAGCTCCTGATGTGTCAGAGTGGGGAAAGAAGAGAAAACTGAAATGATTTCCAAGCTGCATTGGACATTTCTGTACATCCTTTGAAACAACCTCTGGATGGGGACTAGGCTCAAGAGTGGGTGTGCGGGAACCCTGGCGAAGGGTGCCGCCCATCTTATTTTACTTGGAAACCTTATTTATTAATTAATTTGTTTGTGGGCAGGAGGCCATCTGGCTGCTTGGAGAAGGGACCTGTTTTCACCACATGGGCACCGCTGGCGCTGGGGCCGCCTGGCAGGACAGCTGGTGGAATGAATTTGCTGAAACTGGACCAATTGGGATGCAAGGCTGATGGGGAGACTGAACTCCCAAGGACACATATGTTCAAGCCTGGGGAGGTTGGTGGTTTTTGAGCCATCAGCAAAATAAAGAAATAGTGAAATCCAGACATAAGATTTTCAGTTCACAGGTAAAGGAGCAAAAATGGTTTTCAAACCACGTCCTGGGCAGCAGACTTATAATCAGATGTGCCCTGTGTGCCAGAACCACACCAGGATAGGCAGCCCTAAGGAGCTCCTGGGTCCAGCCCGGAGACGTGACTGTCCCAAACTTTCCGAAGCTGCAGGTCTGGGAAAGCTGTAGCATGTGGCAATTATATAACCTCAGGCATTTGTTTCAATATTCTGGTCAACAAGGGATTAAAATTTCTTGCATCGAATTAGCCGTGGCCTAAGAATGGAGACCTAGGAGTTAGACATCTCCATGAAATTGGGCAGAGCTGATGACTCTTGCTGATGGAACCAGGGCCAAGGGGAATAGGGTTCAAAGCCCCAGATGAGTGTGGCATCTTGTGGGAGGGCTGAGCTTGGAGCTATGGGGGACCCAGAAGAGGGCAAAGGGAGGGGAGGCAGCAGGCTGAGCCTGGGGTGGGGGACCCTGGGCCTGTGTGCCCATAGGCCAAGACTGTACCCCTAAGCACAGGAATTTGGAATGATTCCTGAACCCTGACTTCATGACAACGTTCCACCCTTGAGTGCTTCCAGCACCCCAGGAGGAGCACCATGGGAGATGGGCCTGGGGAGAAGCTGGAATGAGGGGCCTGAGATCCTTTATCCCAGCTTGGCTTCCAGCAAGGGCAGGTCAACACATATAGCTGAACGACAAACATTGCCAGGAGCACTTCACTAAGACATGGATCTGATTATAAATGGAGGAAGTGCCAGGCAGCCCTGAGAGGGGTGGGAAAGAGCCACGTGCTGGAGGGCTTTGACAGCAAAGCCCTAACTTAGCACCCAAATTACCTAGCCACGAAGTCCCAGTTGCTAGCCCTCAAACCGAGACCATGCAGAGACAGAGAGGATGGGGGTCCATGTCGGCTATAGATCCTGGGTGGCCCTAAGTGGTCACTCCCTTTCTCACGAGTATGTCAGGTTGAATGAAGTCATGGATCTAGAGAAGCCAGCTCTGAACTTGACACCTGGTCTGTCCTTGGGGAACGTTACCCGGCATCATTTTTGTGGTTATTATTCCTATTCTTCCTTATCAGCCTCCAGCACCCTCCTTCATGCCCGCTGGCCAGGCCGGAGTCTAACTCCCTTTTTCCAACCCAAGAATGCTTTTTTTATACCTACCCGCCTGCACCCATGACAGCTCATGATGGGGGTTGTTGGCCAACACTGTCACACCCAGGAGACACTTCTGCTCACCTCCTGTGTCAGATTCGGTGACTTATGTCCCCACTGAGCCCCAGGACAGCCCCCAGCCCAGCAGCCAGTGGAGGGACTCCCTGCGGTCACCATCGCCCCTCCCTCCCCGGACACCTCCTGTCTGGCCCTCAGTGGGGAGTCCGAGACACACTGGAAGGAAGGGCAGCTAGTGATATGGATGGTTCGACACAAAATGTGGAGACTCCGGTTTCTGCTGCTTCTGCGGACGTGGCTTAGGAAAGTGCTTACCTCGGCTCCTATCTCATCTGCGAATCCGGAATTCCATCTCTCCTGAAGGAAGCACGGAGTGGCGGTTAGTGTGTTTCATGCCTGGCACGTGGAGGGGAGGGACGTCCCAGCTGCCGGGCTGCTCTCCTTCCCTGCACTCAGGCAACAGCCCCATCCCGCCCCCAGGGCAGTCGAGAGCTGGCCCTTGTCCCCGTGAAGTGATCCACAGAGGAGGAACTGCAGATGAGCTCCGGGCTCGGTCAGGCTCAGGGACTTCTGCAGGTCCCCTGTATGGTCTGTGATGGGGTGGGCTCTGACAGCAGGCCCCGCGATCCTTGTTTTCCTGGGCTGGCCTCCCGGCCTCGTGCCTGGTGTCCAGAGAGGATGAGGAGCCCAAGGCCAGGCTGGGAATTCAGGTGCCCCAGAGAGCAGCTCCAGTTTGGGTGAAGAGAGGAAGGCCAGGGGAGGAAGGGGGATGTGGACCCAAGGCTTGTCTAGGCTTTGCCAAAAGGAGGGGAGGAGGCAGAAGAGGAAGAGGGGCTGGGAGGAACAGCAACTTTTGCCCTTCTGGTATGAGCTTAGCAGATTTCACATACTTTTTCATTATTTGATGAGGTGGCCAAAGGATTTATTTTTTGAAATAGGACATTCTGAGAGAGAAATGGTGCTGTTAGTCATTTTGCTGGGGCAACAGGTAGCCACTGGAACTGTCCAGGCACATTGGAATGCCTGGTCACTCTTTAATGACTTTGAAAGGGCATCTGAACAGGATCATGGTACCCCTGATTGTCCAAGGAATGACCCTCTCAGATTCCCCTCTTTGAGAATTTTGGGTTCAAGTCCCCCTTTTCTGTGACTCCAGGTGTCAGATCCTGGCTCCCTGTGGCCGCGGTGCTGATCCAGGGCACGAGTCCACAATGACCAGTCTGGGGAGGTCAGCAGGGGAGCCTCATGAGCCCTGCCACAAAGGAAATGGACTCTCTCACAAGGCCACTTGAGAACACAGGCCTTGGCAGCTACAGGGACAGTGCCTTGTGGGTGAGATCTTGTTATTCCAGAAAACCACAGAGTGAGAACCATGCCTTTCCTGGGATAGCTCATACTCGGCCATTTTTAAGAAAGTGCATACATTGAGCCTGGGGGTCCAAGATAGCTGTGCTTGGATTCCAGAACTGTGGTCCAGGCATGCACCCAGGCTTTGGGGGCTCCCCTGAACCTTTCTGAGCCTCCCCTGCCTTATCTGTGCTGGGATCAGCGGCATCTTTACACTGCCTAGCAGTGCCTTCCTTGTGAGGAGCTGCCTTCAGCCCCAGTACGGAGGCACAGAGCAGGAGGCTCCGTATGGGGCAGGGATTGTGGCTGTGCTGTTTTGGTTTTGAAGTATCACCATTTCCTTGTAAAGCCTACAGCTGTTTAGGAAAGAAAAAAAGATGCCATTAGATGTCTACTGTGCTTGTAAAATGTAAGCTGATTTTAGAAACACTCATGTTTTTTTTTTTTAAACCTCTGATTAAATCAAAGAAATCTGGTGTCCTCTTCCAACTTCTGTCCTCCTCAGGGAGGCAAGCCACGTTCATCACTGGGTTTTATGTGCCTAAGAGCAGTACATTTTATGAGGATAGACCACAATAAAAATTGGATTTGACATTATAAAACACATACACGTGCACACACACTTGTGTGCAAATTGTTCTAGTAAGTGTGACATATGCCAATGTTTTCTATACCTTTCTCTTCTTTCCTTATTTTTGGTGCTATTTCACTTTTTTAAAAAACTGCTGCTTCTGACAGTCTCTACTGATTTCATAGGCTGAGCTTGCTGAGCGTTTGCTCTGGCTGGACTGTCATTTAACTGTCAAGGGTATCCCTTTGAACCATATGGGGCAGACCCTGCCCTGAGCCAGGCAGACCCCGCCCACCACCTCTGCCCAGGGAGCTCTGCAAACTGCAAGAATGGTTTGCCAGGACCACTGGAGCCAAATAGTCCAGGATCAGTCTGGACTCCCACGTTCCAGCCTTGAGATGTGGACACTTCATGGCTGCTTAGAAAGTCTGTCTCTGTGTTCATCACACAGGAGAGGGGTGTTATCTCCTGGGACTGTGGGAAACGCCGAAGAAGGAGGCATCTGAACAACACCTCTGTAGGCTGGCAGGCAAAGACTGGTCCCAAAATGTCAGCTGGATGGAAAGCACCTGACCAAGGTGTGTGCTTGTCCTCCCTGGGAACTCTGTCCTGCCTGCTTAAGGAGAAGTACAGTGAATGCATTAGCCTCCAGTTCTCCTTGGCTGCCTGAGCACAGGGGCAGGCCCCCACAGAGGAAGAACTGGAAAGAGCTGGTCCCTGGCAGGCCTCATTCCCAGGTGCCAAGGTCTGGACATGGCGCTCCGGGGTTCCCACAGTGGCCGGAAGGAGAGCCGCCTCCCCCAGAGCTCAGGAATGCCCCCAAATGATTGTTTCCTCACGGCCTACAAGCCCATGTGACCTTGCACTGATGTTCAGGGAAATGCCTGGAAGAGGCCAGGACAAGGTGAGCCTGCGACTGCATCTGGGGCCTTCCAGACTGACCAAGACCGGTCACTCCTCCTCCTGAGCAAATTCCCCCGCTGGGCTGCAGCGCCGAGCTGCTGCCTGGGAGAGTGGAACACTGTCCTGCTGCCACCAGCCTTTCCTGAGCTCTCGGCTCTTTCCCTGACCTCCTCCCCAGGGGCTGCCTGCCATCCGCCACCCCAGGTCAGGCCTGAGATGAAGCACTAGCAGCAGAGGCCCCTTCCCCGGACACTGGGCCAGTTGTCCAGCTGTCCCCAGGCCAGCCCTGACAGCCCCACAGTCTTCCCACGAAGTGTGTGCAGGTCCCCATAGGAGCAAGGAGCACTCCGAAGGAGGTGCCCTCGGGGCAGGGGTGATTCTTTAATCTTGGTCACAGAAAATGAACCACTATGGTTTTTCATGCTCTGGGGACTCCAGGGGGAAGGCTCAGGCATGGGGGATTCTAGACAAGAGGCAAGGGGTGTGTGTGTGTGTGTGTGTGTGTGACCGCTGATATGTGCACCATGGCGTGAGGAGAATTTGGTGCTAAGTGATGACTTCACAGTGTGCCCCTAAGTGTGGGAACGAACAGGCGACCTTGTGAGGTGAGTCCTGCTTTTCTTTTCAGATATGGGCCAAGACTCCCATGTGTTAACCTCCTACTAGTTTATCAGGCGGTCATTCCAAGAATATTTCCTTGGTGTCTTCTAGGGGCCAGCCACAAAATGAGCAAAGCAGACCAAGCCCCTCTCTTCCCATGTGGTATGCACCTTCTCGTGGGAAGCAGGCAGTGCCCGGAAAGCTGGCAGCAGGGGCTGTGCCTGAGGGGAGGCCAAGCAGGATAAGGGGGTCCCGTGTCACACATCAGGGAAGGGCTGCTACAGGCTGGGGAAGTCTGCAAAGGCTCTCCTCATAAGATGATGGCCAACAGAGACTGAATGAAGGGAGGGGCTAAGCCAGGTTGTATCTGGGCAGGGGCTACCAGGCCCATAAGTCCCCAGCCAGGGTCAGTCCTGGCCTGTTCAAGAGTGAGGGAACCACTGTGGCTGGAGCAGAGGGAGGGGTGAGGTCAGAAAGGTGACAGGCTCCAGTGGGTGTGAGCCTCCGTTGGTTAAAAACTGGAGGGTGTGCACGGCCAGGTGGCTCGACAGGCCACTCTTGCTGCTATCAGGGGAACTGCTGGGGCGGGGTGGGGGCGAGGGGGTGGTTGCTGGACCAAGATGGCAGCTGTGAGACGTGATTGGATTCTCAATGTATTTTGAAGCATAACTGGGTTTGTTAATGATTTAGTTCAGGGCTGTAAGGGAATAAAGTAAATCAAAGATGGCAATATGGTTTTGGCCTGAGCACCCAGAAGCAATGGAGCTGTTATTTACAGGAATGGGGATGAGCAGCTTGGGAGAAACGTGGAAAATAAGAGTTTCCTTTTGCAAATGTTCACTTTCAGGGGAGGAGGGGACGTCCAAGCCCGGAGCCCAGGAGAGAGATGGGTCTGGGTTCCTCAGTCTTTGCATGACTGGTTTCCTCAGTCTGTGCAAGGCCAGGAGAGTGAACGAGGTCACCCGGTATATGCACACGGAGAGTCTGTGGACTTGACCGAGGGGTGTTCTCATGTTCAGATGTCCAGTGATGAGGACACAGAAAAAAAAAGAAAATGAAAAGGTATGAAGCTGAAGAAATAGTCAGGAATGGTCCGCTGAGAGCGAGCCAGAGTGTGTTTCAAGGAGGGCGAGCCATGCTGTCAAGAGACCAGGCTGGGACACCGAGAAGCTGAGAAGTGATAACTGGCCATTGCATTTCCCAATGGCTCAGTGACAACCTCGACAAAGAGTGGGTCTAATAGAGTGAGTGGTAGGGCCAAAATTCTAGCCGGGAGTGGGCTTTTTAAGAAAGAGAAGAGAGAGAGGAGGGGAGAAAGAGGACACGGGAAACATAGAGCCCTCTTGTGAGGACTTGCACGTGATGCGAAGCAGAGTAGTGCAGAAGCCGTAGAGACAAGGGGCGGGAAGAATACCAGGTTGGGGGGCGCCTGGGTGGCTCAGTGTCCTCCTTGGCTCAGGTCATGATCCCAGGGTCCTGGCACTGAGTCCCACATAGGACTCCCTACTCAGTGGGAATCTGCTTATCCCTCTCTCTCTGCCTCTAATAATAAAATCTTAAAAAAAAGAAAAAAAAAAAAAAGAATACCAGGTCAGGGGTGGTTTTATTTTTGCTTCTTTTTATTTCCAGTGGGAGATATTAGAGCACTTGGTGTGTTGATATAGAGGGAACGATTGCTGGTGCAGGTGAGAGGGAGAGTCAGGAGACATGTCCTTGGGCAGGTGAGAAGCTGGCTCCAAGGCCAGGTGTAGGACGGCAAGGGAGCAGGGCGCTTCCTGCCGGGTGAGAGCGGTAGCAGTGCACCAGAGGTGGGGCTCATGGAGCCTTTTCTTATTGTTGCCTTTCCTTCTGACTTAGAAGCCAGCCCATCAGCGGAGTGAGGAGGGGGGAGGATGAAACTTTAAAGGGAGAGAATCTGTATGGAATGAACACTCTGCTTTGTTTCGGTTTGGTTTCATGGGCCAAGGGGTAGCTGCAACTCATTTGCTCAAAAATGAGTGTTGACTCCTTAAAACTTAGTAGAGTAACCTCCTTGAAATCTGAGAGTAGGTCCAAGCCCAGGTAGGAACGCCGGGGGTTGGTTGTGGCTTGTCCCTGAGGCTGTCAGCCTGGCCACCTGCTCATACATCCAATGTCTGTTCAACACCCACTATGACAAGCCCTCTTTGAGGCACGGGGAACGCGGCTCCTCGCATTCCCACCAGGACCCTGTGCAGCCTCTTGAGGGATGCCCGAGGGATGGACTCCCCCTGAGAACTCTATTTTCCCAGTTTGTCCTCAGGGGAGCTCTCCGCAGGCTGAGGATTTGCTCAAGTGATTATTACAAGTGATGTAGGCAAGTTGGGTTGATGCTGGCGGGTGCCTTCAAGGATGGAAGAGAGCCTAGGACTAAACAGAATCTGTGCACCTTGTGTGTGTGTGTGTGTGTGTGTGTGTGTGTGAGGGGGCCTCTTAGGGGATGCCTCTGGGTCCTTTATCAATCCCAATATGGCAGCAAGCACAAGCTTAAATGGTCCTTCCTTGGAGTGACAGGTGCAGCTGTTGTCAGCCGACTCTATGGGGGCCAGCAGCCCTGGGAAGCATGGTAGGCAATGGACTTTTCCTTTTTTTTTAGCTACATTGTTCTGAAGAGTCAGCATCATTCTGAATACTTGATACTTAATCCAGGGGTTGTTGGTTCCTGGTGCCAGAAGAGCAGAATGTGCTGGAACCAGCACTTACAGGTGATCAGGGAACCTACGAGACCCAACCAAGAGGCTTCTCCCCTCCTGTTCACCTTTCATGATCACTTTTAGCTCCAGGTATCTGAGCACTGCTGAGGCCTAAGGAGAGGCAGGTGGACCCCAGGAAACAGGTGGAAAGAGGGAGCGAAGCATATTCTACCCACGCAGCTACTCTGCCCAACTCTCGGGGATGCTAAGCTTCCGGGTGATAGAGGCTGGGACTAACTCAGGGCAAGAGGTGTGTCTCGAGTCACAGAGGAAGCAGAGATAAGACCAGGATCCCAGCACTGCTCTGCTAATCCACACACCCGCCTTCACCCCCCGGAAACCATGCTGTCTCTTGCCATGGCCTCCTCGAGTACTTCTTTCCTCTTCCAGTCCATCTGCAACTGAGCAGTCACATCGAAGCCACCCTAGAAACAGCCCGGAGGTTCTGAGCACAGGGCTAATGTGGTCCTGTTTGGGCCAACGGGCAAGAGGTTCTGGAGAACAGGGCAATCTGGACTCAGACATTTGTGGCTTCTGCACCAGCCCCTCCTTTCTGGTGCAGTTGACGGTGGACCAGAAAGAATGTAGAAGTAAGTGTGACAGGTTGACCTCTATGAGGACAGAACCCTACCGGGCTCACCGCCTGATCAAGTTATCCAGGACAGTGCTGGTGGGCAGCTGTTGAGAGATTCAGTAAGTTTCCAGGAGGTCCCAGTGCAGGACAGAAAATACGCCCAGGGCACTGGGTCCTTGGCGGTGCCTGTGGGAATGGGCCGCTGTTCTCCTTCACCAGGCCTTGAAAGTAGCAAATGGAGGCTTCCTGACCCACAGCTGACAGGCAACTATGTGGGTCCTTGCGTAAAACCATCCCTTCTGCAGTAGAGGACTGGCTTGCCTTTAACAAGGGATTTCTGCAAAACCAAGGACATTCCGAGAGAAGAGAGTGCCTTTCCCCCACACCCGCTACAGATCCGTTGACTAGAAGAGGCAAGCATGCCCCCAGAATTCTTCCTTACGATTAGCGTGATTGCAATGGCCTGTTTTCCACTAACCAATGCAGCTAAGATTACAGGACTCCTCTGGGATGGGCTGGAGGAAGAAAAACCAAGTTTGGAAAATTCCGAATGGCAACACTAATTTCAAACTCTTGGCTGCTACATTTGAATACATGTCTTTATTAGGAAAATTGTAAGTGGATATACATCTTTTCATTGATATGACTTCGAAGTAGAAATGGTTGTTTCTCAAAAGAAGTTATTTGTTATTTAAAAAAAAAAAAAAAAGCACACTGCATACAGGAAGCTGCCTTCTCCTGGACCATTTTCACATTATCTGGGAGATGTATTTAAACAACACAAAATACAGTATTCATCACATTTAACACTGAACCCATCACTGCCTGGAGACTAAGACACCAGCGAGGTTACGGACCCACAAGTAGCTTGGAGGGTTTTTTTTCAGCTTGGCTGTGTCAGTGGTCTGCTTATGGGACGTAAAGGTTTCTAGGGAGCACTTCCCAGGGAAGGGGATCCCTTGGAATGGGTCAGGGAGGATGTGTACAGGGACCCCACAATTCTCATCCTGCTGTGGAAGGGTGCACCCCCTGGGGCAGGGGCTTCGGGGGCTGATAAACTCCCTGCCCAGAGGCCAAGGCTATAGCATCAGGCAGCAGTCAGAAAAGGAAGGTGAAATCGGATCCAATGAAAATTCTTAGGAGTTCTCTGGGCTTCACACAAGGGGGACTGCAACCTTCTGCCATTCAGGCCGTCTGCTCCAAGCTGAGCCTCCTTGCTCCGGAGGACAGGCCCACACGCAAAGGGCCTCTCTCCTGAGCCTCCTCGCTGGGGTCTCAGCGCCTGAGCAGGGCTGGACGAAGAACAGTACACACGACACATGGCGCAGATTCAGATATAAACACACAGCACTTCGGCGAGTCCCGTCCCCAGCCCGGCCCCACAGCTGCCCAGGTCCTGATGCAAAGGCTGGCAGGGGGAGGACTGCCCTGGGGGTTACAAGGAGCCCAAGGGAAGGTCAGGTTGAGCAGCACTGTACAGGGAGGCACAGCCAGGGACTCCTAATCCATGGATGCACTTGACTCGTAGTTTTAAAGCAAAAGGGGATCAAGAGAGCCTTTTCCTTTGCAAATAGACTATTTAAATGCATATTTGCTTTCAAGAGGCCGTCTTTGTTCAGGAGCAGAGTGCAAGGAGGGCAATTGTTAGGCAGAGAACTTTTCCTGCAGTTTCTACTCTTATCTATTTTTCCCTCTATTGGGGAGAAAGGAATGATTCTTTTTTTGACTGTAGTCAAGATTTAGAGCCTTGTTTTTCTGGGAGCAAGAGATTTAATGGTTCTGGTTCATGGATTCCAGGGGAGGACGGTTCCAAATGTTCCATGAGAGTTTTAAATTATCTTGGATTACTTAGAAAATGCCCATCCCACTGAAAATTCGATCATTTCACCTATAGTATAGTTCAGGAGACCTGCAGTGATAACTTAATTTCAGAAGAGGGTCCTGAGATCAGTTCTTTATTCCTTATAGTTAATAAAGGCCCCTGTACTCTATTTTATTCAATATAACATAACTGACTTGAAGATACACGTTTTTTGTTTGGTGGACTGGCTTTCTACCTTGAAGATCCTATATAAAGGAATATTTATGGAAATGCTTTAAACATGTTCTTGACAACCCAAAGATGATTATATCTAAAAACATCTATAATTCAAGGTTATTTTATTATAATATACTTTCTGTATAGTATTTACAGTGTCCTATCGATGGATACATTTCCCGGTTTTGGCCTTCTATTTTTCTTTCTTAATTTAAAAATTTTCCCTGGGCTATTTAACCAAAGGGATAAAGTACTCATGAGACGAAATATAAAACAAAGACAATAAGCAAAAACCCCTCAAATGCCGAGCTGTTCAAAAAGTGGTATTTTAAAGCTGCTTAATGCAACTCTACAAACTGATCTTTGTAAAGGGAAACCCTTTACATGTCAAGGTTTTAACCTACTTTCCCAAACGTCCCCTTTTCTAGGAGGAATGCCCTGCTGGACATTCTGGAAGCATAAGGCAATTCCAGAGGCCAAGTCCAGAGACCACTTTACAAGGGAGCAGATGATGGGATTGCCAAGTGGGGAAAAAGATGAGGTTAGATTTTAACTGGGAAAGAATCTTCCTGTCCAGGATTCATTATTCTGTGGATTGGGTTTTCAAAAACCAAAAAAGAGTTGAGGATTCTTTTCATTTGACGGCCAAAAGAATCACGCTCTTGGCGCCACGGAGACAAAATTCTCCGTGGTTCTGAGATACTCACACCTATGGAAGCATGGAGGGAGGGCTGGCGTCCTCACAGTTCAGCCCAGCTGAAAACCGAATTCCCTTGGGCTCCGTGGATCCATCCTGGGTTTGCGATCCGTGGAGAAACCCAGGCTATCCACCCGAGAGGCTCACAGCCCTAATCAGAAACCTGGTTAAAAGACGGCTCCTGACTCTGAGCCTTTGCATACGAGGAGCTGACAGCGCATGCAGCGAGGACATTGGCTTTGAACAAGAACACAGGGTTGGACGACAGATGGTATTCCGAACAAGACACAGATGTGCACAGTGTTTTCAGAACAAGGTAACACGAGACATTTTGATTTGCTTCTTGGTGCCCAGTTTAAATGAAAGCTTTGGTCTTGAGAGAGTCTTTTTCCGGGGTGATGGAGACAGTCTTGGATACACATGATGATGGATGAGAGAGACAGTGATGAGAAGAACGTGATGGGATGTAGAGAAGAGCTCAGGATGGGGGCGTTTCTCCCCCACCCCAGCCTCACACTCCTGCCTGCCTCGGCTGGGGGAAGCTCTGTGATGCTCACTGAAGGGGAATACCCTACGCCTCACTCCAGGGAAGGGTGAGGCTTCTGCCTGGCCCTCTAAACCTAGCCCTCCTCTACCCCCTGCACAAGGACAGCCTTCACTAGGGTTTGCCCAGGCTGGTGGGCTTTGATACCTCCTGGTGGCTCTCCATCCTAGGACAGGGTGATCGGGGGTCCCAGCCTGCACAGTTCAGGGTGATACAACACTCAGGAACCTCGGGCCAGGCGAGGGGCTCCATGGGGAAGATACGGTTAAGATAGCAAGTAAAATAATGGCCTTAGTCTAAGTTCCTATCTGTCACCAGTGACATTGGATAATCAAACTAAATGAAGAGTAAACACCATATATTTTGCTACATAATCAAATGGTGAAAATAAGGCAAACTGTGCAGAACGAAGCCCTTGGAAATGCACTGGGCCCTGCCTGGGTGCAGGGGAGCCACTGCGGGCTCTTCCTAACACTGCTTTCAGACCCGGGCTCCTACTGTAAGGTTTCCTCAGGCGTCTGACCCCACCTGCGCCTCTCACATCTTGAACCTCCTGTTAACAAGAACAGAGGGAGACACCATTAAGGCGGGTTCCCACAGCGGCCAGGCTGCATGCCTGAAACGCCAAGACCCCCCGCGGCGGCGGCGGGGCCCCCAACTCCTGACTTCCAAATCGCCGGCTTTCCGAGGCCCTGGGAAAGGGGAGAGTGGGGAGAGAGGCAGCTGGTGGGGGGGGCGGTGGCTGAAGCGGAGGGAGAGGTGGAAGTTGGGAAGTGAAGACAGAGGGCGCGGCCAGCACGGGGCACAGCGGATGAACAAGGGCACGTGGACAGACAACACGGCACAGTGGTCACACGACAGGGCAGGCGGGGCACCCCGCCTGAGCCCAGCACATATGGAGGGCTACCAGCCCCCGACCCCGGCTTCAGCGTGGCCCCAACACACACCCAGCCCAGAGGAGGCTGCCTGCTCCTCCAAGGCCTTG